>NC_140595.1:184294001-185617001 GCF_964204655.1 Triturus cristatus
GAATACATAATTAACGAATCGGTAAACATGAAGTGGTAAAAAGTTAAAATGACATGTAGGAGCACTCGGTAATTAAGAAATCCAAGAAAATCGGTAAATAAGAGTCGGTAATTAACACGGATTGAAAGCAGGTGGTAACCAACAACAGTGCAGCTAAGCAATCCCAAAATGCAACAGCGTGGACACCCTGGCAGCTATGTACGTCATTGCAATGCGCCTACGTCTACAGGCAGCAGGACTGAGGGTTTGGCGACGGAAGGAACGCATCCACAGACAGCGCATCACACTATTCCAGCTGACTGATGCAGAGATACATGAGAGGTACAGGCTACACCCCGAAACCATCATGGACTCAATCAGGGACCCGCACCCACTCCTGGACCAGCCAATGAGAAGGGCGCACGCCATACCCCCACATGTGCAGGTGCTCTGCAGCCCACATCTGCTGGCATCCGGCATTTCTCAGGCGGTGACAGCTGCGGTGGGTGGTGTATCCCAGAGTTGCCTGTCCCGTTCCTTCAGGAATTACTTCCCCCATTATATTGGCTGCATTGATGGGACACACATCCCACTCTGTCCACCAGCTGACACAGAGCACATCTACAGGATCAGGAAGTCCACCCACTCCATCAATGTGCATACCGAATGGAATGATATTGTGAATGGTCCCGTGGGTGGCAGAACCAAAAGGTGCGCGTATGCTATTTACAACGAGGTCTGCAAGTTGTCGCACAGTGAGGCGGCTTCCAGACTGAGAGCTATTGACCAAGCAAACATGGAGAAGGCCTAAGCCGATATAGATATTAGCTCTAGCACTCTCACTTCTAGGATTCATACATGAGACAATAGGCACATGCAAGTACACGGCGCATGCAATGTACAAGCCCCGATTTTGGCGTGCGTCCTACGAGGTATCCCAGTGCCTGTGATTACACCTTCTTTCACTGTGCTTGCAAACGGTATTCATTTAATAATGATTGATGAAGTTTGCTGCGGGATGTGAGTGGTAATCCCGTACATAACTGTCTCGCATGAAGTTGTCTGCTGCAATACTGTTCTTTTTCCACCCCCGCATGGGCGGCGGGATGTTTCCATCTGGCCTTCGATTCCAACCTTGAAAGCAGAGTCCAACAAGTTGAGCAGAATAGAGCGCCATTGTCCCACAAAGAGGTGCCTTTGACTTCCTCTCGTTAAAATATTTGTCCTTCACGTTGCTACTACGCGCACTGAGGAACAGGCGCCTCTGAATACTGACCTCCCCCTGCATTTCGGCTCTTTGATCCAAAGTATTATCAATGCCTCGTCCACGACCGGCCTGGCTCAATTTTTTCTAACATGTGGGGCTCGGGTCTCGTGACCTCTTTCCAAACAATTTGTGGTGTAATTCCGGCATTTGTTCATTCACTGTTCTCGAGCATCTTTGGAGGTGTTCCGCTGCTTCTGGCGCTGGTGGCAGGTGTGCTGCTTGTACTTTTCATACTACGGAATGGCTGCTCCTTCTGTGCCACACGAGCACCTGTCCCGTCTGCATCTTCTTCGTGATAGGATGCTTGACTTCTATGGTACTTTGCCATTGGCGACTTTGAGCCTGGCTTATGGATTATCCTTCAGGTATTCCTACTTCACCTGCGTACAACCTGTATTGCACTGCCTGGATTGTCCCTTTGAATGGCCTGTGGATTTGTGCTTGACCAACATGGTGTCTCCGGTGCCGGATTTCGATCGACTGATGAGGCCCTTAGTGTCTCACGAGTTGTCCTGTTCTGGTGTCCGGATCATGGCGTGTGGAGCGGCGCATGGTATCCTGGGTAATTGGGACATCTCAGCGGCAGCCTACGACTTCTTGTCCATGAGCTATTTGGAGGAACATTCCGGGTGCCCTCTGATTGTGCTAGAGGCTCCGTTGGTTGGAGAACACGTATGTTCCTTTTCTTTACTCAATTGGATGGCTGAGACTTTTAGTGGCCCTGAAAACGATTGCTTGTTGGAAGCCGTGGCCACATATGCTGCCTATACATTCATGGATTAACTGGATTGTCGTCCATTGCGCCTGTGCTACTGGACAGCACCCTGGCGCAACATTTATTTATTTTAGTTCTCGTTTTTCTCTTCCTGATGGTCTGCTTGAGTTTTTTACTATACTTGCATTGTGTTTTTGGAATTGTATGCTGCAATTAATTGGACTGTAGGACTTTGGCGCTGCATTGGTTACGCCCTGTTCTGCTCTGACGAAACTGAACTCTGCGTTCTCTCTTTTCTTGCCTATTGCATATTGCTTCGCTCAAGGGGGCGTGTAGTGAGTTCTCCCTGAATACGTACATGCATTGTTCAGTTGGCATTACCACGTTGAATGTTATGTAGCCATGTTTGTGTCTTTGCACACGACACTGCGTTTACATGTTCTTTCTTGAATAAACTGCTGACTCGAGACTTCCTTCAGACGAGTGCATTCTGTTGTTCCCATCCCAAGCTCTGCGCAGCGACCTTGGTCTGTACATGCTGTGACACACAGTCTGGAATTTTACACAATGCATGTTTTCCACTCTAGGTTGTTCGACCCACGATTTAGCCATGGCACACGCGCAGCTGCACATACCTGACAGTTGGTGCTTTTCATATCTCAGACGTCATGTTTATTATTCAGACCGAAGACAAGCCTTCCTGCGAGGAGACTCCTGATGCTCCTGTGATGTGATTTCACTAAGCTGATCTTTGAGGTATGGGGTCCCCTATTCAAGCCTGAGAGACCTTCTATGATGACATGATTGTGATATTGGCTACTTAGTTAAGGGAAGGTGGTAGTGTCCTCGGTATTTTCCGATTCGCTAAATACCACCTCGGTATTTTCCGATTAGCTAAATACCACCTCGGTATTTACCGATTCGGTGGATACCACCTCGGTATTTACCGATTCGGTGACTTCCGATTCGTATTTACCGAATGTTACCGAATCGGTAACTGTTACCGAATTTTTACCTACATATAACTTACCGGTTCTAATTTACCGATTCGGTACGGCTCGGTATTTATGAACCGGTAAAATTTATTTACCTACATGAGGCCCTTTATCTCTAAAAGTGATTATCCACGTACAAATGTGAATTTTAGTTCAAAGACGCAACATTTGAAAACGGACCATTTTTTTAGTTTCTGAAGCATGTCGTAAGGGGGGGTGGTTATCTCTTTTGTCAAAAATTGGGCATTTTTGATTGAACAATAAAGGCCTAAAAATGTAATTTAATTCACTTCCCGTGGTGGAGAAACACTTTTTAAGGCCTCAGAGTGAGTAAATTGGCCATTTTCATTCACGTTTACCCATTCCACAAATCTTGCGTTCAGGGCCCCTGGAAGCATGAAAATCACTTTAAACATCTCATTTTATCTCTAAAAGTGATTATCCACGTACAAATGTGAATTTTGGTTCAAAGACGCAACATTTGAAAACAGACCATTTTTTTAGTTTCTGAAGCATGTCGTAAGGGGAGGTGGTTATCTCTTTTGTCAAAAATTGGGCATTTTTGATTGAACAATAAAGGCCTAAAAATGTTATTTAATTCACTTCCCGTGGTGGAGAAACACTTTTTAAGGCCTCAGAGTGAGTAAATTGGCACTTTTCATTCACGTTTACCCATTCCACAAATTTTGCGTTCATATCCCCTGGAAGCATGAAAATCACTTTAAACATCTCATTTTATCTCTAAAAGTGATTATCCACGTACAAATGTGAATTTTAGTTCAAAGACGCAACATTTGAAAACGGACCATTTTTTTAGTTTCTGAAGCATGTCGTAAGGGGGGGTGGTTATCTCTTTCGTCAAAAATTGGGCATTTTTGATTGAACAATGAAGGCCTAAAAATGTTATTTATTTCACTTCCCGTGGTGGAGAAACACTTTTTAAGGCCTCAGAGTGAGTAAATTGGCCCTTTTCATTCACGTTTACCCATTCCACAAATTTTGCGTTCATATCCCCTGGAAGCATGAAAATCACTTTAAACATCTCATTTTATCTCTAAAAGTGATTATCCACGTACAAATGTGAATTTTACTTCAAAGACGCAACATTTGAAAACGGACCATTTTTTTAGTTTCTGAAGCATGTCGTAAGGGGGGGTGGTTATCTCTTTTGTCAAAAATTGGGCATTTTTGATTGAACAATAAAGGCCTCCAAATGTTATTTATTTCACTTCCCCTGGTGGATAAACACTTTTTAAGGCCTCAGAGTGAGTAAATTGGCCATTTTCATTCACGTTTACCCATTCCACAAATTTTGCGTTCAGGGCCCCTTGAAGCATGAAAATCACTTTAAACATCTCATTTGATCTCTAAAAGTGATTATCCACGTACAAATGTGAATTTTAGTTCAATGACGCAACATTTGAAAACGGCACATTTTTTTAGTTTCTGGAGCATGTCGTAAGGGGGGGTGGTTATCTCTTTTGTCAAAAATCAGGCATTTTTAATTGAACAATAAAGGCCTCCAAATGTTATTTATTTCACTTCCCGTGGTGGAGAAACACTTTTTAAGGCCTCAGAGTGAGTAAATTGGCCCTTTTCATTCACGTTTACCCATTCCACAAATTTTGCATTCATATCCCCTGGAAGCATGAAAATCACTTTAAACATCTCATTTTATCTCTAAAAGTGATTATCCACGTACAAATGTGAATTTTAGTTCAAAGACGCAACATTTGAAAACGGACCATTTTTTTAGTTTCTGAAGCATGTCGTAAGGGGGGGTGGTTATCTCTTTTGTCAAAAATTGGGCATTTTTGATTGAACAATAAAGGCCTAAAAATGTAATTTAATTCACTTCCTGTGGTGGAGAAACACTTTTTAAGGCCTCAGAGTGAGTAAATTGGCCATTTTCATTCACGTTTACCCATTCCAGAAATCTTGCGTTCAGGGCCCCTGGAAGCATGCAAATCACTTTAAACATCTCATTTTATCTCTAAAAGTGATTATCCACGTACAAATGTGAATTTTAGTTCAAAGACGCAACATTTGAAAACGGACCATTTTTTTAGTTTCTGAAGCATGTCGTAAGGGGGGGTGGTTATCTCTTTCGTCAAAAATTGGGCATTTTTGATTGAACAATAAAGGCCTCCAAATGTTATTTATTTCACTTCCCGTGGTGGAGAAACACTTTTTAAGGCCTCAGAGTGAATAAATTGGCCATTTTCATTCACGTTTACCCATTCCACAAATTTTGCGTTCAGGGCCCCTGGAAGCATGAAAATCACTTTAAACATCTCATTTTATCTCTAAAAGTGATTATCCACGTACAAATGTGAATTTTAGTTCAAAGACGCAACATTTGAAAACGGACCATTTTTTTACTTTCTGAAGCATGTCGTAAGGGGGGGTGGTTATCTCTTTTGTCAAAAATTGGGCATTTTTGATTGAACAATAAAGGCCTCCAAATGTTATTTATTTCACTTCCCGAGGTGGATAAACACTTTTTAAGGCCTCAGAGTGAGTAACTTGGCCATTTTCATTCACGTTTACCCATTCCACAAATTTTGCGTTCAGGGCCCCTGGAAGCATGAAAATCACTTTAAACATCTCATTTGGGGCCTCATGTAGGTAGCCAAATACCGGTCGGTAACGGCCGATTTTCGGTAAATATGCTGTTACCGACCGGTATTCAGACAAGTGAGATGTAGGAGTCCAAAAACCACTTTTCGGTAAATATGAGGCGGTAAATACCGATTCATAGTTACCGAATTCTAAAATACCGATTCATATTTACCGAATACATTATTAACGAATCGGTAAATATGAAGTGGTAAATATGAAGTGGTAAAAATTGAAAATGACATGTAGGAGCAGTCGGTAATTAAGAAATCCAGGAAAATCGGTAAATAAGAGTCGGTAATTAACACGGATGGAAAGCAGGTGGTAACCATCAACAATGCACATAAGCAATCCCAAAATGCAACAGCGTGGACAACATGGCCGCCATGTACGTCATTGCAAGGCGCCTACGTCTACAGGCAGCAGGACTGAGGGTGTGGCGACGGGAGGAACAAATCTACAGACAGCGCATCACACTATTCCAGCTGACCGATGCAGAGATACATGAGAGGTACAGGCTACACCCCGAAACCATCATGGACTTAATCAGGGACCTTCACCCACTCCTGGACCAGCCAATAAGAAGGGCGCACGCCATACCCCCACATGTGCAGGTGCTCTGCAGCCTACATCTGTTGGCATCCGGCAGTTATCAGGTGGTGATAGCTGCGGTGGGTGGGGTATCCCAGAGTTGCCTGTCACGTTTCTTCAGGAAGTTCCTGGATGCCATGATGCAGAGAATGCACCACTACATCAGCTTCCCAAACACACAGGTTGCACTGCAGAAAACAAAAACAGACTTTTATCACATGGCACAGTTCCCCCATGTCATCGGCTGTATTGATGGTACACACATCCCAATCTGTCCTCCAGCTGACACAGAGCACATCTACAGGAACAGGAAGTCCACCCACTCCATCAATGTGCAGGTGATCTGTGATGCAGGGAACATCATCACAGATATTGTTGCAAAGTTTCCTGGGAGCACCCACAACTCTTACATCTTCCAGAATAGTGGGATCTACACACGACTGAGAGCCGGAGAATTCGGAGAGGGATACCTGCTGGGTAAGTAACAGTGACGCCCCTTGAAACCTGCAAATCAGAGTGTATAGAGGCATGTAACTGATGGTTCCCTTTTACTCATCCAGGCGACAGTGCATATGCATGCCGTTCATTCATCCTCACTCCCTACCTACACCCAGCAACCCAGAGTGAGAGACGATACAACGTGGCCCACAAATCTACACGCAATGTGGTGGAGCGCACGTTTGGACTGCTGAAGAGCAGGTTCCGCTGCCTCCACAAGAGCGGAGGCGCACGCCAGTACAAACCCATCACCTGCTGCAAGATAATTGCCACTTGTGCAATGCTGCACAACCTTGCCACGAAAAAAGGTACAGATGTGGATCTAACATATTTTGAGGACAACGAGGATGAGTCAGGCCAGCCAGAGGGCAGCGCAGCTAGAGTGCCAACTGCAATCGATGGGAGAGAGAGACGGGCAGAGATCACATGCAACTATTTCTGAGTAAGTGAGGGGACACAGCGAGTCGTGAGAAGTCATGACGTAGTTTAATGTGGCACCACGCCATGAACACATGAACAGGCCAATCTGGCAATATGCCATCTATACAATGAGTATGTCCAGGGTTACGTCACCCAATGGCAAGTGGATAAGCAGGGCCACATCAATGTTTGCGCATACGCGCTGCAGTGGTGGATTGCACGGCCTGTGCATCCTCACTAGAGCCAACCCCAAGCCGCCTGCTGCTCCTGCGTGCTTCGGGGACGGGGGGTGTGATGCTGCTGCTGGTGTCGATGCTCTCCGCAGCATCCCCTGCAGCAGTTGTCGACGCCTGACTTGTCAATAGCACCCCTAGTGCACTTGTCACCTGCACCATCCCCCGTGACAGGTCGCTGCAGCACTGTGTTAGGCCCTCCTGCATCGTCACAGAGCGCCGGCAAAGTAGGGAAGTCGCAGTTGCCAGACGGTTGAGTGCCCTGCTGGTAGTGTCCCTTCTCTGGCGTTCCCGGCGCCGTGCTTCGATGTCAGCATCTAATTTGCTGCACAACTGCTGGATTGACTGGGACATGTCCCGAATGCCCGCAGCCATGCCGCCAATGTTTGTGTCCATGTTGACTAAGCTTGTCCTCATCACCCGCATGTGCCTCTGGACTGACATTACTGCCTTTGATTGCAGGCGCTGTTGCTTCAACATTTGGCCCTCGAGCCCCAAGAAGACACCATGGCCGTCAGTGGGTGCTGGTGGACTCTGGACACGCGACCTGCGGCGCCCTCTTGCTCCCGTCTGTGCTGCCTGTGATGTTTGGGGCACAGTGGGATGGCTCCCTTCCTGGGGCCCGGTGCGGTCTTCTGGGCCCATGATGTCGTCTGACGAGGTGTCTAAGGCTCGTAGCCTGGCTGCTGGACGCCTCCTCATTCTCACACCTGCAAGCGGAGATGTGGCCGGTGAATCGAACATGAGTGGCGATGCTGGCTCTGGTGGTGGTGATGCTGGCTCTCGGTGAGGTGATGCTGGCTCTGTGTGCGGCGAGGCTGGCTGCGTAGGTGGTGCGGCTGCAAGTGGGCCTGCTCCCTGGTCTGCACTCGTGCTGGCTAGAGGTGATTTTTGTGGCCGGTGTGCCGTCTCCCCTGCAGCATGCCCTGTACTGCATGATGTCACATCTGTGGACAGAAAAACAACATTGGCTCAGTGTCCCCGAAGGGCTGCATTGCAAGCGTCACAATAAATCATTTCACATTCCAATCTGTCCTCTGTCTCCTTGTGCCTCGAGTGCGTGACATGCCTTGTTGCCCTGTGACATTTACGTCATGGTTAGTGTTGCCCTGACTACATCTCCCGGAATGCATTGCCTGTCTGCACTGACACGTGTGGACTGCAGTGTGATTCTCGTGTCACAATGGGGGATGTGGGATAGGGGTAGGGGCGGCTACATTGCTGTGCTTTCGTCTTACCTTGGTGTGTTGCGGCTCTGGCAGAGCTGTCGGCGTCCCCAAGACCCACGACGCTCTCTTGCTCGAGTGTGGCCGCCACCAGCTCCTCCAGTTCGGTGAGGGCAGGTGCCCTGTTGGTTCCACCTCCGGTCTGGCTGGCCTCCTTCTGGATGTCGCCCATCTTCCTCTTGGTCACAATCCTCAGGTCATACCAGCGCTTTTTGAGGACCTCAATTTCCCTGTGGGTCACTCCCACAGCATTGACCTGCGCCTGGATGGCCAGCCATATGTTGCGCTTTTCGGCCTCAGGCACTTGCAGGGATTGCCTCCCAAACAGCTTCTGGTGCTGCTTCACCACCTCCTCCACCAGCACCTGGAGTTCCTTGGGGCTGAATTTGAGCTTCCTCCTCCTTTCCCCTCCGTCTTTCTGTGTGCTCTGGCTGGACATGCTGTTCGTTTCCCGCTCGCACATGCAACTGCTCCCTGCCTCTCCTCTGCACTCCGAGCCTCTCCAGGGTCGGCTAATTATGTACACCTGCCTGGGTGTGGCCACTTCGGCTAATTGTGTACACCTGCCTGGGTGTGGGCAGTTCCTGGTTGGGTGGGCTGTCATTGCACAGGATTAGCGGTTTCGTCAAGTCATGTGATGTTATTTACCGAATCCGTACGTACCGATTCGGTATTTTCCGATTCGGTAGATACCACCTCGGTATTTTCCGATTCGGTAGATACCACCTCGGTATTTTCCGATTCGGTAATTATCACCTCGGTATTTACCGAATCGGTGAATTCCGATTCGTATTTACCGACTGTTACCGAATCGGTAACTGTTACCGAATTTTTACCTACATGTAACTTACCGATTCTAATTTACCGATTCGGTACGGCTCGGTATTTAAGGACCGGTAAAATTTATTTACCTACATGAGGCCCCAAATCTCTAAAAGTGATTATCCACATACAAATGTGAATTTTAGTTCAAAGACACAACATTTGAAAACGGCACATTTTTTTAGTTTCTGGAGCATGTCGTAAGGGGGGGTGGTTATCCCTTTTGTCAAAAATCAGGCATTTTTGATTGAACAATAAAGGCCTCCAAATGTTATTTATTTCACTTCACGTGGTGGAGAAACACTTTTTAAGGCCTCAGAGTGAGTAAATTGGCCCTTTTCATTCACGTTTACCCATTCCACAAATTTTGCGTTCATATCCCCTGGAAGCATGAAAATCACTTTAAACATCTCATTTTATCTCTAAAAGTGATTATCCACGTACAAATGTGAATTTTAGTTCAAAGACGCAACATTTGAAAACGGACCATTTTTTTAGTTTCTGAAGCATGTCGTAAGGGGGGGTGGTTATCTCTTTTGTCAAAAATTGGGCATTTTTGATTGAACAATAAAGGCCTAAAAATGTAATTTAATTCACTTCCTGTGGCGGAGAAACACTTTTTAAGGCCTCAGAAAGAGTAAATTGGCCATTTTCATTCACGTTTACCCATTCCAGAAATCTTGCGTTCAGGGCCCCTGGAAGCATGAAAATCACTTTAAACATCTCATTTTATCTCTAAAAGTGATTATCCACGTACAAATGTGAATTTTAGTTCAAAGACGCAACATTTGAAAACGGCACATTTTTTTAGTTTCTTGAGCACGTCGTAAGGGGGGGTGGTTATCTATTTCGTCAAAAATCAGGCATTTTTGATTGAACAATAAAGGCCTCCAAATGTTATTTATTTCACTTCCCGTGGTGGCGAAACACTTTTTAAGGCCTCAGAGTGAGTAAATTGGCCCTTTTCATTCACGTTTACCCATTCCACAAATTTTGCGTTCATATCCCCTGGAAGCATGAAAATCACTTTAAACATCTCATTTTATCTCTAAAAGTGATTATCCACGTACAAATGTGAATTTTAGTTCAAAGACGCAACATTTGAAAACGGACCATTTTTTTTAGTTTCTGAAGCATGTCATAAGGGGGGGTGGTTATCTCTTTCGTCAAAAATTTGGCATTTTTGATTGAACAATAAAGGCCTCCAAATGTTATTTATTTCACTTCCCGAGGTGGATAAACACTTTTTAAGGCCTTAGAGTGAGTAAATTGGCCATTTTCATTCACGTTTACCCATTCCACAAATCTTGCGTTCAGGGCCCCTGGAAGCATGAAAATCACTTTAAACATCTCATTTTATCTCTAAAAGTGATTATCCACGTACAAATGTGAATTTTAGTTCAAAGACGCAACATTTGAAAACGGACCATTTTTTTAGTTTCTGAAGCATGTCGTAAGGGGGGGTGGTTATCTCTTTTGTCAAAAATTGGGCATTTTTGATTGAACAATAAAGGCCTAAAAATGTAATTTAATTCACTTCCCGTGGTGGAGAAACACTTTTTAAGGCCTCAGAGTGAGTAAATTGGCCATTTTCATTCACGTTTACCCATTCCACAAATCTTGCGTTCAGGGCCCCTGGAAGCATGAAAATCACTTTAAACATCTCATTTTATCTCTAAAAGTGATTATCCACGTACAAATGTGAATTTTAGTTCAAAGACGCAACATTTGAAAACAGACCATTTTTTTAGTTTCTGAAGCATGTCGTAAGGGGAGGTGGTTATCTCTTTTGTCAAAAATTGGGCATTTTTGATTGAACAATAAAGGCCTAAAAATGTTATTTAATTCACTTCCCGTGGTGGAGAAACACTTTTTAAGGCCTCAGAGTGAGTAAATTGGCACTTTTCATTCACGTTTACCCATTCCACAAATTTTGCGTTCATATCCCCTGGAAGCATGAAAATCACTTTAAACATCTCATTTTATCTCTAAAAGTGATTATCCACGTACAAATGTGAATTTTAGTTCAAAGACGCAACATTTGAAAACGGACCATTTTTTTAGTTTCTGAAGCATGTCGTAAGGGGGGGTGGTTATCTCTTTCGTCAAAAATTGGGCATTTTTGATTGAACAATGAAGGCCTAAAAATGTTATTTATTTCACTTCCCGTGGTGGAGAAACACTTTTTAAGGCCTCAGAGTGAGTAAATTGGCCCTTTTCATTCACGTTTACCCATTCCACAAATTTTGCGTTCATATCCCCTGGAAGCATGAAAATCACTTTAAACATCTCATTTTATCTCTAAAAGTGATTATCCACGTACAAATGTGAATTTTAGTTCAAAGACGCAACATTTGAAAACGGACCATTTTTTTACTTTCTGAAGCATGTCGTAAGGGGGGGTGGTTATCTCTTTTGTCAAAAATTGGGCATTTTTGATTGAACAATAAAGGCCTCCAAATGTTATTTATTTCACTTCCCGAGGTGGATAAACACTTTTTAAGGCCTCAGAGTGAGTAACTTGGCCATTTTCATTCACGTTTACCCATTCCACAAATTTTGCGTTCAGGGCCCCTGGAAGCATGAAAATCACTTTAAACATCTCATTTGGGGCCTCATGTAGGTAGCCAAATACCGGTCGGTAACGGCCGATTTTCGGTAAATATGCCGTTACCGACCGGTATTCAGACAAGTGAGATGTAGGAGTCCAAAAACCACTTTTCGGTAAATATGAGGCGGTAAATACCGATTCATAGTTACCGAATTCTAAAATACGGATTCATATTTACCGAATACATTATTAACGAATCGGTAAATATGAAGTGGTAAATATGAAGTGGTAAAAATTGAAAATGACATCTAGGAGCAGTCGGTAATTAAGAAATCCAGGAAAATCGGTAAATAAGAGTCGGTAATTAACACGGATGGAAAGCAGGTGGTAACCATCAACAATGCACATAAGCAATCCCAAAATGCAACAGCGTGGACAACATGGCCGCCATGTACGTCATTGCAAGGCGCCTACGTCTACAGGCAGCAGGACTGAGGGTGTGGCGACGGGAGGAACAAATCTACAGACAGCGCATCACACTATTCCAGCTGACCGATGCAGAGATACATGAGAGGTACAGGCTACACCCCGAAACCAACATGGACTTAATCAGGGACCTTCACCCACTCCTGGACCAGCCAATAAGAAGGGCGCACGCCATACCCCCACATGTGCAGGTGCTCTGCAGCCTACATCTGTTGGCATCCGGCAGTTATCAGGTGGTGATAGCTGCGGTGGGTGGGGTATCCCAGAGTTGCCTGTCACGTTTCTTCAGGAAGTTCCTGGATGCCATGATGCAGAGAATGCACCACTACATCAGCTTCCCAAACACACAGGCTGCACTGCAGAAAACAAAAACAGACTTTTATCACATGGCACAGTTCCCCCATGTCATCGGCTGTATTGATGGTACACACATCCCAATCTGTCCTCCAGCTGACACAGAGCACATCTACAGGAACAGGAAGTCCACCCACTCCATCAATGTGCAGGTGATCTGTGATGCAGGGAACATCATCACAGATATTGTTGCAAAGTTTCCTGGGAGCACCCACAACTCTTACATCTTCCAGAATAGTGGGATCTACACACGACTGAGAGCCGGAGAATTCGGAGAGGGATACCTGCTGGGTAAGTAACAGTGACGCCCCTTGAAACCTGCAAATCAGAGTGTATAGAGGCATGTAACTGATGGTTCCCTTTTACTCATCCAGGCGACAGTGCATATGCATGCCGTTCATTCATCCTCACTCCCTACCTACACCCAGCAACCCAGAGTGAGAGACGATACAACGTGGCCCACAAATCTACACGCAATGTGGTGGAGCGCACGTTTGGACTGCTGAAGAGCAGGTTCCGCTGCCTCCACAAGAGCGGAGGCGCACGCCAGTACAAACCCATCACCTGCTGCAAGATAATTGCCACTTGTGCAATGCTGCACAACCTTGCCACGAAAAAAGGTACAGATGTGGATCTAACATATTTTGAGGACAACGAGGATGAGTCAGGCCAGCCAGAGGGCAGCGCAGCTAGAGTGCCAACTGCAATCGATGGGAGAGAGAGACGGGCAGAGATCACATGCAACTATTTCTGAGTAAGTGAGGGGACACAGCGAGTCGTGAGAAGTCATGACGTAGTTTAATGTGGCACCACGCCATGAACACATGAACAGGCCAATCTGGCAATATACCATCTATACAATGAGTATGTCCAGGGTTACGTCACCCAATGGCAAGTGGATAAGCAGGGCCACATCAATGTTTGCGCATACGCGCTGCAGTGGTGGATTGCACGGCCTGTGCATCCTCACTAGAGCCAACCCCAAGCCGCCTGCTGCTCCTGCGTGCTTCGGGGACGGGGGGTGTGATGCTGCTGCTGGTGTCGATGCTCTCCGCAGCATCCCCTGCAGCAGTTGTCGACGCCTGACTTGTCAATAGCACCCCTAGTGCACTTGTCACCTGCACCATCCCCCGTGACAGGTCGCTGCAGCACTGTGTTAGGCCCTCCTGCATCGTCACAGAGCGCCGGCAAAGTAGGGAAGTCGCAGTTGCCAGACGGTTGAGTGCCCTGCTGGTAGTGTCCCTTCTCTGGCGTTCCCGGCGCCGTGCTTCGATGTCAGCATCTAATTTGCTGCACAACTGCTGGATTGACTGGGACATGTCCCGAATGCCCGCAGCCATGCCGCCAATGTTTGTGTCCATGTTGACTAAGCTTGTCCTCATCACCCGCATGTGCCTCTGGACTGACATTACTGCCTTTGATTGCAGGCGCTGTTGCTTCAACATTTGGCCCTCGAGCCCCAAGAAGACACCATGGCCGTCAGTGGGTGCTGGTGGACTCTGGACACGCGACCTGCGGCGCCCTCTTGCTCCCGTCTGTGCTGCCTGTGATGTTTGGGGCACAGTGGGATGGCTCCCTTCCTGGGGCCCGGTGCGGTCTTCTGGGCCCATGCTGTCGTCTGACGAGGTGTCTAAGGCTCGTAGCCTGGCTGCTGGACGCCTCCTCATTCTCACACCTGCAAGCGGAGATGTGGCCGGTGAATCGAACATGAGTGGCGATGCTGGCTCTGGTGGTGGTGATGCTGGCTCTCGGTGAGGTGATGCTGGCTCTGTGTGCGGCGAGGCTGGCTGCGTAGGTGGTGCGGCTGCAAGTGGGCCTGCTCCCTGGTCTGCACTCGTGCTGGCTAGAGGTGATTTTTGTGGCCGGTGTGCCGTCTCCCCTGCAGCATGCCCTGTACTGCATGATGTCACATCTGTGGACAGAAAAACAACATTGGCTCAGTGTCCCCGAAGGGCTGCATTGCAAGCGTCACAATAAATTATTTCACATTCCAATCTGTCCTCTGTCTCCTTGTGCCTCGAGTGCGTGACATGCCTTGTTGCCCTGTGACATTTACGTCATGGTTAGTGTTGCCCTGACTACATCTCCCGGAATGCATTGCCTGTCTGCACTGACACGTGTGGACTGCAGTGTGATTCTCGTGTCACAATGGGGGATGTGGGATAGGGGTAGGGGCGGCTACATTGCTGTGCTTTCGTCTTACCTTGGTGTGTTGCGGCTCTGGCAGAGCTGTCGGCGTCCCCAAGACCCACGACGCTCTCTTGCTCGAGTGTGGCCGCCACCAGCTCCTCCAGTTCGGTGAGGGCAGGTGCCCTGTTGGTTCCACCTCCGGTCTGGCTGGCCTCCTTCTGGATGTCGCCCATCTTCCTCTTGGTCACAATCCTCAGGTCATACCAGCGCTTTTTGAGGACCTCAATTTCCCTGTGGGTCACTCCCACAGCATTGACCTGCGCCTGGATGGCCAGCCATATGTTGCGCTTTTCGGCCTCAGGCACTTGCAGGGATTGCCTCCCAAACAGCTTCTGGTGCTGCTTCACCACCTCCTCCACCAGCACCTGGAGTTCCTTGGGGCTGAATTTGAGCTTCCTCCTCCTTTCCCCTCCGTCTTTCTGTGTGCTCTGGCTGGACATGCTGTTCGTTTCCCGCTCGCACATGCAACTGCTCCCTGCCTCTCCTCTGCACTCCGAGCCTCTCCAGGGTCGGCTAATTGTGTACACCTGCCTGGTTGTGGGCAGTTCCTGGTTGGGTGGGCTGTCGTTGCACAGGATTAGCGGTTTCGTCAAGTCATGTGATGTTATTTACCGAATCCGTACGTACCGATTCGGTATTTTCCGATTCGGTAGATACCACCTCGGTATTTTCCGATTCGGTAGATACCACCTCGGTATTTTCCGATTCGGTAATTATCACCTCGGTATTTACCGAATCGGTGAATTCCGATTCGTATTTACCGACTGTTACCGAATCGGTAACTGTTACCGAATTTTTACCTACATGTAACTTACCGATTCTAATTTGCCGATTCGGTACGGCTCGGTATTTAAGGACCGGTAAAATTTATTTACCTACATGAGGCCCCAAATCTCTAAAAGTGATTATCCACATACAAATGTGAATTTTAGTTCAAAGACGCAACATTTGAAAACGGCACATTTTTTTAGTTTCTGGAGCATGTCGTAAGGGGGGGTGGTTATCCCTTTTGTCAAAAATCAGGCATTTTTGATTGAACAATAAAGGCCTCCAAATGTTATTTATTTCACTTCACGTGGTGGAGAAACACTTTTTAAGGCCTCAGAGTGAGTAAATTGGCCCTTTTCATTCACGTTTACCCATTCCACAAATTTTGCGTTCATATCCCCTGGAAGCATGAAAATCACTTTAAACATCTCATTTTATCTCTAAAAGTGATTATCCACGTACAAATGTGAATTTTAGTTCAAAGACGCAACATTTGAAAACGGACCATTTTTTTAGTTTCTGAAGCATGTCGTAAGGGGGGGTGGTTATCTCTTTTGTCAAAAATTGGGCATTTTTGATTGAACAATAAAGGCCTAAAAATGTAATTTAATTCACTTCCTGTGGCGGAGAAACACTTTTTAAGGCCTCAGAAAGAGTAAATTGGCCATTTTCATTCACGTTTACCCATTCCAGAAATCTTGCGTTCAGGGCCCCTGGAAGCATGAAAATCACTTTAAACATCTCATTTTATCTCTAAAAGTGATTATCCACGTACAAATGTGAATTTTAGTTCAAAGACGCAACATTTGAAAACGGCACATTTTTTTAGTTTCTTGAGCATGTCGTAAGGGGGGGTGGTTATCTATTTCGTCAAAAATCAGGCATTTTTGATTGAACAATAAAGGCCTCCAAATGTTATTTATTTCACTTCCCGTGGTGGCGAAACACTTTTTAAGGCCTCAGAGTGAGTAAATTGGCCCTTTTCATTCACGTTTACCCATTCCACAAATTTTGCGTTCATATCCCCTGGAAGCATGAAAATCACTTTAAACATCTCATTTTATCTCTAAAAGTGATTATCCACGTACAAATGTGAATTTTAGTTCAAAGACGCAACATTTGAAAACGGACCATTTTTTTTAGTTTCTGAAGCATGTCATAAGGGGGGGTGGTTATCTCTTTCGTCAAAAATTTGGCATTTTTGATTGAACAATAAAGGCCTCCAAATGTTATTTATGTCACTTCCCGAGGTGGATAAACACTTTTTAAGGCCTTAGAGTGAGTAAATTGGCCATTTTCATTCACGTTTACCCATTCCACAAATCTTGCGTTCAGGGCCCCTGGAAGCATGAAAATCACTTTAAACATCTCATTTTATCTCTAAAAGTGATTATCCACGTACAAATGTGAATTTTAGTTCAAAGACGCAACATTTGAAAACGGACCATTTTTTTAGTTTCTGAAGCATGTCGTAAGGGGGGGTGGTTATCTCTTTTGTCAAAAATTGGGCATTTTTGATTGAACAATAAAGGCCTAAAAATGTAATTTAATTCACTTCCCGTGGTGGAGAAACACTTTTTAAGGCCTCAGAGTGAGTAAATTGGCCATTTTCATTCACGTTTACCCATTCCACAAATCTTGCGTTCAGGGCCCCTGGAAGCATGAAAATCACTTTAAACATCTCATTTTATCTCTAAAAGTGATTATCCACGTACAAATGTGAATTTTAGTTCAAAGACGCAACATTTGAAAACAGACCATTTTTTTAGTTTCTGAAGCATGTCGTAAGGGGAGGTGGTTATCTCTTTTGTCAAAAATTGGGCATTTTTGATTGAACAATAAAGGCCTAAAAATGTTATTTAATTCACTTCCCGTGGTGGAGAAACACTTTTTAAGGCCTCAGAGTGAGTAAATTGGCACTTTTCATTCACGTTTACCCATTCCACAAATTTTGCGTTCATATCCCCTGGAAGCATGAAAATCACTTTAAACATCTCATTTTATCTCTAAAAGTGATTATCCACGTACAAATGTGAATTTTAGTTCAAAGACGCAACATTTGAAAACGGACCATTTTTTTAGTTTCTGAAGCATGTCGTAAGGGGGGGTGGTTATCTCTTTCGTCAAAAATTGGGCATTTTTGATTGAACAATGAAGGCCTAAAAATGTTATTTATTTCACTTCCCGTGGTGGAGAAACACTTTTTAAGGCCTCAGAGTGAGTAAATTGGCCCTTTTCATTCACGTTTACCCATTCCACAAATTTTGCGTTCATATCCCCTGGAAGCATGAAAATCACTTTAAACATCTCATTTTATCTCTAAAAGTGATTATCCACGTACAAATGTGAATTTTACTTCAAAGACGCAACATTTGAAAACGGACCATTTTTTTAGTTTCTGAAGCATGTCGTAAGGGGGGGTGGTTATCTCTTTTGTCAAAAATTGGGCATTTTTGATTGAACAATAAAGGCCTCCAAATGTTATTTATTTCACTTCCCCTGGTGGATAAACACTTTTTAAGGCCTCAGAGTGAGTAAATTGGCCATTTTCATTCACGTTTACCCATTCCACAAATTTTGCGTTCAGGGCCCCTTGAAGCATGAAAATCACTTTAAACATCTCATTTGATCTCTAAAAGTGATTATCCACGTACAAATGTGAATTTTAGTTCAATGACGCAACATTTGAAAACGGCACATTTTTTTAGTTTCTGGAGCATGTCGTAAGGGGGGGTGGTTATCTCTTTTGTCAAAAATCAGGCATTTTTGATTGAACAATAAAGGCCTCCAAATGTTATTTATTTCACTTCCCGTGGTGGAGAAACACTTTTTAAGGCCTCAGAGTGAGTAAATTGGCCCTTTTCATTCACGTTTACCCATTCCACAAATTTTGCATTCATATCCCCTGAAAGCATGAAAATCACTTTAAACATCTCATTTTATCTCTAAAAGTGATTATCCACGTACAAATGTGAATTTTAGTTCAAAGACGCAACATTTGAAAACGGACCATTTTTTTAGTTTCTGAAGCATGTCGTAAGGGGGGGTGGTTATCTCTTTTGTCAAAAATTGGGCATTTTTGATTGAACAATAAAGGCCTAAAAATGTTATTTAATTCACTTCCCGTGGTGGAGAAACACTTTTTAAGGCCTCAGAGTGAGTAAATTGGCCATTTTGATTCACGTTTACCCATTCCACAAATTTTGCGTTCAGGGCCCCTGGAAGCATGAAAATCACTTTAAACATCTCATTTTATCTCTAAAAGTGATTATCCACGTACAAATGTGAATTTTAGTTCAAAGACGCAACATTTGAAAACGGCACATTTTTTTAGTTTCTTGAGCATGTCGTAAGGGGGGGTGGTTATCTATTTCGTCAAAAATCAGGCATTTTTGATTGAACAATAAAGGCCTCCAAATGTTATTTATTTCACTTCCCGTGGTGGAGAAACACTTTTTAAGGCCTCAGAGTGAGTAAATTGGCCCTTTTCATTCACGTTTACCCATTCCACAAATTTTGCGTTCATATCCCCTGGAAGCATGAAAATCACTTTAAACATCTCTTTTTATCTCTAAAAGTGATTATCCACGTACAAATGTGAATTTTAGTTCAAAGACGCAACATTTGAAAATGGACCATTTTTTTTAGTTTCTGAAGCATGTCATAAGGGGGGGTGGTTATCTCTTTCGTCAAAAATTTGGCATTTTTGATTGAACAATAAAGGCCTCCAAATGTTATTTATTTCACTTCCCGAGGTGGATAAACACTTTTTAAGGCCTTAGAGTGAGTAAATTGGCCATTTTCATTCACGTTTACCCATTCCACAAATCTTGCGTTCAGGGCCCCTGGAAGCATGAAAATCACTTTAAACATCTCATTTTATCTCTAAAAGTGATTATCCACGTACAAATGTGAATTTTAGTTCAAAGACGCAACATTTGAAAACGGACCATTTTTTTAGTTTCTGAAGCATTTCGTAAGGGGGGGTGGTTATCTCTTTTGTCAAAAATTGGGCATTTTGGATTGAACAATAAAGGCCTAAAAATGTAATTTAATTCACTTCCCGTGGTGGAGAAACACTTTTTAAGGCCTCAGAGTGAGTAAATTGGCCCTTTTCATTCACGTTTACCCATTCCACAAATTTTGCGTTCAGGGCCCCTGGAAGCATGAAAATCACTTTAAACATCTCATTTTATCTCTAAAAGTGATTATCCACGTACAAATGTGAATTTTAGTTCAAAGACGCAACATTTGAAAACGGCACATTTTTTTAGTTTCTGGAGCATGTCGTAAGGGGGGGTGGTTATCCCTTTTGTCAAAAATCAGGCATTTTTGATTGAACAATAAAGGCCTCCAAATGTTATTTATTTCACTTCACGTGGTGGAGAAACACTTTTTAAGGCCTCAGAGTGAGTAAATTGGCCCTTTTCATTCACGTTTACCCATTCCACAAATTTTGCGTTCATATCCCCTGGAAGCATGAAAATCACTTTAAACATCTCATTTTATCTCTAAAAGTGATTATCCACGTACAAATGTGAATTTTAGTTCAAAGACGCAACATTTGAAAACCGACCATTTTTTTAGTTTCTGAAGCATGTCGTAAGGGGGGGTGGTTATCTCTTTTGTCAAAAATTGGGCATTTTTGATTGAACAATAAAGGCCTAAAAATGTAATTTAATTCACTTCCTGTGGCGGAGAAACACTTTTTAAGGCCTCAGAAAGAGTAAATTGGCCATTTTCATTCACGTTTACCCATTCCAGAAATCTTGCGTTCAGGGCCCCTGGAAGCATGAAAATCACTTTAAACATCTCATTTTATCTCTAAAAGTGATTATCCACGTACAAATGTGAATTTTAGTTCAAAGACGCAACATTTGAAAACGGCACATTTTTTTAGTTTCTTGAGCATGTCGTAAGGGGGGGTGGTTATCTATTTCGTCAAAAATCAGGCATTTTTGATTGAACAATAAAGGCCTCCAAATGTTATTTATTTCACTTCCCGTGGTGGCGAAACACTTTTTAAGGCCTCAGAGTGAGTAAATTGGCCCTTTTCATTCACGTTTACCCATTCCACAAATTTTGCGTTCAGGGCCCCTGGAAGCATGAAAATCACTTTAAACATCTCATTTTATCTCTAAAAGTGATTATCCACGTACAAATGTGAATTTTAGTTCAAAGACGCAACATTTGAAAACGGACCATTTTTTTAGTTTCTGAAGCATGTCGTAAGGGGGGGTGGTTATCTCTTTTGTCAAAAATTGGGCATTTTGGATTGAACAATAAAGGCCTAAAAATGTAATTTAATTCACTTCCCGTGGTGGAGAAACACTTTTTAAGGCCTCAGAGTGAGAAAATTGGCCCTTTTCATTCACGTTTACCCATTCCACAAATTTTGCGTTCAGGGCCCCTGGAAGCATGAAAATCACTTTAAACATCTCATTTGATCTCTAAAAGTGATTATCCACGTACAAATGTGAATTTTAGTTCAAAGACGCAACATTTGAAAACGGCACATTTTTTTAGTTTCTGGAGCATGTCGTAAGGGGGGGTGGTTATCCCTTTTGTCAAAAATCAGGCATTTTTGATTGAACAATAAAGGCCTCCAAATGTTATTTATTTCACTTCACGTGGTGGAGAAACACTTTTTAAGGCCTCAGAGTGAGTAAATTGGCCCTTTTCATTCACGTTTACCCATTCCACAAATTTTGCGTTCATATCCCCTGGAAGCATGAAAATCACTTTAAACATCTCATTTTATCTCTAAAAGTGATTATCCACGTACAAATGTGAATTTTAGTTCAAAGACGCAACATTTGAAAACGGACCATTTTTTTAGTTTCTGAAGCATGTCGTAAGGGGGGGTGGTTATCTCTTTTGTCAAAAATTGGGCATTTTTGATTGAACAATAAAGGCCTAAAAATGTAATTTAATTCACTTCCTGTGGCGGAGAAACACTTTTTAAGGCCTCAGAAAGAGTAAATTGGCCATTTTCATTCACGTTTACCCATTCCAGAAATCTTGCGTTCAGGGCCCCTGGAAGCATGAAAATCACTTTAAACATCTCATTTTATCTCTAAAAGTGATTATCCACGTACAAATGTGAATTTTAGTTCAAAGACGCAACATTTGAAAACGGCACATTTTTTTAGTTTCTTGAGCATGTCGTAAGGGGGGGTGGTTATCTATTTCGTCAAAAATCAGGCATTTTTGATTGAACAATAAAGGCCTCCAAATGTTATTTATTTCACTTCCCGTGGTGGCGAAACACTTTTTAAGGCCTCAGAGTGAGTAAATTGGCCCTTTTCATTCACGTTTACCCATTCCACAAATTTTGCGTTCATATCCCCTGGAAGCATGAAAATCACTTTAAACATCTCATTTTATCTCTAAAAGTGATTATCCACGTACAAATGTGAATTTTAGTTCAAAGACGCAACATTTGAAAACGGACCATTTTTTTTAGTTTCTGAAGCATGTCATAAGGGGGGGTGGTTATCTCTTTCGTCAAAAATTTGGCATTTTTGATTGAACAATAAAGGCCTCCAAATGTTATTTATTTCACTTCCCGAGGTGGATAAACACTTTTTAAGGCCTTAGAGTGAGTAAATTGGCCATTTTCATTCACGTTTACCCATTCCACAAATCTTGCGTTCAGGGCCCCTGGAAGCATGAAAATCACTTTAAACATCTCATTTTATCTCTAAAAGTGATTATCCACGTACAAATGTGAATTTTAGTTCAAAGACGCAACATTTGAAAACGGACCATTTTTTTAGTTTCTGAAGCATGTCGTAAGGGGGGGTGGTTATCTCTTTTGTCAAAAATTGGGCATTTTTGATTGAACAATAAAGGCCTAAAAATGTAATTTAATTCACTTCCCGTGGTGGAGAAACACTTTTTAAGGCCTCAGAGTGAGTAAATTGGCCATTTTCATTCACGTTTACCCATTCCACAAATCTTGCGTTCAGGGCCCCTGGAAGCATGAAAATCACTTTAAACATCTCATTTTATCTCTAAAAGTGATTATCCACGTACAAATGTGAATTTTAGTTCAAAGACGCAACATTTGAAAACAGACCATTTTTTTAGTTTCTGAAGCATGTCGTAAGGGGAGGTGGTTATCTCTTTTGTCAAAAATTGGGCATTTTTGATTGAACAATAAAGGCCTAAAAATGTTATTTAATTCACTTCCCGTGGTGGAGAAACACTTTTTAAGGCCTCAGAGTGAGTAAATTGGCACTTTTCATTCACGTTTACCCATTCCACAAATTTTGCGTTCATATCCCCTGGAAGCATGAAAATCACTTTAAACATCTCATTTTATCTCTAAAAGTGATTATCCACGTACAAATGTGAATTTTAGTTCAAAGACGCAACATTTGAAAACGGACCATTTTTTTAGTTTCTGAAGCATGTCGTAAGGGGGGGTGGTTATCTCTTTCGTCAAAAATTGGGAATTTTTGATTGAACAATGAAGGCCTAAAAATGTTATTTATTTCACTTCCCGTGGTGGAGAAACACTTTTTAAGGCCTCAGAGTGAGTAAATTGGCCCTTTTCATTCACGTTTACCCATTCCACAAATTTTGCGTTCATATCCCCTGGAAGCATGAAAATCACTTTAAACATCTCATTTTATCTCTAAAAGTGATTATCCACGTACAAATGTGAATTTTACTTCAAAGACGCAACATTTGAAAACGGACCATTTTTTTAGTTTCTGAAGCATGTCGTAAGGGGGGGTGGTTATCTCTTTTGTCAAAAATTGGGCATTTTTGATTGAACAATAAAGGCCTCCAAATGTTATTTATTTCACTTCCCCTGGTGGATAAACACTTTTTAAGGCCTCAGAGTGAGTAAATTGGCCATTTTCATTCACGTTTACCCATTCCACAAATTTTGCGTTCAGGGCCCCTTGAAGCATGAAAATCACTTTAAACATCTCATTTGATCTCTAAAAGTGATTATCCACGTACAAATGTGAATTTTAGTTCAATGACGCAACATTTGAAAACGGCACATTTTTTTAGTTTCTGGAGCATGTCGTAAGGGGGGGTGGTTATCTCTTTTGTCAAAAATCAGGCATTTTTGATTGAACAATAAAGGCCTCCAAATGTTATTTATTTCACTTCCCGTGGTGGAGAAACACTTTTTAAGGCCTCAGAGTGAGTAAATTGGCCCTTTTCATTCACGTTTACCCATTCCACAAATTTTGCATTCATATCCCCTGAAAGCATGAAAATCACTTTAAACATCTCATTTTATCTCTAAAAGTGATTATCCACGTACAAATGTGAATTTTAGTTCAAAGACGCAACATTTGAAAACGGACCATTTTTTTAGTTTCTGAAGCATGTCGTAAGGGGGGGTGGTTATCTCTTTTGTCAAAAATTGGGCATTTTTGATTGAACAATAAAGGCCTAAAAATGTAATTTAATTCACTTCCTGTGGTGGAGAAACACTTTTTAAGGCCTCAGAGTGAGTAAATTGGCCATTTTCATTCACGTTTACCCATTCCAGAAATCCTGCGTTCAGGGCCCCTGGAAGCATGAAAATCACTTTAAACATCTCATTTTGTCTCTAAAAGTGATTATCCACGTACAAATGTGAATTTTAGTTCAAAGACGCAACATTTGAAAACGGACCATTTTTTTAGTTTCTGAAGCATGTCGTAAGGGGGGGTGGTTATCTCTTTTGTCAAAAATTGGGCATTTTTGATTGAACAATAAAGGCCTAAAAATGTTATTTAATTCACTTCCCGTGGTGGAGAAACACTTTTTAAGGCCTCAGAGTGAGTAAATTGGCCCTTTTCATTTACGTTTACCCATTCCACAAATTTTGCGTTCAGGGCCCCTGGAAGCATGAAAATCACTTTAAACATCTCATTTTATCTCTAAAAGTGATTATCCACGTACAAATGTGAATTTTAGTTCAAAGACGCAACATTTGAAAACGGCACATTTTTTTAGTTTCTTGAGCATGTCGTAAGGGGGGGTGGTTATCTATTTCGTTAAAAATCAGGCATTTTTGATTGAACAATAAAGGCCTCCAAATGTTATTTATTTCACTTCCCGTGGTGGAGAAACACTTTTTAAGGCCTCAGAGTGAGTAAATTGGCCCTTTTCATTCACGTTTACCCATTCCACAAATTTTGCGTTCATATCCCCTGGAAGCATGAAAATCACTTTAAACATCTCTTTTTATCTCTAAAAGTGATTATCCACGTACAAATGTGAATTTTAGTTCAAAGACGCAACATTTGAAAATGGACCATTTTTTTTAGTTTCTGAAGCATGTCATAAGGGGGGGTGGTTATCTCTTTCGTCAAAAATTTGGCATTTTTGATTGAACAATAAAGGCCTCCAAATGTTATTTATTTCACTTCCCGAGGTGGATAAACACTTTTTAAGGCCTTAGAGTGAGTAAATTGGCCATTTTCATTCACGTTTACCCATTCCACAAATCTTGCGTTCAGGGCCCCTGGAAGCATGAAAATCACTTTAAACATCTCATTTTATCTCTAAAAGTGATTATCCACGTACAAATGTGAATTTTAGTTCAAAGACGCAACATTTGAAAACGGACCATTTTTTTAGTTTCTGAAGCATGTCGTAAGGGGGGGTGGTTATCTCTTTTGTCAAAAATTGGGCATTTTGGATTGAACAATAAAGGCCTAAAAATGTAATTTAATTCACTTCCCGTGGTGGAGAAACACTTTTTAAGGCCTCAGAGTGAGTAAATTGGCCCTTTTCATTCACGTTTACCCATTCCACAAATTTTGCGTTCAGGGCCCCTGGAAGCATGAAAATCACTTTAAACATCTCATTTGATCTCTAAAAGTGATTATCCACGTACAAATGTGAATTTTAGTTCAAAGACGCAACATTTGAAAACGGCACATTTTTTTAGTTTCTGGAGCATGTCGTAAGGGGGGGTGGTTATCCCTTTTGTCAAAAATCAGGCATTTTTGATTGAACAATAAAGGCCTCCAAATGTTATTTATTTCACTTCACGTGGTGGAGAAACACTTTTTAAGGCCTCAGAGTGAGTAAATTGGCCCTTTTCATTCACGTTTACCCATTCCACAAATTTTGCGTTCATATCCCCTGGAAGCATGAAAATCACTTTAAACATCTCATTTTATCTCTAAAAGTGATTATCCACGTACAAATGTGAATTTTAGTTCAAAGACGCAACATTTGAAAACGGACCATTTTTTTAGTTTCTGAAGCATGTCGTAAGGGGGGGTGGTTATCTCTTTTGTCAAAAATTGGGCATTTTTGATTGAACAATAAAGGCCTAAAAATGTAATTTAATTCACTTCCTGTGGCGGAGAAACACTTTTTAAGGCCTCAGAAAGAGTAAATTGGCCATTTTCATTCACGTTTACCCATTCCAGAAATCTTGCGTTCAGGGCCCCTGGAAGCATGAAAATCACTTTAAACATCTCATTTTATCTCTAAAAGTGATTATCCACGTACAAATGTGAATTTTAGTTCAAAGACGCAACATTTGAAAACGGCACATTTTTTTAGTTTCTTGAGCATGTCGTAAGGGGGGGTGGTTATCTATTTCGTCAAAAATCAGGCATTTTTGATTGAACAATAAAGGCCTCCAAATGTTATTTATTTCACTTCCCGTGGTGGCGAAACACTTTTTAAGGCCTCAGAGTGAGTAAATTGGCCCTTTTCATTCACGTTTACCCATTCCACAAATTTTGCGTTCATATCCCCTGGAAGCATGAAAATCACTTTAAACATCTCATTTTATCTCTAAAAGTGATTATCCACGTACAAATGTGAATTTTAGTTCAAAGACGCAACATTTGAAAACGGACCATTTTTTTTAGTTTCTGAAGCATGTCATAAGGGGGGGTGGTTATCTCTTTCGTCAAAAATTTGGCATTTTTGATTGAACAATAAAGGCCTCCAAATGTTATTTATTTCACTTCCCGAGGTGGATAAACACTTTTTAAGGCCTTAGAGTGAGTAAATTGGCCATTTTCATTCACGTTTACCCATTCCACAAATCTTGCGTTCAGGGCCCCTGGAAGCATGAAAATCACTTTAAACATCTCATTTTATCTCTAAAAGTGATTATCCACGTACAAATGTGAATTTTAGTTCAAAGACGCAACATTTGAAAACGGACCATTTTTTTAGTTTCTGAAGCATGTCGTAAGGGGGGGTGGTTATCTCTTTTGTCAAAAATTGGGCATTTTTGATTGAACAATAAAGGCCTAAAAATGTAATTTAATTCACTTCCCGTGGTGGAGAAACACTTTTTAAGGCCTCAGAGTGAGTAAATTGGCCCTTTTCATTCACGTTTACCCATTCCACAAATCTTGCGTTCAGGGCCCCTGGAAGCATGAAAATCACTTTAAACATCTCATTTTATCTCTAAAAGTGATTATCCACGTACAAATGTGAATTTTAGTTCAAAGACGCAACATTTGAAAACAGACCATTTTTTTAGTAGCTGAAGCATGTCGTAAGGGGAGGTGGTTATCTCTTTTGTCAAAAATTGGGCATTTTTGATTGAACAATAAAGGCCTAAAAATGTTATTTAATTCACTTCCCGTGGTGGAGAAACACTTTTTAAGGCCTCAGAGTGAGTAAATTGGCACTTTTCATTCACGTTTACCCATTCCACAAATTTTGCGTTCATATCCCCTGGAAGCATGAAAATCACTTTAAACATCTCATTTTATCTCTAAAAGTGATTATCCACGTACAAATGTGAATTTTAGTTCAAAGACGCAACATTTGAAAACGGACTATTTTTTTAGTTTCTGAAGCATGTCGTAAGGGGGGGTGGTTATCTCTTTCGTCAAAAATTTGGCATTTTTGATTGAACAATGAAGGCCTAAAAATTTTATTTATTTCACTTCTCGTGGTGGAGAAACACTTTTTAAGGCCTCAGAGTGAGTAAATTGGCCCTTTTCATTCACGTTTACCCATTCCACAAATTTTGCGTTCATATCCCCTGGAAGCATGAAAATCACTTTAAACATCTCATTTTATCTCTAAAAGTGATTATCCACGTACAAATGTGAATTTTAGTTCAAAGACGCAACATTTGAAAACAGACCATTTTTTTAGTTTCTGAAGCATGTCGTAAGGGGGGGTGGTTATCTCTTTTGTCAAAAATCGGGCATTTTTGATTGAACAATAAAGGCCTCCAAATGTTATTTATTTCACTTCCCGTGGTGGATAAACACTTTTTAAGGCCTCAGAGTGAGTAAATTGGCCATTTTCATTCACGTTTACCCATTCCACAAATTTTGCGTTCAGGGCCCCTTGAAGCATGAAAATCACTTTAAACATCTCATTTGATCTCTAAAAGTGATTATCCACGTACAAATGTGAATTTTAGTTCAATGACGCAACATTTGAAAACGGCACATTTTTTTAGTTTCTGGAGCATGTCGTAAGGGGGGGTGGTTATCTCTTTTGTCAAAAATCAGGCATTTTTGATTGAACAATAAAGGCCTCCAAATGTTATTTATTTCACTTCCCGTGGTGGAGAAACACTTTTTAAGGCCTCAGAGTGAGTAAATTGGCCCTTTTCATTCACGTTTACCCATTCCACAAATTTTGCATTCATATCCCCTGGAAGCATGAAAATCACTTTAAACATCTCATTTTATCTCTAAAAGTGATTATCCACGTACAAATGTGAATTTTAGTTCAAAGACGCAACATTTGAAAACGGACCATTTTTTTAGTTTCTGAAGCATGTCGTAAGGGGGGGTGGTTATCTCTTTTGTCAAAAATTGGGCATTTTTGATTGAACAATAAAGGCCTAAAAATGTAATTTAATTCACTTCCCGTGGTGGAGAAACACTTTTTAAGGCCTCAGAGTGAGTAAATTGGCCATTTTCATTCACGTTTACCCATTCCACAAATCTTGCGTTCAGGGCCCCTGGAAGCATGAAAATCACTTTAAACATCTCATTTTATCTCTAAAAGTGATTATCCACGTACAAATGTGAATTTTAGTTCAAAGACGCAACATTTGAAAACAGACCATTTTTTTAGTTTCTGAAGCATGTCGTAAGGGGAGGTGGTTATCTCTTTTGTCAAAAATTGGGCATTTTTGATTGAACAATAAAGGCCTAAAAATGTTATTTAATTCACTTCCCGTGGTGGAGAAACACTTTTTAAGGCCTCAGAGTGAGTAAATTGGCACTTTTCATTCACGTTTACCCATTCCACAAATTTTGCGTTCATATCCCCTGGAAGCATGAAAATCACTTTAAACATCTCATTTTATCTCTAAAAGTGATTATCCACGTACAAATGTGAATTTTAGTTCAAAGACGCAACATTTGAAAACGGACCATTTTTTTAGTTTCTGAAGCATGTCGTAAGGGGGGGTGGTTATCTCTTTCGTCAAAAATTGGGCATTTTTGATTGAACAATGAAGGCCTAAAAATGTTATTTATTTCACTTCCCGTGGTGGAGAAACACTTTTTAAGGCCTCAGAGTGAGTAAATTGGCCCTTTTCATTCACGTTTACCCATTCCACAAATTTTGCGTTCATATCCCCTGGAAGCATGAAAATCACTTTAAACATCTCATTTTATCTCTAAAAGTGATTATCCACGTACAAATGTGAATTTTACTTCAAAGACGCAACATTTGAAAACGGACCATTTTTTTAGTTTCTGAAGCATGTCGTAAGGGGGGGTGGTTATCTCTTTTGTCAAAAATTGGGCATTTTTGATTGAACAATAAAGGCCTCCAAATGTTATTTATTTCACTTCCCCTGGTGGATAAACACTTTTTAAGGCCTCAGAGTGAGTAAATTGGCCATTTTCATTCACGTTTACCCATTCCACAAATTTTGCGTTCAGGGCCCCTTGAAGCATGAAAATCACTTTAAACATCTCATTTGATCTCTAAAAGTGATTATCCACGTACAAATGTGAATTTTAGTTCAATGACGCAACATTTGGAAACGGCACATTTTTTTAGTTTCTGGAGCATGTCGTAAGGGGGGGTGATTATCTCTTTTGTCAAAAATCAGGCATTTTTAATTGAACAATAAAGGCCTCCAAATGTTATTTATTTCACTTCCCGTGGTGGAGAAACACTTTTTAAGGCCTCAGAGTGAGTAAATTGGCCCTTTTCATTCACGTTTACCCATTCCACAAATTTTGCATTCATATCCCCTGGAAGCATGAAAATCACTTTAAACATCTCATTTTATCTCTAAAAGTGATTATCCACGTACAAATGTGAATTTTAGTTCAAAGACGCAACATTTGAAAACGGACCATTTTTTTAGTTTCTGAAGCATGTCGTAAGGGGGGGTGGTTATCTCTTTTGTCAAAAATTGGGCATTTTTGATTGAACAATAAAGGCCTAAAAATGTAATTTAATTCACTTCCTGTGGTGGAGAAACACTTTTTAAGGCCTCAGAGTGAGTAAATTGGCCATTTTCATTCACGTTTACCCATTCCAGAAATCTTGCGTTCAGGGCCCCTGGAAGCATGAAAATCACTTTAAACATCTCATTTTGTCTCTAAAAGTGATTATCCACGTACAAATGTGAATTTTAGTTCAAAGACGCAACATTTGAAAACGGACCATTTTTTTAGTTTCTGAAGCATGTCGTAAGGGGGGGTGGTTATCTCTTTTGTCAAAAATTGGGCATTTTTGATTGAACAATAAAGGCCTAAAAATGTTATTTAATTCACTTCCCGTGGTGGAGAAACACTTTTTAAGGCCTCAGAGTGAGTAAATTGGCCATTTTGATTCACGTTTACCCATTCCACAAATTTTGCGTTCAGGGCCCCTGGAAGCATGAAAATCACTTTAAACATCTCATTTTATCTCTAAAAGTGATTATCCACGTACAAATGTGAATTTTAGTTCAAAGACGCAACATTTGAAAACGGCACATTTTTTTAGTTTCTTGAGCATGTCGTAAGGGGGGGTGGTTATCTATTTCGTCAAAAATCAGGCATTTTTGATTGAACAATAAAGGCCTCCAAATGTTATTTATTTCACTTCCCGTGGTGGAGAAACACTTTTTAAGGCCTCAGAGTGAGTAAATTGGCCCTTTTCATTCACGTTTACCCATTCCACAAATTTTGCGTTCATATCCCCTGGAAGCATGAAAATCACTTTAAACATCTCTTTTTATCTCTAAAAGTGATTATCCACGTACAAATGTGAATTTTAGTTCAAAGACGCAACATTTGAAAATGGACCATTTTTTTTTGTTTCTGAAGCATGTCATAAGGGGGGGTGGTTATCTCTTTCGTCAAAAATTTGGCATTTTTGATTGAACAATAAAGGCCTCCAAATGTTATTTATTTCACTTCCCGAGGTGGATAAACACTTTTTAAGGCCTTAGGGTGAGTAAATTGGCCATTTTCATTCACGTTTACCCATTCCACAAATCTTGCGTTCAGGGCCCTGGAAGCATGAAAATCACTTTAAACATCTCATTTTATCTCTAAAAGTGATTATCCACGTACAAATGTGAATTTTAGTTCAAAGACGCAACATTTGAAAACGGACCATTTTTTTAGTTTCTGAAGCATGTCGTAAGGGGGGGTGGTTATCTCTTTTGTCAAAAATTGGGCATTTTGGATTGAACAATAAAGGCCTAAAAATGTAATTTAATTCACTTCCCGTGGTGGAGAAACACTTTTTAAGGCCTCAGAGTGAGTAAATTGGCCCTTTTCATTCACGTTTACCCATTCCACAAATTTTGCGTTCAGGGCCCCTGGAAGCATGAAAATCACTTTAAACATCTCATTTGATCTCTAAAAGTGATTATCCACGTACAAATGTGAATTTTAGTTCAAAGACGCAACATTTGAAAACGGCACATTTTTTTAGTTTCTGGAGCATGTCGTAAGGGGGGGTGGTTATCCCTTTTGTCAAAAATCAGGCATTTTTGATTGAACAATAAAGGCCTCCAAATGTTATTTATTTCACTTCACGTGGTGGAGAAACACTTTTTAAGGCCTCAGAGTGAGTAAATTGGCCCTTTTCATTCACGTTTACCCATTCCACAAATTTTGCGTTCATATCCCCTGGAAGCATGAAAATCACTTTAAACATCTCATTTTATCTCTAAAAGTGATTATCCACGTACAAATGTGAATTTTAGTTCAAAGACGCAACATTTGAAAACGGACCATTTTTTTAGTTTCTGAAGCATGTCGTAAGGGGGGGTGGTTATCTCTTTTGTCAAAAATTGGGCATTTTTGATTGAACCATAAAGGCCTAAAAATGTAATTTAATTCACTTCCTGTGGCGGAGAAACACTTTTTAAGGCCTCAGAAAGAGTAAATTGGCCATTTTCATTCACGTTTACCCATTCCAGAAATCTTGCGTTCAGGGCCCCTGGAAGCATGAAAATCACTTTAAACATCTCATTTTATCTCTAAAAGTGATTATCCACGTACAAATGTGAATTTTAGTTCAAAGACGCAACATTTGAAAACGGCACATTTTTTTAGTTTCTTGAGCATGTCGTAAGGGGGGGTGGTTATCTATTTCGTCAAAAATCAGGCATTTTTGATTGAACAATAAAGGCCTCCAAATGTTATTTATTTCACTTCCCGTGGTGGCGAAACACTTTTTAAGGCCTCAGAGTGAGTAAATTGGCCCTTTTCATTCACGTTTACCCATTCCACAAATTTTGCGTTCATATCCCCTGGAAGCATGAAAATCACTTTAAACATCTCATTTTATCTCTAAAAGTGATTATCCACGTACAAATGGGAATTTTAGTTCAAAGACGCAACATTTGAAAACGGACCATTTTTTTAAGTTTCTGAAGCATGTCATGAGGGGGGGTGGTTATCTCTTTCGTCAAAAATTTGGCATTTTTGATTGAACAATAAAGGCCTCCAAATGTTATTTATTTCACTTCCCGAGGTGGATAAACACTTTTTAAGGCCTTAGAGTGAGTAAATTGGCCATTTTCATTCACGTTTACCCATTCCACAAATCTTGCGTTCAGGGCCCCTGGAAGCATGAAAATCACTTTAAACATCTCATTTTATCTCTAAAAGTGATTATCCACGTACAAATGTGAATTTTAGTTCAAAGACGCAACATTTGAAAACGGACCATTTTTTTAGTTTCTGAAGCATGTCGTAAGGGGGGGTGGTTATCTCTTTTGTCAAAAATTGGGCATTTTTGATTGAACAATAAAGGCCTAAAAATGTAATTTAATTCACTTCCCGTGGTGGAGAAACACTTTTTAAGGCCTCAGAGTGAGTAAATTGGCCCTTTTCATTCACGTTTACCCATTCCACAAATCTTGCGTTCAGGGCCCCTGGAAGCATGAAAATCACTTTAAACATCTCATTTTATCTCTAAAAGTGATTATCCACGTACAAATGTGAATTTTAGTTCAAAGACGCAACATTTGAAAACAGACCATTTTTTTAGTTTCTGAAGCATGTCGTAAGGGGAGGTGGTTATCTCTTTTGTCAAAAATTGGGCATTTTTGATTGAACAATAAAGGCCTAAAAATGTTATTTAATTCACTTCCCGTGGTGGAGAAACACTTTTTAAGGCCTCAGAGTGAGTAAATTGGCACTTTTCATTCACGTTTACCCATTCCACAAATTTTGCGTTCATATCCCCTGGAAGCATGAAAATCACTTTAAACATCTCATTTTATCTCTAAAAGTGATTATCCACGTACAAATGTGAATTTTAGTTCAAAGACGCAACATTTGAAAACGGACTATTTTTTTAGTTTCTGAAGCATGTCGTAAGGGGGGGTGGTTATCTCTTTCGTCAAAAATTGGGCATTTTTAATTGAACAATGAAGGCCTAAAAATTTTATTTATTTCACTTCTCGTGGTGGAGAAACACTTTTTAAGGCCTCAGAGTGAGTAAATTGGCCCTTTTCATTCACGTTTACCCATTCCACAAATTTTGCGTTCATATCCCCTGGAAGCATGAAAATCCCTTTAAACATCTCATTTTATCTCTAAAAGTGATTATCCACGTACAAATGTGAATTTTAGTTCAAAGACGCAACATTTGAAAACAGACCATTTTTTTAGTTTCTGAAGCATGTCGTAAGGGGGGGTGGTTATCTCTTTTGTCAAAAATTGGGCATTTTTGATTGAACAATAAAGGCCTCCAAATGTTATTTATTTCACTTCCCGTGGTGGATAAACACTTTTTAAGGCCTCAGAGTGAGTAAATTGGCCATTTTCATTCACGTTTACCCATTCCACAAATTTTGCGTTCAGGGCCCCTTGAAGCATTAAAATCACTTTAAACATCTCATTTGATCTCTAAAAGTGATTATCCACGTACAAATGTGAATTTTAGTTCAATGACGCAACATTTGAAAACGGCACATTTTTTTAGTTTCTGGAGCATGTCGTAAGGGGGGGTGGTTATCTCTTTTGTCAAAAATCAGGCATTTTTGATTGAACAATAAAGGCCTCCAAATGTTATTTATTTCACTTCCCGTGGTGGAGAAACACTTTTTAAGGCCTCAGAGTGAGTAAATTGGCCCTTTTCATTCACGTTTACCCATTCCACAAATTTTGCATTCATATCCCCTGGAAGCATGAAAATCACTTTAAACATCTCATTTTATCTCTAAAAGTGATTATCCACGTACAAATGTGAATTTTAGTTCAATGACGCAACATTTGAAAACGGCACATTTTTTTAGTTTCTGGAGCATGTCGTAAGGGGGGGTGGTTATCTCTTTTGTCAAAAATCAGGCATTTTTGATTGAACAATAAAGGCCTCCAAATGTTATTTATTTCACTTCCCGTGGTGGAGAAACACTTTTTAAGGCCTCAGAGTGAGTAAATTGGCCCTTTTCATTCACGTTTACCCATTCCACAAATTTTGCATTCATATCCCCTGGAAGCATGAAAATCACTTTAAACATCTCATTTTATCTCTAAAAGTGATTATCCACGTACAAATGTGAATTTTAGTTCAAAGACGCAACATTTGAAAACGGACCATTTTTTTAGTTTCTGAAGCATGTCGTAAGGGGGGGTGGTTATCTCTTTTGTCAAAAATTGGGCATTTTTGATTGAACAATAAAGGCCTAAAAATGTAATTTAATTCACTTCCTGTGGTGGAGAAACACTTTTTAAGGCCTCAGAGTGAGTAAATTGGCCATTTTCATTCACGTTTACCCATTCCAGAAATCTTGCGTTCAGGGCCCCTGGAAGCATGAAAATCACTTTAAACATCTCATTTTGTCTCTAAAAGTGATTATCCACGTACAAATGTGAATTTTAGTTCAAAGACGCAACATTTGAAAACGGACCATTTTTTTAGTTTCTGAAGCATGTCGTAAGGGGGGGTGGTTATCTCTTTTGTCAAAAATTGGGCATTTTTGATTGAACAATAAAGGCCTAAAAATGTTATTTAATTCACTTCCCGTGGTGGAGAAACACTTTTTAAGGCCTCAGAGTGAGTAAATTGGCCATTTTGATTCACGTTTACCCATTCCACAAATTTTGCGTTCAGGGCCCCTGGAAGCATGAAAATCACTTTAAACATCTCATTTTATCTCTAAAAGTGATTATCCACGTACAAATGTGAATTTTAGTTCAAAGACGCAACATTTGAAAACGGCACATTTTTTTAGTTTCTTGAGCATGTCGTAAGGGGGGGTGGTTATCTATTTCGTCAAAAATCAGGCATTTTTGATTGAACAATAAAGGCCTCCAAATGTTATTTATTTCACTTCCCGTGGTGGAGAAACACTTTTTAAGGCCTCAGAGTGAGTAAATTGGCCCTTTTCATTCACGTTTACCCATTCCACAAATTTTGCGTTCATATCCCCTGGAAGCATGAAAATCACTTTAAACATCTCTTTTTATCTCTAAAAGTGATTATCCACGTACAAATGTGAATTTTAGTTCAAAGACGCAACATTTGAAAATGGACCATTTTTTTTAGTTTCTGAAGCATGTCATAAGGGGGGGTGGTTATCTCTTTCGTCAAAAATTTGGCATTTTTGATTGAACAATAAAGGCCTCCAAATGTTATTTATTTCACTTCCCGAGGTGGATAAACACTTTTTAAGGCCTTAGAGTGAGTAAATTGGCCATTTTCATTCACGTTTACCCATTCCACAAATCTTGCGTTCAGGGCCCCTGGAAGCATGAAAATCACTTTAAACATCTCATTTTATCTCTAAAAGTGATTATCCACGTGCAAATGTGAATTTTAGTTCAAAGACGCAACATTTGAAAACGGACCATTTTTTTAGTTTCTGAAGCATGTCGTAAGGGGGGGTGGTTATCTCTTTTGTCAAAAATTGGGCATTTTGGATTGAACAATAAAGGCCTAAAAATGTAATTTAATTCACTTCCCGTGGTGGAGAAACACTTTTTAAGGCCTCAGAGTGAGTAAATTGGCCCTTTTCATTCACGTTTACCCATTCCACAAATTTTGCGTTCAGGGCCCCTGGAAGCATGAAAATCACTTTAAACATCTCATTTGATCTCTAAAAGTGATTATCCACGTACAAATGTGAATTTTAGTTCAAAGACGCAACATTTGAAAACGGCACATTTTTTTAGTTTCTGGAGCATGTCGTAAGGGGGGGTGGTTATCCCTTTTGTCAAAAATCAGGCATTTTTGATTGAACAATAAAGGCCTCCAAATGGTATTTATTTCACTTCATGTGGTGGAGAAACACTTTTTAAGGCCTCAGAGTGAGTAAATTGGCCCTTTTCATTCACGTTTACCCATTCCACAAATTTTGCGTTCATATCCCCTGGAAGCATGAAAATCACTTTAAACATCTCATTTTATCTCTAAAAGTGATTATCCACGTACAAATGTGAATTTTAGTTCAAAGATGCAACATTTGAAAACGGACCATTTTTTTAGTTTCTGAAGCATGTCGTAAGGGGGGGTGGTTATCTCTTTTGTCAAAAATTGGGCATTTTTGATTGAACAATAAAGGCCTAAAAATGTAATTTAATTCACTTCCTGTGGCGGAGAAACACTTTTTAAGGCCTCAGAAAGAGTAAATTGGCCATTTTCATTCACGTTTACCCATTCCAGAAATCTTGCGTTCAGGGCCCCTGGAAGCATGAAAATCACTTTAAACATCTCATTTTATCTCTAAAAGTGATTATCCACGTACAAATGTGAATTTTAGTTCAAAGACGCAACATTTGAAAACGGCACATTTTTTTAGTTTCTTGAGCATGTCGTAAGGGGGGGTGGTTATCTATTTCGTCAAAAATCAGGCATTTTTGATTGAACAATAAAGGCCTCCAAATGTTATTTATTTCACTTCCCGTGGTGGCGAAACACTTTTTAAGGCCTCAGAGTGAGTAAATTGGCCCTTTTCATTCACGTTTACCCATTCCACAAATTTTGCGTTCATATCCCCTGGAAGCATGAAAATCACTTTAAACATCTCATTTTATCTCTAAAAGTGATTATCCACGTACAAATGTGAATTTTAGTTCAAAGACGCAACATTTGAAAATGGACCATTTTTTTTAGTTTCTGAAGCATGTCATAAGGGGGGGTGGTTATCTCTTTCGTCAAAAATTTGGCATTTTTGATTGAACAATAAAGGCCTCCAAATGTTATTTATTTCACTTCCCGAGGTGGATAAACACTTTTTAAGGCCTTAGAGTGAGTAAATTGGCCATTTTCATTCACGTTTACCCATTCCACAAATCTTGCGTTCAGGGCCCCTGGAAGCATGAAAATCACTTTAAACATCTCATTTTATCTCTAAAAGTGATTATCCACGTACAAATGTGAATTTTAGTTCAAAGACGCAACATTTGAAAACGGACCATTTTTTTAGTTTCTGAAGCATGTCGTAAGGGGGGGTGGTTATCTCTTTTGTCAAAAATTGGGCATTTTTGATTGAACAATAAAGGCCTAAAAATGTAATTTAATTCACTTCCTGTGGTGGAGAAACACTTTTTAAGGCCTCAGAGTGAGTAAATTGGCCATTTTCATTCACGTTTACCCATTCCAGAAATCTTGCGTTCAGGGCCCCTGGAAGCATGAAAATCACTTTAAACATCTCATTTTGTCTCTAAAAGTGATTATCCACGTACAAATGTGAATTTTAGTTCAAAGACGCAACATTTGAAAACGGAACATTTTTTTAGTTTCTGAAGCATGTCGTAAGGGGGGTGGTTATCTCTTTTGTCAAAAATTGGGCATTTTTGATTGAACAATAAAGGCCTAAAAATGTTATTTAATTCACTTCCCGTGGTGGAGAAACACTTTTTAAGGCCTCAGAGTGAGTAAATTGGCCATTTTGATTCACGTTTACCCATTCCACAAATTTTGCGTTCAGGGCCCCTGGAAGCATGAAAATCACTTTAAACATCTCATTTTATCTCTAAAAGTGATTATCCACGTACAAATGTGAATTTTAGTTCAAAGACGCAACATTTGAAAACGGCACATTTTTTTAGTTTCTTGAGCATGTCGTAAGGGGGGGTGGTTATCTATTTCGTCAAAAATCAGGCATTTTTGATTGAACAATAAAGGCCTCCAAATGTTATTTATTTCACTTCCCGTGGTGGAGAAACACTTTTTAAGGCCTCAGAGTGAGTAAATTGGCCCTTTTCATTCACGTTTACCCATTCCACAAATTTTGCGTTCATATCCCCTGGAAGCATGAAAATCACTTTAAACATCTCTTTTTATCTCTAAAAGTGATTATCCACGTACAAATGTGAATTTTAGTTCAAAGACGCAACATTTGAAAATGGACCATTTTTTTTAGTTTCTGAAGCATGTCATAAGGGGGGGTGGTTATCTCTTTCGTCAAAAATTTGGCATTTTTGATTGAACAATAAAGGCCTCCAAATGTTATTTATTTCACTTCCCGAGGTGGATAAACACTTTTTAAGGCCTTAGAGTGAGTAAATTGGCCATTTTCATTCACGTTTACCCATTCCACAAATCTTGCGTTCAGGGCCCCTGGAAGCATGAAAATCACTTTAAACATCTCATTTTATCTCTAAAAGTGATTATCCACGTGCAAATGTGAATTTTAGTTCAAAGACGCAACATTTGAAAACGGACCATTTTTTTAGTTTCTGAAGCATGTCGTAAGGGGGGGTGGTTATCTCTTTTGTCAAAAATTGGGCATTTTGGATTGAACAATAAAGGCCTAAAAATGTAATTTAATTCACTTCCCGTGGTGGAGAAACACTTTTTAAGGCCTCAGAGTGAGTAAATTGGCCCTTTTCATTCACGTTTACCCATTCCACAAATTTTGCGTTCAGGGCCCCTGGAAGCATGAAAATCACTTTAAACATCTCATTTGATCTCTAAAAGTGATTATCCACGTACAAATGTGAATTTTAGTTCAAAGACGCAACATTTGAAAACGGCACATTTTTTTAGTTTCTGGAGCATGTCGTAAGGGGGGGTGGTTATCCCTTTTGTCAAAAATCAGGCATTTTTGATTGAACAATAAAGGCCTCCAAATGGTATTTATTTCACTTCATGTGGTGGAGAAACACTTTTTAAGGCCTCAGAGTGAGTAAATTGGCCCTTTTCATTCACGTTTACCCATTCCACAAATTTTGCGTTCATATCCCCTGGAAGCATGAAAATCACTTTAAACATCTCATTTTATCTCTAAAAGTGATTATCCACGTACAAATGTGAATTTTAGTTCAAAGATGCAACATTTGAAAACGGACCATTTTTTTAGTTTCTGAAGCATGTCGTAAGGGGGGGTGGTTATCTCTTTTGTCAAAAATTGGGCATTTTTGATTGAACAATAAAGGCCTAAAAATGTAATTTAATTCACTTCCTGTGGCGGAGAAACACTTTTTAAGGCCTCAGAAAGAGTAAATTGGCCATTTTCATTCACGTTTACCCATTCCAGAAATCTTGCGTTCAGGGCCCCTGGAAGCATGAAAATCACTTTAAACATCTCATTTTATCTCTAAAAGTGATTATCCACGTACAAATGTGAATTTTAGTTCAAAGACGCAACATTTGAAAACGGCACATTTTTTTAGTTTCTTGAGCATGTCGTAAGGGGGGGTGGTTATCTATTTCGTCAAAAATCAGGCATTTTTGATTGAACAATAAAGGCCTCCAAATGTTATTTATTTCACTTCCCGTGGTGGCGAAACACTTTTTAAGGCCTCAGAGTGAGTAAATTGGCCCTTTTCATTCACGTTTACCCATTCCACAAATTTTGCGTTCATATCCCCTGGAAGCATGAAAATCACTTTAAACATCTCATTTTATCTCTAAAAGTGATTATCCACGTACAAATGTGAATTTTAGTTCAAAGACGCAACATTTGAAAACGGACCATTTTTTTTAGTTTCTGAAGCATGTCATAAGGGGGGGTGGTTATCTCTTTCGTCAAAAATTTGGCATTTTTGATTGAACAATAAAGGCCTCCAAATGTTATTTATTTCACTTCCCGAGGTGGATAAACACTTTTTAAGGCCTTAGAGTGAGTAAATTGGCCATTTTCATTCACGTTTACCCATTCCACAAATCTTGCGTTCAGGGCCCCTGGAAGCATGAAAATCACTTTAAACATCTCATTTTATCTCTAAAAGTGATTATCCACGTACAAATGTGAATTTTAGTTCAAAGACGCAACATTTGAAAACGGACCATTTTTTTAGTTTCTGAAGCATGTCGTAAGGGGGGGTGGTTATCTCTTTTGTCAAAAATTGGGCATTTTTGATTGAACCATAAAGGCCTAAAAATGTAATTTAATTCACTTCCTGTGGCGGAGAAACACTTTTTAAGGCCTCAGAAAGAGTAAATTGGCCATTTTCATTCACGTTTACCCATTCCAGAAATCTTGCGTTCAGGGCCCCTGGAAGCATGAAAATCACTTTAAACATCTCATTTTATCTCTAAAAGTGATTATCCACGTACAAATGTGAATTTTAGTTCAAAGACGCAACATTTGAAAACGGCACATTTTTTTAGTTTCTTGAGCATGTCGTAAGGGGGGGTGGTTATCTATTTCGTCAAAAATCAGGCATTTTTGATTGAACAATAAAGGCCTCCAAATGTTATTTATTTCACTTCCCGTGGTGGCGAAACACTTTTTAAGGCCTCAGAGTGAGTAAATTGGCCCTTTTCATTCACGTTTACCCATTCCACAAATTTTGCGTTCATATCCCCTGGAAGCATGAAAATCACTTTAAACATCTCATTTTATCTCTAAAAGTGATTATCCACGTACAAATGGGAATTTTAGTTCAAAGACGCAACATTTGAAAACGGACCATTTTTTTAAGTTTCTGAAGCATGTCATGAGGGGGGGTGGTTATCTCTTTCGTCAAAAATTTGGCATTTTTGATTGAACAATAAAGGCCTCCAAATGTTATTTATTTCACTTCCCGAGGTGGATAAACACTTTTTAAGGCCTTAGAGTGAGTAAATTGGCCATTTTCATTCACGTTTACCCATTCCACAAATCTTGCGTTCAGGGCCCCTGGAAGCATGAAAATCACTTTAAACATCTCATTTTATCTCTAAAAGTGATTATCCACGTACAAATGTGAATTTTAGTTCAAAGACGCAACATTTGAAAACGGACCATTTTTTTAGTTTCTGAAGCATGTCGTAAGGGGGGGTGGTTATCTCTTTTGTCAAAAATTGGGCATTTTTGATTGAACAATAAAGGCCTAAAAATGTAATTTAATTCACTTCCCGTGGTGGAGAAACACTTTTTAAGGCCTCAGAGTGAGTAAATTGGCCCTTTTCATTCACGTTTACCCATTCCACAAATCTTGCGTTCAGGGCCCCTGGAAGCATGAAAATCACTTTAAACATCTCATTTTATCTCTAAAAGTGATTATCCACGTACAAATGTGAATTTTAGTTCAAAGACGCAACATTTGAAAACAGACCATTTTTTTAGTTTCTGAAGCATGTCGTAAGGGGAGGTGGTTATCTCTTTTGTCAAAAATTGGGCATTTTTGATTGAACAATAAAGGCCTAAAAATGTTATTTAATTCACTTCCCGTGGTGGAGAAACACTTTTTAAGGCCTCAGAGTGAGTAAATTGGCACTTTTCATTCACGTTTACCCATTCCACAAATTTTGCGTTCATATCCCCTGGAAGCATGAAAATCACTTTAAACATCTCATTTTATCTCTAAAAGTGATTATCCACGTACAAATGTGAATTTTAGTTCAAAGACGCAACATTTGAAAACGGACTATTTTTTTAGTTTCTGAAGCATGTCGTAAGGGGGGGTGGTTATCTCTTTCGTCAAAAATTGGGCATTTTTAATTGAACAATGAAGGCCTAAAAATTTTATTTATTTCACTTCTCGTGGTGGAGAAACACTTTTTAAGGCCTCAGAGTGAGTAAATTGGCCCTTTTCATTCACGTTTACCCATTCCACAAATTTTGCGTTCATATCCCCTGGAAGCATGAAAATCCCTTTAAACATCTCATTTTATCTCTAAAAGTGATTATCCACGTACAAATGTGAATTTTAGTTCAAAGACGCAACATTTGAAAACAGACCATTTTTTTAGTTTCTGAAGCATGTCGTAAGGGGGGGTGGTTATCTCTTTTGTCAAAAATTGGGCATTTTTGATTGAACAATAAAGGCCTCCAAATGTTATTTATTTCACTTCCCGTGGTGGATAAACACTTTTTAAGGCCTCAGAGTGAGTAAATTGGCCATTTTCATTCACGTTTACCCATTCCACAAATTTTGCGTTCAGGGCCCCTTGAAGCATTAAAATCACTTTAAACATCTCATTTGATCTCTAAAAGTGATTATCCACGTACAAATGTGAATTTTAGTTCAATGACGCAACATTTGAAAACGGCACATTTTTTTAGTTTCTGGAGCATGTCGTAAGGGGGGGTGGTTATCTCTTTTGTCAAAAATCAGGCATTTTTGATTGAACAATAAAGGCCTCCAAATGTTATTTATTTCACTTCCCGTGGTGGAGAAACACTTTTTAAGGCCTCAGAGTGAGTAAATTGGCCCTTTTCATTCACGTTTACCCATTCCACAAATTTTGCATTCATATCCCCTGGAAGCATGAAAATCACTTTAAACATCTCATTTTATCTCTAAAAGTGATTATCCACGTACAAATGTGAATTTTAGTTCAATGACGCAACATTTGAAAACGGCACATTTTTTTAGTTTCTGGAGCATGTCGTAAGGGGGGGTGGTTATCTCTTTTGTCAAAAATCAGGCATTTTTGATTGAACAATAAAGGCCTCCAAATGTTATTTATTTCACTTCCCGTGGTGGAGAAACACTTTTTAAGGCCTCAGAGTGAGTAAATTGGCCCTTTTCATTCACGTTTACCCATTCCACAAATTTTGCATTCATATCCCCTGGAAGCATGAAAATCACTTTAAACATCTCATTTTATCTCTAAAAGTGATTATCCACGTACAAATGTGAATTTTAGTTCAAAGACGCAACATTTGAAAACGGACCATTTTTTTAGTTTCTGAAGCATGTCGTAAGGGGGGGTGGTTATCTCTTTTGTCAAAAATTGGGCATTTTTGATTGAACAATAAAGGCCTAAAAATGTAATTTAATTCACTTCCTGTGGTGGAGAAACACTTTTTAAGGCCTCAGAGTGAGTAAACTGGCCATTTTCATTCACGTTTACCCATTCCAGAAATCTTGCGTTCAGGGCCCCTGGAAGCATGAAAATCACTTTAAACATCTCATTTTGTCTCTAAAAGTGATTATCCACGTACAAATGTGAATTTTAGTTCAAAGACGCAACATTTGAAAACGGACCATTTTTTTAGTTTCTGAAGCATGTCGTAAGGGGGGGTGGTTATCTCTTTTGTCAAAAATTGGGCATTTTTGATTGAACAATAAAGGCCTAAAAATGTTATTTAATTCACTTCCCGTGGTGGAGAAACACTTTTTAAGGCCTCAGAGTGAGTAAATTGGCCATTTTGATTCACGTTTACCCATTCCACAAATTTTGCGTTCAGGGCCCCTGGAAGCATGAAAATCACTTTAAACATCTCATTTTATCTCTAAAAGTGATTATCCACGTACAAATGTGAATTTTAGTTCAAAGACGCAACATTTGAAAACGGCACATTTTTTTAGTTTCTTGAGCATGTCGTAAGGGGGGGTGGTTATCTATTTCGTCAAAAATCAGGCATTTTTGATTGAACAATAAAGGCCTCCAAATGTTATTTATTTCACTTCCCGTGGTGGAGAAACACTTTTTAAGGCCTCAGAGTGAGTAAATTGGCCCTTTTCATTCACGTTTACCCATTCCACAAATTTTGCGTTCATATCCCCTGGAAGCATGAAAATCACTTTAAACATCTCTTTTTATCTCTAAAAGTGATTATCCACGTACAAATGTGAATTTTAGTTCAAAGACGCAACATTTGAAAATGGACCATTTTTTTTAGTTTCTGAAGCATGTCATAAGGGGGGGTGGTTATCTCTTTCGTCAAAAATTTGGCATTTTTGATTGAACAATAAAGGCCTCCAAATGTTATTTATTTCACTTCCCGAGGTGGATAAACACTTTTTAAGGCCTTAGAGTGAGTAAATTGGCCATTTTCATTCACGTTTACCCATTCCACAAATCTTGCGTTCAGGGCCCCTGGAAGCATGAAAATCACTTTAAACATCTCATTTTATCTCTAAAAGTGATTATCCACGTGCAAATGTGAATTTTAGTTCAAAGACGCAACATTTGAAAACGGACCATTTTTTTAGTTTCTGAAGCATGTCGTAAGGGGGGGTGGTTATCTCTTTTGTCAAAAATTGGGCATTTTGGATTGAACAATAAAGGCCTAAAAATGTAATTTAATTCACTTCCCGTGGTGGAGAAACACTTTTTAAGGCCTCAGAGTGAGTAAATTGGCCCTTTTCATTCACGTTTACCCATTCCACAAATTTTGCGTTCAGGGCCCCTGGAAGCATGAAAATCACTTTAAACATCTCATTTGATCTCTAAAAGTGATTATCCACGTACAAATGTGAATTTTAGTTCAAAGACGCAACATTTGAAAACGGCACATTTTTTTAGTTTCTGGAGCATGTCGTAAGGGGGGGTGGTTATCCCTTTTGTCAAAAATCAGGCATTTTTGATTGAACAATAAAGGCCTCCAAATGGTATTTATTTCACTTCATGTGGTGGAGAAACACTTTTTAAGGCCTCAGAGTGAGTAAATTGGCCCTTTTCATTCACGTTTACCCATTCCACAAATTTTGCGTTCATATCCCCTGGAAGCATGAAAATCACTTTAAACATCTCATTTTATCTCTAAAAGTGATTATCCACGTACAAATGTGAATTTTAGTTCAAAGATGCAACATTTGAAAACGGACCATTTTTTTAGTTTCTGAAGCATGTCGTAAGGGGGGGTGGTTATCTCTTTTGTCAAAAATTGGGCATTTTTGATTGAACAATAAAGGCCTAAAAATGTAATTTAATTCACTTCCTGTGGCGGAGAAACACTTTTTAAGGCCTCAGAAAGAGTAAATTGGCCATTTTCATTCACGTTTACCCATTCCAGAAATCTTGCGTTCAGGGCCCCTGGAAGCATGAAAATCACTTTAAACATCTCATTTTATCTCTAAAAGTGATTATCCACGTACAAATGTGAATTTTAGTTCAAAGACGCAACATTTGAAAACGGCACATTTTTTTAGTTTCTTGAGCATGTCGTAAGGGGGGGTGGTTATCTATTTCGTCAAAAATCAGGCATTTTTGATTGAACAATAAAGGCCTCCAAATGTTATTTATTTCACTTCCCGTGGTGGCGAAACACTTTTTAAGGCCTCAGAGTGAGTAAATTGGCCCTTTTCATTCACGTTTACCCATTCCACAAATTTTGCGTTCATATCCCCTGGAAGCATGAAAATCACTTTAAACATCTCATTTTATCTCTAAAAGTGATTATCCACGTACAAATGTGAATTTTAGTTCAAAGACGCAACATTTGAAAATGGACCATTTTTTTTAGTTTCTGAAGCATGTCATAAGGGGGGGTGGTTATCTCTTTCGTCAAAAATTTGGCATTTTTGATTGAACAATAAAGGCCTCCAAATGTTATTTATTTCACTTCCCGAGGTGGATAAACACTTTTTAAGGCCTTAGAGTGAGTAAATTGGCCATTTTCATTCACGTTTACCCATTCCACAAATCTTGCGTTCAGGGCCCCTGGAAGCATGAAAATCACTTTAAACATCTCATTTTATCTCTAAAAGTGATTATCCACGTACAAATGTGAATTTTAGTTCAAAGACGCAACATTTGAAAACGGACCATTTTTTTAGTTTCTGAAGCATGTCGTAAGGGGGGGTGGTTATCTCTTTTGTCAAAAATTGGGCATTTTTGATTGAACAATAAAGGCCTAAAAATGTAATTTAATTCACTTCCTGTGGTGGAGAAACACTTTTTAAGGCCTCAGAGTGAGTAAATTGGCCATTTTCATTCACGTTTACCCATTCCAGAAATCTTGCGTTCAGGGCCCCTGGAAGCATGAAAATCACTTTAAACATCTCATTTTGTCTCTAAAAGTGATTATCCACGTACAAATGTGAATTTTAGTTCAAAGACGCAACATTTGAAAACGGAACATTTTTTTAGTTTCTGAAGCATGTCGTAAGGGGGGTGGTTATCTCTTTTGTCAAAAATTGGGCATTTTTGATTGAACAATAAAGGCCTAAAAATGTTATTTAATTCACTTCCCGTGGTGGAGAAACACTTTTTAAGGCCTCAGAGTGAGTAAATTGGCCATTTTGATTCACGTTTACCCATTCCACAAATTTTGCGTTCAGGGCCCCTGGAAGCATGAAAATCACTTTAAACATCTCATTTTATCTCTAAAAGTGATTATCCACGTACAAATGTGAATTTTAGTTCAAAGACGCAACATTTGAAAACGGCACATTTTTTTAGTTTCTTGAGCATGTCGTAAGGGGGGGTGGTTATCTATTTCGTCAAAAATCAGGCATTTTTGATTGAACAATAAAGGCCTCCAAATGTTATTTATTTCACTTCCCGTGGTGGAGAAACACTTTTTAAGGCCTCAGAGTGAGTAAATTGGCCCTTTTCATTCACGTTTACCCATTCCACAAATTTTGCGTTCATATCCCCTGGAAGCATGAAAATCACTTTAAACATCTCTTTTTATCTCTAAAAGTGATTATCCACGTACAAATGTGAATTTTAGTTCAAAGACGCAACATTTGAAAATGGACCATTTTTTTTAGTTTCTGAAGCATGTCATAAGGGGGGGTGGTTATCTCTTTCGTCAAAAATTTGGCATTTTTGATTGAACAATAAAGGCCTCCAAATGTTATTTATTTCACTTCCCGAGGTGGATAAACACTTTTTAAGGCCTTAGAGTGAGTAAATTGGCCATTTTCATTCACGTTTACCCATTCCACAAATCTTGCGTTCAGGGCCCCTGGAAGCATGAAAATCACTTTAAACATCTCATTTTATCTCTAAAAGTGATTATCCACGTGCAAATGTGAATTTTAGTTCAAAGACGCAACATTTGAAAACGGACCATTTTTTTAGTTTCTGAAGCATGTCGTAAGGGGGGGTGGTTATCTCTTTTGTCAAAAATTGGGCATTTTGGATTGAACAATAAAGGCCTAAAAATGTAATTTAATTCACTTCCCGTGGTGGAGAAACACTTTTTAAGGCCTCAGAGTGAGTAAATTGGCCCTTTTCATTCACGTTTACCCATTCCACAAATTTTGCGTTCAGGGCCCCTGGAAGCATGAAAATCACTTTAAACATCTCATTTGATCTCTAAAAGTGATTATCCACGTACAAATGTGAATTTTAGTTCAAAGACGCAACATTTGAAAACGGCACATTTTTTTAGTTTCTGGAGCATGTCGTAAGGGGGGGTGGTTATCCCTTTTGTCAAAAATCAGGCATTTTTGATTGAACAATAAAGGCCTCCAAATGGTATTTATTTCACTTCATGTGGTGGAGAAACACTTTTTAAGGCCTCAGAGTGAGTAAATTGGCCCTTTTCATTCACGTTTACCCATTCCACAAATTTTGCGTTCATATCCCCTGGAAGCATGAAAATCACTTTAAACATCTCATTTTATCTCTAAAAGTGATTATCCACGTACAAATGTGAATTTTAGTTCAAAGATGCAACATTTGAAAACGGACCATTTTTTTAGTTTCTGAAGCATGTCGTAAGGGGGGGTGGTTATCTCTTTTGTCAAAAATTGGGCATTTTTGATTGAACAATAAAGGCCTAAAAATGTAATTTAATTCACTTCCTGTGGCGGAGAAACACTTTTTAAGGCCTCAGAAAGAGTAAATTGGCCATTTTCATTCACGTTTACCCATTCCAGAAATCTTGCGTTCAGGGCCCCTGGAAGCATGAAAATCACTTTAAACATCTCATTTTATCTCTAAAAGTGATTATCCACGTACAAATGTGAATTTTAGTTCAAAGACGCAACATTTGAAAACGGCACATTTTTTTAGTTTCTTGAGCATGTCGTAAGGGGGGGTGGTTATCTATTTCGTCAAAAATCAGGCATTTTTGATTGAACAATAAAGGCCTCCAAATGTTATTTATTTCACTTCCCGTGGTGGCGAAACACTTTTTAAGGCCTCAGAGTGAGTAAATTGGCCCTTTTCATTCACGTTTACCCATTCCACAAATTTTGCGTTCATATCCCCTGGAAGCATGAAAATCACTTTAAACATCTCATTTTATCTCTAAAAGTGATTATCCACGTACAAATGTGAATTTTAGTTCAAAGACGCAACATTTGAAAACGGACCATTTTTTTTAGTTTCTGAAGCATGTCATAAGGGGGGGTGGTTATCTCTTTCGTCAAAAATTTGGCATTTTTGATTGAACAATAAAGGCCTCCAAATGTTATTTATTTCACTTCCCGAGGTGGATAAACACTTTTTAAGGCCTTAGAGTGAGTAAATTGGCCATTTTCATTCACGTTTACCCATTCCACAAATCTTGCGTTCAGGGCCCCTGGAAGCATGAAAATCACTTTAAACATCTCATTTTATCTCTAAAAGTGATTATCCACGTACAAATGTGAATTTTAGTTCAAAGACGCAACATTTGAAAACGGACCATTTTTTTAGTTTCTGAAGCATGTCGTAAGGGGGGGTGGTTATCTCTTTTGTCAAAAATTGGGCATTTTTGATTGAACAATAAAGGCCTAAAAATGTAATTTAATTCACTTCCTGTGGTGGAGAAACACTTTTTAAGGCCTCAGAGTGAGTAAATTGGCCATTTTCATTCACGTTTACCCATTCCAGAAATCTTGCGTTCAGGGCCCCTGGAAGCATGAAAATCACTTTAAACATCTCATTTTGTCTCTAAAAGTGATTATCCACGTACAAATGTGAATTTTAGTTCAAAGACGCAACATTTGAAAACGGAACATTTTTTTAGTTTCTGAAGCATGTCGTAAGGGGGGTGGTTATCTCTTTTGTCAAAAATTGGGCATTTTTGATTGAACAATAAAGGCCTAAAAATGTTATTTAATTCACTTCCCGTGGTGGAGAAACACTTTTTAAGGCCTCAGAGTGAGTAAATTGGCCATTTTGATTCACGTTTACCCATTCCACAAATTTTGCGTTCAGGGCCCCTGGAAGCATGAAAATCACTTTAAACATCTCATTTTATCTCTAAAAGTGATTATCCACGTACAAATGTGAATTTTAGTTCAAAGACGCAACATTTGAAAACGGCACATTTTTTTAGTTTCTTGAGCATGTCGTAAGGGGGGGTGGTTATCTATTTCGTCAAAAATCAGGCATTTTTGATTGAACAATAAAGGCCTCCAAATGTTATTTATTTCACTTCCCGTGGTGGAGAAACACTTTTTAAGGCCTCAGAGTGAGTAAATTGGCCCTTTTCATTCACGTTTACCCATTCCACAAATTTTGCGTTCATATCCCCTGGAAGCATGAAAATCACTTTAAACATCTCTTTTTATCTCTAAAAGTGATTATCCACGTACAAATGTGAATTTTAGTTCAAAGACGCAACATTTGAAAATGGACCATTTTTTTTAGTTTCTGAAGCATGTCATAAGGGGGGGTGGTTATCTCTTTCGTCAAAAATTTGGCATTTTTGATTGAACAATAAAGGCCTCCAAATGTTATTTATTTCACTTCCCGAGGTGGATAAACACTTTTTAAGGCCTTAGAGTGAGTAAATTGGCCATTTTCATTCACGTTTACCCATTCCACAAATCTTGCGTTCAGGGCCCCTGGAAGCATGAAAATCACTTTAAACATCTCATTTTATCTCTAAAAGTGATTATCCACGTACAAATGTGAATTTTAGTTCAAAGACGCAACATTTGAAAACAGACCATTTTTTTAGTTTCTGAAGCATGTCGTAAGGGGGGGTGGTTATCTCTTTTGTCAAAAATTGGGCATTTTTGATTGAACAATAAAGGCCTCCAAATGTTATTTATTTCACTTCCCGTGGTGGATAAACACTTTTTAAGGCCTCAGAGTGAGTAAATTGGCCATTTTCATTCACGTTTACCCATTCCACAAATTTTGCGTTCAGGGCCCCTTGAAGCATGAAAATCACTTTAAACATCTCATTTGATCTCTAAAAGTGATTATCCACGTACAAATGTGAATTTTAGTTCAATGACGCAACATTTGAAAACGGCACATTTTTTTAGTTTCTGGAGCATGTCGTAAGGGGGGGTGGTTATCTCTTTTGTCAAAAATCAGGCATTTTTGATTGAACAATAAAGGCCTCCAAATGTTATTTATTTCACTTCCCGTGGTGGAGAAACACTTTTTAAGGCCTCAGAGTGAGTAAATTGGCCCTTTTCATTCACGTTTACCCATTCCACAAATTTTGCATTCATATCCCCTGGAAGCATGAAAATCACTTTAAACATCTCATTTTATCTCTAAAAGTGATTATCCACGTACAAATGTGAATTTTAGTTCAATGACGCAACATTTGAAAACGGCACATTTTTTTAGTTTCTGGAGCATGTCGTAAGGGGGGGTGGTTATCTCTTTTGTCAAAAATCAGGCATTTTTGATTGAACAATAAAGGCCTCCAAATGTTATTTATTTCACTTCCCGTGGTGGAGAAACACTTTTTAAGGCCTCAGAGTGAGTAAATTGGCCCTTTTCATTCACGTTTACCCATTCCACAAATTTTGCATTCATATCCCCTGGAAGCATGAAAATCACTTTAAACATCTCATTTTATCTCTAAAAGTGATTATCCACGTACAAATGTGAATTTTAGTTCAAAGACGCAACATTTGAAAACGGACCATTTTTTTAGTTTCTGAAGCATGTCGTAAGGGGGGGTGGTTATCTCTTTTGTCAAAAATTGGGCATTTTTGATTGAACAATAAAGGCCTAAAAATGTAATTTAATTCACTTCCTGTGGTGGAGAAACACTTTTTAAGGCCTCAGAGTGAGTAAATTGGCCATTTTCATTCACGTTTACCCATTCCAGAAATCTTGCGTTCAGGGCCCCTGGAAGCATGAAAATCACTTTAAACATCTCATTTTGTCTCTAAAAGTGATTATCCACGTACAAATGTGAATTTTAGTTCAAAGACGCAACATTTGAAAACGGACCATTTTTTTAGTTTCTGAAGCATGTCGTAAGGGGGGGTGGTTATCTCTTTTGTCAAAAATTGGGCATTTTTGATTGAACAATAAAGGCCTAAAAATGTTATTTAATTCACTTCCCGTGGTGGAGAAACACTTTTTAAGGCCTCAGAGTGAGTAAATTGGCCATTTTGATTCACGTTTACCCATTCCACAAATTTTGCGTTCAGGGCCCCTGGAAGCATGAAAATCACTTAAAACATCTCATTTTATCTCTAAAAGTGATTATCCACGTACAAATGTGAATTTTAGTTCAAAGACGCAACATTTGAAAACGGCACATTTTTTTAGTTTCTTGAGCATGTCGTAAGGGGGGGTGGTTATCTATTTCGTCAAAAATCAGGCATTTTTGATTGAACAATAAAGGCCTCCAAATGTTATTTATTTCACTTCCCGTGGTGGAGAAACACTTTTTAAGGCCTCAGAGTGAGTAAATTGGCCCTTTTCATTCACGTTTACCCATTCCACAAATTTTGCGTTCATATCCCCTGGAAGCATGAAAATCACTTTAAACATCTCTTTTTATCTCTAAAAGTGATTATCCACATACAAATGTGAATTTTAGTTCAAAGACGCAACATTTGAAAACGGACCATTTTTTTAGTTTCTGAAGCATGTCGTAAGGGGGGGTGGTTATCTCTTTTGTCAAAAATTGGGCATTTTGGATTGAACAATAAAGGCCTAAAAATGTAATTTAATTCACTTCCCGTGGTGGAGAAACACTTTTTAAGGCCTCAGAGTGAGTAAATTGGCCCTTTTCATTCACGTTTACTCATTCCACAAATTTTGCGTTCAGGGCCCCTGGAAGCATGAAAATCACTTTAAACATCTCATTTGATCTCTAAAAGTGATTATCCACGTACAAATGTGAATTTTAGTTCAAAGACGCAACATTTGAAAACGGCACATTTTTTTAGTTTCTGGAGCATGTCGTAAGGGGGGGTGGTTATCCCTTTTGTCAAAAATCAGGCATTTTTGATTGAACAATAAAGGCCTCCAAATGGTATTTATTTCACTTCACGTGGTGGAGAAACACTTTTTAAGGCCTCAGAGTGAGTAAATTGGCCCTTTTCATTCACGTTTACCCATTCCACAAATTTTGCGTTCATATCCCCTGGAAGCATGAAAATCACTTTAAACATCTCATTTTATCTCTAAAAGTGATTATCCACGTACAAATGTGAATTTTAGTTCAAAGACGCAACATTTGAAAACGGACCATTTTTTTAGTTTCTGAAGCATGTCGTAAGGGGGGGTGGTTATCTCTTTTGTCAAAAATTGGGCATTTTTGATTGAACAATAAAGGCCTAAAAATGTAATTTAATTCACTTCCTGTGGCGGAGAAACACTTTTTAAGGCCTCAGAAAGAGTAAATTGGCCATTTTCATTCACGTTTACCCATTCCAGAAATCTTGCGTTCAGGGCCCCTGGAAGCATGAAAATCACTTTAAACATCTCATTTTATCTCTAAAAGTGATTATCCACGTACAAATGTGAATTTTAGTTCAAAGACGCAACATTTGAAAACGGCACATTTTTTTAGTTTCTTGAGCATGTCGTAAGGGGGGGTGGTTATCTATTTCGTCAAAAATCAGGCATTTTTGATTGAACAATAAAGGCCTCCAAATGTTATTTATTTCACTTCCCGTGGTGGATAAACACTTTTTAAGGCCTCAGAGTGAGTAAATTGGCCATTTTCATTCACGTTTACCCATTCCACAAATTTTGCGTTCAGGGCCCCTTGAAGCATGAAAATCACTTTAAACATCTCATTTGATCTCTAAAAGTGATTATCCACGTACAAATGTGAATTTTAGTTCAATGACGCAACATTTGAAAACGGCACATTTTTTTAGTTTCTGGAGCATGTCGTAAGGGGGGGTGGTTATCTCTTTTGTCAAAAATCAGGCATTTTTGATTGAACAATAAAGGCCTCCAAATGTTATTTATTTCACTTCCCGTGGTGGAGAAACACTTTTTAAGGCCTCAGAGTGAGTAAATTGGCCCTTTTCATTCACGTTTACCCATTCCACAAATTTTGCATTCATATCCCCTGGAAGCATGAAAATCACTTTAAACATCTCATTTTATCTCTAAAAGTGATTATCCACGTACAAATGTGAATTTTAGTTCAATGACGCAACATTTGAAAACGGCACATTTTTTTAGTTTCTGGAGCATGTCGTAAGGGGGGGTGGTTATCTCTTTTGTCAAAAATCAGGCATTTTTGATTGAACAATAAAGGCCTCCAAATGTTATTTATTTCACTTCCCGTGGTGGAGAAACACTTTTTAAGGCCTCAGAGTGAGTAAATTGGCCCTTTTCATTCACGTTTACCCATTCCACAAATTTTGCATTCATATCCCCTGGAAGCATGAAAATCACTTTAAACATCTCATTTTATCTCTAAAAGTGATTATCCACGTACAAATGTGAATTTTAGTTCAAAGACGCAACATTTGAAAACGGACCATTTTTTTAGTTTCTGAAGCATGTCGTAAGGGGGGGTGGTTATCTCTTTTGTCAAAAATTGGGCATTTTTGATTGAACAATAAAGGCCTAAAAATGTAATTTAATTCACTTCCTGTGGTGGAGAAACACTTTTTAAGGCCTCAGAGTGAGTAAATTGGCCATTTTCATTCACGTTTACCCATTCCAGAAATCTTGCGTTCAGGGCCCCTGGAAGCATGAAAATCACTTTAAACATCTCATTTTGTCTCTAAAAGTGATTATCCACGTACAAATGTGAATTTTAGTTCAAAGACGCAACATTTGAAAACGGACCATTTTTTTAGTTTCTGAAGCATGTCGTAAGGGGGGTGGTTATCTCTTTTGTCAAAAATTGGGCATTTTTGATTGAACAATAAAGGCCTAAAAATGTTATTTAATTCACTTCCCGTGGTGGAGAAACACTTTTTAAGGCCTCAGAGTGAGTAAATTGGCCATTTTGATTCACGTTTACCCATTCCACAAATTTTGCGTTCAGGGCCCCTGGAAGCATGAAAATCACTTAAAACATCTCATTTTATCTCTAAAAGTGATTATCCACGTACAAATGTGAATTTTAGTTCAAAGACGCAACATTTGAAAACGGCACATTTTTTTAGTTTCTTGAGCATGTCGTAAGGGGGGGTGGTTATCTATTTCGTCAAAAATCAGGCATTTTTGATTGAACAATAAAGGCCTCCAAATGTTATTTATTTCACTTCCCGTGGTGGAGAAACACTTTTTAAGGCCTCAGAGTGAGTAAATTGGCCCTTTTCATTCACGTTTACCCATTCCACAAATTTTGCGTTCATATCCCCTGGAAGCATGAAAATCACTTTAAACATCTCTTTTTATCTCTAAAAGTGATTATCCACGTACAAATGTGAATTTTAGTTCAAAGACGCAACATTTGAAAACGGACCATTTTTTTAGTTTCTGAAGCATGTCGTAAGGGGGGGTGGTTATCTCTTTTGTCAAAAATTGGGCATTTTGGATTGAACAATAAAGGCCTAAAAATGTAATTTAATTCACTTCCCGTGGTGGAGAAACACTTTTTAAGGCCTCAGAGTGAGTAAATTGGCCCTTTTCATTCACGTTTACTCATTCCACAAATTTTGCGTTCAGGGCCCCTGGAAGCATGAAAATCACTTTAAACATCTCATTTGATCTCTAAAAGTGATTATCCACGTACAAATGTGAATTTTAGTTCAAAGACGCAACATTTGAAAACGGCACATTTTTTTAGTTTCTGGAGCATGTCGTAAGGGGGGGTGGTTATCCCTTTTGTCAAAAATCAGGCATTTTTGATTGAACAATAAAGGCCTCCAAATGGTATTTATTTCACTTCACGTGGTGGAGAAACACTTTTTAAGGCCTCAGAGTGAGTAAATTGGCCCTTTTCATTCACGTTTACCCATTCCACAAATTTTGCGTTCATATCCCCTGGAAGCATGAAAATCACTTTAAACATCTCATTTTATCTCTAAAAGTGATTATCCACGTACAAATGTGAATTTTAGTTCAAAGACGCAACATTTGAAAACGGACCATTTTTTTAGTTTCTGAAGCATGTCGTAAGGGGGGGTGGTTATCTCTTTTGTCAAAAATTGGGCATTTTTGATTGAACAATAAAGGCCTAAAAATGTAATTTAATTCACTTCCTGTGGCGGAGAAACACTTTTTAAGGCCTCAGAAAGAGTAAATTGGCCATTTTCATTCACGTTTACCCATTCCAGAAATCTTGCGTTCAGGGCCCCTGGAAGCATGAAAATCACTTTAAACATCTCATTTTATCTCTAAAAGTGATTATCCACGTACAAATGTGAATTTTAGTTCAAAGACGCAACATTTGAAAACGGCACATTTTTTTAGTTTCTTGAGCATGTCGTAAGGGGGGGTGGTTATCTATTTCGTCAAAAATCAGGCATTTTTGATTGAACAATAAAGGCCTCCAAATGTTATTTATTTCACTTCCCGTGGTGGCGAAACACTTTTTAAGGCCTCAGAGTGAGTAAATTGGCCCTTTTCATTCACGTTTACCCATTCCACAAATTTTGCGTTCATATCCCCTGGAAGCATGAAAATCACTTTAAACATCTCATTTTATCTCTAAAAGTGATTATCCACGTACAAATGTGAATTTTAGTTCAAAGACGCAACATTTGAAAACGGACCATTTTTTTTAGTTTCTGAAGCATGTCATAAGGGGGGGTGGTTATCTCTTTCGTCAAAAATTTGGCATTTTTGATTGAACAATAAAGGCCTCCAAATGTTATTTATTTCACTTCCCGAGGTGGATAAACACTTTTTAAGGCCTTAGAGTGAGTAAATTGGCCATTTTCATTCACGTTTACCCATTCCACAAATCTTGCGTTCAGGGCCCCTGGAAGCATGAAAATCACTTTAAACATCTCATTTTATCTCTAAAAGTGATTATCCACGTACAAATGTGAATTTTAGTTCAAAGACGCAACATTTGAAAACGGACCATTTTTTTAGTTTCTGAAGCATGTCGTAAGGGGGGGTGGTTATCTCTTTTGTCAAAAATTGGGCATTTTTGATTGAACAATAAAGGCCTAAAAATGTAATTTAATTCACTTCCTGTGGTGGAGAAACACTTTTTAAGGCCTCAGAGTGAGTAAATTGGCCATTTTCATTCACGTTTACCCATTCCAGAAATCTTGCGTTCAGGGCCCCTGGAAGCATGAAAATCACTTTAAACATCTCATTTTGTCTCTAAAAGTGATTATCCACGTACAAATGTGAATTTTAGTTCAAAGACGCAACATTTGAAAACGGAACATTTTTTTAGTTTCTGAAGCATGTCGTAAGGGGGGTGGTTATCTCTTTTGTCAAAAATTGGGCATTTTTGATTGAACAATAAAGGCCTAAAAATGTTATTTAATTCACTTCCCGTGGTGGAGAAACACTTTTTAAGGCCTCAGAGTGAGTAAATTGGCCATTTTGATTCACGTTTACCCATTCCACAAATTTTGCGTTCAGGGCCCCTGGAAGCATGAAAATCACTTTAAACATCTCATTTTATCTCTAAAAGTGATTATCCACGTACAAATGTGAATTTTAGTTCAAAGACGCAACATTTGAAAACGGCACATTTTTTTAGTTTCTTGAGCATGTCGTAAGGGGGGGTGGTTATCTATTTCGTCAAAAATCAGGCATTTTTGATTGAACAATAAAGGCCTCCAAATGTTATTTATTTCACTTCCCGTGGTGGAGAAACACTTTTTAAGGCCTCAGAGTGAGTAAATTGGCCCTTTTCATTCACGTTTACCCATTCCACAAATTTTGCGTTCATATCCCCTGGAAGCATGAAAATCACTTTAAACATCTCTTTTTATCTCTAAAAGTGATTATCCACGTACAAATGTGAATTTTAGTTCAAAGACGCAACATTTGAAAATGGACCATTTTTTTTAGTTTCTGAAGCATGTCATAAGGGGGGGTGGTTATCTCTTTCGTCAAAAATTTGGCATTTTTGATTGAACAATAAAGGCCTCCAAATGTTATTTATTTCACTTCCCGAGGTGGATAAACACTTTTTAAGGCCTTAGAGTGAGTAAATTGGCCATTTTCATTCACGTTTACCCATTCCACAAATCTTGCGTTCAGGGCCCCTGGAAGCATGAAAATCACTTTAAACATCTCATTTTATCTCTAAAAGTGATTATCCACGTACAAATGTGAATTTTAGTTCAAAGACGCAACATTTGAAAACAGACCATTTTTTTAGTTTCTGAAGCATGTCGTAAGGGGGGGTGGTTATCTCTTTTGTCAAAAATTGGGCATTTTTGATTGAACAATAAAGGCCTCCAAATGTTATTTATTTCACTTCCCGTGGTGGATAAACACTTTTTAAGGCCTCAGAGTGAGTAAATTGGCCATTTTCATTCACGTTTACCCATTCCACAAATTTTGCGTTCAGGGCCCCTTGAAGCATGAAAATCACTTTAAACATCTCATTTGATCTCTAAAAGTGATTATCCACGTACAAATGTGAATTTTAGTTCAATGACGCAACATTTGAAAACGGCACATTTTTTTAGTTTCTGGAGCATGTCGTAAGGGGGGGTGGTTATCTCTTTTGTCAAAAATCAGGCATTTTTGATTGAACAATAAAGGCCTCCAAATGTTATTTATTTCACTTCCCGTGGTGGAGAAACACTTTTTAAGGCCTCAGAGTGAGTAAATTGGCCCTTTTCATTCACGTTTACCCATTCCACAAATTTTGCATTCATATCCCCTGGAAGCATGAAAATCACTTTAAACATCTCATTTTATCTCTAAAAGTGATTATCCACGTACAAATGTGAATTTTAGTTCAATGACGCAACATTTGAAAACGGCACATTTTTTTAGTTTCTGGAGCATGTCGTAAGGGGGGGTGGTTATCTCTTTTGTCAAAAATCAGGCATTTTTGATTGAACAATAAAGGCCTCCAAATGTTATTTATTTCACTTCCCGTGGTGGAGAAACACTTTTTAAGGCCTCAGAGTGAGTAAATTGGCCCTTTTCATTCACGTTTACCCATTCCACAAATTTTGCATTCATATCCCCTGGAAGCATGAAAATCACTTTAAACATCTCATTTTATCTCTAAAAGTGATTATCCACGTACAAATGTGAATTTTAGTTCAAAGACGCAACATTTGAAAACGGACCATTTTTTTAGTTTCTGAAGCATGTCGTAAGGGGGGGTGGTTATCTCTTTTGTCAAAAATTGGGCATTTTTGATTGAACAATAAAGGCCTAAAAATGTAATTTAATTCACTTCCTGTGGTGGAGAAACACTTTTTAAGGCCTCAGAGTGAGTAAATTGGCCATTTTCATTCACGTTTACCCATTCCAGAAATCTTGCGTTCAGGGCCCCTGGAAGCATGAAAATCACTTTAAACATCTCATTTTGTCTCTAAAAGTGATTATCCACGTACAAATGTGAATTTTAGTTCAAAGACGCAACATTTGAAAACGGACCATTTTTTTAGTTTCTGAAGCATGTCGTAAGGGGGGGTGGTTATCTCTTTTGTCAAAAATTGGGCATTTTTGATTGAACAATAAAGGCCTAAAAATGTTATTTAATTCACTTCCCGTGGTGGAGAAACACTTTTTAAGGCCTCAGAGTGAGTAAATTGGCCATTTTGATTCACGTTTACCCATTCCACAAATTTTGCGTTCAGGGCCCCTGGAAGCATGAAAATCACTTAAAACATCTCATTTTATCTCTAAAAGTGATTATCCACGTACAAATGTGAATTTTAGTTCAAAGACGCAACATTTGAAAACGGCACATTTTTTTAGTTTCTTGAGCATGTCGTAAGGGGGGGTGGTTATCTATTTCGTCAAAAATCAGGCATTTTTGATTGAACAATAAAGGCCTCCAAATGTTATTTATTTCACTTCCCGTGGTGGAGAAACACTTTTTAAGGCCTCAGAGTGAGTAAATTGGCCCTTTTCATTCACGTTTACCCATTCCACAAATTTTGCGTTCATATCCCCTGGAAGCATGAAAATCACTTTAAACATCTCTTTTTATCTCTAAAAGTGATTATCCACGTACAAATGTGAATTTTAGTTCAAAGACGCAACATTTGAAAACGGACCATTTTTTTAGTTTCTGAAGCATGTCGTAAGGGGGGGTGGTTATCTCTTTTGTCAAAAATTGGGCATTTTGGATTGAACAATAAAGGCCTAAAAATGTAATTTAATTCACTTCCCGTGGTGGAGAAACACTTTTTAAGGCCTCAGAGTGAGTAAATTGGCCCTTTTCATTCACGTTTACTCATTCCACAAATTTTGCGTTCAGGGCCCCTGGAAGCATGAAAATCACTTTAAACATCTCATTTGATCTCTAAAAGTGATTATCCACGTACAAATGTGAATTTTAGTTCAAAGACGCAACATTTGAAAACGGCACATTTTTTTAGTTTCTGGAGCATGTCGTAAGGGGGGGTGGTTATCCCTTTTGTCAAAAATCAGGCATTTTTGATTGAACAATAAAGGCCTCCAAATGGTATTTATTTCACTTCACGTGGTGGAGAAACACTTTTTAAGGCCTCAGAGTGAGTAAATTGGCCCTTTTCATTCACGTTTACCCATTCCACAAATTTTGCGTTCATATCCCCTGGAAGCATGAAAATCACTTTAAACATCTCATTTTATCTCTAAAAGTGATTATCCACGTACAAATGTGAATTTTAGTTCAAAGACGCAACATTTGAAAACGGACCATTTTTTTAGTTTCTGAAGCATGTCGTAAGGGGGGGTGGTTATCTCTTTTGTCAAAAATTGGGCATTTTTGATTGAACAATAAAGGCCTAAAAATGTAATTTAATTCACTTCCTGTGGCGGAGAAACACTTTTTAAGGCCTCAGAAAGAGTAAATTGGCCATTTTCATTCACGTTTACCCATTCCAGAAATCTTGCGTTCAGGGCCCCTGGAAGCATGAAAATCACTTTAAACATCTCATTTTATCTCTAAAAGTGATTATCCACGTACAAATGTGAATTTTAGTTCAAAGACGCAACATTTGAAAACGGCACATTTTTTTAGTTTCTTGAGCATGTCGTAAGGGGGGGTGGTTATCTATTTCGTCAAAAATCAGGCATTTTTGATTGAACAATAAAGGCCTCCAAATGTTATTTATTTCACTTCCCGTGGTGGATAAACACTTTTTAAGGCCTCAGAGTGAGTAAATTGGCCATTTTCATTCACGTTTACCCATTCCACAAATTTTGCGTTCAGGGCCCCTTGAAGCATGAAAATCACTTTAAACATCTCATTTGATCTCTAAAAGTGATTATCCACGTACAAATGTGAATTTTAGTTCAATGACGCAACATTTGAAAACGGCACATTTTTTTAGTTTCTGGAGCATGTCGTAAGGGGGGGTGGTTATCTCTTTTGTCAAAAATCAGGCATTTTTGATTGAACAATAAAGGCCTCCAAATGTTATTTATTTCACTTCCCGTGGTGGAGAAACACTTTTTAAGGCCTCAGAGTGAGTAAATTGGCCCTTTTCATTCACGTTTACCCATTCCACAAATTTTGCATTCATATCCCCTGGAAGCATGAAAATCACTTTAAACATCTCATTTTATCTCTAAAAGTGATTATCCACGTACAAATGTGAATTTTAGTTCAATGACGCAACATTTGAAAACGGCACATTTTTTTAGTTTCTGGAGCATGTCGTAAGGGGGGGTGGTTATCTCTTTTGTCAAAAATCAGGCATTTTTGATTGAACAATAAAGGCCTCCAAATGTTATTTATTTCACTTCCCGTGGTGGAGAAACACTTTTTAAGGCCTCAGAGTGAGTAAATTGGCCCTTTTCATTCACGTTTACCCATTCCACAAATTTTGCATTCATATCCCCTGGAAGCATGAAAATCACTTTAAACATCTCATTTTATCTCTAAAAGTGATTATCCACGTACAAATGTGAATTTTAGTTCAAAGACGCAACATTTGAAAACGGACCATTTTTTTAGTTTCTGAAGCATGTCGTAAGGGGGGGTGGTTATCTCTTTTGTCAAAAATTGGGCATTTTTGATTGAACAATAAAGGCCTAAAAATGTAATTTAATTCACTTCCTGTGGTGGAGAAACACTTTTTAAGGCCTCAGAGTGAGTAAATTGGCCATTTTCATTCACGTTTACCCATTCCAGAAATCTTGCGTTCAGGGCCCCTGGAAGCATGAAAATCACTTTAAACATCTCATTTTGTCTCTAAAAGTGATTATCCACGTACAAATGTGAATTTTAGTTCAAAGACGCAACATTTGAAAACGGACCATTTTTTTAGTTTCTGAAGCATGTCGTAAGGGGGGTGGTTATCTCTTTTGTCAAAAATTGGGCATTTTTGATTGAACAATAAAGGCCTAAAAATGTTATTTAATTCACTTCCCGTGGTGGAGAAACACTTTTTAAGGCCTCAGAGTGAGTAAATTGGCCATTTTGATTCACGTTTACCCATTCCACAAATTTTGCGTTCAGGGCCCCTGGAAGCATGAAAATCACTTAAAACATCTCATTTTATCTCTAAAAGTGATTATCCACGTACAAATGTGAATTTTAGTTCAAAGACGCAACATTTGAAAACGGCACATTTTTTTAGTTTCTTGAGCATGTCGTAAGGGGGGGTGGTTATCTATTTCGTCAAAAATCAGGCATTTTTGATTGAACAATAAAGGCCTCCAAATGTTATTTATTTCACTTCCCGTGGTGGAGAAACACTTTTTAAGGCCTCAGAGTGAGTAAATTGGCCCTTTTCATTCACGTTTACCCATTCCACAAATTTTGCGTTCATATCCCCTGGAAGCATGAAAATCACTTTAAACATCTCTTTTTATCTCTAAAAGTGATTATCCACGTACAAATGTGAATTTTAGTTCAAAGACGCAACATTTGAAAACGGACCATTTTTTTAGTTTCTGAAGCATGTCGTAAGGGGGGGTGGTTATCTCTTTTGTCAAAAATTGGGCATTTTGGATTGAACAATAAAGGCCTAAAAATGTAATTTAATTCACTTCCCGTGGTGGAGAAACACTTTTTAAGGCCTCAGAGTGAGTAAATTGGCCCTTTTCATTCACGTTTACTCATTCCACAAATTTTGCGTTCAGGGCCCCTGGAAGCATGAAAATCACTTTAAACATCTCATTTGATCTCTAAAAGTGATTATCCACGTACAAATGTGAATTTTAGTTCAAAGACGCAACATTTGAAAACGGCACATTTTTTTAGTTTCTGGAGCATGTCGTAAGGGGGGGTGGTTATCCCTTTTGTCAAAAATCAGGCATTTTTGATTGAACAATAAAGGCCTCCAAATGGTATTTATTTCACTTCACGTGGTGGAGAAACACTTTTTAAGGCCTCAGAGTGAGTAAATTGGCCCTTTTCATTCACGTTTACCCATTCCACAAATTTTGCGTTCATATCCCCTGGAAGCATGAAAATCACTTTAAACATCTCATTTTATCTCTAAAAGTGATTATCCACGTACAAATGTGAATTTTAGTTCAAAGACGCAACATTTGAAAACGGACCATTTTTTTAGTTTCTGAAGCATGTCGTAAGGGGGGGTGGTTATCTCTTTTGTCAAAAATTGGGCATTTTTGATTGAACAATAAAGGCCTAAAAATGTAATTTAATTCACTTCCTGTGGCGGAGAAACACTTTTTAAGGCCTCAGAAAGAGTAAATTGGCCATTTTCATTCACGTTTACCCATTCCAGAAATCTTGCGTTCAGGGCCCCTGGAAGCATGAAAATCACTTTAAACATCTCATTTTATCTCTAAAAGTGATTATCCACGTACAAATGTGAATTTTAGTTCAAAGACGCAACATTTGAAAACGGCACATTTTTTTAGTTTCTTGAGCATGTCGTAAGGGGGGGTGGTTATCTATTTCGTCAAAAATCAGGCATTTTTGATTGAACAATAAAGGCCTCCAAATGTTATTTATTTCACTTCCCGTGGTGGCGAAACACTTTTTAAGGCCTCAGAGTGAGTAAATTGGCCCTTTTCATTCACGTTTACCCATTCCACAAATTTTGCGTTCATATCCCCTGGAAGCATGAAAATCACTTTAAACATCTCATTTTATCTCTAAAAGTGATTATCCACGTACAAATGTGAATTTTAGTTCAAAGACGCAACATTTGAAAACGGACCATTTTTTTTAGTTTCTGAAGCATGTCATAAGGGGGGGTGGTTATCTCTTTCGTCAAAAATTTGGCATTTTTGATTGAACAATAAAGGCCTCCAAATGTTATTTATTTCACTTCCCGAGGTGGATAAACACTTTTTAAGGCCTTAGAGTGAGTAAATTGGCCATTTTCATTCACGTTTACCCATTCCACAAATCTTGCGTTCAGGGCCCCTGGAAGCATGAAAATCACTTTAAACATCTCATTTTATCTCTAAAAGTGATTATCCACGTACAAATGTGAATTTTAGTTCAAAGACGCAACATTTGAAAACGGACCATTTTTTTAGTTTCTGAAGCATGTCGTAAGGGGGGGTGGTTATCTCTTTTGTCAAAAATTGGGCATTTTTGATTGAACAATAAAGGCCTAAAAATGTAATTTAATTCACTTCCTGTGGTGGAGAAACACTTTTTAAGGCCTCAGAGTGAGTAAATTGGCCATTTTCATTCACGTTTACCCATTCCAGAAATCTTGCGTTCAGGGCCCCTGGAAGCATGAAAATCACTTTAAACATCTCATTTTGTCTCTAAAAGTGATTATCCACGTACAAATGTGAATTTTAGTTCAAAGACGCAACATTTGAAAACGGAACATTTTTTTAGTTTCTGAAGCATGTCGTAAGGGGGGGTGGTTATCTCTTTTGTCAAAAATTGGGCATTTTTGATTGAACAATAAAGGCCTAAAAATGTTATTTAATTCACTTCCCGTGGTGGAGAAACACTTTTTAAGGCCTCAGAGTGAGTAAATTGGCCATTTTGATTCACGTTTACCCATTCCACAAATTTTGCGTTCAGGGCCCCTGGAAGCATGAAAATCACTTTAAACATCTCATTTTATCTCTAAAAGTGATTATCCACGTACAAATGTGAATTTTAGTTCAAAGACGCAACATTTGAAAACGGCACATTTTTTTAGTTTCTTGAGCATGTCGTAAGGGGGGGTGGTTATCTATTTCGTCAAAAATCAGGCATTTTTGATTGAACAATAAAGGCCTCCAAATGTTATTTATTTCACTTCCCGTGGTGGAGAAACACTTTTTAAGGCCTCAGAGTGAGTAAATTGGCCCTTTTCATTCACGTTTACCCATTCCACAAATTTTGCGTTCATATCCCCTGGAAGCATGAAAATCACTTTAAACATCTCTTTTTATCTCTAAAAGTGATTATCCACGTACAAATGTGAATTTTAGTTCAAAGACGCAACATTTGAAAATGGACCATTTTTTTTAGTTTCTGAAGCATGTCATAAGGGGGGGTGGTTATCTCTTTCGTCAAAAATTTGGCATTTTTGATTGAACAATAAAGGCCTCCAAATGTTATTTATTTCACTTCCCGAGGTGGATAAACACTTTTTAAGGCCTTAGAGTGAGTAAATTGGCCATTTTCATTCACGTTTACCCATTCCACAAATCTTGCGTTCAGGGCCCCTGGAAGCATGAAAATCACTTTAAACATCTCATTTTATCTCTAAAAGTGATTATCCACGTACAAATGTGAATTTTAGTTCAAAGACGCAACATTTGAAAACGGACCATTTTTTTAGTTTCTGAAGCATGTCGTAAGGGGGGGGTGGTTATCTCTTTTGTCAAAAATTGGGCATTTTGGATTGAACAATAAAGGCCTAAAAATGTAATTTAATTCACTTCCCGTGGTGGAGAAACACTTTTTAAGGCCTCAGAGTGAGTAAATTGGCCCTTTTCATTCACGTTTACCCATTCCACAAATTTTGCGTTCAGGGCCCCTGGAAGCATGAAAATCACTTTAAACATCTCATTTGATCTCTAAAAGTGATTATCCACGTACAAATGTGAATTTTAGTTCAAAGACGCAACATTTGAAAACGGCACATTTTTTTAGTTTCTGGAGCATGTCGTAAGGGGGGGTGGTTATCCCTTTTGTCAAAAATCAGGCATTTTTGATTGAACAATAAAGGCCTCCAAATGTTATTTATTTCACTTCACGTGGTGGAGAAACACTTTTTAAGGCCTCAGAGTGAGTAAATTGGCCCTTTTCATTCACGTTTACCCATTCCACAAATTTTGCGTTCATATCCCCTGGAAGCATGAAAATCACTTTAAACATCTCATTTTATCTCTAAAAGTGATTATCCACGTACAAATGTGAATTTTAGTTCAAAGACGCAACATTTGAAAACGGACCATTTTTTTAGTTTCTGAAGCATGTCGTAAGGGGGGGTGGTTATCTCTTTTGTCAAAAATTGGGCATTTTTGATTGAACAATAAAGGCCTAAAAATGTAATTTAATTCACTTCCTGTGGCGGAGAAACACTTTTTAAGGCCTCAGAAAGAGTAAATTGGCCATTTTCATTCACGTTTACCCATTCCAGAAATCTTGCGTTCAGGGCCCCTGGAAGCATGAAAATCACTTTAAACATCTCATTTTATCTCTAAAAGTGATTATCCACGTACAAATGTGAATTTTAGTTCAAAGACGCAACATTTGAAAACGGCACATTTTTTTAGTTTCTTGAGCATGTCGTAAGGGGGGGTGGTTATCTATTTCGTCAAAAATCAGGCATTTTTGATTGAACAATAAAGGCCTCCAAATGTTATTTATTTCACTTCCCGTGGTGGCGAAACACTTTTTAAGGCCTCAGAGTGAGTAAATTGGCCCTTTTCATTCACGTTTACCCATTCCACAAATTTTGCGTTCATATCCCCTGGAAGCATGAAAATCACTTTAAACATCTCATTTTATCTCTAAAAGTGATTATCCACGTACAAATGTGAATTTTAGTTCAAAGACGCAACATTTGAAAACGGACCATTTTTTTAGTTTCTGAAGCATGTCGTAAGGGGGGGTGGTTATCTCTTTTGTCAAAAATTGGGCATTTTTGATTGAACAATAAAGGCCTAAAAATGTTATTTAATTCACTTCCCGTGGTGGAGAAACACTTTTTAAGGCCTCAGAGTGAGTAAATTGGCCATTTTGATTCACGTTTACCCATTCCACAAATTTTGCGTTCAGGGCCCCTGGAAGCATGAAAATCACTTAAAACATCTCATTTTATCTCTAAAAGTGATTATCCACGTACAAATGTGAATTTTAGTTCAAAGACGCAACATTTGAAAACGGCACATTTTTTTAGTTTCTTGAGCATGTCGTAAGGGGGGGTGGTTATCTATTTCGTCAAAAATCAGGCATTTTTGATTGAACAATAAAGGCCTCCAAATGTTATTTATTTCACTTCCCGTGGTGGAGAAACACTTTTTAAGGCCTCAGAGTGAGTAAATTGGCCCTTTTCATTCACGTTTACCCATTCCACAAATTTTGCGTTCATATCCCCTGGAAGCATGAAAATCACTTTAAACATCTCTTTTTATCTCTAAAAGTGATTATCCACGTACAAATGTGAATTTTAGTTCAAAGACGCAACATTTGAAAACGGACCATTTTTTTAGTTTCTGAAGCATGTCGTAAGGGGGGGTGGTTATCTCTTTTGTCAAAAATTGGGCATTTTGGATTGAACAATAAAGGCCTAAAAATGTAATTTAATTCACTTCCCGTGGTGGAGAAACACTTTTTAAGGCCTCAGAGTGAGTAAATTGGCCCTTTTCATTCACGTTTACTCATTCCACAAATTTTGCGTTCAGGGCCCCTGGAAGCATGAAAATCACTTTAAACATCTCATTTGATCTCTAAAAGTGATTATCCACGTACAAATGTGAATTTTAGTTCAAAGACGCAACATTTGAAAACGGCACATTTTTTTAGTTTCTGGAGCATGTCGTAAGGGGGGGTGGTTATCCCTTTTGTCAAAAATCAGGCATTTTTGATTGAACAATAAAGGCCTCCAAATGGTATTTATTTCACTTCACGTGGTGGAGAAACACTTTTTAAGGCCTCAGAGTGAGTAAATTGGCCCTTTTCATTCACGTTTACCCATTCCACAAATTTTGCGTTCATATCCCCTGGAAGCATGAAAATCACTTTAAACATCTCATTTTATCTCTAAAAGTGATTATCCACGTACAAATGTGAATTTTAGTTCAAAGACGCAACATTTGAAAACGGACCATTTTTTTAGTTTCTGAAGCATGTCGTAAGGGGGGGTGGTTATCTCTTTTGTCAAAAATTGGGCATTTTTGATTGAACAATAAAGGCCTAAAAATGTAATTTAATTCACTTCCTGTGGCGGAGAAACACTTTTTAAGGCCTCAGAAAGAGTAAATTGGCCATTTTCATTCACGTTTACCCATTCCAGAAATCTTGCGTTCAGGGCCCCTGGAAGCATGAAAATCACTTTAAACATCTCATTTTATCTCTAAAAGTGATTATCCACGTACAAATGTGAATTTTAGTTCAAAGACGCAACATTTGAAAACGGCACATTTTTTTAGTTTCTTGAGCATGTCGTAAGGGGGGGTGGTTATCTATTTCGTCAAAAATCAGGCATTTTTGATTGAACAATAAAGGCCTCCAAATGTTATTTATTTCACTTCCCGTGGTGGATAAACACTTTTTAAGGCCTCAGAGTGAGTAAATTGGCCATTTTCATTCACGTTTACCCATTCCACAAATTTTGCGTTCAGGGCCCCTTGAAGCATGAAAATCACTTTAAACATCTCATTTGATCTCTAAAAGTGATTATCCACGTACAAATGTGAATTTTAGTTCAATGACGCAACATTTGAAAACGGCACATTTTTTTAGTTTCTGGAGCATGTCGTAAGGGGGGGTGGTTATCTCTTTTGTCAAAAATCAGGCATTTTTGATTGAACAATAAAGGCCTCCAAATGTTATTTATTTCACTTCCCGTGGTGGAGAAACACTTTTTAAGGCCTCAGAGTGAGTAAATTGGCCCTTTTCATTCACGTTTACCCATTCCACAAATTTTGCATTCATATCCCCTGGAAGCATGAAAATCACTTTAAACATCTCATTTTATCTCTAAAAGTGATTATCCACGTACAAATGTGAATTTTAGTTCAATGACGCAACATTTGAAAACGGCACATTTTTTTAGTTTCTGGAGCATGTCGTAAGGGGGGGTGGTTATCTCTTTTGTCAAAAATCAGGCATTTTTGATTGAACAATAAAGGCCTCCAAATGTTATTTATTTCACTTCCCGTGGTGGAGAAACACTTTTTAAGGCCTCAGAGTGAGTAAATTGGCCCTTTTCATTCACGTTTACCCATTCCACAAATTTTGCATTCATATCCCCTGGAAGCATGAAAATCACTTTAAACATCTCATTTTATCTCTAAAAGTGATTATCCACGTACAAATGTGAATTTTAGTTCAAAGACGCAACATTTGAAAACGGACCATTTTTTTAGTTTCTGAAGCATGTCGTAAGGGGGGGTGGTTATCTCTTTTGTCAAAAATTGGGCATTTTTGATTGAACAATAAAGGCCTAAAAATGTAATTTAATTCACTTCCTGTGGTGGAGAAACACTTTTTAAGAACTCAGAGTGAGTAAATTGGCCATTTTCATTCACGTTTACCCATTCCAGAAATCTTGCGTTCAGGGCCCCTGGAAGCATGAAAATCACTTTAAACATCTCATTTTGTCTCTAAAAGTGATTATCCACGTACAAATGTGAATTTTAGTTCAAAGACGCAACATTTGAAAACGGACCATTTTTTTAGTTTCTGAAGCATGTCGTAAGGGGGGGTGGTTATCTCTTTTGTCAAAAATTGGGCATTTTTGATTGAACAATAAAGGCCTAAAAATGTTATTTAATTCACTTCCCGTGGTGGAGAAACACTTTTTAAGGCCTCAGAGTGAGTAAATTGGCCATTTTGATTCACGTTTACCCATTCCACAAATTTTGCGTTCAGGGCCCCTGGAAGCATGAAAATCACTTAAAACATCTCATTTTATCTCTAAAAGTGATTATCCACGTACAAATGTGAATTTTAGTTCAAAGACGCAACATTTGAAAACGGCACATTTTTTTAGTTTCTTGAGCATGTCGTAAGGGGGGGTGGTTATCTATTTCGTCAAAAATCAGGCATTTTTGATTGAACAATAAAGGCCTCCAAATGTTATTTATTTCACTTCCCGTGGTGGAGAAACACTTTTTAAGGCCTCAGAGTGAGTAAATTGGCCCTTTTCATTCACGTTTACCCATTCCACAAATTTTGCGTTCATATCCCCTGGAAGCATGAAAATCACTTTAAACATCTCTTTTTATCTCTAAAAGTGATTATCCACGTACAAATGTGAATTTTAGTTCAAAGACGCAACATTTGAAAACGGACCATTTTTTTAGTTTCTGAAGCATGTCGTAAGGGGGGGTGGTTATCTCTTTTGTCAAAAATTGGGCATTTTGGATTGAACAATAAAGGCCTAAAAATGTAATTTAATTCACTTCCCGTGGTGGAGAAACACTTTTTAAGGCCTCAGAGTGAGTAAATTGGCCCTTTTCATTCACGTTTACTCATTCCACAAATTTTGCGTTCAGGGCCCCTGGAAGCATGAAAATCACTTTAAACATCTCATTTTATCTCTAAAAGTGATTATCCACGTACAAATGTGAATTTTAGTTCAAAGACGCAACATTTGAAAACGGCACATTTTTTTAGTTTCTTGAGCATGTCGTAAGGGGGGGTGGTTATCTATTTCGTCAAAAATCAGGCATTTTTGATTGAACAATAAAGGCCTCCAAATGTTATTTATTTCACTTCCCGTGGTGGCGAAACACTTTTTAAGGCCTCAGAGTGAGTAAATTGGCCCTTTTCATTCACGTTTACCCATTCCACAAATTTTGCGTTCATATCCCCTGGAAGCATGAAAATCACTTTAAACATCTCATTTTATCTCTAAAAGTGATTATCCACGTACAAATGTGAATTTTAGTTCAAAGACGCAACATTTGAAAACGGACCATTTTTTTTAGTTTCTGAAGCATGTCATAAGGGGGGGTGGTTATCTCTTTCGTCAAAAATTTGGCATTTTTGATTGAACAATAAAGGCCTCCAAATGTTATTTATTTCACTTCCCGAGGTGGATAAACACTTTTTAAGGCCTTAGAGTGAGTAAATTGGCCATTTTCATTCACGTTTACCCATTCCAGAAATCTTGCGTTCAGGGCCCCTGGAAGCATGAAAATCACTTTAAACATCTCATTTTGTCTCTAAAAGTGATTATCCACGTACAAATGTGAATTTTAGTTCAAAGACGCAACATTTGAAAACGGAACATTTTTTTAGTTTCTGAAGCATGTCGTAAGGGGGGGTGGTTATCTCTTTTGTCAAAAATTGGGCATTTTTGATTGAACAATAAAGGCCTAAAAATGTTATTTAATTCACTTCCCGTGGTGGAGAAACACTTTTTAAGGCCTCAGAGTGAGTAAATTGGCCATTTTGATTCACGTTTACCCATTCCACAAATTTTGCGTTCAGGGCCCCTGGAAGCATGAAAATCACTTTAAACATCTCATTTTATCTCTAAAAGTGATTATCCACGTACAAATGTGAATTTTAGTTCAAAGACGCAACATTTGAAAACGGCACATTTTTTTAGTTTCTTGAGCATGTCGTAAGGGGGGGTGGTTATCTATTTCGTCAAAAATCAGGCATTTTTGATTGAACAATAAAGGCCTCCAAATGTTATTTATTTCACTTCCCGTGGTGGAGAAACACTTTTTAAGGCCTCAGAGTGAGTAAATTGGCCCTTTTCATTCACGTTTACCCATTCCACAAATTTTGCGTTCATATCCCCTGGAAGCATGAAAATCACTTTAAACATCTCTTTTTATCTCTAAAAGTGATTATCCACGTACAAATGTGAATTTTAGTTCAAAGACGCAACATTTGAAAATGGACCATTTTTTTTAGTTTCTGAAGCATGTCATAAGGGGGGGTGGTTATCTCTTTCGTCAAAAATTTGGCATTTTTGATTGAACAATAAAGGCCTCCAAATGTTATTTATTTCACTTCCCGAGGTGGATAAACACTTTTTAAGGCCTTAGAGTGAGTAAATTGGCCATTTTCATTCACGTTTACCCATTCCACAAATCTTGCGTTCAGGGCCCCTGGAAGCATGAAAATCACTTTAAACATCTCATTTTATCTCTAAAAGTGATTATCCACGTACAAATGTGAATTTTAGTTCAAAGACGCAACATTTGAAAACGGACCATTTTTTTAGTTTCTGAAGCATGTCGTAAGGGGGGGGTGGTTATCTCTTTTGTCAAAAATTGGGCATTTTGGATTGAACAATAAAGGCCTAAAAATGTAATTTAATTCACTTCCCGTGGTGGAGAAACACTTTTTAAGGCCTCAGAGTGAGTAAATTGGCCCTTTTCATTCACGTTTACCCATTCCACAAATTTTGCGTTCAGGGCCCCTGGAAGCATGAAAATCACTTTAAACATCTCATTTGATCTCTAAAAGTGATTATCCACGTACAAATGTGAATTTTAGTTCAAAGACGCAACATTTGAAAACGGCACATTTTTTTAGTTTCTGGAGCATGTCGTAAGGGGGGGTGGTTATCCCTTTTGTCAAAAATCAGGCATTTTTGATTGAACAATAAAGGCCTCCAAATGTTATTTATTTCACTTCACGTGGTGGAGAAACACTTTTTAAGGCCTCAGAGTGAGTAAATTGGCCCTTTTCATTCACGTTTACCCATTCCACAAATTTTGCGTTCATATCCCCTGGAAGCATGAAAATCACTTTAAACATCTCATTTTATCTCTAAAAGTGATTATCCACGTACAAATGTGAATTTTAGTTCAAAGACGCAACATTTGAAAACGGACCATTTTTTTAGTTTCTGAAGCATGTCGTAAGGGGGGGTGGTTATCTCTTTTGTCAAAAATTGGGCATTTTTGATTGAACAATAAAGGCCTAAAAATGTAATTTAATTCACTTCCTGTGGCGGAGAAACACTTTTTAAGGCCTCAGAAAGAGTAAATTGGCCATTTTCATTCACGTTTACCCATTCCAGAAATCTTGCGTTCAGGGCCCCTGGAAGCATGAAAATCACTTTAAACATCTCATTTTATCTCTAAAAGTGATTATCCACGTACAAATGTGAATTTTAGTTCAAAGACGCAACATTTGAAAACGGCACATTTTTTTAGTTTCTTGAGCATGTCGTAAGGGGGGGTGGTTATCTATTTCGTCAAAAATCAGGCATTTTTGATTGAACAATAAAGGCCTCCAAATGTTATTTATTTCACTTCCCGTGGTGGCGAAACACTTTTTAAGGCCTCAGAGTGAGTAAATTGGCCCTTTTCATTCACGTTTACCCATTCCACAAATTTTGCGTTCATATCCCCTGGAAGCATGAAAATCACTTTAAACATCTCATTTTATCTCTAAAAGTGATTATCCACGTACAAATGTGAATTTTAGTTCAAAGACGCAACATTTGAAAACGGACCATTTTTTTTAGTTTCTGAAGCATGTCATGAGGGGGGGTGGTTATCTCTTTCGTCAAAAATTTGGCATTTTTGATTGAACAATAAAGGCCTCCAAATGTTATTTATTTCACTTCCCGAGGTGGATAAACACTTTTTAAGGCCTTAGAGTGAGTAAATTGGCCATTTTCATTCACGTTTACCCATTCCACAAATCTTGCGTTCAGGGCCCCTGGAAGCATGAAAATCACTTTAAACATCTCATTTTATCTCTAAAAGTGATTATCCACGTACAAATGTGAATTTTAGTTCAAAGACGCAACATTTGAAAACGGACCATTTTTTTAGTTTCTGAAGCATGTCGTAAGGGGGGGTGGTTATCTCTTTTGTCAAAAATTGGGCATTTTTGATTGAACAATAAAGGCCTAAAAATGTGATTTAATTCACTTCCCGTGGTGGAGAAACACTTTTTAAGGCCTCAGAGTGAGTAAATTGGCCCTTTTCATTCACGTTTACCCATTCCACAAATCTTGCGTTCAGGGCCCCTGGAAGCATGAAAATCACTTTAAACATCTCATTTTATCTCTAAAAGTGATTATCCACGTACAAATGTGAATTTTAGTTCAAAGACGCAACATTTGAAAACAGACCATTTTTTTAGTTTCTGAAGCATGTCGTAAGGGGAGGTGGTTATCTCTTTTGTCAAAAATTGGGCATTTTTGATTGAACAATAAAGGCCTAAAAATGTTATTTAATTCACTTTCCGTGGTGGAGAAACACTTTTTAAGGCCTCAGAGTGAGTAAATTGGCACTTTTCATTCACATTTACCCATTCCACAAATTTTGCGTTCATATCCCCTGGAAGCATGAAAATCACTTTAAACATCTCATTTTATCTCTAAAAGTGATTATCCACGTACAAATGTGAATTTTAGTTCAAAGACGCAACATTTGAAAACGGACTATTTTTTTAGTTTCTGAAGCATGTCGTAAGGGGGGGTGGTTATCTCTTTCGTCAAAAATTGGGCATTTTTGATTGAACAATGAAGGCCTAAAAATTTTATTTATTTCACTTCTCGTGGTGGAGAAACACTTTTTAAGGCCTCAGAGTGAGTAAATTGGCCCTTTTCATTCACGTTTACCCATTCCACAAATTTTGCGTTCATATCCCCTGGAAGCATGAAAATCACTTTAAACATCTCATTTTATCTCTAAAAGTGATTATCCACGTACAAATGTGAATTTTAGTTCAAAGACGCAACATTTGAAAACAGACCATTTTTTTAGTTTCTGAAGCATGTCGTAAGGGGGGGTGGTTATCTCTTTTGTCAAAAATTGGGCATTTTTGATTGAACAATAAAGGCCTCCAAATGTTATTTATTTCACTTCCCGTGGTGGATAAACACTTTTTAAGGCCTCAGAGTGAGTAAATTGGCCATTTTCATTCACGTTTACCCATTCCACAAATTTTGCGTTCAGGGCCCCTTGAAGCATGAAAATCACTTTAAACATCTCATTTGATCTCTAAAAGTGATTATCCACGTACAAATGTGAATTTTAGTTCAATGACGCAACATTTGAAAACGGCACATTTTTTTAGTTTCTGGAGCATGTCGTAAGGGGGGTGGTTATCTCTTTTGTCAAAAATCAGGCATTTTTGATTGAACAATAAAGGCCTCCAAATGTTATTTATTTCACTTCCCGTGGTGGAGAAACACTTTTTAAGGCCTCAGAGTGAGTAAATTGGCCCTTTTCATTCACGTTTACCCATTCCACAAATTTTGCATTCATATCCCCTGGAAGCATGAAAATCACTTTAAACATCTCATTTTATCTCTAAAAGTGATTATCCACGTACAAATGTGAATTTTAGTTCAAAGATGCAACATTTGAAAACGGACCATTTTTTTAGTTTCTGAAGCATGTCGTAAGGGGGGGTGGTTATCTCTTTTGTCAAAAATTGGGCATTTTTGATTGAACAATAAAGGCCTAAAAATGTAATTTAATTCACTTCCTGTGGTGGAGAAACACTTTTTAAGGCCTCAGAGTGAGTAAATTGGCCATTTTCATTCACGTTTACCCATTCCAGAAATCTTGCGTTCAGGGCCCCTGGAAGCATGAAAATCACTTTAAACATCTCATTTTGTCTCTAAAAGTGATTATCCACGTACAAATGTGAATTTTAGTTCAAAGACGCAACATTTGAAAACGGACCATTTTTTTAGTTTCTGAAGCATGTCGTAAGGGGGGGTGGTTATCTCTTTCGTCAAAAATCAGGCATTTTTGATTGAACAATAAAGGCCTCCAAATGTTATTTATTTCACTTCCCGTGGTGGAGAAACACTTTTTAAGGCCTCAGAGTGAGTAAATTGGCCCTTTTCATTCACGTTTACCCATTCCACAAATTTTGCGTTCATATCCCCTGGAAGCATGAAAATCACTTTAAACATCTCATTTTATCTCTAAAAGTGATTATCCACGTACAAATGTGAATTTTAGTTCAAGGACGCAACATTTGAAAACAGACCATTTTTTTAGTTTCTGAAGCATGTCGTAAGGGGGGTGGTTATCTCTTTTGTCAAAAATTGGGCATTTTTGATTGAACAATAAAGGCCTCCAAATGTTATTTATTTCACTTCCCGTGGTGGATAAACACTTTTTAAGGCCTCAGAGTGAGTAAATTGGCCATTTTCATTCACGTTTACCCATTCCACAAATTTTGCGTTCAGGGCCCCTTGAAGCATGAAAATCACTTTAAACATCTCATTTGATCTCTAAAAGTGATTATCCACGTACAAATGTGAATTTTAGTTCAATGACGCAACATTTGAAAACGGCACATTTTTTTAGTTTCTGGAGCATGTCGTAAGGGGGGGTGGTTATCTCTTTTGTCAAAAATCAGGCATTTTTGATTGAACAATAAAGGCCTCCAAATGTTATTTATTTCACTTCCCGTGGTGGAGAAACACTTTTTAAGGCCTCAGAGTGAGTAAATTGGCCCTTTTCATTCACGTTTACCCATTCCACAAATTTTGCGTTCATATCCCCTGGAAGCATGAAAATCACTTTAAACATCTCATTTTATCTCTAAAAGTGATTATCCACGTACAAATGTGAATTTTAGTTCAAAGACGCAACATTTGAAAACGGACCATTTTTTTAGTTTCTGAAGCATGTCGTAAGGGGGGGTGGTTATCTCTTTTGTCAAAAATTGGGCATTTTTGATTGAACAATAAAGGCCTAAAAATGTAATTTAATTCACTTCCTGTGGTGGAGAAACACTTTTTAAGGCCTCAGAGTGAGTAAATTGGCCATTTTCATTCACGTTTACCCATTCCAGAAATCTTGCGTTCAGGGCCCCTGGAAGCATGCAAATCACTTTAAACATCTCATTTTATCTCTAAAAGTGATTATCCACGTACAAATGTGAATTTTAGTTCAAAGACGCAACATTTGAAAACGGACCATTTTTTTAGTTTCTGAAGCATGTCGTAAGGGGGGGTGGTTATCTCTTTCGTCAAAAACTGGGCATTTTTGATTGAACAATAAATGCCTCCAAATGTTATTTATTTCACTTCCCGTGGTGGAGAAACACTTTTTAAGGCCTCAGAGTGAATAAATTGGCCATTTTCATTCACGTTTACCCATTCCACAAATTTTGCGTTCAGGGCCCCTGGAAGCATGAAAATCACTTTAAACATCTCATTTTATCTCTAAAAGTGATTATCCACGTACAAATGTGAATTTTAGTTCAAAGACGCAACATTTGAAAACGGACCATTTTTTTTAGTTTCTGAAGCATGTCATAAGGGGGGGTGGTTATCTCTTTCGTCAAAAATTTGGCATTTTTGATTGAACAATAAAGGCCTCCAAATGTTATTTATTTCACTTCCCGAGGTGGATAAACACTTTTTAAGGCCTTAGAGTGAGTAAATTGGCCCTTTTCATTCACGTTTACCCATTCCACAAATCTTGCGTTCAGGGCCCCTGGAAGCATGAAAATCACTTTAAACATCTCATTTTATCTCTAAAAGTGATTATCCACGTACAAATGTGAATTTTAGTTCAAAGACGCAACATTTGAAAACAGACCATTTTTTTAGTTTCTGAAGCATGTCGTAAGGGGAGGTGGTTATCTCTTTTGTCAAAAATTGGGCATTTTTGATTGAACAATAAAGGCCTAAAAATGTTATTTAATTCACTTCCCGTGGTGGAGAAACACTTTTTAAGGCCTCAGAGTGAGTAAATTGGCACTTTTCATTCACGTTTACCCATTCCACAAATTTTGCGTTCATGTCCCCTGGAAGCATGAAAATCACTTTAAACATCTCATTTTATCTCTAAAAGTGATTATCCACGTACAAATGTGAATTTTAGTTCAAAGACGCAACATTTGAAAACGGACTATTTTTTTAGTTTCTGAAGCATGTCGTAAGGGGGGGTGGTTATCTCTTTCGTCAAAAATTGGGCATTTTTGATTGAACAATGAAGGCCTAAAAATTTTATTTATTTCACTTCTCGTGGTGGAGAAACACTTTTTAAGGCGTCAGAGTGAGTAAATTGGCCCTTTTCATTCACGTTTACCCATTCCACAAATTTTGCGTTCATATCCCCTGGAAGCATGAAAATCACTTTAAACATCTCATTTTATCTCTAAAAGTGATTATCCACGTACAAATGTGAATTTTAGTTCAAAGACGCAACATTTGAAAACAGACCATTTTTTTAGTTTCTGAAGCATGTCGTAAGGGGGGGTGGTTATCTCTTTTGTCAAAAATTGGGCATTTTTGATTGAACAATAAAGGCCTCCAAATGTTATTTATTTCACTTCCCGTGGTGGATAAACACTTTTTAAGGCCTCAGAGTGAGTAAATTGGCCCTTTTCATTCACGTTTACCCATTCCACAAATTTTGCGTTCATATCCCCTGGAAGCATGAAAATCACTTTAAACATCTCATTTTATCTCTAAAAGTGATTATCCACGTACAAATGTGAATTTTAGTTCAAAGACGCAACATTTGAAAACGGACTATTTTTTTAGTTTCTGAAGCATGTCGTAAGGGGGGGTGGTTATCTCTTTCGTCAAAAATTGGGCATTTTTGATTGAACAATGAAGGCCTAAAAATTTTATTTATTTCACTTCTCGTGGTGGAGAAACACTTTTTAAGGCCTCAGAGTGAGTAAATTGGCCCTTTTCATTCACGTTTACCCATTCCACAAATTTTGCGTTCATATCCCCTGGAAGCATGAAAATCACTTTAAACATCTCATTTTATCTCTAAAAGTGATTATCCACGTACAAATGTGAATTTTAGTTCAAAGACGCAACATTTGAAAACAGACCATTTTTTTAGTTTCTGAAGCATGTCGTAAGGGGGGGTGGTTATCTCTTTTGTCAAAAATTGGGCATTTTTGATTGAACAATAAAGGCCTCCAAATGTTATTTATTTCACTTCCCGTGGTGGATAAACACTTTTTAAGGCCTCAGAGTGAGTAAATTGGCCATTTTCATTCACGTTTACCCATTCCACAAATTTTGCGTTCAGGGCCCCTTGAAGCATGAAAATCACTTTAAACATCTCATTTGATCTCTAAAAGTGATTATCCACGTACAAATGTGAATTTTAGTTCAATGACGCAACATTTGAAAACGGCACATTTTTTTAGTTTCTGGAGCATGTCGTAAGGGGGGTGGTTATCTCTTTTGTCAAAAATCAGGCATTTTTGATTGAACAATAAAGGCCTCCAAATGTTATTTATTTCACTTCCCGTGGTGGAGAAACACTTTTTAAGGCCTCAGAGTGAGTAAATTGGCCCTTTTCATTCACGTTTACCCATTCCACAAATTTTGCATTCATATCCCCTGGAAGCATGAAAATCACTTTAAACATCTCATTTTATCTCTAAAAGTGATTATCCACGTACAAATGTGAATTTTAGTTCAAAGATGCAACATTTGAAAACGGACCATTTTTTTAGTTTCTGAAGCATGTCGTAAGGGGGGGTGGTTATCTCTTTTGTCAAAAATTGGGCATTTTTGATTGAACAATAAAGGCCTAAAAATGTAATTTAATTCACTTCCTGTGGTGGAGAAACACTTTTTAAGGCCTCAGAGTGAGTAAATTGGCCATTTTCATTCACGTTTACCCATTCCAGAAATCTTGCGTTCAGGGCCCCTGGAAGCATGAAAATCACTTTAAACATCTCATTTTGTCTCTAAAAGTGATTATCCACGTACAAATGTGAATTTTAGTTCAAAGACGCAACATTTGAAAACGGACCATTTTTTTAGTTTCTGAAGCATGTCGTAAGGGGGGGTGGTTATCTCTTTTGTCAAAAATTGGGCATTTTTGATTGAACAATAAAGGCCTAAAAATGTTATTTAATTCACTTCCCGTGGTGGAGAAACACTTTTTAAGGCCTCAGAGTGAGTAAATTGGCCATTTTGATTCACGTTTACCCATTCCACAAATTTTGCGTTCAGTGCCCCTGGAAGTATGAAAATCACTTTAAACATCTCATTTTATCTCTAAAAGTGATTATCCACGTACAAATGTGAATTTTAGTTCAAAGACGCAACATTTGAAAACGGCACATTTTTTTAGTTTCTTGAGCATGTCGTAAGGGGGGGTGGTTATCTCTTTCGTCAAAAATCAGGCATTTTTGATTGAACAATAAAGGCCTCCAAATGTTATTTATTTCACTTCCCGTGGTGGAGAAACACTTTTTAAGGCCTCAGAGTGAGTAAATTGGCCCTTTTCATTCACGTTTACCCATTCCACAAATTTTGCGTTCATATCCCCTGGAAGCATGAAAATCACTTTAAACATCTCATTTTATCTCTAAAAGTGATTATCCACGTACAAATGTGAATTTTAGTTCAAGGACGCAACATTTGAAAACAGACCATTTTTTTAGTTTCTGAAGCATGTCGTAAGGGGGGTGGTTATCTCTTTTGTCAAAAATTGGGCATTTTTGATTGAACAATAAAGGCCTCCAAATGTTATTTATTTCACTTCCCGTGGTGGATAAACGCTTTTTAAGGCCTCAGAGTGAGTAAATTGGCCATTTTCATTCACGTTTACCCATTCCACAAATTTTGCGTTCAGGGCCCCTTGAAGCATGAAAATCACTTTAAACATCTCATTTGATCTCTAAAAGTGATTATCCACGTACAAATGTGAATTTTAGTTCAATGACGCAACATTTGAAAACGGCACATTTTTTTAGTTTCTGGAGCATGTCGTAAGGGGGGGTGGTTATCTCTTTTGTCAAAAATCAGGCATTTTTGATTGAACAATAAAGGCCTCCAAATGTTATTTATTTCACTTCCCGTGGTGGAGAAACACTTTTTAAGGCCTCAGAGTGAGTAAATTGGCCCTTTTCATTCACGTTTACCCATTCCACAAATTTTGCGTTCATATCCCCTGGAAGCATGAAAATCACTTTAAACATCTCATTTTATCTCTAAAAGTGATTATCCACGTACAAATGTGAATTTTAGTTCAAAGACGCAACATTTGAAAACGGACCATTTTTTTAGTTTCTGAAGCATGTCGTAAGGGGGGGTGGTTATCTCTTTTGTCAAAAATTGGGCATTTTTGATTGAACAATAAAGGCCTAAAAATGTAATTTAATTCACTTCCTGTGGTGGAGAAACACTTTTTAAGGCCTCAGAGTGAGTAAATTGGCCATTTTCATTCACGTTTACCCATTCCAGAAATCTTGCGTTCAGGGCCCCTGGAAGCATGCAAATCACTTTAAACATCTCATTTTATCTCTAAAAGTGATTATCCACGTACAAATGTGAATTTTAGTTCAAAGACGCAACATTTGAAAACGGACCATTTTTTTAGTTTCTGAAGCATGTCGTAAGGGGGGGTGGTTATCTCTTTCGTCAAAAACTGGGCATTTTTGATTGAACAATAAATGCCTCCAAATGTTATTTATTTCACTTCCCGTGGTGGAGAAACACTTTTTAAGGCCTCAGAGTGAATAAATTGGCCATTTTCATTCACGTTTACCCATTCCACAAATTTTGCGTTCAGGGCCCCTGGAAGCATGAAAATCACTTTAAACATCTCATTTTATCTCTAAAAGTGATTATCCACGTACAAATGTGAATTTTAGTTCAAAGACGCAACATTTGAAAACGGACCATTTTTTTTAGTTTCTGAAGCATGTCATAAGGGGGGGTGGTTATCTCTTTCGTCAAAAATTTGGCATTTTTGATTGAACAATAAAGGCCTCCAAATGTTATTTATTTCACTTCCCGAGGTGGATAAACACTTTTTAAGGCCTTAGAGTGAGTAAATTGGCCCTTTTCATTCACGTTTACCCATTCCACAAATCTTGCGTTCAGGGCCCCTGGAAGCATGAAAATCACTTTAAACATCTCATTTTATCTCTAAAAGTGATTATCCACGTACAAATGTGAATTTTAGTTCAAAGACGCAACATTTGAAAACAGACCATTTTTTTAGTTTCTGAAGCATGTCGTAAGGGGAGGTGGTTATCTCTTTTGTCAAAAATTGGGCATTTTTGATTGAACAATAAAGGCCTAAAAATGTTATTTAATTCACTTCCCGTGGTGGAGAAACACTTTTTAAGGCCTCAGAGTGAGTAAATTGGCACTTTTCATTCACGTTTACCCATTCCACAAATTTTGCGTTCATGTCCCCTGGAAGCATGAAAATCACTTTAAACATCTCATTTTATCTCTAAAAGTGATTATCCACGTACAAATGTGAATTTTAGTTCAAAGACGCAACATTTGAAAACGGACTATTTTTTTAGTTTCTGAAGCATGTCGTAAGGGGGGGTGGTTATCTCTTTCGTCAAAAATTGGGCATTTTTGATTGAACAATGAAGGCCTAAAAATTTTATTTATTTCACTTCTCGTGGTGGAGAAACACTTTTTAAGGCGTCAGAGTGAGTAAATTGGCCCTTTTCATTCACGTTTACCCATTCCACAAATTTTGCGTTCATATCCCCTGGAAGCATGAAAATCACTTTAAACATCTCATTTTATCTCTAAAAGTGATTATCCACGTACAAATGTGAATTTTAGTTCAAAGACGCAACATTTGAAAACAGACCATTTTTTTAGTTTCTGAAGCATGTCGTAAGGGGGGGTGGTTATCTCTTTTGTCAAAAATTGGGCATTTTTGATTGAACAATAAAGGCCTCCAAATGTTATTTATTTCACTTCCCGTGGTGGATAAACACTTTTTAAGGCCTCAGAGTGAGTAAATTGGCCCTTTTCATTCACGTTTACCCATTCCACAAATTTTGCGTTCATATCCCCTGGAAGCATGAAAATCACTTTAAACATCTCATTTTATCTCTAAAAGTGATTATCCACGTACAAATGTGAATTTTAGTTCAAAGACGCAACATTTGAAAACGGACCATTTTTTTAGTTTCTGAAGCATGTCGTAAGGGGGGGTGGTTATCTCTTTTGTCAAAAATTGGGCATTTTTGATTGAACAATAAAGGCCTAAAAATGTAATTTAATTCACTTCCTGTGGTGGAGAAACACTTTTTAAGGCCTCAGAGTGAGTAAATTGGCCATTTTCATTCACGTTTACCCATTCCAGAAATCTTGCGTTCAGGGCCCCTGGAAGCATGCAAATCACTTTAAACATCTCATTTTATCTCTAAAAGTGATTATCCACGTACAAATGTGAATTTTTGTTCAAAGACGCAACATTTGAAAACGGACCATTTTTTTAGTTTCTGAAGCATGTCGTAAGGGGGGGTGGTTATCTCTTTTGTCAAAAATTGGGCATTTTTGATTGAACAATAAAGGCCTAAAAATGTTATTTAATTCACTTCCCGTGGTGGAGAAACACTTTTTAAGGCCTCAGAGTGAGTAAATTGGCCATTTTGATTCACGTTTACCCATTCCACAAATTTTGCGTTCAGTGCCCCTGGAAGTATGAAAATCACTTTAAACATCTCATTTTATCTCTAAAAGTGATTATCCACGTACAAATGTGAATTTTAGTTCAAAGACGCAACATTTGAAAACGGCACATTTTTTTAGTTTCTTGAGCATGTCGTAAGGGGGGGTGGTTATCTCTTTCGTCAAAAATCAGGCATTTTTGATTGAACAATAAAGGCCTCCAAATGTTATTTATTTCACTTCCCGTGGTGGAGAAACACTTTTTAAGGCCTCAGAGTGAGTAAATTGGCCCTTTTCATTCACGTTTACCCATTCCACAAATTTTGCGTTCATATCCCCTGGAAGCATGAAAATCACTTTAAACATCTCATTTTATCTCTAAAAGTGATTATCCACGTACAAATGTGAATTTTAGTTCAAGGACGCAACATTTGAAAACAGACCATTTTTTTAGTTTCTGAAGCATGTCGTAAGGGGGGTGGTTATCTCTTTTGTCAAAAATTGGGCATTTTTGATTGAACAATAAAGGCCTCCAAATGTTATTTATTTCACTTCCCGTGGTGGATAAACACTTTTTAAGGCCTCAGAGTGAGTAAATTGGCCATTTTCATTCACGTTTACCCATTCCACAAATTTTGCGTTCAGGGCCCCTTGAAGCATGAAAATCACTTTAAACATCTCATTTGATCTCTAAAAGTGATTATCCACGTACAAATGTGAATTTTAGTTCAATGACGCAACATTTGAAAACGGCACATTTTTTTAGTTTCTGGAGCATGTCGTAAGGGGGGGTGGTTATCTCTTTTGTCAAAAATCAGGCATTTTTGATTGAACAATAAAGGCCTCCAAATGTTATTTATTTCACTTCCCGTGGTGGAGAAACACTTTTTAAGGCCTCAGAGTGAGTAAATTGGCCCTTTTCATTCACGTTTACCCATTCCACAAATTTTGCGTTCATATCCCCTGGAAGCATGAAAATCACTTTAAACATCTCATTTTATCTCTAAAAGTGATTATCCACGTACAAATGTGAATTTTAGTTCAAAGACGCAACATTTGAAAACGGACCATTTTTTTAGTTTCTGAAGCATGTCGTAAGGGGGGGTGGTTATCTCTTTTGTCAAAAATTGGGCATTTTTGATTGAACAATAAAGGCCTAAAAATGTAATTTAATTCACTTCCTGTGGTGGAGAAACACTTTTTAAGGCCTCAGAGTGAGTAAATTGGCCATTTTCATTCACGTTTACCCATTCCAGAAATCTTGCGTTCAGGGCCCCTGGAAGCATGCAAATCACTTTAAACATCTCATTTTATCTCTAAAAGTGATTATCCACGTACAAATGTGAATTTTAGTTCAAAGACGCAACATTTGAAAACGGACCATTTTTTTAGTTTCTGAAGCATGTCGTAAGGGGGGGTGGTTATCTCTTTCGTCAAAAACTGGGCATTTTTGATTGAACAATAAATGCCTCCAAATGTTATTTATTTCACTTCCCGTGGTGGAGAAACACTTTTTAAGGCCTCAGAGTGAATAAATTGGCCATTTTCATTCACGTTTACCCATTCCACAAATTTTGCGTTCAGGGCCCCTGGAAGCATGAAAATCACTTTAAACATCTCATTTTATCTCTAAAAGTGATTATCCACGTACAAATGTGAATTTTAGTTCAAAGACGCAACATTTGAAAACGGACCATTTTTTTTAGTTTCTGAAGCATGTCATAAGGGGGGGTGGTTATCTCTTTCGTCAAAAATTTGGCATTTTTGATTGAACAATAAAGGCCTCCAAATGTTATTTATTTCACTTCCCGAGGTGGATAAACACTTTTTAAGGCCTTAGAGTGAGTAAATTGGCCCTTTTCATTCACGTTTACCCATTCCACAAATCTTGCGTTCAGGGCCCCTGGAAGCATGAAAATCACTTTAAACATCTCATTTTATCTCTAAAAGTGATTATCCACGTACAAATGTGAATTTTAGTTCAAAGACGCAACATTTGAAAACAGACCATTTTTTTAGTTTCTGAAGCATGTCGTAAGGGGAGGTGGTTATCTCTTTTGTCAAAAATTGGGCATTTTTGATTGAACAATAAAGGCCTAAAAATGTTATTTAATTCACTTCCCGTGGTGGAGAAACACTTTTTAAGGCCTCAGAGTGAGTAAATTGGCACTTTTCATTCACGTTTACCCATTCCACAAATTTTGCGTTCATGTCCCCTGGAAGCATGAAAATCACTTTAAACATCTCATTTTATCTCTAAAAGTGATTATCCACGTACAAATGTGAATTTTAGTTCAAAGACGCAACATTTGAAAACGGACTATTTTTTTAGTTTCTGAAGCATGTCGTAAGGGGGGGTGGTTATCTCTTTCGTCAAAAATTGGGCATTTTTGATTGAACAATGAAGGCCTAAAAATTTTATTTATTTCACTTCTCGTGGTGGAGAAACACTTTTTAAGGCGTCAGAGTGAGTAAATTGGCCCTTTTCATTCACGTTTACCCATTCCACAAATTTTGCGTTCATATCCCCTGGAAGCATGAAAATCACTTTAAACATCTCATTTTATCTCTAAAAGTGATTATCCACGTACAAATGTGAATTTTAGTTCAAAGACGCAACATTTGAAAACAGACCATTTTTTTAGTTTCTGAAGCATGTCGTAAGGGGGGGTGGTTATCTCTTTTGTCAAAAATTGGGCATTTTTGATTGAACAATAAAGGCCTCCAAATGTTATTTATTTCACTTCCCGTGGTGGATAAACACTTTTTAAGGCCTCAGAGTGAGTAAATTGGCCCTTTTCATTCACGTTTACCCATTCCACAAATTTTGCGTTCATATCCCCTGGAAGCATGAAAATCACTTTAAACATCTCATTTTATCTCTAAAAGTGATTATCCACGTACAAATGTGAATTTTAGTTCAAAGACGCAACATTTGAAAACGGACCATTTTTTTAGTTTCTGAAGCATGTCGTAAGGGGGGGTGGTTATCTCTTTTGTCAAAAATTGGGCATTTTTGATTGAACAATAAAGGCCTAAAAATGTAATTTAATTCACTTCCTGTGGTGGAGAAACACTTTTTAAGGCCTCAGAGTGAGTAAATTGGCCATTTTCATTCACGTTTACCCATTCCAGAAATCTTGCGTTCAGGGCCCCTGGAAGCATGCAAATCACTTTAAACATCTCATTTTATCTCTAAAAGTGATTATCCACGTACAAATGTGAATTTTTGTTCAAAGACGCAACATTTGAAAACGGACCATTTTTTTAGTTTCTGAAGCATGTCGTAAGGGGGGGTGGTTATCTCTTTTGTCAAAAATTGGGCATTTTTGATTGAACAATAAAGGCCTAAAAATGTTATTTAATTCACTTCCCGTGGTGGAGAAACACTTTTTAAGGCCTCAGAGTGAGTAAATTGGCCATTTTGATTCACGTTTACCCATTCCACAAATTTTGCGTTCAGTGCCCCTGGAAGTATGAAAATCACTTTAAACATCTCATTTTATCTCTAAAAGTGATTATCCACGTACAAATGTGAATTTTAGTTCAAAGACGCAACATTTGAAAACGGCACATTTTTTTAGTTTCTTGAGCATGTCGTAAGGGGGGGTGGTTATCTCTTTCGTCAAAAATCAGGCATTTTTGATTGAACAATAAAGGCCTCCAAATGTTATTTATTTCACTTCCCGTGGTGGAGAAACACTTTTTAAGGCCTCAGAGTGAGTAAATTGGCCCTTTTCATTCACGTTTACCCATTCCACAAATTTTGCGTTCATATCCCCTGGAAGCATGAAAATCACTTTAAACATCTCATTTTATCTCTAAAAGTGATTATCCACGTACAAATGTGAATTTTAGTTCAAGGACGCAACATTTGAAAACAGACCATTTTTTTAGTTTCTGAAGCATGTCGTAAGGGGGGTGGTTATCTCTTTTGTCAAAAATTGGGCATTTTTGATTGAACAATAAAGGCCTCCAAATGTTATTTATTTCACTTCCCGTGGTGGATAAACACTTTTTAAGGCCTCAGAGTGAGTAAATTGGCCATTTTCATTCACGTTTACCCATTCCACAAATTTTGCGTTCAGGGCCCCTTGAAGCATGAAAATCACTTTAAACATCTCATTTGATCTCTAAAAGTGATTATCCACGTACAAATGTGAATTTTAGTTCAATGACGCAACATTTGAAAACGGCACATTTTTTTAGTTTCTGGAGCATGTCGTAAGGGGGGGTGGTTATCTCTTTTGTCAAAAATCAGGCATTTTTGATTGAACAATAAAGGCCTCCAAATGTTATTTATTTCACTTCCCGTGGTGGAGAAACACTTTTTAAGGCCTCAGAGTGAGTAAATTGGCCCTTTTCATTCACGTTTACCCATTCCACAAATTTTGCGTTCATATCCCCTGGAAGCATGAAAATCACTTTAAACATCTCATTTTATCTCTAAAAGTGATTATCCACGTACAAATGTGAATTTTAGTTCAAAGACGCAACATTTGAAAACGGACCATTTTTTTAGTTTCTGAAGCATGTCGTAAGGGGGGGTGGTTATCTCTTTTGTCAAAAATTGGGCATTTTTGATTGAACAATAAAGGCCTAAAAATGTAATTTAATTCACTTCCTGTGGTGGAGAAACACTTTTTAAGGCCTCAGAGTGAGTAAATTGGCCATTTTCATTCACGTTTACCCATTCCAGAAATCTTGCGTTCAGGGCCCCTGGAAGCATGCAAATCACTTTAAACATCTCATTTTATCTCTAAAAGTGATTATCCACGTACAAATGTGAATTTTAGTTCAAAGACGCAACATTTGAAAACGGACCATTTTTTTAGTTTCTGAAGCATGTCGTAAGGGGGGGTGGTTATCTCTTTCGTCAAAAACTGGGCATTTTTGATTGAACAATAAATGCCTCCAAATGTTATTTATTTCACTTCCCGTGGTGGAGAAACACTTTTTAAGGCCTCAGAGTGAATAAATTGGCCATTTTCATTCACGTTTACCCATTCCACAAATTTTGCGTTCAGGGCCCCTGGAAGCATGAAAATCACTTTAAACATCTCATTTTATCTCTAAAAGTGATTATCCACGTACAAATGTGAATTTTAGTTCAAAGACGCAACATTTGAAAACGGACCATTTTTTTTAGTTTCTGAAGCATGTCATAAGGGGGGGTGGTTATCTCTTTCGTCAAAAATTTGGCATTTTTGATTGAACAATAAAGGCCTCCAAATGTTATTTATTTCACTTCCCGAGGTGGATAAACACTTTTTAAGGCCTTAGAGTGAGTAAATTGGCCCTTTTCATTCACGTTTACCCATTCCACAAATCTTGCGTTCAGGGCCCCTGGAAGCATGAAAATCACTTTAAACATCTCATTTTATCTCTAAAAGTGATTATCCACGTACAAATGTGAATTTTAGTTCAAAGACGCAACATTTGAAAACAGACCATTTTTTTAGTTTCTGAAGCATGTCGTAAGGGGAGGTGGTTATCTCTTTTGTCAAAAATTGGGCATTTTTGATTGAACAATAAAGGCCTAAAAATGTTATTTAATTCACTTCCCGTGGTGGAGAAACACTTTTTAAGGCCTCAGAGTGAGTAAATTGGCACTTTTCATTCACGTTTACCCATTCCACAAATTTTGCGTTCATGTCCCCTGGAAGCATGAAAATCACTTTAAACATCTCATTTTATCTCTAAAAGTGATTATCCACGTACAAATGTGAATTTTAGTTCAAAGACGCAACATTTGAAAACGGACTATTTTTTTAGTTTCTGAAGCATGTCGTAAGGGGGGGTGGTTATCTCTTTCGTCAAAAATTGGGCATTTTTGATTGAACAATGAAGGCCTAAAAATTTTATTTATTTCACTTCTCGTGGTGGAGAAACACTTTTTAAGGCGTCAGAGTGAGTAAATTGGCCCTTTTCATTCACGTTTACCCATTCCACAAATTTTGCGTTCATATCCCCTGGAAGCATGAAAATCACTTTAAACATCTCATTTTATCTCTAAAAGTGATTATCCACGTACAAATGTGAATTTTAGTTCAAAGACGCAACATTTGAAAACAGACCATTTTTTTAGTTTCTGAAGCATGTCGTAAGGGGGGGTGGTTATCTCTTTTGTCAAAAATTGGGCATTTTTGATTGAACAATAAAGGCCTCCAAATGTTATTTATTTCACTTCCCGTGGTGGATAAACACTTTTTAAGGCCTCAGAGTGAGTAAATTGGCCCTTTTCATTCACGTTTACCCATTCCACAAATTTTGCGTTCATATCCCCTGGAAGCATGAAAATCACTTTAAACATCTCATTTTATCTCTAAAAGTGATTATCCACGTACAAATGTGAATTTTAGTTCAAAGACGCAACATTTGAAAACGGACCATTTTTTTAGTTTCTGAAGCATGTCGTAAGGGGGGGTGGTTATCTCTTTTGTCAAAAATTGGGCATTTTTGATTGAACAATAAAGGCCTAAAAATGTAATTTAATTCACTTCCTGTGGTGGAGAAACACTTTTTAAGGCCTCAGAGTGAGTAAATTGGCCATTTTCATTCACGTTTACCCATTCCAGAAATCTTGCGTTCAGGGCCCCTGGAAGCATGCAAATCACTTTAAACATCTCATTTTATCTCTAAAAGTGATTATCCACGTACAAATGTGAATTTTTGTTCAAAGACGCAACATTTGAAAACGGACCATTTTTTTAGTTTCTGAAGCATGTCGTAAGGGGGGGTGGTTATCTCTTTTGTCAAAAATTGGGCATTTTTGATTGAACAATAAAGGCCTCCAAATGTTATTTATTTCACTTCCCGAGGTGGATAAACACTTTTTAAGGCCTCAGAGTGAGTAACTTGGCCATTTTCATTCACGTTTACCCATTCCACAAATTTTGCGTTCAGGGCCCCTGGAAGCATGAAAATCACTTTAAACATCTCATTTGATCTCTAAAAGTGATTATCCACGTACAAATGTGAATTTTAGTTCAAAGACGCAACATTTGAAAACAGACCATTTTTTTAGTTTCTGAAGCATGTCGTAAGGGGGGGTGGTTATCTCTTTTGTCAAAAATTGGGCATTTTTGATTGAACAATAAAGGCCTCCAAATGTTATTTATTTCACTTCCCGAGGTGGATAAACACTTTTTAAGGCCTCAGAGTGAGTAACTTGGCCATTTTCATTCACGTTTACCCATTCCACAAATTTTGCGTTCAGGGCCCCTGGAAGCATGAAAATCACTTTAAACATCTCATTTTATCTCTAAAAGTGATTATCCACGTACAAATGTGAATTTTAGTTCAAAGACGCAACATTTGAAAACAGACCATTTTTTTAGTTTCTGAAGCATGTCGTAAGGGGGGGTGGTTATCTCTTTTGTCAAAAATTGGGCATTTTTGATTGAACAATAAAGGCCTCCAAATGTTATTTATTTCACTTCCCGTGGTGGATAAACACTTTTTAAGGCCTCAGAGTGAGTAAATTGGCCCTTTTCATTCACGTTTACCCATTCCACAAATTTTGCGTTCATATCCCCTGGAAGCATGAAAATCACTTTAAACATCTCATTTTATCTCTAAAAGTGATTATCCACGTACAAATGTGAATTTTAGTTCAAAGACGCAACATTTGAAAACGGACCATTTTTTTAGTTTCTGAAGCATGTCGTAAGGGGGGGTGGTTATCTCTTTTGTCAAAAATTGGGCATTTTTGATTGAACAATAAAGGCCTAAAAATGTAATTTAATTCACTTCCTGTGGTGGAGAAACACTTTTTAAGGCCTCAGAGTGAGTAAATTGGCCATTTTCATTCACGTTTACCCATTCCAGAAATCTTGCGTTCAGGGCCCCTGGAAGCATGCAAATCACTTTAAACATCTCATTTTATCTCTAAAAGTGATTATCCACGTACAAATGTGAATTTTTGTTCAAAGACGCAACATTTGAAAACGGACCATTTTTTTAGTTTCTGAAGCATGTCGTAAGGGGGGGTGGTTATCTCTTTTGTCAAAAATTGGGCATTTTTGATTGAACAATAAAGGCCTAAAAATGTTATTTAATTCACTTCCCGTGGTGGAGAAACACTTTTTAAGGCCTCAGAGTGAGTAAATTGGCCATTTTGATTCACGTTTACCCATTCCACAAATTTTGCGTTCAGTGCCCCTGGAAGTATGAAAATCACTTTAAACATCTCATTTTATCTCTAAAAGTGATTATCCACGTACAAATGTGAATTTTAGTTCAAAGACGCAACATTTGAAAACGGCACATTTTTTTAGTTTCTTGAGCATGTCGTAAGGGGGGGTGGTTATCTCTTTCGTCAAAAATCAGGCATTTTTGATTGAACAATAAAGGCCTCCAAATGTTATTTATTTCACTTCCCGTGGTGGAGAAACACTTTTTAAGGCCTCAGAGTGAGTAAATTGGCCCTTTTCATTCACGTTTACCCATTCCACAAATTTTGCGTTCATATCCCCTGGAAGCATGAAAATCACTTTAAACATCTCATTTTATCTCTAAAAGTGATTATCCACGTACAAATGTGAATTTTAGTTCAAGGACGCAACATTTGAAAACAGACCATTTTTTTAGTTTCTGAAGCATGTCGTAAGGGGGGTGGTTATCTCTTTTGTCAAAAATTGGGCATTTTTGATTGAACAATAAAGGCCTCCAAATGTTATTTATTTCACTTCCCGTGGTGGATAAACACTTTTTAAGGCCTCAGAGTGAGTAAATTGGCCATTTTCATTCACGTTTACCCATTCCACAAATTTTGCGTTCAGGGCCCCTTGAAGCATGAAAATCACTTTAAACATCTCATTTGATCTCTAAAAGTGATTATCCACGTACAAATGTGAATTTTAGTTCAATGACGCAACATTTGAAAACGGCACATTTTTTTAGTTTCTGGAGCATGTCGTAAGGGGGGGTGGTTATCTCTTTTGTCAAAAATCAGGCATTTTTGATTGAACAATAAAGGCCTCCAAATGTTATTTATTTCACTTCCCGTGGTGGAGAAACACTTTTTAAGGCCTCAGAGTGAGTAAATTGGCCCTTTTCATTCACGTTTACCCATTCCACAAATTTTGCGTTCATATCCCCTGGAAGCATGAAAATCACTTTAAACATCTCATTTTATCTCTAAAAGTGATTATCCACGTACAAATGTGAATTTTAGTTCAAAGACGCAACATTTGAAAACGGACCATTTTTTCAGTTTCTGAAGCATGTCGTAAGGGGGGGTGGTTATCTCTTTTGTCAAAAATTGGGCATTTTTGATTGAACAATAAAGGCCTAAAAATGTAATTTAATTCACTTCCTGTGGTGGAGAAACACTTTTTAAGGCCTCAGAGTGAGTAAATTGGCCATTTTCATTCACGTTTACCCATTCCAGAAATCTTGCGTTCAGGGCCCCTGGAAGCATGCAAATCACTTTAAACATCTCATTTTATCTCTAAAAGTGATTATCCACGTACAAATGTGAATTTTAGTTCAAAGACGCAACATTTGAAAACGGACCATTTTTTTAGTTTCTGAAGCATGTCGTAAGGGGGGGTGGTTATCTCTTTCGTCAAAAACTGGGCATTTTTGATTGAACAATAAATGCCTCCAAATGTTATTTATTTCACTTCCCGTGGTGGAGAAACACTTTTTAAGGCCTCAGAGTGAATAAATTGGCCATTTTCATTCACGTTTACCCATTCCACAAATTTTGCGTTCAGGGCCCCTGGAAGCATGAAAATCACTTTAAACATCTCATTTTATCTCTAAAAGTGATTATCCACGTACAAATGTGAATTTTAGTTCAAAGACGCAACATTTGAAAACGGACCATTTTTTTTAGTTTCTGAAGCATGTCATAAGGGGGGGTGGTTATCTCTTTCGTCAAAAATTTGGCATTTTTGATTGAACAATAAAGGCCTCCAAATGTTATTTATTTCACTTCCCGAGGTGGATAAACACTTTTTAAGGCCTTAGAGTGAGTAAATTGGCCCTTTTCATTCACGTTTACCCATTCCACAAATCTTGCGTTCAGGGCCCCTGGAAGCATGAAAATCACTTTAAACATCTCATTTTATCTCTAAAAGTGATTATCCACGTACAAATGTGAATTTTAGTTCAAAGACGCAACATTTGAAAACAGACCATTTTTTTAGTTTCTGAAGCATGTCGTAAGGGGAGGTGGTTATCTCTTTTGTCAAAAATTGGGCATTTTTGATTGAACAATAAAGGCCTAAAAATGTTATTTAATTCACTTCCCGTGGTGGAGAAACACTTTTTAAGGCCTCAGAGTGAGTAAATTGGCACTTTTCATTCACGTTTACCCATTCCACAAATTTTGCGTTCATGTCCCCTGGAAGCATGAAAATCACTTTAAACATCTCATTTTATCTCTAAAAGTGATTATCCACGTACAAATGTGAATTTTAGTTCAAAGACGCAACATTTGAAAACGGACTATTTTTTTAGTTTCTGAAGCATGTCGTAAGGGGGGGTGGTTATCTCTTTCGTCAAAAATTGGGCATTTTTGATTGAACAATGAAGGCCTAAAAATTTTATTTATTTCACTTCTCGTGGTGGAGAAACACTTTTTAAGGCGTCAGAGTGAGTAAATTGGCCCTTTTCATTCACGTTTACCCATTCCACAAATTTTGCGTTCATATCCCCTGGAAGCATGAAAATCACTTTAAACATCTCATTTTATCTCTAAAAGTGATTATCCACGTACAAATGTGAATTTTAGTTCAAAGACGCAACATTTGAAAACAGACCATTTTTTTAGTTTCTGAAGCATGTCGTAAGGGGGGGTGGTTATCTCTTTTGTCAAAAATTGGGCATTTTTGATTGAACAATAAAGGCCTCCAAATGTTATTTATTTCACTTCCCGTGGTGGATAAACACTTTTTAAGGCCTCAGAGTGAGTAAATTGGCCCTTTTCATTCACGTTTACCCATTCCACAAATTTTGCGTTCATATCCCCTGGAAGCATGAAAATCACTTTAAACATCTCATTTTATCTCTAAAAGTGATTATCCACGTACAAATGTGAATTTTAGTTCAAAGACGCAACATTTGAAAACGGACCATTTTTTTAGTTTCTGAAGCATGTCGTAAGGGGGGGTGGTTATCTCTTTTGTCAAAAATTGGGCATTTTTGATTGAACAATAAAGGCCTAAAAATGTAATTTAATTCACTTCCTGTGGTGGAGAAACACTTTTTAAGGCCTCAGAGTGAGTAAATTGGCCATTTTCATTCACGTTTACCCATTCCAGAAATCTTGCGTTCAGGGCCCCTGGAAGCATGCAAATCACTTTAAACATCTCATTTTATCTCTAAAAGTGATTATCCACGTACAAATGTGAATTTTTGTTCAAAGACGCAACATTTGAAAACGGACCATTTTTTTAGTTTCTGAAGCATGTCGTAAGGGGGGGTGGTTATCTCTTTTGTCAAAAATTGGGCATTTTTGATTGAACAATAAAGGCCTCCAAATGTTATTTATTTCACTTCCCGAGGTGGATAAACACTTTTTAAGGCCTCAGAGTGAGTAACTTGGCCATTTTCATTCACGTTTACCCATTCCACAAATTTTGCGTTCAGGGCCCCTGGAAGCATGAAAATCACTTTAAACATCTCATTTGATCTCTAAAAGTGATTATCCACGTACAAATGTGAATTTTAGTTCAAAGACGCAACATTTGAAAACAGACCATTTTTTTAGTTTCTGAAGCATGTCGTAAGGGGGGGTGGTTATCTCTTTTGTCAAAAATTGGGCATTTTTGATTGAACAATAAAGGCCTCCAAATGTTATTTATTTCACTTCCCGAGGTGGATAAACACTTTTTAAGGCCTCAGAGTGAGTAACTTGGCCATTTTCATTCACGTTTACCCATTCCACAAATTTTGCGTTCAGGGCCCCTGGAAGCATGAAAATCACTTTAAACATCTCATTTTATCTCTAAAAGTGATTATCCACGTACAAATGTGAATTTTAGTTCAAAGACGCAACATTTGAAAACAGACCATTTTTTTAGTTTCTGAAGCATGTCGTAAGGGGGGGTGGTTATCTCTTTTGTCAAAAATTGGGCATTTTTGATTGAACAATAAAGGCCTCCAAATGTTATTTATTTCACTTCCCGTGGTGGATAAACACTTTTTAAGGCCTCAGAGTGAGTAAATTGGCCATTTTCATTCACGTTTACCCATTCCACAAATTTTGCGTTCAGGGCCCCTTGAAGCATGAAAATCACTTTAAACATCTCATTTGATCTCTAAAAGTGATTATCCACGTACAAATGTGAATTTTAGTTCAATGACGCAACATTTGAAAACGGCACATTTTTTTAGTTTCTGGAGCATGTCGTAAGGGGGGGTGGTTATCTCTTTTGTCAAAAATCAGGCATTTTTGATTGAACAATAAAGGCCTCCAAATGTTATTTATTTCACTTCCCGTGGTGGAGAAACACTTTTTAAGGCCTCAGAGTGAGTAAATTGGCCCTTTTCATTCACGTTTACCCATTCCACAAATTTTGCGTTCATATCCCCTGGAAGCATGAAAATCACTTTAAACATCTCATTTTATCTCTAAAAGTGATTATCCACGTACAAATGTGAATTTTAGTTCAAAGACGCAACATTTGAAAACGGACCATTTTTTTAGTTTCTGAAGCATGTCGTAAGGGGGGGTGGTTATCTCTTTTGTCAAAAATTGGGCATTTTTGATTGAACAATAAAGGCCTAAAAATGTAATTTAATTCACTTCCTGTGGCGGAGAAACACTTTTTAAGGCCTCAGAGTGAGTAAATTGGCCATTTTCATTCACATTTACCCATTCCAGAAATGTTGCGTTCAGGGCCCCTGGAAGCATGCAAATCACTTTAAACATCTCATTTTATCTCTAAAAGTGATTATCCACGTACAAATGTGAATTTTAGTTCAAAGACGCAACATTTGAAAACGGACCATTTTTTTAGTTTCTGAAGCATGTCGTAAGGGGGGGTGGTTATCTCTTTTGTCAAAAAATGGGCATTTTTGATTGAACAATAAAGGCCTAAAAATGTTATTTAATTCACTTCCAGTGGTGGAGAAACACTTTTTAAGGCCTCAGAGTGAGTAAATTGGCCATTTTCATTCACGTTTACCCATTCCACAAAGCTTGCGTTCAGGGCCCCTGGAAGCATGAAAATCACTTTAAACATCTCATTTTATCTCTAAAAGTGATTATCCACGTACAAATGTGAATTTTAGTTCAAAGACGCAACATTTGAAAACGGACTATTTTTTTAGTTTCTGAAGCATGTCGTAAGGGGGGGTGGTTATCTCTTTCGTCAAAAATTGGGCATTTTTGATTGAACAATGAAGGCCTAAAAATTTTATTTATTTCACTTCTCGTGGTGGAGAAACACTTTTTAAGGCGTCAGAGTGAGTAAATTGGCCCTTTTCATTCACGTTTACCCATTCCACAAATTTTGCGTTCATATCCCCTGGAAGCATGAAAATCACTTTAAACATCTCATTTTATCTCTAAAAGTGATTATCCACGTACAAATGTGAATTTTAGTTCAAAGACGCAACATTTGAAAACAGACCATTTTTTTAGTTTCTGAAGCATGTCGTAAGGGGGGGTGGTTATCTCTTTTGTCAAAAATTGGGCATTTTTGATTGAACAATAAAGGCCTCCAAATGTTATTTATTTCACTTCCCGTGGTGGATAAACACTTTTTAAGGCCTCAGAGTGAGTAAATTGGCCCTTTTCATTCACGTTTACCCATTCCACAAATTTTGCGTTCATATCCCCTGGAAGCATGAAAATCACTTTAAACATCTCATTTTATCTCTAAAAGTGATTATCCACGTACAAATGTGAATTTTAGTTCAAAGACGCAACATTTGAAAACGGACCATTTTTTTAGTTTCTGAAGCATGTCGTAAGGGGGGGTGGTTATCTCTTTTGTCAAAAATTGGGCATTTTTGATTGAACAATAAAGGCCTAAAAATGTAATTTAATTCACTTCCTGTGGTGGAGAAACACTTTTTAAGGCCTCAGAGTGAGTAAATTGGCCATTTTCATTCACGTTTACCCATTCCAGAAATCTTGCGTTCAGGGCCCCTGGAAGCATGCAAATCACTTTAAACATCTCATTTTATCTCTAAAAGTGATTATCCACGTACAAATGTGAATTTTTGTTCAAAGACGCAACATTTGAAAACGGACCATTTTTTTAGTTTCTGAAGCATGTCGTAAGGGGGGTGGTTATCTCTTTTGTCAAAAATTGGGCATTTTTGATTGAACAATAAAGGCCTCCAAATGTTATTTATTTCACTTCCCGAGGTGGATAAACACTTTTTAAGGCCTCAGAGTGAGTAACTTGGCCATTTTCATTCACGTTTACCCATTCCACAAATTTTGCGTTCAGGGCCCCTGGAAGCATGAAAATCACTTTAAACATCTCATTTGATCTCTAAAAGTGATTATCCACGTACAAATGTGAATTTTAGTTCAAAGACGCAACATTTGAAAACAGACCATTTTTTTAGTTTCTGAAGCATGTCGTAAGGGGGGGTGGTTATCTCTTTTGTCAAAAATTGGGCATTTTTGATTGAACAATAAAGGCCTCCAAATGTTATTTATTTCACTTCCCGAGGTGGATAAACACTTTTTAAGGCCTCAGAGTGAGTAACTTGGCCATTTTCATTCACGTTTACCCATTCCACAAATTTTGCGTTCAGGGCCCCTGGAAGCATGAAAATCACTTTAAACATCTCATTTTATCTCTAAAAGTGATTATCCACGTACAAATGTGAATTTTAGTTCAAAGACGCAACATTTGAAAACAGACCATTTTTTTAGTTTCTGAAGCATGTCGTAAGGGGGGGTGGTTATCTCTTTTGTCAAAAATTGGGCATTTTTGATTGAACAATAAAGGCCTCCAAATGTTATTTATTTCACTTCCCGTGGTGGATAAACACTTTTTAAGGCCTCAGAGTGAGTAAATTGGCCATTTTCATTCACGTTTACCCATTCCACAAATTTTGCGTTCAGGGCCCCTTGAAGCATGAAAATCACTTTAAACATCTCATTTGATCTCTAAAAGTGATTATCCACGTACAAATGTGAATTTTAGTTCAATGACGCAACATTTGAAAACGGCACATTTTTTTAGTTTCTGGAGCATGTCGTAAGGGGGGGTGGTTATCTCTTTTGTCAAAAATCAGGCATTTTTGATTGAACAATAAAGGCCTCCAAATGTTATTTATTTCACTTCCCGTGGTGGAGAAACACTTTTTAAGGCCTCAGAGTGAGTAAATTGGCCCTTTTCATTCACGTTTACCCATTCCACAAATTTTGCGTTCATATCCCCTGGAAGCATGAAAATCACTTTAAACATCTCATTTTATCTCTAAAAGTGATTATCCACGTACAAATGTGAATTTTAGTTCAAAGACGCAACATTTGAAAACGGACCATTTTTTTAGTTTCTGAAGCATGTCGTAAGGGGGGGTGGTTATCTCTTTTGTCAAAAATTGGGCATTTTTGATTGAACAATAAAGGCCTAAAAATGTAATTTAATTCACTTCCTGTGGCGGAGAAACACTTTTTAAGGCCTCAGAGTGAGTAAATTGGCCATTTTCATTCACATTTACCCATTCCAGAAATGTTGCGTTCAGGGCCCCTGGAAGCATGCAAATCACTTTAAACATCTCATTTTATCTCTAAAAGTGATTATCCACGTACAAATGTGAATTTTAGTTCAAAGACGCAACATTTGAAAACGGACCATTTTTTTAGTTTCTGAAGCATGTCGTAAGGGGGGGTGGTTATCTCTTTTGTCAAAAAATGGGCATTTTTGATTGAACAATAAAGGCCTAAAAATGTTATTTAATTCACTTCCAGTGGTGGAGAAACACTTTTTAAGGCCTCAGAGTGAGTAAATTGGCCATTTTCATTCACGTTTACCCATTCCACAAAGCTTGCGTTCAGGGCCCCTGGAAGCATGAAAATCACTTTAAACATCTCATTTTATCTCTAAAAGTGATCATCCACGTACAAATGTGAATTTTAGTTCAAAGACGCAACATTTGAAAACGGACCATTTTTTTAGTTTCTGAAGCATGTCGTAAGGGGGGTGGTTATCTCTTTCGTCAAAAATTGGGCATTTTTGATTGAACAATAAAGGCCTCCAAATGTTATTTATTTCACTTCCTGAGGTGGATAAACACTTTTTAAGGCCTCAGAGTGAGTAAATTGGCCATTTTCATTCACGTTTACCCATTCCACAAATTTTGCGTTCAGGGCCCCTGGAAGCACGAAAATCACTTAAAACATCTCATTTTATCTCTAAAAGTGATTATCCACGAACAAATGTGAATTTTAGTTCAAAGACGCAACATTTGAAAACGGACCATTTTTTTTAGTTTCTGAAGCATGGCGTAAGGGGGGGTGGTTATCTCTTTTGTCAAAAATTGGGCATTTTTGATTGAACAATGAAGGCCTAAAAATGTTATTTAATTCACTTCCAGTGGTGAAGAAACACTTTTTAAGGCCTCAGAGTGAGTAAATTGGACATTTTCATTCACGTTTACCCATTCCACAAATCTTGCGTTCAGAGCCCCTGGAAGCATGAAAATCACTTTAAACATCTCATTTTATCTCTAAAAGTGATTATCCATGAACAAATGTGAATTTTAGTTCAAAGACGCAACATTTGAAAACGGACCATTTTTTTAGTTTCTGAAGCATTGCGTAAGGGGGGGTGGTTATCTCTTTTGTCAAAAATTGGGCATTTTTGATTGAACAATAAAGGCCTCCAAATGTTATTTATTTCACTTCGCGAGTTGGATAAACACTTTTTAAGGCCTCAGAGTGAGTAAATTGGCCATTTTCATTCACGTTTACCCATTCCACAAATCTTGCGTTCAGGGCCCCTGGAAGCATGAAAATCACTTTAAACATCTCATTTTATCTCTAAAAGTGATTATCCACGTACGAATGTGAATTTTAGTTCAAAGACGCAACATTTGAAAACGGACCATTTTTTTAGTTTCTGAAGCATGTCGTAAGGGGGGTGGTTATCTCTTTTGTCAAAAATTGGGCATTTTTGATTGAACAATAAAGGCCTAAAAATGTAATTTAATTCACTTCCCGTGGTGGAGAAACACTTTTTAAGGCCTCAGAGTGAGTAAATTGGCCATTTTCATTCACGTTTACCCATTCCACAAATTTTGCGTTCAGGGCCCCTGGAAGCATGAAAATCACTTTAAACATCTCATTTTATCTCTAAAAGTGATTATCCACGAACAAATGTGAATTTTAGTTCAAAGACGCAGCATTTGAAAACGGACCATTTTTTTAGTTTCTGAAGCATGGCGTAAGGGGGGGTGGTTATCTCTTTTGTCAAAAATTGGGCATTTTTGATTGAACAATAAAGGCCTCCAAATGTTATTTATTTCACTTCGCGAGTTGGATAAACACTTTTTAAGGCCTCAGAGTGAGTAAATTGGCCATTTTCATTCACGTTTACCCATTCCACAAATCTTGCGTTCATATCCCCTGGAAGCATGAAAATCACTTTAAACATCTCATTTTATCTCTAAAAGTGATTATCCACGTACAAATGTGAATTTTAGTTCAAAGACGCAACATTTGAAAACGGACCATTTTTTTAGTTTCTGAAGCATGTCGTAAGGGGGGGTGGTTATCTCTTTTGTCAAAAATTGGGCATTTTTGATTGAACAATAAAGGCCTAAAAATGTAATTTAATTCACTTCCTGTGGTGGAGAAACACTTTTTAAGGCCTCAGAGTGAGTAAATTGGCCATTTTCATTCACGTTTACCCATTCCAGAAATCTTGCGTTCAGGGCCCCTGGAAGCATGCAAATCACTTTAAACATCTCATTTTATCTCTAAAAGTGATTATCCACGTACAAATGTGAATTTTAGTTCAAAGACGCAACATTTGAAAACGGACCATTTTTTTAGTTTCTGAAGCATGTCGTAAGGGGGGGTGGTTATCTCTTTCGTCAAAAACTGGGCATTTTTGATTGAACAATAAAGGCCTCCAAATGTTATTTATTTCACTTCCCGTGGTGGAGAAACACTTTTTAAGGCCTCAGAGTGAATAAATTGGCCATTTTCATTCACGTTTACCCATTCCACAAATTTTGCGTTCAGGGCCCCTGGAAGCATGAAAATCACTTTAAACATCTCATTTTATCTCTAAAAGTGATTATCCACGTACAAATGTGAATTTTAGTTCAAAGACGCAACATTTGAAAACGGACCATTTTTTTAGTTTCTGAAGCATGTCGTAAGGGGGGGTGGTTATCTCTTTTGTCAAAAATTGGGCATTTTTGATTGAACAATAAAGGCCTCCAAATGTTATTTATTTCACTTCCCGAGGTGGATAAACACTTTTTAAGGCCTCAGAGTGAGTAACTTGGCCATTTTCATTCACGTTTACCCATTCCACAAATTTTGCGTTCAGGGCAACTGGAAGCATGAAAATCACTTTAAACATCTCATTTGATCTCTAAAAGTGATTATCCACGTACAAATGTGAATTTTAGTTCAAAGACGCAACATTTGAAAACAGACCATTTTTTTAGTTTCTGAAGCATGTCGTAAGGGGGGGTGGTTATCTCTTTTGTCAAAAATTGGGCATTTTTGATTGAACAATAAAGGCCTCCAAATGTTATTTATTTCACTTCCCGAGGTGGATAAACACTTTTTAAGGCCTCAGAGTGAGTAACTTGGCCATTTTCATTCACGTTTACCCATTCCACAAATTTTGCGTTCAGGGCCCCTGGAAGCATGAAAATCACTTTAAACATCTCATTTTATCTCTAAAAGTGATTATCCACGTACAAATGTGAATTTTAGTTCAAAGACGCAACATTTGAAAACAGACCATTTTTTTAGTTTCTGAAGCATGTCGTAAGGGGGGGTGGTTATCTCTTTTGTCAAAAATTGGGCATTTTTGATTGAACAATAAAGGCCTCCAAATGTTATTTATTTCACTTCCCGTGGTGGATAAACACTTTTTAAGGCCTCAGAGTGAGTAAATTGGCCATTTTCATTCACGTTTACCCATTCCACAAATCTTGCGTTCAGGGCCCCTTGAAGCATGAAAATCACTTTAAACATCTCATTTTATCTCTAAAAGTGATTATCCACGTACGAATGTGAATTTTAGTTCAAAGACGCAACATTTGAAAACGGACCATTTTTTTAGTTTCTGAAGCATGTCGTAAGGGGGGTGGTTATCTCTTTTGTCAAAAATTGGGCATTTTTGATTGAACAATAAAGGCCTAAAAATGTAATTTAATTCACTTCCCGTGGTGGAGAAACACTTTTTAAGGCCTCAGAGTGAGTAAATTGGCCATTTTCATTCACGTTTACCCATTCCACAAATTTTGCGTTCAGGGCCCCTGGAAGCATGAAAATCACTTTAAACATCTCATTTTATCTCTAAAAGTGATTATCCACGAACAAATGTGAATTTTAGTTCAAAGACGCAGCATTTGAAAACGGACCATTTTTTTAGTTTCTGAAGCATGGCGTAAGGGGGGGTGGTTATCTCTTTTGTCAAAAATTGGGCATTTTTGATTGAACAATAAAGGCCTCCAAATGTTATTTATTTCACTTCGCGAGTTGGATAAACACTTTTTAAGGCCTCAGAGTGAGTAAATTGGCCATTTTCATTCACGTTTACCCATTCCACAAATCTTGCGTTCAGGGCCCCTGGAAGCATGAAAATCACTTTAAACATCTCATTTTATCTCTAAAAGTGATTATCCACGTACAAATGTGAATTTTAGTTCAAAGACGCAACATTTGAAAACGGACCATTTTTTTAGTTTCTGAAGCATGTCGTAAGGGGGGGTGGTTATCTCTTTTGTCAAAAATTGGGCATTTTTGATTGAACAATAAAGGCCTCCAAATGTTATTTATTTCACTTCCCGTGGTGGATAAACACTTTTTAAGGCCTCAGAGTGAGTAAATTGGCCATTTTCATTCACGTTTACCCATTCCACAAATTTTGCGTTCAGGGCCCCTTGAAGCATGAAAATCACTTTAAACATCTCATTTGATCTCTAAAAGTGATTATCCACGTACAAATGTGAATTTTAGTTCAATGACGCAACATTTGAAAACGGCACATTTTTTTAGTTTCTGGAGCATGTCGTAAGGGGGGGTGGTTATCTCTTTTGTCAAAAATCAGGCATTTTTGATTGAACAATAAAGGCCTCCAAATGTTATTTATTTCACTTCCCGTGGTGGAGAAACACTTTTTAAGGCCTCAGAGTGAGTAAATTGGCCCTTTTCATTCACGTTTACCCATTCCACAAATTTTGCGTTCATATCCCCTGGAAGCATGAAAATCACTTTAAACATCTCATTTTATCTCTAAAAGTGATTATCCACGTACAAATGTGAATTTTAGTTCAAAGACGCAACATTTGAAAACGGACCATTTTTTTAGTTTCTGAAGCATGTCGTAAGGGGGGGTGGTTATCTCTTTTGTCAAAAATTGGGCATTTTTGATTGAACAATAAAGGCCTAAAAATGTAATTTAATTCACTTCCTGTGGCGGAGAAACACTTTTTAAGGCCTCAGAGTGAGTAAATTGGCCATTTTCATTCACGTTTACCCATTCCAGAAATGTTGCGTTCAGGGCCCCTGGAAGCATGCAAATCACTTTAAACATCTCATTTTATCTCTAAAAGTGATTATCCACGTACAAATGTGAATTTTAGTTCAAAGACGCAACATTTGAAAACGGACCATTTTTTTAGTTTCTGAAGCATGTCGTAAGGGGGGGTGGTTATCTCTTTTGTCAAAAAATGGGCATTTTTGATTGAACAATAAAGGCCTAAAAATGTTATTTAATTCACTTCCAGTGGTGGAGAAACACTTTTTAAGGCCTCAGAGTGAGTAAATTGGCCATTTTCATTCACGTTTACCCATTCCACAAATTTTGCGTTCAGGGCCCCTGGAAGCACGAAAATCACTTAAAACATCTCATTTTATCTCTAAAAGTGATTATCCACGAACAAATGTGAATTTTAGTTCAAAGACGCAACATTTGAAAACGGACCATTTTTTTTAGTTTCTGAAGCATGGCGTAAGGGGGGGTGGTTATCTCTTTTGTCAAAAATTGGGCATTTTTGATTGAACAATGAAGGCCTAAAAATGTTATTTAATTCACTTCCAGTGGTGAAGAAACACTTTTTAAGGCCTCAGAGTGAGTAAATTGGACATTTTCATTCACGTTTACCCATTCCACAAATCTTGCGTTCAGAGCCCCTGGAAGCATGAAAATCACTTTAAACATCTCATTTTATCTCTAAAAGTGATTATCCATGAACAAATGTGAATTTTAGTTCAAAGACGCAACATTTGAAAACGGACCATTTTTTTAGTTTCTGAAGCATTGCGTAAGGGGGGGTGGTTATCTCTTTCGTCAAAAATTGGGCATTTTTGATTGAACAATAAAGGCCTCCAAATGTTATTTATTTCACTTCCCGAGGTGGATAAACACTTTTTAAGGCCTCAGAGTGAGTAAATTGGCCATTTTCATTCACGTTTACCCATTCCACAAATTTTGCGTTCAGGGCCCCTGGAAGCATGAAAATCACTTTAAACATCTCATTTTATCTCTAAAAGTGATTATCCACGAACAAATGTGAATTTTAGTTCAAAGACGCAGCATTTGAAAACGGACCATTTTTTTAGTTTCTGAAGCATGGCGTAAGGGGGGGTGGTTATCTCTTTTGTCAAAAATTGGGCATTTTTGATTGAACAATAAAGGCCTCCAAATGTTATTTATTTCACTTCGCGAGTTGGATAAACACTTTTTAAGGCCTCAGAGTGAGTAAATTGGCCATTTTCATTCACGTTTACCCATTCCACAAATCTTGCGTTCAGGGCCCCTGGAAGCATGAAAATCACTTTAAACATCTCATTTTATCTCTAAAAGTGATTATCCACGTACGAATGTGAATTTTAGTTCAAAGACGCAACATTTGAAAACGGACCATTTTTTTAGTTTCTGAAGCATGTCGTAAGGGGGGTGGTTATCTCTTTTGTCAAAAATTGGGCATTTTTGATTGAACAATAAAGGCCTAAAAATGTAATTTAATTCACTTCCCGTGGTGGAGAAACACTTTTTAAGGCCTCAGAGTGAGTAAATTGGCCATTTTCATTCACGTTTACCCATTCCACAAATTTTGCGTTCAGGGCCCCTGGAAGCATGAAAATCACTTTAAACATCTCATTTTATCTCTAAAAGTGATTATCCACGAACAAATGTGAATTTTAGTTCAAAGACGCAGCATTTGAAAACGGACCATTTTTTTAGTTTCTGAAGCATGGCGTAAGGGGGGGTGGTTATCTCTTTTGTCAAAAATTGGGCATTTTTGATTGAACAATAAAGGCCTCCAAATGTTATTTATTTCACTTCGCGAGTTGGATAAACACTTTTTAAGGCCTCAGAGTGAGTAAATTGGCCATTTTCATTCACGTTTACCCATTCCACAAATCTTGCGTTCAGGGCCCCTGGAAGCATGAAAATCACTTTAAACATCTCATTTTATCTCTAAAAGTGATTATCCACGTACAAATGTGAATTTTAGTTCAAAGACGCAACATTTGAAAACGGACCATTTTTTTAGTTTCTGAAGCATGTCGTAAGGGGGGGTGGTTATCTCTTTTGTCAAAAATTGGGCATTTTTGATTGAACAATAAAGGCCTCCAAATGTTATTTATTTCACTTCCCGTGGTGGATAAACACTTTTTAAGGCCTCAGAGTGAGTAAATTGGCCATTTTCATTCACGTTTACCCATTCCACAAATTTTGCGTTCAGGGCCCCTTGAAGCATGAAAATCACTTTAAACATCTCATTTGATCTCTAAAAGTGATTATCCACGTACAAATGTGAATTTTAGTTCAATGACGCAACATTTGAAAACGGCACATTTTTTTAGTTTCTGGAGCATGTCGTAAGGGGGGGTGGTTATCTCTTTTGTCAAAAATCAGGCATTTTTGATTGAACAATAAAGGCCTCCAAATGTTATTTATTTCACTTCCCGTGGTGGAGAAACACTTTTTAAGGCCTCAGAGTGAGTAAATTGGCCCTTATCATTCACGTTTACCCATTCCACAAATTTTGCGTTCATATCCCCTGGAAGCATGAAAATCACTTTAAACATCTCATTTCATCTCTAAAAGTGATTATCCACGTACAAATGTGAATTTTAGTTCAAAGACGCAACATTTGAAAACGGACCATTTTTTTAGTTTCTGAAGCATGTCGTAAGGGGGGGTGGTTATCTCTTTTGTCAAAAATTGGGCATTTTTGATTGAACAATAAAGGCCTAAAAATGTAATTTAATTCACTTCCTGTGGTGGAGAAACACTTTTTAAGGCCTCAGAGTGAGTATATTGGCCATTTTCATTCACGTTTACCCATTCCAGAAATCTTGCGTTCAGGGCCCCTGGAAGCATGCAAATCACTTTAAACATCTCATTTTATCTCTAAAAGTGATTATCCACGTACAAATGTGAATTTTAGTTCAAAGACGCAACATTTGAAAACGGACCATTTTTTTAGTTTCTGAAGCATGTCGTAAGGGGGGGTGGTTATCTCTTTCGTCAAAAACTGGGCATTTTTGATTGAACAATAAAGGCCTCCAAATGTTATTTATTTCACTTCCCGTGGTGGAGAAACACTTTTTAAGGCCTCAGAGTGAATAAATTGGCCATTTTCATTCACGTTTACCCATTCCACAAATTTTGCGTTCAGGGCCCCTGGAAGCATGAAAATCACTTTAAACATCTCATTTTATCTCTAAAAGTGATTATCCACGTACAAATGTGAATTTTAGTTCAAAGACGCAACATTTGAAAACGGACCATTTTTTTAGTTTCTGAAGCATGTCGTAAGGGGGGGTGGTTATCTCTTTTGTCAAAAATTGGGCATTTTTGATTGAACAATAAAGGCCTCCAAATGTTATTTATTTCACTTCCCGAGGTGGATAAACACTTTTTAAGGCCTCAGAGTGAGTAACTTGGCCATTTTCATTCACGTTTACCCATTCCACAAATTTTGCGTTCAGGGCCCCTGGAAGCATGAAAATCACTTTAAACATCTCATTTGATCTCTAAAAGTGATTATCCATGTACAAATGTGAATTTTAGTTCAAAGACGCAACATTTGAAAACGGCACATTTTTTTAGTTTCTGGAGCATGTCGTAAGGGGGGGTGGTTATCTCTTTTGTCAAAAATCAGGCATTTTTGATTGAACAATAAAGGCCTCCAAATGTTATTTATTTCACTTCCCGTGGTGGAGAAACACTTTTTAAGGCCTCAGACTGAGTAAATTGGCCCTTTTCATTCACGTTTACCCATTCCACAAATTTTGCGTTCATATCCCCTGGAAGCATGAAAATCACTTTAAACATCTCATTTTATCTCTAAAAGTGATTATCCACGTACAAATGTGAATTTTAGTTCAAAGACGCAACATTTGAAAACGGACCATTTTTTTTTGTTTCTGAAGCATGTCGTAAGGGGGGGTGGTTATCTCTTTTGTCAAAAATTGGGCATTTTTGATTGAACAATAAAGGCCTAAAAATGTAATTTAATTCACTTCCTGTGGTGGAGAAACACTTTTTAAGGCCTCAGAGTGAGTAAATTGGCCATTTTCATTCACGTTTACCCATTCCAGAAATCTTGCGTTCAGGGCCCCTGGAAGCATGCAAATCACTTTAAACATCTCATTTTATCTCTAAAAGTGATTATCCACGTACAAATGTGAATTTTAGTTCAAAGACGCAACATTTGAAAACGGACCATTTTTTTAGTTTCTGAAGCATGTCGTAAGGGGGGGTGGTTATCTCTTTCGTCAAAAACTGGGCATTTTTGATTGAACAATAAAGGCCTCCAAATGTTATTTATTTCACTTCCCGTGGTGGAGAAACACTTTTTAAGGCCTCAGAGTGAATAAATTGGCCATTTTCATTCACGTTTACCCATTCCACAAATTTTGCGTTCAGGGCCCCTGGAAGCATGAAAATCACTTTAAACATCTCATTTTATCTCTAAAAGTGATTATCCACGTACAAATGTGAATTTTAGTTCAAAGACGCAACATTTGAAAACGGACCATTTTTTTAGTTTCTGAAGCATGTCGTAAGGGGGGGTGGTTATCTCTTTTGTCAAAAATTGGGCATTTTTGATTGAACAATAAAGGCCTCCAAATGTTATTTATTTCACTTCCCGAGGTGGATAAACACTTTTTAAGGCCTCAGAGTGAGTAACTTGGCCATTTTCATTCACGTTTACCCATTCCACAAATTTTGCGTTCAGGGCCCCTGGAAGCATGAAAATCACTTTAAACATCTCATTTGATCTCTAAAAGTGATTATCCATGTACAAATGTGAATTTTAGTTCAAAGACGCAACATTTGAAAACGGCACATTTTTTTAGTTTCTGGAGCATGTCGTAAGGGGGGGTGGTTATCTCTTTTGTCAAAAATCAGGCATTTTTGATTGAACAATAAAGGCCTCCAAATGTTATTTATTTCACTTCCCGTGGTGGAGAAACACTTTTTAAGGCCTCAGACTGAGTAAATTGGCCCTTTTCATTCACGTTTACCCATTCCACAAATTTTGCGTTCATATCCCCTGGAAGCATGAAAAACACTTTAAACATCTCATTTTATCTCTAAAAGTGATTATCCACGTACAAATGTGAATTTTAGTTCAAAGACGCAACATTTGAAAACGGACCATTTTTTTAGTTTCTGAAGCATGTCGTAAGGGGGGGTGGTTATCTCTTTTGTCAAAAATTGGGCATTTTTGATTGAACAATAAAGGCCTAAAAATGTAATTTAATTCACTTCCTGTGGCGGAGAGACACTTTTTAAGGCCTCAGAGTGAGTAAATTGGCCATTTTCATTCACGTTTACCCATTCCAGAAATGTTGCGTTCAGGGCCCCTGGAAGCATGCAAATCACTTTAAACATCTCATTTTATCTCTAAAAGTGATTATCCACGTACAAATGTGAATTTTAGTTCAAAGACGCAACATTTGAAAACGGACCATTTTTTTAGTTTCTGAAGCATGTCGTAAGGGGGGGTGGTTATCTCTTTTGTCAAAAATTGGGCATTTTTGATTGAACAATAAAGGCCTAAAAATGTTATTTATTTCACTTCCTGTGGTGGAGAAACACTTTTTAAGGCCTCAGAGTGAGTAAATTGGCCATTTTCATTCACGTTTACCCATTCCAGAAATCTTGCGTTCAGGGCCCCTGGAAGCATGCAAATCACTTTAAACATCTCATTTGATCTCTAAAAGTGATTATCCACGTACAAATGTGAATTTTAGTTCAAAGACGCAACATTTGAAAACGGACCATTTTTTTACTTTCTGAAGCATGTCGTAAGGGGGGGTGGTTATCTCTTTCGTCAAAAATTGGGCATTTTTGATTGAACAATAAAGGCCTCCAAATGTTATTTATTTCACTTCCCGTGGTAGAGAAACACTTTTTAAGGCCTCAGAGTGAGTAAATTGGCCATTTTCATTCACGTTTACCCATTCCAGAAATCTTGCGTTCAGGGCCCCTGGAAGCATGCAAATCACTTTAAACATCTCATTTGATCTCTAAAAGTGATTATCCACGTACAAATGTGAATTTTAGTTCAAAGACGCAACATTTGAAAACGGACCATTTTTTTACTTTCTGAAGCATGTCGTAAGGGGGGGTGGTTATCTCTTTCGTCAAAAATTGGGCATTTTTGATTGAACAATAAAGGCCTCCAAATGTTATTTATTTAACTTCCTGAGGTGGATAAACACTTTTTAAGGCCTCAGAGTGAGTAAATTGGCCATTTTCATTCACGTTTACCCATTCCACAAATTTTGCGTTCAGGGCCCCTGGAAGCACGAAAATCACTTAAAACATCTCATTTTATCTCTAAAAGTGATTATCCACGAACAAATGTGAATTTTAGTTCAAAGACGCAACATTTGAAAACGGACCATTTTTTTTAGTTTCTGAAGCATGGCGTAAGGGGGGGTGGTTATCTCTTTTGTCAAAAATTGGGCATTTTTGATTGAACAATGAAGGCCTAAAAATGTTATTTAATTCACTTCCAGTGGTGAAGAAACACTTTTTAAGGCCTCAGAGTGAGTAAATTGGACATTTTCATTCACGTTTACCCATTCCACAAATCTTGCGTTCAGAGCCCCTGGAAGCATGAAAATCACTTTAAACATCTCATTTTATCTCTAAAAGTGATTATCCATGAACAAATGTGAATTTTAGTTCAAAGACGCAACATTTGAAAACGGACCATTTTTTTAGTTTCTGAAGCATTGCGTAAGGGGGGGTGGTTATCTCTTTCGTCAAAAATTGGGCATTTTTGATCGAACAATAAAGGCCTCCAAATGTTATTTATTTCACTTCCCGAGGTGGATAAACACTTTTTAAGGCCTCAGAGTGAGTAAATTGGCCATTTTCATTCACGTTTACCCATTCCACAAATTTTGCGTTCAGGGCCCCTGGAAGCATGAAAATCACTTTAAACATCTCATTTTATCTCTAAAAGTGATTATCCACGAACAAATGTGAATTTTAGTTCAAAGACGCAGCATTTGAAAACGGACCATTTTTTTAGTTTCTGAAGCATGGCGTAAGGGGGGGTGGTTATCTCTTTTGTCAAAAATTGGGCATTTTTGATTGAACAATAAAGGCCTCCAAATGTTATTTATTTCACTTCGCGAGTTGGATAAACACTTTTTAAGGCCTCAGAGTGAGTAAATTGGCCATTTTCATTCACGTTTACCCATTCCACAAATCTTGCGTTCAGGGCCCCTGGAAGCATGAAAATCACTTTAAACATCTCATTTTATCTCTAAAAGTGATCATCCACGTACGAATGTGAATTTTAGTTCAAAGACGCAACATTTGAAAACGGACCATTTTTTTAGTTTCTGAAGCATGTCGTAAGGGGGGTGGTTATCTCTTTTGTCAAAAATTGGGCATTTTTGATTGAACAATAAAGGCCTAAAAATGTAATTTAATTCACTTCCCGTGGTGGAGAAACACTTTTTAAGGCCTCAGAGTGAGTAAATTGGCCATTTTCATTCACGTTTACCCATTCCACAAATCTTGCGTTCAGGGCCCCTGGAAGCATGCAAATCACTTTAAACATCTCATTTTATCTCTAAAAGTGATTATCCACGTACAAATGTGAATTTTAGTTCAAAGACGCAACATTTGAAGGGGGGCGTGGCCAAGCCGGCTACCATGGCGGCAGCAGCTTGCTAGGGCTCCGAGACCGGGCCGGACAACTGACCGTCTCCAGGCGTTGCTCCTGCAGAGACACGCATCCCTGGGCACCGGAACGGTCCTGGCGTCCCCTACTGTGCAGCCGCGGGGCATTGAAAGGAGGAAGAGCAACGGAGGCGCAGGGAAACCTCTTACCGGGACTCGATGACCCAAGATGGCGGCGGGCGATTCAGGAGGTCCGCGATAACGCACCCGGGGGACGGCTCCGACACGGACATAACTGGTGAAGCTCCCCGTGCCTTACACTTGCAGCGGCAGTGACGAGGGCTCAGCACTGGCGGGCGGCGGAGCCCTGGAGGCCTGACGAGAGAGTGCATATCGGCGCGCAGAAGCTGGGCGGCCATGACTACAACGACGCGCGCCTCGCGCTGTGACCGGCTCCACAGGTGAAAAGGCGAGGCGGTACGGGCCCGGGACAATTCATCCCCTGCAGGGCGTTTAAACGCTGGGACTTCTGTGGCGAGAGCAGCACCGAGGGGGAGTCCTGGTGTGTCTCGGATCGGGGCGCCTGACCCTAAGATGGCGCCCGGCGGGACATTGCAATAACGAAGCTTGGAGCTCGAGGTGCGGGAAAAAGACAGCCAGCGCTGGCGAGGCACGTCCTGCGCTTCCCCCTTATCAGGCCTGGGACACCCCCCCTTACAGGGAGACACAAGTTTGGTAGACACCAAGCATCAATGTCAAAACAGCGCCCTGCGTGTCGACGGAGAGCAGCCCTCTAGCAACCAGGTGCAGACACGGGACAACTCATCCCCTGCGTGGAGAGCGGCACTGAGGGTGGAGGCCTAGCATGTCTTGATGCAGGATCGGGGCGCCTGAGCCCGTTTGGCTGACACCAGGCTTCAATATTCATTCAGCGCCTGACGAGTTGACGAAGGGCAGCCCCCTGGCAACCTACTGGAGAGCGCCGGGCGGCAGAGTGTCCACGGGACCTGGGGAGCCCTGCCTCGCGAGGAGCTTAGTGGTGGGACGATTCCGGACCTGTGCTCTGCCCGATAATCCCTGGAGGCGACAGTCGGTAGCCTCCGTGTGACCCACGGGCAGGGGAAGAGCAGTGGAGTGTCCGTGGGACCGGAGGCGGCCTGCAGCAGTGTACAGACGCCCCGGGCGGGAACGCAGGTTGCTGGAGAGGGCAGGACTGACAACGAGGCGCCCCCCAGCCTCCCTGAGGGGAGAGGGACTCCACGAACTCGGCGGACAAGCTCGAGGCACTGACGTACCCGGACAACCGCGATGGGGAAACCCCGGGGGACCCAACAGACGTCGGTTCCCGAGACGGCCCCTGAGAAGATGCCGAAAACCCGGACATGGGTGGGTGCGGTGGAGACGCAGTCCGACTCCTCGGTCTCCGTCAAGTTGGACCAGGTTCTAGCCGCTATAGAGCATTCTAGAGTCTCGATGGAGGAGCGGCTCGGGACGCTGGCGACAGACATCAGCCTTATCCGTGACGACCATCGGAAACTGGTGGATAGAGTGAAAGACAGAGAAAGGAAGTTAGAGGACATACAGCCGACGATCGATAAGCACCAGCAGACCCTCCAGGGGGTGCTACATCGCCTGACACTCGTGGAGGAACGTGCGGACGATTTAGAAGGACGCTCCCGACGCTGTAACATTCGCGTACTGGGGCTACCCGAAGGAATTGAAGGCACGAACCCCCTGCAGTACTTGGAGACATGGGTGAAATCCTTCACTCCGGAAAAAGATCGCTCCGCATTCTTCTCTATGGAGAGAGCCCACAGGGTCCCGGCCCGCAGGCCACCCCCTGGGGCGGCCCCACGGCCGATGCTGGCGAAGTTCCTCCATTTCCGAGACAGAGATGCAGTGCTGCGCGCGGCCCGAGTGGCGGGCGCCCTGCAGGTCGCCAATCAACGTATCATGGTGTTCCCAGACTATGCGAGAGCAGTTCAACAACAACGGGCCTCCTTTCTGAGTGTAAAACGCCGGCTGCGCGAGAACAATATCCAATACTCCCTACTGTTCCCGGCTCGCCTCAGAGTGGTCCACGCCGATTTCACTGTATTTTTCACAAACGCCTCGGAAGCACAAGATTGGGCAGACCTACATTGCACACGACAATCTAGAGCGGAGATCGCAAGAGACCCGCACCCTAAGCCCTCACGTTCTGGAAGGAGATCGCAGCGACGCCCACGCAGCGGAGTGGGTGGCAGAGCCCATGCACGCACCCAGGACTCTCCCGATCTAGAGCAAATTGTGAAAGAGCGGAGGGAGGCCCTACAAGCAGTGATCGATTTGCAAGCATCTCCCCTGCCGGACGACATAGACCGACCACCGCATATCTTTACCTCGGAGGGGGAGAATGAAAGCGATGGAACGGTGTCGGGGGAAGACTCGGTGACGCCCCCCATGGTCACTCCTCAGACGGCGGACCTTATTCTGGACGAACAATCTGGCTCCCGAGCGAAATGAGACGGGTCTTCTGAGACTGGCATAGAGCTAAGTACACTGTCTCCCCACCCATCGGACATACACATCAGTCTCACTACTCGCTAAAGCAGGACGAACGCCCATTTTCTCTGCTAATGGCCCGACTCGTTTCTAGCCCAGTATGCATGCACCGCTGCCCCTTTCGTATATAGTTGTACCCCCCTTCATTGGGTAAACAGGTTTGGACGCATCGTTTTTGGCGATGGGCCCTAGGCATTGGGAATGTTCCCCGACCCCGATTGTTAAGTTATTTGCCCCAGTTCAGCACTTCCCTATCCCCCTACATGGAAGGACACGGATCCAGACGTCCGCTACACAGGATTATACGGAGTTGGGGGAGGCAGGCGCCCTTAGTCAGATAACTCGACCAAGCTTTCCACACCTTAAGAGAAGCAGCCCCACACATGGCGAAAAGACACAAAGACATGACACCTCATACGCCTCACACTGATGTCACCATCCTCACTCTAAATGTTAGGGGGCTTCACACTCCGCGCAAAAGATATGCGGTGTACTCTTATGCAAAGCGCCACAACGCCCCGATAGTCTTGCTACAAGAGACACACCTCATTGAGAAAGAGGTTGGGAAGCTACAGTCAAAATGGAGGGGTCTCATTTGCGCCACGACTTATTCTGCATATGCACGGGGGGCGTTGATTTGGGTGCGACCGGGAACCCCCTTTCAAGAGCTTCGGAGGGTGGTAGACAAAGAAGGTAGATATGCGCTACTGGAGGGTCTTTTGGATGGGCAGCTTGTACTTCTCGGTAGCATTTATGCCCCTAATGTAGAACAAGATAAATTCTGGGACCATCTCACGGGGGTCCTTGCCCCATTTGCTTCCATACCCTGGGTCCTGGGAGGAGACTATAACTGCACACTCGACTTGAGCCTTGACCGCTCACACCCCCCTCCACCACACTCCCCGGCACATAGGCAGACTGACAGATTCCGGGCTTGGATTACACACTGGTCGCTCACCGATGCTTGGCGCATGCGTCACCCTTCGATCCGTTTGTACTCCTTCCACTCCATCCCACACAATTTGCGCGTCCGTCTTGATCGATTTTTATGCTCGGCGACTATATTACCCAAGATTGCCCACACAGACTACTTGGGCAGGGTCATCTCCGATCACGATGCACACATCCTCCAGTTACACTGGCAGCCCCCACACCCGCCGGTTCCCACCTGGCGCTTGCCGCGGGACTGTCTATCGGACCAGGTCTTCCGGCACGAACAGGAGAGTAGCATCCAAGACTATTTCCTCCGCAACTCGGGCACAGCATCATCCACATTGGTGGAATGGGATGCATTTAAGGTGGTGGCTCGGGGAGAGTGCTTGAAGCAAATAACAGGAGCTAGGCGCGTACTGGAGCAGGCTCTTACCACGGCTGAGCAACACTTGGCTGCTCTCACCAAACGGGATTCCACGTCCGAGGGTGAGACGCGGCGTATAGCCGAAGCAAAAACTGCCTATCATGCTGCCTCCGCGGATTTGCGACGATACAACTTCCGGTCGTACGCTACACGGATGCATAAAGAGAGGGACAAAACGGGCACTCTCTTAGCATGGCTGGCCAAGCAGGACACAGACATCAAGCCCATTACCGAGATAGTGAACCCTGAGGGGCTACTGGTGCGTTCCCAGGCAGGGATTCTCGGGGCCTTTCGCGACTACTATGCGGCGATATATAGCGACCCTGCCTCTACCCCACAAGCTGTAGTGGATCGATTTCTCGATCCCCTACCTATCCCAATCATTACGAAGACAGAGAGGGAGGCCCTAGACGCCGTAATCACCGCGGCAGATGTGACACGGGCCCTGCGGGCCCTAGCCCGAAATAAAGCTCCGGGGTTAGACGGGTTTCCCTTAGAATATTACACGACATTCTCGGTGCACTTGGTTCCTCGATTGGTAGAGATGTTCGCGGCGGCACTGAAGAAGGGGGAACTACCGAAATCCATGCGAGAATCCGTAATCGTGACGTTCTTGAAACCCCATAGGGACCCGCAACAAATGGCCTCCTATCGCCCCATATCACTGTTGTCCGCTGATTGCAAACTCCTCGGGAAAACTCTTGCGGACAGATACGTACAAATCATACGCTCCTTGGTCCACCCAGATCAGTGCGGATTTATACCCGGCAGACGCACATCTCAGAACATACGTCGGGTTTTTCACATTCAGGATCAGGTGAAGGGGATATACCCTCGAGCGGCCTGTCTCATCCTGGATCTTGAGAAGGCCTTTGATTCCCTCACGTGGCAGTTTCTGTTTTCAGTGCTACAGAGAGCGGGCATCGGGTCTACCCTCTTAGCGTACACACGCCTACTGTACACCGGGCTGACATCACGGATACGCCTGGGCCGGTATATATCGACGGAGTTTGCGGTTCAGAGGGGCACGCGACAGGGCTGCCCGCTGTCCCCTCTACTTTTTGCTCTGGCGGTTGAGCCCCTCGCCATACGACTTCGGCGGGAGGGGGAGAGTTGGGGTATCCCGGTGGCAGGCACAGTGCATAGTGTTTCCTTATACGCGGACGACCTGTTGATTTATGTGCGGGACATTGCGGACGACCTGACTCCCCTTTGGGAGACTTTGACGGAATTTACAGCGGCCTCGGGACTGCGGGTGAACTGGGATAAGTCCACGATATACCCACTGCATCCGGGCCTCATCCCACAGGAGGTTCGCATGGGCGCTCAGCGGGTGCCCTGGAGTGCGGAGGCCCCTCGATACCTCGGGGTCCGCCTATACCACTCCTCCACAGATATGTTCGAGGGTAACCATATTAGGGCATTGGCGAGTATTAGGGTTACGGTTGGATTCTGGAGGAGCCTTCCGTTGGCTCCAATAGGGAGAGTGGCATTGGCCAAAATGATCATGGTCCCAAGATTATTGTATTTCTTTACCAATTTGCCAGTAATTCCGCCCAGAGCCTTTTTTCGGGACCTAGACTCCCTCCTCAGCGCACTCATCTGGGGGTCCGCCAGACACAGAAAAGCCCTGAAAAAATTGCAGTTGCCCACCTCACAGGTTGGCTGGGAGCCCCCTCATTCGAGGCCTACTTCCTAGCAGCACAGCTGCAGTGGCTGTCGCACTGGACGGCAGACAGGTATACTGTGGAAACTCACACCATCGCAGGACAGATATCGGTCCCGGAGATCCGTCGCCTACTCCTCCCTGGCACCAAACCAAAACGCACATACCCTCTGCAAGTGTCAGTGGCACGTAGGTGCATGCTGAGGATACACCGCATGTCCCCGGGGACCCCGTTGTACTCTCCTCTACTCACCCTGGCGGGATGGCCCAAACAGGAACACTACTACACAACAAACGCGGTCCGCACGTGGACATCGTGTGGTATAACGGAAGTGGAGTCCCTTTTTGAGGACGGGCAACTAAGACTGTTCCACAGTCTTGTGGCAGAATACGATCTTCCCCCGGGACAATTCCTGCTTCACCGCCAACTCCTAGATAGCTACCGACCATATCAGGACCTAATCAAAGGGGAACCACGCACACATCCAGTTCTTCACACAATCCTACACATGGGAGCAGGGCAACATTTAACGACATGGCTTTATAAAGCCATTCGGGAACTGACTAATAAACCACTGGAGACCCTGAGGGCTACCTGGGAGGCTGAAATCGGGCGCGCACTACATGATGGGGAGTGGGAGAGGGCTTTGGAGTACCCTAAGAAGGTCTCAAGAAACGCACGCTTTAAGAATATCCAATATTACATTCTGCACAGGGCCTATTTAACGCCTGCACGCCTCCAACGATTCTACCCCGACACTCAGTTCCTATGTCCCAGATGCCACGAACGGAATGCGGATTTCCAGCATATGTTTTGGATTTGTTCCGTCATTAAAACTTTCTGGCACCATATTCATACTGCTTTGGGTACTCTCACAGGGCTGGCCTGCATGAACACGTGGGAGGCCTGCGCCATAGGCGTCTTTCGCGCAAGTAAGCAGCACAAGGTGCGGACCCGTTTTCTCTCCCTTGCGGTGCTCTTAGCCAAACGCAGCATCGCCATGCACTGGCGCTCCCCCACCGGTCCACCGCTGGCGGCTTGGGTGGGAGCAACACACAAATGGGCGGCGGCTGAGGAGGAGACATTACGGGAGGAGGAGGTGAGAGGGGTCCGCAAACACCCAATATCCATGGAATGGGCCATGCTATTATATCAGTTCAAGCAGCTAACCCCGGGAGCAGATCCAACAGACGGCCCGCCCACATTGTCAGCCCTGCACACGCAGTCACAGACCCCACCCAACCAATCTCTCGAAATAACGACCGCATGAACTCCACACGAACACCAGCATCAGGGGTGCTATCGTGGCTTCAGATCGAATCGAATCTGATAGGCAACCGTGAGTCACAGTGGTGCATTACCCATACGACGTTCCATACCCTCACTAGAGATTCTGGAGAGGTTCTTCCATGCCCGTTCCCTAGGTTATGCCCCGTTACACCCCAGTTCCTGTGCCATGTCTGGAACCTGAGACAACAGGGTACACTCATCACGATATATCTGTAAGTTGTTTATGCTCCCACTTGATGTATCACCAGTATATACAGATATTATGTACCACCATGGAATATACAGTCTAACCTCACTATTCGATAACTTTGTATGATGTACGATGTGTGAAATATGAAAATGGCAATAAAAATATGTTTAAAAAAAAAAAGACGCAACATTTGAAAACGGACCATTTTTTTAGTTTCTGAAGCATGTCGTAAGGGGGGTGGTTATCTCTTTTGTCAAAAATTGGGCATTTTTGATTGAACAATAAAGGCCTCCAAGTGTTATTTATTTCACTTCCCGTGGTGAAGAAACACTTTTTAAGGCCTCAGAGTGAGTAAATTGGCCATTTTCATTCACGTTTACCCATTCCACAAATTTTGCGTTCAGGGCCCCTGGAAGCATGAAAATCACTTTAAACATCTCATTTTATCTCTAAAAGTGATTATCCACGAACAAATGTGAATTTTAGTTCAAAGACGCAACATTTGAAAACGGACCATTTTTTTAGTTTCTGAAGCATGGCGTAAGGGGGGGTGGTTATCTCTTTTGTCAAAAATTGGGCATTTTTGATTGAACAATAAAGGCCTCCAAATGTTATTTATTTCACTTCCCGAGGTGGATAAACACTTTTTAAGGCCTCAGAGTGAGTAAATTGGCCATTTTCATTCACGTTTACCCATTCCACAAATCTTGCGTTCAGGGCCCCTGGAAGCATGAAAATCACTTTAAACATCTCATTTTATCTCTAAAAGTGATTATCCACGTACAAATGTGAATTTTAGTTCAAAGACGCAACATTTGACAACGGACCATTTTTTTTGTTTCTGAAGCATGTCGTAAGGGGGGTGGTTATCTCTTTTTAAAAAATTGGGCATTTTTGATTGAACAATAAAGGCCTAAAAATGTAATTTAATTCACTTCCCGTGGTGGAGAAACACTTTTTAAGGCCTCAGAGTGAGTAAATTGGCCATTTTCATTCCCGTTTACCCATTCCACAAATTTTGCGTTCAGGGCCCCTGGAAGCATGAAAATCACTTTAAACATCTCATTTTATCTCTAAAAGTGATTATCCACGAACAAATGTGAATTTTAGTTCAAAGACGCAACATTTGAAAACGGACCATTTTTTTATTTTCTGAAGCATGGCGTAAGGGGGGGTGGTTATCTCTTTTGTCAAAAATTGGGCATTTTTGATTGAACAATAAAGGCCTAAAAATGTTATTTAATTCACTTCCAGTGGTGGAGAAAGACTTTTTAAGGCCTCAGAGTGAGTAAATTGGCCATTTTCATTCACGTTTACCCATTCCACAAATCTTGCGTTCAGGGCCCCTTGAAGCATGAAAATCACTTTAAACATCTCATTTTATCTCTAAAAGTGATTATCCACGTACAAATGTGAATTTTAGTTCAAAGACCCAACATTTGAAAACGGACCATTTTTTTAGTTTCTGAAGCATGTCGTAAGGGGGGGTGGTTATCTCTTTCGTCAAAAATTGGGCATTTTTGATTGAACAATAAAGGCCTCCAAATGTTATTTATTTCACTTCCCGAGGTGGAGAAACACTTTTTAAGGCCTCAGAGTGAGTAAATTGGCCATTTTCATTCAAGTTTACCCATTCCACAAATCTTGCGTTCAGGGCCCCTGGAAGCATGAAAATCACTTTAAACATCTCATTTTATCGCTAAAAGTGATTATCCACGTACAAATGTGAATTTTAGTTCAAAGACGCAACATTTGAAAACAGACCATTTTTTTAGTTTCTGAAGCATGTCGTAAGGGGGGGTGGGTATCTCTTTTGTCAAAAAGTGGGCATTTTTGATTGAACAATAAAGGCCTAAAAATGTTATTTAATTCACTTCCCGTGGTGGAGAATCACTTTTTAAGGCCTCAGAGTGAGTAAATTGGCCATTTTCATTCACGTTTACCCATTCCACAAATGTTGCGTTCAGGGCCCCTGGAAGCATGAAAATCACTTTAAACATCTCATTTTATCTCTAAAAGTGATTATCCACGAACAAATGTGAATTTTAGTTCAAAGACGCAGCATTTGAAAACGGACCATTTTTTTAGTTTCTGAAGCATGGCGTAAGGGGGGGTGGTTATCTCTTTTGTCAAAAATTGGGCATTTTTGATTGAACAATAAAGGCCTAAAAATGTTATTTAATTCACTTCCAGTGGTGGAGAAACACTTTTTAAGGCCTCAGAGTGAGTAAATTGGCCATTTTCATTCACGTTTACCCATTCCACAAATCTTGCGTTCAGGGCCCCTGGAAGCATGAAAATCACTTTAAACATCTCATTTTATCTCTAAAAGTGATTATCCACGTACAAATGTGAATTTTAGTTCAAAGACGCAACATTTGAAAACGGACCATTTTTTTAGTTTCTGAAGCATGTCGTAAGGGGGGGTGGTTATCTCTTTTGTCAAAAATTGGGCATTTTTGATTGAACAATAAAGGCCTCCAAATGTTATTTATTTCACTTCCCGAGTTGGATAAACACTTTTTAAGGCCTCAGAGTGAGTAAATTGGCCATTTTCATTCACGTTTACCCATTCCACAAATCTTGCGTTCAGGGCCCCTGGAAGCATGAAAATCACTTTAAACATCTCATTTTATCTCTAAAAGTGATTATCCACGTACGAATGTGAATTTTAGTTCAAAGACGCAACATTTGAAAACGGACCATTTTTTTAGTTTCTGAAGCATGGCGTTAGGGGGGGTGGTTATCTCTTTTGTCAAAAATTGGGCATTTTTGATTGAACAATAAAGGCCTCCAAATGTTATTTATTTCACTTCCCGAGGTGGATAAACACTTTTTAAGGCCTCAGAGTGAGTAACTTGGCCATTTTCATTCACGTTTACCCATTCCACAAATTTTGCGTTCAGGGCCCCTGGAAGCATGAAAATCACTTTAAACATCTCATTTTATCTCTAAAAGTGATTATCCACGTACAAATGTGAATTTTAGTTCAAAGACGCAACATTTGAAAACAGACCATTTTTTTAGTTTCTGAAGCATGTCGTAAGGGGGGGTGGTTATCTCTTTTGTCAAAAATTGGGCATTTTTGATTGAACAATAAAGGCCTCCAAATGTTATTTATTTCACTTCCCGTGGTGGATAAACACTTTTTAAGGCCTCAGAGTGAGTAAATTGGCCATTTTCATTCACGTTTACCCATTCCACAAATTTTGCGTTCAGGGCCCCTTGAAGCATGAAAATCACTTTAAACATCTCATTTGATCTCTAAAAGTGATTATCCACGTACAAATGTGAATTTTAGTTCAATGACGCAACATTTGAAAACGGCACATTTTTTTAGTTTCTGGAGCATGTCGTAAGGGGGGGTGGTTATCTCTTTTGTCAAAAATCAGGCATTTTTGATTGAACAATAAAGGCCTCCAAATGTTATTTATTTCACTTCCTGTGGTGGAGAAACACTTTTTAAGGCCTCAGAGTGAGTAAATTGGCCCTTTTCATTCACGTTTACCCATTCCACAAATTTTGCGTTCATATCCCCTGGAAGCATGAAAATCACTTTAAACATCTCATTTTATCTCTAAAAGTGATTATCCACGTACAAATGTGAATTTTAGTTCAAAGACGCAACATTTGAAAACGGACCATTTTTTTAGTTTCTGAAGCATGTCGTAAGGGGGGGGTGGTTATCTCTTTTGTCAAAAATTGGGCATTTTTGATTGAATAATAAAGGCCTAAAAATGTTATTTAATTCACTTCCAGTGGTGGAGAAACACTTTTTAAGGCCTCAGAGTGAGTAAATTGGCCATTTTCATTCACGTTTACCCATTCCACAAAGCTTGCGTTCAGGGCCCCTGGAAGCATGAAAATCACTTTAAACATCTCATTTTATCTCTAAAAGTGATCATCCACGTACAAATGTGAATTTTAGTTCAAAGACGCAACATTTGAAAACGGACCATTTTTTTAGTTTCTGAAGCATGTCGTAAGGGGGGGTGGTTATCTCTTTCGTCAAAAATTGGGCATTTTTGATTGAACAATAAAGGCCTCCAAATGTTATTTATTTCACTTCCTGAGGTGGATAAACACTTTTTAAGGCCTCAGAGTGAGTAAATTGGCCATTTTCATTCACGTTTACCCATTCCACAAATTTTGCGTTCAGGGCCCCTGGAAGCACGAAAATCACTTAAAACATCTCATTTTATCTCTAAAAGTGATTATCCACGAACAAATGTGAATTTTAGTTCAAAGACGCAACATTTGAAAACGGACCATTTTTTTTAGTTTCTGAAGCATGGCGTAAGGGGGGGTGGTTATCTCTTTTGTCAAAAATTGGGCATTTTTGATTGAACAATGAAGGCCTAAAAATGTTATTTAATTCACTTCCAGTGGTGAAGAAACACTTTTTAAGGCCTCAGAGTGAGTAAATTGGACATTTTCATTCACGTTTACCCATTCCACAAATCTTGCGTTCAGAGCCCCTGGAAGCATGAAAATCACTTTAAACATCTCATTTTATCTCTAAAAGTGATTATCCATGAACAAATGTGAATTTTAGTTCAAAGACGCAACATTTGAAAACGGACCATTTTTTTAGTTTCTGAAGCATTGCGTAAGGGGGGGTGGTTATCTCTTTCGTCAAAAATTGGGCATTTTTGATTGAACAATAAAGGCCTCCAAATGTTATTTATTTCACTTCCCGAGGTGGATAAACACTTTTTAAGGCCTCAGAGTGAGTCAATTGGCCCTTATCATTCACGTTTACCCATTCCACAAATTTTGCGTTCATATCCCCTGGAAGCATGAAAATCACTTTAAACATCTCATTTTATCTCTAAAAGTGATTATCCACGTACAAATGTGAATTTTAGTTCAAAGACGCAACATTTGAAAACGGACCATTTTTTTAGTTTCTGAAGCATGTCGTAAGGGGGGGTGGTTATCTCTTTTGTCAAAAATTGGGCATTTTTGATTGAACAATAAAGGCCTAAAAATGTAATTTAATTCACTTCCTGTGGTGGAGAAACACTTTTTAAGGCCTCAGAGTGAGTAAATTGGCCATTTTCATTCACGTTTACCCATTCCAGAAATCTTGCGTTCAGGGCCCCTGGAAGCATGCAAATCACTTTAAACATCTCATTTTATCTCTAAAAGTGATTATCCACGTACAAATGTGAATTTTAGTTCAAAGACGCAACATTTGAAAACGGACCATTTTTTTAGTTTCTGAAGCATGTCGTAAGGGGGGGTGGTTATCTCTTTCGTCAAAAACTGGGCATTTTTGATTGAACAATAAAGGCCTCCAAATGGTATTTATTTCACTTCCCGTGGTGGAGAAACACTTTTTAAGGCCTCAGAGTGAATAAATTGGCCATTTTCATTCACGTTTACCCATTCCACAAATTTTGCGTTCAGGGCCCCTGGAAGCATGAAAATCACTTTAAACATCTCATTTTATCTCTAAAAGTGATTATCCACGTACAAATGTGAATTTTAGTTCAAAGACGCAACATTTGAAAACGGACCATTTTTTTAGTTTCTGAAGCATGTCGTAAGGGGGGGTGGTTATCTCTTTTGTCAAAAATTGGGCATTTTTGATTGAACAATAAAGGCCTCCAAATGTTATTTATTTCACTTCCCGAGGTGGATAAACACTTTTTAAGGCCTCAGAGTGAGTAACTTGGCCATTTTCATTCACGTTTACCCATTCCACAAATTTTGCGTTCAGGGCCCCTGGAAGCATGAAAATCACTTTAAACATCTCATTTGATCTCTAAAAGTGATTATCCACGTACAAATGTGAATTTTAGTTCAAAGACGCAACATTTGAAAACAGACCATTTTTTTAGTTTCTGAAGCATGTCGTAAGGGGGGGTGGTTATCTCTTTTGTCAAAAATTGGGCATTTTTGATTGAACAATAAAGGCCTCCAAATGTTATTTATTTCACTTCCCGAGGTGGATAAACACTTTTTAAGGCCTCAGAGTGAGTAACTTGGCCATTTTCATTCACGTTTACCCATTCCACAAATTTTGCGTTCAGGGCCCCTGGAAGCATGAAAATCACTTTAAACATCTCATTTTATCTCTAAAAGTGATTATCCACGTACAAATGTGAATTTTAGTTCAAAGACGCAACATTTGAAAACAGACCATTTTTTTAGTTTCTGAAGCATGTCGTAAGGGGGGGTGGTTATCTCTTTTGTCAAAAATTGGGCATTTTTGATTGAACAATAAAGGCCTCCAAATGTTATTTATTTCACTTCCCGTGGTGGATAAACACTTTTTAAGGCCTCAGAGTGAGTAAATTGGCCATTTTCATTCACGTTTACCCATTCCACAAATTTTGCGTTCAGGGCCCCTTGAAGCATGAAAATCACTTTAAACATCTCATTTGATCTCTAAAAGTGATTATCCACGTACAAATGTGAATTTTAGTTCAATGACGCAACATTTGAAAACGGCACATTTTTTTAGTTTCTGGAGCATGTCGTAAGGGGGGGTGGTTATCTCTTTTGTCAAAAATCAGGCATTTTTGATTGAACAATAAAGGCCTCCAAATGTTATTTATTTCACTTCCCGTGGTGGAGAAACACTTTTTAAGGCCTCAGAGTGAGTAAATTGGCCCTTTTCATTCACGTTTACCCATTCCACAAATTTTGCGTTCATATCCCCTGGAAGCATGAAAATCACTTTAAACATCTCATTTTATCTCTAAAAGTGATTATCCACGTACAAATGTGAATTTTAGTTCAAAGACGCAACATTTGAAAACGGACCATTTTTTTAGTTTCTGAAGCATGTCGTAAGGGGGGGTGGTTATCTCTTTTGTCAAAAATTGGGCATTTTTGATTGAACAATAAAGGCCTAAAAATGTAATTTAATTCACTTCCTGTGGCGGAGAAACACTTTTTAAGGCCTCAGAGTGAGTAAATTGGCCATTTTCATTCACGTTTACCCATTCCAGAAATGTTGCGTTCAGGGCCCCTGGAAGCATGCAAATCACTTTAAACATCTCATTTTATCTCTAAAAGTGATTATCCACGTACAAATGTGAATTTTAGTTCAAAGACGCAACATTTGAAAACGGACCATTTTTTTAGTTTCTGAAGCATGTCGTAAGGGGGGGTGGTTATCTCTTTTGTCAAAAAATGGGCATTTTTGATTGAACGATAAAGGCCTAAAAATGTTATTTAATTCACTTCCAGTGGTGGAGAAACACTTTTTAAGGCCTCAGAGTGAGTAAATTGGCCATTTTCATTCACGTTTACCCATTCCACAAATTTTGCGTTCAGGGCCCCTGGAAGCACGAAAATCACTTAAAACATCTCATTTTATCTCTAAAAGTGATTATCCACGAACAAATGTGAATTTTAGTTCAAAGACGCAACATTTGAAAACGGACCATTTTTTTTAGTTTCTGAAGCATGGCGTAAGGGGGGGTGGTTATCTCTTTTGTCAAAAATTGGGCATTTTTGATTGAACAATGAAGGCCTAAAAATGTTATTTAATTCACTTCCAGTGGTGAAGAAACACTTTTTAAGGCCTCAGAGTGAGTAAATTGGACATTTTCATTCACGTTTACCCATTCCACAAATCTTGCGTTCAGAGCCCCTGGAAGCATGAAAATCACTTTAAACATCTCATTTTATCTCTAAAAGTGATTATCCATGAACAAATGTGAATTTTAGTTCAAAGACGCAACATTTGAAAACGGACCATTTTTTTAGTTTCTGAAGCATTGCGTAAGGGGGGGTGGTTATCTCTTTCGTCAAAAATTGGGCATTTTTTATTGAACAATAAAGGCCTCCAAATGTTATTTATTTCACTTCCCGAGGTGGATAAACACTTTTTAAGGCCTCAGAGTGAGTAAATTGGCCATTTTCATTCACGTTTACCCATTCCACAAATTTTGCGTTCAGGGCCCCTGGAAGCATGAAAATCACTTTAAACATCTCATTTTATCTCTAAAAGTGATTATCCACGAACAAATGTGAATTTTAGTTCAAAGACGCAGCATTTGAAAACGGACCATTTTTTTAGTTTCTGAAGCATGGCGTAAGGGGGGGTGGTTATCTCTTTTGTCAAAAATTGGGCATTTTTGATTGAACAATAAAGGCCTCCAAATGTTATTTATTTCACTTCGCGAGTTGGATAAACACTTTTTAAGGCCTCAGAGTGAGTAAATTGGCCATTTTCATTCACGTTTACCCATTCCACAAATCTTGCGTTCAGGGCCCCTGGAAGCATGAAAATCACTTTAAACATCTCATTTTATCTCTAAAAGTGATTATCCACGTACGAATGTGAATTTTAGTTCAAAGACGCAACATTTGAAAACGGACCATTTTTTTAGTTTCTGAAGCATGTCGTAAGGGGGGTGGTTATCTCTTTTGTCAAAAATTGGGCATTTTTGATTGAACAATAAAGGCCTAAAAATGTAATTTAATTCACTTCCCGTGGTGGAGAAACACTTTTTAAGGCCTCAGAGTGAGTAAATTGGCCATTTTCATTCACGTTTACCCATTCCACAAATTTTGCGTTCAGGGCCCCTGGAAGCATGAAAATCACTTTAAACATCTCATTTTATCTCTAAAAGTGATTATCCACGAACAAATGTGAATTTTAGTTCAAAGACGCAGCATTTGAAAACGGACCATTTTTTTAGTTTCTGAAGCATGGCGTAAGGGGGGGTGGTTATCTCTTTTGTCAAAAATTGGGCATTTTTGATTGAACAATAAAGGCCTCCAAATGTTATTTATTTCACTTCGCGAGTTGGATAAACACTTTTTAAGGCCTCAGAGTGAGTAAATTGGCCATTTTCATTCACGTTTACCCATTCCACAAATCTTGCGTTCAGGGCCCCTGGAAGCATGAAAATCACTTTAAACATCTCATTTTATCTCTAAAAGTGATTATCCACGTACAAATGTGAATTTTAGTTCAAAGACGCAACATTTGAAAACGGACCATTTTTTTAGTTTCTGAAGCATGTCGTAAGGGGGGGTGGTTATCTCTTTTGTCAAAAATTGGGCATTTTTGATTGAACAATAAAGGCCTCCAAATGTTATTTATTTCACTTCCCGTGGTGGATAAACACTTTTTAAGGCCTCAGAGTGAGTAAATTGGCCATTTTCATTCACGTTTACCCATTCCACAAATTTTGCGTTCAGGGCCCCTTGAAGCATGAAAATCACTTTAAACATCTCATTTGATCTCTAAAAGTGATTATCCACGTACAAATGTGAATTTTAGTTCAATGACGCAACATTTGAAAACGGCACATTTTTTTAGTTTCTGGAGCATGTCGTAAGGGGGGGTGGTTATCTCTTTTGTCAAAAATCAGGCATTTTTGATTGAACAATAAAGGCCTCCAAATGTTATTTATTTCACTTCCCGTGGTGGAGAAACACTTTTTAAGGCCTCAGAGTGAGTAAATTGGCCCTTATCATTCACGTTTACCCATTCCACAAATTTTGCGTTCATATCCCCTGGAAGCATGAAAATCACTTTAAACATCTCATTTTATCTCTAAAAGTGATTATCCACGTACAAATGTGAATTTTAGTTCAAAGACGCAACATTTGAAAACGGACCATTTTTTTAGTTTCTGAAGCATGTCGTAAGGGGGGGTGGTTATCTCTTTTGTCAAAAATTGGGCATTTTTGATTGAACAATAAAGGCCTAAAAATGTAATTTAATTCACTTCCTGTGGTGGAGAAACACTTTTTAAGGCCTCAGAGTGAGTATATTGGCCATTTTCATTCACGTTTACCCATTCCAGAAATCTTGCGTTCAGGGCCCCTGGAAGCATGCAAATCACTTTAAACATCTCATTTTATCTCTAAAAGTGATTATCCACGTACAAATGTGAATTTTAGTTCAAAGACGCAACATTTGAAAACGGACCATTTTTTTAGTTTCTGAAGCATGTCGTAAGGGGGGGTGGTTATCTCTTTCGTCAAAAACTGGGCATTTTTGATTGAACAATAAAGGCCTCCAAATGTTATTTATTTCACTTCCCGTGGTGGAGAAACACTTTTTAAGGCCTCAGAGTGAATAAATTGGCCATTTTCATTCACGTTTACCCATTCCACAAATTTTGCGTTCAGGGCCCCTGGAAGCATGAAAATCACTTTAAACATCTCATTTTATCTCTAAAAGTGATTATCCACGTACAAATGTGAATTTTAGTTCAAAGACGCAACATTTGAAAACGGACCATTTTTTTAGTTTCTGAAGCATGTCGTAAGGGGGGGTGGTTATCTCTTTTGTCAAAAATTGGGCATTTTTGATTGAACAATAAAGGCCTCCAAATGTTATTTATTTCACTTCCCGAGGTGGATAAACACTTTTTAAGGCCTCAGAGTGAGTAACTTGGCCATTTTCATTCACGTTTACCCATTCCACAAATTTTGCGTTCAGGGCCCCTGGAAGCATGAAAATCACTTTAAACATCTCATTTGATCTCTAAAAGTGATTATCCATGTACAAATGTGAATTTTAGTTCAAAGACGCAACATTTGAAAACGGCACATTTTTTTAGTTTCTGGAGCATGTCGTAAGGGGGGGTGGTTATCTCTTTTGTCAAAAATCAGGCATTTTTGATTGAACAATAAAGGCCTCCAAATGTTATTTATTTCACTTCCCGTGGTGGAGAAACACTTTTTAAGGCCTCAGACTGAGTAAATTGGCCCTTTTCATTCACGTTTACCCATTCCACAAATTTTGCGTTCATATCCCCTGGAAGCATGAAAATCACTTTAAACATCTCATTTTATCTCTAAAAGTGATTATCCACGTACAAATGTGAATTTTAGTTCAAAGACGCAACATTTGAAAACGGACCATTTTTTTTGTTTCTGAAGCATGTCGTAAGGGGGGGTGGTTATCTCTTTTGTCAAAAATTGGGCATTTTTGATTGAACAATAAAGGCCTAAAAATGTAATTTAATTCACTTCCTGTGGTGGAGAAACACTTTTTAAGGCCTCAGAGTGAGTAAATTGGCCATTTTCATTCACGTTTACCCATTCCAGAAATCTTGCGTTCAGGGCCCCTGGAAGCATGCAAATCACTTTAAACATCTCATTTTATCTCTAAAAGTGATTATCCACGTACAAATGTGAATTTTAGTTCAAAGACGCAACATTTGAAAACGGACCATTTTTTTAGTTTCTGAAGCATGTCGTAAGGGGGGGTGGTTATCTCTTTCGTCAAAAACTGGGCATTTTTGATTGAACAATAAAGGCCTCCAAATGTTATTTATTTCACTTCCCGTGGTGGAGAAACACTTTTTAAGGCCTCAGAGTGAATAAATTGGCCATTTTCATTCACGTTTACCCATTCCACAAATTTTGCGTTCAGGGCCCCTGGAAGCATGAAAATCACTTTAAACATCTCATTTTATCTCTAAAAGTGATTATCCACGTACAAATGTGAATTTTAGTTCAAAGACGCAACATTTGAAAACGGACCATTTTTTTAGTTTCTGAAGCATGTCGTAAGGGGGGGTGGTTATCTCTTTTGTCAAAAATTGGGCATTTTTGATTGAACAATAAAGGCCTCCAAATGTTATTTATTTCACTTCCCGAGGTAGATAAACACTTTTTAAGGCCTCAGAGTGAGTAACTTGGCCATTTTCATTCACGTTTACCCATTCCACAAATTTTGCGTTCAGGGCCCCTGGAAGCATGAAAATCACTTTAAACATCTCATTTGATCTCTAAAAGTGATTATCCATGTACAAATGTGAATTTTAGTTCAAAGACGCAACATTTGAAAACGGCACATTTTTTTAGTTTCTGGAGCATGTCGTAAGGGGGGGTGGTTATCTCTTTTGTCAAAAATCAGGCATTTTTGATTGAACAATAAAGGCCTCCAAATGTTATTTATTTCACTTCCCGTGGTGGAGAAACACTTTTTAAGGCCTCAGACTGAGTAAATTGGCCCTTTTCATTCACGTTTACCCATTCCACAAATTTTGCGTTCATATCCCCTGGAAGCATGAAAAACACTTTAAACATCTCATTTTATCTCTAAAAGTGATTATCCACGTACAAATGTGAATTTTAGTTCAAAGACGCAACATTTGAAAACGGACCATTTTTTTAGTTTCTGAAGCATGTCGTAAGGGGGGGTGGTTATCTCTTTTGTCAAAAATTGGGCATTTTTGATTGAACAATAAAGGCCTAAAAATGTAATTTAATTCACTTCCTGTGGCTGAGAAACACTTTTTAAGGCCTCAGAGTGAGTAAATTGGCCATTTTCATTCACGTTTACCCATTCCAGAAATGTTGCGTTCAGGGCCCCTGGAAGCATGCAAATCACTTTAAACATCTCATTTTATCTCTAAAAGTGATTATCCACGTACAAATGTGAATTTTAGTTCAAAGACGCAACATTTGAAAACGGACCATTTTTTTAGTTTCTGAAGCATGTCGTAAGGGGGGGTGGTTATCTCTTTTGTCAAAAATTGGGCATTTTTGATTGAACAATAAAGGCCTAAAAATGTTATTTATTTCACTTCCTGTGGTGGAGAAACACTTTTTAAGGCCTCAGAGTGAGTAAATTGGCCATTTTCATTCACGTTTACCCATTCCAGAAATCTTGCGTTCAGGGCCCCTGGAAGCATGCAAATCACTTTAAACATCTCATTTGATCTCTAAAAGTGATTATCCACGTACAAATGTGAATTTTAGTTCAAAGACGCAACATTTGAAAACGGACCATTTTTTTACTTTCTGAAGCATGTCGTAAGGGGGGGTGGTTATCTCTTTCGTCAAAAATTGGGCATTTTTGATTGAACAATAAAGGCCTCCAAATGTTATTTATTTCACTTCCCGTGGTAGAGAAACACTTTTTAAGGCCTCAGAGTGAGTAAATTGGCCATTTTCATTCACGTTTACCCATTCCAGAAATCTTGCGTTCAGGGCCCCTGGAAGCATGCAAATCACTTTAAACATCTCATTTGATCTCTAAAAGTGATTATCCACGTACAAATGTGAATTTTAGTTCAAAGACGCAACATTTGAAAACGGACCATTTTTTTACTTTCTGAAGCATGTCGTAAGGGGGGGTGGTTATCTCTTTCGTCAAAAATTGGGCATTTTTGATTGAACAATAAAGGCCTCCAAATGTTATTTATTTAACTTCCTGAGGTGGATAAACACTTTTTAAGGCCTCAGAGTGAGTAAATTGGCCATTTTCATTCACGTTTACCCATTCCACAAATTTTGCGTTCAGGGCCCCTGGAAGCACGAAAATCACTTAAAACATCTCATTTTATCTCTAAAAGTGATTATCCACGAACAAATGTGAATTTTAGTTCAAAGACGCAACATTTGAAAACGGACCATTTTTTTTAGTTTCTGAAGCATGGCGTAAGGGGGGGTGGTTATCTCTTTTGTCAAAAATTGGGCATTTTTGATTGAACAATGAAGGCCTAAAAATGTTATTTAATTCACTTCCAGTGGTGAAGAAACACTTTTTAAGGCCTCAGAGTGAGTAAATTGGACATTTTCATTCACGTTTACCCATTCCACAAATCTTGCGTTCAGAGCCCCTGGAAGCATGAAAATCACTTTAAACATCTCATTTTATCTCTAAAAGTGATTATCCATGAACAAATGTGAATTTTAGTTCAAAGACGCAACATTTGAAAACGGACCATTTTTTTAGTTTCTGAAGCATTGCGTAAGGGGGGGTGGTTATCTCTTTCGTCAAAAATTGGGCATTTTTGATCGAACAATAAAGGCCTCCAAATGTTATTTATTTCACTTCCCGAGGTGGATAAACACTTTTTAAGGCCTCAGAGTGAGTAAATTGGCCATTTTCATTCACGTTTACCCATTCCACAAATTTTGCGTTCAGGGCCCCTGGAAGCATGAAAATCACTTTAAACATCTCATTTTATCTCTAAAAGTGATTATCCACGAACAAATGTGAATTTTAGTTCAAAGACGCAGCATTTGAAAACGGACCATTTTTTTAGTTTCTGAAGCATGGCGTAAGGGGGGGTGGTTATCTCTTTTGTCAAAAATTGGGCATTTTTGATTGAACAATAAAGGCCTCCAAATGTTATTTATTTCACTTCGCGAGTTGGATAAACACTTTTTAAGGCCTCAGAGTGAGTAAATTGGCCATTTTCATTCACGTTTACCCATTCCACAAATCTTGCGTTCAGGGCCCCTGGAAGCATGAAAATCACTTTAAACATCTCATTTTATCTCTAAAAGTGATCATCCATGTACGAATGTGAATTTTAGTTCAAAGACGCAACATTTGAAAACGGACCATTTTTTTAGTTTCTGAAGCATGTCGTAAGGGGGGTGGTTATCTCTTTTGTCAAAAATTGGGCATTTTTGATTGAACAATAAAGGCCTAAAAATGTAATTTAATTCACTTCCCGTGGTGGAGAAACACTTTTTAAGGCCTCAGAGTGAGTAAATTGGCCATTTTCATTCACGTTTACCCATTCCACAAATCTTGCGTTCAGGGCCCCTGGAAGCATGCAAATCACTTTAAACATCTCATTTTATCTCTAAAAGTGATTATCCACGTACAAATGTGAATTTTAGTTCAAAGACGCAACATTTGAAGGGGGGCGTGGCCAAGCCGGCTACCATGGCGGCAGCAGCTTGCTAGGGCTCCGAGACCGGGCCGGACAACTGACCGTCTCCAGGCGTTGCTCCTGCAGAGACACGCATCCCTGGGCACCGGAACGGTCCTGGCGTCCCCTACTGTGCAGCCGCGGGGCATTGAAAGGAGGAAGAGCAACGGAGGCGCAGGGAAACCTCTTACCGGGACTCGATGACCCAAGATGGCGGCGGGCGATTCAGGAGGTCCGCGATAACGCACCCGGGGGACGGCTCCGACACGGACATAACTGGTGAAGCTCCCCGTGCCTTACACTTGCAGCGGCAGTGACGAGGGCTCAGCACTGGCGGGCGGCGGAGCCCTGGAGGCCTGACGAGAGAGTGCATATCGGCGCGCAGAAGCTGGGCGGCCATGACTACAACGACGCGCGCCTCGCGCTGTGACCGGCTCCACAGGTGAAAAGGCGAGGCGGTACGGGCCCGGGACAATTCATCCCCTGCAGGGCGTTTAAACGCTGGGACTTCTGTGGCGAGAGCAGCACCGAGGGGGAGTCCTGGTGTGTCTCGGATCGGGGCGCCTGACCCTAAGATGGCGCCCGGCGGGACATTGCAATAACGAAGCTTGGAGCTCGAGGTGCGGGAAAAAGACAGCCAGCGCTGGCGAGGCACGTCCTGCGCTTCCCCCTTATCAGGCCTGGGACACCCCCCCTTACAGGGAGACACAAGTTTGGTAGACACCAAGCATCAATGTCAAAACAGCGCCCTGCGTGTCGACGGAGAGCAGCCCTCTAGCAACCAGGTGCAGACACGGGACAACTCATCCCCTGCGTGGAGAGCGGCACTGAGGGTGGAGGCCTAGCATGTCTTGATGCAGGATCGGGGCGCCTGAGCCCGTTTGGCTGACACCAGGCTTCAATATTCATTCAGCGCCTGACGAGTTGACGAAGGGCAGCCCCCTGGCAACCTACTGGAGAGCGCCGGGCGGCAGAGTGTCCACGGGACCTGGGGAGCCCTGCCTCGCGAGGAGCTTAGTGGTGGGACGATTCCGGACCTGTGCTCTGCCCGATAATCCCTGGAGGCGACAGTCGGTAGCCTCCGTGTGACCCACGGGCAGGGGAAGAGCAGTGGAGTGTCCGTGGGACCGGAGGCGGCCTGCAGCAGTGTACAGACGCCCCGGGCGGGAACGCAGGTTGCTGGAGAGGGCAGGACTGACAACGAGGCGCCCCCCAGCCTCCCTGAGGGGAGAGGGACTCCACGAACTCGGCGGACAAGCTCGAGGCACTGACGTACCCGGACAACCGCGATGGGGAAACCCCGGGGGACCCAACAGACGTCGGTTCCCGAGACGGCCCCTGAGAAGATGCCGAAAACCCGGACATGGGTGGGTGCGGTGGAGACGCAGTCCGACTCCTCGGTCTCCGTCAAGTTGGACCAGGTTCTAGCCGCTATAGAGCATTCTAGAGTCTCGATGGAGGAGCGGCTCGGGACGCTGGCGACAGACATCAGCCTTATCCGTGACGACCATCGGAAACTGGTGGATAGAGTGAAAGACAGAGAAAGGAAGTTAGAGGACATACAGCCGACGATCGATAAGCACCAGCAGACCCTCCAGGGGGTGCTACATCGCCTGACACTCGTGGAGGAACGTGCGGACGATTTAGAAGGACGCTCCCGACGCTGTAACATTCGCGTACTGGGGCTACCCGAAGGAATTGAAGGCACGAACCCCCTGCAGTACTTGGAGACATGGGTGAAATCCTTCACTCCGGAAAAAGATCGCTCCGCATTCTTCTCTATGGAGAGAGCCCACAGGGTCCCGGCCCGCAGGCCACCCCCTGGGGCGGCCCCACGGCCGATGCTGGCGAAGTTCCTCCATTTCCGAGACAGAGATGCAGTGCTGCGCGCGGCCCGAGTGGCGGGCGCCCTGCAGGTCGCCAATCAACGTATCATGGTGTTCCCAGACTATGCGAGAGCAGTTCAACAACAACGGGCCTCCTTTCTGAGTGTAAAACGCCGGCTGCGCGAGAACAATATCCAATACTCCCTACTGTTCCCGGCTCGCCTCAGAGTGGTCCACGCCGATTTCACTGTATTTTTCACAAACGCCTCGGAAGCACAAGATTGGGCAGACCTACATTGCACACGACAATCTAGAGCGGAGATCGCAAGAGACCCGCACCCTAAGCCCTCACGTTCTGGAAGGAGATCGCAGCGACGCCCACGCAGCGGAGTGGGTGGCAGAGCCCATGCACGCACCCAGGACTCTCCCGATCTAGAGCAAATTGTGAAAGAGCGGAGGGAGGCCCTACAAGCAGTGATCGATTTGCAAGCATCTCCCCTGCCGGACGACATAGACCGACCACCGCATATCTTTACCTCGGAGGGGGAGAATGAAAGCGATGGAACGGTGTCGGGGGAAGACTCGGTGACGCCCCCCATGGTCACTCCTCAGACGGCGGACCTTATTCTGGACGAACAATCTGGCTCCCGAGCGAAATGAGACGGGTCTTCTGAGACTGGCATAGAGCTAAGTACACTGTCTCCCCACCCATCGGACATACACATCAGTCTCACTACTCGCTAAAGCAGGACGAACGCCCATTTTCTCTGCTAATGGCCCGACTCGTTTCTAGCCCAGTATGCATGCACCGCTGCCCCTTTCGTATATAGTTGTACCCCCCTTCATTGGGTAAACAGGTTTGGACGCATCGTTTTTGGCGATGGGCCCTAGGCATTGGGAATGTTCCCCGACCCCGATTGTTAAGTTATTTGCCCCAGTTCAGCACTTCCCTATCCCCCTACATGGAAGGACACGGATCCAGACGTCCGCTACACAGGATTATACGGAGTTGGGGGAGGCAGGCGCCCTTAGTCAGATAACTCGACCAAGCTTTCCACACCTTAAGAGAAGCAGCCCCACACATGGCGAAAAGACACAAAGACATGACACCTCATACGCCTCACACTGATGTCACCATCCTCACTCTAAATGTTAGGGGGCTTCACACTCCGCGCAAAAGATATGCGGTGTACTCTTATGCAAAGCGCCACAACGCCCCGATAGTCTTGCTACAAGAGACACACCTCATTGAGAAAGAGGTTGGGAAGCTACAGTCAAAATGGAGGGGTCTCATTTGCGCCACGACTTATTCTGCATATGCACGGGGGGCGTTGATTTGGGTGCGACCGGGAACCCCCTTTCAAGAGCTTCGGAGGGTGGTAGACAAAGAAGGTAGATATGCGCTACTGGAGGGTCTTTTGGATGGGCAGCTTGTACTTCTCGGTAGCATTTATGCCCCTAATGTAGAACAAGATAAATTCTGGGACCATCTCACGGGGGTCCTTGCCCCATTTGCTTCCATACCCTGGGTCCTGGGAGGAGACTATAACTGCACACTCGACTTGAGCCTTGACCGCTCACACCCCCCTCCACCACACTCCCCGGCACATAGGCAGACTGACAGATTCCGGGCTTGGATTACACACTGGTCGCTCACCGATGCTTGGCGCATGCGTCACCCTTCGATCCGTTTGTACTCCTTCCACTCCATCCCACACAATTTGCGCGTCCGTCTTGATCGATTTTTATGCTCGGCGACTATATTACCCAAGATTGCCCACACAGACTACTTGGGCAGGGTCATCTCCGATCACGATGCACACATCCTCCAGTTACACTGGCAGCCCCCACACCCGCCGGTTCCCACCTGGCGCTTGCCGCGGGACTGTCTATCGGACCAGGTCTTCCGGCACGAACAGGAGAGTAGCATCCAAGACTATTTCCTCCGCAACTCGGGCACAGCATCATCCACATTGGTGGAATGGGATGCATTTAAGGTGGTGGCTCGGGGAGAGTGCTTGAAGCAAATAACAGGAGCTAGGCGCGTACTGGAGCAGGCTCTTACCACGGCTGAGCAACACTTGGCTGCTCTCACCAAACGGGATTCCACGTCCGAGGGTGAGACGCGGCGTATAGCCGAAGCAAAAACTGCCTATCATGCTGCCTCCGCGGATTTGCGACGATACAACTTCCGGTCGTACGCTACACGGATGCATAAAGAGAGGGACAAAACGGGCACTCTCTTAGCATGGCTGGCCAAGCAGGACACAGACATCAAGCCCATTACCGAGATAGTGAACCCTGAGGGGCTACTGGTGCGTTCCCAGGCAGGGATTCTCGGGGCCTTTCGCGACTACTATGCGGCGATATATAGCGACCCTGCCTCTACCCCACAAGCTGTAGTGGATCGATTTCTCGATCCCCTACCTATCCCAATCATTACGAAGACAGAGAGGGAGGCCCTAGACGCCGTAATCACCGCGGCAGATGTGACACGGGCCCTGCGGGCCCTAGCCCGAAATAAAGCTCCGGGGTTAGACGGGTTTCCCTTAGAATATTACACGACATTCTCGGTGCACTTGGTTCCTCGATTGGTAGAGATGTTCGCGGCGGCACTGAAGAAGGGGGAACTACCGAAATCCATGCGAGAATCCGTAATCGTGACGTTCTTGAAACCCCATAGGGACCCGCAACAAATGGCCTCCTATCGCCCCATATCACTGTTGTCCGCTGATTGCAAACTCCTCGGGAAAACTCTTGCGGACAGATACGTACAAATCATACGCTCCTTGGTCCACCCAGATCAGTGCGGATTTATACCCGGCAGACGCACATCTCAGAACATACGTCGGGTTTTTCACATTCAGGATCAGGTGAAGGGGATATACCCTCGAGCGGCCTGTCTCATCCTGGATCTTGAGAAGGCCTTTGATTCCCTCACGTGGCAGTTTCTGTTTTCAGTGCTACAGAGAGCGGGCATCGGGTCTACCCTCTTAGCGTACACACGCCTACTGTACACCGGGCTGACATCACGGATACGCCTGGGCCGGTATATATCGACGGAGTTTGCGGTTCAGAGGGGCACGCGACAGGGCTGCCCGCTGTCCCCTCTACTTTTTGCTCTGGCGGTTGAGCCCCTCGCCATACGACTTCGGCGGGAGGGGGAGAGTTGGGGTATCCCGGTGGCAGGCACAGTGCATAGTGTTTCCTTATACGCGGACGACCTGTTGATTTATGTGCGGGACATTGCGGACGACCTGACTCCCCTTTGGGAGACTTTGACGGAATTTACAGCGGCCTCGGGACTGCGGGTGAACTGGGATAAGTCCACGATATACCCACTGCATCCGGGCCTCATCCCACAGGAGGTTCGCATGGGCGCTCAGCGGGTGCCCTGGAGTGCGGAGGCCCCTCGATACCTCGGGGTCCGCCTATACCACTCCTCCACAGATATGTTCGAGGGTAACCATATTAGGGCATTGGCGAGTATTAGGGTTACGGTTGGATTCTGGAGGAGCCTTCCGTTGGCTCCAATAGGGAGAGTGGCATTGGCCAAAATGATCATGGTCCCAAGATTATTGTATTTCTTTACCAATTTGCCAGTAATTCCGCCCAGAGCCTTTTTTCGGGACCTAGACTCCCTCCTCAGCGCACTCATCTGGGGGTCCGCCAGACACAGAAAAGCCCTGAAAAAATTGCAGTTGCCCACCTCACAGGTTGGCTGGGAGCCCCCTCATTCGAGGCCTACTTCCTAGCAGCACAGCTGCAGTGGCTGTCGCACTGGACGGCAGACAGGTATACTGTGGAAACTCACACCATCGCAGGACAGATATCGGTCCCGGAGATCCGTCGCCTACTCCTCCCTGGCACCAAACCAAAACGCACATACCCTCTGCAAGTGTCAGTGGCACGTAGGTGCATGCTGAGGATACACCGCATGTCCCCGGGGACCCCGTTGTACTCTCCTCTACTCACCCTGGCGGGATGGCCCAAACAGGAACACTACTACACAACAAACGCGGTCCGCACGTGGACATCGTGTGGTATAACGGAAGTGGAGTCCCTTTTTGAGGACGGGCAACTAAGACTGTTCCACAGTCTTGTGGCAGAATACGATCTTCCCCCGGGACAATTCCTGCTTCACCGCCAACTCCTAGATAGCTACCGACCATATCAGGACCTAATCAAAGGGGAACCACGCACACATCCAGTTCTTCACACAATCCTACACATGGGAGCAGGGCAACATTTAACGACATGGCTTTATAAAGCCATTCGGGAACTGACTAATAAACCACTGGAGACCCTGAGGGCTACCTGGGAGGCTGAAATCGGGCGCGCACTACATGATGGGGAGTGGGAGAGGGCTTTGGAGTACCCTAAGAAGGTCTCAAGAAACGCACGCTTTAAGAATATCCAATATTACATTCTGCACAGGGCCTATTTAACGCCTGCACGCCTCCAACGATTCTACCCCGACACTCAGTTCCTATGTCCCAGATGCCACGAACGGAATGCGGATTTCCAGCATATGTTTTGGATTTGTTCCGTCATTAAAACTTTCTGGCACCATATTCATACTGCTTTGGGTACTCTCACAGGGCTGGCCTGCATGAACACGTGGGAGGCCTGCGCCATAGGCGTCTTTCGCGCAAGTAAGCAGCACAAGGTGCGGACCCGTTTTCTCTCCCTTGCGGTGCTCTTAGCCAAACGCAGCATCGCCATGCACTGGCGCTCCCCCACCGGTCCACCGCTGGCGGCTTGGGTGGGAGCAACACACAAATGGGCGGCGGCTGAGGAGGAGACATTACGGGAGGAGGAGGTGAGAGGGGTCCGCAAACACCCAATATCCATGGAATGGGCCATGCTATTATATCAGTTCAAGCAGCTAACCCCGGGAGCAGATCCAACAGACGGCCCGCCCACATTGTCAGCCCTGCACACGCAGTCACAGACCCCACCCAACCAATCTCTCGAAATAACGACCGCATGAACTCCACACGAACACCAGCATCAGGGGTGCTATCGTGGCTTCAGATCGAATCGAATCTGATAGGCAACCGTGAGTCACAGTGGTGCATTACCCATACGACGTTCCATACCCTCACTAGAGATTCTGGAGAGGTTCTTCCATGCCCGTTCCCTAGGTTATGCCCCGTTACACCCCAGTTCCTGTGCCATGTCTGGAACCTGAGACAACAGGGTACACTCATCACGATATATCTGTAAGTTGTTTATGCTCCCACTTGATGTATCACCAGTATATACAGATATTATGTACCACCATGGAATATACAGTCTAACCTCACTATTCGATAACTTTGTATGATGTACGATGTGTGAAATATGAAAATGGCAATAAAAATATGTTTAAAAAAAAAAAGACGCAACATTTGAAAACGGACCATTTTTTTAGTTTCTGAAGCATGTCGTAAGGGGGGTGGTTATCTCTTTTGTCAAAAATTGGGCATTTTTGATTGAACAATAAAGGCCTCCAAGTGTTATTTATTTCACTTCCCGTGGTGAAGAAACACTTTTTAAGGCCTCAGAGTGAGTAAATTGGCCATTTTCATTCACGTTTACCCATTCCACAAATTTTGCGTTCAGGGCCCCTGGAAGCATGAAAATCACTTTAAACATCTCATTTTATCTCTAAAAGTGATTATCCACGAACAAATGTGAATTTTAGTTCAAAGACGCAACATTTGAAAACGGACCATTTTTTTAGTTTCTGAAGCATGGCGTAAGGGGGGGTGGTTATCTCTTTTGTCAAAAATTGGGCATTTTTGATTGAACAATAAAGGCCTCCAAATGTTATTTATTTCACTTCCCGAGGTGGATAAACACTTTTTAAGGCCTCAGAGTGAGTAAATTGGCCATTTTCATTCACGTTTACCCATTCCACAAATCTTGCGTTCAGGGCCCCTGGAAGCATGAAAATCACTTTAAACATCTCATTTTATCTCTAAAAGTGATTATCCACGTACAAATGTGAATTTTAGTTCAAAGACGCAACATTTGACAACGGACCATTTTTTTTGTTTCTGAAGCATGTCGTAAGGGGGGTGGTTATCTCTTTTTAAAAAATTGGGCATTTTTGATTGAACAATAAAGGCCTAAAAATGTAATTTAATTCACTTCCCGTGGTGGAGAAACACTTTTTAAGGCCTCAGAGTGAGTAAATTGGCCATTTTCATTCCCGTTTACCCATTCCACAAATTTTGCGTTCAGGGCCCCTGGAAGCATGAAAATCACTTTAAACATCTCATTTTATCTCTAAAAGTGATTATCCACGAACAAATGTGAATTTTAGTTCAAAGACGCAACATTTGAAAACGGACCATTTTTTTATTTTCTGAAGCATGGCGTAAGGGGGGGTGGTTATCTCTTTTGTCAAAAATTGGGCATTTTTGATTGAACAATAAAGGCCTAAAAATGTTATTTAATTCACTTCCAGTGGTGGAGAAAGACTTTTTAAGGCCTCAGAGTGAGTAAATTGGCCATTTTCATTCACGTTTACCCATTCCACAAATCTTGCGTTCAGGGCCCCTTGAAGCATGAAAATCACTTTAAACATCTCATTTTATCTCTAAAAGTGATTATCCACGTACAAATGTGAATTTTAGTTCAAAGACCCAACATTTGAAAACGGACCATTTTTTTAGTTTCTGAAGCATGTCGTAAGGGGGGGTGGTTATCTCTTTCGTCAAAAATTGGGCATTTTTGATTGAACAATAAAGGCCTCCAAATGTTATTTATTTCACTTCCCGAGGTGGAGAAACACTTTTTAAGGCCTCAGAGTGAGTAAATTGGCCATTTTCATTCAAGTTTACCCATTCCACAAATCTTGCGTTCAGGGCCCCTGGAAGCATGAAAATCACTTTAAACATCTCATTTTATCGCTAAAAGTGATTATCCACGTACAAATGTGAATTTTAGTTCAAAGACGCAACATTTGAAAACAGACCGTTTTTTTAGTTTCTGAAGCATGTCGTAAGGGGGGGTGGGTATCTCTTTTGTCAAAAAGTGGGCATTTTTGATTGAACAATAAAGGCCTAAAAATGTTATTTAATTCACTTCCCGTGGTGGAGAATCACTTTTTAAGGCCTCAGAGTGAGTAAATTGGCCATTTTCATTCACGTTTACCCATTCCACAAATTTTGCGTTCAGGGCCCCTGGAAGCATGAAAATCACTTTAAACATCTCATTTTATCTCTAAAAGTGATTATCCACGAACAAATGTGAATTTTAGTTCAAAGACGCAGCATTTGAAAACGGACCATTTTTTTAGTTTCTGAAGCATGGCGTAAGGGGGGGTGGTTATCTCTTTTGTCAAAAATTGGGCATTTTTGATTGAACAATAAAGGCCTAAAAATGTTATTTAATTCACTTCCAGTGGTGGAGAAACACTTTTTAAGGCCTCAGAGTGAGTAAATTGGCCATTTTCATTCACGTTTACCCATTCCACAAATCTTGCGTTCAGGGCCCCTGGAAGCATGAAAATCACTTTAAACATCTCATTTTATCTCTAAAAGTGATTATCCACGTACAAATGTGAATTTTAGTTCAAAGACGCAACATTTGAAAACGGACCATTTTTTTAGTTTCTGAAGCATGTCGTAAGGGGGGGTGGTTATCTCTTTTGTCAAAAATTGGGCATTTTTGATTGAACAATAAAGGCCTCCAAATGTTATTTATTTCACTTCCCGAGTTGGATAAACACTTTTTAAGGCCTCAGAGTGAGTAAATTGGCCATTTTCATTCACGTTTACCCATTCCACAAATCTTGCGTTCAGGGCCCCTGGAAGCATGAAAATCACTTTAAACATCTCATTTTATCTCTAAAAGTGATTATCCACGTACGAATGTGAATTTTAGTTCAAAGACGCAACATTTGAAAACGGACCATTTTTTTAGTTTCTGAAGCATGGCGTTAGGGGGGGTGGTTATCTCTTTTGTCAAAAATTGGGCATTTTTGATTGAACAATAAAGGCCTCCAAATGTTATTTATTTCACTTCCCGAGGTGGATAAACACTTTTTAAGGCCTCAGAGTGAGTAACTTGGCCATTTTCATTCACGTTTACCCATTCCACAAATTTTGCGTTCAGGGCCCCTGGAAGCATGAAAATCACTTTAAACATCTCATTTTATCTCTAAAAGTGATTATCCACGTACAAATGTGAATTTTAGTTCAAAGACGCAACATTTGAAAACAGACCATTTTTTTAGTTTCTGAAGCATGTCGTAAGGGGGGGTGGTTATCTCTTTTGTCAAAAATTGGGCATTTTTGATTGAACAATAAAGGCCTCCAAATGTTATTTATTTCACTTCCCGTGGTGGATAAACACTTTTTAAGGCCTCAGAGTGAGTAAATTGGCCATTTTCATTCACGTTTACCCATTCCACAAATTTTGCGTTCAGGGCCCCTTGAAGCATGAAAATCACTTTAAACATCTCATTTGATCTCTAAAAGTGATTATCCACGTACAAATGTGAATTTTAGTTCAATGACGCAACATTTGAAAACGGCACATTTTTTTAGTTTCTGGAGCATGTCGTAAGGGGGGGTGGTTATCTCTTTTGTCAAAAATCAGGCATTTTTGATTGAACAATAAAGGCCTCCAAATGTTATTTATTTCACTTCCTGTGGTGGAGAAACACTTTTTAAGGCCTCAGAGTGAGTAAATTGGCCCTTTTCATTCACGTTTACCCATTCCACAAATTTTGCGTTCATATCCCCTGGAAGCATGAAAATCACTTTAAACATCTCATTTTATCTCTAAAAGTGATTATCCACGTACAAATGTGAATTTTAGTTCAAAGACGCAACATTTGAAAACGGACCATTTTTTTAGTTTCTGAAGCATGTCGTAAGGGGGGGGTGGTTATCTCTTTTGTCAAAAATTGGGCATTTTTGATTGAATAATAAAGGCCTAAAAATGTTATTTAATTCACTTCCAGTGGTGGAGAAACACTTTTTAAGGCCTCAGAGTGAGTAAATTGGCCATTTTCATTCACGTTTACCCATTCCACAAAGCTTGCGTTCAGGGCCCCTGGAAGCATGAAAATCACTTTAAACATCTCATTTTATCTCTAAAAGTGATCATCCACGTACAAATGTGAATTTTAGTTCAAAGACGCAACATTTGAAAACGGACCATTTTTTTAGTTTCTGAAGCATGTCGTAAGGGGGGGTGGTTATCTCTTTCGTCAAAAATTGGGCATTTTTGATTGAACAATAAAGGCCTCCAAATGTTATTTATTTCACTTCCTGAGGTGGATAAACACTTTTTAAGGCCTCAGAGTGAGTAAATTGGCCATTTTCATTCACGTTTACCCATTCCACAAATTTTGCGTTCAGGGCCCCTGGAAGCACGAAAATCACTTAAAACATCTCATTTTATCTCTAAAAGTGATTATCCACGAACAAATGTGAATTTTAGTTCAAAGACGCAACATTTGAAAACGGACCATTTTTTTTAGTTTCTGAAGCATGGCGTAAGGGGGGGTGGTTATCTCTTTTGTCAAAAATTGGGCATTTTTGATTGAACAATGAAGGCCTAAAAATGTTATTTAATTCACTTCCAGTGGTGAAGAAACACTTTTTAAGGCCTCAGAGTGAGTAAATTGGACATTTTCATTCACGTTTACCCATTCCACAAATCTTGCGTTCAGAGCCCCTGGAAGCATGAAAATCACTTTAAACATCTCATTTTATCTCTAAAAGTGATTATCCATGAACAAATGTGAATTTTAGTTCAAAGACGCAACATGTGAAAACGGACCATTTTTTTAGTTTCTGAAGCATTGCGTAAGGGGGGGTGGTTATCTCTTTCGTCAAAAATTGGGCATTTTTGATTGAACAATAAAGGCCTCCAAATGTTATTTATTTCACTTCCCGAGGTGGATAAACACTTTTTAAGGCCTCAGAGTGAGTCAATTGGCCATTTTCATTCACGTTTACCCATTCCACAAATTTTGCGTTCAGGGCCCCTGGAAGCATGAAAATCACTTTAAACATCTCATTTTATCTCTAAAAGTGATTATCCACGAACAAATGTGAATTTTAGTTCAAAGACGCAGCATTTGAAAACGGACCATTTTTTTAGTTTCTGAAGCATGGCGTAAGGGGGGGTGGTTATCTCTTTTGTCAAAAATTGGGCATTTTTGATTGAACAATAAAGGCCTCCAAATGTTATTTATTTCACTTCGCGAGTTGGATAAACACTTTTTAAGGCCTCAGAGTGAGTAAATTGGCCATTTTCATTCACGTTTACCCATTCCACAAATCTTGCGTTCAGGGCCCCTGGAAGCATGAAAATCACTTTAAACATCTCATTTTATCTCTAAAAGTGATTATCCACGTACGAATGTGAATTTTAGTTCAAAGACGCAACATTTGAAAACGGACGATTTTTTTAGTTTCTGAAGCATGTCGTAAGGGGGGTGGTTATCTCTTTTGTCAAAAATTGGGCATTTTTGATTGAACAATAAAGGCCTAAAAATGTAATTTAATTCACTTCCCGTGGTGGAGAAACACTTTTTAAGGCCTCAGAGTGAGTAAATTGGCCATTTTCATTCACGTTTACCCATTCCACAAATTTTGCGTTCAGGGCCCCTGGAAGCATGAAAATCACTTTAAACATCTCATTTTATCTCTAAAAGTGATTATCCACGAACAAATGTGAATTTTAGTTCAAAGACGCAGCATTTGAAAACGGACCATTTTTTTAGTTTCTGAAGCATGGCGTAAGGGGGGGTGGTTATCTCTTTTGTCAAAAATTGGGCATTTTTGATTGAACAATAAAGGCCTCCAAATGTTATTTATTTCACTTCGCGAGTTGGATAAACACTTTTTAAGGCCTCAGAGTGAGTAAATTGGCCATTTTCATTCACGTTTACCCATTCCACAAATCTTGCGTTCAGGGCCCCTGGAAGCATGAAAATCACTTTAAACATCTCATTTTATCTCTAAAAGTGATTATCCACGTACAAATGTGAATTTTAGTTCAAAGACGCAACATTTGAAAACAGACCATTTTTTTAGTTTCTGAAGCATGTCGTAAGGGGAGGTGGTTATCTCTTTTGTCAAAAATTGGGCATTTTTGATTGAACAATAAAGGCCTCCAAATGTTATTTATTTCACTTCCCGTGGTGGATAAACACTTTTTAAGGCCTCAGAGTGAGTAAATTGGCCATTTTCATTCACGTTTACCCAATCCACAAATTTTGCGTTCAGGGCCCCTAGAAGCATGAAAATCACTTTAAACATCTCATTTGATCTCTAAAAGTGATTATCCACGTACAAATGTGAATTTTAGTTCAATGACGCAACATTTGAAAACGGCACATTTTTTTAGTTTCTGGAGCATGTCGTAAGGGGGGGTGGTTATCTCTTTTGTCAAAAATCAGGCATTTTTGATTGAACAATAAAGGCCTCCAAATGTTATTTATTTCACTTCCCGTGGTGGAGAAACACTTTTTAAGGCCTCAGAGTGAGTAAATTGGCCCTTATCATTCACGTTTACCCATTCCACAAATGTTGCGTTCATATCCCCTGGAAGCATGAAAATCACTTTAAACATCTCATTTTATCTCTAAAAGTGATTATCCACGTACAAATGTGAATTTTAGTTCAAAGACGCAACATTTGAAAACGGACCATTTTTTTAGTTTCTGAAGCATGTCGTAAGGGGGGGTGGTTATCTCTTTTGTCAAAAATTGGGCATTTTTGATTGAACAATAAAGGCCTAAAAATGTAATTTAATTCACTTCCTGTGGTGGAGAAACACTTTTTAAGGCCTCAGAGTGAGTAAATTGGCCATTTTCATTCACGTTTACCCATTCCAGAAATCTTGCGTTCAGGGCCCCTGGAAGCATGCAAATCACTTTAAACATCTCATTTTATCTCTAAAAGTGATTATCCACGTACAAATGTGAATTTTAGTTCAAAGACGCAACATTTGAAAACGGACCATTTTTTTAGTTTCTGAAGCATGTCGTAAGGGGGGGTGGTTATCTCTTTCGTCAAAAACTGGGCATTTTTGATTGAACAATAAAGGCCTCCAAATGTTATTTATTTCACTTCCCGTGGTGGAGAAACACTTTTTAAGGCCTCAGAGTGAATAAATTGGCCATTTTCATTCACGTTTACCCATTCCACAAATTTTGCGTTCAGGGCCCCTGGAAGCATGAAAATCACTTTAAACATCTCATTTTATCTCTAAAAGTGATTATCCACGTACAAATGTGAATTTTAGTTCAAAGACGCAACATTTGAAAACGGACCATTTTTTTAGTTTCTGAAGCATGTCGTAAGGGGGGGTGGTTATCTCTTTTGTCAAAAATTGGGCATTTTTGATTGAACAATAAAGGCCTCCAAATGTTATTTATTTCACTTCCCGAGGTGGATAAACACTTTTTAAGGCCTCAGAGTGAGTAACTTGGCCATTTTCATTCACGTTTACCCATTCCACAAATTTTGCGTTCAGGGCCCCTGGAAGCATGAAAATCACTTTAAACATCTCATTTGATCTCTAAAAGTGATTATCCATGTACAAATGTGAATTTTAGTTCAAAGACGCAACATTTGAAAACGGCACATTTTTTTAGTTTCTGGAGCATGTCGTAAGGGGGGGTGGTTATCTCTTTTGTCAAAAATCAGGCATTTTTGATTGAACAATAAAGGCCTCCAAATGTTATTTATTTCACTTCCCGTGGTGGAGAAACACTTTTTAAGGCCTCAGACTGAGTAAATTGGCCCTTTTCATTCACGTTTACCCATTCCACAAATTTTGCGTTCATATCCCCTGGAAGCATGAAAATCACTTTAAACATCTCATTTTATCTCTAAAAGTGATTATCCACGTACAAATGTGAATTTTAGTTCAAAGACGCAACATTTGAAAACGGACCATTTTTTTAGTTTCTGAAGCATGTCGTAAGGGGGGGTGGTTATCTCTTTTGTCAAAAATTGGGCATTTTTGATTGAACAATAAAGGCCTAAAAATGTAATTTAATTCACTTCCTGTGGCGGAGAAACACTTTTTAAGGCCTCAGAGTGAGTAAATTGGCCATTTTCATTCACGTTTACCCATTCCAGAAATGTTGCGTTCAGGGCCCCTGGAAGCATGCAAATCACTTTAAACATCTCATTTTATCTCTAAAAGTGATTATCCACGTACAAATGTGAATTTTAGTTCAAAGACGCAACATTTGAAAACGGACCATTTTTTTAGTTTCTGAAGCATGTCGTAAGGGGGGGTGGTTATCTCTTTTGTCAAAAATTGGGCATTTTTGATTGAACAATAAAGGCCTAAAAATGTTATTTATTTCACTTCCTGTGGTGGAGAAACACTTTTTAAGGCCTCAGAGTGAGTAAATTGGCCATTTTCATTCACGTTTACCCATTCCAGAAATCTTGCGTTCAGGGCCCCTGGAAGCATGCAAATCACTTTAAACATCTCATTTGATCTCTAAAAGTGATTATCCACGTACAAATGTGAATTTTAGTTCAAAGACGCAACATTTGAAAACGGACCATTTTTTTACTTTCTGAAGCATGTCGTAAGGGGGGGTGGTTATCTCTTTCGACAAAAATTGGGCATTTTTGATTGAACAATAAAGGCCTCCAAATGTTATTTATTTCACTTCCCGTGGTAGAGAAACACTTTTTAAGGCCTCAGAGTGAGTAAATTGGCCATTTTCATTCACGTTTACCCATTCCACAAATTTTGCGTTCACGGCCTCTGGAAGCATGAAAATCACTTTAAACATCTCATTATATCTCTAAAAGTGATTATTCACGAACAAATGTGAATTTTAGTTCAAAGACGCAACATTTGAAAACGGACCATTTTTTTAGTTTCTGAAGCATGGCGTAAGGGGGGTGGTTATCTCTTTTGTCAAAAAATGGGCATTTTTGATTGAACAATAAAGGCCTAAAAATGTTATTTAATTCACTTCCAGTGGTGGAGAAACACTTTTTAAGGCCTCAGAGTGAGTAAATTGGTCATTTTCATTCACGTTTACCCATTCCACAAAGCTTGCGTTCAGGGCCCCTGGAAGCATGAAAATCACTTTAAACATCTCATTTTATCTCTAAAAGTGATCATCCACGTACAAATGTGAATTTTAGTTCAAAGACGCAACATTTGAAAACGGACCATTTTTTTAGTTTCTGAAGCATTGCGTAAGGGGGGGTGGTTATCTCTTTCGTCAAAAATTGGGCATTTTTGATTGAACAATAAAGGCCTCCAAATGTTATTTATTTCACTTCCCGAGGTGGATAAACACTTTTTAAGGCCTCAGAGTGAGTAAATTGGCCATTTTCATTCACGTTTACCCATTCCACAAATTTTGCGTTCAGGGCCCCTGGAAGCATGAAAATCACTTTAAACATCTCATTTTATCTCTAAAAGTGATTATCCACGAACAAATGTGAATTTTAGTTCAAAGACGCAGCATTTGAAAACGGACCATTTTTTTAGTTTCTGAAGCATGGCGTAAGGGGGGGTGGTTATCTCTTTTGTCAAAAATTGGGCATTTTTGATTGAACAATAAAGGCCTCCAAATGTTATTTATTTCACTTCGCGAGTTGGATAAACACTTTTTAAGGCCTCAGAGTGAGTAAATTGGCCATTTTCATTCACGTTTACCCATTCCACAAATCTTGCGTTCAGGGCCCCTGGAAGCATGAAAATCACTTTAAACATCTCATTTTATCTCTAAAAGTGATTATCCACGTACGAATGTGAATTTTAGTTCAAAGACGCAACATTTGAAAACGGACCATTTTTTTAGTTTCTGAAGCATGTCGTAAGGGGGGTGGTTATCTCTTTTGTCAAAAATTGGGCATTTTTGATTGAACAATAAAGGCCTAAAAATGTAATTTAATTCACTTCCCGTGGTGGAGAAACACTTTTTAAGGCCTCAGAGTGAGTAAATTGGCCATTTTCATTCACGTTTACCCATTCCACAAATCTTGCGTTCAGGGCCCCTGGAAGCATGCAAATCACTTTAAACATCTCATTTTATCTCTAAAAGTGATTATCCACGTACAAATGTGAATTTTAGTTCAAAGACGCAACATTTGAAGGGGGGCGTGGCCAAGCCGGCTACCATGGCGGCAGCAGCTTGCTAGGGCTCCGAGACCGGGCCGGACAACTGACCGTCTCCAGGCGTTGCTCCTGCAGAGACACGCATCCCTGGGCACCGGAACGGTCCTGGCGTCCCCTACTGTGCAGCCGCGGGGCATTGAAAGGAGGAAGAGCAACGGAGGCGCAGGGAAACCTCTTACCGGGACTCGATGACCCAAGATGGCGGCGGGCGATTCAGGAGGTCCGCGATAACGCACCCGGGGGACGGCTCCGACACGGACATAACTGGTGAAGCTCCCCGTGCCTTACACTTGCAGCGGCAGTGACGAGGGCTCAGCACTGGCGGACGGCGGAGCCCTGGAGGCCTGACGAGAGAGTGCATATCGGCGCGCAGAAGCTGGGCGGCCATGACTACAACGACGCGCGCCTCGCGCTGTGACCGGCTCCACAGGTGAAAAGGCGAGGCGGTACGGGCCCGGGACAATTCATCCCCTGCAGGGCGTTTAAACGCTGGGACTTCTGTGGCGAGAGCAGCACCGAGGGGGAGTCCTGGTGTTTCTCGGATCGGGGCGCCTGACCCTAAGATGGCGCCCGGCGGGACATTGCAATAACGAAGCTTGGAGCTCGAGGTGCGGGAAAAAGACAGCCAGCGCTGGCGAGGCACGTCCTGCGCTTCCCCCTTATCAGGCCTGGGACACCCCCCCTTACAGGGAGACACAAGTTTGGTAGACACCAAGCATCAATGTCAACACAGCGCCCTGCGTGTCGACGGAGAGCAGCCCCCTAGCAACCAGGTGCAGACACGGGACAACTCATCCCCTGCGTGGAGAGCGGCACTGAGGGTGGAGGCCTAGCGTGTCTTGATGCAGGATCGGGGCGCCTGAGCCCGTTTGGCTGACACCAGGCTTCAATATTCATTCAGCGCCTGACGAGTTGACGAAGGGCAGCCCCCTGGCAACCTACTGGAGAGCGCCGGGCGGCAGAGTGTCCACGGGACCTGGGGAGCCCTGCCTCATGAGGAGCTTAGCGGTGGGACGATTCCGGACCTGTGCTCTGCCCGATAATCCCTGGAGGCGACAGTCGGTAGCCTCCGTGTGACCCACGGGCAGGGGAAGAGCAGTGGAGTGTCCGTGGGACCGGAGGCGGCCTGCAGCAGTGTACAGACGCCCCGGGCGGGAACGCAGGTTGCTGGAGAGGGCAGGACTGACAACGAGGCGCCCCCCAGCCTCCCTGAGGGGAGAGGGACTCCACGAACTCGGCGGACAAGCTCGAGGCACTGACGTACCCGGACAACCGCGATGGGGAAACCCCGGGGGACCCAACAGACGTCGGTTCCCGAGACGGCCCCTGAGAAGATGCCGAAAACCCGGACATGGGTGGGTGCGGTGGAGACGCAGTCCGACTCCTCGGTCTCCGTCAAGTTGGACCAGGTTCTAGCCGCTATAGAGCATTCTAGAGTCTCGATGGAGGAGCGGCTCGGGACGCTGGCGACAGACATCAGCCTTATCCGTGACGACCATCGGAAACTGGTGGATAGAGTGAAAGACAGAGAAAGGAAGTTAGAGGACATACAGCCGAAGATCGATAAGCACCAGCAGACCCTCCAGGGGGTGCTACATCGCCTGACACTCGTGGAGGAACGTGCGGACGATTTAGAAGGACGCTCCCGACGCTGTAACATTCGCGTACTGGGGCTACCCGAAGGAATTGAAGGCACGAACCCCCTGCAGTACTTGGAGACATGGGTGAAATCCTTCACTCCGGAAAAAGATCGCTCCGCATTCTTCTCTATGGAGAGAGCCCACAGGGTCCCGGCCCGCAGGCCACCCCCTGGGGCGGCCCCACGGCCGATGCTGGCGAAGTTCCTCCATTTCCGAGACAGAGATGCAGTGCTGCGCGCGGCCCGAGTGGCGGGCGCCCTGCAGGTCGCCAATCAACGTATCATGGTGTTCCCAGACTATGCGAGAGCAGTTCAACAACAACGGGCCTCCTTTCTGAGTGTAAAACGCCGGCTGCGCGAGAACAATATCCAATACTCCCTACTGTTCCCGGCTCGCCTCAGAGTGGTCCACGCCGATTCCACTGTATTTTTCACAAACGCCTCGGAAGCACAAGATTGGGCAGACCTACATTGCACACGACAATCTAGAGCGGAGATCGCAAGAGACCCGCACCCTAAGCCCTCACGTTCTGGAAGGAGATCGCAGCGACGCCCACGCAGCGGAGTGGGTGGCAGAGCCCATGCACGCACCCAGGACTCTCCCGATCTAGAGCAAATTGTGAAAGAGCGGAGGGAGGCCCTACAAGCAGTGATCGATTTGCAAGCATCTCCCCTGCCGGACGACATAGACCGACCACCGCATATCTTTACCTCGGAGGGGGAGAATGAAAGCGATGGAACGGTGTCGGGGGAAGACTCGGTGACGCCCCCCATGGTCACTCCTCAGACGGCGGACCTTATTCTGGACGAACAATCTGGCTCCCGAGCGAAATGAGACGGGTCTTCTGAGACTGGCATAGAGCTAAGTACACTGTCTCCCCACCCATCGGACATACACATCAGTCTCACTACTCGCTAAAGCAGGACGAACGCCCATTTTCTCTGCTAATGGCCCGACTCGTTTCTAGCCCAGTATGCATGCACCGCTGCCCCTTTCGTATATAGTTGTACCCCCCTTCATTGGGTAAACAGGTTTGGACGCATCGTTTTTGGCGATGGGCCCTAGGCATTGGGAATGTTCCCCGACCCCGATTGTTAAGTTATTTGCCCCAGTTCAGCACTTCCCTATCCCCCTACATGGAAGGACACGGATCCAGACGTCCGCTACACAGGATTATACGGAGTTGGGGGAGGCAGGCGCCCTTAGTCAGATAACTCGACCAAGCTTTCCACACCTTAAGAGAAGCAGCCCCACACATGGCGAAAAGACACAAAGACATGACACCTCATACGCCTCACACTGATGTCACCATCCTCACTCTAAATGTTAGGGCGCTTCACACTCCGCGCAAAAGATATGCGGTGTACTCTTATGCAAAGCGCCACAACGCCCCGATAGTCTTGCTACAAGAGACACACCTCATTGAGAAAGAGGTTGGGAAGCTACAGTCAAAATGGAGGGGTCTCATTTGCGCCACGACTTATTCTGCATATGCACGGGGGGCGTTGATTTGGGTGCGACCGGGAACCCCCTTTCAAGAGCTTCGGAGGGTGGTAGACAAAGAAGGTAGATATGCGCTACTGGAGGGTCTTTTGGATGGGCAGCTTGTACTTCTCGGTAGCATTTATGCCCCTAATGTAGAACAAGATAAATTCTGGGACCATCTCACGGGGGTCCTTGCCCCATTTGCTTCCATACCCTGGGTCCTGGGAGGAGACTATAACTGCACACTCGACTTGAGCCTTGACCGCTCACACCCCCCTCCACCACACTCCCCGGCACAAAAGCAGACTGACAGATTCCGGGCTTGGATTACACACTGGTCGCTCACCGATGCTTGGCGCATGCGTCACCCTTCGATCCGTTTGTACTCCTTCCACTCCATCCCACACAATTTGCGCGTCCGTCTTGATCGATTTTTATGCTCGGCGACTATATTACCCAAGATTGCCCACACAGACTACTTGGGCAGGGTCATCTCCGATCACGATGCACACATCCTCCAGTTACACTGGCAGCCCCCACACCCGCCGGTTCCCACCTGGCGCTTGCCGCGGGACTGTCTATCGGACCAGGTCTTCCGGCACGAACAGGAGAGTAGCATTCAAGACTATTTCCTCCGCAACTCGGGCACAGCATCATCCACATTGGTGGAATGGGATGCATTTAAGGTGGTGGCTCGGGGAGAGTGCTTGAAGCAAATAACAGGAGCTAGGCGCGTACTGGAGCAGGCTCTTACCACGGCTGAGCAACACTTGGCTGCTCTCACCAAACGGGATTCCACGTCCGAGGGTGAGACGCGGCGTATAGCCGAAGCAAAAACTGCCTATCATGCTGCCTCCGCGGATTTGCGACGATACAACTTCCGGTCGTACGCTACACGGATGCATAAAGAGAGGGACAAAACGGGCACTCTCTTAGCATGGCTGGCCAAGCAGGACACAGACATCAAGCCCATTACCGAGATAGTGAACCCTGAGGGGCTACTGGTGCGTTCCCAGGCAGGGATTCTCGGGGCCTTTCGCGACTACTATGCGGCGATATATAGCGACCCTGCCTCTACCCCACAAGCTGTAGTGGATCGATTTCTCGATCCCCTACCTATCCCAATCATTACGAAGACAGAGAGGGAGGCCCTAGACGCCGTAATCACCGCGGCAGATGTGACACGGGCCCTGCGGGCCCTAGCCCGAAATAAAGCTCCGGGGCTAGACGGGTTTCCCTTAGAATATTACACGACATTCTCGGTGCACTTGGTTCCTCGATTGGTAGAGATGTTCGCGGCGGCACTGAAGAAGGGGGAACTACCGAAATCCATGCGAGAATCCGTAATCGTGACGTTCTTGAAACCCCATAGGGACCCGCAACAAATGGCCTCCTATCGCCCCATATCACTGTTGTCCGCTGATTGCAAACTCCTCGGGAAAACTCTTGCGGACAGATACGTACAAATCATACGCTCCTTGGTCCACCCAGATCAGTGCGGATTTATACCCGGCAGACGCACATCTCAGAACATACGTCGGGTTTTTCACATTCAGGATCAGGTGAAGGGGATATACCCTCGAGCGGCCTGTCCCATCCTGGATCTTGAGAAGGCCTTTGATTCCCTCACGTGGCAGTTTCTGTTTTCAGTGCTACAGAGAGCGGGCATCGGGTCTACCCTCTTAGCGTACACACGCCTACTGTACACCGGGCTGACATCACGGATACGCCTGGGCCGGTATATATCGACGGAGTTTGCGGTTCAGAGGGGCACGCGACAGGGCTGCCCACTGTCCCCTCTACTTTTTGCTCTGGCGGTTGAGCCCCTCGCCATACGACTTCGGCGGGAGGGGGAGAGTTGGGGTATCCCGGTGGCAGGCACAGTGCATAGTGTTTCCTTATACGCGGACGACCTGTTGATTTATGTGCGGGACATTGCGGACGACCTGACTCCCCTTTGGGAGACTTTGACGGAATTTACAGCGGCCTCGGGACTGCGGGTGAACTGGGATAAGTCCACGATATACCCACTGCATCCGGGCCTCATCCCACAGGAGGTTCGCATGGGCGCTCAGCGGGTGCCCTGGAGTGCGGAGGCCCCTCGATACCTCGGGGTCCGCCTATACCACTCCTCCACAGATATGTTCGAGGGTAACCATATTAGGGCATTGGCGAGTATTAGGGCTACGGTTGGATTCTGGAGGAGCCTTCCGTTGGCTCCAATAGGGAGAGTGGCATTGGCCAAAATGATCATGGTCCCAAGATTATTGTATTTCTTTACCAATTTGCCAGTAATTCCGCCCAGAGCCTTTTTTCGGGACCTAGACTCCCTCCTCAGCGCACTCATCTGGGGGTCCGCCAGACACAGAAAAGCCCTGAAAAAATTGCAGTTGCCCACCTCACAGGGTGGCCTGGGAGCCCCCTCATTCGAGGCCTACTTCCTAGCAGCACAGCTGCAGTGGCTGTCGCACTGGACGGCAGACAGGTATACTGTGGAAACTCACACCATCGCAGGACAGATATCGGTCCCGGAGATCCGTCGCCTACTCCTCCCTGGCACCAAACCAAAACGCACATACCCTCTGCAAGTGTCAGTGGCACGTAGGTGCATGCTGAGGATACACCGCATGTCCCCGGGGACCCCGTTGTACTCCCCTCTACTCACCCTGGCGGGATGGCCCAAACAGGAACACTACTACACAACAAACGCGGTCCGCACGTGGACATCGTGTGGTATAACGGAAGTGGAGTCCCTTTTTGAGGACGGGCAACTAAGACCGTTCCACAGTCTTGTGGCAGAATACGATCTTCCCCCGGGACAATTCCTGCTTCACCGCCAACTCCTAGATAGCTACCGACCATATCAGGACCTAATCAAAGGGGAACCACGCACACATCCAGTTCTTCACACGATCCTACACATGGGAGCAGGGCAACATTTAACGACATGGCTTTATAAAGCCATTCGGGAACTGACTAATAAACCACTGGAGACCCTGAGGGCTACCTGGGAGGCTGAAATCGGGCGCGCACTACATGATGGGGAGTGGGAGAGGGCTTTGGAGTACCCTAAGAAGGTCTCAAGAAACGCACGCTTTAAGAATATCCAATATTACATTCTGCACAGGGCCTATTTAACGCCTGCACGCCTCCAACGATTCTACCCCGACACTCAGATCCTATGTCCCAGATGCCACGAACGGAATGCGGATTTCCAGCATATGTTTTGGATTTGTTCCGTCATTAAAACTTTCTGGCACCATATTCATACTGCTTTGGGTACTCTCACAGGGCTGGCCTGCATGAACACGTGGGAGGCCTGCGCCATAGGCGTCTTTCGCGCAAGTAAGCAGCACAAGGTGCGGACCCGTTTTCTCTCCCTTGCGGTGCTCTTAGCCAAACGCAGCATCGCCATGCACTGGCGCTCCCCCACCGGTCCACCGCTGGCGGCTTGGGTGGGAGCAACACACAAATGGGCGGCGGCTGAGGAGGAGACATTACGGGAGGAGGAGGTGCGAGGGGTCCGCAAACACCCAATATCCATGGAATGGGCCATGCTATTATATCAGTTCAAGCAGCTAACCCCGGGAGCAGATCCAACAGACGGCCCGCCCACATTGTCAGCCCTGCACACGCAGTCACAGACCCCACCCAACCAATCTCTCGAAATAACGACCGCATGAACTCCACACGAACACCAGCATCAGGGGTGCTATCGTGGCTTCAGATCGAATCGAATCTGATAGGCAACCGTGAGTCACAGTGGTGCCTTACCCATACGACGTTCCATACCCTCGCTAGAGATTCTGGAGAGGTTCTTCCATGCCCGTTCCCTAGGTTATGCCCCGTTACACCCCAGTTCCTGTGCCATGTCTGGAACCTGAGACAACAGGGTACACTCATCACGATATATCTGTAAGTTGTTTATGCTCCCACTTGATGTATCACCAGTATATACAGATATTATGTACCACCATGGAATATACAGTCTAACCTCACTATTCGATAACTTTGTATGATGTACGATGTGTGAAATATGAAAATGGCAATAAAAATATGTTTAAAAAAAAAAAGACGCAACATTTGAAAACGGACCATTTTTTTAGTTTCTGAAGCATGTCGTAAGGGGGGTGGTTATCTCTTTTGTCAAAAATTGGGCATTTTTGATTGAACAATAAAGGCCTCCAAATGTTATTTATTTCACTTCCCGTGGTGAAGAAACACTTTTTAAGGCCTCAGAGTGAGTAAATTGGCCATTTTCATTCACGTTTACCCATTCCACAAATTTTGCGTTCAGGGCCCCTGGAAGCATGAAAATCACTTTAAACATCTCATTTTATCTCTAAAAGTGATTATCCACGAACAAATGTGAATTTTAGTTCAAAGACGCAACATTTGAAAACGGACCATTTTTTTAGTTTCTGAAGCATGTCGTAAGGGGGGGTGGTTATCTCTTTCGTCAAAAATTGGGCATTTTTGATTGAACAATAAAGGCCTCCAAATGTTATTTATTTCACTTCCCGAGGTGGAGAAACACTTTTTAAGGCCTCAGAGTGAGTAAATTGGCCATTTTCATTCAAGTTTACCCATTCCACAAATCTTGCGTTCAGGGCCCCTGGAAGCATGAAAATCACTTTAAACATCTCATTTTATCTCTAAAAGTGATTATCCACGTACAAATGTGAATTTTAGTTCAAAGACGCAACATTTGAAAACAGACCATTTTTTTAGTTTCTGAAGCATGTCGTAAGGGGGGGTGGGTATCTCTATTGTCAAAAATTGGGCATTTTTGATTGAACATTAAAGGACTTAAAATGTTATTTAATCTTCTTCCCGTGGTGGAGAATCACTTTTTAAGGCCTCAGAGTGAGTAAATTGGCCATTTTCATTCACGTTTACCCATTCCACAAATTTTGCGTTCAGGGCCCCTGGAAGCATGAAAATCACTTTAAACATCTCATTTTATCTCTAAAAGTGATTATCCACGAACAAATGTGAATTTTAGTTCAAAGACGCAGCATTTGAAAACGGACCATTTTTTTAGTTTCTGAAGCATGGCGTAAGGGGGGGTGGTTATCTCTTTTGTCAAAAATTGGGCATTTTTGATTGAACAATAAAGGCCTAAAAATGTTATTTAATTCACTTCCAGTGGTGGAGAAACACTTTTTAAGGCCTCAGAGTGAGTAAATTGGCCATTTTCATTCACGTTTACCCATTCCACAAATCTTGCGTTCAGGGCCCCTGGAAGCATGAAAATCACTTTAAACATCTCATTTTATCTCTAAAAGTGATTATCCACGTACAAATGTGAATTTTAGTTCAAAGACGCAACATTTGAAAACGGACCATTTTTTTAGTTTCTGAAGCATGTCGTAAGGGGGGGGGTGGTTATCTCTTCCGTCAAAAATTGGGCATTTTTGATTGAACAATGAAGGCCTAAAAATGTTATTTATTTCACTTCCCGTGGTGGAGAAACACTTTTTAAGGCCTCAGAGTGAGTAAATTGGCCCTTTTCATTCACGTTTACCCATTCCACAAATGTTGTGTTCATATCCCCTGGAAGCATGAAAATCACTTTAAACATCTCATTTTATCTCTAAAAGTGATTATCCACGTACAAATGTGAATTTTAGTTCAAAGACGCAACATTTGAAAACGGACCATTTTTTTAGTTTCTGAAGCATGGCGTAAGGGGGGGTGGTTATCTCTTTTGTCAAAAATTGGGCATTTTTGATTGAACAATAAAGGCCTCCAAATGTTATTTATTTCACTTCCCGAGTTGGATAAACACTTTTTAAGGCCTCAGAGTGAGTAAATTGGCCATTTTCATTCACGTTTACCCATTCCACAAATCTTGCGTTCAGGGCCCCTGGAAGCATGAAAATCACTTTAAACATCTCATTTTATCTCTAAAAGTGATTATCCACGTACGAATGTGAATTTTAGTTCAAAGACGCAACATTTGAAAACGGACCATTTTTTTAGTTTCTGAAGCATGGCGTTAGGGGGGGTGGTTATCTCTTTTGTCAAAAATTGGGCATTTTTGATTGAACAATAAAGGCCTCCAAATGTTATTTATTTCACTTCCCGAGGTGGATAAACACTTTTTAAGGCCTCAGAGTGAGTAAATTGGCCATTTTCATTCACGTTTACCCATTCCACAAATCTTGCGTTCAGGGCCCCTGGTAGCATGAAAATCACTTTAAACATCTCATTTTATCTCTAAAAGTGATTATCCACGTACAAATGTGAATTTTAGTTCAAAGACGCAACATTTGAATACTGACCTTTTTTTAGTTTCTGAAGCATGTCGTAAGGGGGGGTGGTTATCTCTTTTGTCAAAAATTGGGCATTTTTGATTGAACAATAAAGGCCTAAAAATGTAATTTAATTCACTTCCTGTGGTGGAGAAACACTTTTTAAGGCCTCAGAGTGAGTAAATTGGCCATTATCATTCCCGTTTACCCATTCCACAAATTTTGCGTTCAGGGCCCCTGGAAGCATGAAAATCACTTTAAACATCTCATTTTATCTCTAAAAGTGATTATCCACGAACAAATGTTAATTTTAGTTCAAAGACGCAACATTTGAAAACGGACCATTTTTTTATTTTCTGAAGCATGGCGTAAGGGGGGACGGTTATCTCTTTTGTCAAAAATTGGGCATTTTTGATTGAACAATAAAGGCCTAAAAATGTTATTTAATTCACTTCCAGTGGTGGAGAAAGACTTTTTAAGGCCTCAGAGTGAGTAAATTGGCCATTTTCATTCACGTTTACCCATTCCACAAATCTTGCGTTCAGGGCCCCTGGAAGCATGAAAATCACTTTAAACATCTCATTTTATCTCTAAAAGTGATTATCCACGTACAAATGTGAATTTTAGTTCAAAGACCCAACATTTGAAAACGGACCTTTTTTTAGTTTCTGAAGCATGTCGTAAGGGGGGGTGGTTATCTCTTTCGTCAAAAATTGGGCATTTTTGATTGAACAATAAAGGCCTCCAAATGTTATTTATTTCACTTCCCGAGGTGGAGAAACACTTTTTAAGGCCTCAGAGTGAGTAAATTGGCCATTTTCATTCACGTTTACCCATTCCACAAATCTTGCGTTCAGGGCCCCTGGAAGCATGAAAATCACTTTAAACATCTCATTTTATCTCTAAAAGTGATTATCCACGTACAAATGTGAATTTTAGTTCAAAGACGCAACATTTGAAAACAGACCATTTTTTTAGTTTCTGAAGCATGTCGTAAGGGGGGTGGTTATCTCTTTCGTCAAAAATTGGGCATTTTTGATTGAACAATAAAGGCCTAAAAATGTTATTTAATTCACTTCCCGTGGTGGAGAATCACTTTTTAAGGCCTCAGAGTGAGTAAATTGGCCATTTTCATTCACGTTTACCCATTCCACAAATTTTGCGTTCAGGGCCCCTGGAAGCATGAAAATCACTTTAAACATCTCATTTTATCTCTAAAAGTGATTATCCACGTACAAATTTAAATTTTAGTTCAAAGACGCAATGTTATTTATTTCACTTCCCGTGGTGGAGAAACACTTTTTAAGGCCTCAGAGTGAGTAAATTGGCCCTTTTCATTCACGTTTACCCATTCCACAAATTTTGCGTTCATATCCCCGGGAAGCATGAAAATCACTTTAAACATCTCATTTTATCTCTAAAAGTGATTATCCACGTACAAATGTGAATTTTAGTTCAAAGACGCAACATTTGAAAACGGACCATTTTTTTAGTTTCTGAAGCATGTCGTAAGGGGGGGTGGTTATCTCTTTTGTCAAAAATTGGGCATTTTTGATTGAACAATAAAGGCCTCCAAATGTTATTTATTTCACTTCCCGAGGTGGATAAACACTTTTTAAGGCCTCAGAGTGAGTAAATTGGCCATTCTCATTCACGTTTACCCATTCCACAAATTTTGCGTTCAGGGCCCCTGGAAGCATGAAAATCACTTTAAACATCTCATTTGATCTCTAAAAGTGATTATCCACGTACAAATGTGAATTTTAGTTCAAAGACGCAACATTTGAAAATGGCACATTTTTTTAGTTTCTGGAGCATGTCGTAAGGGGGGTGGTTATCTCTTTTGTCAAAAATCAGGCATTTTTGATTGAACAATAAAGGCCTCCAAATGTTATTTATTTCACTTCCCGTGGTGGAGAAACACTTTTTAAGGCCTCAGAGTGAGTAAATTGGCCCTTTTCATTCACGTTTACCCATTCCACAAATTTTGCGTTCATATCCCCTGGAAGCATGAAAATCACTTTAAACATCTCATTTTATCTCTAAAAGTGATTATCCACGTACAAATGTGAATTTTAGTTCAAAGACGCAACATTTGAAAACGGACCATTTTTTTAGTTTCTGAAGCATGTCGTAAGGGGGGGTGGTTATCTCTTTTGTCAAAAATTGGGCATTTTTGATTGAACAATAAAGGCCTAAAAATGTAATTTAATTCACTTCCTGTGGTGGAGAAACCCTTTTTAAGGCCTCACAGTGAGTAAATTGGCCATTTTCATTCACGTTTACCCATTCCAGAAATCTTGCGTTCAGGGCCCGTGGAAGCATGCAAATCACTTTAAACATCTCATTTTATCTCTAAAAGTGATTATCCACGAACAAATGTGAATTTTAGTTCAAAGACGCAACATTTGAAAACGGACCATTTTTTTATTTTCTGAAGCATGGCGTAAGGGGGGGTGGTTATCTCTTTTGTCAAAAATTGGGCATTTTTGATTGAACAATAAAGGCCTAAAAATGTTATTTAATTCACTTCCAGTGGTGGAGAAAGACTTTTTAGGGCCTCAGAGTGAGTAAATTGGCCATTTTAATTCACGTTTACCCATTCCACAAATCTTGCGTTCAGGGCCCCTGGAAGCATGAAAATCACTTTAAACATCTCATTTTATCTCTAAAAGTGATTATCCACGTACAAATGTGAATTTTAGTTCAAAGACCCAACATTTGAAAACGGACCATTTTTTTAGTTTCTGAAGCATGTCGTAAGGGGGGGTGGTTATCTCTTTCGTCAAAAATTGGGCATTTTTGATTGAACAATAAAGGCCTCCAAATGTTATTTATTTCACTTCCCGAGGTGGAGAAACACTTTTTAAGGCCTCAGAGTGAGTAAATTGGCCATTTTCATTCACGTTTACCCATTCCACAAATTTTGCGTTCAGGGCCCCTGGAAGCATGAAAATCACTTTAAACATCTCATTTTATCTCTAAAAGTGATTATCCACGAACAAATGTGAATTTTAGTTCAAAGACGCAACATTTGAAAACGGACCATTTTTTTATTTTCTGAAGCATGGCGTAAGGGGGGTGGTTATCTCTTTTGTCAAAAATTGGGCATTTTTGATTGAACAATAAAGGCCTAAAAATGTAATTTAATTCACTTCCTGTGGTGGAGAAACCCTTTTTAAGGCCTCAGAGTGAGTAAATTGGCCATTTTCATTCACGTTTACCCATTCCAGAAATCTTGCGTTCAGGGCCCGTGGAAGCATGCAAATCACTTTAAACATCTCATTTTATCTCTAAAAGTGATTATCCACGAACAAATGTGAATTTTAGTTCAAAGACGCAACATTTGAAAACGGACCATTTTTTTATTTTCTGAAGCATGGCGTAAGGGGGGGTGGTTATCTCTTTTGTCAAAAATTGGGCATTTTTGATTGAACAATAAAGGCCTAAAAATGTTATTTAATTCACTTCCAGTGGTGGAGAAAGACTTTTTAGGGCCTCAGAGTGAGTAAATTGGCCATTTTCATTCACGTTTACCCATTCCACAAATCTTGCGTTCAGGGCCCCTGGAAGCATGAAAATCACTTTAAACATCTCATTTTATCTCTAAAAGTGATTATCCACGTACAAATGTGAATTTTAGTTCAAAGACCCAACATTTGAAAACGGACCATTTTTTTAGTTTCTGAAGCATGTCGTAAGGGGGGGTGGTTATCTCTTTCGTCAAAAATTGGGCATTTTTGATTGAACAATAAAGGCCTCCAAATTTTATTTATTTCACTTCCCGAGGTGGAGAAACACTTTTTAAGGCCTCAGAGTGAGTAAATTGGCCATTTTCATTCACGTTTACCCATTCCACAAATCTTGCGTTCAGGGCCCCTGGAAGCATGAAAATCACTTTAAACATCTCATTTTATCTCTAAAAGTGATTATCCACGTACAAATGTGAATTTTAGTTCAAAGACGCAACATTTGAAAACAGACCATTTTTTTAGTTTCTGAAGCATGTCGTAAGGGGGGGTGGTTATCTCTTTTGTCAAAAATTGGGCATTTTTGATTGAACAATAAAGGCCTAAAAATGTTATTTAATTCACTTCCCGTGGTGGAGAATCACTTTTTAAGGCCTCAGAGTGAGTAAGTTGGCCATTTTCATTCACGTTTACCCATTCCACAAATTTTGCGTTCAGGGCCCCTGGAAGCATGAAAATCACTTTAAACATCTCATTTTATCTCTAAAAGTGATTATCCACGAACAAATGTGAATTTTAGTTCAAAGACGCAACATTTGAAAACGGACCATTTTTTTATTTTCTGAAGCATGGCGTAAGGGGGGGTGGTTATCTCTTTTGTCAAAAATTGGGCATTTTTGATTGAACAATAAAGGCCTAAAAATGTTATTTAATTCACTTCCAGTGGTGGAGAAAGACTTTTTAAGGCCTCAGAGTGAGTAAATTGGCCATTTTCATTCACGTTTACCCATTCCACAAATCTTGCGTTCAGGGCCCCTGGAAGCATGAAAATCACTTTAAACATCTCATTTTATCTCTAAAAGTGATTATCCACGTACAAATGTGAATTTTAGTTCAAAGACGCAACATTTGAAAACGGACCATTTTTTTAGTTTCTGAAGCATGTCGTAAGGGGGGGTGGTTATCTCTTTCGTCAAAAATTGGGCATTTTTGATTGAACAATAAAGGCCTCCAAATGTTATTTATTTCACTTCCCGAGGTGGAGAAACACTTTTTAAGGCCTCAGAGTGAGTAAATTGGCCATTTTCATTCAAGTTTACCCATTCCACAAATCTTGCGTTCAGGGCCCCTGGAAGCATGAAAATCACTTTAAACATCTCATTTTATCTCTAAAAGTGATTATCCACGTACAAATGTGAATTTTAGTTCAAAGACGCAACATTTGAAAACAGACCATTTTTTTAGTTTCTGAAGCATGTCGTAAGGGGGGGTGGGTATCTCTTTTGTCAAAAATTGGGCATTTTTGATTGAACAATAAAGGCCTAAAAATGTTATTTAATTCACTTCCCGTGGTGGAGAATCACTTTTTAAGGCCTCAGAGTGAGTAAATTGGCCATTTTCATTCACGTTTACCCATTCCACAAATTTTGCGTTCAGGGCCCCTGGAAGCATGAAAATCACTTTAAACATCTCATTTTATCTCTAAAAGTGATTATCCACGAACAAATGTGAATTTTAGTTCAAAGACGCAGCATTTGAAAACGGACCATTTTTTTAGTTTCTGAAGCATGGCGTAAGGGGGGGTGGTTATCTCTTTTGTCAAAAATTGGGCATTTTTGATTGAACAATAAAGGCCTAAAAATGTTATTTAATTCACTTCCAGTGGTGGAGAAACACTTTTTAAGGCCTCAGAGTGAGTAAATTGGCCATTTTCATTCACGTTTACCCATTCCACAAATCTTGCGTTCAGGGCCCCTGGAAGCATGAAAATCACTTTAAACATCTCATTTTATCTCTAAAAGTGATTATCCACGTACAAATGTGAATTTTAGTTCAAAGACGCAACATTTGAAAACGGACCATTTTTTTAGTTTCTGAAGCATGTCGTAAGGGGGGGGTGGTTATCTCTTCCGTCAAAAATTGGGCATTTTTGATTGAACAATGAAGGCCTAAAAATGTTATTTATTTCACTTCCCGTGGTGGAGAAACACTTTTTAAGGCCTCAGAGTGAGTAAATTGGCCCTTTTCATTCACGTTTACCCATTCCACAAATGTTGTGTTCATATCCCCTGGAAGCATGAAAATCACTTTAAACATCTCATTTTATCTCTAAAAGTGATTATCCACGTACAAATGTGAATTTTAGTTCAAAGACGCAACATTTGAAAACGGACCATTTTTTTAGTTTCTGAAGCATGTCGTAAGGGGGGGTGGTTATCTCTTTTGTCAAAAATTGGGCATTTTTGATTGAACAATAAAGGCCTCCAAATGTTATTTATTTCACTTCCCGAGTTGGATAAACACTTTTTAAGGCCTCAGAGTGAGTAAATTGGCCATTTTCATTCACGTTTACCCATTCCACAAATCTTGCGTTCAGGGCCCCTGGAAGCATGAAAATCACTTTAAACATCTCATTTTATCTCTAAAAGTGATTATCCACGTACGAATGTGAATTTTAGTTCAAAGACGCAACATTTGAAAACGGACCATTTTTTTAGTTTCTGAAGCATGGCGTTAGGGGGGGTGGTTATCTCTTTTGTCAAAAATTGGGCATTTTTGATTGAACAATAAAGGCCTCCAAATGTTATTTATTTCACTTCCCGAGGTGGATAAACACTTTTTAAGGCCTCAGAGTGAGTAAATTGGCCATTTTCATTCACGTTTACCCATTCCACAAATCTTGCGTTCAGGGCCCCTGGTAGCATGAAAATCACTTTAAACATCTCATTTTATCTCTAAAAGTGATTATCCACGTACAAATGTGAATTTTAGTTCAAAGACGCAACATTTGAAAACTGACCTTTTTTTAGTTTCTGAAGCATGTCGTAAGGGGGGGTGGTTATCTCTTTTGTCAAAAATTGGGCATTTTTGATTGAACAATAAAGGCCTAAAAATGTAATTTAATTCACTTCCTGTGGTGGAGAAACACTTTTTAAGGCCTCAGAGTGAGTAAATTGGCCATTATCATTCCCGTTTACCCATTCCACAAATTTTGCGTTCAGGGCCCCTGGAAGCATGAAAATCACTTTAAACATCTCATTTTATCTCTAAAAGTGATTATCCACGAACAAATGTGAATTTTAGTTCAAAGACGCAACATTTGAAAACGGACCATTTTTTTATTTTCTGAAGCATGGCGTAAGGGGGGGTGGTTATCTCTTTTGTCAAAAATTGGGCATTTCTGATTGAACAATAAAGGCCTAAAAATGTTATTTAATTCACTTCCAGTGGTGGAGAAAGACTTTTTAAGGCCTCAGAGTGAGTAAATTGGCCATTTTCATTCACGTTTACCCATTCCACAAATCTTGCGTTCAGGGCCCCTGGAAGCATGAAAATCACTTTAAACATCTCATTTTATCTCTAAAAGTGATTATCCACGTACAAATGTGAATTTTAGTTCAAAGACCCAACATTTGAAAACGGACCATTTTTTTAGTTTCTGAAGCATGTCGTAAGGGGGGGTGGTTATCTCTTTCGTCAAAAATTGGGCATTTTTGATTGAACAATAAAGGCCTCCAAATGTTATTTATTTCACTTCCCGAGGTGGAGAAACACTTTTTAAGGCCTCAGAGTGAGTAAATTGGCCATTTTCATTCACGTTTACCCATTCCACAAATCTTGCGTTCAGGGCCCCTGGAAGCATGAAAATCACTTTAAACATCTCATTTTATCTCTAAAAGTGATTATCCACGTACAAATGTGAATTTTAGTTCAAAGACGCAACATTTGAAAACAGACCATTTTTTTAGTTTCTGAAGCATGTCGTAAGGGGGGTGGTTATCTCTTTCGTCAAAAATTGGGCATTTTTGATTGAACAATAAAGGCCTAAAAATGTTATTTAATTCACTTCCCGTGGTGGAGAATCACTTTTTAAGGCCTCAGAGTGAGTAAATTGGCCATTTTCATTCACGTTTACCCATTCCACAAATTTTGCGTTCAGGGCCCCTGGAAGCATGAAAATCACTTTAAACATCTCATTTTATCTCTAAAAGTGATTATCCACGTACAAATTTAAATTTTAGTTCAAAGACGCAACATTTGAAAACGGACCATTTTTTTAGTTTCTGAAGCATGTCGTAAGGGGGGGTGGTTATCTCTTTTGTCAAAAATTGGGCATTTTTGATTGAACAATAAAGGCCTCCAAATGTTATTTATTTCACTTCCCGAGGTGGATAAACACTTTTTAAGGCCTCAGAGTGAGTAAATTGGCCATTCTCATTCACGTTTACCCATTCCACAAATTTTGCGTTCAGGGCCCCTGGAAGCATGAAAATCACTTTAAACATCTCATTTGATCTCTAAAAGTGATTATCCACGTACAAATGTGAATTTTAGTTCAAAGACGCAACATTTGAAAATGGCACATTTTTTTAGTTTCTGGAGCATGTCGTAAGGGGGGTGGTTATCTCTTTTGTCAAAAATCAGGCATTTTTGATTGAACAATAAAGGCCTCCAAATGTTATTTATTTCACTTCCCGTGGTGGAGAAACACTTTTTAAGGCCTCAGAGTGAGTAAATTGGCCCTTTTCATTCACGTTTACCCATTCCACAAATTTTGCGTTCATATCCCCTGGAAGCATGAAAATCACTTTAAACATCTCATTTTATCTCTAAAAGTGATTATCCACGTACAAATGTGAATTTTAGTTCAAAGACGCAACATTTGAAAACGGACCATTTTTTTAGTTTCTGAAGCATGTCGTAAGGGGGGGTGGTTATCTCTTTTGTCAAAAATTGGGCATTTTTGATTGAACAATAAAGGCCTAAAAATGTAATTTAATTCACTTCCTGTGGTGGAGAAACCCTTTTTAAGGCCTCAGAGTGAGTAAATTGGCCATTTTCATTCACGTTTACCCATTCCAGAAATCTTGCGTTCAGGGCCCGTGGAAGCATGCAAATCACTTTAAACATCTCATTTTATCTCTAAAAGTGATTATCCACGTACAAATGTGAATTTTAGTTCAAAGACCCAACATTTGAAAACGGACCATTTTTTTAGTTTCTGAAGCATGTCGTAAGGGGGGGTGGTTATCTCTTTCGTCAAAAATTGGGCATTTTTGATTGAACAATAAAGGCCTCCAAATGTTATTTATTTCACTTCCCGAGGTGGAGAAACACTTTTTAAGGCCTCAGAGTGAGTAAATTGGCCCTTTTCATTCACGTTTACCCATTCCACAAATTTTGCGTTCATATCCCCTGGAAGCATGAAAATCACTTTAAACATCTCATTTTATCTCTAAAAGTGATTATCCACGTACAAATGTGAATTTTAGTTCAAAGACGCAACATTTGAAAACGGACCATTTTTTTAGTTTCTGAAGCATGTCGTAAGGGGGGGTGGTTATCTCTTTTGTCAAAAATTGGGCATTTTTGATTGAACAATAAAGGCCTAAAAATGTAATTTAATTCACTTCCTGTGGTGGAGAAACACTTTTTAAGGCCTCAGAGTGAGTAAATTGGCCATTTTCATTCACGTTTACCCATTCCAGAAATCTTGCGTTCAGGGCCCCTGGAAGCATGAAAATCACTTTAAACATCTCATTTTGTCTCTAAAAGTGATTATCCACGTACAAATATGAATTTTAGTTCAAAGACGCAACATTTGAAAACGGACCATTTTTTTAGTTTCTGAAGCATGTCGTAAGGGGGGGTGGTTATCTCTTTTGTCAAAAATTGGGCATTTTTGATTGAACAATAAAGGCCTAAAAATGTTATTTAATTCACTTCCCGTGGTGGAGAAACACTTTTTAAGGCCTCAGAGTGAGTAAATTGGCCATTTTGATTCACGTTTACCCATTCCACAAATTTTGCGTTCAGGGCCCCTGGAAGCATGAAAATCACTTTAAACATCTCATTTTATCTCTAAAAGTGATTATCCACGTACAAATGTGAATTTTAGTTCAAAGACGCAACATTTGAAAACGGCACATTTTTTTAGTTTCTTGAGCATGTCGTAAGGGGGGGTGGTTATCTATTTCGTCAAAAATCAGGCATTTTTGATTGAACAATAAAGGCCTCCAAATGTTATTTATTTCACTTCCCGTGGTGGAGAAACACTTTTTAAGGCCTCAGAGTGAGTAAATTGGCCCTTTTCATTCACGTTTACCCATTCCACAAATCTTGCGTTCAGGGCCCCTGGAAGCATGAAAATCACTTTAAACATCTCATTTTATCTCTAAAAGTGATTATCCACGTACAAATGTGAATTTTAGTTCAAAGACGCAACATTTGAAAACAGACCATTTTTTTAGTTTCTGAAGCATGTCGTAAGGGGAGGTGGTTATCTCTTTTGTCAAAAATTGGGCATTTTTGATTGAACAATAAAGGCCTAAAAATGTTATTTAATTCACTTCCCGTGGTGGAGAAACACTTTTTAAGGCCTCAGAGTGAGTAAATTGGCACTTTTCATTCACGTTTACCCATTCCACAAATTTTGCGTTCATATCCCCTGGAAGCATGAAAATCACTTTAAACATCTCATTTTATCTCTGAAAGTGATTATCCACGTACAAATGTGAATTTTAGTTCAAAGACGCAACATTTGAAAACAGAATATTTTTTTAGTTTCTGAAGCATGTCGTAAGGGGGGGTGGTTATCTCTTTCGTCAAAAATTGGGCATTTTTGATTGAACAATGAAGGCCTAAAAATTTTATTTATTTCACTTCCCGTGGTGGAGAAACACTTTTTAAGGCCTCAGAGTGAGTAAATTGGCACTTTTCATTCACGTTTACCCATTCCACAAATTTTGCGTTCATATCCCCTGGAAGCATGAAAATCACTTTAAACATCTCATTTTATCTCTAAAAGTGATTATCCACGTACAAATGTGAATTTTAGTTCAAAGACGCAACATTTGAAAACAGACCATTTTTTTAGTTTCCGAAGCATGTCGTAAGGGAGGGTGGTTATCTCTTTTGTCAAAAATTGGGCATTTTTGATTGAACAATAAAGGCCTCCAAATGTTATTTATTTCACTTCCCGTGGTGGATAAACACTTTTTAAGGCCTCAGAGTGAGTAAATTGGCCATTTTCATTCACGTTTACCCATTCCACAAATTTTGCGTTCAGGGCCCCTTGAAGCATGAAAATCACTTTAAACATCTCATTTGATCTCTAAAAGTGATTATCCACGTACAAATGTGAATTTTAGTTCAATGACGCAACATTTGAAAACGGCACATTTTTTTAGTTTCTGGAGCATTTCGTAAGGGGGGGTGGTTATCTCTTTTGTCAAAAATCAGGCATTTTTGATTGAACAATAAAGGCCTCCAAATGTTATTTATTTCACTTCCCGTGGTGGAGAAACACTTTTTAAGGCCTCAGAGTGAGTAAATTGGCCCTTTTCATTCACGTTTACCCATTCCACAAATTTTGCGTTCATATCCCCTGGAAGCATGAAAATCACTTTAAACATCTCATTTTATCTCTAAAAGTGATTATCCACGTACAAATGTGAATTTTAGTTCAAAGACGCAACATTTGAAAACGGACCATTTTTTTAGTTTCTGAAGCATGTCGTAAGGGGGGTTGGTTATCTCTTTTGTCAAAAATTGGGCATTTTTGATTGAACAATAAAGGCCTAAAAATGTAATTTAATTCACTTCCTGTGGTGGAGAAACACTTTTTAAGGCCTCAGAGTGAGTAAATTGGCCATTTTCATTCACGTTTACCCATTCCAGAAATCTTGCGTTCAGGGCCCTTGGAAGCATGCAAATCACTTTAAACATCTCATTTTATCTCTAAAAGTGATTATCCACGTACAAATGTGAATTTTAGTTCAAAGACGCAACATTTGAAAACGGACCATTTTTTTAGTTTCTGAAGCATGTCGTAAGGGGGGGTGGTTATCTCTTTCGTCAAAAACTGGGCATTTTTGATTGAACAATAAAGGCCTCCAAATGTTATTTATTTCACTTCCCGTGGTGGAGAAACACTTTTTAAGGCCTCAGAGTGAATAAATTGGCCATTTTCATTCACGTTTACCCATTCCACAAATTTTGCGTTCAGGGCCCCTGGAAGCATGAAAATCACTTTAAACATCTCATTTTATCTCTAAAAGTGATTATCCACGTACAAATGTGAATTTTAGTTCAAAGACGCAACATTTGAAAACGGACCATTTTTTTAGTTTCTGAAGCATGTCGTAAGGGGGGGTGGTTATCTCTTTTGTCAAAAATTGGGCATTTTTGATTGAACAATAAAGGCCTCCAAATGTTATTTATTTCACTTCCCGAGGTGGATAAACACTTTTTAAGGCCTCAGAGTGAGTAACTTGGCCATTTTCATTCACGTTTACCCATTCCACAAATTTTGCGTTCAGGGCCCCTGGAAGCATGAAAATCACTTTAAACATCTCATTTGATCTCTAAAAGTGATTATCCACGTACAAATGTGAATTTTAGTTCAAAGACGCAACATTTGAAAACGGCACATTTTTTTAGTTTCTGGAGCATGTCGTAAGGGGGGGTGGTTATCTCTTTTATCAAAAATCAGGCATTTTTGATTGAACAATAAAGGCCTCCAAATGTTATTTATTTCACTTCCCGTGGTGGAGAAACACTTTTTAAGGCCTCAGAGTGAGTAAATTGGCCCTTTTCATTCACGTTTACCCATTCCACAAATTTTGCGTTCATATCCCCTGGAAGCATGAAAATCACTTTAAACATCTCATTTTATCTCTAAAAGTGATTATCCACGTACAAATGTGAATTTTAGTTCAAAGACGCAACATTTGAAAACGGACCATTTTTTTAGTTTCTGAAGCATGTCGTAAGGGGGGGTGGTTATCTCTTTTGTCAAAAATTGGGCATTTTTGATTGAACAATAAAGGCCTAAAAATGTAATTTAATTCACTTCCTGTGGCGGAGAAACACTTTTTAAGGCCTCAGAGTGAGTAAATTGGCCATTTTCATTCACGTTTACCCATTCCAGAAATGTTGCGTTCAGGGCCCCTGGAAGCATGCAAATCACTTTAAACATCTCATTTTATCTCTAAAAGTGATTATCCACGTACAAATGTGAATTTTAGTTCAAAGACGCAACATTTGAAAACGGACCATTTTTTTTAGTTTCTGAAGCATGTCGTAAGGGGGGGTGGTTATCTCTTTTGTCAAAAATTGGGCATTTTTGATTGAACAATAAAGGCCTAAAAATGTTATTTATTTCACTTCCTGTGGTGGAGAAACACTTTTTAAGGCCTCAGAGTGAGTAAATTGGCCATTTTCATTCACGTTTACCCATTCCAGAAATCTTGCGTTCAGGGCCCCTGGAAGCATGCAAATCACTTTAAACATCTCATTTGATCTCTAAAAGTGATTATCCACGTACAAATGTGAATTTTAGTTCAAAGACGCAACATTTGAAAACGGACCATTTTTTTACTTTCTGAAGCATGTCGTAAGGGGGGGTGGTTATCTCTTTCGTCAAAAATTGGGCATTTTTGATTGAACAATAAAGGCCTCCAAATGTTATTTATTTCACTTCCCGTGGTGGAGAAACACTTTTTAAGGCCTCAGAGTGAGTAAATTGGCCATTTTCATTCACGTTTACCCATTCCACAAATTTTGCGTTCACGGCCTCTGGAAGCACGAAAATCACTTAAAACATCTCATTTTATCTCTAAAAGTGATTATCCACGAACAAATGTGAATTTTAGTTCAAAGACGCAACATTTGAAAACGGACCATTTTTTTTAGTTTCTGAAGCATGGCGTAAGGGGGGGGTGGTTATCTCTTTTGTCAAAAATTGGGCATTTTTGATTGAACAATGAAGGCCTAAAAATGTTATTTAATTCACTTCCAGTGGTGAAGAAACACTTTTTAAGGCCTCAGAGTGAGTAAATTGGACATTTTCATTCACGTTTACCCATTCCACAAATCTTGCGTTCAGAGCCCCTGGAAGCATGAAAATCACTTTAAACATCTCATTTTATCTCTAAAGGGGTTTTTATCCATGAACAAATGTGAATTTTAGTTCAAAGACACAACATTTGAAAACGGACCATTTTTTTAGTTTCTGAAGCATTGCGTAAGGGGGGGTGGTTATCTCTTTCGTCAAAAATTGGGCATTTTTGATTGAACAATAAAGGCCTCCAAATGTTATTTATTTCACTTCCCGAGGTGGATAAACACTTTTTAAGGCCTCAGAGTGAGTAAATTGGCCATTTTCATTCACGTTTACCCATTCCACAAATTTTGCGTTCAGGGCCCCTGGAAGCATGAAAATCACTTTAAACATCTCATTTTATCTCTAAAAGTGATTATCCACGAACAAATGTGAATTTTAGTTCAAAGACGCAGCATTTGAAAACGGACCATTTTTTTAGTTTCTGAAGCATGGCGTAAGGGGGGGTGGTTATCTCTTTTGTCAAAAATTGGGCATTTTTGATTGAACAATAAAGGCCTCCAAATGTTATTTATTTCACTTCGCGAGTTGGATAAACACTTTTTAAGGCCTCAGAGTGAGTAAATTGGCCATTTTCATTCACGTTTACCCATTCCACAAATCTTGCGTTCAGGGCCCCTGGAAGCATGAAAATCACTTTAAACATCTCATTTTATCTCTAAAAGTGATTATCCACGTACGAATGTGAATTTTAGTTCAAAGACGCAACATTTGAAAACGGACCATTTTTTTAGTTTCTGAAGCATGTCGTAAGGGGGGTGGTTATCTCTTTTGTCAAAAATTGGGCATTTTTGATTGAACAATAAAGGCCTAAAAATGTAATTTAATTCACTTCCCGTGGTGGAGAAACACTTTTTAAGGCCTCAGAGTGAGTAAATTGGCCATTTTCATTCACGTTTACCCATTCCACAAATCTTGCGTTCAGGGCCCCTGGAAGCATGCAAATCACTTTAAACATCTCATTTTATCTCTAAAAGTGATTATCCACGTACAAATGTGAATTTTAGTTCAAAGACGCAACATTTGAAAACGGACCATTTTTTTAGTTTCTGAAGCATGTCGTAAGGGGGGGTGGTTATCTCTTTTGTCAAAAATTGGGCATTTTTGATTGAACAATAAAGGCCTCCAAATGTTATTTATTTCACTTCCCGAGGTGGAGAAACACTTTTTAAGGCCTCAGAGTGAGTAAATTGGCCATTTTCATTCACGTTTACCCATTCCACAAATCTTGCGTTCAGGGCCCCTGGAAGCATGAAAATCACTTTAAACATCTCATTGTATCTCTAAAAGTGATTATCCACGTACAAATGTGAATTTTAGTTCAAAGACGCAACATTTGACAACGGACCATTTTTTTAGTTTCTGAAGCATGTCGTAAGGGGGGTGGTTATCTCTTTTGTAAAAAATTGGGCATTTTTGATTGAACAATAAAGGCCTAAAAATGTAATTTAATTCACTTCCCGTGGTGGAGAAACACTTTTTAAGGCCTCAGAGTGAGTAAATTGTCCATTTTCATTCCCGTTTACCCATTCCACAAATTTTGCGTTCAGGGCCCCTGGAAGCATGAAAATCACTTTAAACATCTCATTTTATCTCTAAAAGTGATTATCCACGTACAAATGTGAATTTTAGTTCAAAGACGCAACATTTGAAAACAGACCATTTTTTTAGTTTCTGAAGCATGTCGTAAGGGGGGGTGGGTATCTCTTTTGTCAAAAATTGGGCATTTTTGATTGAACAATAAAGGCCTAAAATGTTATTTAATTCACTTCCCGTGGTGGAGAATCACTTTTTAAGGCCTCAGAGTGAGTAAATTGGCCATTTTCATTCACGTTTACCCATTCCACAAATTTTGCGTTCAGGGCCCCTGGAAGCATGAAAATCACTTTAAACATCTCATTTTATCTCTAAAAGTGATTATCCACGAACAAATGTGAATTTTAGTTCAAAGACGCAGCATTTGAAAACGGACCATTTTTTTAGTTTCTGAAGCATGGCGTAAGGGGGGGTGGTTATCTCTTTTGTCAAAAATTGGGCATTTTTGATTGAACAATAAAGGCCTAAAAATGTTATTTAATTCACTTCCAGTGGTGGAGAAACACTTTTTAAGGCCTCAGAGTGAGTAAATTGGCCATTTTCATTCACGTTTACCCATTCCACAAATCTTGCGTTCAGGGCCCCTGGAAGCATGAAAATCACTTTAAACATCTCATTTTATCTCTAAAAGTGATTATCCACGTACAAATGTGAATTTTAGTTCAAAGACGCAACATTTGAAAACGGACCATTTTTTTAGTTTCTGAAGCATGTCGTAAGGGGGGGGTGGTTATCTCTTCCGTCAAAAATTGGGCATTTTTGATTGAACAATGAAGGCCTAAAAATGTTATTTATTTCACTTCCCGTGGTGGAGAAACACTTTTTAAGGCCTCAGAGTGAGTAAATTGGCCCTTTTCATTCACGTTTACCCATTCCACAAATTTTGTGTTCATATCCCCTGGAAGCATGAAAATCACTTTAAACATCTCATTTTATCTCTAAAAGTGATTATCCACGTACAAATGTGAATTTTAGTTCAAAGACGCAACATTTGAAAACGGACCATTTTTTTAGTTTCTGAAGCATGTCGTAAGGGGGGGTGGTTATCTCTTTTGTCAAAAATTGGGCATTTTTGATTGAACAATAAAGGCCTCCAAATGTTATTTATTTCACTTCCCGAGTTGGATAAACACTTTTTAAGGCCTCAGAGTGAGTAAATTGGCCATTTTCATTCACGTTTACCCATTCCACAAATCTTGCGTTCAGGGCCCCTGGAAGCATGAAAATCACTTTAAACATCTCATTTTATCTCTAAAAGTGATTATCCACGTACGAATGTGAATTTTAGTTCAAAGACGCAACATTTGAAAACGGACCATTTTTTTAGTTTCTGAAGCATGGCGTTAGGGGGGGTGGTTATCTCTTTTGTCAAAAATTGGGCATTTTTGATTGAACAAAAAAGGCCTCCAAATGTTATTTATTTCACTTCCCGAGGTGGATAAACACTTTTTAAGGCCTCAGAGTGAGTAAATTGGCCATTTTCATTCACGTTTACCCATTCCACAAATCTTGCGTTCAGGGCCCCTGGTAGCATGAAAATCACTTTAAACATCTCATTTTATCTCTAAAAGTGATTATCCACGTACAAATGTGAATTTTAGTTCAAAGACGCAACATTTGAAAACGGACCATTTTTTTAGTTTCTGAAGCATGTCGTAAGGGGGGGTGGTTATCTCTTTTGTCAAAAATTGGGCATTTTTGATTGAACAATAAAGGCCTAAAAATGTAATTTAATTCACTTCCCGTGGTGGAGAAACACTTTTTAAGGCCTCAGAGTGAGTAAATTGGCCATTATCATTCCCGTTTACCCATTCCACAAATTTTGCGTTCAGGGCCCCTGGAAGCATGAAAATCACTTTAAACATCTCATTTTATCTCTAAAAGTGATTATCCACGAACAAATGTGAATTTTAGTTCAAAGACGCAACATTTGAAAACGGACCATTTTTTTATTTTCTGAAGCATGGCGTAAGGGGGGTGGTTATCTCTTTTGTCAAAAATTGGGCATTTTTGATTGAACAATAAAGGCCTAAAAATGTTATTTAATTCACTTCCAGTGGTGGAGAAAGACTTTTTAAGGCCTCAGAGTGAGTAAATTGGCCATTTTCATTCACGTTTACCCATTCCACAAATCTTGCGTTCAGGGCCCCTGGAAGCATGAAAATCACTTTAAACATCTCATTTTATCTCTAAAAGTGATTATCCACGTACAAATGTGAATTTTAGTTCAAAGACGCAACATTTGAAAACGGACCATTTTTTTAGTTTCTGAAGCATGTCGTAAGGGGGGGTGGTTATCTCTTTCGTCAAAAATTGGGCATTTTTGATTGAACAATAAAGGCCTCCAAATGTTATTTATTTCACTTCCCGAGGTGGAGAAACACTTTTTAAGGCCTCAGAGTGAGTAAATTGGCCATTTTCATTCAAGTTTACCCATTCCACAAATCTTGCGTTCAGGGCCCCTGGAAGCATGAAAATCACTTTAAACATCTCATTTTATCTCTAAAAGTGATTATCCACGTACAAATGTGAATTTTAGTTCAAAGACGCAACATTTGAAAACAGACCATTTTTTTAGTTTCTGAAGCATGTCGTAAGGGGGGGTGGGTATCTCTTTTGTCAAAAATTGGGCATTTTTGATTGAACAATAAAGGCCTAAAAATGTTATTTAATTCACTTCCCGTGGTGGAGAATCACTTTTTAAGGCCTCAGAGTGAGTAAATTGGCCATTTTCATTCACGTTTACCCATTCCACAAATTTTGCGTTCAGGGCCCCTGGAAGCATGAAAATCACTTTAAACATCTCATTTTATCTCTAAAAGTGATTATCCACGAACAAATGTGAATTTTAGTTCAAAGACGCAGCATTTGAAAACGGACCATTTTTTTAGTTTCTGAAGCATGGCGTAAGGGGGGGTGGTTATCTCTTTTGTCAAAAATTGGGCATTTTTGATTGAACAATAAAGGCCTAAAAATGTTATTTAATTCACTTCCAGTGGTGGAGAAACACTTTTTAAGGCCTCAGAGTGAGTAAATTGGCCATTTTCATTCACGTTTACCCATTCCACAAATCTTGCGTTCAGGGCCCCTGGAAGCATGAAAATCACTTTAAACATCTCATTTTATCTCTAAAAGTGATTATCCACGTACAAATGTGAATTTTAGTTCAAAGACGCAACATTTGAAAACGGACCATTTTTTTAGTTTCTGAAGCATGTCGTAAGGGGGGGGTGGTTATCTCTTCCGTCAAAAATTGGGCATTTTTGATTGAACAATGAAGGCCTAAAAATGTTATTTATTTCACTTCCCGTGGTGGAGAAACACTTTTTAAGGCCTCAGAGTGAGTAAATTGGCCCTTTTCATTCACGTTTACCCATTCCACAAATGTTGTGTTCATATCCCCTGGAAGCATGAAAATCACTTTAAACATCTCATTTTATCTCTAAAAGTGATTATCCACGTACAAATGTGAATTTTAGTTCAAAGACGCAACATTTGAAAACGGACCATTTTTTTAGTTTCTGAAGCATGTCGTAAGGGGGGGTGGTTATCTCTTTTGTCAAAAATTGGGCATTTTTGATTGAACAATAAAGGCCTCCAAATGTTATTTATTTCACTTCCCGAGTTGGATAAACACTTTTTAAGGCCTCAGAGTGAGTAAATTGGCCATTTTCATTCACGTTTACCCATTCCACAAATCTTGCGTTCAGGGCCCCTGGAAGCATGAAAATCACTTTAAACATCTCATTTTATCTCTAAAAGTGATTATCCACGTACGAATGTGAATTTTAGTTCAAAGACGCAACATTTGAAAACGGACCATTTTTTTAGTTTCTGAAGCATGGCGTTAGGGGGGGTGGTTATCTCTTTTGTCAAAAATTGGGCATTTTTGATTGAACAATAAAGGCCTCCAAATGTTATTTATTTCACTTCCCGAGGTGGATAAACACTTTTTAAGGCCTCAGAGTGAGTAAATTGGCCATTTTCATTCACGTTTACCCATTCCACAAATCTTGCGTTCAGGGCCCCTGGTAGCATGAAAATCACTTTAAACATCTCATTTTATCTCTAAAAGTGATTATCCACGTACAAATGTGAATTTTAGTTCAAAGACGCAACATTTGAAAACTGACCTTTTTTTAGTTTCTGAAGCATGTCGTAAGGGGGGGTGGTTATCTCTTTTGTCAAAAATTGGGCATTTTTGATTGAACAATAAAGGCCTAAAAATGTAATTTAATTCACTTCCTGTGGTGGAGAAACACTTTTTAAGGCCTCAGAGTGAGTAAATTGGCCATTATCATTCCCGTTTACCCATTCCACAAATTTTGCGTTCAGGGCCCCTGGAAGCATGAAAATCACTTTAAACATCTCATTTTATCTCTAAAAGTGATTATCCACGAACAAATGTGAATTTCAGTTCAAAGACGCAACATTTGAAAACGGACCATTTTTTTATTTTCTGAAGCATGGCGTAAGGGGGGGTGGTTATCTCTTTTGTCAAAAATTGGGCATTTTTGATTGAACAATAAAGGCCTAAAAATGTTATTTAATTCACTTCCAGTGGTGGAGAAAGACTTTTTAAGGCCTCAGAGTGAGTAAATTGGCCATTTTCATTCACGTTTACCCATTCCACAAATCTTGCGTTCAGGGCCCCTGGAAGCATGAAAATCACTTTAAACATCTCATTTTATCTCTAAAAGTGATTATCCACGTACAAATGTGAATTTTAGTTCAAAGACCCAACATTTGAAAACGGACCATTTTTTTAGTTTCTGAAGCATGTCGTAAGGGGGGGTGGTTATCTCTTTCGTCAAAAATTGGGCATTTTTGATTGAACAATAAAGGCCTCCAAATGTTATTTATTTCACTTCCCGAGGTGGAGAAACACTTTTTAAGGCCTCAGAGTGAGTAAATTGGCCATTTTCATTCACGTTTACCCATTCCACAAATCTTGCGTTCAGGGCCCCTGGAAGCATGAAAATCACTTTAAACATCTCATTTTATCTCTAAAAGTGATTATCCACGTACAAATGTGAATTTTAGTTCAAAGACGCAACATTTGAAAACAGACCATTTTTTTAGTTTCTGAAGCATGTCGTAAGGGGGGTGGTTATCTCTTTCGTCAAAAATTGGGCATTTTTGATTGAACAATAAAGGCCTAAAAATGTTATTTAATTCACTTCCCGTGGTGGAGAATCACTTTTTAAGGCCTCAGAGTGAGTAAATTGGCCATTTTCATTCACGTTTACCCATTCCACAAATTTTGCGTTCAGGGCCCCTGGAAGCATGAAAATCACTTTAAACATCTCATTTTATCTCTAAAAGTGATTATCCACGTACAAATTTAAATTTTAGTTCAAAGACGCAATGTTATTTATTTCACTTCCCGTGGTGGAGAAACACTTTTTAAGGCCTCAGAGTGAGTAAATTGGCCCTTTTCATTCACGTTTACCCATTCCACAAATTTTGCGTTCATATCCCCTGGAAGCATGAAAATCACTTTAAACATCTCATTTTATCTCTAAAAGTGATTATCCACGTACAAATGTGAATTTTAGTTCAAAGACGCAACATTTGAAAACGGACCATTTTTTTAGTTTCTGAAGCATGTCGTAAGGGGGGGTGGTTATCTCTTTTGTCAAAAATTGGGCATTTTTGATTGAACAATAAAGGCCTCCAAATGTTATTTATTTCACTTCCCGAGGTGGATAAACACTTTTTAAGGCCTCAGAGTGAGTAAATTGGCCATTCTCATTCACGTTTACCCATTCCACAAATTTTGCGTTCAGGGCCCCTGGAAGCATGAAAATCACTTTAAACATCTCATTTGATCTCTAAAAGTGATTATCCACGTACAAATGTGAATTTTAGTTCAAAGACGCAACATTTGAAAATGGCACATTTTTTTAGTTTCTGGAGCATGTCGTAAGGGGGGTGGTTATCTCTTTTGTCAAAAATCAGGCATTTTTGATTGAACAATAAAGGCCTCCAAATGTTATTTATTTCACTTCCCGTGGTGGAGAAACACTTTTTAAGGCCTCAGAGTGAGTAAATTGGCCCTTTTCATTCACGTTTACCCATTCCACAAATTTTGCGTTCATATCCCCTGGAAGCATGAAAATCACTTTAAACATCTCATTTTATCTCTAAAAGTGATTATCCACGTACAAATGTGAATTTTAGTTCAAAGACGCAACATTTGAAAACGGACCATTTTTTTAGTTTCTGAAGCATGTCGTAAGGGGGGGTGGTTATCTCTTTTGTCAAAAATTGGGCATTTTTGATTGAACAATAAAGGCCTAAAAATGTAATTTAATTCACTTCCTGTGGTGGAGAAACCCTTTTTAAGGCCTCAGAGTGAGTAAATTGGCCATTTTCATTCACGTTTACCCATTCCAGAAATCTTGCGTTCAGGGCCCGTGGAAGCATGCAAATCACTTTAAACATCTCATTTTATCTCTAAAAGTGATTATCCACGTACAAATGTGAATTTTAGTTCAAAGACCCAACATTTGAAAACGGACCATTTTTTTAGTTTCTGAAGCATGTCGTAAGGGGGGGTGGTTATCTCTTTCGTCAAAAATTGGGCATTTTTGATTGAACAATAAAGGCCTCCAAATGTTATTTATTTCACTTCCCGAGGTGGAGAAACACTTTTTAAGGCCTCAGAGTGAGTAAATTGGCCCTTTTCATTCACGTTTACCCATTCCACAAATTTTGCGTTCATATCCCCTGGAAGCATGAAAATCACTTTAAACATCTCATTTTATCTCTAAAAGTGATTATCCACGTACAAATGTGAATTTTAGTTCAAAGACGCAACATTTGAAAACGGACCATTTTTTTAGTTTCTGAAGCATGTCGTAAGGGGGGGTGGTTATCTCTTTTGTCAAAAATTGGGCATTTTTGATTGAACAATAAAGGCCTAAAAATGTAATTTAATTCACTTCCTGTGGTGGAGAAACACTTTTTAAGGCCTCAGAGTGAGTAAATTGGCCATTTTCATTCACGTTTACCCATTCCAGAAATCTTGCGTTCAGGGCCCCTGGAAGCATGAAAATCACTTTAAACATCTCATTTTGTCTCTAAAAGTGATTATCCACGTACAAATATGAATTTTAGTTCAAAGACGCAACATTTGAAAACGGACCATTTTTTTAGTTTCTGAAGCATGTCGTAAGGGGGGGTGGTTATCTCTTTTGTCAAAAATTGGGCATTTTTGATTGAACAATAAAGGCCTAAAAATGTTATTTAATTCACTTCCCGTGGTGGAGAAACACTTTTTAAGGCCTCAGAGTGAGTAAATTGGCCATTTTGATTCACGTTTACCCATTCCACAAATTTTGCGTTCAGGGCCCCTGGAAGCATGAAAATCACTTTAAACATCTCATTTTATCTCTAAAAGTGATTATCCACGTACAAATGTGAATTTTAGTTCAAAGACGCAACATTTGAAAACGGCACATTTTTTTAGTTTCTTGAGCATGTCGTAAGGGGGGGTGGTTATCTATTTCGTCAAAAATCAGGCATTTTTGATTGAACAATAAAGGCCTCCAAATGTTATTTATTTCACTTCCCGTGGTGGAGAAACACTTTTTAAGGCCTCAGAGTGAGTAAATTGGCCCTTTTCATTCACGTTTACCCATTCCACAAATCTTGCGTTCAGGGCCCCTGGAAGCATGAAAATCACTTTAAACATCTCATTTTATCTCTAAAAGTGATTATCCACGTACAAATGTGAATTTTAGTTCAAAGACGCAACATTTGAAAACAGACCATTTTTTTAGTTTCTGAAGCATGTCGTAAGGGGAGGTGGTTATCTCTTTTGTCAAAAATTGGGCATTTTTGATTGAACAATAAAGGCCTAAAAATGTTATTTAATTCACTTCCCGTGGTGGAGAAACACTTTTTAAGGCCTCAGAGTGAGTAAATTGGCACTTTTCATTCACGTTTACCCATTCCACAAATTTTGCGTTCATATCCCCTGGAAGCATGAAAATCACTTTAAACATCTCATTTTATCTCTAAAAGTGATTATCCACGTACAAATGTGAATTTTAGTTCAAAGACGCAACATTTGAAAACAGACTATTTTTTTAGTTTCTGAAGCATGTCGTAAGGGGGGGTGGTTATCTCTTTCGTCAAAAATTGGGCATTTTTGATTGAACAATGAAGGCCTAAAAATTTTATTTATTTCACTTCCCGTGGTGGAGAAACACTTTTTAAGGCCTCAGAGTGAGTAAATTGGCACTTTTCATTCACGTTTACCCATTCCACAAATTTTGCGTTCATATCCCCTGGAAGCATGAAAATCACTTTAAACATCTCATTTTATCTCTAAAAGTGATTATCCACGTACAAATGTGAATTTTAGTTCAAAGACGCAACATTTGAAAACAGACCATTTTTTTAGTTTCCGAAGCATGTCGTAAGGGGGGGTGGTTATCTCTTTTGTCAAAAATTGGGCATTTTTGATTGAACAATAAAGGCCTCCAAATGTTATTTATTTCACTTCCCGTGGTGGATAAACACTTTTTAAGGCCTCAGAGTGAGTAAATTGGCCATTTTCATTCACGTTTACCCATTCCACAAATTTTGCGTTCAGGGCCCCTTGAAGCATGAAAATCACTTTAAACATCTCATTTGATCTCTAAAAGTGATTATCCACGTACAAATGTGAATTTTAGTTCAATGACGCAACATTTGAAAACGGCACATTTTTTTAGTTTCTGGAGCATTTCGTAAGGGGGGGTGGTTATCTCTTTTGTCAAAAATCAGGCATTTTTGATTGAACAATAAAGGCCTCCAAATGTTATTTATTTCACTTCCCGAGGTGGATAAACACTTTTTAAGGCCTCAGAGTGAGTAACTTGGCCATTTTCATTCACGTTTACCCATTCCACAAATTTTGCGTTCAGGGCCCCTGGAAGCATGAAAATCACTTTAAACATCTCATTTGATCTCTAAAAGTGATTATCCACGTACAAATGTGAATTTTAGTTCAAAGACGCAACATTTGAAAACGGCACATTTTTTTAGTTTCTGGAGCATGTCGTAAGGGGGGGTGGTTATCTCTTTTATCAAAAATCAGGCATTTTTGATTGAACAATAAAGGCCTCCAAATGTTATTTATTTCACTTCCCGTGGTGGAGAAACACTTTTTAAGGCCTCAGAGTGAGTAAATTGGCCCTTTTCATTCACGTTTACCCATTCCACAAATTTTGCGTTCATATCCCCTGGAAGAATGAAAATCACTTTAAACATCTCATTTTATCTCTAAAAGTGATTATCCACGTACAAATGTGAATTTTAGTTCAAAGACGCAACATTTGAAAACGGACCATTTTTTTAGTTTCTGAAGCATGTCGTAAGGGGGGGTGGTTATCTCTTTTGTCAAAAATTGGGCATTTTTGATTGAACAATAAAGGCCTAAAAATGTAATTTAATTCACTTCCTGTGGTGGAGAAACCCTTTTTAAGGCCTCAGAGTGAGTAAATTGGCCATTTTCATTCACGTTTACCCATTCCAGAAATCTTGCGTTCAGGGCCCGTGGAAGCATGCAAATCACTTTAAACATCTCATTTTATCTCTAAAAGTGATTATCCACGTACAAATGTGAATTTTAGTTCAAAGACCCAACATTTGAAAACGGACCATTTTTTTAGTTTCTGAAGCATGTCGTAAGGGGGGGTGGTTATCTCTTTCGTCAAAAATTGGGCATTTTTGATTGAACAATAAAGGCCTCCAAATGTTATTTATTTCACTTCCCGAGGTGGAGAAACACTTTTTAAGGCCTCAGAGTGAGTAAATTGGCCCTTTTCATTCACGTTTACCCATTCCACAAATTTTGCGTTCATATCCCCTGGAAGCATGAAAATCACTTTAAACATCTCATTTTATCTCTAAAAGTGATTATCCACATACAAATGTGAATTTTAGTTCAAAGACGCAACATTTGAAAACGGACCATTTTTTTAGTTTCTGAAGCATGTCGTAAGGGGGGGTGGTTATCTCTTTTGTCAAAAATTGGGCATTTTTGATTGAACAATAAAGGCCTAAAAATGTAATTTAATTCACTTCCTGTGGTGGAGAAACACTTTTTAAGGCCTCAGAGTGAGTAAATTGGCCATTTTCATTCACGTTTACCCATTCCAGAAATCTTGCGTTCAGGGCCCCTGGAAGCATGAAAATCACTTTAAACATCTCATTTTGTCTCTAAAAGTGATTATCCACGTACAAATATGAATTTTAGTTCAAAGACGCAACATTTGAAAACGGACCATTTTTTTAGTTTCTGAAGCATGTCGTAAGGGGGGGTGGTTATCTCTTTTGTCAAAAATTGGGCATTTTTGATTGAACAATAAAGGCCTAAAAATGTTATTTAATTCACTTCCCGTGGTGGAGAAACACTTTTTAAGGCCTCAGAGTGAGTAAATTGGCCATTTTGATTCACGTTTACCCATTCCACAAATTTTGCGTTCAGGGCCCCTGGAAGCATGAAAATCACTTTAAACATCTCATTTTATCTCTAAAAGTGATTATCCACGTACAAATGTGAATTTTAGTTCAAAGACGCAACATTTGAAAACGGCACATTTTTTTAGTTTCTTGAGCATGTCGTAAGGGGGGGTGGTTATCTATTTCGTCAAAAATCAGGCATTTTTGATTGAACAATAAAGGCCTCCAAATGTTATTTATTTCACTTCCCGTGGTGGAGAAACACTTTTTAAGGCCTCAGAGTGAGTAAATTGGCCCTTTTCATTCACGTTTACCCATTCCACAAATCTTGCGTTCAGGGCCCCTGGAAGCATGAAAATCACTTTAAACATCTCATTTTATCTCTAAAAGTGATTATCCACGTACAAATGTGAATTTTAGTTCAAAGACGCAACATTTGAAAACAGACCATTTTTTTAGTTTCTGAAGCATGTCGTAAGGGGAGGTGGTTATCTCTTTTGTCAAAAATTGGGCATTTTTGATTGAACAATAAAGGCCTAAAAATGTTATTTAATTCACTTCCCGTGGTGGAGAAACACTTTTTAAGGCCTCAGAGTGAGTAAATTGGCACTTTTCATTCACGTTTACCCATTCCACAAATTTTGCGTTCATATCCCCTGGAAGCATGAAAATCACTTTAAACATCTCATTTTATCTCTAAAAGTGATTATCCACGTACAAATGTGAATTTTAGTTCAAAGACGCAACATTTGAAAACAGACTATTTTTTTAGTTTCTGAAGCATGTCGTAAGGGGGGGTGGTTATCTCTTTCGTCAAAAATTGGGCATTTTTGATTGAACAATGAAGGCCTAAAAATTTTATTTATTTCACTTCCCGTGGTGGAGAAACACTTTTTAAGGCCTCAGAGTGAGTAAATTGGCACTTTTCATTCACGTTTACCCATTCCAGAAATCTTGCGTTCAGGGCCCCTGGAAGCATGCAAATCACTTTAAACATCTCATTTTATCTCTAAAAGTGATTATCCACGTACAAATGTGAATTTTAGTTCAAAGACGCAACATTTGAAAATGGACCATTTTTTTAGTTTCTGAAGCATGTCGTAAGGGGGGGTGGTTATCTCTTTCGTCAAAAATTGGGCATTTTTGATTGAACAATAAAGGCCTCCAAATGTTATTTATTTCACTTCCCGTGGTGGAGAAACACTTTTTAAGGCCTCAGAGTGAATAAATTGGCCATTTTCATTCACGTTTACCCATTCCACAAATTTTGCGTTCAGGGCCCCTGGAAGCATGAAAATCACTTTAAACATCTCATTTTATCTCTAAAAGTGATTATCCACGTACAAATGTGAATTTTAGTTCAAAGACGCAACATTTGAAAACGGACCATTTTTTTAGTTTCTGAAGCATGTCGTAAGGGGGGGTGGTTATCTCTTTTGTCAAAAATTGGGCATTTTTGATTGAACAATAAAGGCCTCCAAATGTTATTTATTTCACTTCCCGTGGTGGATAAACACTTTTTAAGGCCTCAGAGTGAGTAAATTGGCCATTTTCATTCACGTTTACCCATTCCACAAATTTTGCGTTCAGGGCCCCTTGAAGCATGAAAATCACTTTAAACATCTCATTTGATCTCTAAAAGTGATTATCCACGTACAAATGTGAATTTTAGTTCAATGACGCAACATTTGAAAACGGCACATTTTTTTAGTTTCTGGAGCATTTCGTAAGGGGGGGTGGTTATCTCTTTTGTCAAAAATCAGGCATTTTTGATTGAACAATAAAGGCCTCCAAATGTTATTTATTTCACTTCCCGTGGTGGAGAAACACTTTTTAAGGCCTCAGAGTGAGTAAATTGGCCCTTTTCATTCACGTTTACCCATTCCACAAATTTTGCGTTCATATCCCCTGGAAGCATGAAAATCACTTTAAACATCTCATTTTATCTCTAAAAGTGATTATCCACGTACAAATGTGAATTTTAGTTCAAAGACGCAACATTTGAAAACGGACCATTTTTTTAGTTTCTGAAGCATGTCGTAAGGGGGGTTGGTTATCTCTTTTGTCAAAAATTGGGCATTTTTGATTGAACAATAAAGGCCTAAAAATGTAATTTAATTCACTTCCTGTGGTGGAGAAACACTTTTTAAGGCCTCAGAGTGAGTAAATTGGCCATTTTCATTCACGTTTACCCATTCCAGAAATCTTGCGTTCAGGGCCCTTGGAAGCATGCAAATCACTTTAAACATCTCATTTTATCTCTAAAAGTGATTATCCACGTACAAATGTGAATTTTAGTTCAAAGACGCAACATTTGAAAACGGACCATTTTTTTAGTTTCTGAAGCATGTCGTAAGGGGGGGTGGTTATCTCTTTCGTCAAAAACTGGGCATTTTTGATTGAACAATAAAGGCCTCCAAATGTTATTTATTTCACTTCCCGTGGTGGAGAAACACTTTTTAAGGCCTCAGAGTGAATAAATTGGCCATTTTCATTCACGTTTACCCATTCCACAAATTTTGCGTTCAGGGCCCCTGGAAGCATGAAAATCACTTTAAACATCTCATTTTATCTCTAAAAGTGATTATCCACGTACAAATGTGAATTTTAGTTCAAAGACGCAACATTTGAAAACGGACCATTTTTTTAGTTTCTGAAGCATGTCGTAAGGGGGGGTGGTTATCTCTTTTGTCAAAAATTGGGCATTTTTGATTGAACAATAAAGGCCTCCAAATGTTATTTATTTCACTTCCCGAGGTGGATAAACACTTTTTAAGGCCTCAGAGTGAGTAACTTGGCCATTTTCATTCACGTTTACCCATTCCACAAATTTTGCGTTCAGGGCCCCTGGAAGCATGAAAATCACTTTAAACATCTCATTTGATCTCTAAAAGTGATTATCCACGTACAAATGTGAATTTTAGTTCAAAGACGCAACATTTGAAAACGGCACATTTTTTTAGTTTCTGGAGCATGTCGTAAGGGGGGGTGGTTATCTCTTTTATCAAAAATCAGGCATTTTTGATTGAACAATAAAGGCCTCCAAATGTTATTTATTTCACTTCCCGTGGTGGAGAAACACTTTTTAAGGCCTCAGAGTGAGTAAATTGGCCCTTTTCATTCACGTTTACCCATTCCACAAATTTTGCGTTCATATCCCCTGGAAGCATGAAAATCACTTTAAACATCTCATTTTATCTCTAAAAGTGATTATCCACGTACAAATGTGAATTTTAGTTCAAAGACGCAACATTTGAAAACGGACCATTTTTTTAGTTTCTGAAGCATGTCGTAAGGGGGGGTGGTTATCTCTTTTGTCAAAAATTGGGCATTTTTGATTGAACAATAAAGGCCTAAAAATGTAATTTAATTCACTTCCTGTGGCGGAGAAACACTTTTTAAGGCCTCAGAGTGAGTAAATTGGCCATTTTCATTCACGTTTACCCATTCCAGAAATGTTGCGTTCAGGGCCCCTGGAAGCATGCAAATCACTTTAAACATCTCATTTTATCTCTAAAAGTGATTATCCACGTACAAATGTGAATTTTAGTTCAAAGACGCAACATTTGAAAACGGACCATTTTTTTTAGTTTCTGAAGCATGTCGTAAGGGGGGGTGGTTATCTCTTTTGTCAAAAATTGGGCATTTTTGATTGAACAATAAAGGCCTAAAAATGTTATTTATTTCACTTCCTGTGGTGGAGAAACACTTTTTAAGGCCTCAGAGTGAGTAAATTGGCCATTTTCATTCACGTTTACCCATTCCAGAAATCTTGCGTTCAGGGCCCCTGGAAGCATGCAAATCACTTTAAACATCTCATTTGATCTCTAAAAGTGATTATCCACGTACAAATGTGAATTTTAGTTCAAAGACGCAACATTTGAAAACGGACCATTTTTTTACTTTCTGAAGCATGTCGTAAGGGGGGGTGGTTATCTCTTTCGTCAAAAATTGGGCATTTTTGATTGAACAATAAAGGCCTCCAAATGTTATTTATTTCACTTCCCGTGGTGGAGAAACACTTTTTAAGGCCTCAGAGTGAGTAAATTGGCCATTTTCATTCACGTTTACCCATTCCACAAATTTTGCGTTCACGGCCTCTGGAAGCATGAAAATCACTTTAAACATCTCATTTTATCTCTAAAAGTGATTATTCACGAACAAATGTGAATTTTAGTTCAAAGACGCAACATTTGAAAACGGACCATTTTTTTAGTTTCTGAAGCATGGCGTAAGGGGGGGTGGTTATCTCTTTTGTCAAAAAATGGGCATTTTTGATTGAACAATAAAGGCCTAAAAATGTTATTTAATTCACTTCCAGTGGTGGAGAAACACTTTTTAAGGCCTCAGAGTGAGTAAATTGGCCATTTTCATTCACGTTTACCCATTCCACAAAGCTTGCGTTCAGGGCCCCTGGAAGCATGAAAATCACTTTAAACATCTCATTTTATCTCTAAAAGTGATCATCCACGTACAAATGTGAATTTTAGTTCAAAGACGCAACATTTGAAAACGGACCATTTTTTTAGTTTCTGAAGCATGTCGTAAGGGGGGGTGGTTATCTCTTTCGTCAAAAATTGGGCATTTTTGATTGAACAATAAAGGCCTCCAAATGTTATTTATTTCACTTCCTGAGGTGGATAAACACTTTTTAAGGCCTCAGAGTGAGTAAATTGGCCATTTTCATTCACGTTTACCCATTCCACAAATTTTGCGTTCAGGGCCCCTGGAAGCACGAAAATCACTTAAAACATCTCATTTTATCTCTAAAAGTGATTATCCACGAACAAATGTGAATTTTAGTTCAAAGACGCAACATTTGAAAACGGACCATTTTTTTTAGTTTCTGAAGCATGGCGTAAGGGGGGGGTGGTTATCTCTTTTGTCAAAAATTGGGCATTTTTGATTGAACAATGAAGGCCTAAAAATGTTATTTAATTCACTTCCAGTGGTGAAGAAACACTTTTTAAGGCCTCAGAGTGAGTAAATTGGACATTTTCATTCACGTTTACCCATTCCACAAATCTTGCGTTCAGAGCCCCTGGAAGCATGAAAATCACTTTAAACATCTCATTTTATCTTTAAAAGTGATTATCCATGAACAAATGTGAATTTTAGTTCAAAGACACAACATTTGAAAACGGACCATTTTTTTAGTTTCTGAAGCATTGCGTAAGGGGGGGTGGTTATCTCTTTCGTCAAAAATTGGGCATTTTTGATTGAACAATAAAGGCCTCCAAATGTTATTTATTTCACTTCCCGAGGTGGATAAACACTTTTTAAGGCCTCAGAGTGAGTAAATTGGCCATTTTCATTCACGTTTACCCATTCCACAAATTTTGCGTTCAGGGCCCCTGGAAGCATGAAAATCACTTTAAACATCTCATTTTATCTCTAAAAGTGATTATCCACGAACAAATGTGAATTTTAGTTCAAAGACGCAGCATTTGAAAACGGACCATTTTTTTAGTTTCTGAAGCATGGCGTAAGGGGGGGTGGTTATCTCTTTTGTCAAAAATTGGGCATTTTTGATTGAACAATAAAGGCCTCCAAATGTTATTTATTTCACTTCGCGAGTTGGATAAACACTTTTTAAGGCCTCAGAGTGAGTAAATTGGCCATTTTCATTCACGTTTACCCATTCCACAAATCTTGCGTTCAGGGCCCCTGGAAGCATGAAAATCACTTTAAACATCTCATTTTATCTCTAAAAGTGATTATCCACGTACGAATGTGAATTTTAGTTCAAAGACGCAACATTTGAAAACGGACCATTTTTTTAGTTTCTGAAGCATGTCGTAAGGGGGGTGGTTATCTCTTTTGTCAAAAATTGGGCATTTTTGATTGAACAATAAAGGCCTAAAAATGTAATTTAATTCACTTCCCGTGGTGGAGAAACACTTTTTAAGGCCTCAGAGTGAGTAAATTGGCCATTTTCATTCACGTTTACCCATTCCACAAATCTTGCGTTCAGGGCCCCTGGAAGCATGCAAATCACTTTAAACATCTCATTTTATCTCTAAAAGTGATTATCCACGTACAAATGTGAATTTTAGTTCAAAGACGCAACATTTGAAAACGGACCATTTTTTTAGTTTCTGAAGCATGTCGTAAGGGGGGGTGGTTATCTCTTTTGTCAAAAATTGGGCATTTTTGATTGAACAATAAAGGCCTCCAAATGTTATTTATTTCACTTCCCGAGGTGGAGAAACACTTTTTAAGGCCTCAGAGTGAGTAAATTGGCCATTTTCATTCACGTTTACCCATTCCACAAATCTTGCGTTCAGGGCCCCTGGAAGCATGAAAATCACTTTAAACATCTCATTGTATCTCTAAAAGTGATTATCCACGTACAAATGTGAATTTTAGTTCAAAGACGCAACATTTGACAACGGACCATTTTTTTAGTTTCTGAAGCATGTCGTAAGGGGGGTGGTTATCTCTTTTGTAAAAAATTGGGCATTTTTGATTGAACAATAAAGGCCTAAAAATGTAATTTAATTCACTTCCCGTGGTGGAGAAACACTTTTTAAGGCCTCAGAGTGAGTAAATTGTCCATTTTCATTCCCGTTTACCCATTCCACAAATTTTGCGTTCAGGGCCCCTGGAAGCATGAAAATCACTTTAAACATCTCATTTTATCTCTAAAAGTGATTATCCACGTACAAATGTGAATTTTAGTTCAAAGACGCAACATTTGAAAACAGACCATTTTTTTAGTTTCTGAAGCATGTCGTAAGGGGGGGTGGGTATCTCTTTTGTCAAAAATTGGGCATTTTTGATTGAACAATAAAGGCCTAAAATGTTATTTAATTCACTTCCCGTGGTGGAGAATCACTTTTTAAGGCCTCAGAGTGAGTAAATTGGCCATTTTCATTCACGTTTACCCATTCCACAAATTTTGCGTTCAGGGCCCCTGGAAGCATGAAAATCACTTTAAACATCTCATTTTATCTCTAAAAGTGATTATCCACGAACAAATGTGAATTTTAGTTCAAAGACGCAGCATTTGAAAACGGACCATTTTTTTAGTTTCTGAAGCATGGCGTAAGGGGGGGTGGTTATCTCTTTTGTCAAAAATTGGGCATTTTTGATTGAACAATAAAGGCCTAAAAATGTTATTTAATTCACTTCCAGTGGTGGAGAAACACTTTTTAAGGCCTCAGAGTGAGTAAATTGGCCATTTTCATTCACGTTTACCCATTCCACAAATCTTGCGTTCAGGGCCCCTGGAAGCATGAAAATCACTTTAAACATCTCATTTTATCTCTAAAAGTGATTATCCACGTACAAATGTGAATTTTAGTTCAAAGACGCAACATTTGAAAACGGACCATTTTTTTAGTTTCTGAAGCATGTCGTAAGGGGGGGGTGGTTATCTCTTCCGTCAAAAATTGGGCATTTTTGATTGAACAATGAAGGCCTAAAAATGTTATTTATTTCACTTCCCGTGGTGGAGAAACACTTTTTAAGGCCTCAGAGTGAGTAAATTGGCCCTTTTCATTCACGTTTACCCATTCCACAAATTTTGTGTTCATATCCCCTGGAAGCATGAAAATCACTTTAAACATCTCATTTTATCTCTAAAAGTGATTATCCACGTACAAATGTGAATTTTAGTTCAAAGACGCAACATTTGAAAACGGACCATTTTTTTAGTTTCTGAAGCATGTCGTAAGGGGGGGTGGTTATCTCTTTTGTCAAAAATTGGGCATTTTTGATTGAACAATAAAGGCCTCCAAATGTTATTTATTTCACTTCCCGAGTTGGATAAACACTTTTTAAGGCCTCAGAGTGAGTAAATTGGCCATTTTCATTCACGTTTACCCATTCCACAAATCTTGCGTTCAGGGCCCCTGGAAGCATGAAAATCACTTTAAACATCTCATTTTATCTCTAAAAGTGATTATCCACGTACGAATGTGAATTTTAGTTCAAAGACGCAACATTTGAAAACGGACCATTTTTTTAGTTTCTGAAGCATGGCGTTAGGGGGGGTGGTTATCTCTTTTGTCAAAAATTGGGCATTTTTGATTGAACAAAAAAGGCCTCCAAATGTTATTTATTTCACTTCCCGAGGTGGATAAACACTTTTTAAGGCCTCAGAGTGAGTAAATTGGCCATTTTCATTCACGTTTACCCATTCCACAAATCTTGCGTTCAGGGCCCCTGGTAGCATGAAAATCACTTTAAACATCTCATTTTATCTCTAAAAGTGATTATCCACGTACAAATGTGAATTTTAGTTCAAAGACGCAACATTTGAAAACGGACCATTTTTTTAGTTTCTGAAGCATGTCGTAAGGGGGGGTGGTTATCTCTTTTGTCAAAAATTGGGCATTTTTGATTGAACAATAAAGGCCTCCAAATGTTATTTATTTCACTTCCCGAGGTGGATAAACACTTTTTAAGGCCTCAGAGTGAGTAACTTGGCCATTTTCATTCACGTTTACCCATTCCACAAATTTTGCGTTCAGGGCCCCTGGAAGCATGAAAATCACTTTAAACATCTCATTTGATCTCTAAAAGTGATTATCCACGTACAAATGTGAATTTTAGTTCAAAGACGCAACATTTGAAAACGGCACATTTTTTTAGTTTCTGGAGCATGTCGTAAGGGGGGGTGGTTATCTCTTTTATCAAAAATCAGGCATTTTTGATTGAACAATAAAGGCCTCCAAATGTTATTTATTTCACTTCCCGTGGTGGAGAAACACTTTTTAAGGCCTCAGAGTGAGTAAATTGGCCCTTTTCATTCACGTTTACCCATTCCACAAATTTTGCGTTCATATCCCCTGGAAGCATGAAAATCACTTTAAACATCTCATTTTATCTCTAAAAGTGATTATCCACGTACAAATGTGAATTTTAGTTCAAAGACGCAACATTTGAAAACGGACCATTTTTTTAGTTTCTGAAGCATGTCGTAAGGGGGGGTGGTTATCTCTTTTGTCAAAAATTGGGCATTTTTGATTGAACAATAAAGGCCTAAAAATGTAATTTAATTCACTTCCTGTGGCGGAGAAACACTTTTTAAGGCCTCAGAGTGAGTAAATTGGCCATTTTCATTCACGTTTACCCATTCCAGAAATGTTGCGTTCAGGGCCCCTGGAAGCATGCAAATCACTTTAAACATCTCATTTTATCTCTAAAAGTGATTATCCACGTACAAATGTGAATTTTAGTTCAAAGACGCAACATTTGAAAAGGACCATTTTTTTTAGTTTCTGAAGCATGTCGTAAGGGGGGGTGGTTATCTCTTTTGTCAAAAATTGGGCATTTTTGATTGAACAATAAAGGCCTAAAAATGTTATTTATTTCACTTCCTGTGGTGGAGAAACACTTTTTAAGGCCTCAGAGTGAGTAAATTGGCCATTTTCATTCACGTTTACCCATTCCAGAAATCTTGCGTTCAGGGCCCCTGGAAGCATGCAAATCACTTTAAACATCTCATTTGATCTCTAAAAGTGATTATCCACGTACAAATGTGAATTTTAGTTCAAAGACGCAACATTTGAAAACGGACCATTTTTTTACTTTCTGAAGCATGTCGTAAGGGGGGGTGGTTATCTCTTTCGTCAAAAATTGGGCATTTTTGATTGAACAATAAAGGCCTCCAAATGTTATTTATTTCACTTCCCGTGGTGGAGAAACACTTTTTAAGGCCTCAGAGTGAGTAAATTGGCCATTTTCATTCACGTTTACCCATTCCACAAATTTTGCGTTCACGGCCTCTGGAAGCATGAAAATCACTTTAAACATCTCATTTTATCTCTAAAAGTGATTATTCACGAACAAATGTGAATTTTAGTTCAAAGACGCAACATTTGAAAACGGACCATTTTTTTAGTTTCTGAAGCATGGCGTAAGGGGGGGTGGTTATCTCTTTTGTCAAAAAATGGGCATTTTTGATTGAACAATAAAGGCCTAAAAATGTTATTTAATTCACTTCCAGTGGTGGAGAAACACTTTTTAAGGCCTCAGAGTGAGTAAATTGGCCATTTTCATTCACGTTTACCCATTCCACAAATTTTGCGTTCAGGGCCCCTGGAAGCACGAAAATCACTTAAAACATCTCATTTTATCTCTAAAAGTGATTATCCACGAACAAATGTGAATTTTAGTTCAAAGACGCAACATTTGAAAACGGACCATTTTTTTTAGTTTCTGAAGCATGGCGTAAGGGGGGGGTGGTTATCTCTTTTGTCAAAAATTGGGCATTTTTGATTGAACAATGAAGGCCTAAAAATGTTATTTAATTCACTTCCAGTGGTGAAGAAACACTTTTTAAGGCCTCAGAGTGAGTAAATTGGACATTTTCATTCACGTTTACCCATTCCACAAATCTTGCGTTCAGAGCCCCTGGAAGCATGAAAATCACTTTAAACATCTCATTTTATCTCTAAAAGTGATTATCCATGAACAAATGTGAATTTTAGTTCAAAGACACAACATTTGAAAACGGACCATTTTTTTAGTTTCTGAAGCATTGCGTAAGGGGGGGTGGTTATCTCTTTCGTCAAAAATTGGGCATTTTTGATTGAACAATAAAGGCCTCCAAATGTTATTTATTTCACTTCCCGAGGTGGATAAACACTTTTTAAGGCCTCAGAGTGAGTAAATTGGCCATTTTCATTCACGTTTACCCATTCCACAAATTTTGCGTTCAGGGCCCCTGGAAGCATGAAAATCACTTTAAACATCTCATTTTATCTCTAAAAGTGATTATCCACGAACAAATGTGAATTTTAGTTCAAAGACGCAGCATTTGAAAACGGACCATTTTTTTAGTTTCTGAAGCATGGCGTAAGGGGGGGTGGTTATCTCTTTTGTCAAAAATTGGGCATTTTTGATTGAACAATAAAGGCCTCCAAATGTTATTTATTTCACTTCGCGAGTTGGATAAACACTTTTTAAGGCCTCAGAGTGAGTAAATTGGCCATTTTCATTCACGTTTACCCATTCCACAAATCTTGCGTTCAGGGCCCCTGGAAGCATGAAAATCACTTTAAACATCTCATTTTATCTCTAAAAGTGATTATCCACGTACGAATGTGAATTTTAGTTCAAAGACGCAACATTTGAAAACGGACCATTTTTTTAGTTTCTGAAGCATGTCGTAAGGGGGGTGGTTATCTCTTTTGTCAAAAATTGGGCATTTTTGATTGAACAATAAAGGCCTAAAAATGTAATTTAATTCACTTCCCGTGGTGGAGAAACACTTTTTAAGGCCTCAGAGTGAGTAAATTGGCCATTTTCATTCACGTTTACCCATTCCACAAATCTTGCGTTCAGGGCCCCTGGAAGCATGCAAATCACTTTAAACATCTCATTTTATCTCTAAAAGTGATTATCCACGTACAAATGTGAATTTTAGTTCAAAGACGCAACATTTGAAAACGGACCATTTTTTTAGTTTCTGAAGCATGTCGTAAGGGGGGGTGGTTATCTCTTTTGTCAAAAATTGGGCATTTTTGATTGAACAATAAAGGCCTCCAAATGTTATTTATTTCACTTCCCGAGGTGGAGAAACACTTTTTAAGGCCTCAGAGTGAGTAAATTGGCCATTTTCATTCACGTTTACCCATTCCACAAATCTTGCGTTCAGGGCCCCTGGAAGCATGAAAATCACTTTAAACATCTCATTGTATCTCTAAAAGTGATTATCCACGTACAAATGTGAATTTTAGTTCAAAGACGCAACATTTGACAACGGACCATTTTTTTAGTTTCTGAAGCATGTCGTAAGGGGGGTGGTTATCTCTTTTGTAAAAAATTGGGCATTTTTGATTGAACAATAAAGGCCTAAAAATGTAATTTAATTCACTTCCCGTGGTGGAGAAACACTTTTTAAGGCCTCAGAGTGAGTAAATTGTCCATTTTCATTCCCGTTTACCCATTCCACAAATTTTGCGTTCAGGGCCCCTGGAAGCATGAAAATCACTTTAAACATCTCATTTTATCTCTAAAAGTGATTATCCACGTACAAATGTGAATTTTAGTTCAAAGACGCAACATTTGAAAACAGACCATTTTTTTAGTTTCTGAAGCATGTCGTAAGGGGGGGTGGGTATCTCTTTTGTCAAAAATTGGGCATTTTTGATTGAACAATAAAGGCCTAAAATGTTATTTAATTCACTTCCCGTGGTGGAGAATCACTTTTTAAGGCCTCAGAGTGAGTAAATTGGCCATTTTCATTCACGTTTACCCATTCCACAAATTTTGCGTTCAGGGCCCCTGGAAGCATGAAAATCACTTTAAACATCTCATTTTATCTCTAAAAGTGATTATCCACGAACAAATGTGAATTTTAGTTCAAAGACGCAGCATTTGAAAACGGACCATTTTTTTAGTTTCTGAAGCATGGCGTAAGGGGGGGTGGTTATCTCTTTTGTCAAAAATTGGGCATTTTTGATTGAACAATAAAGGCCTAAAAATGTTATTTAATTCACTTCCAGTGGTGGAGAAACACTTTTTAAGGCCTCAGAGTGAGTAAATTGGCCATTTTCATTCACGTTTACCCATTCCACAAATCTTGCGTTCAGGGCCCCTGGAAGCATGAAAATCACTTTAAACATCTCATTTTATCTCTAAAAGTGATTATCCACGTACAAATGTGAATTTTAGTTCAAAGACGCAACATTTGAAAACGGACCATTTTTTTAGTTTCTGAAGCATGTCGTAAGGGGGGGGTGGTTATCTCTTCCGTCAAAAATTGGGCATTTTTGATTGAACAATGAAGGCCTAAAAATGTTATTTATTTCACTTCCCGTGGTGGAGAAACACTTTTTAAGGCCTCAGAGTGAGTAAATTGGCCCTTTTCATTCACGTTTACCCATTCCACAAATTTTGTGTTCATATCCCCTGGAAGCATGAAAATCACTTTAAACATCTCATTTTATCTCTAAAAGTGATTATCCACGTACAAATGTGAATTTTAGTTCAAAGACGCAACATTTGAAAACGGACCATTTTTTTAGTTTCTGAAGCATGTCGTAAGGGGGGGTGGTTATCTCTTTTGTCAAAAATTGGGCATTTTTGATTGAACAATAAAGGCCTCCAAATGTTATTTATTTCACTTCCCGAGTTGGATAAACACTTTTTAAGGCCTCAGAGTGAGTAAATTGGCCATTTTCATTCACGTTTACCCATTCCACAAATCTTGCGTTCAGGGCCCCTGGAAGCATGAAAATCACTTTAAACATCTCATTTTATCTCTAAAAGTGATTATCCACGTACGAATGTGAATTTTAGTTCAAAGACGCAACATTTGAAAACGGACCATTTTTTTAGTTTCTGAAGCATGGCGTTAGGGGGGGTGGTTATCTCTTTTGTCAAAAATTGGGCATTTTTGATTGAACAAAAAAGGCCTCCAAATGTTATTTATTTCACTTCCCGAGGTGGATAAACACTTTTTAAGGCCTCAGAGTGAGTAAATTGGCCATTTTCATTCACGTTTACCCATTCCACAAATCTTGCGTTCAGGGCCTCTGGTAGCATGAAAATCACTTTAAACATCTCATTTTATCTCTAAAAGTGATTATCCACGTACAAATGTGAATTTTAGTTCAAAGACGCAACATTTGAAAACGGACCATTTTTTTAGTTTCTGAAGCATGTCGTAAGGGGGGGTGGTTATCTCTTTTGTCAAAAATTGGGCATTTTTGATTGAACAATAAAGGCCTAAAAATGTAATTTAATTCACTTCCCGTGGTGGAGAAACACTTTTTAAGGCCTCAGAGTGAGTAAATTGGCCATTATCATTCCCGTTTACCCATTCCACAAATTTTGCGTTCAGGGCCCCTGGAAGCATGAAAATCACTTTAAACATCTCATTTTATCTCTAAAAGTGATTATCCACGAACAAATGTGAATTTTAGTTCAAAGACGCAACATTTGAAAACGGACCATTTTTTTATTTTCTGAAGCATGGCGTAAGGGGGGTGGTTATCTCTTTTGTCAAAAATTGGGCATTTTTGATTGAACAATAAAGGCCTAAAAATGTTATTTAATTCACTTCCAGTGGTGGAGAAAGACTTTTTAAGGCCTCAGAGTGAGTAAATTGGCCATTTTCATTCACGTTTACCCATTCCACAAATCTTGCGTTCAGGGCCCCTGGAAGCATGAAAATCACTTTAAACATCTCATTTTATCTCTAAAAGTGATTATCCACGTACAAATGTGAATTTTAGTTCAAAGTCCCAACATTTGAAAACGGACCATTTTTTTAGTTTCTGAAGCATGTCGTAAGGGGGGGTGGTTATCTCTTTCGTCAAAAATTGGGCATTTTTGATTGAACAATAAAGGCCTCCAAATGTTATTTATTTCACTTCCCGAGGTGGAGAAACACTTTTTAAGGCCTCAGAGTGAGTAAATTGGCCATTTTCATTCACGTTTACCCATTCCAGAAATCTTGCGTTCAGGGCCCCTGGAAGCATGAAAATCACTTTAAACATCTCATTTTATCTCTAAAAGTGATTATCCACGTACAAATGTGAATTTTAGTTCAAAGACGCAACATTTGAAAACAGACCATTTTTTTAGTTTCTGAAGCATGTCGTAAGGGGGGGTGGTTATCTCTTTTGTCAAAAATTGGGCATTTTTGATTGAACAATAAAGGCCTAAAAATGTTATTTAATTCACTTCCCGTGGTGGAGAATCACTTTTTAAGGCCTCAGAGTGAGTAAATTGGCCATTTTCATTCACGTTTACCCATTCCACAAATTTTGCGTTCAGGGCCCCTGGAAGCATGAAAATCACTTTAAACATCTCATTTTATCTCTAAAAGTGATTATCCACGTACAAATTTAAATTTTAGTTCAAAGACGCAATGTTATTTATTTCACTTCCCGTGGTGGAGAAACACTTTTTAAGGCCTCAGAGTGAGTAAATTGGCCCTTTTCATTCACGTTTACCCATTCCACAAATTTTGCGTTCATATCCCCTGGAAGCATGAAAATCACTTTAAACATCTCATTTTATCTCTAAAAGTGATTATCCACGTACAAATGTGAATTTTAGTTCAAAGACGCAACATTTGAAAACGGACCATTTTTTTAGTTTCTGAAGCATGTCGTAAGGGGGGGTGGTTATCTCTTTTGTCAAAAATTGGGCATTTTTGATTGAACAATAAAGGCCTCCAAATGTTATTTATTTCACTTCCCGAGGTGGATAAACACTTTTTAAGGCCTCAGAGTGAGTAAATTGGCCATTCTCATTCACGTTTACCCATTCCACAAATTTTGCGTTCAGGGCCCCTGGAAGCATGAAAATCACTTTAAACATCTCATTTGATCTCTAAAAGTGATTATCCACGTACAAATGTGAATTTTAGTTCAAAGACGCAACATTTTAAAACGGCACATTTTTTTAGTTTCTGGAGCATGTCGTAAGGGGGGTGGTTATCTCTTTTGTCAAAAATCAGGCATTTTTGATTGAACAATAAAGGCCTCCAAATGTTATTTATTTCACTTCCCGTGGTGGAGAAACACTTTTTAAGGCCTCAGAGTGAGTAAATTGGCCCTTTTCATTTACGTTTACCCATTCCACAAATTATGCGTTCATATCCCCTGGAAGCATGAAAATCACTTTAAACATCTCATTTTATCTCTAAAAGTGATTATCCACGTACAAATGTGAATTTTAGTTCAAAGACGCAACATTTGAAAACGGACCATTTTTTTAGTTTCTGAAGCATGTCGTAAGGGGGGGTGGTTATCTCTTTTGTCAAAAATTGGGCATTTTTGATTGAACAATAAAGGCCTAAAAATGTAATTTAATTCACTTCCTGTGGTGGAGAAACCCTTTTTAAGGCCTCAGAGTGAGTAAATTGGCCATTTTCATTCACGTTTACCCATTCCAGAAATCTTGCGTTCAGGGCCCGTGGAAGCATGCAAATCACTTTAAACATCTCATTTTATCTCTAAAAGTGATTATCCACGAACAAATGTGAATTTTAGTTCAAAGACGCAACATTTGAAAACGGACCATTTTTTTATTTTCTGAAGCATGTCGTAAGGGGGGGTGGTTATCTCTTTCGTCAAAAATTGGGCATTTTTGATTGAACAATAAAGGCCTCCAAATGTTATTTATTTCACTTCCCGAGGTGGAGAAACACTTTTTAAGGCCTCAGAGTGAGTAAATTGGCCATTTTCATTCACGTTTACCCATTCCACAAATCTTGCGTTCAGGGCCCCTGGAAGCATGAAAATCACTTTAAACATCTCATTTTATCTCTAAAAGTGATTATCCACGTACAAATGTGAATTTTAGTTCAAAGACGCAACATTTGAAAACAGACCATTTTTTTAGTTTCTGAAGCATGTCGTAAGGGGGGGTGGTTATCTCTTTTGTCAAAAATTGGGCATTTTTGATTGAACAATAAAGGCCTAAAAATGTTATTTAATTCACTTCCCGTGGTGGAGAATCACTTTTTAAGGCCTCAGAGTGAGTAAATTGGCCATTTTCATTCACGTTTACCCATTCCACAAATTTTGCGTTCAGGGCCCCTGGAAGCATGAAAATCACTTTAAACATCTCATTTTATCTCTAAAAGTGATTATCCACGTACAAATTTAAATTTTAGTTCAAAGACGCAATGTTATTTATTTCACTTCCCGTGGTGGAGAAACACTTTTTAAGGCCTCAGAGTGAGTAAATTGGCCCTTTTCATTCACGTTTACCCATTCCACAAATTTTGCGTTCATATCCCCTGGAAGCATGAAAATCACTTTAAACATCTCATTTTATCTCTAAAAGTGATTATCCACGTACAAATGTGAATTTTAGTTCAAAGACGCAACATTTGAAAACGGCACATTTTTTTAGTTTCTGGAGCATGTCGTAAGGGGGGTGGTTATCTCTTTTGTCAAAAATTGGGCATTTTTGATTGAACAATAAAGGCCTAAAAATGTAATTTAATTCACTTCCCGTGGTGGAGAAACACTTTTTAAGGCCTCAGAGTGAGTAAATTGGCCATTTTCATTCACGTTTACCCATTCCACAAATTTTGCGTTCAGGGCCCCTGGAAGCATGAAAATCACTTTAAACATCTCATTTTATCTCTAAAAGTGATTATCCACGAACAAATGTGAATTTTAGTTCAAAGACGCAGCATTTGAAAACGGACCATTTTTTTAGTTTCTGAAGCATGGCGTAAGGGGGGGTGGTTATCTCTTTTGTCAAAAATTGGGCATTTTTGATTGAACAATAAAGGCCTCCAAATGTTATTTATTTCACTTCGCGAGTTGGATAAACACTTTTTAAGGCCTCAGAGTGAGTAAATTGGCCATTTTCATTCACGTTTACCCATTCCACAAATCTTGCGTTCAGGGCCCCTGGAAGCATGAAAATCACTTTAAACATCTCATTTTATCTCTAAAAGTGATTATCCACGTACGAATGTGAATTTTAGTTCAAAGACGCAACATTTGAAAACGGACCATTTTTTTAGTTTCTGAAGCATGTCGTAAGGGGGGTGGTTATCTCTTTTGTCAAAAATTGGGCATTTTTGATTGAACAATAAAGGCCTAAAAATGTAATTTAATTCACTTCCCGTGGTGGAGAAACACTTTTTAAGGCCTCAGAGTGAGTAAATTGGCCATTTTCATTCACGTTTACCCATTCCACAAATCTTGCGTTCAGGGCCCCTGGAAGCATGCAAATCACTTTAAACATCTCATTTTATCTCTAAAAGTGATTATCCACGTACAAATGTGAATTTTAGTTCAAAGACGCAACATTTGAAAACGGACCATTTTTTTAGTTTCTGAAGCATGTCGTAAGGGGGGGTGGTTATCTCTTTTGTCAAAAATTGGGCATTTTTGATTGAACAATAAAGGCCTCCAAATGTTATTTATTTCACTTCCCGAGGTGGAGAAACACTTTTTAAGGCCTCAGAGTGAGTAAATTGGCCATTTTCATTCACGTTTACCCATTCCACAAATCTTGCGTTCAGGGCCCCTGGAAGCATGAAAATCACTTTAAACATCTCATTGTATCTCTAAAAGTGATTATCCACGTACAAATGTGAATTTTAGTTCAAAGACGCAACATTTGACAACGGACCATTTTTTTAGTTTCTGAAGCATGTCGTAAGGGGGGTGGTTATCTCTTTTGTAAAAAATTGGGCATTTTTGATTGAACAATAAAGGCCTAAAAATGTAATTTAATTCACTTCCCGTGGTGGAGAAACACTTTTTAAGGCCTCAGAGTGAGTAAATTGTCCATTTTCATTCCCGTTTACCCATTCCACAAATTTTGCGTTCAGGGCCCCTGGAAGCATGAAAATCACTTTAAACATCTCATTTTATCTCTAAAAGTGATTATCCACGTACAAATGTGAATTTTAGTTCAAAGACGCAACATTTGAAAACAGACCATTTTTTTAGTTTCTGAAGCATGTCGTAAGGGGGGGTGGGTATCTCTTTTGTCAAAAATTGGGCATTTTTGATTGAACAATAAAGGCCTAAAATGTTATTTAATTCACTTCCCGTGGTGGAGAATCACTTTTTAAGGCCTCAGAGTGAGTAAATTGGCCATTTTCATTCACGTTTACCCATTCCACAAATTTTGCGTTCAGGGCCCCTGGAAGCATGAAAATCACTTTAAACATCTCATTTTATCTCTAAAAGTGATTATCCACGAACAAATGTGAATTTTAGTTCAAAGACGCAGCATTTGAAAACGGACCATTTTTTTAGTTTCTGAAGCATGGCGTAAGGGGGGGTGGTTATCTCTTTTGTCAAAAATTGGGCATTTTTGATTGAACAATAAAGGCCTAAAAATGTTATTTAATTCACTTCCAGTGGTGGAGAAACACTTTTTAAGGCCTCAGAGTGAGTAAATTGGCCATTTTCATTCACGTTTACCCATTCCACAAATCTTGCGTTCAGGGCCCCTGGAAGCATGAAAATCACTTTAAACATCTCATTTTATCTCTAAAAGTGATTATCCACGTACAAATGTGAATTTTAGTTCAAAGACGCAACATTTGAAAACGGACCATTTTTTTAGTTTCTGAAGCATGTCGTAAGGGGGGGGTGGTTATCTCTTCCGTCAAAAATTGGGCATTTTTGATTGAACAATGAAGGCCTAAAAATGTTATTTATTTCACTTCCCGTGGTGGAGAAACACTTTTTAAGGCCTCAGAGTGAGTAAATTGGCCCTTTTCATTCACGTTTACCCATTCCACAAATTTTGTGTTCATATCCCCTGGAAGCATGAAAATCACTTTAAACATCTCATTTTATCTCTAAAAGTGATTATCCACGTACAAATGTGAATTTTAGTTCAAAGACGCAACATTTGAAAACGGACCATTTTTTTAGTTTCTGAAGCATGTCGTAAGGGGGGGTGGTTATCTCTTTTGTCAAAAATTGGGCATTTTTGATTGAACAATAAAGGCCTCCAAATGTTATTTATTTCACTTCCCGAGTTGGATAAACACTTTTTAAGGCCTCAGAGTGAGTAAATTGGCCATTTTCATTCACGTTTACCCATTCCACAAATCTTGCGTTCAGGGCCCCTGGAAGCATGAAAATCACTTTAAACATCTCATTTTATCTCTAAAAGTGATTATCCACGTACGAATGTGAATTTTAGTTCAAAGACGCAACATTTGAAAACGGACCATTTTTTTAGTTTCTGAAGCATGGCGTTAGGGGGGGTGGTTATCTCTTTTGTCAAAAATTGGGCATTTTTGATTGAACAAAAAAGGCCTCCAAATGTTATTTATTTCACTTCCCGAGGTGGATAAACACTTTTTAAGGCCTCAGAGTGAGTAAATTGGCCATTTTCATTCACGTTTACCCATTCCACAAATCTTGCGTTCAGGGCCCCTGGTAGCATGAAAATCACTTTAAACATCTCATTTTATCTCTAAAAGTGATTATCCACGTACAAATGTGAATTTTAGTTCAAAGACGCAACATTTGAAAACGGACCATTTTTTTAGTTTCTGAAGCATGTCGTAAGGGGGGGTGGTTATCTCTTTTGTCAAAAATTGGGCATTTTTGATTGAACAATAAAGGCCTCCAAATGTTATTTATTTCACTTCCCGAGGTGGATAAACACTTTTTAAGGCCTCAGAGTGAGTAACTTGGCCATTTTCATTCACGTTTACCCATTCCACAAATTTTGCGTTCAGGGCCCCTGGAAGCATGAAAATCACTTTAAACATCTCATTTGATCTCTAAAAGTGATTATCCACGTACAAATGTGAATTTTAGTTCAAAGACGCAACATTTGAAAACGGCACATTTTTTTAGTTTCTGGAGCATGTCGTAAGGGGGGGTGGTTATCTCTTTTATCAAAAATCAGGCATTTTTGATTGAACAATAAAGGCCTCCAAATGTTATTTATTTCACTTCCCGTGGTGGAGAAACACTTTTTAAGGCCTCAGAGTGAGTAAATTGGCCCTTTTCATTCACGTTTACCCATTCCACAAATTTTGCGTTCATATCCCCTGGAAGCATGAAAATCACTTTAAACATCTCATTTTATCTCTAAAAGTGATTATCCACGTACAAATGTGAATTTTAGTTCAAAGACGCAACATTTGAAAACGGACCATTTTTTTAGTTTCTGAAGCATGTCGTAAGGGGGGGTGGTTATCTCTTTTGTCAAAAATTGGGCATTTTTGATTGAACAATAAAGGCCTAAAAATGTAATTTAATTCACTTCCTGTGGCGGAGAAACACTTTTTAAGGCCTCAGAGTGAGTAAATTGGCCATTTTCATTCACGTTTACCCATTCCAGAAATGTTGCGTTCAGGGCCCCTGGAAGCATGCAAATCACTTTAAACATCTCATTTTATCTCTAAAAGTGATTATCCACGTACAAATGTGAATTTTAGTTCAAAGACGCAACATTTGAAAAGGACCATTTTTTTTAGTTTCTGAAGCATGTCGTAAGGGGGGGTGGTTATCTCTTTTGTCAAAAATTGGGCATTTTTGATTGAACAATAAAGGCCTAAAAATGTTATTTATTTCACTTCCTGTGGTGGAGAAACACTTTTTAAGGCCTCAGAGTGAGTAAATTGGCCATTTTCATTCACGTTTACCCATTCCAGAAATCTTGCGTTCAGGGCCCCTGGAAGCATGCAAATCACTTTAAACATCTCATTTGATCTCTAAAAGTGATTATCCACGTACAAATGTGAATTTTAGTTCAAAGACGCAACATTTGAAAACGGACCATTTTTTTACTTTCTGAAGCATGTCGTAAGGGGGGGTGGTTATCTCTTTCGTCAAAAATTGGGCATTTTTGATTGAACAATAAAGGCCTCCAAATGTTATTTATTTCACTTCCCGTGGTGGAGAAACACTTTTTAAGGCCTCAGAGTGAGTAAATTGGCCATTTTCATTCACGTTTACCCATTCCACAAATTTTGCGTTCACGGCCTCTGGAAGCATGAAAATCACTTTAAACATCTCATTTTATCTCTAAAAGTGATTATTCACGAACAAATGTGAATTTTAGTTCAAAGACGCAACATTTGAAAACGGACCATTTTTTTAGTTTCTGAAGCATGGCGTAAGGGGGGGTGGTTATCTCTTTTGTCAAAAAATGGGCATTTTTGATTGAACAATAAAGGCCTAAAAATGTTATTTAATTCACTTCCAGTGGTGGAGAAACACTTTTTAAGGCCTCAGAGTGAGTAAATTGGCCATTTTCATTCACGTTTACCCATTCCACAAATTTTGCGTTCAGGGCCCCTGGAAGCACGAAAATCACTTAAAACATCTCATTTTATCTCTAAAAGTGATTATCCACGAACAAATGTGAATTTTAGTTCAAAGACGCAACATTTGAAAACGGACCATTTTTTTTAGTTTCTGAAGCATGGCGTAAGGGGGGGGTGGTTATCTCTTTTGTCAAAAATTGGGCATTTTTGATTGAACAATGAAGGCCTAAAAATGTTATTTAATTCACTTCCAGTGGTGAAGAAACACTTTTTAAGGCCTCAGAGTGAGTAAATTGGACATTTTCATTCACGTTTACCCATTCCACAAATCTTGCGTTCAGAGCCCCTGGAAGCATGAAAATCACTTTAAACATCTCATTTTATCTCTAAAAGTGATTATCCATGAACAAATGTGAATTTTAGTTCAAAGACACAACATTTGAAAACGGACCATTTTTTTAGTTTCTGAAGCATTGCGTAAGGGGGGGTGGTTATCTCTTTCGTCAAAAATTGGGCATTTTTGATTGAACAATAAAGGCCTCCAAATGTTATTTATTTCACTTCCCGAGGTGGATAAACACTTTTTAAGGCCTCAGAGTGAGTAAATTGGCCATTTTCATTCACGTTTACCCATTCCACAAATTTTGCGTTCAGGGCCCCTGGAAGCATGAAAATCACTTTAAACATCTCATTTTATCTCTAAAAGTGATTATCCACGAACAAATGTGAATTTTAGTTCAAAGACGCAGCATTTGAAAACGGACCATTTTTTTAGTTTCTGAAGCATGGCGTAAGGGGGGGTGGTTATCTCTTTTGTCAAAAATTGGGCATTTTTGATTGAACAATAAAGGCCTCCAAATGTTATTTATTTCACTTCGCGAGTTGGATAAACACTTTTTAAGGCCTCAGAGTGAGTAAATTGGCCATTTTCATTCACGTTTACCCATTCCACAAATCTTGCGTTCAGGGCCCCTGGAAGCATGAAAATCACTTTAAACATCTCATTTTATCTCTAAAAGTGATTATCCACGTACGAATGTGAATTTTAGTTCAAAGACGCAACATTTGAAAACGGACCATTTTTTTAGTTTCTGAAGCATGTCGTAAGGGGGGTGGTTATCTCTTTTGTCAAAAATTGGGCATTTTTGATTGAACAATAAAGGCCTAAAAATGTAATTTAATTCACTTCCCGTGGTGGAGAAACACTTTTTAAGGCCTCAGAGTGAGTAAATTGGCCATTTTCATTCACGTTTACCCATTCCACAAATCTTGCGTTCAGGGCCCCTGGAAGCATGCAAATCACTTTAAACATCTCATTTTATCTCTAAAAGTGATTATCCACGTACAAATGTGAATTTTAGTTCAAAGACGCAACATTTGAAAACGGACCATTTTTTTAGTTTCTGAAGCATGTCGTAAGGGGGGGTGGTTATCTCTTTTGTCAAAAATTGGGCATTTTTGATTGAACAATAAAGGCCTCCAAATGTTATTTATTTCACTTCCCGAGGTGGAGAAACACTTTTTAAGGCCTCAGAGTGAGTAAATTGGCCATTTTCATTCACGTTTACCCATTCCACAAATCTTGCGTTCAGGGCCCCTGGAAGCATGAAAATCACTTTAAACATCTCATTGTATCTCTAAAAGTGATTATCCACGTACAAATGTGAATTTTAGTTCAAAGACGCAACATTTGACAACGGACCATTTTTTTAGTTTCTGAAGCATGTCGTAAGGGGGGTGGTTATCTCTTTTGTAAAAAATTGGGCATTTTTGATTGAACAATAAAGGCCTAAAAATGTAATTTAATTCACTTCCCGTGGTGGAGAAACACTTTTTAAGGCCTCAGAGTGAGTAAATTGTCCATTTTCATTCCCGTTTACCCATTCCACAAATTTTGCGTTCAGGGCCCCTGGAAGCATGAAAATCACTTTAAACATCTCATTTTATCTCTAAAAGTGATTATCCACGTACAAATGTGAATTTTAGTTCAAAGACGCAACATTTGAAAACAGACCATTTTTTTAGTTTCTGAAGCATGTCGTAAGGGGGGGTGGGTATCTCTTTTGTCAAAAATTGGGCATTTTTGATTGAACAATAAAGGCCTAAAATGTTATTTAATTCACTTCCCGTGGTGGAGAATCACTTTTTAAGGCCTCAGAGTGAGTAAATTGGCCATTTTCATTCACGTTTACCCATTCCACAAATTTTGCGTTCAGGGCCCCTGGAAGCATGAAAATCACTTTAAACATCTCATTTTATCTCTAAAAGTGATTATCCACGAACAAATGTGAATTTTAGTTCAAAGACGCAGCATTTGAAAACGGACCATTTTTTTAGTTTCTGAAGCATGGCGTAAGGGGGGGTGGTTATCTCTTTTGTCAAAAATTGGGCATTTTTGATTGAACAATAAAGGCCTAAAAATGTTATTTAATTCACTTCCAGTGGTGGAGAAACACTTTTTAAGGCCTCAGAGTGAGTAAATTGGCCATTTTCATTCACGTTTACCCATTCCACAAATCTTGCGTTCAGGGCCCCTGGAAGCATGAAAATCACTTTAAACATCTCATTTTATCTCTAAAAGTGATTATCCACGTACAAATGTGAATTTTAGTTCAAAGACGCAACATTTGAAAACGGACCATTTTTTTAGTTTCTGAAGCATGTCGTAAGGGGGGGGTGGTTATCTCTTCCGTCAAAAATTGGGCATTTTTGATTGAACAATGAAGGCCTAAAAATGTTATTTATTTCACTTCCCGTGGTGGAGAAACACTTTTTAAGGCCTCAGAGTGAGTAAATTGGCCCTTTTCATTCACGTTTACCCATTCCACAAATTTTGTGTTCATATCCCCTGGAAGCATGAAAATCACTTTAAACATCTCATTTTATCTCTAAAAGTGATTATCCACGTACAAATGTGAATTTTAGTTCAAAGACGCAACATTTGAAAACGGACCATTTTTTTAGTTTCTGAAGCATGTCGTAAGGGGGGGTGGTTATCTCTTTTGTCAAAAATTGGGCATTTTTGATTGAACAATAAAGGCCTCCAAATGTTATTTATTTCACTTCCCGAGTTGGATAAACACTTTTTAAGGCCTCAGAGTGAGTAAATTGGCCATTTTCATTCACGTTTACCCATTCCACAAATCTTGCGTTCAGGGCCCCTGGAAGCATGAAAATCACTTTAAACATCTCATTTTATCTCTAAAAGTGATTATCCACGTACGAATGTGAATTTTAGTTCAAAGACGCAACATTTGAAAACGGACCATTTTTTTAGTTTCTGAAGCATGGCGTTAGGGGGGGTGGTTATCTCTTTTGTCAAAAATTGGGCATTTTTGATTGAACAAAAAAGGCCTCCAAATGTTATTTATTTCACTTCCCGAGGTGGATAAACACTTTTTAAGGCCTCAGAGTGAGTAAATTGGCCATTTTCATTCACGTTTACCCATTCCACAAATCTTGCGTTCAGGGCCTCTGGTAGCATGAAAATCACTTTAAACATCTCATTTTATCTCTAAAAGTGATTATCCACGTACAAATGTGAATTTTAGTTCAAAGACGCAACATTTGAAAACGGACCATTTTTTTAGTTTCTGAAGCATGTCGTAAGGGGGGGTGGTTATCTCTTTTGTCAAAAATTGGGCATTTTTGATTGAACAATAAAGGCCTAAAAATGTAATTTAATTCACTTCCCGTGGTGGAGAAACACTTTTTAAGGCCTCAGAGTGAGTAAATTGGCCATTATCATTCCCGTTTACCCATTCCACAAATTTTGCGTTCAGGGCCCCTGGAAGCATGAAAATCACTTTAAACATCTCATTTTATCTCTAAAAGTGATTATCCACGAACAAATGTGAATTTTAGTTCAAAGACGCAACATTTGAAAACGGACCATTTTTTTATTTTCTGAAGCATGGCGTAAGGGGGGTGGTTATCTCTTTTGTCAAAAATTGGGCATTTTTGATTGAACAATAAAGGCCTAAAAATGTTATTTAATTCACTTCCAGTGGTGGAGAAAGACTTTTTAAGGCCTCAGAGTGAGTAAATTGGCCATTTTCATTCACGTTTACCCATTCCACAAATCTTGCGTTCAGGGCCCCTGGAAGCATGAAAATCACTTTAAACATCTCATTTTATCTCTAAAAGTGATTATCCACGTACAAATGTGAATTTTAGTTCAAAGTCCCAACATTTGAAAACGGACCATTTTTTTAGTTTCTGAAGCATGTCGTAAGGGGGGGTGGTTATCTCTTTCGTCAAAAATTGGGCATTTTTGATTGAACAATAAAGGCCTCCAAATGTTATTTATTTCACTTCCCGAGGTGGAGAAACACTTTTTAAGGCCTCAGAGTGAGTAAATTGGCCATTTTCATTCACGTTTACCCATTCCAGAAATCTTGCGTTCAGGGCCCCTGGAAGCATGAAAATCACTTTAAACATCTCATTTTATCTCTAAAAGTGATTATCCACGTACAAATGTGAATTTTAGTTCAAAGACGCAACATTTGAAAACAGACCATTTTTTTAGTTTCTGAAGCATGTCGTAAGGGGGGGTGGTTATCTCTTTTGTCAAAAATTGGGCATTTTTGATTGAACAATAAAGGCCTAAAAATGTTATTTAATTCACTTCCCGTGGTGGAGAATCACTTTTTAAGGCCTCAGAGTGAGTAAATTGGCCATTTTCATTCACGTTTACCCATTCCACAAATTTTGCGTTCAGGGCCCCTGGAAGCATGAAAATCACTTTAAACATCTCATTTTATCTCTAAAAGTGATTATCCACGTACAAATTTAAATTTTAGTTCAAAGACGCAATGTTATTTATTTCACTTCCCGTGGTGGAGAAACACTTTTTAAGGCCTCAGAGTGAGTAAATTGGCCCTTTTCATTCACGTTTACCCATTCCACAAATTTTGCGTTCATATCCCCTGGAAGCATGAAAATCACTTTAAACATCTCATTTTATCTCTAAAAGTGATTATCCACGTACAAATGTGAATTTTAGTTCAAAGACGCAACATTTGAAAACGGACCATTTTTTTAGTTTCTGAAGCATGTCGTAAGGGGGGGTGGTTATCTCTTTTGTCAAAAATTGGGCATTTTTGATTGAACAATAAAGGCCTCCAAATGTTATTTATTTCACTTCCCGAGGTGGATAAACACTTTTTAAGGCCTCAGAGTGAGTAAATTGGCCATTCTCATTCACGTTTACCCATTCCACAAATTTTGCGTTCAGGGCCCCTGGAAGCATGAAAATCACTTTAAACATCTCATTTGATCTCTAAAAGTGATTATCCACGTACAAATGTGAATTTTAGTTCAAAGACGCAACATTTTAAAACGGCACATTTTTTTAGTTTCTGGAGCATGTCGTAAGGGGGGTGGTTATCTCTTTTGTCAAAAATCAGGCATTTTTGATTGAACAATAAAGGCCTCCAAATGTTATTTATTTCACTTCCCGTGGTGGAGAAACACTTTTTAAGGCCTCAGAGTGAGTAAATTGGCCCTTTTCATTTACGTTTACCCATTCCACAAATTATGCGTTCATATCCCCTGGAAGCATGAAAATCACTTTAAACATCTCATTTTATCTCTAAAAGTGATTATCCACGTACAAATGTGAATTTTAGTTCAAAGACGCAACATTTGAAAACGGACCATTTTTTTAGTTTCTGAAGCATGTCGTAAGGGGGGGTGGTTATCTCTTTTGTCAAAAATTGGGCATTTTTGATTGAACAATAAAGGCCTAAAAATGTAATTTAATTCACTTCCTGTGGTGGAGAAACCCTTTTTAAGGCCTCAGAGTGAGTAAATTGGCCATTTTCATTCACGTTTACCCATTCCAGAAATCTTGCGTTCAGGGCCCGTGGAAGCATGCAAATCACTTTAAACATCTCATTTTATCTCTAAAAGTGATTATCCACGAACAAATGTGAATTTTAGTTCAAAGACGCAACATTTGAAAACGGACCATTTTTTTATTTTCTGAAGCATGTCGTAAGGGGGGGTGGTTATCTCTTTCGTCAAAAATTGGGCATTTTTGATTGAACAATAAAGGCCTCCAAATGTTATTTATTTCACTTCCCGAGGTGGAGAAACACTTTTTAAGGCCTCAGAGTGAGTAAATTGGCCATTTTCATTCACGTTTACCCATTCCACAAATCTTGCGTTCAGGGCCCCTGGAAGCATGAAAATCACTTTAAACATCTCATTTTATCTCTAAAAGTGATTATCCACGTACAAATGTGAATTTTAGTTCAAAGACGCAACATTTGAAAACAGACCATTTTTTTAGTTTCTGAAGCATGTCGTAAGGGGGGGTGGTTATCTCTTTTGTCAAAAATTGGGCATTTTTGATTGAACAATAAAGGCCTAAAAATGTTATTTAATTCACTTCCCGTGGTGGAGAATCACTTTTTAAGGCCTCAGAGTGAGTAAATTGGCCATTTTCATTCACGTTTACCCATTCCACAAATTTTGCGTTCAGGGCCCCTGGAAGCATGAAAATCACTTTAAACATCTCATTTTATCTCTAAAAGTGATTATCCACGTACAAATTTAAATTTTAGTTCAAAGACGCAATGTTATTTATTTCACTTCCCGTGGTGGAGAAACACTTTTTAAGGCCTCAGAGTGAGTAAATTGGCCCTTTTCATTCACGTTTACCCATTCCACAAATTTTGCGTTCATATCCCCTGGAAGCATGAAAATCACTTTAAACATCTCATTTTATCTCTAAAAGTGATTATCCACGTACAAATGTGAATTTTAGTTCAAAGACGCAACATTTGAAAACGGCACATTTTTTTAGTTTCTGGAGCATGTCGTAAGGGGGGTGGTTATCTCTTTTGTCAAAAATTGGGCATTTTTGATTGAACAATAAAGGCCTAAAAATGTAATTTAATTCACTTCCCGAGGTGGATAAACCCTTTTTAAGGCCTCAGAGTGAGTAAATTGGCCATTTTCATTCACGTTTACCCATTCCAGAAATCTTGCGTTCAGGGCCCCTGGAAGCATGCAAATCACTTTAAACATCTCATTTTATCTCTAAAAGTGATTATCCACGTACAAATGTGAATTTTAGTTCAAAGACGCAACATTTGAAAACGGACCATTTTTTTAGTTTCTGAAGCATGTCGTAAGGGGGGGTGGTTATCTCTTTTGTCAAAAATTGGGCATTTTTGATTGAACAATAAAGGCCTAAAAATGTAATTTAATTCACTTCCTGTGGTGGAGAAACCCTTTTTAAGGCCTCAGAGTGAGTAAATTGGCCATTTTCATTCACGTTTACCCATTCCAGAAATCTTGCGTTCAGGGCCCCTGGAAGCATGCAAATCACTTTAAACATCTCATTTTATCTCTAAAAGTGATTATCCACGTACAAATGTGAATTTTAGTTCAAAGACGCAACATTTGAAAACGGACCATTTTTTTACTTTCTGAAGCATGTCGTAAGGGGGGTGGTTATCTGTTTCGTCAAAAATTGGGCATTTTTGATTGAACAATAAAGGCCTCCAAATGTTATTTATTTCACTTCCCGTGGTGGAGAAACACTTTTTAAGGCCTCAGAGTGAGTAAATTGGCCATTTTCATTCACGTTTACCCATTCCACAAATTTTGCGTTCACGGCCTCTGGAAGCATGAAAATCACTTTAAACATCTCATTTTATCTCTAAAAGTGATTATCCACGAACAAATGTGAATTTTAGTTCAAAGACGCAACATTTGAAAACGGACCATTTTTTTAGTTTCTGAAGCATGGCGTAAGGGGGGGTGGTTATCTCTTTTGTCAAAAATTGGGCATTTTTGATTGAACAATAAAGGCCTAAAAATGTTATTTAATTCACTTCCAGTGGTGGAGAAACACTTTTTAAGGCCTCAGAGTGAGTAAATTGGCCATTTTCATTCACGTTTACCCATTCCACAAAGCTTGCGTTCAGGGCCCCTGGAAGCATGAAAATCACTTTAAACATCTCATTTTATCTCTAAAAGTGATTATCCACGTACAAATGTGAATTTTAATTCAAAGACGCAACATTTGAAAACGGACCATTTTTTTAGTTTCTGAAGCATGTCGTAAGGGGGGGGTGGTTATCTCTTTCGTCAAAAATTGGGCATTTTTGATTGAACAATAAAGGCCTCCAAATGTTATTTATTTCACTTCACGAGGTGGATAAACACTTTTTAAGGCCTCAGAGTGAGTAAATTGGCCATTTTCATTCACGTTTACCCATTCCACAAATCTTGCGTTCAGGGCCCCTGGAAGCATGAAAATCACTTTAAACATCTCATTTTATCTCTAAAAGTGATTATCCACGTACAAATGTGAATTTTAGTTCAAAGACGCAACATTTGAAAACGGCACATTTTTTTAGTTTCTTGAGCATGTCGTAAGTGGGGGTGGTTATCTATTTCGTCAAAAATCAGGCATTTTCGATTGAACAATAAAGGCCTCCAAATGTTATTTATTTCACTTCCCGAGGTGGATAAACACTTTTTAAGGCCTCAGAGTGAGTAAATTGGCCATTTTCATTCACGTTTACCCATTCCACAAATCTTGCGTTCAGGGCCCCTGGAAGCATGAAAATCACTTTAAACATCTCATTTTATCTCTAAAAGTGATTATCCACGTACAAATGTGAATTTTAGTTCAAAGACGCAACATTTGAAAACGGCACATTTTTTTAGTTTCTTGAGCATGTCGTAAGTGGGGGTGGTTATCTATTTCGTCAAAAATCAGGCATTTTTGATTGAACAATAAAGGCCTCCAAATGTTATTTATTTCACTTCCCGTGGTGGAGAAACACTTTTTAAGGCCTCAGAGTGAGTAAATTGGCCCTTTTCATTCACGTTTACCCATTCCACAAATTTTGCGTTCATATCCCCTGGAAGCATGAAAATCACTTTAAACATCTCATTTTATCTCTAAAAGTGATTATCCACGTACAAATGTGAATTTTAGTTCAAAGACGCAACATTTGAAAACGGACCATTTTTTTCGTTTCTGAAGCATGTCGTAAGGGGGGGTGGTTATCTCTTTTGTCAAAAATTGGGCATTTTTGATTGAACAATAAAGGCCTAAAAATGTAATTTAATTCACTTCCCGTGGTGGAGAAACACTTTTTAAGGCCTCAGAGTGAGTAAATTGGCCATTTTCATTCACGTTTACCCATTACACAAATCTTGCGTTCAGGGCCCCTGGAAGCATGAAAATCACTTTAAACATCTCATTTGATCTCTAAAAGTGATTATCCACGTACAAATGTGAATTTTAGTTCAAAGACGCAACATTTGAAAACGGACCATTTTTTTAGTTTCTGAAGCATGTCGTAAGGGGGGGTGGTTATCTCTTTTGTCAAAAATTGGGCATTTTTGATTGAACAATGAAGGCCTAAAAATGTTATTTATTTCACTTCCCGTGGTGGAGAAACACTTTTTAAGGCCTCAGAGTGAGTAAATTGGCCCTTTTCATTCACGTTTACCCATTCCACAAATTTTGCGTTCATATCCCCTGGAAGCATGAAAATCACTTTAAACATCTCATTTTATCTCTAAAAGTGATTATCCACGTACAAATGTGAATTTTAGTTCAAAGACGCAACATTTGAAAACAGACCATTTTTTTAGTTTCTGGAGCATGTCGTAAGGGGGGGTGGTTATCTCTTTTGTCAAAAATTGGGCATTTTTGATTGAACAATAAAGGCCTCCAAATGGTATTTATTTCACTTCCCGTGGTGTTTTTAAGGCCTCAGAGTGAGTAAATTGGCCATTTTCATTCACGTTTACCCATTCCACAAATTTTGCGTTCAGGGCCCCTTGAAGCATGAAAATCACTTTAAACATCTCATTTGATCTCTAAAAGTGATTATCCACGTACAAATGTGAATTTTAGTTCAATGACACAACATTTGAAAACGGCACATTTTTTTAGTTTCTGGAGCATGTCGTAAGGGGGGGTGGTTATCTCTTTTGTCAAAAATCAGGCATTTTTGATTGAACAATAAAGGCCTCCAAATGTTATTTATTTCACTTCCCGTGGTGGAGAAACACTTTTTAAGGCCTCAGAGTGAGTAAATTGGCCCTTTTCATTCACGTTTACCCATTCCACAAATTTTGCGTTCATATCCCCTGGAAGCATGAAAATCACTTTAAACATCTCATTTTATCTCTAAAAGTGATTATCCACGTACAAATGTGAATTTTAGTTCAAAGACGCAACATTTGAAAACGGACCAATTTTTTAGTTTCTGAAGCATGTCGTAAGGGGGGGTGGTTATCTCTTTTGTCAAAAATTGGGCATTTTTGATTGAACAATAAAGGCCTAAAAATGTCATTTAATTCACTTCCCGTGGTGGAGAAACACTTTTTAAGGCCTCAGAGTGAGTAAATTGGCCATTTTCATTCACGTTTACCCATTCCACAAAGCTTGCGTTCAGGGCCCCTGGAAGCATGAAAATCACTTTAAACATCTCATTTTATCTCTAAAAGTGATCATCCACGTACAAATGTGAATTTTAGTTCAAAGACGCAACATTTGAAAACGGACCATTTTTTTAGTTTCTGAAGCATGTCGTAAGGGGGGGTGGTTATCTCTTTCGTCAAAAATTGGGCATTTTTGATTGAACAATAAAGGCCTCCAAATGTTATTTATTTCACTTCCTGAGGTGGATAAACACTTTTTAAGGCCTCAGAGTGAGTAAATTGGCCATTTTCATTCACGTTTACCCATTCCACAAATTTTGCGTTCAGGGCCCCTGGAAGCACGAAAATCACTTAAAACATCTCATTTTATCTCTAAAAGTGATTATCCACGAACAAATGTGAATTTTAGTTCAAAGACGCAACATTTGAAAACGGACCATTTTTTTTAGTTTCTGAAGCATGGCGTAAGGGGGGGGTGGTTATCTCTTTTGTCAAAAATTGGGCATTTTTGATTGAACAATGAAGGCCTAAAAATGTTATTTAATTCACTTCCAGTGGTGAAGAAACACTTTTTAAGGCCTCAGAGTGAGTAAATTGGACATTTTCATTCACGTTTACCCATTCCACAAATCTTGCGTTCAGAGCCCCTGGAAGCATGAAAATCACTTTAAACATCTCATTTTATCTCTAAAAGTGATTATCCATGAACAAATGTGAATTTTAGTTCAAAGACACAACATTTGAAAACGGACCATTTTTTTAGTTTCTGAAGCATTGCGTAAGGGGGGGTGGTTATCTCTTTCGTCAAAAATTGGGCATTTTTGATTGAACAATAAAGGCCTCCAAATGTTATTTATTTCACTTCCCGAGGTGGATAAACACTTTTTAAGGCCTCAGAGTGAGTAAATTGGCCATTTTCATTCACGTTTACCCATTCCACAAATTTTGCGTTCAGGGCCCCTGGAAGCATGAAAATCACTTTAAACATCTCATTTTATCTCTAAAAGTGATTATCCACGAACAAATGTGAATTTTAGTTCAAAGACGCAGCATTTGAAAACGGACCATTTTTTTAGTTTCTGAAGCATGGCGTAAGGGGGGGTGGTTATCTCTTTTGTCAAAAATTGGGCATTTTTGATTGAACAATAAAGGCCTCCAAATGTTATTTATTTCACTTCGCGAGTTGGATAAACACTTTTTAAGGCCTCAGAGTGAGTAAATTGGCCATTTTCATTCACGTTTACCCATTCCACAAATCTTGCGTTCAGGGCCCCTGGAAGCATGAAAATCACTTTAAACATCTCATTTTATCTCTAAAAGTGATTATCCACGTACGAATGTGAATTTTAGTTCAAAGACGCAACATTTGAAAACGGACCATTTTTTTAGTTTCTGAAGCATGTCGTAAGGGGGGTGGTTATCTCTTTTGTCAAAAATTGGGCATTTTTGATTGAACAATAAAGGCCTAAAAATGTAATTTAATTCACTTCCCGTGGTGGAGAAACACTTTTTAAGGCCTCAGAGTGAGTAAATTGGCCATTTTCATTCACGTTTACCCATTCCACAAATCTTGCGTTCAGGGCCCCTGGAAGCATGCAAATCACTTTAAACATCTCATTTTATCTCTAAAAGTGATTATCCACGTACAAATGTGAATTTTAGTTCAAAGACGCAACATTTGAAAACGGACCATTTTTTTAGTTTCTGAAGCATGTCGTAAGGGGGGGTGGTTATCTCTTTTGTCAAAAATTGGGCATTTTTGATTGAACAATAAAGGCCTCCAAATGTTATTTATTTCACTTCCCGAGGTGGAGAAACACTTTTTAAGGCCTCAGAGTGAGTAAATTGGCCATTTTCATTCACGTTTACCCATTCCACAAATCTTGCGTTCAGGGCCCCTGGAAGCATGAAAATCACTTTAAACATCTCATTGTATCTCTAAAAGTGATTATCCACGTACAAATGTGAATTTTAGTTCAAAGACGCAACATTTGACAACGGACCATTTTTTTAGTTTCTGAAGCATGTCGTAAGGGGGGTGGTTATCTCTTTTGTAAAAAATTGGGCATTTTTGATTGAACAATAAAGGCCTAAAAATGTAATTTAATTCACTTCCCGTGGTGGAGAAACACTTTTTAAGGCCTCAGAGTGAGTAAATTGTCCATTTTCATTCCCGTTTACCCATTCCACAAATTTTGCGTTCAGGGCCCCTGGAAGCATGAAAATCACTTTAAACATCTCATTTTATCTCTAAAAGTGATTATCCACGTACAAATGTGAATTTTAGTTCAAAGACGCAACATTTGAAAACAGACCATTTTTTTAGTTTCTGAAGCATGTCGTAAGGGGGGGTGGGTATCTCTTTTGTCAAAAATTGGGCATTTTTGATTGAACAATAAAGGCCTAAAATGTTATTTAATTCACTTCCCGTGGTGGAGAATCACTTTTTAAGGCCTCAGAGTGAGTAAATTGGCCATTTTCATTCACGTTTACCCATTCCACAAATTTTGCGTTCAGGGCCCCTGGAAGCATGAAAATCACTTTAAACATCTCATTTTATCTCTAAAAGTGATTATCCACGAACAAATGTGAATTTTAGTTCAAAGACGCAGCATTTGAAAACGGACCATTTTTTTAGTTTCTGAAGCATGGCGTAAGGGGGGGTGGTTATCTCTTTTGTCAAAAATTGGGCATTTTTGATTGAACAATAAAGGCCTAAAAATGTTATTTAATTCACTTCCAGTGGTGGAGAAACACTTTTTAAGGCCTCAGAGTGAGTAAATTGGCCATTTTCATTCACGTTTACCCATTCCACAAATCTTGCGTTCAGGGCCCCTGGAAGCATGAAAATCACTTTAAACATCTCATTTTATCTCTAAAAGTGATTATCCACGTACAAATGTGAATTTTAGTTCAAAGACGCAACATTTGAAAACGGACCATTTTTTTAGTTTCTGAAGCATGTCGTAAGGGGGGGGTGGTTATCTCTTCCGTCAAAAATTGGGCATTTTTGATTGAACAATGAAGGCCTAAAAATGTTATTTATTTCACTTCCCGTGGTGGAGAAACACTTTTTAAGGCCTCAGAGTGAGTAAATTGGCCCTTTTCATTCACGTTTACCCATTCCACAAATTTTGTGTTCATATCCCCTGGAAGCATGAAAATCACTTTAAACATCTCATTTTATCTCTAAAAGTGATTATCCACGTACAAATGTGAATTTTAGTTCAAAGACGCAACATTTGAAAACGGACCATTTTTTTAGTTTCTGAAGCATGTCGTAAGGGGGGGTGGTTATCTCTTTTGTCAAAAATTGGGCATTTTTGATTGAACAATAAAGGCCTCCAAATGTTATTTATTTCACTTCCCGAGTTGGATAAACACTTTTTAAGGCCTCAGAGTGAGTAAATTGGCCATTTTCATTCACGTTTACCCATTCCACAAATCTTGCGTTCAGGGCCCCTGGAAGCATGAAAATCACTTTAAACATCTCATTTTATCTCTAAAAGTGATTATCCACGTACGAATGTGAATTTTAGTTCAAAGACGCAACATTTGAAAACGGACCATTTTTTTAGTTTCTGAAGCATGGCGTTAGGGGGGGTGGTTATCTCTTTTGTCAAAAATTGGGCATTTTTGATTGAACAAAAAAGGCCTCCAAATGTTATTTATTTCACTTCCCGAGGTGGATAAACACTTTTTAAGGCCTCAGAGTGAGTAAATTGGCCATTTTCATTCACGTTTACCCATTCCACAAATCTTGCGTTCAGGGCCCCTGGTAGCATGAAAATCACTTTAAACATCTCATTTTATCTCTAAAAGTGATTATCCACGTACAAATGTGAATTTTAGTTCAAAGACGCAACATTTGAAAACGGACCATTTTTTTAGTTTCTGAAGCATGTCGTAAGGGGGGGTGGTTATCTCTTTTGTCAAAAATTGGGCATTTTTGATTGAACAATAAAGGCCTAAAAATGTAATTTAATTCACTTCCCGTGGTGGAGAAACACTTTTTAAGGCCTCAGAGTGAGTAAATTGGCCATTATCATTCCCGTTTACCCATTCCACAAATTTTGCGTTCAGGGCCCCTGGAAGCATGAAAATCACTTTAAACATCTCATTTTATCTCTAAAAGTGATTATCCACGAACAAATGTGAATTTTAGTTCAAAGACGCAACATTTGAAAATGGACCATTTTTTTATTTTCTGAAGCATGGCGTAAGGGGGGTGGTTATCTCTTTTGTCAAAAATTGGGCATTTTTGATTGAACAATAAAGGCCTAAAAATGTTATTTAATTCACTTCCAGTGGTGGAGAAAGACTTTTTAAGGCCTCAGAGTGAGTAAATTGGCCATTTTCATTCACGTTTACCCATTCCACAAATCTTGCGTTCAGGGCCCCTGGAAGCATGAAAATCACTTTAAACATCTCATTTTATCTCTAAAAGTGATTATCCACGTACAAATGTGAATTTTAGTTCAAAGTCCCAACATTTGAAAACGGACCATTTTTTTAGTTTCTGAAGCATGTCGTAAGGGGGGGTGGTTATCTCTTTCGTCAAAAATTGGGCATTTTTGATTGAACAATAAAGGCCTCCAAATGTTATTTATTTCACTTCCCGAGGTGGAGAAACACTTTTTAAGGCCTCAGAGTGAGTAAATTGGCCATTTTCATTCACGTTTACCCATTCCACAAATCTTGCGTTCAGGGCCCCTGGAAGCATGAAAATCACTTTAAACATCTCATTTTATCTCTAAAAGTGATTATCCACGTACAAATGTGAATTTTAGTTCAAAGACGCAACATTTGAAAACAGACCATTTTTTTAGTTTCTGAAGCATGTCGTAAGGGGGGGTGGTTATCTCTTTTGTCAAAAATTGGGCATTTTTGATTGAACAATAAAGGCCTAAAAATGTTATTTAATTCACTTCCCGTGGTGGAGAATCACTTTTTAAGGCCTCAGAGTGAGTAAATTGGCCATTTTCATTCACGTTTACCCATTCCACAAATTTTGCGTTCAGGGCCCCTGGAAGCATGAAAATCACTTTAAACATCTCATTTTATCTCTAAAAGTGATTATCCACGTACAAATTTAAATTTTAGTTCAAAGACGCAATGTTATTTATTTCACTTCCCGTGGTGGAGAAACACTTTTTAAGGCCTCAGAGTGAGTAAATTGGCCCTTTTCATTCACGTTTACCCATTCCACAAATTTTGCGTTCATATCCCCTGGAAGCATGAAAATCACTTTAAACATCTCATTTTATCTCTAAAAGTGATTATCCACGTACAAATGTGAATTTTAGTTCAAAGACGCAACATTTGAAAACGGACCATTTTTTTAGTTTCTGAAGCATGTCGTAAGGGGGGGTGGTTATCTCTTTTGTCAAAAATTGGGCATTTTTGATTGAACAATAAAGGCCTCCAAATGTTATTTATTTCACTTCCCGAGGTGGATAAACACTTTTTAAGGCCTCAGAGTGAGTAAATTGGCCATTCTCATTCACGTTTACCCATTCCACAAATTTTGCGTTCAGGGCCCCTGGAAGCATGAAAATCACTTTAAACATCTCATTTGATCTCTAAAAGTGATTATCCACGTACAAACGTGAATTTTAGTTCAAAGACGCAACATTTGAAAACGGCACATTTTTTTAGTTTCTGGAGCATGTCGTAAGGGGGGTGGTTATCTCTTTTGTCAAAAATCAGGCATTTTTGATTGAACAATAAAGGCCTCCAAATGTTATTTATTTCACTTCCCGAGGTGGAGAAACACTTTTTAAGGCCTCAGAGTGAGTAAATTGGCCATTTTCATTCACGTTTACCCATTCCACAAATCTTGCGTTCAGGGCCCCTGGAAGCATGAAAATCACTTTAAACATCTCATTTTATCTCTAAAAGTGATTATCCACGTACAAATGTGAATTTTAGTTCAAAGACGCAACATTTGAAAACAGACCATTTTTTTAGTTTCTGAAGCATGTCGTAAGGGGGGGTGGTTATCTCTTTTGTCAAAAATTGGGCATTTTTGATTGAACAATAAAGGCCTAAAAATGTTATTTAATTCACTTCCCGTGGTGGAGAATCACTTTTTAAGGCCTCAGAGTGAGTAAATTGGCCATTTTCATTCACGTTTACCCATTCTACAAATTTTGCGTTCAGGGCCCCTGGAAGCATGAAAATCACTTTAAACATCTCATTTTATCTCTAAAAGTGATTATCCACGTACAAATTTAAATTTTAGTTCAAAGAGGCAATGTTATTTATTTCACTTCCCGTGGTGGAGAAACACTTTTTAAGGCCTCAGAGTGAGTAAATTGGCCCTTTTCATTCACGTTTACCCATTCCACAAATTTTGCGTTCATATCCCCTGGAAGCATGAAAATCACTTTAAACATCTCATTTTATCTCTAAAAGTGATTATCCACGTACAAATGTGAATTTTAGTTCAAAGACGCAACATTTGAAAACGGCACATTTTTTTAGTTTCTGGAGCATGTCGTAAGGGGGGTGGTTATCTCTTTTGTCAAAAATTGGGCATTTTTGATTGAACAATAAAGGCCTAAAAATGTAATTTAATTCACTTCCCGAGGTGGATAAACCCTTTTTAAGGCCTCAGAGTGAGTAAATTGGCCATTTTCATTCACGTTTACCCATTCCAGAAATCTTGCGTTCAGGGCCCCTGGAAGCATGCAAATCACTTTAAACATCTCATTTTATCTCTAAAAGTGATTATCCACGTACAAATGTGAATTTTAGTTCAAAGACGCAACATTTGAAAACGGACCATTTTTTTAGTTTCTGAAGCATGTCGTAAGGGGGGGTGGTTATCTCTTTTGTCAAAAATTGGGCATTTTTGATTGAACAATAAAGGCCTAAAAATGTAATTTAATTCACTTCCTGTGGTGGAGAAACCCTTTTTAAGGCCTCAGAGTGAGTAAATTGGCCATTTTCATTCACGTTTACCCATTCCAGAAATCTTGCGTTCAGGGCCCCTGGAAGCATGCAAATCACTTTAAACATCTCATTTTATCTCTAAAAGTGATTATCCACGTACAAATGTGAATTTTAGTTCAAAGACGCAACATTTGAAAACGGACCATTTTTTTACTTTCTGAAGCATGTCGTAAGGGGGGTGGTTATCTGTTTCGTCAAAAATTGGGCATTTTTGATTGAACAATAAAGGCCTCCAAATGTTATTTATTTCACTTCCCGTGGTGGAGAAACACTTTTTAAGGCCTCAGAGTGAGTAAATTGGCCATTTTCATTCACGTTTACCCATTCCACAAATTTTGCGTTCACGGCCTCTGGAAGCATGAAAATCACTTTAAACATCTCATTTTATCTCTAAAAGTGATTATCCACGAACAAATGTGAATTTTAGTTCAAAGACGCAACATTTGAAAACGGACCATTTTTTTAGTTTCTGAAGCATGGCGTAAGGGGGGGTGGTTATCTCTTTTGTCAAAAATTGGGCATTTTTGATTGAACAATAAAGGCCTAAAAATGTTATTTAATTCACTTCCAGTGGTGGAGAAACACTTTTTAAGGCCTCAGAGTGAGTAAATTGGCCATTTTCATTCACGTTTACCCATTCCACAAAGCTTGCGTTCAGGGCCCCTGGAAGCATGAAAATCACTTTAAACATCTCATTTTATCTCTAAAAGTGATTATCCACGTACAAATGTGAATTTTAATTCAAAGACGCAACATTTGAAAACGGACCATTTTTTTAGTTTCTGAAGCATGTCGTAAGGGGGGGGTGGTTATCTCTTTCGTCAAAAATTGGGCATTTTTGATTGAACAATAAAGGCCTCCAAATGTTATTTATTTCACTTCCCGAGGTGGATAAACACTTTTTAAGGCCTCAGAGTGAGTAAATTGGCCATTTTCATTCACGTTTACCCATTCCACAAATCTTGCGTTCAGGGCCCCTGGAAGCATGAAAATCACTTTAAACATCTCATTTTATCTCTAAAAGTGATTATCCACGTACAAATGTGAATTTTAGTTCAAAGACGCAACATTTGAAAACGGCACATTTTTTTAGTTTCTTGAGCATGTCGTAAGTGGGGGTGGTTATCTATTTCGTCAAAAATCAGGCATTTTTGATTGAACAATAAAGGCCTCCAAATGTTATTTATTTCACTTCCCGTGGTGGAGAAACACTTTTTAAGGCCTCAGAGTGAGTAAATTGGCCCTTTTCATTCACGTTTACCCATTCCACAAAGCTTGCGTTCAGGGCCCCTGGAAGCATGAAAATCACTTTAAACATCTCATTTTATCTCTAAAAGTGATTATCCACGTACAAATGTGAATTTTAATTCAAAGACGCAACATTTGAAAACGGACCATTTTTTTAGTTTCTGAAGCATGTCGTAAGGGGGGGGGTGGTTATCTCTTTCGTCAAAAATTGGGCATTTTTGATTGAACAATAAAGGCCTCCAAATGTTATTTATTTCACTTCCCGAGGTGGATAAACACTTTTTAAGGCCTCAGAGTGAGTAAATTGGCCATTTTCATTCACGTTTACCCATTCCACAAATCTTGCGTTCAGGGCCCCTGGAAGCATGAAAATCACTTTAAACATCTCATTTTATCTCTAAAAGTGATTATCCACGTACAAATGTGAAATTTAGTTCAAAGACGCAACATTTGAAAACGGCACATTTTTTTAGTTTCTTGAGCATGTCGTAAGTGGGGGTGGTTATCTATTTCGTCAAAAATCAGGCATTTTTGATTGAACAATAAAGGCCTCCAAATGTTATTTATTTCACTTCCCGTGGTGGAGAAACACTTTTTAAGGCCTCAGAGTGAGTAAATTGGCCCTTTTCATTCACGTTTACCCATTCCACAAATTTTGCGTTCATATCCCCTGGAAGCATGAAAATCACTTTAAACATCTCATTTTATCTCTAAAAGTGATTATCCACGTACAAATGTGAATTTTAGTTCAAAGACGCAACATTTGAAAACGGACCATTTTTTTCGTTTCTGAAGCATGTCGTAAGGGGGGGTGGTTATCTCTTTTGTCAAAAATTGGGCATTTTTGATTGAACAATAAAGGCCTAAAAATGTAATTTAATTCACTTCCCGTGGTGGAGAAACACTTTTTAAGGCCTCAGAGTGAGTAAATTGGCCATTTTCATTCACGTTTACCCATTACACAAATCTTGCGTTCAGGGCCCCTGGAAGCATGAAAATCACTTTAAACATCTCATTTTATCTCTAAAAGTGATTATCCACGTACAAATGTGAATTTTAGTTCAAAGACGCAACATTTGAAAACGGACCATTTTTTTAGTTTCTGAAGCATGTCGTAAGGGGGGGTGGTTATCTCTTTTGTCAAAAATTGGGCATTTTTGATTGAACAATGAAGGCCTAAAAATGTTATTTATTTCACTTCCCGTGGTGGAGAAACACTTTTTAAGGCCTCAGAGTGAGTAAATTGGCCCTTTTCATTCACGTTTACCCATTCCACAAATTTTGCGTTCATATCCCCTGGAAGCATGAAAATCACTTTAAACATCTCATTTTATCTCTAAAAGTGATTATCCACGTACAAATGTGAATTTTAGTTCAAAGACGCAACATTTGAAAACAGACCATTTTTTTAGTTTCTGGAGCATGTCGTAAGGGGGGGTGGTTATCTCTTTTGTCAAAAATTGGGCATTTTTGATTGAACAATAAAGGCCTCCAAATGTTATTTATTTCACTTCCCGTGGTGGATAAACACTTTTTAAGGCCTCAGAGTGAGTAAATTGGCCATTTTCATTCACGTTTACCCATTCCACAAATTTTGCGTTCAGGGCCCCTTGAAGCATGAAAATCACTTTAAACATCTCATTTGATCTCTAAAAGTGATTATCCACGTACAAATGTGAATTTTAGTTCAATGACGCAACATTTGAAAACGGCACATTTTTTTAGTTTCTGGAGCATGTCGTAAGGGGGGGTGGTTATCTCTTTTGTCAAAAATCAGGCATTTTTGATTGAACAATAAAGGCCTCCAAATGTTATTTATTTCACTTCCCGTGGTGGAGAAACACTTTTTAAGGCCTCAGAGTGAGTAAATTGGCCCTTTTCATTCACGTTTACCCATTCCACAAATTTTGCGTTCATATCCCCTGGAAGCATGAAAATCACTTTAAACATCTCATTTTATCTCTAAAAGTGATTATCCACGTACAAATGTGAATTTTAGTTCAAAGACGCAACATTTGAAAACGGACCAATTTTTTAGTTTCTGAAGCATGTCTTAAGGGGGGGTGGTTATCTCTTTCGTCAAAAATTGGGCATTTTTGATTGAACAATAAAGGCCTCCAAATGTTATTTATTTCACTTCCCGTGGTGGAGAAACACTTTTTAAGGCCTCAGAGTGAGTAAATTGGCCATTTTCATTCACGTTTACCCATTCCAGAAATCTTGCGTTCAGGGCCCCTGGAAGCATGCAAATCACTTTAAACATCTCATTTTATCTCTAAAAGTGATTATCCACGTACAAATGTGAATTTTAGTTCAAAGACGCAACATTTGAAAACGGACCATTTTTTTAGTTTCTGAAGCATGTCGTAAGGGGGGGTGGTTATCTCTTTCGTCAAAAATTGGGCATTTTTGATTGAACAATAAAGGCCTCCAAATGTTATTTATTTCACTTCCCGTGGTGGAGAAACACTTTTTAAGGCCTCAGAGTGAGTAAATTGGCCATTTTCATTCACGTTTACCCATTCCAGAAATCTTGCGTTCAGGGCCCCTGGAAGCATGCAAATCACTTTAAACATCTCATTTTATCTCTAAAAGTGATTATCCACGTACAAATGTGAATTTTAGTTCAAAGACGCAACATTTGAAAACGGACCATTTTTTTAGTTTCTGAAGCATGTCGTAAGGGGGGGTGGTTATCTCTTTTGTTAAAAATTGGGCATTTTTGATTGAACAATAAAGGCCTCCAAATGTTATTTATTTCACTTCCCGAGGTGGATAAACACTTTTTAAGGCCTCAGAGTGAGTAACTTGGCCATTTTCATTCACGTTTACCCATTCCACAAATTTTGCGTTCAGGGCCCCTGGAAGCATGAAAATCACTTTAAACATCTCATTTGATCTCTAAAAGTGATTATCCACGTACAAATGTGAATTTTAGTTCAAAGACGCAACATTTGAAAACGGCACATTTTTTTAGTTTCTGGAGCATGTCGTAAGGGGGGTGGTTATCTCTTTTGTCAAAAATCAGGCATTTTTGATTGAACAATAAAGGCCTCCAAATGTTATTTATTTCACTTCCCGTGGTGGAGAAACACTTTTTAAGGCCTCAGAGTGAGTAAATTGGCCCTTTTCATTCACGTTTACCCATTCCACAAATTTTGCGTTCATATCCCCTGGAAGCATGAAAATCACTTTAAACATCTCATTTTATCTCTAAAAGTGATTATCCACGTACAAATGTGAATTTTAGTTCAAAGACGCAACATTTGAAAACGGACCATTTTTTTAGTTTCTGAAGCATGTCGTAAGGGGGGGTGGTTATCTCTTTTGTCAAAAATTGGGCATTTTTGATTGAACAATAAAGGCCTAAAAATGTAATTTAATTCACTTCCTGTGGCGGAGAAACACTTTTTAAGGCCTCAGAGTGAGTAAATTGGCCATTTTCATTCACGTTAACCCATTCCAGAAATCTTGCGTTCAGGGCCCCTGGAAGCATGCAAATCACTTTAAACATCTCATTTTATCTCTAAAAGTGATTATCCACGTACAAATGTGAATTTTAGTTCAAAGACGCAACATTTGAAAACGGACCATTTTTTTAGTTTCTGAAGCATGTCGTAAGGGGGGGTGGTTATCTCTTTTGTCAAAAATTAGGCATTTTTGATTGAACAATAAAGGCCTAAAAATGTTATTTATTTCACTTCCTGTGGTGGAGAAACACTTTTTAAGGCCTCAGAGTGAGTAAATTGGCCATTTTCATTCACGTTTCCCCATTCCAGAAATCTTGCGTTCAGGGCCCCTGGAAGCATGCAAATCACTTTAAACATCTCATTTGATCTCTAAAAGTGATTATCCACGTACAAATGTGAATTTTAGTTCAAAGACGCAACATTTGAAAACGGACCATTTTTTTACTTTCTGAAGCATGTCGTAAGGGGGGGTGGTTATCTCTTTCGTCAAAAATTGGGCATTTTTGATTGAACAATAAAGGCCTCCAAATGTTATTTATTTCACTTCCCGTGGTGGAGAAACACTTTTTAAGGCCTCAGAGTGAGTAAATTGGCCATTTTCATTCACGTTTACCCATTCCACAAATTTTGCGTTCACGGCCTCTGGAAGCATGAAAATCACTTTAAACATCTCATTTTATCTCTAAAAGTGATTATTCACGAACAAATGTGAATTTTAGTTCAAAGACGCAACATTTGAAAACGGACCATTTTTTTAGTTTCTGAAGCATGTCGTAAGGGGGGGTGGTTATCTCTTTCGTCAAAAATTGGGCATTTTTGATTGAACAATAAAGGCCTCCAAATGTTATTTATTTCACTTCCTGAGGTGGATAAACACTTTTTAAGGCCTCAGAGTGAGTAAATTGGCCATTTTCATTCACGTTTACCCATTCCACAAATTTTGCGTTCAGGGCCCCTGGAAGCATGAAAATCACTTTAAACATCTCATTTTATCTCTAAAAGTGATTATCCACGAACAAATGTGAATTTTAGTTCAAAGACGCAGCATTTGAAAACGGACCATTTTTTTAGTTTCTGAAGCATGGCGTAAGGGGGGGTGGTTATCTCTTTTGTCAAAAATTGGGCATTTTTGATTGAACAATAAAGGCCTCCAAATGTTATTTATTTCACTTCGCGAGTTGGATAAACACTTTTTAAGGCCTCAGAGTGAGTAAATTGGCCATTTTCATTCACGTTTACCCATTCCACAAATCTTGCGTTCAGGGCCCCTGGAAGCATGAAAATCACTTTAAACATCTCATTTTATCTCTAAAATTGATTATCCACGTACGAATGTGAATTTTAGTTCAAAGACGCAACATTTGAAAACGGACCATTTTTTTAGTGTCTGAAGCATGTCGTAAGGGGGGTGGTTATCTCTTTTGTCAAAAATTGGGCATTTTTGATTGAACAATAAAGGCCTAAAAATGTAATTTAATTCACTTCCCGTGGTGGAGAAACACTTTTTAAGGCCTCAGAGTGAGTAAATTGGCCATTTTCATTCACGTTTACCCATTCCACAAATCTTGCGTTCAGGGCCCCTGGAAGCATGCAAATCACTTTAAACATCTCATTTTATCTCTAAAAGTGATTATCCACGTACAAATGTGAATTTTAGTTCAAAGACGCAACATTTGAAAACGGACCATTTTTTTAGTTTCTGAAGCATGTCGTAAGGGGGGGGGTGGTTATCTCTTTTGTCAAAAATTGGGCATTTTTGATTGAACAATAAAGGCCTCCAAATGTTATTTATTTCACTTCCCGAGGTGGAGAAACACTTTTTAAGGCCTCAGAGTGAGTAAATTGGCCATTTTCATTCACGTTTACCCATTCCACAAATCTTGCGTTCAGGGCCCCTGGAAGCATGAAAATCACTTTAAACATCTCATTTTATCTCTAAAAGTGATTATCCACGTACAAATGTGAATTTTAGTTCAAAGACGCAACATTTGACAACGGACCATTTTTTTAGTTTCTGAAGCATGTCGTAAGGGGGTGGTTATCTCTTTTGTAAAAAATTGGGCATTTTTGATTGAACAATAAAGGCCTAAAAATGTAATTTAATTCACTTCCCGTGGTGGAGAAACACTTTTTAAGGCCTCAGAGTGAGTAAATTGTCCATTTTCATTCCCGTTTACCCATTCCACAAATTTTGCGTTCAGGGCCCCTGGATGCATGAAAATCACTTTAAACATCTCATTTTATCTCTAAAAGTGATTATCCACGTACAAATGTGAATTTTAGTTCAAAGACGCAACATTTGAAAACAGACCATTTTTTTAGTTTCTGAAGCATGTCGTAAGGGGGGGTGGGTATCTCTTTTGTCAAAAATTGGGCATTTTTGATTGAACAATAAAGGCCTAAAATGTTATTTAATTCACTTCCCGTGGTGGAGAATCACTTTTTAAGGCCTCAGAGTGAGTAAATTGGCCATTTTCATTCACGTTTACCCATTCCACAAATTTTGCGTTCAGGGCCCCTGGAAGCATGAAAATCACTTTAAACATCTCATTTTATCTCTAAAAGTGATTATCCACGAACAAATGTGAATTTTAGTTCAAAGACGCAGCATTTGAAAACGGACCATTTTTTTAGTTTCTGAAGCATGGCGTAAGGGGGGGTGGTTATCTCTTTTGTCAAAAATTGGGCATTTTTGATTGAACAATAAAGGCCTAAAAATGTTATTTAATTCACTTCCAGTGGTGGAGAAACACTTTTTAAGGCCTCAGAGTGAGTAAATTGGCCATTTTCATTCACGTTTACCCATTCCACAAATCTTGCGTTCAGGGCCCCTGGAAGCATGAAAATCACTTTAAACATCTCATTTTATCTCTAAAAGTGATTATCCACGTACAAATGTGAATTTTAGTTCAAAGACGCAACATTTGAAAACGGACCATTTTTTTAGTTTCTGAAGCATGTCGTAAGGGGGGGGGTGGTTATCTCTTCCGTCAAAAATTGGGCATTTTTGATTGAACAATGAAGGCCTAAAAATGTTATTTATTTCACTTCCCGTGGTGGAGAAACACTTTTTAAGGCCTCAGAGTGAGTAAATTGGCCCTTTTCATTCACGTTTACCCATTCCACAAATTTTGTGTTCATATCCCCTGGAAGCATGAAAATCACTTTAAACATCTCATTTTATCTCTATAAGTGATTATCCACGTACAAATGTGAATTTTAGTTCAAAGACGCAACATTTGAAAACGGACCATTTTTTTAGTTTCTGAAGCATGTCGTAAGGGGGGGTGGTTATCTCTTTTGTCAAAAATTTGGCATTTTTGATTGAACAATAAAGGCCTCCAAATGTTATTTATTTCACTTCCCGAGTTGGATAAACACTTTTTAAGGCCTCAGAGTGAGTAAATTGGCCATTTTCATTCACGTTTACCCATTCCACAAATCTTGCGTTCAGGGCCCCTGGAAGCATGAAAATCACTTTAAACATCTCATTTTATCTCTAAAAGTGATTATCCACGTACGAATGTGAATTTTAGTTCAAAGACGCAACATTTGAAAACGGACCATTTTTTTAGTTTCTGAAGCATGGCGTTAGGGGGGGTGGTTATCTCTTTTGTCAAAAATTGGGCATTTTTGATTGAACAAAAAAGGCCTCCAAATGTTATTTATTTCACTTCCCGAGGTGGATAAACACTTTTTAAGGCCTCAGAGTGAGTAAATTGGCCATTTTCATTCACGTTTACCCATTCCACAAATCTTGCGTTCAGGGCCCCTGGTAGCATGAAAATCACTTTAAACATCTCATTTTATCTCTAAAAGTGATTATCCACGTACAAATGTGAATTTTAGTTCAAAGACGCAACATTTGAAAACGGACCATTTTTTTAGTTTCTGAAGCATGTCGTAAGGGGGGGTGGTTATCTCTTTTGTCAAAAATTGGGCATTTTTGATTGAACAATAAAGGCCTAAAAATGTAATTTAATTCACTTCCCGTGGTGGAGAAACACTTTTTAAGGCCTCAGAGTGAGTAAATTGGCCATTATCATTCCCGTTTACCCATTCCACAAATTTTGCGTTCAGGGCCCCTGGAAGCATGAAAATCACTTTAAACATCTCATTTTATCTCTAAAAGTGATTATCCACGAACAAATGTGAATTTTAGTTCAAAGACGCAACATTTGAAAACGGACCATTTTTTTATTTTCTGAAGCATGGCGTAAGGGGGGTGGTTATCTCTTTTGTCAAAAATTGGGCATTTTTGATTGAACAATAAAGGCCTAAAAATGTTATTTAATTCACTTCCAGTGGTGAAGAAACACTTTTTAAGGCCTCAGAGTGAGTAAATTGGACATTTTCATTCCCGTTTACCCATTCCACAAATCTTGCGTTCAGAGCCCCTGGAAGCATGAAAATCACTTTAAACATCTCATTTGATCTCTAAAAGTGATTATCCACGTACAAATGTGAATTTTAGTTCAAAGACGCAACATTTGAAAATGGCACATTTTTTTAGTTTCTGGAGCATGTCGTAAGGGGGGTGGTTATCTCTTTTGTCAAAAATCAGGCATTTTTGATTGAACAATAAAGGCCTCCAAATGTTATTTATTTCACTTCCCGTGGTGGAGAAACACTTTTTAAGGCCTCAGAGTGAGTAAATTGGCCCTTTTCATTCACGTTTACCCATTCCACAAATTTTGCGTTCATATCCCCTGGAAGCATGAAAATCACTTTAAACATCTCATTTTATCTCTAAAAGTGATTATCCACGTACAAATGTGAATTTTAGTTCAAAGACGCAACATTTGAAAACGGACCATTTTTTTAGTTTCTGAAGCATGTCGTAAGGGGGGGTGGTTATCTCTTTTGTCAAAAATTGGGCATTTTTGATTGAACAATAAAGGCCTAAAAATGTAATTTAATTCACTTCCTGTGGTGGAGAAACCCTTTTTAAGGCCTCAGAGTGAGTAAATTGGCCATTTTCATTCACGTTTACCCATTCCACAAATCTTGCGTTCAGGGCCCCTGGAAGCATGAAAATCACTTTAAACATCTCATTTTATCTCTAAAAGTGATTATCCACGTACAAATGTGAATTTTAGTTCAAAGACGCAACATTTGAAAACAGACCATTTTTTTAGTTTCTGAAGCATGTCGTAAGGGGGGGTGGTTATCTCTTTTGTCAAAAATTGGGCATTTTTGATTGAACAATAAAGGCCTAAAAATGTTATTTAATTCACTTCCCGTGGTGGAGAATCACTTTTTAAGGCCTCAGAGTGAGTAAATTGGCCATTTTCATTCACGTTTACCCATTCCACAAATTTTGCGTTCAGGGCCCCTGGAAGCATGAAAATCACTTTAAACATCTCATTTTATCTCTAAAAGTGATTATCCACGTACAAATTTAAATTTTAGTTCAAAGACGCAATGTTATTTATTTCACTTCCCGTGGTGGAGAAACACTTTAAGGCCTCAGAGTGAGTAAATTGGCCCTTTTCATTCACGTTTACCCATTCCACAAATTTTGCGTTCATATCCCCTGGAAGCATGAAAATCACTTTAAACATCTCATTTTATCTCTAAAAGTGATTATCCACGTACAAATGTGAATTTTAGTTCAAAGACGCAACATTTGAAAACGGACCATTTTTTTAGTTTCTGAAGCATGTCGTAAGGGGGGGTGGTTATCTCTTTTGTCAAAAATTGGGCATTTTTGATTGAACAATAAAGGCCTAAAAATGTAATTTAATTCACTTCCTGTGGTGGAGAAACACTTTTTAAGGCCTCAGAGTGAGTAAATTGGCCATTTTCATTCACGTTTACCCATTCCAGAAATCTTGCGTTCAGGGCCCTTGGAAGCATGCAAATCACTTTAAACATCTCATTTTATCTCTAAAAGTGATTATCCACGTACAAATGTGAATTTTAGTTCAAAGACGCAACATTTGAAAACGGACCATTTTTTTAGTTTCTGAAGCATGTCGTAAGGGGGGGTGGTTATCTCTTTCGTCAAAAACTGGGCATTTTTGATTGAACAATAAAGGCCTCCAAATGTTATTTATTTCACTTCCCGTGGTGGAGAAACACTTTTTAAGGCCTCAGAGTGAATAAATTGGCCATTTTCATTCACGTTTACCCATTCCACAAATTTTGCGTTCAGGGCCCCTGGAAGCATGAAAATCACTTTAAACATCTCATTTTATCTCTAAAAGTGATTATCCACGTACAAATGTGAATTTTAGTTCAAAGACGCAACATTTGAAAACGGACCATTTTTTTAGTTTCTGAAGCATGTCGTAAGGGGGGGTGGTTATCTCTTTTGTCAAAAATTGGGCATTTTTGATTGAACAATAAAGGCCTCCAAATGTTATTTATTTCACTTCCCGAGGTGGATAAACACTTTTTAAGGCCTCAGAGTGAGTAACTTGGCCATTTTCATTCACGTTTACCCATTCCACAAATTTTGCGTTCAGGGCCCCTGGAAGCATGAAAATCACTTTAAACATCTCATTTGATCTCTAAAAGTGATTATCCACGTACAAATGTGAATTTTAGTTCAAAGACGCAACATTTGAAAACGGCACATTTTTTTAGTTTCTGGAGCATGTCGTAAGGGGGGGTGGTTATCTCTTTTATCAAAAATCAGGCATTTTTGATTGAACAATAAAGGCCTCCAAATGTTATTTATTTCACTTCCCGTGGTGGAGAAACACTTTTTAAGGCCTCAGAGTGAGTAAATTGGCCCTTTTCATTCACGTTTACCCATTCCACAAATTTTGCGTTCATATCCCCTGGAAGCATGAAAATCACTTTAAACATCTCATTTTATCTCTAAAAGTGATTATCCACGTACAAATGTGAATTTTAGTTCAAAGACGCAACATTTGAAAACGGACCATTTTTTTAGTTTCTGAAGCATGTCGTAAGGGGGGGTGGTTATCTCTTTTGTCAAAAATTGGGCATTTTTGATTGAACAATAAAGGCCTAAAAATGTAATTTAATTCACTTCCTGTGGCGGAGAAACACTTTTTAAGGCCTCAGAGTGAGTAAATTGGCCATTTTCATTCACGTTTACCCATTCCAGAAATGTTGCGTTCAGGGCCCCTGGAAGCATGCAAATCACTTTAAACATCTCATTTTATCTCTAAAAGTGATTATCCACGTACAAATGTGAATTTTAGTTCAAAGACGCAACATTTGAAAACGGACCATTTTTTTTAGTTTCTGAAGCATGTCGTAAGGGGGGGTGGTTATCTCTTTTGTCAAAAATTGGGCATTTTTGATTGAACAATAAAGGCCTAAAAATGTTATTTATTTCACTTCCTGTGGTGGAGAAACACTTTTTAAGGCCTCAGAGTGAGTAAATTGGCCATTTTCATTCACGTTTACCCATTCCAGAAATCTTGCGTTCAGGGCCCCTGGAAGCATGCAAATCACTTTAAACATCTCATTTGATCTCTAAAAGTGATTATCCACGTACAAATGTGAATTTTAGTTCAAAGACGCAACATTTGAAAACGGACCATTTTTTTACTTTCTGAAGCATGTCGTAAGGGGGGGTGGTTATCTCTTTCGTCAAAAATTGGGCATTTTTGATTGAACAATAAAGGCCTCCAAATGTTATTTATTTCACTTCCCGTGGTGGAGAAACACTTTTTAAGGCCTCAGAGTGAGTAAATTGGCCATTTTCATTCACGTTTACCCATTCCACAAAGCTTGCGTTCAGGGCCCCTGGAAGCATGAAAATCACTTTAAACATCTCATTTTATCTCTAAAAGTGATCATCCACGTACAAATGTGAATTTTAGTTCAAAGACGCAACATTTGAAAACGGACCATTTTTTTAGTTTCTGAAGCATGTCGTAAGGGGGGGTGGTTATCTCTTTCGTCAAAAATTGGGCATTTTTGATTGAACAATAAAGGCCTCCAAATGTTATTTATTTCACTTCCTGAGGTGGATAAACACTTTTTAAGGCCTCAGAGTGAGTAAATTGGCCATTTTCATTCACGTTTACCCATTCCACAAATTTTGCGTTCAGGGCCCCTGGAAGCACGAAAATCACTTAAAACATCTCATTTTATCTCTAAAAGTGATTATCCACGAACAAATGTGAATTTTAGTTCAAAGACGCAACATTTGAAAACGGACCATTTTTTTTAGTTTCTGAAGCATGGCGTAAGGGGGGGGTGGTTATCTCTTTTGTCAAAAATTGGGCATTTTTGATTGAACAATGAAGGCCTAAAAATGTTATTTAATTCACTTCCAGTGGTGAAGAAACACTTTTTAAGGCCTCAGAGTGAGTAAATTGGACATTTTCATTCACGTTTACCCATTCCACAAATCTTGCGTTCAGAGCCCCTGGAAGCATGAAAATCACTTTAAACATCTCATTTTATCTCTAAAAGTGATTATCCATGAACAAATGTGAATTTTAGTTCAAAGACGCAACATTTGAAAACGGACCATTTTTTTAGTTTCTGAAGCATTGCGTAAGGGGGGGTGGTTATCTCTTTCGTCAAAAATTGGGCATTTTTGATTGAACAATAAAGGCCTCCAAATGTTATTTATTTCACTTCCCGAGGTGGATAAACACTTTTTAAGGCCTCAGAGTGAGTAAATTGGCCATTTTCATTCACGTTTACCCATTCCACAAATTTTGCGTTCAGGGCCCCTGGAAGCATGAAAATCACTTTAAACATCTCATTTTATCTCTAAAAGTGATTATCCACGAACAAATGTGAATTTTAGTTCAAAGACGCAGCATTTGAAAACGGACCATTTTTTTAGTTTCTGAAGCATGGCGTAAGGGGGGGTGGTTATCTCTTTTGTCAAAAATTGGGCATTTTTGATTGAACAATAAAGGCCTCCAAATGTTATTTATTTCACTTCGCGAGTTGGATAAACACTTTTTAAGGCCTCAGAGTGAGTAAATTGGCCATTTTCATTCACGTTTACCCATTCCACAAATCTTGCGTTCAGGGCCCCTGGAAGCATGAAAATCACTTTAAACATCTCATTTTATCTCTAAAAGTGATTATCCACGTACGAATGTGAATTTTAGTTCAAAGACGCAACATTTGAAAACGGACCATTTTTTTAGTTTCTGAAGCATGTCGTAAGGGGGGTGGTTATCTCTTTTGTCAAAAATTGGGCATTTTTGATTGAACAATAAAGGCCTAAAAATGTAATTTAATTCACTTCCCGTGGTGGAGAAACACTTTTTAAGGCCTCAGAGTGAGTAAATTGGCCATTTTCATTCACGTTTACCCATTCCACAAATCTTGCGTTCAGGGCCCCTGGAAGCATGCAAATCACTTTAAACATCTCATTTTATCTCTAAAAGTGATTATCCACGTACAAATGTGAATTTTAGTTCAAAGACGCAACATTTGAAAACGGACCATTTTTTTAGTTTCTGAAGCATGTCGTAAGGGGGGGTGGTTATCTCTTTTGTCAAAAATTGGGCATTTTTGATTGAACAATAAAGGCCTCCAAATGTTATTTATTTCACTTCCCGAGGTGGAGAAACACTTTTTAAGGCCTCAGAGTGAGTAAATTGGCCATTTTCATTCACGTTTACCCATTCCACAAATCTTGCGTTCAGGGCCCCTGGAAGCATGAAAATCACTTTAAACATCTCATTTTATCTCTAAAAGTGATTATCCACGTACGAATGTGAATTTTAGTTCAAAGACGCAACATTTGAAAACGGACCATTTTTTTAGTTTCTGAAGCATGTCGTAAGGGGGGTGGTTATCTCTTTTGTCAAAAATTGGGCATTTTTGATTGAACAATAAAGGGCTAAAAATGTAATTTAATTCACTTCCCGTGGTGGAGAAACACTTTTTAAGGCCTCAGAGTGAGTAAATTGGCCATTTTCATTCACGTTTACCCATTCCACAAATCTTGCGTTCAGGGCCCCTGGAAGCATGCAAATCACTTTAAACATCTCATTTTATCTCTAAAAGTGATTATCCACGTACAAATGTGAATTTTAGTTCAAAGACGCAACATTTGAAAACGGACCATTTTTTTAGTTTCTGAAGCATGTCGTAAGGGGGGGTGGTTATCTCTTTTGTCAAAAATTGGGCATTTTTGATTGAACAATAAAGGCCTCCAAATGTTATTTATTTCACTTCCCGAGGTGGAGAAACACTTTTTAAGGCCTCAGAGTGAGTAAATTGGCCATTTTCATTCACGTTTACCCATTCCACAAATCTTGCGTTCAGGGCCCCTGGAAGCATGAAAATCACTTTAAACATCTCATTTTATCTCTAAAAGTGATTATCCACGTACAAATGTGAATTTTAGTTCAAAGACGCAACATTTGACAACGGACCATTTTTTTAGTTTCTGAAGCATGTCGTAAGGGGGGTGGTTATCTCTTTTGTAAAAAATTGGGCATTTTTGATTGAACAATAAAGGCCTAAAAATGTAATTTAATTCACTTCCCGTGGTGGAGAAACACTTTTTAAGGCCTCAGAGTGAGTAAATTGTCCATTTTCATTCCCGTTTACCCATTCCACAAATTTTGCGTTCAGGGCCCCTGGAAGCATGAAAATCACTTTAAACATCTCATTTTATCTCTAAAAGTGATTATCCACGTACAAATGTGAATTTTAGTTCAAAGACGCAACATTTGAAAACAGACCATTTTTTTAGTTTCTGAAGCATGTCGTAAGGGGGGGTGGGTATCTCTTTTGTCAAAAATTGGGCATTTTTGATTGAACAATAAAGGCCTAAAATGTTATTTAATTCACTTCCCGTGGTGGAGAATCACTTTTTAAGGCCTCAGAGTGAGTAAATTGGCCATTTTCATTCACGTTTACCCATTCCACAAATTTTGCGTTCAGGGCCCCTGGAAGCATGAAAATCACTTTAAACATCTCATTTTATCTCTAAAAGTGATTATCCACGAACAAATGTGAATTTTAGTTCAAAGACGCAGCATTTGAAAACGGACCATTTTTTTAGTTTCTGAAGCATGGCGTAAGGGGGGGTGGTTATCTCTTTTGTCAAAAATTGGGCATTTTTGATTGAACAATAAAGGCCTAAAAATGTTATTTAATTCACTTCCAGTGGTGGAGAAACACTTTTTAAGGCCTCAGAGTGAGTAAATTGGCCATTTTCATTCACGTTTACCCATTCCACAAATTTTGCGTTCAGGGCCCCTGGAAGCATGAAAATCACTTTAAACATCTCATTTTATCTCTAAAAGTGATTATCCACGAACAAATGTGAATTTTAGTTCAAAGACGCAGCATTTGAAAACGGACCATTTTTTTAGTTTCTGAAGCATGGCGTAAGGGGGGGTGGTTATCTCTTTTGTCAAAAATTGGGCATTTTTGATTGAACAATAAAGGCCTCCAAATGTTATTTATTTCACTTCGCGAGTTGGATAAACACTTTTTAAGGCCTCAGAGTGAGTAAATTGGCCATTTTCATTCACGTTTACCCATTCCACAAATCTTGCGTTCAGGGCCCCTGGAAGCATGAAAATCACTTTAAACATCTCATTTTATCTCTAAAAGTGATTATCCACGTACGAATGTGAATTTTAGTTCAAAGACGCAACATTTGAAAACGGACCATTTTTTTAGTTTCTGAAGCATGTCGTAAGGGGGGTGGTTATCTCTTTTGTCAAAAATTGGGCATTTTTGATTGAACAATAAAGGCCTAAAAATGTAATTTAATTCACTTCCCGTGGTGGAGAAACACTTTTTAAGGCCTCAGAGTGAGTAAATTGGCCATTTTCATTCACGTTTACCCATTCCACAAATCTTGCGTTCAGGGCCCCTGGAAGCATGCAAATCACTTTAAACATCTCATTTTATCTCTAAAAGTGATTATCCACGTACAAATGTGAATTTTAGTTCAAAGACGCAACATTTGAAAACGGACCATTTTTTTAGTTTCTGAAGCATGTCGTAAGGGGGGGTGGTTATCTCTTTTGTCAAAAATTGGGCATTTTTGATTGAACAATAAAGGCCTCCAAATGTTATTTATTTCACTTCCCGAGGTGGAGAAACACTTTTTAAGGCCTCAGAGTGAGTAAATTGGCCATTTTCATTCACGTTTACCCATTCCACAAATCTTGCGTTCAGGGCCCCTGGAAGCATGAAAATCACTTTAAACATCTCATTTTATCTCTAAAAGTGATTATCCACGTACAAATGTGAATTTTAGTTCAAAGACGCAACATTTGACAACGGACCATTTTTTTAGTTTCTGAAGCATGTCGTAAGGGGGGTGGTTATCTCTTTTGTAAAAAATTGGGCATTTTTGATTGAACAATAAAGGCCTAAAAATGTAATTTAATTCACTTCCCGTGGTGGAGAAACACTTTTTAAGGCCTCAGAGTGAGTAAATTGTCCATTTTCATTCCCGTTTACCCATTCCACAAATTTTGCGTTCAGGGCCCCTGGAAGCATGAAAATCACTTTAAACATCTCATTTTATCTCTAAAAGTGATTATCCACGTACAAATGTGAATTTTAGTTCAAAGACGCAACATTTGAAAACAGACCATTTTTTTAGTTTCTGAAGCATGTCGTAAGGGGGGGTGGGTATCTCTTTTGTCAAAAATTGGGCATTTTTGATTGAACAATAAAGGCCTAAAATGTTATTTAATTCACTTCCCGTGGTGGAGAATCACTTTTTAAGGCCTCAGAGTGAGTAAATTGGCCATTTTCATTCACGTTTACCCATTCCACAAATTTTGCGTTCAGGGCCCCTGGAAGCATGAAAATCACTTTAAACATCTCATTTTATCTCTAAAAGTGATTATCCACGAACAAATGTGAATTTTAGTTCAAAGACGCAGCATTTGAAAACGGACCATTTTTTTAGTTTCTGAAGCATGGCGTAAGGGGGGGTGGTTATCTCTTTTGTCAAAAATTGGGCATTTTTGATTGAACAATAAAGGCCTAAAAATGTTATTTAATTCACTTCCAGTGGTGGAGAAACACTTTTTAAGGCCTCAGAGTGAGTAAATTGGCCATTTTCATTCACGTTTACCCATTCCACAAATTTTGCGTTCAGGGCCCCTGGAAGCATGAAAATCACTTTAAACATCTCATTTTATCTCTAAAAGTGATTATCCACGAACAAATGTGAATTTTAGTTCAAAGACGCAGCATTTGAAAACGGACCATTTTTTTAGTTTCTGAAGCATGGCGTAAGGGGGGGTGGTTATCTCTTTTGTCAAAAATTGGGCATTTTTGATTGAACAATAAAGGCCTCCAAATGTTATTTATTTCACTTCGCGAGTTGGATAAACACTTTTTAAGGCCTCAGAGTGAGTAAATTGGCCATTTTCATTCACGTTTACCCATTCCACAAATCTTGCGTTCAGGGCCCCTGGAAGCATGAAAATCACTTTAAACATCTCATTTTATCTCTAAAAGTGATTATCCACGTACGAATGTGAATTTTAGTTCAAAGACGCAACATTTGAAAACGGACCATTTTTTTAGTTTCTGAAGCATGTCGTAAGGGGGGTGGTTATCTCTTTTGTCAAAAATTGGGCATTTTTGATTGAACAATAAAGGCCTAAAAATGTAATTTAATTCACTTCCCGTGGTGGAGAAACACTTTTTAAGGCCTCAGAGTGAGTAAATTGGCCATTTTCATTCACGTTTACCCATTCCACAAATCTTGCGTTCAGGGCCCCTGGAAGCATGCAAATCACTTTAAACATCTCATTTTATCTCTAAAAGTGATTATCCACGTACAAATGTGAATTTTAGTTCAAAGACGCAACATTTGAAAACGGACCATTTTTTTAGTTTCTGAAGCATGTCGTAAGGGGGGGTGGTTATCTCTTTTGTCAAAAATTGGGCATTTTTGATTGAACAATAAAGGCCTCCAAATGTTATTTATTTCACTTCCCGAGGTGGAGAAACACTTTTTAAGGCCTCAGAGTGAGTAAATTGGCCATTTTCATTCACGTTTACCCATTCCACAAATCTTGCGTTCAGGGCCCCTGGAAGCATGAAAATCACTTTAAACATCTCATTTTATCTCTAAAAGTGATTATCCACGTACAAATGTGAATTTTAGTTCAAAGACGCAACATTTGACAACGGACCATTTTTTTAGTTTCTGAAGCATGTCGTAAGGGGGGTGGTTATCTCTTTTGTAAAAAATTGGGCATTTTTGATTGAACAATAAAGGCCTAAAAATGTAATTTAATTCACTTCCCGTGGTGGAGAAACACTTTTTAAGGCCTCAGAGTGAGTAAATTGTCCATTTTCATTCCCGTTTACCCATTCCACAAATTTTGCGTTCAGGGCCCCTGGAAGCATGAAAATCACTTTAAACATCTCATTTTATCTCTAAAAGTGATTATCCACGTACAAATGTGAATTTTAGTTCAAAGACGCAACATTTGAAAACAGACCATTTTTTTAGTTTCTGAAGCATGTCGTAAGGGGGGGTGGGTATCTCTTTTGTCAAAAATTGGGCATTTTTGATTGAACAATAAAGGCCTAAAATGTTATTTAATTCACTTCCCGTGGTGGAGAATCACTTTTTAAGGCCTCAGAGTGAGTAAATTGGCCATTTTCATTCACGTTTACCCATTCCACAAATTTTGCGTTCAGGGCCCCTGGAAGCATGAAAATCACTTTAAACATCTCATTTTATCTCTAAAAGTGATTATCCACGAACAAATGTGAATTTTAGTTCAAAGACGCAGCATTTGAAAACGGACCATTTTTTTAGTTTCTGAAGCATGGCGTAAGGGGGGGTGGTTATCTCTTTTGTCAAAAATTGGGCATTTTTGATTGAACAATAAAGGCCTAAAAATGTTATTTAATTCACTTCCAGTGGTGGAGAAACACTTTTTAAGGCCTCAGAGTGAGTAAATTGGCCATTTTCATTCACGTTTACCCATTCCACAAATTTTGCGTTCAGGGCCCCTGGAAGCATGAAAATCACTTTAAACATCTCATTTTATCTCTAAAAGTGATTATCCACGAACAAATGTGAATTTTAGTTCAAAGACGCAGCATTTGAAAACGGACCATTTTTTTAGTTTCTGAAGCATGGCGTAAGGGGGGGTGGTTATCTCTTTTGTCAAAAATTGGGCATTTTTGATTGAACAATAAAGGCCTCCAAATGTTATTTATTTCACTTCGCGAGTTGGATAAACACTTTTTAAGGCCTCAGAGTGAGTAAATTGGCCATTTTCATTCACGTTTACCCATTCCACAAATCTTGCGTTCAGGGCCCCTGGAAGCATGAAAATCACTTTAAACATCTCATTTTATCTCTAAAAGTGATTATCCACGTACGAATGTGAATTTTAGTTCAAAGACGCAACATTTGAAAACGGACCATTTTTTTAGTTTCTGAAGCATGTCGTAAGGGGGGTGGTTATCTCTTTTGTCAAAAATTGGGCATTTTTGATTGAACAATAAAGGCCTAAAAATGTAATTTAATTCACTTCCCGTGGTGGAGAAACACTTTTTAAGGCCTCAGAGTGAGTAAATTGGCCATTTTCATTCACGTTTACCCATTCCACAAATCTTGCGTTCAGGGCCCCTGGAAGCATGCAAATCACTTTAAACATCTCATTTTATCTCTAAAAGTGATTATCCACGTACAAATGTGAATTTTAGTTCAAAGACGCAACATTTGAAAACGGACCATTTTTTTAGTTTCTGAAGCATGTCGTAAGGGGGGGTGGTTATCTCTTTTGTCAAAAATTGGGCATTTTTGATTGAACAATAAAGGCCTCCAAATGTTATTTATTTCACTTCCCGAGGTGGAGAAACACTTTTTAAGGCCTCAGAGTGAGTAAATTGGCCATTTTCATTCACGTTTACCCATTCCACAAATCTTGCGTTCAGGGCCCCTGGAAGCATGAAAATCACTTTAAACATCTCATTTTATCTCTAAAAGTGATTATCCACGTACAAATGTGAATTTTAGTTCAAAGACGCAACATTTGACAACGGACCATTTTTTTAGTTTCTGAAGCATGTCGTAAGGGGGGTGGTTATCTCTTTTGTAAAAAATTGGGCATTTTTGATTGAACAATAAAGGCCTAAAAATGTAATTTAATTCACTTCCCGTGGTGGAGAAACACTTTTTAAGGCCTCAGAGTGAGTAAATTGTCCATTTTCATTCCCGTTTACCCATTCCACAAATTTTGCGTTCAGGGCCCCTGGAAGCATGAAAATCACTTTAAACATCTCATTTTATCTCTAAAAGTGATTATCCACGTACAAATGTGAATTTTAGTTCAAAGACGCAACATTTGAAAACAGACCATTTTTTTAGTTTCTGAAGCATGTCGTAAGGGGGGGTGGGTATCTCTTTTGTCAAAAATTGGGCATTTTTGATTGAACAATAAAGGCCTAAAATGTTATTTAATTCACTTCCCGTGGTGGAGAATCACTTTTTAAGGCCTCAGAGTGAGTAAATTGGCCATTTTCATTCACGTTTACCCATTCCACAAATTTTGCGTTCAGGGCCCCTGGAAGCATGAAAATCACTTTAAACATCTCATTTTATCTCTAAAAGTGATTATCCACGAACAAATGTGAATTTTAGTTCAAAGACGCAGCATTTGAAAACGGACCATTTTTTTAGTTTCTGAAGCATGGCGTAAGGGGGGGTGGTTATCTCTTTTGTCAAAAATTGGGCATTTTTGATTGAACAATAAAGGCCTAAAAATGTTATTTAATTCACTTCCAGTGGTGGAGAAACACTTTTTAAGGCCTCAGAGTGAGTAAATTGGCCATTTTCATTCACGTTTACCCATTCCACAAATCTTGCGTTCAGGGCCCCTGGAAGCATGAAAATCACTTTAAACATCTCATTTTATCTCTAAAAGTGATTATCCACGTACAAATGTGAATTTTAGTTCAAAGACGCAACATTTGAAAACGGACCATTTTTTTAGTTTCTGAAGCATGTCGTAAGGGGGGGGTGGTTATCTCTTCCGTCAAAAATTGGGCATTTTTGATTGAACAATGAAGGCCTAAAAATGTTATTTATTTCACTTCCCGTGGTGGAGAAACACTTTTTAAGGCCTCAGAGTGAGTAAATTGGCCCTTTTCATTCACGTTTACCCATTCCACAAATTTTGTGTTCATATCCCCTGGAAGCATGAAAATCACTTTAAACATCTCATTTTATCTCTAAAAGTGATTATCCACGTACAAATGTGAATTTTAGTTCAAAGACGCAACATTTGAAAACGGACCATTTTTTTAGTTTCTGAAGCATGTCGTAAGGGGGGGTGGTTATCTCTTTTGTCAAAAATTGGGCATTTTTGATTGAACAATAAAGGCCTCCAAATGTTATTTATTTCACTTCCCGAGTTGGATAAACACTTTTTAAGGCCTCAGAGTGAGTAAATTGGCCATTTTCATTCACGTTTACCCATTCCACAAATCTTGCGTTCAGGGCCCCTGGAAGCATGAAAATCACTTTAAACATCTCATTTTATCTCTAAAAGTGATTATCCACGTACGAATGTGAATTTTAGTTCAAAGACGCAACATTTGAAAACGGACCATTTTTTTAGTTTCTGAAGCATGGCGTTAGGGGGGTGGTTATCTCTTTTGTCAAAAATTGGGCATTTTTGATTGAACAAAAAAGGCCTCCAAATGTTATTTATTTCACTTCCCGAGGTGGATAAACACTTTTTAAGGCCTCAGAGTGAGTAAATTGGCCATTTTCATTCACGTTTACCCATTCCACAAATCTTGCGTTCAGGGCCCCTGGTAGCATGAAAATCACTTTAAACATCTCATTTTATCTCTAAAAGTGATTATCCACGTACAAATGTGAATTTTAGTTCAAAGACGCAACATTTGAAAACGGACCATTTTTTTAGTTTCTGAAGCATGTCGTAAGGGGGGGTGGTTATCTCTTTTGTCAAAAATTGGGCATTTTTGATTGAACAATAAAGGCCTAAAAATGTAATTTAATTCACTTCCCGTGGTGGAGAAACACTTTTTAAGGCCTCAGAGTGAGTAAATTGGCCATTATCATTCCCGTTTACCCATTCCACAAATTTTGCGTTCAGGGCCCCTGGAAGCATGAAAATCACTTTAAACATCTCATTTTATCTCTAAAAGTGATTATCCACGAACAAATGTGAATTTTAGTTCAAAGACGCAACATTTGAAAACGGACCATTTTTTTATTTTCTGAAGCATGGCGTAAGGGGGGTGGTTATCTCTTTTGTCAAAAATTGGGCATTTTTGATTGAACAATAAAGGCCTAAAAATGTTATTTAATTCACTTCCAGTGGTGGAGAAAGACTTTTTAAGGCCTCAGAGTGAGTAAATTGGCCATTTTCATTCACGTTTACCCATTCCACAAATCTTGCGTTCAGGGCCCCTGGAAGCATGAAAATCACTTTAAACATCTCATTTTATCTCTAAAAGTGATTATCCACGTACAAATGTGAATTTTAGTTCAAAGTCCCAACATTTGAAAACGGACCATTTTTTTAGTTTCTGAAGCATGTCGTAAGGGGGGGTGGTTATCTCTTTCGTCAAAAATTGGGCATTTTTGATTGAACAATAAAGGCCTCCAAATGTTATTTATTTCACTTCCCGAGGTGGAGAAACACTTTTTAAGGCCTCAGAGTGAGTAAATTGGCCATTTTCATTCACGTTTACCCATTCCACAAATCTTGCGTTCAGGGCCCCTGGAAGCATGAAAATCACTTTAAACATCTCATTTTATCTCTAAAAGTGATTATCCACGAACAAATGTGAATTTTAGTTCAAAGACGCAGCATTTGAAAACGGACCATTTTTTTAGTTTCTGAAGCATGGCGTAAGGGGGGGTGGTTATCTCTTTTGTCAAAAATTGGGCATTTTTGATTGAACAATAAAGGCCTAAAAATGTTATTTAATTCACTTCCAGTGGTGGAGAAACACTTTTTAAGGCCTCAGAGTGAGTAAATTGGCCATTTTCATTCACGTTTACCCATTCCACAAATTTTGCGTTCAGGGCCCCTGGAAGCATGAAAATCACTTTAAACATCTCATTTTATCTCTAAAAGTGATTATCCACGAACAAATGTGAATTTTAGTTCAAAGACGCAGCATTTGAAAACGGACCATTTTTTTAGTTTCTGAAGCATGGCGTAAGGGGGGGTGGTTATCTCTTTTGTCAAAAATTGGGCATTTTTGATTGAACAATAAAGGCCTCCAAATGTTATTTATTTCACTTCGCGAGTTGGATAAACACTTTTTAAGGCCTCAGAGTGAGTAAATTGGCCATTTTCATTCACGTTTACCCATTCCACAAATCTTGCGTTCAGGGCCCCTGGAAGCATGAAAATCACTTTAAACATCTCATTTTATCTCTAAAAGTGATTATCCACGTACGAATGTGAATTTTAGTTCAAAGACGCAACATTTGAAAACGGACCATTTTTTTAGTTTCTGAAGCATGTCGTAAGGGGGGTGGTTATCTCTTTTGTCAAAAATTGGGCATTTTTGATTGAACAATAAAGGCCTAAAAATGTAATTTAATTCACTTCCCGTGGTGGAGAAACACTTTTTAAGGCCTCAGAGTGAGTAAATTGGCCATTTTCATTCACGTTTACCCATTCCACAAATCTTGCGTTCAGGGCCCCTGGAAGCATGCAAATCACTTTAAACATCTCATTTTATCTCTAAAAGTGATTATCCACGTACAAATGTGAATTTTAGTTCAAAGACGCAACATTTGAAAACGGACCATTTTTTTAGTTTCTGAAGCATGTCGTAAGGGGGGGTGGTTATCTCTTTTGTCAAAAATTGGGCATTTTTGATTGAACAATAAAGGCCTCCAAATGTTATTTATTTCACTTCCCGAGGTGGAGAAACACTTTTTAAGGCCTCAGAGTGAGTAAATTGGCCATTTTCATTCACGTTTACCCATTCCACAAATCTTGCGTTCAGGGCCCCTGGAAGCATGAAAATCACTTTAAACATCTCATTTTATCTCTAAAAGTGATTATCCACGTACAAATGTGAATTTTAGTTCAAAGACGCAACATTTGACAACGGACCATTTTTTTAGTTTCTGAAGCATGTCGTAAGGGGGGTGGTTATCTCTTTTGTAAAAAATTGGGCATTTTTGATTGAACAATAAAGGCCTAAAAATGTAATTTAATTCACTTCCCGTGGTGGAGAAACACTTTTTAAGGCCTCAGAGTGAGTAAATTGTCCATTTTCATTCCCGTTTACCCATTCCACAAATTTTGCGTTCAGGGCCCCTGGAAGCATGAAAATCACTTTAAACATCTCATTTTATCTCTAAAAGTGATTATCCACGTACAAATGTGAATTTTAGTTCAAAGACGCAACATTTGAAAACAGACCATTTTTTTAGTTTCTGAAGCATGTCGTAAGGGGGGGTGGGTATCTCTTTTGTCAAAAATTGGGCATTTTTGATTGAACAATAAAGGCCTAAAATGTTATTTAATTCACTTCCCGTGGTGGAGAATCACTTTTTAAGGCCTCAGAGTGAGTAAATTGGCCATTTTCATTCACGTTTACCCATTCCACAAATTTTGCGTTCAGGGCCCCTGGAAGCATGAAAATCACTTTAAACATCTCATTTTATCTCTAAAAGTGATTATCCACGAACAAATGTGAATTTTAGTTCAAAGACGCAGCATTTGAAAACGGACCATTTTTTTAGTTTCTGAAGCATGGCGTAAGGGGGGGTGGTTATCTCTTTTGTCAAAAATTGGGCATTTTTGATTGAACAATAAAGGCCTAAAAATGTTATTTAATTCACTTCCAGTGGTGGAGAAACACTTTTTAAGGCCTCAGAGTGAGTAAATTGGCCATTTTCATTCACGTTTACCCATTCCACAAATCTTGCGTTCAGGGCCCCTGGAAGCATGAAAATCACTTTAAACATCTCATTTTATCTCTAAAAGTGATTATCCACGTACAAATGTGAATTTTAGTTCAAAGACGCAACATTTGAAAACGGACCATTTTTTTAGTTTCTGAAGCATGTCGTAAGGGGGGGGTGGTTATCTCTTCCGTCAAAAATTGGGCATTTTTGATTGAACAATGAAGGCCTAAAAATGTTATTTATTTCACTTCCCGTGGTGGAGAAACACTTTTTAAGGCCTCAGAGTGAGTAAATTGGCCCTTTTCATTCACGTTTACCCATTCCACAAATTTTGTGTTCATATCCCCTGGAAGCATGAAAATCACTTTAAACATCTCATTTTATCTCTAAAAGTGATTATCCACGTACAAATGTGAATTTTAGTTCAAAGACGCAACATTTGAAAACGGACCATTTTTTTAGTTTCTGAAGCATGTCGTAAGGGGGGGTGGTTATCTCTTTTGTCAAAAATTGGGCATTTTTGATTGAACAATAAAGGCCTCCAAATGTTATTTATTTCACTTCCCGAGTTGGATAAACACTTTTTAAGGCCTCAGAGTGAGTAAATTGGCCATTTTCATTCACGTTTACCCATTCCACAAATCTTGCGTTCAGGGCCCCTGGAAGCATGAAAATCACTTTAAACATCTCATTTTATCTCTAAAAGTGATTATCCACGTACGAATGTGAATTTTAGTTCAAAGACGCAACATTTGAAAACGGACCATTTTTTTAGTTTCTGAAGCATGGCGTTAGGGGGGGTGGTTATCTCTTTTGTCAAAAATTGGGCATTTTTGATTGAACAAAAAAGGCCTCCAAATGTTATTTATTTCACTTCCCGAGGTGGATAAACACTTTTTAAGGCCTCAGAGTGAGTAAATTGGCCATTTTCATTCACGTTTACCCATTCCACAAATCTTGCGTTCAGGGCCCCTGGTAGCATGAAAATCACTTTAAACATCTCATTTTATCTCTAAAAGTGATTATCCACGTACAAATGTGAATTTTAGTTCAAAGACGCAACATTTGAAAACGGACCATTTTTTTAGTTTCTGAAGCATGTCGTAAGGGGGGGTGGTTATCTCTTTTGTCAAAAATTGGGCATTTTTGATTGAACAATAAAGGCCTAAAAATGTAATTTAATTCACTTCCCGTGGTGGAGAAACACTTTTTAAGGCCTCAGAGTGAGTAAATTGGCCATTATCATTCCCGTTTACCCATTCCACAAATTTTGCGTTCAGGGCCCCTGGAAGCATGAAAATCACTTTAAACATCTCATTTTATCTCTAAAAGTGATTATCCACGAACAAATGTGAATTTTAGTTCAAAGACGCAACATTTGAAAACGGACCATTTTTTTATTTTCTGAAGCATGGCGTAAGGGGGGTGGTTATCTCTTTTGTCAAAAATTGGGCATTTTTGATTGAACAATAAAGGCCTAAAAATGTTATTTAATTCACTTCCAGTGGTGGAGAAAGACTTTTTAAGGCCTCAGAGTGAGTAAATTGGCCATTTTCATTCACGTTTACCCATTCCACAAATCTTGCGTTCAGGGCCCCTGGAAGCATGAAAATCACTTTAAACATCTCATTTTATCTCTAAAAGTGATTATCCACGTACAAATGTGAATTTTAGTTCAAAGTCCCAACATTTGAAAACGGACCATTTTTTTAGTTTCTGAAGCATGTCGTAAGGGGGGGTGGTTATCTCTTTCGTCAAAAATTGGGCATTTTTGATTGAACAATAAAGGCCTCCAAATGTTATTTATTTCACTTCCCGAGGTGGAGAAACACTTTTTAAGGCCTCAGAGTGAGTAAATTGGCCATTTTCATTCACGTTTACCCATTCCACAAATCTTGCGTTCAGGGCCCCTGGAAGCATGAAAATCACTTTAAACATCTCATTTTATCTCTAAAAGTGATTATCCACGTACAAATGTGAATTTTAGTTCAAAGACGCAACATTTGAAAACAGACCATTTTTTTAGTTTCTGAAGCATGTCGTAAGGGGGGGTGGTTATCTCTTTTGTCAAAAATTGGGCATTTTTGATTGAACAATAAAGGCCTAAAAATGTTATTTAATTCACTTCCCGTGGTGGAGAATCACTTTTTAAGGCCTCAGAGTGAGTAAATTGGCCATTTTCATTCACGTTTACCCATTCCACAAATTTTGCGTTCAGGGCCCCTGGAAGCATGAAAATCACTTTAAACATCTCATTTTATCTCTAAAAGTGATTATCCACGTACAAATTTAAATTTTAGTTCAAAGACGCAATGTTATTTATTTCACTTCCCGTGGTGGAGAAACACTTTTTAAGGCCTCAGAGTGAGTAAATTGGCCCTTTTCATTCACGTTTACCCATTCCACAAATTTTGCGTTCATATCCCCTGGAAGCATGAAAATCACTTTAAACATCTCATTTTATCTCTAAAAGTGATTATCCACGTACAAATGTGAATTTTAGTTCAAAGTCCCAACATTTGAAAACGGACCATTTTTTTAGTTTCTGAAGCATGTCGTAAGGGGGGGTGGTTATCTCTTTCGTCAAAAATTGGGCATTTTTGATTGAACAATAAAGGCCTCCAAATGTTATTTATTTCACTTCCCGAGGTGGAGAAACACTTTTTAAGGCCTCAGAGTGAGTAAATTGGCCATTTTCATTCACGTTTACCCATTCCACAAATCTTGCGTTCAGGGCCCCTGGAAGCATGAAAATCACTTTAAACATCTCATTTTATCTCTAAAAGTGATTATCCACGTACAAATGTGAATTTTAGTTCAAAGACGCAACATTTGAAAACAGACCATTTTTTTAGTTTCTGAAGCATGTCGTAAGGGGGGGTGGTTATCTCTTTTGTCAAAAATTGGGCATTTTTGATTGAACAATAAAGGCCTAAAAATGTTATTTAATTCACTTCCCGTGGTGGAGAATCACTTTTTAAGGCCTCAGAGTGAGTAAATTGGCCATTTTCATTCACGTTTACCCATTCCACAAATTTTGCGTTCAGGGCCCCTGGAAGCATGAAAATCACTTTAAACATCTCATTTTATCTCTAAAAGTGATTATCCACGTACAAATTTAAATTTTAGTTCAAAGACGCAATGTTATTTATTTCACTTCCCGTGGTGGAGAAACACTTTTTAAGGCCTCAGAGTGAGTAAATTGGCCCTTTTCATTCACGTTTACCCATTCCACAAATTTTGCGTTCATATCCCCTGGAAGCATGAAAATCACTTTAAACATCTCATTTTATCTCTAAAAGTGATTATCCACGTACAAATGTGAATTTTAGTTCAAAGACGCAACATTTGAAAACGGACCATTTTTTTAGTTTCTGAAGCATGTCGTAAGGGGGGGTGGTTATCTCTTTTGTCAAAAATTGGGCATTTTTGATTGAACAATAAAGGCCTCCAAATGTTATTTATTTCACTTCCCGAGGTGGATAAACACTTTTTAAGGCCTCAGAGTGAGTAAATTGGCCATTCTCATTCACGTTTACCCATTCCACAAATTTTGCGTTCAGGGCCCCTGGAAGCATGAAAATCACTTTAAACATCTCATTTTATCTCTAAAAGTGATTATCCACGAACAAATGTGAATTTTAGTTCAAAGACGCAACATTTGAAAACGGCACATTTTTTTAGTTTCTGGAGCATGTCGTAAGGGGGGGTGGTTATCTCTTTCGTCAAAAATTGGGCATTTTTGATTGAACAATAAAGGCCTCCAAATGTTATTTATTTCACTTCCCGAGGTGGAGAAACACTTTTTAAGGCCTCAGAGTGAGTAAATTGGCCATTTTCATTCACGTTTACCCATTCCACAAATCTTGCGTTCAGGGCCCCTGGAAGCATGAAAATCACTTTAAACATCTCATTTTATCTCTAAAAGTGATTATCCACGTACAAATGTGAATTTTAGTTCAAAGACGCAACATTTGAAAACAGACCATTTTTTTAGTTTCTGAAGCATGTCGTAAGGGGGGGTGGTTATCTCTTTTGTCAAAAATTGGGCATTTTTGATTGAACAATAAAGGCCTAAAAATGTTATTTAATTCACTTCCCGTGGTGGAGAATCACTTTTTAAGGCCTCAGAGTGAGTAAATTGGCCATTTTCATTCACGTTTACCCATTCCACAAATTTTGCGTTCAGGGCCCCTGGAAGCATGAAAATCACTTTAAACATCTCATTTTATCTCTAAAAGTGATTATCCACGTACAAATTTAAATTTTAGTTCAAAGACGCAATGTTATTTATTTCACTTCCCGTGGTGGAGAAACACTTTTTAAGGCCTCAGAGTGAGTAAATTGGCCCTTTTCATTCACGTTTACCCATTCCACAAATTTTGCGTTCATATCCCCTGGAAGCATGAAAATCACTTTAAACATCTCATTTTATCTCTAAAAGTGATTATCCACGTACAAATGTGAATTTTAGTTCAAAGACGCAACATTTGAAAACGGCACATTTTTTTAGTTTCTGGAGCATGTCGTAAGGGGGGTGGTTATCTCTTTTGTCAAAAATTGGGCATTTTTGATTGAACAATAAAGGCCTAAAAATGTAATTTAATTCACTTCCCGAGGTGGATAAACCCTTTTTAAGGCCTCAGAGTGAGTAAATTGGCCATTTTCATTCACGTTTACCCATTCCAGAAATCTTGCGTTCAGGGCCCCTGGAAGCATGCAAATCACTTTAAACATCTCATTTTATCTCTAAAAGTGATTATCCACGTACAAATGTGAATTTTAGTTCAAAGACGCAACATTTGAAAACGGACCATTTTTTTAGTTTCTGAAGCATGTCGTAAGGGGGGGTGGTTATCTCTTTTGTCAAAAATTGGGCATTTTTGATTGAACAATAAAGGCCTAAAAATGTAATTTAATTCACTTCCTGTGGTGGAGAAACCCTTTTTAAGGCCTCAGAGTGAGTAAATTGGCCATTTTCATTCACGTTTACCCATTCCAGAAATCTTGCGTTCAGGGCCCCTGGAAGCATGCAAATCACTTTAAACATCTCATTTTATCTCTAAAAGTGATTATCCACGTACAAATGTGAATTTTAGTTCAAAGACGCAACATTTGAAAACGGACCATTTTTTTACTTTCTGAAGCATGTCGTAAGGGGGGTGGTTATCTGTTTCGTCAAAAATTGGGCATTTTTGATTGAACAATAAAGGCCTCCAAATGTTATTTATTTCACTTCCCGTGGTGGAGAAACACTTTTTAAGGCCTCAGAGTGAGTAAATTGGCCATTTTCATTCACGTTTACCCATTCCACAAATTTTGCGTTCACGGCCTCTGGAAGCATGAAAATCACTTTAAACATCTCATTTTATCTCTAAAAGTGATTATCCACGAACAAATGTGAATTTTAGTTCAAAGACGCAACATTTGAAAACGGACCATTTTTTTAGTTTCTGAAGCATGGCGTAAGGGGGGGTGGTTATCTCTTTTGTCAAAAATTGGGCATTTTTGATTGAACAATAAAGGCCTAAAAATGTTATTTAATTCACTTCCAGTGGTGGAGAAACACTTTTTAAGGCCTCAGAGTGAGTAAATTGGCCATTTTCATTCACGTTTACCCATTCCACAAAGCTTGCGTTCAGGGCCCCTGGAAGCATGAAAATCACTTTAAACATCTCATTTTATCTCTAAAAGTGATTATCCACGTACAAATGTGAATTTTAATTCAAAGACGCAACATTTGAAAACGGACCATTTTTTTAGTTTCTGAAGCATGTCGTAAGGGGGGGGTGGTTATCTCTTTCGTCAAAAATTGGGCATTTTTGATTGAACAATAAAGGCCTCCAAATGTTATTTATTTCACTTCCCGTGGTGGAGAAACACTTTTTAAGGCCTCAGAGTGAGTAAATTGGCCCTTTTCATTCACGTTTACCCATTCCACAAATTTTGCGTTCATATCCCCTGGAAGCATGAAAATCACTTTAAACATCTCATTTTATCTCTAAAAGTGATTATCCACGTACAAATGTGAATTTTAGTTCAAAGACGCAACATTTGAAAACGGACCATTTTTTTCGTTTCTGAAGCATGTCGTAAGGGGGGGTGGTTATCTCTTTTGTCAAAAATTGGGCATTTTTGATTGAACAATAAAGGCCTAAAAATGTAATTTAATTCACTTCCCGTGGTGGAGAAACACTTTTTAAGGCCTCAGAGTGAGTAAATTGGCCATTTTCATTCACGTTTACCCATTACACAAATCTTGCGTTCAGGGCCCCTGGAAGCATGAAAATCACTTTAAACATCTCATTTTATCTCTAAAAGTGATTATCCACGTACAAATGTGAATTTTAGTTCAAAGACGCAACATTTGAAAACGGACCATTTTTTTTAGTTTCTGAAGCATGTCGTAAGGGGGGGTGGTTATCTCTTTTGTCAAAAATTGGGCATTTTTGATTGAACAATGAAGGCCTAAAAATGTTATTTATTTCACTTCCCGTGGTGGAGAAACACTTTTTAAGGCATCAGAGTGAGTAAATTGGCCCTTTTCATTCACGTTTACCCATTCCACAAATTTTGCGTTCATATCCCCTGGAAGCATGAAAATCACTTTAAACATCTCATTTTATCTCTAAAAGTGATTATCCACGTACAAATGTGAATTTTAGTTCAAAGACGCAACATTTGAAAACAGACCATTTTTTTAGTTTCTGGAGCATGTCGTAAGGGGGGGTGGTTATCTCTTTTGTCAAAAATTGGGCATTTTTGATTGAACAATAAAGGCCTCCAAATGTTATTTATTTCACTTCCCGTGGTGGATAAACACTTTTTAAGGCCTCAGAGTGAGTAAATTGGCCATTTTCATTCACGTTTACCCATTCCACAAATTTTGCGTTCAGGGCCCCTTGAAGCATGAAAATCACTTTAAACATCTCATTTGATCTCTAAAAGTGATTATCCACGTACAAATGTGAATTTTAGTTCAATGACGCAACATTTGAAAACGGCACATTTTTTTAGTTTCTGGAGCATGTCGTAAGGGGGGGTGGTTATCTCTTTTGTCAAAAATCAGGCATTTTTGATTGAACAATAAAGGCCTCCAAATGTTATTTATTTCACTTCCCGTGGTGGAGAAACACTTTTTAAGGCCTCAGAGTGAGTAAATTGGCCCTTTTCATTCACGTTTACCCATTCCACAAATTTTGCGTTCATATCCCCTGGAAGCATGAAAATCACTTTAAACATCTCATTTTATCTCTAAAAGTGATTATCCACGTACAAATGTGAATTTTAGTTCAAAGACGCAACATTTGAAAACGGACCAATTTTTTAGTTTCTGAAGCATGTCGTAAGGGGGGGTGGTTATCTCTTTCGTCAAAAATTGGGCATTTTTGATTGAACAATAAAGGCCTCCAAATGTTATTTATTTCACTTCCCGTGGTGGAGAAACACTTTTTAAGGCCTCAGAGTGAGTAAATTGGCCATTTTCATTCACGTTTACCCATACCAGAAATCTTGCGTTCAGGGCCCCTGGAAGCATGCAAATCACTTTAAACATCTCATTTTATCTCTAAAAGTGATTATCCACGTACAAATGTGAATTTTAGTTCAAAGACGCAACATTTGAAAACGGACCATTTTTTTAGTTTCTGAAGCATGTCGTAAGGGGGGGTGGTTATCTCTTTCGTCAAAAATTGGGCATTTTTGATTGAACAATAAAGGCCTCCAAATGTTATTTATTTCACTTCCCGTGGTGGAGAAACACTTTTTAAGGCCTCAGAGTGAGTAAATTGGCCATTTTCATTCACGTTTACCCATTCCAGAAATCTTGCGTTCAGGGCCCCTGGAAGCATGCAAATCACTTTAAACATCTCATTTTATCTCTAAAAGTGATTATCCACGTACAAATGTGAATTTTAGTTCAAAGACGCAACATTTGAAAACGGACCATTTTTTTAGTTTCTGAAGCATGTCGTAAGGGGGGGTGGTTATCTCTTTTGTCAAAAATTGGGCATTTTTGATTGAACAATAAAGGCCTCCAAATGTTATTTATTTCACTTCCCGAGGTGGATAAACACTTTTTAAGGCCTCAGAGTGAGTAACTTGGCCATTTTCATTCACGTTTACCCATTTTACAAATTTTGCGTTCAGGGCCCCTGGAAGCATGAAAATCACTTTAAACATCTCATTTGATCTCTAAAAGTGATTATCCACGTACAAATGTGAATTTTAGTTCAAAGACGCAACATTTGAAAACGGCACATTTTTTTAGTTTCTGGAGCATGTCGTAAGGGGGGTGGTTATCTCTTTTGTCAAAAATCAGGCATTTTTGATTGAACAATAAAGGCCTCCAAATGTTATTTATTTCACTTCCCGAGGTGGATAAACACTTTTTAAGGCCTCAGAGTGAGTAACTTGGCCATTTTCATTCACGTTTACCCATTTTACAAATCTTGCGTTCAGGGCCCCTGGAAGCATGAAAATCACTTTAAACATCTCATTTTATCTCTAAAAGTGATTATCCACGTACAAATGTGAATTTTAGTTCAAAGACGCAACATTTGAAAACGGACCATTTTTTTAGTTTCTGAAGCATGTCGTAAGGGGGGGTGGTTATCTCTTTTGTCAAAAATTGGGCATTTTTGATTGAACAATAAAGGCCTAAAAATGTAATTTAATTCACTTCCTGTGGCGGAGAAACACTTTTTAAGGCCTCAGAGTGAGTAAATTGGCCATTTTCATTCACGTTAACCCATTCCAGAAATCTTGCGTTCAGGGCCCCTGGAAGCATGCAAATCACTTTAAACATCTCATTTTATCTCTAAAAGTGATTATCCACGTACAAATGTGAATTTTAGTTCAAAGACGCAACATTTGAAAACGGACCATTTTTTTAGTTTCTGAAGCATGTCGTAAGGGGGGTGGTTATCTCTTTTGTCAAAAATTAGGCATTTTTGATTGAACAATAAAGGCCTAAAAATGTTATTTATTTCACTTCCTGTGGTGGAGAAACACTTTTTAAGGCCTCAGAGTGAGTAAATTGGCCATTTTCATTCACGTTTACCCATTCCAGAAATCTTGCGTTCAGGGCCCCTGGAAGCATGCAAATCACTTTAAACATCTCATTTGATCTCTAAAAGTGATTATCCACGTACAAATGTGAATTTTAGTTCAAAGACGCAACATTTGAAAACGGACCATTTTTTTACTTTCTGAAGCATGTCGTAAGGGGGGGTGGTTATCTCTTTCGTCAAAAATTGGGCATTTTTGATTGAACAATAAAGGCCTCCAAATGTTATTTATTTCACTTCCCGTGGTGGAGAAACACTTTTTAAGGCCTCAGAGTGAGTAAATTGGCCATTTTCATTCACGTTTACCCATTCCACAAATTTTGCGTTCACGGCCTCTGGAAGCATGAAAATCACTTTAAACATCTCATTTTATCTCTAAAAGTGATTATTCACGAACAAATGTGAATTTTAGTTCAAAGACGCAACATTTGAAAACGGACCATTTTTTTAGTTTCTGAAGCATGTCGTAAGGGGGGGTGGTTATCTCTTTCGTCAAAAATTGGGCATTTTTGATTGAACAATAAAGGCCTCCAAATGTTATTTATTTCACTTCCTGAGGTGGATAAACACTTTTTAAGGCCTCAGAGTGAGTAAATTGGCCATTTTCATTCACGTTTACCCATTCCACAAATTTTGCGTTCAGGGCCCCTGGAAGCACGAAAATCACTTAAAACATCTCATTTTATCTCTAAAAGTGATTATCCACGAACAAATGTGAATTTTAGTTCAAAGACGCATCATTTGAAAACGGACCATTTTTTTTAGTTTCTGAAGCATGGCGTAAGGGGGGGGTGGTTATCTCTTTTGTCAAAAATTGGGCATTTTTGATTGAACAATGAAGGCCTAAAAATGTTATTTAATTCACTTCCAGTGGTGAAGAAACACTTTTTAAGGCCTCAGAGTGAGTAAATTGGACATTTTCATTCACGTTTACCCATTCCACAAATCTTGCGTTCAGAGCCCCTGGAAGCATGAAAATCACTTTAAACATCTCATTTTATCTCTAAAAGTGATTATCCATGAACAAATGTGAATTTTAGTTCAAAGACGCAACATTTGAAAACGGACCATTTTTTTAGTTTCTGAAGCATTGCGTAAGGGGGGGTGGTTATCTCTTTCGTCAAAAATTGGGCATTTTTGATTGAACAATAAAGGCCTCCAAATGTTATTTATTTCACTTCCCGAGGTGGATAAACACTTTTTAAGGCCTCAGAGTGAGTAAATTGGCCATTTTCATTCACGTTTACCCATTCCACAAATCTTGCGTTCAGGGCCCCTGGAAGCATGAAAATCACTTTAAACATCTCATTTTATCTCTAAAAGTGATTATCCACGTACGAATGTGAATTTTAGTTCAAAGACGCAACATTTGAAAACGGACCATTTTTTTAGTTTCTGAAGCATGTCGTAAGGGGGGTGGTTATCTCTTTTGTCAAAAATTGGGCATTTTTGATTGAACAATAAAGGCCTAAAAATGTAATTTAATTCACTTCCCGTGGTGGAGAAACACTTTTTAAGGCCTCAGAGTGAGTAAATTGGCCATTTTCATTCACGTTTACCCATTCCACAAATCTTGCGTTCAGGGCCCCTGGAAGCATGCAAATCACTTTAAACATCTCATTTTATCTCTAAAAGTGATTATCCACGTACAAATGTGAATTTTAGTTCAAAGACGCAACATTTGAAAACGGACCATTTTTTTAGTTTCTGAAGCATGTCGTAAGGGGGGGGGTGGTTATCTCTTTTGTCAAAAATTGGGCATTTTTGATTGAACAATAAAGGCCTCCAAATGTTATTTATTTCACTTCCCGAGGTGGAGAAACACTTTTTAAGGCCTCAGAGTGAGTAAATTGGCCATTTTCATTCACGTTTACCCATTCCACAAATCTTGCGTTCAGGGCCCCTGGAAGCATGAAAATCACTTTAAACATCTCATTTTATCTCTAAAAGTGATTATCCACGTACAAATGTGAATTTTAGTTCAAAGACGCAACATTTGAAAACGGACCATTTTTTTAGTTTCTGAAGCATGTCGTAAGGGGGGGTGGTTATCTCTTTCGTCAAAAATTGGGCATTTTTGATTGAACAATAAAGGCCTCCAAATGTTATTTATTTCACTTCCCGTGGTGGAGAAACACTTTTTAAGGCCTCAGAGTGAGTAAATTGGCCATTTTCATTCACGTTTACCCATTCCAGAAATCTTGCGTTCAGGGCCCCTGGAAGCATGCAAATCACTTTAAACATCTCATTTTATCTCTAAAAGTGATTATCCACGTACAAATGTGAATTTTAGTTCAAAGACGCAACATTTGAAAACGGACCATTTTTTTAGTTTCTGAAGCATGTCGTAAGGGGGGGTGGTTATCTCTTTTGTTAAAAATTGGGCATTTTTGATTGAACAATAAAGGCCTCCAAATGTTATTTATTTCACTTCCCGAGGTGGATAAACACTTTTTAAGGCCTCAGAGTGAGTAACTTGGCCATTTTCATTCACGTTTACCCATTCCACAAATTTTGCGTTCAGGGCCCCTGGAAGCATGAAAATCACTTTAAACATCTCATTTGATCTCTAAAAGTGATTATCCACGTACAAATGTGAATTTTAGTTCAAAGACGCAACATTTGAAAACGGCACATTTTTTTAGTTTCTGGAGCATGTCGTAAGGGGGGTGGTTATCTCTTTTGTCAAAAATCAGGCATTTTTGATTGAACAATAAAGGCCTCCAAATGTTATTTATTTCACTTCCCGTGGTGGAGAAACACTTTTTAAGGCCTCAGAGTGAGTAAATTGGCCCTTTTCATTCACGTTTACCCATTCCACAAATTTTGCGTTCATATCCCCTGGAAGCATGAAAATCACTTTAAACATCTCATTTTATCTCTAAAAGTGATTATCCACGTACAAATGTGAATTTTAGTTCAAAGACGCAACATTTGAAAACGGACCATTTTTTTAGTTTCTGAAGCATGTCGTAAGGGGGGGTGGTTATCTCTTTTGTCAAAAATTGGGCATTTTTGATTGAACAATAAAGGCCTAAAAATGTAATTTAATTCACTTCCTGTGGCGGAGAAACACTTTTTAAGGCCTCAGAGTGAGTAAATTGGCCATTTTCATTCACGTTAACCCATTCCAGAAATCTTGCGTTCAGGGCCCCTGGAAGCATGCAAATCACTTTAAACATCTCATTTTATCTCTAAAAGTGATTATCCACGTACAAATGTGAATTTTAGTTCAAAGACGCAACATTTGAAAACGGACCATTTTTTTAGTTTCTGAAGCATGTCGTAAGGGGGGGTGGTTATCTCTTTTGTCAAAAATTAGGCATTTTTGATTGAACAATAAAGGCCTAAAAATGTTATTTATTTCACTTCCTGTGGTGGAGAAACACTTTTTAAGGCCTCAGAGTGAGTAAATTGGCCATTTTCATTCACGTTTCCCCATTCCAGAAATCTTGCGTTCAGGGCCCCTGGAAGCATGCAAATCACTTTAAACATCTCATTTGATCTCTAAAAGTGATTATCCACGTACAAATGTGAATTTTAGTTCAAAGACGCAACATTTGAAAACGGACCATTTTTTTACTTTCTGAAGCATGTCGTAAGGGGGGGTGGTTATCTCTTTCGTCAAAAATTGGGCATTTTTGATTGAACAATAAAGGCCTCCAAATGTTATTTATTTCACTTCCCGTGGTGGAGAAACACTTTTTAAGGCCTCAGAGTGAGTAAATTGGCCATTTTCATTCACGTTTACCCATTCCACAAATTTTGCGTTCACGGCCTCTGGAAGCATGAAAATCACTTTAAACATCTCATTTTATCTCTAAAAGTGATTATTCACGAACAAATGTGAATTTTAGTTCAAAGACGCAACATTTGAAAACGGACCATTTTTTTAGTTTCTGAAGCATGTCGTAAGGGGGGGTGGTTATCTCTTTCGTCAAAAATTGGGCATTTTTGATTGAACAATAAAGGCCTCCAAATGTTATTTATTTCACTTCCTGAGGTGGATAAACACTTTTTAAGGCCTCAGAGTGAGTAAATTGGCCATTTTCATTCACGTTTACCCTTTCCACAAATTTTGCGTTCAGGGCCCCTGGAAGCATGAAAATCACTTTAAACATCTCATTTTATCTCTAAAAGTGATTATCCACGAACAAATGTGAATTTTAGTTCAAAGACGCAGCATTTGAAAACGGACCATTTTTTTAGTTTCTGAAGCATGGCGTAAGGGGGGGTGGTTATCTCTTTTGTCAAAAATTGGGCATTTTTGATTGAACAATAAAGGCCTCCAAATGTTATTTATTTCACTTCGCGAGTTGGATAAACACTTTTTAAGGCCTCAGAGTGAGTAAATTGGCCATTTTCATTCACGTTTACCCATTCCACAAATCTTGCGTTCAGGGCCCCTGGAAGCATGAAAATCACTTTAAACATCTCATTTTATCTCTAAAATTGATTATCCACGTACGAATGTGAATTTTAGTTCAAAGACGCAACATTTGAAAACGGACCATTTTTTTAGTGTCTGAAGCATGTCGTAAGGGGGGTGGTTATCTCTTTTGTCAAAAATTGGGCATTTTTGATTGAACAATAAAGGCCTAAAAATGTAATTTAATTCACTTCCCGTGGTGGAGAAACACTTTTTAAGGCCTCAGAGTGAGTAAATTGGCCATTTTCATTCACGTTTACCCATTCCACAAATCTTGCGTTCAGGGCCCCTGGAAGCATGCAAATCACTTTAAACATCTCATTTTATCTCTAAAAGTGATTATCCACGTACAAATGTGAATTTTAGTTCAAAGACGCAACATTTGAAAACGGACCATTTTTTTAGTTTCTGAAGCATGTCGTAAGGGGGGGGGTGGTTATCTCTTTTGTCAAAAATTGGGCATTTTTGATTGAACAATAAAGGCCTCCAAATGTTATTTATTTCACTTCCCGAGGTGGAGAAACACTTTTTAAGGCCTCAGAGTGAGTAAATTGGCCATTTTCATTCACGTTTACCCATTCCACAAATCTTGCGTTCAGGGCCCCTGGAAGCATGAAAATCACTTTAAACATCTCATTTTATCTCTAAAAGTGATTATCCACGTACAAATGTGAATTTTAGTTCAAAGACGCAACATTTGACAACGGACCATTTTTTTAGTTTCTGAAGCATGTCGTAAGGGGGTGGTTATCTCTTTTGTAAAAAATTGGGCATTTTTGATTGAACAATAAAGGCCTAAAAATGTAATTTAATTCACTTCCCGTGGTGGAGAAACACTTTTTAAGGCCTCAGAGTGAGTAAATTGTCCATTTTCATTCCCGTTTACCCATTCCACAAATTTTGCGTTCAGGGCCCCTGGATGCATGAAAATCACTTTAAACATCTCATTTTATCTCTAAAAGTGATTATCCACGTACAAATGTGAATTTTAGTTCAAAGACGCAACATTTGAAAACAGACCATTTTTTTAGTTTCTGAAGCATGTCGTAAGGGGGGGTGGGTATCTCTTTTGTCAAAAATTGGGCATTTTTGATTGAACAATAAAGGCCTAAAATGTTATTTAATTCACTTCCCGTGGTGGAGAATCACTTTTTAAGGCCTCAGAGTGAGTAAATTGGCCATTTTCATTCACGTTTACCCATTCCACAAATTTTGCGTTCAGGGCCCCTGGAAGCATGAAAATCACTTTAAACATCTCATTTTATCTCTAAAAGTGATTATCCACGAACAAATGTGAATTTTAGTTCAAAGACGCAGCATTTGAAAACGGACCATTTTTTTAGTTTCTGAAGCATGGCGTAAGGGGGGGTGGTTATCTCTTTTGTCAAAAATTGGGCATTTTTGATTGAACAATAAAGGCCTAAAAATGTTATTTAATTCACTTCCAGTGGTGGAGAAACACTTTTTAAGGCCTCAGAGTGAGTAAATTGGCCATTTTCATTCACGTTTACCCATTCCACAAATCTTGCGTTCAGGGCCCCTGGAAGCATGAAAATCACTTTAAACATCTCATTTTATCTCTAAAAGTGATTATCCACGTACAAATGTGAATTTTAGTTCAAAGACGCAACATTTGAAAACGGACCATTTTTTTAGTTTCTGAAGCATGTCGTAAGGGGGGGGGTGGTTATCTCTTCCGTCAAAAATTGGGCATTTTTGATTGAACAATGAAGGCCTAAAAATGTTATTTATTTCACTTCCCGTGGTGGAGAAACACTTTTTAAGGCCTCAGAGTGAGTAAATTGGCCCTTTTCATTCACGTTTACCCATTCCACAAATTTTGTGTTCATATCCCCTGGAAGCATGAAAATCACTTTAAACATCTCATTTTATCTCTAAAAGTGATTATCCACGTACAAATGTGAATTTTAGTTCAAAGACGCAACATTTGAAAACGGACCATTTTTTTAGTTTCTGAAGCATGTCGTAAGGGGGGGTGGTTATCTCTTTTGTCAAAAATTTGGCATTTTTGATTGAACAATAAAGGCCTCCAAATGTTATTTATTTCACTTCCCGAGTTGGATAAACACTTTTTAAGGCCTCAGAGTGAGTAAATTGGCCATTTTCATTCACGTTTACCCATTCCACAAATCTTGCGTTCAGGGCCCCTGGAAGCATGAAAATCACTTTAAACATCTCATTTTATCTCTAAAAGTGATTATCCACGTACGAATGTGAATTTTAGTTCAAAGACGCAACATTTGAAAACGGACCATTTTTTTAGTTTCTGAAGCATGGCGTTAGGGGGGGTGGTTATCTCTTTTGTCAAAAATTGGGCATTTTTGATTGAACAAAAAAGGCCTCCAAATGTTATTTATTTCACTTCCCGAGGTGGATAAACACTTTTTAAGGCCTCAGAGTGAGTAAATTGGCCATTTTCATTCACGTTTACCCATTCCACAAATCTTGCGTTCAGGGCCCCTGGTAGCATGAAAATCACTTTAAACATCTCATTTTATCTCTAAAAGTGATTATCCACGTACAAATGTGAATTTTAGTTCAAAGACGCAACATTTGAAAACGGACCATTTTTTTAGTTTCTGAAGCATGTCGTAAGGGGGGGTGGTTATCTCTTTTGTCAAAAATTGGGCATTTTTGATTGAACAATAAAGGCCTAAAAATGTAATTTAATTCACTTCCCGTGGTGGAGAAACACTTTTTAAGGCCTCAGAGTGAGTAAATTGGCCATTATCATTCCCGTTTACCCATTCCACAAATTTTGCGTTCAGGGCCCCTGGAAGCATGAAAATCACTTTAAACATCTCATTTTATCTCTAAAAGTGATTATCCACGAACAAATGTGAATTTTAGTTCAAAGACGCAACATTTGAAAACGGACCATTTTTTTATTTTCTGAAGCATGGCGTAAGGGGGGTGGTTATCTCTTTTGTCAAAAATTGGGCATTTTTGATTGAACAATAAAGGCCTAAAAATGTTATTTAATTCACTTCCAGTGGTGAAGAAACACTTTTTAAGGCCTCAGAGTGAGTAAATTGGACATTTTCATTCCCGTTTACCCATTCCACAAATCTTGCGTTCAGAGCCCCTGGAAGCATGAAAATCACTTTAAACATCTCATTTGATCTCTAAAAGTGATTATCCACGTACAAATGTGAATTTTAGTTCAAAGACGCAACATTTGAAAATGGCACATTTTTTTAGTTTCTGGAGCATGTCGTAAGGGGGGTGGTTATCTCTTTTGTCAAAAATCAGGCATTTTTGATTGAACAATAAAGGCCTCCAAATGTTATTTATTTCACTTCCCGTGGTGGAGAAACACTTTTTAAGGCCTCAGAGTGAGTAAATTGGCCCTTTTCATTCACGTTTACCCATTCCACAAATTTTGCGTTCATATCCCCTGGAAGCATGAAAATCACTTTAAACATCTCATTTTATCTCTAAAAGTGATTATCCACGTACAAATGTGAATTTTAGTTCAAAGACGCAACATTTGAAAACGGACCATTTTTTTAGTTTCTGAAGCATGTCGTAAGGGGGGGTGGTTATCTCTTTTGTCAAAAATTGGGCATTTTTGATTGAACAATAAAGGCCTAAAAATGTAATTTAATTCACTTCCTGTGGTGGAGAAACCCTTTTTAAGGCCTCAGAGTGAGTAAATTGGCCATTTTCATTCACGTTTACCCATTCCACAAATCTTGCGTTCAGGGCCCCTGGAAGCATGAAAATCACTTTAAACATCTCATTTTATCTCTAAAAGTGATTATCCACGTACAAATGTGAATTTTAGTTCAAAGACGCAACATTTGAAAACAGACCATTTTTTTAGTTTCTGAAGCATGTCGTAAGGGGGGGTGGTTATCTCTTTTGTCAAAAATTGGGCATTTTTGATTGAACAATAAAGGCCTAAAAATGTTATTTAATTCACTTCCCGTGGTGGAGAATCACTTTTTAAGGCCTCAGAGTGAGTAAATTGGCCATTTTCATTCACGTTTACCCATTCCACAAATTTTGCGTTCAGGGCCCCTGGAAGCATGAAAATCACTTTAAACATCTCATTTTATCTCTAAAAGTGATTATCCACGTACAAATTTAAATTTTAGTTCAAAGACGCAATGTTATTTATTTCACTTCCCGTGGTGGAGAAACACTTTAAGGCCTCAGAGTGAGTAAATTGGCCCTTTTCATTCACGTTTACCCATTCCACAAATTTTGCGTTCATATCCCCTGGAAGCATGAAAATCACTTTAAACATCTCATTTTATCTCTAAAAGTGATTATCCACGTACAAATGTGAATTTTAGTTCAAAGACGCAACATTTGAAAACGGACCATTTTTTTAGTTTCTGAAGCATGTCGTAAGGGGGGGTGGTTATCTCTTTTGTCAAAAATTGGGCATTTTTGATTGAACAATAAAGGCCTAAAAATGTAATTTAATTCACTTCCTGTGGTGGAGAAACACTTTTTAAGGCCTCAGAGTGAGTAAATTGGCCATTTTCATTCACGTTTACCCATTCCAGAAATCTTGCGTTCAGGGCCCTTGGAAGCATGCAAATCACTTTAAACATCTCATTTTATCTCTAAAAGTGATTATCCACGTACAAATGTGAATTTTAGTTCAAAGACGCAACATTTGAAAACGGACCATTTTTTTAGTTTCTGAAGCATGTCGTAAGGGGGGGTGGTTATCTCTTTCGTCAAAAACTGGGCATTTTTGATTGAACAATAAAGGCCTCCAAATGTTATTTATTTCACTTCCCGTGGTGGAGAAACACTTTTTAAGGCCTCAGAGTGAATAAATTGGCCATTTTCATTCACGTTTACCCATTCCACAAATTTTGCGTTCAGGGCCCCTGGAAGCATGAAAATCACTTTAAACATCTCATTTTATCTCTAAAAGTGATTATCCACGTACAAATGTGAATTTTAGTTCAAAGACGCAACATTTGAAAACGGACCATTTTTTTAGTTTCTGAAGCATGTCGTAAGGGGGGGTGGTTATCTCTTTTGTCAAAAATTGGGCATTTTTGATTGAACAATAAAGGCCTCCAAATGTTATTTATTTCACTTCCCGAGGTGGATAAACACTTTTTAAGGCCTCAGAGTGAGTAACTTGGCCATTTTCATTCACGTTTACCCATTCCACAAATTTTGCGTTCAGGGCCCCTGGAAGCATGAAAATCACTTTAAACATCTCATTTGATCTCTAAAAGTGATTATCCACGTACAAATGTGAATTTTAGTTCAAAGACGCAACATTTGAAAACGGCACATTTTTTTAGTTTCTGGAGCATGTCGTAAGGGGGGGTGGTTATCTCTTTTATCAAAAATCAGGCATTTTTGATTGAACAATAAAGGCCTCCAAATGTTATTTATTTCACTTCCCGTGGTGGAGAAACACTTTTTAAGGCCTCAGAGTGAGTAAATTGGCCCTTTTCATTCACGTTTACCCATTCCACAAATTTTGCGTTCATATCCCCTGGAAGCATGAAAATCACTTTAAACATCTCATTTTATCTCTAAAAGTGATTATCCACGTACAAATGTGAATTTTAGTTCAAAGACGCAACATTTGAAAACGGACCATTTTTTTAGTTTCTGAAGCATGTCGTAAGGGGGGGTGGTTATCTCTTTTGTCAAAAATTGGGCATTTTTGATTGAACAATAAAGGCCTAAAAATGTAATTTAATTCACTTCCTGTGGCGGAGAAACACTTTTTAAGGCCTCAGAGTGAGTAAATTGGCCATTTTCATTCACGTTTACCCATTCCAGAAATGTTGCGTTCAGGGCCCCTGGAAGCATGCAAATCACTTTAAACATCTCATTTTATCTCTAAAAGTGATTATCCACGTACAAATGTGAATTTTAGTTCAAAGACGCAACATTTGAAAACGGACCATTTTTTTTAGTTTCTGAAGCATGTCGTAAGGGGGGGTGGTTATCTCTTTTGTCAAAAATTGGGCATTTTTGATTGAACAATAAAGGCCTAAAAATGTTATTTATTTCACTTCCTGTGGTGGAGAAACACTTTTTAAGGCCTCAGAGTGAGTAAATTGGCCATTTTCATTCACGTTTACCCATTCCAGAAATCTTGCGTTCAGGGCCCCTGGAAGCATGCAAATCACTTTAAACATCTCATTTGATCTCTAAAAGTGATTATCCACGTACAAATGTGAATTTTAGTTCAAAGACGCAACATTTGAAAACGGACCATTTTTTTACTTTCTGAAGCATGTCGTAAGGGGGGGTGGTTATCTCTTTCGTCAAAAATTGGGCATTTTTGATTGAACAATAAAGGCCTCCAAATGTTATTTATTTCACTTCCCGTGGTGGAGAAACACTTTTTAAGGCCTCAGAGTGAGTAAATTGGCCATTTTCATTCACGTTTACCCATTCCACAAATTTTGCGTTCACGGCCTCTGGAAGCATGAAAATCACTTTAAACATCTCATTTTATCTCTAAAAGTGATTATTCACGAACAAATGTGAATTTTAGTTCAAAGACGCAACATTTGAAAACGGACCATTTTTTTAGTTTCTGAAGCATGGCGTAAGGGGGGGTGGTTATCTCTTTTGTCAAAAAATGGGCATTTTTGATTGAACAATAAAGGCCTAAAAATGTTATTTAATTCACTTCCAGTGGTGGAGAAACACTTTTTAAGGCCTCAGAGTGAGTAAATTGGCCATTTTCATTCACGTTTACCCATTCCACAAAGCTTGCGTTCAGGGCCCCTGGAAGCATGAAAATCACTTTAAACATCTCATTTTATCTCTAAAAGTGATCATCCACGTACAAATGTGAATTTTAGTTCAAAGACGCAACATTTGAAAACGGACCATTTTTTTAGTTTCTGAAGCATGTCGTAAGGGGGGGTGGTTATCTCTTTCGTCAAAAATTGGGCATTTTTGATTGAACAATAAAGGCCTCCAAATGTTATTTATTTCACTTCCTGAGGTGGATAAACACTTTTTAAGGCCTCAGAGTGAGTAAATTGGCCATTTTCATTCACGTTTACCCATTCCACAAATTTTGCGTTCAGGGCCCCTGGAAGCACGAAAATCACTTAAAACATCTCATTTTATCTCTAAAAGTGATTATCCACGAACAAATGTGAATTTTAGTTCAAAGACGCAACATTTGAAAACGGACCATTTTTTTTAGTTTCTGAAGCATGGCGTAAGGGGGGGGTGGTTATCTCTTTTGTCAAAAATTGGGCATTTTTGATTGAACAATGAAGGCCTAAAAATGTTATTTAATTCACTTCCAGTGGTGAAGAAACACTTTTTAAGGCCTCAGAGTGAGTAAATTGGACATTTTCATTCACGTTTACCCATTCCACAAATCTTGCGTTCAGAGCCCCTGGAAGCATGAAAATCACTTTAAACATCTCATTTTATCTCTAAAAGTGATTATCCATGAACAAATGTGAATTTTAGTTCAAAGACGCAACATTTGAAAACGGACCATTTTTTTAGTTTCTGAAGCATTGCGTAAGGGGGGGTGGTTATCTCTTTCGTCAAAAATTGGGCATTTTTGATTGAACAATAAAGGCCTCCAAATGTTATTTATTTCACTTCCCGAGGTGGATAAACACTTTTTAAGGCCTCAGAGTGAGTAAATTGGCCATTTTCATTCACGTTTACCCATTCCACAAATTTTGCGTTCAGGGCCCCTGGAAGCATGAAAATCACTTTAAACATCTCATTTTATCTCTAAAAGTGATTATCCACGAACAAATGTGAATTTTAGTTCAAAGACGCAGCATTTGAAAACGGACCATTTTTTTAGTTTCTGAAGCATGGCGTAAGGGGGGGTGGTTATCTCTTTTGTCAAAAATTGGGCATTTTTGATTGAACAATAAAGGCCTCCAAATGTTATTTATTTCACTTCGCGAGTTGGATAAACACTTTTTAAGGCCTCAGAGTGAGTAAATTGGCCATTTTCATTCACGTTTACCCATTCCACAAATCTTGCGTTCAGGGCCCCTGGAAGCATGAAAATCACTTTAAACATCTCATTTTATCTCTAAAAGTGATTATCCACGTACGAATGTGAATTTTAGTTCAAAGACGCAACATTTGAAAACGGACCATTTTTTTAGTTTCTGAAGCATGTCGTAAGGGGGGTGGTTATCTCTTTTGTCAAAAATTGGGCATTTTTGATTGAACAATAAAGGCCTAAAAATGTAATTTAATTCACTTCCCGTGGTGGAGAAACACTTTTTAAGGCCTCAGAGTGAGTAAATTGGCCATTTTCATTCACGTTTACCCATTCCACAAATCTTGCGTTCAGGGCCCCTGGAAGCATGCAAATCACTTTAAACATCTCATTTTATCTCTAAAAGTGATTATCCACGTACAAATGTGAATTTTAGTTCAAAGACGCAACATTTGAAAACGGACCATTTTTTTAGTTTCTGAAGCATGTCGTAAGGGGGGGTGGTTATCTCTTTTGTCAAAAATTGGGCATTTTTGATTGAACAATAAAGGCCTCCAAATGTTATTTATTTCACTTCCCGAGGTGGAGAAACACTTTTTAAGGCCTCAGAGTGAGTAAATTGGCCATTTTCATTCACGTTTACCCATTCCACAAATCTTGCGTTCAGGGCCCCTGGAAGCATGAAAATCACTTTAAACATCTCATTTTATCTCTAAAAGTGATTATCCACGTACAAATGTGAATTTTAGTTCAAAGACGCAACATTTGACAACGGACCATTTTTTTAGTTTCTGAAGCATGTCGTAAGGGGGGTGGTTATCTCTTTTGTAAAAAATTGGGCATTTTTGATTGAACAATAAAGGCCTAAAAATGTAATTTAATTCACTTCCCGTGGTGGAGAAACACTTTTTAAGGCCTCAGAGTGAGTAAATTGTCCATTTTCATTCCCGTTTACCCATTCCACAAATTTTGCGTTCAGGGCCCCTGGAAGCATGAAAATCACTTTAAACATCTCATTTTATCTCTAAAAGTGATTATCCACGTACAAATGTGAATTTTAGTTCAAAGACGCAACATTTGAAAACAGACCATTTTTTTAGTTTCTGAAGCATGTCGTAAGGGGGGGTGGGTATCTCTTTTGTCAAAAATTGGGCATTTTTGATTGAACAATAAAGGCCTAAAATGTTATTTAATTCACTTCCCGTGGTGGAGAATCACTTTTTAAGGCCTCAGAGTGAGTAAATTGGCCATTTTCATTCACGTTTACCCATTCCACAAATTTTGCGTTCAGGGCCCCTGGAAGCATGAAAATCACTTTAAACATCTCATTTTATCTCTAAAAGTGATTATCCACGAACAAATGTGAATTTTAGTTCAAAGACGCAGCATTTGAAAACGGACCATTTTTTTAGTTTCTGAAGCATGGCGTAAGGGGGGGTGGTTATCTCTTTTGTCAAAAATTGGGCATTTTTGATTGAACAATAAAGGCCTAAAAATGTTATTTAATTCACTTCCAGTGGTGGAGAAACACTTTTTAAGGCCTCAGAGTGAGTAAATTGGCCATTTTCATTCACGTTTACCCATTCCACAAATTTTGCGTTCAGGGCCCCTGGAAGCATGAAAATCACTTTAAACATCTCATTTTATCTCTAAAAGTGATTATCCACGAACAAATGTGAATTTTAGTTCAAAGACGCAGCATTTGAAAACGGACCATTTTTTTAGTTTCTGAAGCATGGCGTAAGGGGGGGTGGTTATCTCTTTTGTCAAAAATTGGGCATTTTTGATTGAACAATAAAGGCCTCCAAATGTTATTTATTTCACTTCGCGAGTTGGATAAACACTTTTTAAGGCCTCAGAGTGAGTAAATTGGCCATTTTCATTCACGTTTACCCATTCCACAAATCTTGCGTTCAGGGCCCCTGGAAGCATGAAAATCACTTTAAACATCTCATTTTATCTCTAAAAGTGATTATCCACGTACGAATGTGAATTTTAGTTCAAAGACGCAACATTTGAAAACGGACCATTTTTTTAGTTTCTGAAGCATGTCGTAAGGGGGGTGGTTATCTCTTTTGTCAAAAATTGGGCATTTTTGATTGAACAATAAAGGCCTAAAAATGTAATTTAATTCACTTCCCGTGGTGGAGAAACACTTTTTAAGGCCTCAGAGTGAGTAAATTGGCCATTTTCATTCACGTTTACCCATTCCACAAATCTTGCGTTCAGGGCCCCTGGAAGCATGCAAATCACTTTAAACATCTCATTTTATCTCTAAAAGTGATTATCCACGTACAAATGTGAATTTTAGTTCAAAGACGCAACATTTGAAAACGGACCATTTTTTTAGTTTCTGAAGCATGTCGTAAGGGGGGGTGGTTATCTCTTTTGTCAAAAATTGGGCATTTTTGATTGAACAATAAAGGCCTCCAAATGTTATTTATTTCACTTCCCGAGGTGGAGAAACACTTTTTAAGGCCTCAGAGTGAGTAAATTGGCCATTTTCATTCACGTTTACCCATTCCACAAATCTTGCGTTCAGGGCCCCTGGAAGCATGAAAATCACTTTAAACATCTCATTTTATCTCTAAAAGTGATTATCCACGTACAAATGTGAATTTTAGTTCAAAGACGCAACATTTGACAACGGACCATTTTTTTAGTTTCTGAAGCATGTCGTAAGGGGGGTGGTTATCTCTTTTGTAAAAAATTGGGCATTTTTGATTGAACAATAAAGGCCTAAAAATGTAATTTAATTCACTTCCCGTGGTGGAGAAACACTTTTTAAGGCCTCAGAGTGAGTAAATTGTCCATTTTCATTCCCGTTTACCCATTCCACAAATTTTGCGTTCAGGGCCCCTGGAAGCATGAAAATCACTTTAAACATCTCATTTTATCTCTAAAAGTGATTATCCACGTACAAATGTGAATTTTAGTTCAAAGACGCAACATTTGAAAACAGACCATTTTTTTAGTTTCTGAAGCATGTCGTAAGGGGGGGTGGGTATCTCTTTTGTCAAAAATTGGGCATTTTTGATTGAACAATAAAGGCCTAAAATGTTATTTAATTCACTTCCCGTGGTGGAGAATCACTTTTTAAGGCCTCAGAGTGAGTAAATTGGCCATTTTCATTCACGTTTACCCATTCCACAAATTTTGTGTTCAGGGCCCCTGGAAGCATGAAAATCACTTTAAACATCTCATTTTATCTCTAAAAGTGATTATCCACGAACAAATGTGAATTTTAGTTCAAAGACGCAGCATTTGAAAACGGACCATTTTTTTAGTTTCTGAAGCATGGCGTAAGGGGGGGTGGTTATCTCTTTTGTCAAAAATTGGGCATTTTTGATTGAACAATAAAGGCCTAAAAATGTTATTTAATTCACTTCCAGTGGTGGAGAAACACTTTTTAAGGCCTCAGAGTGAGTAAATTGGCCATTTTCATTCACGTTTACCCATTCCACAAATTTTGCGTTCAGGGCCCCTGGAAGCATGAAAATCACTTTAAACATCTCATTTTATCTCTAAAAGTGATTATCCACGAACAAATGTGAATTTTAGTTCAAAGACGCAGCATTTGAAAACGGACCATTTTTTTAGTTTCTGAAGCATGGCGTAAGGGGGGGTGGTTATCTCTTTTGTCAAAAATTGGGCATTTTTGATTGAACAATAAAGGCCTCCAAATGTTATTTATTTCACTTCGCGAGTTGGATAAACACTTTTTAAGGCCTCAGAGTGAGTAAATTGGCCATTTTCATTCACGTTTACCCATTCCACAAATCTTGCGTTCAGGGCCCCTGGAAGCATGAAAATCACTTTAAACATCTCATTTTATCTCTAAAAGTGATTATCCACGTACGAATGTGAATTTTAGTTCAAAGACGCAACATTTGAAAACGGACCATTTTTTTAGTTTCTGAAGCATGTCGTAAGGGGGGTGGTTATCTCTTTTGTCAAAAATTGGGCATTTTTGATTGAACAATAAAGGCCTAAAAATGTAATTTAATTCACTTCCCGTGGTGGAGAAACACTTTTTAAGGCCTCAGAGTGAGTAAATTGGCCATTTTCATTCACGTTTACCCATTCCACAAATCTTGCGTTCAGGGCCCCTGGAAGCATGCAAATCACTTTAAACATCTCATTTTATCTCTAAAAGTGATTATCCACGTACAAATGTGAATTTTAGTTCAAAGACGCAACATTTGAAAACGGACCATTTTTTTAGTTTCTGAAGCATGTCGTAAGGGGGGGTGGTTATCTCTTTTGTCAAAAATTGGGCATTTTTGATTGAACAATAAAGGCCTCCAAATGTTAATTATTTCACTTCCCGAGGTGGAGAAACACTTTTTAAGGCCTCAGAGTGAGTAAATTGGCCATTTTCATTCACGTTTACCCATTCCACAAATCTTGCGTTCAGGGCCCCTGGAAGCATGAAAATCACTTTAAACATCTCATTTTATCTCTAAAAGTGATTATCCACGTACAAATGTGAATTTTAGTTCAAAGACGCAACATTTGACAACGGACCATTTTTTTAGTTTCTGAAGCATGTCGTAAGGGGGGTGGTTATCTCTTTTGTAAAAAATTGGGCATTTTTGATTGAACAATAAAGGCCTAAAAATGTAATTTAATTCACTTCCCGTGGTGGAGAAACACTTTTTAAGGCCTCAGAGTGAGTAAATTGTCCATTTTCATTCCCGTTTACCCATTCCACAAATTTTGCGTTCAGGGCCCCTGGAAGCATGAAAATCACTTTAAACATCTCATTTTATCTCTAAAAGTGATTATCCACGTACAAATGTGAATTTTAGTTCAAAGACGCAACATTTGAAAACAGACCATTTTTTTAGTTTCTGAAGCATGTCGTAAGGGGGGGTGGGTATCTCTTTTGTCAAAAATTGGGCATTTTTGATTGAACAATAAAGGCCTAAAATGTTATTTAATTCACTTCCCGTGGTGGAGAATCACTTTTTAAGGCCTCAGAGTGAGTAAATTGGCCATTTTCATTCACGTTTACCCATTCCACAAATTTTGCGTTCAGGGCCCCTGGAAGCATGAAAATCACTTTAAACATCTCATTTTATCTCTAAAAGTGATTATCCACGAACAAATGTGAATTTTAGTTCAAAGACGCAGCATTTGAAAACGGACCATTTTTTTAGTTTCTGAAGCATGGCGTAAGGGGGGGTGGTTATCTCTTTTGTCAAAAATTGGGCATTTTTGATTGAACAATAAAGGCCTAAAAATGTTATTTAATTCACTTCCAGTGGTGGAGAAACACTTTTTAAGGCCTCAGAGTGAGTAAATTGGCCATTTTCATTCACGTTTACCCATTCCACAAATCTTGCGTTCAGGGCCCCTGGAAGCATGAAAATCACTTTAAACATCTCATTTTATCTCTAAAAGTGATTATCCACGTACAAATGTGAATTTTAGTTCAAAGACGCAACATTTGAAAACGGACCATTTTTTTAGTTTCTGAAGCATGTCGTAAGGGGGGGGTGGTTATCTCTTCCGTCAAAAATTGGGCATTTTTGATTGAACAATGAAGGCCTAAAAATGTTATTTATTTCACTTCCCGTGGTGGAGAAACACTTTTTAAGGCCTCAGAGTGAGTAAATTGGCCCTTTTCATTCACGTTTACCCATTCCACAAATTTTGTGTTCATATCCCCTGGAAGCATGAAAATCACTTTAAACATCTCATTTTATCTCTAAAAGTGATTATCCACGTACAAATGTGAATTTTAGTTCAAAGACGCAACATTTGAAAACGGACCATTTTTTTAGTTTCTGAAGCATGTCGTAAGGGGGGGTGGTTATCTCTTTTGTCAAAAATTGGGCATTTTTGATTGAACAATAAAGGCCTCCAAATGTTATTTATTTCACTTCCCGAGTTGGATAAACACTTTTTAAGGCCTCAGAGTGAGTAAATTGGCCATTTTCATTCACGTTTACCCATTCCACAAATCTTGCGTTCAGGGCCCCTGGAAGCATGAAAATCACTTTAAACATCTCATTTTATCTCTAAAAGTGATTATCCACGTACGAATGTGAATTTTAGTTCAAAGACGCAACATTTGAAAACGGACCATTTTTTTAGTTTCTGAAGCATGGCGTTAGGGGGGGTGGTTATCTCTTTTGTCAAAAATTGGGCATTTTTGATTGAACAAAAAAGGCCTCCAAATGTTATTTATTTCACTTCCCGAGGTGGATAAACACTTTTTAAGGCCTCAGAGTGAGTAAATTGGCCATTTTCATTCACGTTTACCCATTCCACAAATCTTGCGTTCAGGGCCCCTGGTAGCATGAAAATCACTTTAAACATCTCATTTTATCTCTAAAAGTGATTATCCACGTACAAATGTGAATTTTAGTTCAAAGACGCAACATTTGAAAACGGACCATTTTTTTAGTTTCTGAAGCATGTCGTAAGGGGGGGTGGTTATCTCTTTTGTCAAAAATTGGGCATTTTTGATTGAACAATAAAGGCCTAAAAATGTAATTTAATTCACTTCCCGTGGTGGAGAAACACTTTTTAAGGCCTCAGAGTGAGTAAATTGGCCATTATCATTCCCGTTTACCCATTCCACAAATTTTGCGTTCAGGGCCCCTGGAAGCATGAAAATCACTTTAAACATCTCATTTTATCTCTAAAAGTGATTATCCACGAACAAATGTGAATTTTAGTTCAAAGACGCAACATTTGAAAACGGACCATTTTTTTATTTTCTGAAGCATGGCGTAAGGGGGGTGGTTATCTCTTTTGTCAAAAATTGGGCATTTTTGATTGAACAATAAAGGCCTAAAAATGTTATTTAATTCACTTCCAGTGGTGGAGAAAGACTTTTTAAGGCCTCAGAGTGAGTAAATTGGCCATTTTCATTCACGTTTACCCATTCCACAAATCTTGCGTTCAGGGCCCCTGGAAGCATGAAAATCACTTTAAACATCTCATTTTATCTCTAAAAGTGATTATCCACGTACAAATGTGAATTTTAGTTCAAAGTCCCAACATTTGAAAACGGACCATTTTTTTAGTTTCTGAAGCATGTCGTAAGGGGGGGTGGTTATCTCTTTCGTCAAAAATTGGGCATTTTTGATTGAACAATAAAGGCCTCCAAATGTTATTTATTTCACTTCCCGAGGTGGAGAAACACTTTTTAAGGCCTCAGAGTGAGTAAATTGGCCATTTTCATTCACGTTTACCCATTCCACAAATCTTGCGTTCAGGGCCCCTGGAAGCATGAAAATCACTTTAAACATCTCATTTTATCTCTAAAAGTGATTATCCACGTACAAATGTGAATTTTAGTTCAAAGACGCAACATTTGAAAACAGACCATTTTTTTAGTTTCTGAAGCATGTCGTAAGGGGGGGTGGTTATCTCTTTTGTCAAAAATTGGGCATTTTTGATTGAACAATAAAGGCCTAAAAATGTTATTTAATTCACTTCCCGTGGTGGAGAATCACTTTTTAAGGCCTCAGAGTGAGTAAATTGGCCATTTTCATTCACGTTTACCCATTCCACAAATTTTGCGTTCAGGGCCCCTGGAAGCATGAAAATCACTTTAAACATCTCATTTTATCTCTAAAAGTGATTATCCACGTACAAATTTAAATTTTAGTTCAAAGACGCAATGTTATTTATTTCACTTCCCGTGGTGGAGAAACACTTTTTAAGGCCTCAGAGTGAGTAAATTGGCCCTTTTCATTCACGTTTACCCATTCCACAAATTTTGCGTTCATATCCCCTGGAAGCATGAAAATCACTTTAAACATCTCATTTTATCTCTAAAAGTGATTATCCACGTACAAATGTGAATTTTAGTTCAAAGTCCCAACATTTGAAAACGGACCATTTTTTTAGTTTCTGAAGCATGTCGTAAGGGGGGGTGGTTATCTCTTTCGTCAAAAATTGGGCATTTTTGATTGAACAATAAAGGCCTCCAAATGTTATTTATTTCACTTCCCGAGGTGGAGAAACACTTTTTAAGGCCTCAGAGTGAGTAAATTGGCCATTTTCATTCACGTTTACCCATTCCACAAATCTTGCGTTCAGGGCCCCTGGAAGCATGAAAATCACTTTAAACATCTCATTTTATCTCTAAAAGTGATTATCCACGTACAAATGTGAATTTTAGTTCAAAGACGCAACATTTGAAAACAGACCATTTTTTTAGTTTCTGAAGCATGTCGTAAGGGGGGGTGGTTATCTCTTTTGTCAAAAATTGGGCATTTTTGATTGAACAATAAAGGCCTAAAAATGTTATTTAATTCACTTCCCGTGGTGGAGAATCACTTTTTAAGGCCTCAGAGTGAGTAAATTGGCCATTTTCATTCACGTTTACCCATTCCACAAATTTTGCGTTCAGGGCCCCTGGAAGCATGAAAATCACTTTAAACATCTCATTTTATCTCTAAAAGTGATTATCCACGTACAAATTTAAATTTTAGTTCAAAGACGCAATGTTATTTATTTCACTTCCCGTGGTGGAGAAACACTTTTTAAGGCCTCAGAGTGAGTAAATTGGCCCTTTTCATTCACGTTTACCCATTCCACAAATTTTGCGTTCATATCCCCTGGAAGCATGAAAATCACTTTAAACATCTCATTTTATCTCTAAAAGTGATTATCCACGTACAAATGTGAATTTTAGTTCAAAGACGCAACATTTGAAAACGGACCATTTTTTTAGTTTCTGAAGCATGTCGTAAGGGGGGGTGGTTATCTCTTTTGTCAAAAATTGGGCATTTTTGATTGAACAATAAAGGCCTCCAAATGTTATTTATTTCACTTCCCGAGGTGGATAAACACTTTTTAAGGCCTCAGAGTGAGTAAATTGGCCATTCTCATTCACGTTTACCCATTCCACAAATTTTGCGTTCAGGGCCCCTGGAAGCATGAAAATCACTTTAAACATCTCATTTTATCTCTAAAAGTGATTATCCACGAACAAATGTGAATTTTAGTTCAAAGACGCAACATTTGAAAACGGCACATTTTTTTAGTTTCTGGAGCATGTCGTAAGGGGGGGTGGTTATCTCTTTCGTCAAAAATTGGGCATTTTTGATTGAACAATAAAGGCCTCCAAATGTTATTTATTTCACTTCCCGAGGTGGAGAAACACTTTTTAAGGCCTCAGAGTGAGTAAATTGGCCATTTTCATTCACGTTTACCCATTCCACAAATCTTGCGTTCAGGGCCCCTGGAAGCATGAAAATCACTTTAAACATCTCATTTTATCTCTAAAAGTGATTATCCACGTACAAATGTGAATTTTAGTTCAAAGACGCAACATTTGAAAACAGACCATTTTTTTAGTTTCTGAAGCATGTCGTAAGGGGGGGTGGTTATCTCTTTTGTCAAAAATTGGGCATTTTTGATTGAACAATAAAGGCCTAAAAATGTTATTTAATTCACTTCCCGTGGTGGAGAATCACTTTTTAAGGCCTCAGAGTGAGTAAATTGGCCATTTTCATTCACGTTTACCCATTCCACAAATTTTGCGTTCAGGGCCCCTGGAAGCATGAAAATCACTTTAAACATCTCATTTTATCTCTAAAAGTGATTATCCACGTACAAATTTAAATTTTAGTTCAAAGACGCAATGTTATTTATTTCACTTCCCGTGGTGGAGAAACACTTTTTAAGGCCTCAGAGTGAGTAAATTGGCCCTTTTCATTCACGTTTACCCATTCCACAAATTTTGCGTTCATATCCCCTGGAAGCATGAAAATCACTTTAAACATCTCATTTTATCTCTAAAAGTGATTATCCACGTACAAATGTGAATTTTAGTTCAAAGACGCAACATTTGAAAACGGCACATTTTTTTAGTTTCTGGAGCATGTCGTAAGGGGGGTGGTTATCTCTTTTGTCAAAAATTGGGCATTTTTGATTGAACAATAAAGGCCTAAAAATGTAATTTAATTCACTTCCCGAGGTGGATAAACCCTTTTTAAGGCCTCAGAGTGAGTAAATTGGCCATTTTCATTCACGTTTACCCATTCCAGAAATCTTGCGTTCAGGGCCCCTGGAAGCATGCAAATCACTTTAAACATCTCATTTTATCTCTAAAAGTGATTATCCACGTACAAATGTGAATTTTAGTTCAAAGACGCAACATTTGAAAACGGACCATTTTTTTAGTTTCTGAAGCATGTCGTAAGGGGGGGTGGTTATCTCTTTTGTCAAAAATTGGGCATTTTTGATTGAACAATAAAGGCCTAAAAATGTAATTTAATTCACTTCCTGTGGTGGAGAAACCCTTTTTAAGGCCTCAGAGTGAGTAAATTGGCCATTTTCATTCACGTTTACCCATTCCAGAAATCTTGCGTTCAGGGCCCCTGGAAGCATGCAAATCACTTTAAACATCTCATTTTATCTCTAAAAGTGATTATCCACGTACAAATGTGAATTTTAGTTCAAAGACGCAACATTTGAAAACGGAGCATTTTTTTACTTTCTGAAGCATGTCGTAAGGGGGGTGGTTATCTGTTTCGTCAAAAATTGGGCATTTTTGATTGAACAATAAAGGCCTCCAAATGTTATTTATTTCACTTCCCGTGGTGGAGAAACACTTTTTAAGGCCTCAGAGTGAGTAAATTGGCCATTTTCATTCACGTTTACCCATTCCACAAATTTTGCGTTCACGGCCTCTGGAAGCATGAAAATCACTTTAAACATCTCATTTTATCTCTAAAAGTGATTATCCACGAACAAATGTGAATTTTAGTTCAAAGACGCAACATTTGAAAACGGACCATTTTTTTAGTTTCTGAAGCATGGCGTAAGGGGGGGTGGTTATCTCTTTTGTCAAAAATTGGGCATTTTTGATTGAACAATAAAGGCCTAAAAATGTTATTTAATTCACTTCCAGTGGTGGAGAAACACTTTTTAAGGCCTCAGAGTGAGTAAATTGGCCATTTTCATTCACGTTTACCCATTCCACAAAGCTTGCGTTCAGGGCCCCTGGAAGCATGAAAATCACTTTAAACATCTCATTTTATCTCTAAAAGTGATTATCCACGTACAAATGTGAATTTTAATTCAAAGACGCAACATTTGAAAACGGACCATTTTTTTAGTTTCTGAAGCATGTCGTAAGGGGGGGGTGGTTATCTCTTTCGTCAAAAATTGGGCATTTTTGATTGAACAATAAAGGCCTCCAAATGTTATTTATTTCACTTCCCGTGGTGGAGAAACACTTTTTAAGGCCTCAGAGTGAGTAAATTGGCCCTTTTCATTCACGTTTACCCATTCCACAAATTTTGCGTTCATATCCCCTGGAAGCATGAAAATCACTTTAAACATCTCATTTTATCTCTAAAAGTGATTATCCACGTACAAATGTGAATTTTAGTTCAAAGACGCAACATTTGAAAACGGACCATTTTTTTCGTTTCTGAAGCATGTCGTAAGGGGGGGTGGTTATCTCTTTTGTCAAAAATTGGGCATTTTTGATTGAACAATAAAGGCCTAAAAATGTAATTTAATTCACTTCCCGTGGTGGAGAAACACTTTTTAAGGCCTCAGAGTGAGTAAATTGGCCATTTTCATTCACGTTTACCCATTACACAAATCTTGCGTTCAGGGCCCCTGGAAGCATGAAAATCACTTTAAACATCTCATTTTATCTCTAAAAGTGATTATCCACGTACAAATGTGAATTTTAGTTCAAAGACGCAACATTTGAAAACGGACCATTTTTTTTAGTTTCTGAAGCATGTCGTAAGGGGGGGTGGTTATCTCTTTTGTCAAAAATTGGGCATTTTTGATTGAACAATGAAGGCCTAAAAATGTTATTTATTTCACTTCCCGTGGTGGAGAAACACTTTTTAAGGCCTCAGAGTGAGTAAATTGGCCCTTTTCATTCACGTTTACCCATTCCACAAATTTTGCGTTCATATCCCCTGGAAGCATGAAAATCACTTTAAACATCTCATTTTATCTCTAAAAGTGATTATCCACGTACAAATGTGAATTTTAGTTCAAAGACGCAACATTTGAAAACAGACCATTTTTTTAGTTTCTGGAGCATGTCGTAAGGGGGGGTGGTTATCTCTTTTGTCAAAAATTGGGCATTTTTGATTGAACAATAAAGGCCTCCAAATGTTATTTATTTCACTTCCCGTGGTGGATAAACACTTTTTAAGGCCTCAGAGTGAGTAAATTGGCCATTTTCATTCACGTTTACCCATTCCACAAATTTTGCGTTCAGGGCCCCTTGAAGCATGAAAATCACTTTAAACATCTCATTTGATCTCTAAAAGTGATTATCCACGTACAAATGTGAATTTTAGTTCAATGACGCAACATTTGAAAACGGCACATTTTTTTAGTTTCTGGAGCATGTCGTAAGGGGGGGTGGTTATCTCTTTTGTCAAAAATCAGGCATTTTTGATTGAACAATAAAGGCCTCCAAATGTTATTTATTTCACTTCCCGTGGTGGAGAAACACTTTTTAAGGCCTCAGAGTGAGTAAATTGGCCCTTTTCATTCACGTTTACCCATTCCACAAATTTTGCGTTCATATCCCCTGGAAGCATGAAAATCACTTTAAACATCTCATTTTATCTCTAAAAGTGATTATCCACGTACAAATGTGAATTTTAGTTCAAAGACGCAACATTTGAAAACGGACCAATTTTTTAGTTTCTGAAGCATGTCGTAAGGGGGGGTGGTTATCTCTTTCGTCAAAAATTGGGCATTTTTGATTGAACAATAAAGGCCTCCAAATGTTATTTATTTCACTTCCCGTGGTGGAGAAACACTTTTTAAGGCCTCAGAGTGAGTAAATTGGCCATTTTCATTCACGTTTACCCATACCAGAAATCTTGCGTTCAGGGCCCCTGGAAGCATGCAAATCACTTTAAACATCTCATTTTATCTCTAAAAGTGATTATCCACGTACAAATGTGAATTTTAGTTCAAAGACGCAACATTTGAAAACGGACCATTTTTTTAGTTTCTGAAGCATGTCGTAAGGGGGGGTGGTTATCTCTTTCGTCAAAAATTGGGCATTTTTGATTGAACAATAAAGGCCTCCAAATGTTATTTATTTCACTTCCCGTGGTGGAGAAACACTTTTTAAGGCCTCAGAGTGAGTAAATTGGCCATTTTCATTCACGTTTACCCATTCCAGAAATCTTGCGTTCAGGGCCCCTGGAAGCATGCAAATCACTTTAAACATCTCATTTTATCTCTAAAAGTGATTATCCACGTACAAATGTGAATTTTAGTTCAAAGACGCAACATTTGAAAACGGACCATTTTTTTAGTTTCTGAAGCATGTCGTAAGGGGGGGTGGTTATCTCTTTTGTCAAAAATTGGGCATTTTTGATTGAACAATAAAGGCCTCCAAATGTTATTTATTTCACTTCCCGAGGTGGATAAACACTTTTTAAGGCCTCAGAGTGAGTAACTTGGCCATTTTCATTCACGTTTACCCATTTTACAAATTTTGCGTTCAGGGCCCCTGGAAGCATGAAAATCACTTTAAACATCTCATTTGATCTCTAAAAGTGATTATCCACGTACAAATGTGAATTTTAGTTCAAAGACGCAACATTTGAAAACGGCACATTTTTTTAGTTTCTGGAGCATGTCGTAAGGGGGGTGGTTATCTCTTTTGTCAAAAATCAGGCATTTTTGATTGAACAATAAAGGCCTCCAAATGTTATTTATTTCACTTCCCGAGGTGGATAAACACTTTTTAAGGCCTCAGAGTGAGTAACTTGGCCATTTTCATTCACGTTTACCCATTTTACAAATCTTGCGTTCAGGGCCCCTGGAAGCATGAAAATCACTTTAAACATCTCATTTTATCTCTAAAAGTGATTATCCACGTACAAATGTGAATTTTAGTTCAAAGACGCAACATTTGAAAACGGACCATTTTTTTAGTTTCTGAAGCATGTCGTAAGGGGGGGTGGTTATCTCTTTTGTCAAAAATTGGGCATTTTTGATTGAACAATAAAGGCCTAAAAATGTAATTTAATTCACTTCCTGTGGCGGAGAAACACTTTTTAAGGCCTCAGAGTGAGTAAATTGGCCATTTTCATTCACGTTAACCCATTCCAGAAATCTTGCGTTCAGGGCCCCTGGAAGCATGCAAATCACTTTAAACATCTCATTTTATCTCTAAAAGTGATTATCCACGTACAAATGTGAATTTTAGTTCAAAGACGCAACATTTGAAAACGGACCATTTTTTTAGTTTCTGAAGCATGTCGTAAGGGGGGTGGTTATCTCTTTCGTCAAAAATTGGGCATTTTTGATTGAACAATAAAGGCCTCCAAATGTTATTTATTTCACTTCCCGTGGTGGAGAAACACTTTTTAAGGCCTCAGAGTGAGTAAATTGGCCATTTTCATTCACGTTTACCCATTCCACAAATTTTGCGTTCACGGCCTCTGGAAGCATGAAAATCACTTTAAACATCTCATTTTATCTCTAAAAGTGATTATTCACGAACAAATGTGAATTTTAGTTCAAAGACGCAACATTTGAAAACGGACCATTTTTTTAGTTTCTGAAGCATGTCGTAAGGGGGGGTGGTTATCTCTTTCGTCAAAAATTGGGCATTTTTGATTGAACAATAAAGGCCTCCAAATGTTATTTATTTCACTTCCTGAGGTGGATAAACACTTTTTAAGGCCTCAGAGTGAGTAAATTGGCCATTTTCATTCACGTTTACCCATTCCACAAATTTTGCGTTCAGGGCCCCTGGAAGCACGAAAATCACTTAAAACATCTCATTTTATCTCTAAAAGTGATTATCCACGAACAAATGTGAATTTTAGTTCAAAGACGCATCATTTGAAAACGGACCATTTTTTTTAGTTTCTGAAGCATGGCGTAAGGGGGGGGTGGTTATCTCTTTTGTCAAAAATTGGGCATTTTTGATTGAACAATGAAGGCCTAAAAATGTTATTTAATTCACTTCCAGTGGTGAAGAAACACTTTTTAAGGCCTCAGAGTGAGTAAATTGGACATTTTCATTCACGTTTACCCATTCCACAAATCTTGCGTTCAGAGCCCCTGGAAGCATGAAAATCACTTTAAACATCTCATTTTATCTCTAAAAGTGATTATCCATGAACAAATGTGAATTTTAGTTCAAAGACGCAACATTTGAAAACGGACCATTTTTTTAGTTTCTGAAGCATTGCGTAAGGGGGGGTGGTTATCTCTTTCGTCAAAAATTGGGCATTTTTGATTGAACAATAAAGGCCTCCAAATGTTATTTATTTCACTTCCCGAGGTGGATAAACACTTTTTAAGGCCTCAGAGTGAGTAAATTGGCCATTTTCATTCACGTTTACCCATTCCACAAATCTTGCGTTCAGGGCCCCTGGAAGCATGAAAATCACTTTAAACATCTCATTTTATCTCTAAAAGTGATTATCCACGTACGAATGTGAATTTTAGTTCAAAGACGCAACATTTGAAAACGGACCATTTTTTTAGTTTCTGAAGCATGTCGTAAGGGGGGTGGTTATCTCTTTTGTCAAAAATTGGGCATTTTTGATTGAACAATAAAGGCCTAAAAATGTAATTTAATTCACTTCCCGTGGTGGAGAAACACTTTTTAAGGCCTCAGAGTGAGTAAATTGGCCATTTTCATTCACGTTTACCCATTCCACAAATCTTGCGTTCAGGGCCCCTGGAAGCATGCAAATCACTTTAAACATCTCATTTTATCTCTAAAAGTGATTATCCACGTACAAATGTGAATTTTAGTTCAAAGACGCAACATTTGAAAACGGACCATTTTTTTAGTTTCTGAAGCATGTCGTAAGGGGGGGGGTGGTTATCTCTTTTGTCAAAAATTGGGCATTTTTGATTGAACAATAAAGGCCTCCAAATGTTATTTATTTCACTTCCCGAGGTGGAGAAACACTTTTTAAGGCCTCAGAGTGAGTAAATTGGCCATTTTCATTCACGTTTACCCATTCCACAAATCTTGCGTTCAGGGCCCCTGGAAGCATGAAAATCACTTTAAACATCTCATTTTATCTCTAAAAGTGATTATCCACGTACAAATGTGAATTTTAGTTCAAAGACGCAACATTTGACAACGGACCATTTTTTTAGTTTCTGAAGCATGTCGTAAGGGGGGTGGTTATCTCTTTTGTAAAAAATTGGGCATTTTTGATTGAACAATAAAGGCCTAAAAATGTAATTTAATTCACTTCCCGTGGTGGAGAAACACTTTTTAAGGCCTCAGAGTGAGTAAATTGTCCATTTTCATTCCCGTTTACCCATTCCACAAATTTTGCGTTCAGGGCCCCTGGATGCATGAAAATCACTTTAAACATCTCATTTTATCTCTAAAAGTGATTATCCACGTACAAATGTGAATTTTAGTTCAAAGACGCAACATTTGAAAACAGACCATTTTTTTAGTTTCTGAAGCATGTCGTGAGGGGGGGTGGGTATCTCTTTTGTCAAAAATTGGGCATTTTTGATTGAACAATAAAGGCCTAAAATGTTATTTAATTCACTTCCCGTGGTGGAGAATCACTTTTTAAGGCCTCAGAGTGAGTAAATTGGCCATTTTCATTCACGTTTACCCATTCCACAAATTTTGCGTTCAGGGCACCTGGAAGCATGAAAATCACTTTAAACATCTCATTTTATCTCTAAAAGTGATTATCCACGAACAAATGTGAATTTTAGTTCAAAGACGCAGCATTTGAAAACGGACCATTTTTTTAGTTTCTGAAGCATGGCGTAAGGGGGGGTGGTTATCTCTTTTGTCAAAAATTGGGCATTTTTGATTGAACAATAAAGGCCTAAAAATGTTATTTAATTCACTTCCAGTGGTGGAGAAACACTTTTTAAGGCCTCAGAGTGAGTAAATTGGCCATTTTCATTCACGTTTACCCATTCCACAAATCTTGCGTTCAGGGCCCCTGGAAGCATGAAAATCACTTTAAACATCTCATTTTATCTCTAAAAGTGATTATCCACGTACAAATGTGAATTTTAGTTCAAAGACGCAACATTTGAAAACGGACCATTTTTTTAGTTTCTGAAGCATGTCGTAAGGGGGGGGTGGTTATCTCTTCCGTCAAAAATTGGGCATTTTTGATTGAACAATGAAGGCCTAAAAATGTTATTTATTTCACTTCCCGTGGTGGAGAAACACTTTTTAAGGCCTCAGAGTGAGTAAATTGGCCCTTTTCATTCACGTTTACCCATTCCACAAATTTTGTGTTCATATCCCCTGGAAGCATGAAAATCACTTTAAACATCTCATTTTATCTCTAAAAGTGATTATCCACGTACAAATGTGAATTTTAGTTCAAAGACGCAACATTTGAAAACGGACCATTTTTTTAGTTTCTGAAGCATGTCGTAAGGGGGGGTGGTTATCTCTTTTGTCAAAAATTGGGCATTTTTGATTGAACAATAAAGGCCTCCAAATGTTATTTATTTCACTTCCCGAGTTGGATAAACACTTTTTAAGGCCTCAGAGTGAGTAAATTGGCCATTTTCATTCACGTTTACCCATTCCACAAATCTTGCGTTCAGGGCCCCTGGAAGCATGAAAATCACTTTAAACATCTCATTTTATCTCTAAAAGTGATTATCCACGAACAAATGTGAATTTTAGTTCAAAGACGCAACATTTGAAAACGGACCATTTTTTTATTTTCTGAAGCATGGCGTAAGGGGGGGTGGTTATCTCTTTTGTCAAAAATTGGGCATTTTTGATTGAACAATAAAGGCCTAAAAATGTTATTTAATTCACTTCCAGTGGTGGAGAAAGACTTTTTAAGGCCTCAGAGTGAGTAAATTGGCCATTTTCATTCACGTTTACCCATTCCACAAATCTTGCGTTCAGGGCCCCTGGAAGCATGAAAATCACTTTAAATATCTCATTTTATCTCTAAAAGTGATTATCCACGTACAAATGTGAATTTTAGTTCAAAGTCCCAACATTTGAAAACGGACCATTTTTTTAGTTTCTGAAGCATGTCGTAAGGGGGGGTGGTTATCTCTTTCGTCAAAAATTGGGCATTTTTGATTGAACAATAAAGGCCTCCAAATGTTATTTATTTCACTTCCCGAGGTGGAGAAACACTTTTTAAGGCCTCAGAGTGAGTAAATTGGCCATTTTCATTCACGTTTACCCATTCCACAAATCTTGCGTTCAGGGCCCCTGGAAGCATGAAAATCACTTTAAACATCTCATTTTATCTCTAAAAGTGATTATCCACGTACAAATGTGAATTTTAGTTCAAAGACGCAACATTTGAAAACGGACCATTTTTTTAGTTTCTGAAGCATGTCGTAAGGGGGGGGTGGTTATCTCTTCCGTCAAAAATTGGGCATTTTTGATTGAACAATGAAGGCCTAAAAAAAGTTATTTATTTCACTTCCCGTGGTGGAGAAACACTTTTTAAGGCCTCAGAGTGAGTAAATTGGCCCTTTCCATTCACGTTTACCAATTCCACAAATTTTGTGTTCATATCCCCTGGAAGCATGAAAATCACTTTAAACATCTCATTTTATCTCTAAAAGTGATTATCCACGTACAAATGTGAATTTTAGTTCAAAGACGCAACATTTGAAAACGGACCATTTTTTTAGTTTCTGAAGCATGTCGTAAGGGGGGGTGGTTATCTCTTTTGTCAAAAATTGGGCATTTTTGATTGAACAATAAAGGCCTCCAAATGTTATTTATTTCACTTCCCGAGTTGGATAAACACTTTTTAAGGCCTCAGAGTGAGTAAATTGGCCATTTTCATTCACGTTTACCCATTCCACAAATCTTGCGTTCAGGGCCCCTGGAAGCATGAAAATCACTTTAAACATCTCATTTTATCTCTAAAAGTGATTATCCACGTACGAATGTGAATTTTAGTTCAAAGACGCAACATTTGAAAACGGACCATTTTTTTAGTTTCTGAAGCATGGCGTTAGGGGGGGTGGTTATCTCTTTTGTCAAAAATTGGGCATTTTTGATTGAACAAAAAAGGCCTCCAAATGTTATTTATTTCACTTCCCGAGGTGGATAAACACTTTTTAAGGCCTCAGAGTGAGTAAATTGGCCATTTTCATTCACGTTTACCCATTCCACAAATCTTGCGTTCAGGGCCCCTGGTAGCATGAAAATCACTTTAAACATCTCATTTTATCTCTAAAAGTGATTATCCACGTACAAATGTGAATTTTAGTTCAAAGACGCAACATTTGAAAACGGACCATTTTTTTAGTTTCTGAAGCATGTCGTAAGGGGGGGTGGTTATCTCTTTTGTCAAAAATTGGGCATTTTTGATTGAACAATAAAGGCCTAAAAATGTAATTTAATTCACTTCCCGTGGTGGAGAAACACTTTTTAAGGCCTCAGAGTGAGTAAATTGGCCATTATCATTCCCGTTTACCCATTCCACAAATTTTGCGTTCAGGGCCCCTGGAAGCATGAAAATCACTTTAAACATCTCATTTTATCTCTAAAAGTGATTATCCACGAACAAATGTGAATTTTAGTTCAAAGACGCAACATTTGAAAACGGACCATTTTTTTATTTTCTGAAGCATGGCGTAAGGGGGGGTGGTTATCTCTTTTGTCAAAAATTGGGCATTTTTGATTGAACAATAAAGGCCTAAAAATGTTATTTAATTCACTTCCAGTGGTGGAGAAAGACTTTTTAAGGCCTCAGAGTGAGTAAATTGGCCATTTTCATTCACGTTTACCCATTCCACAAATCTTGCGTTCAGGGCCCCTGGAAGCATGAAAATCACTTTAAACATCTCATTTTATCTCTAAAAGTGATTATCCACGTACAAATGTGAATTTTAGTTCAAAGTCCCAACATTTGAAAACGGACCATTTTTTTAGTTTCTGAAGCATGTCGTAAGGGGGGGTGGTTATCTCTTTCGTCAAAAATTGGGCATTTTTGATTGAACAATAAAGGCCTCCAAATGTTATTTATTTCACTTCCCGAGGTGGAGAAACACTTTTTAAGGCCTCAGAGTGAGTAAATTGGCCATTTTCATTCACGTTTACCCATTCCACAAATCTTGCGTTCAGGGCCCCTGGAAGCATGAAAATCACTTTAAACATCTCATTTTATCTCTAAAAGTGATTATCCACGTACAAATGTGAATTTTAGTTCAAAGACGCAACATTTGAAAACAGACCATTTTTTTAGTTTCTGAAGCATGTCGTAAGGGGGGGTGGTTATCTCTTTTGTCAAAAATTGGGCATTTTTGATTGAACAATAAAGGCCTAAAAATGTTATTTAATTCACTTCCCGTGGTGGAGAATCACTTTTTAAGGCCTCAGAGTGAGTAAATTGGCCATTTTCATTCACGTTTACCCATTCCACAAATTTTGCGTTCAGGGCCCCTGGAAGCATGAAAATCACTTTAAACATCTCATTTTATCTCTAAAAGTGATTATCCACGTACAAATTTAAATTTTAGTTCAAAGACGCAATGTTATTTATTTCACTTCCCGTGGTGGAGAAACACTTTTTAAGGCCTCAGAGTGAGTAAATTGGCCCTTTTCATTCACGTTTACCCATTCCACAAATTTTGCGTTCATATCCCCTGGAAGCATGAAAATCACTTTAAACATCTCATTTTATCTCTAAAAGTGATTATCCACGTACAAATGTGAATTTTAGTTCAAAGACGCAACATTTGAAAACGGACCATTTTTTTAGTTTCTGAAGCATGTCGTAAGGGGGGGTGGTTATCTCTTTTGTCAAAAATTGGGCATTTTTGATTGAACAATAATGGCCTCCAAATGTTATTTATTTCACTTCCCGAGGTGGATAAACACTTTTTAAGGCCTCAGAGTGAGTAAATTGGCCATTCTCATTCACGTTTACCCATTCCACAAATTTTGCGTTCAGGGCCCCTGGAAGCATGAAAATCACTTTAAACATCTCATTTGATCTCTAAAAGTGATTATCCACGTACAAATGTGAATTTTAGTTCAAAGACGCAACATTTGAAAACGGCACATTTTTTTAGTTTCTGGAGCATGTCGTAAGGGGGGTGGTTATCTCTTTTGTCAAAAATCAGGCATTTTTGATTGAACAATAAAGGCCTCCAAATGTTATTTATTTCACTTCCCGTGGTGGAGAAACACTTTTTAAGGCCTCAGAGTGAGTAAATTGGCCCTTTTCATTCACGTTTACCCATTCCACAAATTTTGCGTTCATATCCCCTGGAAGCATGAAAATCACTTTAAACATCTCATTTTATCTCTAAAAGTGATTATCCACGTACAAATGTGAATTTTAGTTCAAAGACGCAACATTTGAAAACGGACCATTTTTTTAGTTTCTGAAGCATGTCGTAAGGGGGGGTGGTTATCTCTTTTGTCAAAAATTGGGCATTTTTGATTGAACAATAAAGGCCTAAAAATGTAATTTAATTCACTTCCTGTGGTGGAGAAACCCTTTTTAAGGCCTCAGAGTGAGTAAATTGGCCATTTTCATTCACGTTTACCCATTCCAGAAATCTTGCGTTCAGGGCCCGTGGAAGCATGCAAATCACTTTAAACATCTCATTTTATCTCTAAAAGTGATTATCCACGAACAAATGTGAATTTTAGTTCAAAGACGCAACATTTGAAAACGGACCATTTTTTTATTTTCTGAAGCATGGCGTAAGGGGGGGTGGTTATCTCTTTTGTCAAAAATTGGGCATTTTTGATTGAACAATAAAGGCCTAAAAATGTAATTTAATTCACTTCCCGTGGTGGAGAAACACTTTTTAAGGCCTCAGAGTGAGTAAATTGGCCATTATCATTCCCGTTTACCCATTCCACAAATTTTGCGTTCAGGGCCCCTGGAAGCATGAAAATCACTTTAAACATCTCATTTTATCTCTAAAAGTGATTATCCACGAACAAATGTGAATTTTAGTTCAAAGACGCAACATTTGAAAACGGACCATTTTTTTATTTTCTGAAGCATGGCGTAAGGGGGGGTGGTTATCTCTTTTGTCAAAAATTGGGCATTTTTGATTGAACAATAAAGGCCTAAAAATGTTATTTAATTCACTTCCAGTGGTGGAGAAAGACTTTTTAAGGCCTCAGAGTGAGTAAATTGGCCATTTTCATTCACGTTTACCCATTCCACAAATCTTGCGTTCAGGGCCCCTGGAAGCATGAAAATCACTTTAAACATCTCATTTTATCTCTAAAAGTGATTATCCACGTACAAATGTGAATTTTAGTTCAAAGTCCCAACATTTGAAAACGGACCATTTTTTTAGTTTCTGAAGCATGTCGTAAGGGGGGGTGGTTATCTCTTTCGTCAAAAATTGGGCATTTTTGATTGAACAATAAAGGCCTCCAAATGTTATTTATTTCACTTCCCGAGGTGGAGAAACACTTTTTAAGGCCTCAGAGTGAGTAAATTGGCCATTTTCATTCACGTTTACCCATTCCACAAATCTTGCGTTCAGGGCCCCTGGAAGCATGAAAATCACTTTAAACATCTCATTTTATCTCTAAAAGTGATTATCCACGTACAAATGTGAATTTTAGTTCAAAGACGCAACATTTGAAAACAGACCATTTTTTTAGTTTCTGAAGCATGTCGTAAGGGGGGGTGGTTATCTCTTTTGTCAAAAATTGGGCATTTTTGATTGAACAATAAAGGCCTAAAAATGTTATTTAATTCACTTCCCGTGGTGGAGAATCACTTTTTAAGGCCTCAGAGTGAGTAAATTGGCCATTTTCATACACGTTTACCCATTCCACAAATTTTGCGTTCAGGGCCCCTGGAAGCATGAAAATCACTTTAAACATCTCATTTTATCTCTAAAAGTGATTATCCACGTACAAATTTAAATTTTAGTTCAAAGACGCAATGTTATTTATTTCACTTCCCGTGGTGGAGAAACACTTTTTAAGGCCTCAGAGTGAGTAAATTGGCCCTTTTCATTCACGTTTACCCATTCCACAAATTTTGCGTTCATATCCCCTGGAAGCATGAAAATCACTTTAAACATCTCATTTTATCTCTAAAAGTGATTATCCACGTACAAATGTGAATTTTAGTTCAAAGACGCAACATTTGAAAACGGACCATTTTTTTAGTTTCTGAAGCATGTCGTAAGGGGGGGTGGTTATCTCTTTTGTCAAAAATTGGGCATTTTTGATTGAACAATAAAGGCCTCCAAATGTTATTTATTTCACTTCCCGAGGTGGATAAACACTTTTTAAGGCCTCAGAGTGAGTAAATTGGCCATTCTCATTCACGTTTACCCATTCCACAAATTTTGCGTTCAGGGCCCCTGGAAGCATGAAAATCACTTTAAACATCTCATTTGATCTCTAAAAGTGATTATCCACGTACAAATGTGAATTTTAGTTCAAAGACGCAACATTTGAAAACGGCACATTTTTTTAGTTTCTGGAGCATGTCGTAAGGGGGGTGGTTATCTCTTTTGTCAAAAATCAGGCATTTTTGATTGAACAATAAAGGCCTCCAAATGTTATTTATTTCACTTCCCGTGGTGGAGAAACACTTTTTAAGGCCTCAGAGTGAGTAAATTGGCCCTTTTCATTCACGTTTACCCATTCCACAAATTTTGCGTTCATATCCCCTGGAAGCATGAAAATCACTTTAAACATCTCATTTTATCTCTAAAAGTGATTATCCACGTACAAATGTGAATTTTAGTTCAAAGACGCAACATTTGAAAACGGACCATTTTTTTAGTTTCTGAAGCATGTCGTAAGGGGGGGTGGTTATCTCTTTTGTCAAAAATTGGGCATTTTTGATTGAACAATAAAGGCCTAAAAATGTAATTTAATTCACTTCCTGTGGTGGAGAAACCCTTTTTAAGGCCTCAGAGTGAGTAAATTGGCCATTTTCATTCACGTTTACCCATTCCAGAAATCTTGCGTTCAGGGCCCGTGGAAGCATGCAAATCACTTTAAACATCTCATTTTATCTCTAAAAGTGATTATCCACGAACAAATGTGAATTTTAGTTCAAAGACGCAACATTTGAAAACGGACCATTTTTTTATTTTCTGAAGCATGGCGTAAGGGGGGGTGGTTATCTCTTTTGTCAAAAATTGGGCATTTTTGATTGAACAATAAAGGCCTAAAAATGTTATTTAATTCACTTCCAGTGGTGGAGAAAGACTTTTTAAGGCCTCAGAGTGAGTAAATTGGCCATTTTCATTCACGTTTACCCATTCCACAAATCTTGCGTTCAGGGCCCCTGGAAGCATGAAAATCACTTTAAACATCTCATTTTATCTCTAAAAGTGATTATCCACGTACAAATGTGAATTTTAGTTCAAAGACCCAACATTTGAAAACGGACCATTTTTTTAGTTTCTGAAGCATGTCGTAAGGGGGGGTGGTTATCTCTTTCGTCAAAAATTGGGCATTTTTGATTGAACAATAAAGGCCTCCAAATGTTATTTATTTCACTTCCCGAGGTGGAGAAACACTTTTTAAGGCCTCAGAGTGAGTAAATTGGCCATTTTCATTCACGTTTACCCATTCCACAAATCTTGCGTTCAGGGCCCCTGGAAGCATGAAAATCACTTTAAACATCTCATTTTATCTCTAAAAGTGATTATCCACGTACAAATGTGAATTTTAGTTCAAAGACGCAACATTTGAAAACAGACCATTTTTTTAGTTTCTGAAGCATGTCGTAAGGGGGGGTGGTTATCTCTTTTGTCAAAAATTGGGCATTTTTGATTGAACAATAAAGGCCTAAAAATGTTATTTAATTCACTTCCCGTGGTGGAGAATCACTTTTTAAGGCCTCAGAGTGAGTAAATTGGCCATTTTCATTCACGTTTACCCATTCCACAAATTTTGCGTTCAGGGCCCCTGGAAGCATGAAAATCACTTTAAACATCTCATTTTATCTCTAAAAGTGATTATCCACGTACAAATTTAAATTTTAGTTCAAAGACGCAATGTTATTTATTTCACTTCCCGTGGTGGAGAAACACTTTTTAAGGCCTCAGAGTGAGTAAATTGGCCCTTTTCATTCACGTTTACCCATTCCACAAATTTTGCGTTCATATCCCCTGGAAGCATGAAAATCACTTTAAACATCTCATTTTATCTCTAAAAGTGATTATCCACGTACAAATGTGAATTTTAGTTCAAAGACGCAACATTTGAAAACGGCACATTTTTTTAGTTTCTGGAGCATGTCGTAAGGGGGGTGGTTATCTCTTTTGTCAAAAATTGGGCATTTTTGATTGAACAATAAAGGCCTAAAAATGTAATTTAATTCACTTCCCGAGGTGGATAAACCCTTTTTAAGGCCTCAGAGTGAGTAAATTGGCCATTTTCATTCACGTTTACCCATTCCAGAAATCTTGCGTTCAGGGCCCCTGGAAGCATGCAAATCACTTTAAACATCTCATTTTATCTCTAAAAGTGATTATCCACGTACAAATGTGAATTTTAGTTCAAAGACGCAACATTTGAAAACGGACCATTTTTTTAGTTTCTGAAGCATGTCGTAAGGGGGGGTGGTTATCTCTTTTGTCAAAAATTGGGCATTTTTGATTGAACAATAAAGGCCTAAAAATGTAATTTAATTCACTTCCTGTGGTGGAGAAACCCTTTTTAAGGCCTCAGAGTGAGTAAATTGGCCATTTTCATTCACGTTTACCCATTCCAGAAATCTTGCGTTCAGGGCCCCTGGAAGCATGCAAATCACTTTAAACATCTCATTTTATCTCTAAAAGTGATTATCCACGTACAAATGTGAATTTTAGTTCAAAGACGCAACATTTGAAAACGGACCATTTTTTTACTTTCTGAAGCATGTCGTAAGGGGGGTGGTTATCTGTTTCGTCAAAAATTGGGCATTTTTGATTGAACAATAAAGGCCTCCAAATGTTATTTATTTCACTTCCCGTGGTGGAGAAACACTTTTTAAGGCCTCAGAGTGAGTAAATTGGCCATTTTCATTCACGTTTACCCATTCCACAAATTTTGCGTTCACGGCCTCTGGAAGCATGAAAATCACTTTAAACATCTCATTTTATCTCTAAAAGTGATTATCCACGAACAAATGTGAATTTTAGTTCAAAGACGCAACATTTGAAAACGGACCATTTTTTTAGTTTCTGAAGCATGGCGTAAGGGGGGGTGGTTATCTCTTTTGTCAAAAATTGGGCATTTTTGATTGAACAATAAAGGCCTAAAAATGTTATTTAATTCACTTCCAGTGGTGGAGAAACACTTTTTAAGGCCTCAGAGTGAGTAAATTGGCCATTTTCATTCACGTTTACCCATTCCACAAAGCTTGCGTTCAGGGCCCCTGGAAGCATGAAAATCACTTTAAACATCTCATTTTATCTCTAAAAGTGATTATCCACGTACAAATGTGAATTTTAATTCAAAGACGCAACATTTGAAAACGGACCATTTTTTTAGTTTCTGAAGCATGTCGTAAGGGGGGGTGGTTATCTCTTTCGTCAAAAATTGGGCATTTTTGATTGAACAATAAAGGCCTCCAAATGTTATTTATTTCACTTCCCGAGGTGGATAAACACTTTTTAAGGCCTCAGAGTGAGTAAATTGGCCATTTTCATTCACGTTTACCCATTCCACAAATCTTGCGTTCAGGGCCCCTGGAAGCATGAAAATCACTTTAAACATCTCATTTTATCTCTAAAAGTGATTATCCACGTACAAATGTGAATTTTAGTTCAAAGACGCAACATTTGAAAACGGCACATTTTTTTAGTTTCTTGAGCATGTCGTAAGTGGGGGTGGTTATCTATTTCGTCAAAAATCAGGCATTTTTGATTGAACAATAAAGGCCTCCAAATGTTATTTATTTCACTTCCCGTGGTGGAGAAACACTTTTTAAGGCCTCAGAGTGAGTAAATTGGCCCTTTTCATTCACGTTTACCCATTCCACAAATTTTGCGTTCATATCCCCTGGAAGCATGAAAATCACTTTAAACATCTCATTTTATCTCTAAAAGTGATTATCCACGTACAAATGTGAATTTTAGTTCAAAGACGCAACATTTGAAAACGGCACATTTTTTTAGTTTCTGGAGCATGTCGTAAGGGGGGTGGTTATCTCTTTTGTCAAAAATTGGGCATTTTTGATTGAACAATAAAGGCCTAAAAATGTAATTTAATTCACTTCCCGTGGTGGAGAAACACTTTTTAAGGCCTCAGAGTGAGTAAATTGGCCATTTTCATTCACGTTTACCCATTACACAAATCTTGCGTTCAGGGCCCCTGGAAGCATGAAAATCACTTTAAACATCTCATTTTATCTCTAAAAGTGATTATCCACGTACAAATGTGAATTTTAGTTCAAAGACGCAACATTTGAAAACGGACCATTTTTTTAGTTTCTGAAGCATGTCGTAAGGGGGGGTGGTTATCTCTTTTGTCAAAAATTGGGCATTTTTGATTGAACAATGAAGGCCTAAAAATGTTATTTATTTCACTTCCCGTGGTGGAGAAACACTTTTTAAGGCCTCAGAGTGAGTAAATTGGCCCTTTTCATTCACGTTTACCCATTCCACAAATTTTGCGTTCATATCCCCTGGAAGCATGAAAATCACTTTAAACATCTCATTTTATCTCTAAAAGTGATTATCCACGTACAAATGTGAATTTTAGTTCAAAGACGCAACATTTGAAAACAGACCATTTTTTTAGTTTCTGGAGCATGTCGTAAGGGGGGGTGGTTATCTCTTTTGTCAAAAATTGGGCATTTTTGATTGAACAATAAAGGCCTCCAAATGTTATTTATTTCACTTCCCGTGGTGGATAAACACTTTTTAAGGCCTCAGAGTGAGTAAATTGGCCATTTTCATTCACGTTTACCCATTCCACAAATTTTGCGTTCAGGGCCCCTTGAAGCATGAAAATCACTTTAAACATCTCATTTGATCTCTAAAAGTGATTATCCACGTACAAATGTGAATTTTAGTTCAATGACGCAACATTTGAAAACGGCACATTTTTTTAATTTCTGGAGCATGTCGTAAGGGGGGGTGGTTATCTCTTTTGTCAAAAATCAGGCATTTTTGATTGAACAATAAAGGCCTCCAAATGTTATTTATTTCACTTCCCGTGGTGGAGAAACACTTTTTAAGGCCTCAGAGTGAGTAAATTGGCCCTTTTCATTCACGTTTACCCATTCCACAAATTTTGCGTTCATATCCCCTGGAAGCATGAAAATCACTTTAAACATCTCATTTTATCTCTAAAAGTGATTATCCACGTACAAATGTGAATTTTAGTTCAAAGACGCAACATTTGAAAACGGACCAATTTTTTAGTTTCTGAAGCATGTCGTAAGGGGGGGTGGTTATCTCTTTTGTCAAAAATTGGGCATTTTTGATTGAACAATAAAGGCCTAAAAATGTAATTTAATTCACTTCCTGTGGTGGAGAAACACTTTTTAAGGCCTCAGAGTGAGTAAATTGGCCATTTTCATTCACGTTTACCCATTCCAGAAATCTTGCGTTCAGGGCCCCTGGAAGCATGCAAATCACTTTAAACATCTCATTTTATCTCTAAAAGTGATTATCCACGTACAAATGTGAATTTTAGTTCAAAGACGCAACATTTGAAAACGGACCATTTTTTTAGTTTCTGAAGCATGTCGTAAGGGGGGGTGGTTATCTCTTTTGTCAAAAATTGGGCATTTTTGATTGAACAATAAAGGCCTAAAAATGTAATTTAATTCACTTCCTGTGGTGGAGAAACCCTTTTTAAGGCCTCAGAGTGAGTAAATTGGCCATTTTCATTCACGTTTACCCATTCCACAAATTTTGCGTTCAGGGCCCCTGGAAGCATGAAAATCACTTTAAACATCTCATTTTATCTCTAAAAGTGATTATCCACGTACAAATTTAAATTTTAGTTCAAAGACGCAATGTTATTTATTTCACTTCCCGTGGTGGAGAAACACTTTTTAAGGCCTCAGAGTGAGTAAATTGGCCCTTTTCATTCACGTTTACCCATTCCACAAATTTTGCGTTCATATCCCCTGGAAGCATGAAAATCACTTTAAACATCTCATTTTATCTCTAAAAGTGATTATCCACGTACAAATGTGAATTTTAGTTCATAGACGCAACATTTGAAAACGGACCATTTTTTTAGTTTCTGAAGCATGTCGTAAGGGGGGGTGGTTATCTCTTTTGTCAAAAATTGGGCATTTTTGATTGAACAATAAAGGCCTCCAAATGTTATTTATTTCACTTCCCGAGGTGGATAAACACTTTTTAAGGCCTCAGAGTGAGTAAATTGGCCATTCTCATTCACGTTTACCCATTCCACAAATTTTGCGTTCAGGGCCCCTGGAAGCATGAAAATCACTTTAAACATCTCATTTGATCTCTAAAAGTGATTATCCACGTACAAATGTGAATTTTAGTTCAAAGACGCAACATTTGAAAACGGCACATTTTTTTAGTTTCTGGAGCATGTCGTAAGGGGGGTGGTTATCTCTTTTGTCAAAAATCAGGCATTTTTGATTGAACAATAAAGGCCTCCAAATGTTATTTATTTCACTTCCCGTGGTGGAGAAACACTTTTTAAGGCCTCAGAGTGAGTAAATTGGCCCTTTTCATTCACGTTTACCCATTCCACAAATTTTGCTTTCATATCCCCTGGAAGCATGAAAATCACTTTAAACATCTCATTTTATCTCTAAAAGTGATTATCCACGTACAAATGTGAATTTTAGTTCAAAGACGCAACATTTGAAAACGGACCATTTTTTTAGTTTCTGAAGCATGTCGTAAGGGGGGGTGGTTATCTCTTTTGTCAAAAATTGGGCATTTTTGATTGAACAATAAAGGCCTAAAAATGTAATTTAATTCACTTCCTGTGGTGGAGAAACCCTTTTTAAGGCCTCAGAGTGAGTAAATTGGCCATTTTCATTCACGTTTACCCATTCCAGAAATCTTGCGTTCAGGGCCCGTGGAAGCATGCAAATCACTTTAAACATCTCATTTTATCTCTAAAAGTGATTATCCACGAACAAATGTGAATTTTAGTTCAAAGACGCAACATTTGAAAACGGACCATTTTTTTATTTTCTGAAGCATGGCGTAAGGGGGGGTGGTTATCTCTTTTGTCAAAAATTGGGCATTTTTGATTGAACAATAAAGGCCTAAAAATGTTATTTAATTCACTTCCAGTGGTGGAGAAAGACTTTTTAAGGCCTCAGAGTGAGTAAATTGGCCATTTTCATTCACGTTTACCCATTCCACAAATCTTGCGTTCAGGGCCCCTGGAAGCATGAAAATCACTTTAAACATCTCATTTTATCTCTAAAAGTGATTATCCACGTACAAATGTGAATTTTAGTTCAAAGACCCAACATTTGAAAACGGACCATTTTTTTAGTTTCTGAAGCATGTCGTAAGGGGGGGTGGTTATCTCTTTCGTCAAAAATTGGGCATTTTTGATTGAACAATAAAGGCCTCCAAATGTTATTTATTTCACTTCCCGAGGTGGAGAAACACTTTTTAAGGCCTCAGAGTGAGTAAATTGGCCATTTTCATTCACGTTTACCCATTCCACAAATCTTGCGTTCAGGGCCCCTGGAAGCATGAAAATCACTTTAAACATCTCATTTTATCTCTAAAAGTGATTATCCGGGGGGCGTGGCCAAGATGGCGGGGTGAGCGGACGCTTCCTCCCGTAGCTCCTCCGGCCCGGCCAAGCTAAAGCCTTTTTGTTATGCTTTTCTCCCCCCGCTGAGGCTCAGCGCGGGAGAGGAGCGTGGCGGAACATCAGGGGCACACATCGGTGCTGTTTTGGTCCGGATCGCCCCGGGGGAACCCCCCCAAAAGTTCGTCTGAGATCAGGGGACGACGGCGGTGAGCCCGAGGGGCGGAGCGTATTGGAGAGCTGTCCGGGCGCCTCGGTTGGGCCTGGTGCTGAAAGCTGCGGTCTGGAGGGGATCTGGCCCGCCGCTCGACGGTGACTGAAGGAGCCTGGCGGGAAGGGGCCCGACGGTGTGGAGGGCTTGGGACGGGTGCCCCGGCACTCGGACTGGTGACGGCGACACCTGGCACTGCGGAGGCCCTGACCCCTAGCCGAGGTACGGCGGACTCCTTGTTGGGGCCGGATCATCTGGCCCCCTGTGCGTGACTAACGGGGGCCGGTGGTGGAACTTATTTCACGGCGGGGCACCTCGGAGGCCCCGGGGGTGTCGCCGGGCCTAGTCGGTGTGGCTTGCTCCGCCCGGCCGCCATTTTGTCCCCGAAGGAGCAGTGGTGGCGACCTCCGCTGAGCCCTGGATGCTGGCTGCACACGACCTCCCGATATTGCTGTCTTGACTACCGGAGGGATTAGCTGTTGGGACCCCCTCGCTGCGGCCCCCTTGGTTGTCTCACGCTAGCTCTTGCGGCTGACGGTGACCGGGCTCGGCCGCCATTTTGTCACCTGTGACGCAGCGACCTCACTTGTGGGGGATCCCCCGGCCCGAGTGCTTGCCGGCGGCTGAGCATCTCTGGGGCGCCTGGATCGGGGCCCGACTGCGGAGCTGACGATGGCTGGGAAAGGAGGCCCGAAGAAAGGGGACCGTACTCTGCCGGACATGCTTGGCAGGGCCCAGCACTTGCGGGACAGGACACAGCCCTCGCCGGGGCCCTCCCGGGCTCCGGCGGATGTGACTGGAGGGGAGCCACCCGTCACGAGGGCCTTCATGGAGGAACTGTTTAGCTCCCTCAGGGAGGACTTCCAGACACTGAAGCGGGAGGTGGCCAGCGAGGTCCGAGAAGTGCGCAGAGAGGTGGAGGGCCTAGGTGAGCGTGTGGAGGCGGTGGAGACGGAGGGCCAACAGCGAGCGGAGGAGATAGTCCACCTCCAGCAGGACGTTCTTCGCCTCCGGGAACAGTGTGTGGAGCTCCAGGCCCACTCTGAGGACCTCGAGAACAGATCTCGGAGGAACAACATCCGAGTGCGTGGCGTGCCGACTGCGGATGAGGGGTCCGATCTGGGGGGCTATCTGCGGGCCCTGTTCCGAGGAATCCTGGGGGAGGCCGCGGACTTTCCCATCAGCATCGACAGGGCGCAGAGGGTTGGCCGCCAGCGCCAGCCATCGGCACCCCCACCGGACATTCTGGCCTTCCTGCCCGACTTTCCACTAAAGGAGCGTATCATGGCTGAAGCCCGCAGGAAACAGCCCCTGACCTTTCGGGATCGGCCGGTGGCGCTGTACCAGGACCTCTCTGCCATCACTCTACAGAAACGCAGGTCCTTTAGGATTGCCACTGACTTTTTGCGCGAGCATGAGACGCCGTACTCTTGGGGTCACCCCTTCCGCTTGATTTTTCGGTGGAACGGGGTATTGCATCAGCTACGCTCCTTGCAAGACATTTGTGGTGTCCTGGGGCTCACGGCAGCGGAGGAAGAGGGAGCTACGCCGTCGTGGAGGTCCTCGGAGGGACGGAATCGGCGGAGGTCATCGAGGCGGCGCTCAGCGACCAGTGCAGGGCGCCCGGACTCCCCGACCATTAGGGCGGACATGGCAGACGCCCTGAGGGCGGCGGCCGGGGACTCGATCGGCTCCTCTAGCGTGGCCTTGACGGCCTAACATACACTCCGGGGGGAGATGTCTTTAGCTTCTTAACATGCTTGGCACGGGGCGGGGGGGTTGGGGGGGAGCGGGCGGAGGTGAGTGGCTGGACGTCCACTTTGCTATTTTCTACGGACTTGCCCGTTTTGGGGCTTGACTGAGACTATGGGGTGTTTGAGTTTGGGGATGGCTAGTTGCCAAGGTTGTGTTTTGGGTGGGGGAGGGGGTTGTTTTGGGGTTGGGAAGGTCCCGTCCGATGCTGTCTTTGCCCGCTTTGTCTTGGCTTGTCCCGCGCTGCGGCCCCGCGCGCCCCACCCGCTGATTCCCTACCCATTGCATGGCGCTCCCGATCCCTGCGAGGAATGCCGGGCCTAAAGGTAGTGACCCTTAATGTTCAGGGTCTGAATAACCCGGTGAAGCGCAGGGCGATCCTGTCGTTGCTGGAGGGGACGCAGGCGGACATTTGCCTTTTGCAGGAGACACACTTATTGCCCCGAGACTGCCACAGGATGCGCTCTGCTAAGTTCCCCACCCAGTTCTTTTCCTCGGCAGCGAACAAGACGGCAGGGGTAGCCATTCTCCTAGCGAGCTCCTTTCGGGGGGAGGTGTTGCATAAGTGTGCTGAACAGAAGGGGAGGCTCCTTGCGTATCGCATGAGCCTGGGAGGCATAGCATTTACGGTTGGCTCCGTTTATAGCCCAAACGAGCACCAGGAGCGCTTCCTAGACTCCGCGCTGGTGGATGTCACTGCTTCCCCGGACCGACACGTTATCTTGGGCGGAGACCTCAACATTGTCTTTGACTCTGGGATGGACAGATCGGCGCAGCGCTTCCCGCAGACGGGGGAACTGTCCCAGGCTGGGAAGGCCCGAATTGCGGACATGGACTTGCATGATCTCTGGCGCTCCCTGCACCCCACGGATAGGGACTACTCTTTCTTCTCGCACGCACACCGCACTTACTCACGGCTGGACTACCTCCTGGTGAGTGGACCGATGCGTGCCGCTGCCACGGCGGCGGACATCGGGGTCCTGACCCTGTCTGACCACTCTCCAGTTATCGGCGTTTTCCAGTGGCCGGCGGCCTCCCCCTCTCGGGGGGTGTGGCGCCTCCGGGACACACTTCTACACAAAAAATCGGTGGTGCAACGCATCGGGGAGGTCATACAGGACTATCTCACTCACAATAGCAACACTGACACCTCGCAGGCGACACAGTGGGCGGCATTGAAGGCCGTCCTACGGGGGGAATTCATCTCTATCTCTGCAGCCGAGAATAAGGAGCGACAACTGAAGAGGGATGAGTTGACGGCTCAAGTTCGGGAGCTTGAGCAGGTCCACCGCCGTACGGGAGCGCCGAGGGTCTGGAGGCAGTTGAAGGCAGCGAGGAAGCTCCTCTCGGCTCTGGATCTTGATAGGGCGGAGTACGCCGCCTTACGTTTGAAACATGCCTACTACACTGGGGGGGACAGATGTGGCAAGCTCCTAGCACACCGGCTCCGGGTCGCGCAACAGCGCAGCGTCGTGAAAGAATTGGTGGGCGCGGACGGGGGGGTTGTCTCCGGGGACGCGGAAGTAGCGGAGTCTTTCCGCGGCTTCTACGAGGCGCTGTATTCTGAGGAGCCCTCCCCGCCACGGGAGACCGATAGCTATTTGGAGTCGGTGACCCTCCCGGTACTGGACCCGGCTCAGGCTGACCACCTGGAGCGGGACATCCATGTGGAGGAAGTGATTTCAGCTATTGCGCGGCTGAAACATGGCAAGGCCCCGGGCCCGGACGGGTTCACGTCGCTATTCTACAAGACTTTTTGCACGGCCGTGGCCCCTGTCCTTACGCGGCTGTTTAACTCTTTCTCCGCACCGGGAGCCATCCCTCCGGATCTCCTGAGGGCGACGGTCGCGGTAATCCCGAAGCCTGGGAAGGACCGGGCCCTTTGCGGCTCATACCGGCCCATCTCTCTCCTAAATGTCGACCTCAAGTTGTACACGGGGATTCTCGCAGCCAGGCTGGGTCCACACCTCCCCGACCTGGTGGAGGCGGACCAGGCTGGTTTTGTGCCCGGTAGACAGACGGTTGACAACACCAAGAGGGTGACACATGTTCTGGAGAAGGCCTCAAGGATCTCGGGGGAGCGGATGTTGTTGTCCGTTGATGCAGAGAAGGCCTTCGACAGAGTTCACTGGCCGTATCTTGAGCGGGTCCTTAAGAAACTGGGAATCGGCGATAAGTTCCGCACCATGGTATTTAATTGCTATAAGCATCCTTCAGCGTCGGTGCGGGTAAACGGGTGTAGCTCTGGTAGCTTTGCCATCGAGCGCGGCACGCGGCAGGGCTGCCCTCTCTCGCCGCTCCTGTTTGCCCTCTACATGGAGCCGTTTGCTCAGAGGATTCGTGACAATCCGGATGCTGTCGGGGTCCGGATGGGCCAGTACGTCCACACCGTCAGTCTCTATGCGGACGATGTCCTGCTGACTTTGGACGACCCTAGGAGGTCGCTGCCTACTTGCCTCCGAGAGTTGGACGCCTTCGCGGGGGTGGCCGGCTTCAAAATGAATATGAGCAAGTCGATGGCACTGGACGTGTCCCTGGCTGCGGAAACCAGGAGGGATCTTCAACGGCTCTTCCCCATGCAGTGGTCCTCGTCCACGGTGCCGTATCTGGGGATTCTGCTGGCGCCTACACTGTCGGAGATGGTTACGGCCAATTATGCCTCCCTCAGCAGGAAGATCAAGGACGAGCTTGGCCGCTGGAACAAGGGCCTGCTGTCCTGGCTGGGGCGAATCGCGGCGGTCAAAATGACGGTGCTGCCCCAGATACTATATCTTTTCCGGGCCCTTCCACTCCAACCCCCGGTGGGCTGGATACGACAAATGCAGGCTGACATCTCCCGCTTTGTCTGGCAGGGCCGCAGGCCACGCATGAAGAGGGTCCTCTCCACGCTTGCTCCGGAAGCGGGGGGTCTCGGCATTCCGGACCTCCGTAAGTACTTTCAGGCGGCACAGCTCCGCTATCTGGTGGAGTGGAGCAGGTGGGAGTCCGACAAACATTGGCTCTTCCAAGACCAGGCAGTGGCGGGCCGCACCTTACAAGAGGTTCCATTCCTGCGCCGCGCGCACCGCCCCGCTAATCTTTACGCTTCCTTTGTTACGCGGGTCCCCCTGCGTGTGTGGGACGCGGTCTGTGAGGCCCGGGGCCTTACCACCTTCCCTTCGCCGCTCACGCCCATTGCGGGCAACCCGGACTTCTCCCCTGGGATGGAGCCGGGGGTTTTCTCCCACTGGGTGCAGGCGGGCTGCAGGGCACTCTTCCAGATCTATGGCCCGGAAGGAGTGGTTCCTTTTCAGCAACTCCGCCAGGAGTTCGGCCTGACGGAGCTGGACAGATTGCGCTACATGCAAGTTCGGCATTGGGCCCTCCAGCCTCAGGTGCGTGCCGCCGCTGCCCGTCCAATTACACCGTATGAGCGGTGGTTGGCTACTCGGACCTCCGACGCTAAACTGATCACTGATCTGTACAAACACCTACAACCCCCGCCGTTTCACTACTACAATCCGGGGAGGGAGCGTTGGCACAGGGAATTGGGTAGGACACTCAGCCACAAGGAATGGGACAAAATTGCGTATCGGGCGCGGCACTCTGCATACCACACGGGCCTTACGGAAACCTTCACTAAAGTGTCCACATACTGGTACTACACCCCGGAGAGACTGTATGAAATGCATAGACACACTGACAAGGGGTGCTGGCGGAGCTGCGGGCAGGAAGGTACCCTTACACACATCCTATGGGATTGCCCAGTGCTGACCGCCTACTGGAAGGAAGTTCTGGACGAGGTGGATGAGCACTTTGGCATAGAGCTGCCGCGCCTCCCGGCGTATGTCCTGCTGGGCCTCCCCAATGACCTAATGTACCCACTGAAGTCCCGCAGGGGTAGGCAGATTGCGATAGCGCTGGGGTCTGCGGTTCAGAACATTCTGATCCACTGGCGCACATCCACCGCCCCCTCCATCACCGGTTGGTTGCACAGACTCTGGCATGTGCTGGGGATGGAGAAGCTGTCGCTTACGGTTGCGGGGGAGATAGACCAATTTGAGGAGCTATGGCAACCCTTTCTAGCGCTGCTGTCCACTGAATTCCGGGAGCTCACCTGCCCGAGGTATCTTAGGCTTCTCAGGCTGCGGCCGCCGGTGACCCCGGCGGACTAGCTTACATGTGAGATGGGGACCCCCGGCGGGGGGGGGGGGGCTGTGCGGGGCTTCCTGGTTAGGGCTACTTTGCTGCGGGACCATAGGACGGGGGGAGGGGGGAGTGTTGTTGTTTTTGTACTGGGAGGATGGGGGATGGGAGGGGGGGGACTGTGTTCTGTTGAGGGGTTGATTGGGGGGGGTTTTATTGCTCTGCTTTTGGGTGTCGGATACGCGCGTGGGATTCCACAGCTTGTAATTCTAGCGTTCATTTACTGTGTTCTTCCCTCTGAGCCAACGCTTCACCTATTGCCAACCCTCTGGAGATGCATCCCTTCTTCTTTGACTGTATTCCACGTATCCTGCCTCCTGTCCCCCTCCCCCATGGTTTGTTTTGTCTCAATAAAAACGTTTTAAACATAAAAGTGATTATCCACGTACAAATGTGAATTTTAGTTCAAAGACGCAACATTTGAAAACAGACCATTTTTTTAGTTTCTGAAGCATGTCGTAAGGGGGGGTGGTTATCTCTTTTGTCAAAAATTGGGCATTTTTGATTGAACAATAAAGGCCTAAAAATGTTATTTAATTCACTTCCCGTGGTGGAGAATCACTTTTTAAGGCCTCAGAGTGAGTAAATTGGCCATTTTCATTCACGTTTACCCATTCCACAAATTTTGCGTTCAGGGCCCCTGGAAGCATGAAAATCACTTTAAACATCTCATTTTATCTCTAAAAGTGATTATCCACGTACAAATTTAAATTTTAGTTCAAAGACGCAATGTTATTTATTTCACTTCCCGTGGTGGAGAAACACTTTTTAAGGCCTCAGAGTGAGTAAATTGGCCCTTTTCATTCACGTTTACCCATTCCACAAATTTTGCGTTCATATCCCCTGGAAGCATGAAAATCACTTTAAACATCTCATTTTATCTCTAAAAGTGATTATCCACGTACAAATGTGAATTTTAGTTCAAAGACGCAACATTTGAAAACGGCACATTTTTTTAGTTTCTGGAGCATGTCGTAAGGGGGGTGGTTATCTCTTTTGTCAAAAATTGGGCATTTTTGATTGAACAATAAAGGCCTAAAAATGTAATTTAATTCACTTCCCGAGGTGGATAAACCCTTTTTAAGGCCTCAGAGTGAGTAAATTGGCCATTTTCATTCACGTTTACCCATTCCAGAAATCTTGCGTTCAGGGCCCCTGGAAGCATGCAAATCACTTTAAACATCTCATTTTATCTCTAAAAGTGATTATCCACGTACAAATGTGAATTTTAGTTCAAAGACGCAACATTTGAAAACGGACCATTTTTTTAGTTTCTGAAGCATGTCGTAAGGGGGGGTGGTTATCTCTTTTGTCAAAAATTGGGCATTTTTGATTGAACAATAAAGGCCTAAAAATGTAATTTAATTCACTTCCTGTGGTGGAGAAACCCTTTTTAAGGCCTCAGAGTGAGTAAATTGGCCATTTTCATTCACGTTTACCCATTCCAGAAATCTTGCGTTCAGGGCCCCTGGAAGCATGCAAATCACTTTAAACATCTCATTTTATCTCTAAAAGTGATTATCCACGTACAAATGTGAATTTTAGTTCAAAGACGCAACATTTGAAAACGGACCATTTTTTTACTTTCTGAAGCATGTCGTAAGGGGGGTGGTTATCTGTTTCGTCAAAAATTGGGCATTTTTGATTGAACAATAAAGGCCTCCAAATGTTATTTATTTCACTTCCCGTGGTGGAGAAACACTTTTTAAGGCCTCAGAGTGAGTAAATTGGCCATTTTCATTCACGTTTACCCATTCCACAAATTTTGCGTTCACGGCCTCTGGAAGCATGAAAATCACTTTAAACATCTCATTTTATCTCTAAAAGTGATTATCCACGAACAAATGTGAATTTTAGTTCAAAGACGCAACATTTGAAAACGGACCATTTTTTTAGTTTCTGAAGCATGGCGTAAGGGGGGGTGGTTATCTCTTTTGTCAAAAATTGGGCATTTTTGATTGAACAATAAAGGCCTAAAAATGTTATTTAATTCACTTCCAGTGGTGGAGAAACACTTTTTAAGGCCTCAGAGTGAGTAAATTGGCCATTTTCATTCACGTTTACCCATTCCACAAAGCTTGCGTTCAGGGCCCCTGGAAGCATGAAAATCACTTTAAACATCTCATTTTATCTCTAAAAGTGATTATCCACGTACAAATGTGAATTTTAATTCAAAGACGCAACATTTGAAAACGGACCATTTTTTTAGTTTCTGAAGCATGTCGTAAGGGGGGGTGGTTATCTCTTTCGTCAAAAATTGGGCATTTTTGATTGAACAATAAAGGCCTCCAAATGTTATTTATTTCACTTCCCGAGGTGGATAAACACTTTTTAAGGCCTCAGAGTGAGTAAATTGGCCATTTTCATTCACGTTTACCCATTCCACAAATCTTGCGTTCAGGGCCCCTGGAAGCATGAAAATCACTTTAAACATCTCATTTTATCTCTAAAAGTGATTATCCACGTACAAATGTGAATTTTAGTTCAAAGACGCAACATTTGAAAACGGCACATTTTTTTAGTTTCTTGAGCATGTCGTAAGTGGGGGTGGTTATCTATTTCGTCAAAAATCAGGCATTTTTGATTGAACAATAAAGGCCTCCAAATGTTATTTATTTCACTTCCCGTGGTGGAGAAACACTTTTTAAGGCCTCAGAGTGAGTAAATTGGCCCTTTTCATTCACGTTTACCCATTCCACAAATTTTGCGTTCATATCCCCTGGAAGCATGAAAATCACTTTAAACATCTCATTTTATCTCTAAAAGTGATTATCCACGTACAAATGTGAATTTTAGTTCAAAGACGCAACATTTGAAAACGGCACATTTTTTTAGTTTCTGGAGCATGTCGTAAGGGGGGTGGTTATCTCTTTTGTCAAAAATTGGGCATTTTTGATTGAACAATAAAGGCCTAAAAATGTAATTTAATTCACTTCCCGTGGTGGAGAAACACTTTTTAAGGCCTCAGAGTGAGTAAATTGGCCATTTTCATTCACGTTTACCCATTACACAAATCTTGCGTTCAGGGCCCCTGGAAGCATGAAAATCACTTTAAACATCTCATTTTATCTCTAAAAGTGATTATCCACGTACAAATGTGAATTTTAGTTCAAAGACGCAACATTTGAAAACGGACCATTTTTTTAGTTTCTGAAGCATGTCGTAAGGGGGGGTGGTTATCTCTTTTGTCAAAAATTGGGCATTTTTGATTGAACAATGAAGGCCTAAAAATGTTATTTATTTCACTTCCCGTGGTGGAGAAACACTTTTTAAGGCCTCAGAGTGAGTAAATTGGCCCTTTTCATTCACGTTTACCCATTCCACAAATTTTGCGTTCATATCCCCTGGAAGCATGAAAATCACTTTAAACATCTCATTTTATCTCTAAAAGTGATTATCCACGTACAAATGTGAATTTTAGTTCAAAGACGCAACATTTGAAAACAGACCATTTTTTTAGTTTCTGGAGCATGTCGTAAGGGGGGGTGGTTATCTCTTTTGTCAAAAATTGGGCATTTTTGATTGAACAATAAAGGCCTCCAAATGTTATTTATTTCACTTCCCGTGGTGGATAAACACTTTTTAAGGCCTCAGAGTGAGTAAATTGGCCATTTTCATTCACGTTTACCCATTCCACAAATTTTGCGTTCAGGGCCCCTTGAAGCATGAAAATCACTTTAAACATCTCATTTGATCTCTAAAAGTGATTATCCACGTACAAATGTGAATTTTAGTTCAATGACGCAACATTTGAAAACGGCACATTTTTTTAATTTCTGGAGCATGTCGTAAGGGGGGGTGGTTATCTCTTTTGTCAAAAATCAGGCATTTTTGATTGAACAATAAAGGCCTCCAAATGTTATTTATTTCACTTCCCGTGGTGGAGAAACACTTTTTAAGGCCTCAGAGTGAGTAAATTGGCCCTTTTCATTCACGTTTACCCATTCCACAAATTTTGCGTTCATATCCCCTGGAAGCATGAAAATCACTTTAAACATCTCATTTTATCTCTAAAAGTGATTATCCACGTACAAATGTGAATTTTAGTTCAAAGACGCAACATTTGAAAACGGACCAATTTTTTAGTTTCTGAAGCATGTCGTAAGGGGGGGTGGTTATCTCTTTTGTCAAAAATTGGGCATTTTTGATTGAACAATAAAGGCCTAAAAATGTAATTTAATTCACTTCCTGTGGTGGAGAAACACTTTTTAAGGCCTCAGAGTGAGTAAATTGGCCATTTTCATTCACGTTTACCCATTCCAGAAATCTTGCGTTCAGGGCCCCTGGAAGCATGCAAATCACTTTAAACATCTCATTTTATCTCTAAAAGTGATTATCCACGTACAAATGTGAATTTTAGTTCAAAGACGCAACATTTGAAAACGGACCATTTTTTTAGTTTCTGAAGCATGTCGTAAGGGGGGGTGGTTATCTCTTTCGTCAAAAATTGGGCATTTTTGATTGAACAATAAAGGCCTCCAAATGTTATTTATTTCACTTCCCGTGGTGGAGAAACACTTTTTAAGGCCTCAGAGTGAATAAATTGGCCATTTTCATTCACGTTTACCCATTCCACAAATTTTGCGTTCAGGGCCCCTGGAAGCATGAAAATCACTTTAAACATCTCATTTGATCTCTAAAAGTGATTATCCACGTACAAATGTGAATTTTAGTTCAAAGACGCAACATTTGAAAACGGACCATTTTTTTAGTTTCTGAAGCATGTCGTAAGGGGGGGTGGTTATCTCTTTTGTCAAAAATTGGGCATTTTTGATTGAACAATAAAGGCCTAAAAATGTAATTTAATTCACTTCCTGTGGTGGAGAAACACTTTTTAAGGCCTCAGAGTGAGTAAATTGGCCATTTTCATTCACGTTTACCCATTCCAGAAATCTTGCGTTCAGGGCCCCTGGAAGCATGCAAATCACTTTAAACATCTCATTTGATCTCTAAAAGTGATTATCCACGTACAAATGTGAATTTTAGTTCAAAGACGCAACATTTGAAAACGGCACATTTTTTTAGTTTCTGGAGCATGTCGTAAGGGGGGTGGTTATCTCTTTTGTCAAAAATCAGGCATTTTTGATTGAACAATAAAGGCCTCCAAATGTTATTTATTTCACTTCCCGTGGTGGAGAAACACTTTTTAAGGCCTCAGAGTGAGTAAATTGGCCCTTTTCATTCACGTTTACCCATTCCACAAATTTTGCGTTCATATCCCCTGGAAGCATGAAAATCACTTTAAACATCTCATTTTATCTCTAAAAGTGATTATCCACGTACAAATGTGAATTTTAGTTCAAAGACGCAACATTTGAAAACGGACCATTTTTTTAGTTTCTGAAGCATGTCGTAAGGGGGGGTGGTTATCTCTTTTGTCAAAAATTGGGCATTTTTGATTGAACAATAAAGGCCTAAAAATGTAATTTAATTCACTTCCTGTGGCGGAGAAACACTTTTTAAGGCCTCAGAGTGAGTAAATTGGCCATTTTCATTCACGTTAACCCATTCCAGAAATCTTGCGTTCAGGGCCCCTGGAAGCATGCAAATCACTTTAAACATCTCATTTTATCTCTAAAAGTGATTATCCACGTACAAATGTGAATTTTAGTTCAAAGACGCAACATTTGAAAACGGACCATTTTTTTAGTTTCTGAAGCATGTCGTAAGGGGGGGTGGTTATCTCTTTTGTCAAAAATTAGGCATTTTTGATTGAACAATAAAGGCCTAAAAATGTTATTGATTTCACTTCCTGTGGTGGAGAAACACTTTTTAAGGCCTCAGAGTGAGTAAATTGGCCATTTTCATTCACGTTTACCCATTCCAGAAATCTTGCGTTCAGGGCCCCTGGAAGCATGCAAATCACTTTAAACATCTCATTTGATCTCTAAAAGTGATTATCCACGTACAAATGTGAATTTTAGTTCAAAGACGCAACATTTGAAAACGGACCATTTTTTTACTTTCTGAAGCATGTCGTAAGGGGGGGTGGTTATCTCTTTCGTCAAAAATTGGGCATTTTTGATTGAACAATAAAGGCCTCCAAATGTTATTTATTTCACTTCCCGTGGTGGAGAAACACTTTTTAAGGCCTCAGAGTGAGTAAATTGGCCATTTTCATTCACGTTTACCCATTCCACAAATTTTGCGTTCACGGCCTCTGGAAGCATGAAAATCACTTTAAACATCTCATTTTATCTCTAAAAGTGATTATTCACGAACAAATGTGAATTTTAGTTCAAAGACGCAACATTTGAAAACGGACCATTTTTTTAGTTTCTGAAGCATGGCGTAAGGGGGGGTGGTTATCTCTTTTGTCAAAAAATGGGCATTTTTGATTGAACAATAAAGGCCTAAAAATGTTATTTAATTCACTTCCAGTGGTGGAGAAACACTTTTTAAGGCCTCAGAGTGAGTAAATTGGCCATTTTCATTCACGTTTACCCATTCCACAAAGCTTGCGTTCAGGGCCCCTGGAAGCATGAAAATCACTTTAAACATCTCATTTTATCTCTAAAAGTGATCATCCACGTACAAATGTGAATTTTAGTTCAAAGACGCAACATTTGAAAACGGACCATTTTTTTAGTTTCTGAAGCATGTCGTAAGGGGGGGTGGTTATCTCTTTCGTCAAAAATTGGGCATTTTTGATTGAACAATAAAGGCCTCCAAATGTTATTTATTTCACTTCCCGAGGTGGATAAACACTTTTTAAGGCCTCAGAGTGAGTAAATTGGCCATTTTCATTCACGTTTACCCATTCCACAAATCTTGCGTTCAGGGCCCCTGGAAGCATGAAAATCACTTTAAACATCTCATTTTATCTCTAAAAGTGATTATCCACGTACAAATGTGAATTTTAGTTCAAAGACGCAACATTTGAAAACGGACCATTTTTTTTAGTTTCTGAAGCATGGCGTAAGGGGGGGTGGTTATCTCTTTTGTCAAAAATTGGGCATTTTTGATTGAACAATGAAGGCCTAAAAATGTTATTTAATTCACTTCCAGTGGTGAAGAAACACTTTTTAAGGCCTCAGAGTGAGTAAATTGGACATTTTCATTCACGTTTACCCATTCCACAAATCTTGCGTTCAGAGCCCCTGGAAGCATGAAAATCACTTTAAACATCTCAGTTTATCTCTAAAAGTGATTATCCATGAACAAATGTGAATTTTAGTTCAAAGACGCAACATTTGAAAACGGACCATTTTTTTAGTTTCTGAAGCATTGCGTAAGGGGGGGTGGTTATCTCTTTCGTCAAAAATTGGGCATTTTTGATTGAACAATAAAGGCCTCCAAATGTTATTTATTTCACTTCCCGAGGTGGATAAACACTTTTTAAGGCCTCAGAGTGAGTAAATTGGCCATTTTCATTCACGTTTACCCATTCCACAAATTTTGCGTTCAGGGCCCCTGGAAGCATGAAAATCACTTTAAACATCTCATTTTATCTCTAAAAGTGATTACCCACGAACAAATGTGAATTTTAGTTCAAAGACGCAGCATTTGAAAACGGACCATTTTTTTAGTTTCTGAAGCATGGCGTAAGGGGGGGTGGTTATCTCTTTTGTCAAAAATTGGGCATTTTTGATTGAACAATAAAGGCCTCCAAATGTTATTTATTTCACTTCGCGAGTTGGATAAACACTTTTTAAGGCCTCAGAGTGAGTAAATTGGCCATTTTCATTCACGTTTACCCATTCCACAAATCTTGCGTTCAGGGCCCCTGGAAGCATGAAAATCACTTTAAACATCTCATTTTATCTCTAAAAGTGATTATCCACGTACGAATGTGAATTTTAGTTCAAAGACGCAACATTTGAAAACGGACCATTTTTTTAGTTTCTGAAGCATGTCGTAAGGGGGGTGGTTATCTCTTTTGTCAAAAATTGGGCATTTTTGATTGAACAATAAAGGCCTAAAAATGTAATTTAATTCACTTCCCGTGGTGGAGAAACACTTTTTAAGGCCTCAGAGTGAGTAAATTGGCCATTTTCATTCCCGTTTACCCATTCCACAAATTTTGCGTTCAGGGCCCCTGGAAGCATGAAAATCACTTTAAACATCTCATTTTATCTCTAAAAGTGATTATCCACGAACAAATGTGAATTTTAGTTCAAAGACGCAACATTTGAAAACGGACCATTTTTTTATTTTCTGAAGCATGGCGTAAGGGGGGGTGGTTATCTCTTTTGTCAAAAATTGGGCATTTTTGATTGAACAATAAAGGCCTAAAAATGTTATTTAATTCACTTCCAGTGGTGGAGAAAGACTTTTTAAGGCCTCAGAGTGAGTAAATTGGCCATTTTCATTCACGTTTACCCATTCCACAAATCTTGCGTTCAGGGCCCCTGGAAGCATGAAAATCACTTTAAACATCTCATTTTATCTCTAAAAGTGATTATCCACGTACAAATGTGAATTTTAGTTCAAAGACCCAACATTTGAAAACGGACCATTTTTTTAGTTTCTGAAGCATGTCGTAAGGGGGGGTGGTTATCTCTTTCGTCAAAAATTGGGCATTTTTGATTGAACAATAAAGGCCTCCAAATGTTATTTATTTCACTTCCCGAGGTGGAGAAACACTTTTTAAGGCCTCAGAGTGAGTAAATTGGCCATTTTCATTCACGTTTACCCATTCCACAAATCTTGCGTTCAGGGCCCCTGGAAGCATGAAAATCACTTTAAACATCTCATTTTATCTCTAAAAGTGATTATCCACGTACAAATGTGAATTTTAGTTCAAAGACGCAACATTTGAAAACAGACCGTTTCTGAAGCATGTCGTAAGGGGGGGTGGGTATCTCTTTTGTCAAAAATTGGGCATTTTTGATTGAACAATAAAGGCCTAAAAATGGTATTTAATTCACTTCCCGTGGTGGAGAATCACTTTTTAAGGCCTCAGAGTGAGTAAATTGAAATTTTCATTCACGTTTACCCATTCCACAAATTTTGCGTTCAGGGCCCCTGGAAGCATAAAAATCACTTTAAACATCTCATTTTATCTCTAAAAGTGATTATCCACGAACAAATGTGAATTTTAGTTCAAAGACGCAGCATTTGAAAACGGACCATTTTTTTAGTTTCTGAAGCATGGCGTAAGGGGGGGTGGTTATCTCTTTTGTCAAAAATTGGGCATTTTTGATTGAACAATAAAGGCCTAAAAATGTTATTTAATTCACTTCCAGTGGTGGAGAAACACTTTTTAAGGCCTCAGAGTGAGTAAATTGGCCATTTTCATTCACGTTTACCCATTCCACAAATCTTGCGTTCAGGGCCCCTGGAAGCATGAAAATCACTTTAAACATCTCATTTTATCTCTAAAAGTGATTATCCACGTACAAATGTGAATTTTAGTTCAAAGACGCAACATTTGAAAACGGACCATTTTTTTAGTTTCTGAAGCATGTCGTAAGGGGGGGGTGGTTATCTCTTCCGTCAAAAATTGGGCATTTTTGATTGAACAATGAAGGCCTAAAAATGTTATTTATTTCACTTCCCGTGGTGGAGAAACACTTTTTAAGGCCTCAGAGTGAGTAAATTGGCCCTTTTCATTCACGTTTTCCCATTCCACAAATTTTGTGTTCATATCCCCTGGAAGCATGAAAATCACTTTAAACATCTCATTTTATCTCAAAAAGTGATTATCCACGTACAAATGTGAATTTTAGTTCAAAGACGCAACATTTGAAAACGGACCATTTTTTTAGTTTCTGAAGCATGTCGTAAGGGGGGGTGGTTATCTCTTTTGTCAAAAATTGGGCATTTTTAATTGAACAATAAAGGCCTCCAAATGTTATTTATTTCACTTCCCGAGTTGGATAAACACTTTTTAAGGCCTCAGAGTGAGTAAATTGGCCATTTTCATTCACGTTTACCCATTCCACAAATCTTGCGTTCAGGGCCCCTGGAAGCATGAAAATCACTTTAAACATCTCATTTTATCTCTAAAAGTGATTATCCACGTACGAATGTGAATTTTAGTTCAAAGACGCAACATTTGAAAAGGGACCATTTTTTTAGTTTCTGAAGCATGGCGTTAGGGGGGGTGGTTATCTCTTTTGTCAAAAATTGGGCATTTTTGATTGACAAAAAAGGCCTCCAAATGTTATTTATTTCACTTCCCGAGGTGGATAAACACTTTTTAAGGCCTCAGAGTGAGTAAATTGGCCATTTTCATTCACGTTTACCCATTCCACAAATCTTGCGTTCAGGGCCCCTGGTAGCATGAAAATCACTTTAAACATCTCATTTTATCTCTAAAAGTGATTATCCACGTACAAATGTGAATTTTAGTTCAAAGACGCAACATTTGAAAACGGACCATTTTTTTAGTTTCTGAAGCATGTCGTAAGGGGGGGTGGTTATCTCTTTTGTCAAAAATTGGGCATTTTTGATTGAACAATAAAGGCCTCCAAATGTTATTTATTTCACTTCCCGAGGTGGATAAACACTTTTTAAGGCCTCAGAGTGAGTAAATTGGCCATTCTCATTCACGTTTACCCATTCCACAAATTTTGCGTTCAGGGCCCCTGGAAGCATGAAAATCACTTTAAACATCTCATTTGATCTCTAAAAGTGATTATCCACGTACAAATGTGAATTTTAGTTCAAAGACGCAACATTTGAAAACGGCACATTTTTTTAGTTTCTGGAGCATGTGTTAAGGGGGGTGGTTATCTCTTTTGTCAAAAATCAGGCATTTTTGATTGAACAATAAAGGCCTCCAAATGTTATTTATTTCACTTCCCGTGGTGGAGAAACACTTTTTAAGGCCTCAGAGTGAGTAAATTGGCCCTTTTCATTCACGTTTACCCATTCCACAAATTTTGCGTTCATATCCCCTGGAAGCATGAAAATCACTTTAAACATCTCATTTTATCTCTAAAAGTGATTATCCACGTACAAATGTGAATTTTAGTTCAAAGACGCAACATTTGAAAACGGACCATTTTTTTAGTTTCTGAAGCATGTCGTAAGGGGGGGTGGTTATCTCTTTTGTCAAAAATTGGGCATTTTTGATTGAACAATAAAGGCCTAAAAATGTAATTTAATTCACTTCCTGTGGTGGAGAAACCCTTTTTAAGGCCTCAGAGTGAGTAAATTGGCCATTTTCATTCACGTTTACCCATTCCAGAAATCTTGCGTTCAGGGCCCGTGGAAGCATGCAAATCACTTTAAACATCTCATTTTATCTCTAAAAGTGATTATCCACGAACAAATGTGAATTTTAGTTCAAAGACGCAACATTTGAAAACGGACCATTTTTTTATTTTCTGAAGCATGGCGTAAGGGGGGGTGGTTATCTCTTTTGTCAAAAATTGGGCATTTTTGATTGAACAATAAAGGCCTAAAAATGTTATTTAATTCACTTCCAGTGGTGGAGAAAGACTTTTTAAGGCCTCAGAGTGAGTAAAATGGCCATTTTCATTCACGTTTACCCATTCCACAAATCTTGCGTTCAGGGCCCCTGGAAGCATGAAAATCACTTTAAACATCTCATTTTATCTCTAAAAGTGATTATCCACGTACAAATGTGAATTTTAGTTCAAAGACCCAACATTTAAAAACGGACCATTTTTTTAGTTTCTGAAGCATGTCGTAAGGGGGGGTGGTTATCTCTTTCGTCAAAAATTGGGCATTTTTGATTGAACAATAAAGGCCTCCAAATGTTATTTATTTCACTTCCCGAGGTGGAGAAACACTTTTTAAGGCCTCAGAGTGAGTAAATTGGCCATTTTCATTCACGTTTACCCATTCCACAAATCTTGCGTTCAGGGCCCCTGGAAGCATGAAAATCACTTTAAACATCTCATTTTATCTCTAAAAGTGATTATCCACGTACAAATGTGAATTTTAGTTCAAAGACGCAACATTTGAAAACAGACCATTTTTTTAGTTTCTGAAGCATGTCGTAAGGGGGGGTGGTTATCTCTTTTGTCAAAAATTGGGCATTTTTGATTGAACAATAAAGGCCTAAAAATGTTATTTAATTCACTTCCCGTGGTGGAGAATCACTTTTTAAGGCCTCAGAGTGAGTAAATTGGCCATTTTCATTCACGTTTACCCATTCCACAAATTTTGCGTTCAGGGCCCCTGGAAGCATGAAAATCACTTTAAACATCTCATTTTATCTCTAAAAGTGATTATCCACGTACAAATTTAAATTTTAGTTCAAAGACGCAATGTTATTTATTTCACTTCCCGTGGTGGAGAAACACTTTTTAAGGCCTCAGAGTGAGTAAATTGGCCCTTTTCATTCACGTTTACCCATTCCACAAATTTTGCGTTCATATCCCCTGGAAGCATGAAAATCACTTTAAACATCTCATTTTATCTCTAAAAGTGATTATCCACGTACAAATGTGAATTTTAGTTCAAAGACGCAACATTTGAAAACGGCACATTTTTTTAGTTTCTGGAGCATGTCGTAAGGGGGGTGGTTATCTCTTTTGTCAAAAATTGGGCATTTTTGATTGAACAATAAAGGCCTAAAAATGTAATTTAATTCACTTCCCGAGGTGGATAAACCCTTTTTAAGGCCTCAGAGTGAGTAAATTGGCCATTTTCATTCACGTTTACCCATTCCAGAAATCTTGCGTTCAGGGCCCCTGGAAGCATGCAAATCACTTTAAACATCTCATTTTATCTCTAAAAGTGATTATCCACGTACAAATGTGAATTTTAGTTCAAAGACTCAACATTTGAAAACGGACCATTTTTTTAGTTTCTGAAGCATGTCGTAAGGGGGGGTGGTTATCTCTTTTGTCAAAAATTGGGCATTTTTGATTGAACAATAAAGGCCTAAAAATGTAATTTAATTCACTTCCTGTGGTGGAGAAACCCTTTTTAAGGCCTCAGAGTGAGTAAATTGGCCATTTTCATTCACGTTTACCCATTCCAGAAATCTTGCGTTCAGGGCCCCTGGAAGCATGCAAATCACTTTAAACATCTCATTTTATCTCTAAAAGTGATTATCCACGTACAAATGTGAATTTTAGTTCAAAGACGCAACATTTGAAAACGGACCATTTTTTTACTTTCTGAAGCATGTCGTAAGGGGGGTGGTTATCTGTTTCGTCAAAAATTGGGCATTTTTGATTGAACAATAAAGGCCTCCAAATGTTATTTATTTCACTTCCCGTGGTGGAGAAACACTTTTTAAGGCCTGAGAGTGAGTAAATTGGCCATTTTCATTCACGTTTACCCATTCCACAAATTTTGCGTTCACGGCCTCTGGAAGCATGAAAATCACTTTAAACATCTCATTTTATCTCTAAAAGTGATTATCCACGAACAAATGTGAATTTTAGTTCAAAGACGCAACATTTGAAAACGGACCATTTTTTTAGTTTCTGAAGCATGGCGTAAGGGGGGGTGGTTATCTCTTTTGTCAAAAATTGGGCATTTTTGATTGAACAATAAAGGCCTAAAAATGTTATTTAATTCACTTCCAGTGGTGGAGAAACACTTTTTAAGGCCTCAGAGTGAGTAAATTGGCCATTTTCATTCACGTTTACCCATTCCACAAAGCTTGCGTTCAGGGCCCCTGGAAGCATGAAAATCACTTTAAACATCTCATTTTATCTCTAAAAGTGATTATCCACGTACAAATGTGAATTTTAATTCAAAGACGCAACATTTGAAAACGGACCATTTTTTTAGTTTCTGAAGCATGTCGTAAGGGGGGGTGGTTATCTCTTTCGTCAAAAATTGGGCATTTTTGATTGAACAATAAAGGCCTCCAAATGTTATTTATTTCACTTCCCGAGGTGGATAAACACTTTTTAAGGCCTCAGAGTGAGTAAATTGGCCATTTTCATTCACGTTTACCCATTCCACAAATCTTGCGTTCAGGGCCCCTGGAAGCATGAAAATCACTTTAAACATCTCATTTTATCTCTAAAAGTGATTATCCACGTACAAATGTGAATTTTAGTTCAAAGACGCAACATTTGAAAACGGCACATTTTTTTAGTTTCTTGAGCATGTCGTAAGTGGGGGTGGTTATCTATTTCGTCAAAAATCAGGCATTTTTGATTGAACAATAAAGGCCTCCAAATGTTATTTATTTCACTTCCCGTGGTGGAGAAACACTTTTTAAGGCCTCAGAGTGAGTAAATTGGCCCTTTTCATTCACGTTTACCCATTCCACAAATTTTGCGTTCATATCCCCTGGAAGCATGAAAATCACTTTAAACATCTCATTTTATCTCTAAAAGTGATTATCCACGTACAAATGTGAATTTTAGTTCAAAGACGCAACATTTGAAAACGGACCATTTTTTTAGTTTCTGAAGCATGTCGTAAGGGGGGGTGGTTATCTCTTTTGTCAAAAATTGGGCATTTTTGATTGAACAATAAAGGCCTAAAAATGTAATTTAATTCACTTCCCGTGGTGGAGAAACACTTTTTAAGGCCTCAGAGTGAGTAAATTGGCCATTTTCATTCACGTTTACCCATTACACAAATCTTGCGTTCAGGGCCCCTGGAAGCATGAAAATCACTTTAAACATCTCATTTTATCTCTAAAAGTGATTATCCACGTACAAATGTGAATTTTAGTTCAAAGACGCAACATTTGAAAACGGACCATTTTTTTAGTTTCTGAAGCATGTCGTAAGGGGGGGTGGTTATCTCTTTTGTCAAAAATTGGGCATTTTTGATTGAACAATGAAGGCCTAAAAATGTTATTTATTTCACTTCCCGTGGTGGAGAAACACTTTTTAAGGCCTCAGAGTGAGTAAATTGGCCCTTTTCATTCACGTTTACCCATTCCACAAATTTTGCGTTCATATCCCCTGGAAGCATGAAAATCACTTTAAACATCTCATTTTATCTCTAAAAGTGATTATCCACGTACAAATGTGAATTTTAGTTCAAAGACGCAACATTTGAAAACAGACCATTTTTTTAGTTTCTGGAGCATGTCGTAAGGGGGGGTGGTTATCTCTTTTGTCAAAAATTGGGCATTTTTGATTGAACAATAAAGGCCTCCAAATGTTATTTATTTCACTTCCCGTGGTGGATAAACACTTTTTAAGGCCTCAGAGTGAGTAAATTGGCCATTTTCATTCACGTTTACCCATTCCACAAATTTTGCGTTCAGGGCCCCTTGAAGCATGAAAATCACTTTAAACATCTCATTTGATCTCTAAAAGTGATTATCCACGTACAAATGTGAATTTTAGTTCAATGACGCAACATTTGAAAACGGCACATTTTTTTAATTTCTGGAGCATGTCGTAAGGGGGGGTGGTTATCTCTTTTGTCAAAAATCAGGCATTTTTGATTGAACAATAAAGGCCTCCAAATGTTATTTATTTCACTTCCCGTGGTGGAGAAACACTTTTTAAGGCCTCAGAGTGAGTAAATTGGCCCTTTTCATTCACGTTTACCCATTCCACAAATTTTGCGTTCATATCCCCTGGAAGCATGAAAATCACTTTAAACATCTCATTTTGTCTCTAAAAGTGATTATCCACGTACAAATGTGAATTTTAGTTCAAAGACGCAACATTTGAAAACGGACCAATTTTTTAGTTTCTGAAGCATGTCGTAAGGGGGGGTGGTTATCTCTTTTGTCAAAAATTGGGCATTTTTGATTGAACAATAAAGGCCTAAAAATGTAATTTAATTAACTTCCTGTGGTGGAGAAACACTTTTTAAGGCCTCAGAGTGAGTAAATTGGCCATTTTCATTCACGTTTACCCATTCCAGAAATCTTGCGTTCAGGGCCCCTGGAAGCATGCAAATCACTTTAAACATCTCATTTTATCTCTAAAAGTGATTATCCACGTACAAATGTGAATTTTAGTTCAAAGACGCAACATTTGAAAACGGACCATTTTTTTAGTTTCTGAAGCATGTCGTAAGGGGGGGTGGTTATCTCTTTCGTCAAAAATTGGGCATTTTTGATTGAACAATAAAGGCCTCCAAATGTTATTTATTTCACTTCCCGTGGTGGAGAAACACTTTTTAAGGCCTCAGAGTGAATAAATTGGCCATTTTCATTCACGTTTACCCATTCCACAAATTTTGCGTTCAGGGCCCCTGGAAGCATGAAAATCACTTTAAACATCTCATTTGATCTCTAAAAGTGATTATCCACGTACAAATGTGAATTTTAGTTCAAAGACGCAACATTTGAAAACGGACCATTTTTTTAGTTTCTGAAGCATGTCGTAAGGGGGGGTGGTTATCTCTTTTGTCAAAAATTGGGCATTTTTGATTGAACAATAAAGGCCTAAAAATGTAATTTAATTCACTTCCTGTGGTGGAGAAACACTTTTTAAGGCCTCAGAGTGAGTAAATTGGCCATTTTCATTCACGTTTACCCATTCCAGAAATCTTGCGTTCAGGGCCCCTGGAAGCATGCAAATCACTTTAAACATCTCATTTTATCTCTAAAAGTGATTATCCACGTACAAATGTGAATTTTAGTTCAAAGACGCAACATTTGAAAACGGACCATTTTTTTAGTTTCTGAAGCATGTCGTAAGGGGGGGTGGTTATCTCTTTTGTCAAAAATTGGGCATTTTTGATTGAACAATAAAGGCCTCCAAATGTTATTTATTTCACTTCCCGAGGTGGATAAACACTTTTTAAGGCCTCAGAGTGAGTAACTTGGCCATTTTCATTCACGTTTACCCATTCCACAAATTTTGCGTTCAGGGCCCCTGGAAGCATGAAAATCACTTTAAACATCTCATTTGATCTCTAAAAGTGATTATCCACGTACAAATGTGAATTTTAGTTCAAAGACGCAACATTTGAAAACGGCACATTTTTTTAGTTTCTGGAGCATGTCGTAAGGGGGGTGGTTATCTCTTTTGTCAAAAATCAGGCATTTTTGATTGAACAATAAAGGCCTCCAAATGTTATTTATTTCACTTCCCGTGGTGGAGAAACACTTTTTAAGGCCTCAGAGTGAGTAAATTGGCCCTTTTCATTCACGTTTACCCATTCCACAAATTTTGCGTTCATATCCCCTGGAAGCATGAAAATCACTTTAAACATCTCATTTTATCTCTAAAAGTGATTATCCACGTACAAATGTGAATTTTAGTTCAAAGACGCAACATTTGAAAACGGACCATTTTTTTAGTTTCTGAAGCATGTCGTAAGGGGGGGTGGTTATCTCTTTTGTCAAAAATTGGGCATTTTTGATTGAACAATAAAGGCCTAAAAATGTAATTTAATTCACTTCCTGTGGCGGAGAAACACTTTTTAAGGCCTCAGAGTGAGTAAATTGGCCATTTTCATTCACGTTAACCCATTCCAGAAATCTTGCGTTCAGGGCCCCTGGAAGCATGCAAATCACTTTAAACATCTCATTTTATCTCTAAAAGTGATTATCCACGTACAAATGTGAATTTTAGTTCAAAGACGCAACATTTGAAAACGGACCATTTTTTTAGTTTCTGAAGCATGTCGTAAGGGGGGGTGGTTATCTCTTTTGTCAAAAATTAGGCATTTTTGATTGAACAATAAAGGCCTAAAAATGTTATTGATTTCACTTCCTGTGGTGGAGAAACACTTTTTAAGGCCTCAGAGTGAGTAAATTGGCCATTTTCATTCACGTTTACCCATTCCAGAAATCTTGCGTTCAGGGCCCCTGGAAGCATGCAAATCACTTTAAACATCTCATTTGATCTCTAAAAGTGATTATCCACGTACAAATGTGAATTTTAGTTCAAAGACGCAACATTTGAAAACGGACCATTTTTTTACTTTCTGAAGCATGTCGTAAGGGGGGGTGGTTATCTCTTTCGTCAAAAATTGGGCATTTTTGATTGAACAATAAAGGCCTCCAAATGTTATTTATTTCACTTCCCGTGGTGGAGAAACACTTTTTAAGGCCTCAGAGTGAGTAAATTGGCCATTTTCATTCACGTTTACCCATTCCACAAATTTTGCGTTCACGGCCTCTGGAAGCATGAAAATCACTTTAAACATCTCATTTTATCTCTAAAAGTGATTATTCACGAACAAATGTGAATTTTAGTTCAAAGACGCAACATTTGAAAACGGACCATTTTTTTAGTTTCTGAAGCATGGCGTAAGGGGGGGTGGTTATCTCTTTTGTCAAAAAATGGGCATTTTTGATTGAACAATAAAGGCCTAAAAATGTTATTTAATTCACTTCCAGTGGTGGAGAAACACTTTTTAAGGCCTCAGAGTGAGTAAATTGGCCATTTTCATTCACGTTTACCCATTCCACAAAGCTTGCGTTCAGGGCCCCTGGAAGCATGAAAATCACTTTAAACATCTCATTTTATCTCTAAAAGTGATCATCCACGTACAAATGTGAATTTTAGTTCAAAGACGCAACATTTGAAAACGGACCATTTTTTTAGTTTCTGAAGCATGTCGTAAGGGGGGGTGGTTATCTCTTTCGTCAAAAATTGGGCATTTTTGATTGAACAATAAAGGCCTCCAAATGTTATTTATTTCACTTCCCGAGGTGGATAAACACTTTTTAAGGCCTCAGAGTGAGTAAATTGGCCATTTTCATTCACGTTTACCCATTCCACAAATCTTGCGTTCAGGGCCCCTGGAAGCATGAAAATCACTTTAAACATCTCATTTGATCTCTAAAAGTGATTATCCACGTACAAATGTGAATTTTAGTTCAAAGACGCAACATTTGAAAACGGCACATTTTTTTAGTTTCTGGAGCATGGCGTAAGGGGGGTGGTTATCTCTTTTGTCAAAAATCAGGCATTTTTGATTGAACAATAAAGGCCTCCAAATGTTATTTATTTCACTTCCCGTGGTGGAGAAACACTTTTTAAGGCCTCAGAGTGAGTAAATTGGCCCTTTTCATTCACGTTTACCCATTCCACAAATTTTGCGTTCATATCCCCTGGAAGCATGAAAATCACTTTAAACATCTCATTTTATCTCTAAAAGTGATTATCCACGTACAAATGTGAATTTTAGTTCAAAGACGCAACATTTGAAAACGGACCATTTTTTTAGTTTCTGAAGCATGTCGTAAGGGGGGGTGGTTATCTCTTTTGTCAAAAATTGGGCATTTTTGATTGAACAATAAAGGCCTAAAAATGTAATTTAATTCACTTCCTGTGGCGGAGAAACACTTTTTAAGGCCTCAGAGTGAGTAAATTGGCCATTTTCATTCACGTTAACCCATTCCAGAAATCTTGCGTTCAGGGCCCCTGGAAGCATGCAAATCACTTTAAACATCTCATTTTATCTCTAAAAGTGATTATCCACGTACAAATGTGAATTTTAGTTCAAAGACGCAACATTTGAAAACGGACCATTTTTTTAGTTTCTGAAGCATGTCGTAAGGGGGGGTGGTTATCTCTTTTGTCAAAAATTAGGCATTTTTGATTGAACAATAAAGGCCTAAAAATGTTATTGATTTCACTTCCTGTGGTGGAGAAACACTTTTTAAGGCCTCAGAGTGAGTAAATTGGCCATTTTCATTCACGTTTACCCATTCCAGAAATCTTGCGTTCAGGGCCCCTGGAAGCATGCAAATCACTTTAAACATCTCATTTGATCTCTAAAAGTGATTATCCACGTACAAATGTGAATTTTAGTTCAAAGACGCAACATTTGAAAACGGACCATTTTTTTACTTTCTGAAGCATGTCGTAAGGGGGGGTGGTTATCTCTTTCGTCAAAAATTGGGCATTTTTGATTGAACAATAAAGGCCTCCAAATGTTATTTATTTCACTTCCCGTGGTGGAGAAACACTTTTTAAGGCCTCAGAGTGAGTAAATTGGCCATTTTCATTCACGTTTACCCATTCCACAAATTTTGCGTTCACGGCCTCTGGAAGCATGAAAATCACTTTAAACATCTCATTTTATCTCTAAAAGTGATTATTCACGAACAAATGTGAATTTTAGTTCAAAGACGCAACATTTGAAAACGGACCATTTTTTTAGTTTCTGAAGCATGGCGTAAGGGGGGGTGGTTATCTCTTTTGTCAAAAAATGGGCATTTTTGATTGAACAATAAAGGCCTAAAAATGTTATTTAATTCACTTCCAGTGGTGGAGAAACACTTTTTAAGGCCTCAGAGTGAGTAAATTGGCCATTTTCATTCACGTTTACCCATTCCACAAAGCTTGCGTTCAGGGCCCCTGGAAGCATGAAAATCACTTTAAACATCTCATTTTATCTCTAAAAGTGATCATCCACGTACAAATGTGAATTTTAGTTCAAAGACGCAACATTTGAAAACGGACCATTTTTTTAGTTTCTGAAGCATGTCGTAAGGGGGGGTGGTTATCTCTTTCGTCAAAAATTGGGCATTTTTGATTGAACAATGAAGGCCTAAAAATGTTATTTAATTCACTTCCAGTGGTGAAGAAACACTTTTTAAGGCCTCAGAGTGAGTAAATTGGACATTTTCATTCACGTTTACCCATTCCACAAATCTTGCGTTCAGAGCCCCTGGAAGCATGAAAATCACTTTAAACATCTCAGTTTATCTCTAAAAGTGATTATCCATGAACAAATGTGAATTTTAGTTCAAAGACGCAACATTTGAAAACGGACCATTTTTTTAGTTTCTGAAGCATTGCGTAAGGGGGGGTGGTTATCTCTTTCGTCAAAAATTGGGCATTTTTGATTGAACAATAAAGGCCTCCAAATGTTATTTATTTCACTTCCCGAGGTGGATAAACACTTTTTAAGGCCTCAGAGTGAGTAAATTGGCCATTTTCATTCACGTTTACCCATTCCACAAATTTTGCGTTCAGGGCCCCTGGAAGCATGAAAATCACTTTAAACATCTCATTTTATCTCTAAAAGTGATTACCCACGAACAAATGTGAATTTTAGTTCAAAGACGCAGCATTTGAAAACGGACCATTTTTTTAGTTTCTGAAGCATGGCGTAAGGGGGGGTGGTTATCTCTTTTGTCAAAAATTGGGCATTTTTGATTGAACAATAAAGGCCTCCAAATGTTATTTATTTCACTTCGCGAGTTGGATAAACACTTTTTAAGGCCTCAGAGTGAGTAAATTGGCCATTTTCATTCACGTTTACCCATTCCACAAATCTTGCGTTCAGGGCCCCTGGAAGCATGAAAATCACTTTAAACATCTCATTTTATCTCTAAAAGTGATTATCCACGTACGAATGTGAATTTTAGTTCAAAGACGCAACATTTGAAAACGGACCATTTTTTTAGTTTCTGAAGCATGTCGTAAGGGGGGTGGTTATCTCTTTTGTCAAAAATTGGGCATTTTTGATTGAACAATAAAGGCCTAAAAATGTAATTTAATTCACTTCCCGTGGTGGAGAAACACTTTTTAAGGCCTCAGAGTGAGTAAATTGGCCATTTTCATTCCCGTTTACCCATTCCACAAATTTTGCGTTCAGGGCCCCTGGAAGCATGAAAATCACTTTAAACATCTCATTTTATCTCTAAAAGTGATTATCCACGAACAAATGTGAATTTTAGTTCAAAGACGCAACATTTGAAAACGGACCATTTTTTTATTTTCTGAAGCATGGCGTAAGGGGGGGTGGTTATCTCTTTTGTCAAAAATTGGGCATTTTTGATTGAACAATAAAGGCCTAAAAATGTTATTTAATTCACTTCCAGTGGTGGAGAAAGACTTTTTAAGGCCTCAGAGTGAGTAAATTGGCCATTTTCATTCACGTTTACCCATTCCACAAATCTTGCGTTCAGGGCCCCTGGAAGCATGAAAATCACTTTAAACATCTCATTTGATCTCTAAAAGTGATTATCCACGTACAAATGTGAATTTTAGTTCAAAGACGCAACATTTGAAAACGGACCATTTTTTTACTTTCTGAAGCATGTCGTAAGGGGGGGTGGTTATCTCTTTCGTCAAAAATTGGGCATTTTTGATTGAACAATAAAGGCCTCCAAATGTTATTTATTTCACTTCCCGTGGTGGAGAAACACTTTTTAAGGCCTCAGAGTGAGTAAATTGGCCATTTTCATTCACGTTTACCCATTCCACAAATTTTGCGTTCACGGCCTCTGGAAGCATGAAAATCACTTTAAACATCTCATTTTATCTCTAAAAGTGATTATTCACGAACAAATGTGAATTTTAGTTCAAAGACGCAACATTTGAAAACGGACCATTTTTTTAGTTTCTGAAGCATGGCGTAAGGGGGGGTGGTTATCTCTTTTGTCAAAAAATGGGCATTTTTGATTGAACAATAAAGGCCTAAAAATGTTATTTAATTCACTTCCAGTGGTGGAGAAACACTTTTTAAGGCCTCAGAGTGAGTAAATTGGCCATTTTCATTCACGTTTACCCATTCCACAAAGCTTGCGTTCAGGGCCCCTGGAAGCATGAAAATCACTTTAAACATCTCATTTTATCTCTAAAAGTGATCATCCACGTACAAATGTGAATTTTAGTTCAAAGACGCAACATTTGAAAACGGACCATTTTTTTAGTTTCTGAAGCATGTCGTAAGGGGGGGTGGTTATCTCTTTCGTCAAAAATTGGGCATTTTTGATTGAACAATAAAGGCCTCCAAATGTTATTTATTTCACTTCCCGAGGTGGATAAACACTTTTTAAGGCCTCAGAGTGAGTAAATTGGCCATTTTCATTCACGTTTACCCATTCCACAAATCTTGCGTTCAGGGCCCCTGGAAGCATGAAAATCACTTTAAACATCTCATTTGATCTCTAAAAGTGATTATCCACGTACAAATGTGAATTTTAGTTCAAAGACGCAACATTTGAAAACGGCACATTTTTTTAGTTTCTGGAGCATGGCGTAAGGGGGGTGGTTATCTCTTTTGTCAAAAATCAGGCATTTTTGATTGAACAATAAAGGCCTCCAAATGTTATTTATTTCACTTCCCGTGGTGGAGAAACACTTTTTAAGGCCTCAGAGTGAGTAAATTGGCCCTTTTCATTCACGTTTACCCATTCCACAAATTTTGCGTTCATATCCCCTGGAAGCATGAAAATCACTTTAAACATCTCATTTTATCTCTAAAAGTGATTATCCACGTACAAATGTGAATTTTAGTTCAAAGACGCAACATTTGAAAACGGACCATTTTTTTAGTTTCTGAAGCATGTCGTAAGGGGGGGTGGTTATCTCTTTTGTCAAAAATTGGGCATTTTTGATTGAACAATAAAGGCCTAAAAATGTAATTTAATTCACTTCCTGTGGCGGAGAAACACTTTTTAAGGCCTCAGAGTGAGTAAATTGGCCATTTTCATTCACGTTAACCCATTCCAGAAATCTTGCGTTCAGGGCCCCTGGAAGCATGCAAATCACTTTAAACATCTCATTTTATCTCTAAAAGTGATTATCCACGTACAAATGTGAATTTTAGTTCAAAGACGCAACATTTGAAAACGGACCATTTTTTTAGTTTCTGAAGCATGTCGTAAGGGGGGGTGGTTATCTCTTTTGTCAAAAATTAGGCATTTTTGATTGAACAATAAAGGCCTAAAAATGTTATTGATTTCACTTCCTGTGGTGGAGAAACACTTTTTAAGGCCTCAGAGTGAGTAAATTGGCCATTTTCATTCACGTTTACCCATTCCAGAAATCTTGCGTTCAGGGCCCCTGGAAGCATGCAAATCACTTTAAACATCTCATTTGATCTCTAAAAGTGATTATCCACGTACAAATGTGAATTTTAGTTCAAAGACGCAACATTTGAAAACGGACCATTTTTTTACTTTCTGAAGCATGTCGTAAGGGGGGGTGGTTATCTCTTTCGTCAAAAATTGGGCATTTTTGATTGAACAATAAAGGCCTCCAAATGTTATTTATTTCACTTCCCGTGGTGGAGAAACACTTTTTAAGGCCTCAGAGTGAGTAAATTGGCCATTTTCATTCACGTTTACCCATTCCACAAATTTTGCGTTCACGGCCTCTGGAAGCATGAAAATCACTTTAAACATCTCATTTTATCTCTAAAAGTGATTATTCACGAACAAATGTGAATTTTAGTTCAAAGACGCAACATTTGAAAACGGACCATTTTTTTAGTTTCTGAAGCATGGCGTAAGGGGGGGTGGTTATCTCTTTTGTCAAAAAATGGGCATTTTTGATTGAACAATAAAGGCCTAAAAATGTTATTTAATTCACTTCCAGTGGTGGAGAAACACTTTTTAAGGCCTCAGAGTGAGTAAATTGGCCATTTTCATTCACGTTTACCCATTCCACAAAGCTTGCGTTCAGGGCCCCTGGAAGCATGAAAATCACTTTAAACATCTCATTTTATCTCTAAAAGTGATCATCCACGTACAAATGTGAATTTTAGTTCAAAGACGCAACATTTGAAAACGGACCATTTTTTTAGTTTCTGAAGCATGTCGTAAGGGGGGGTGGTTATCTCTTTCGTCAAAAATTGGGCATTTTTGATTGAACAATGAAGGCCTAAAAATGTTATTTAATTCACTTCCAGTGGTGAAGAAACACTTTTTAAGGCCTCAGAGTGAGTAAATTGGACATTTTCATTCACGTTTACCCATTCCACAAATCTTGCGTTCAGAGCCCCTGGAAGCATGAAAATCACTTTAAACATCTCAGTTTATCTCTAAAAGTGATTATCCATGAACAAATGTGAATTTTAGTTCAAAGACGCAACATTTGAAAACGGACCATTTTTTTAGTTTCTGAAGCATTGCGTAAGGGGGGGTGGTTATCTCTTTCGTCAAAAATTGGGCATTTTTGATTGAACAATAAAGGCCTCCAAATGTTATTTATTTCACTTCCCGAGGTGGATAAACACTTTTTAAGGCCTCAGAGTGAGTAAATTGGCCATTTTCATTCACGTTTACCCATTCCACAAATTTTGCGTTCAGGGCCCCTGGAAGCATGAAAATCACATTAAACATCTCATTTTATCTCTAAAAGTGATTACCCACGAACAAATGTGAATTTTAGTTCAAAGACGCAGCATTTGAAAACGGACCATTTTTTTAGTTTCTGAAGCATGGCGTAAGGGGGGGTGGTTATCTCTTTTGTCAAAAATTGGGCATTTTTGATTGAACAATAAAGGCCTCCAAATGTTATTTATTTCACTTCGCGAGTTGGATAAACACTTTTTAAGGCCTCAGAGTGAGTAAATTGGCCATTTTCATTCACGTTTACCCATTCCACAAATCTTGCGTTCAGGGCCCCTGGAAGCATGAAAATCACTTTAAACATCTCATTTTATCTCTAAAAGTGATTATCCACGTACGAATGTGAATTTTAGTTCAAAGACGCAACATTTGAAAACGGACCATTTTTTTAGTTTCTGAAGCATGTCGTAAGGGGGGTGGTTATCTCTTTTGTCAAAAATTGGGCATTTTTGATTGAACAATAAAGGCCTAAAAATGTAATTTAATTCACTTCCCGTGGTGGAGAAACACTTTTTAAGGCCTCAGAGTGAGTAAATTGGCCATTTTCATTCCCGTTTACCCATTCCACAAATTTTGCGTTCAGGGCCCCTGGAAGCATGAAAATCACTTTAAACATCTCATTTTATCTCTAAAAGTGATTATCCACGAACAAATGTGAATTTTAGTTCAAAGACGCAACATTTGAAAACGGACCATTTTTTTATTTTCTGAAGCATGGCGTAAGGGGGGGTGGTTATCTCTTTTGTCAAAAATTGGGCATTTTTGATTGAACAATAAAGGCCTAAAAATGTTATTTAATTCACTTCCAGTGGTGGAGAAAGACTTTTTAAGGCCTCAGAGTGAGTAAATTGGCCATTTTCATTCACGTTTACCCATTCCACAAATCTTGCGTTCAGGGCCCCTGGAAGCATGAAAATCACTTTAAACATCTCATTTTATCTCTAAAAGTGATTATCCACGTACAAATGTGAATTTTAGTTCAAAGACCCAACATTTGAAAACGGACCATTTTTTTAGTTTCTGAAGCATGTCGTAAGGGGGGGTGGTTATCTCTTTCGTCAAAAATTGGGCATTTTTGATTGAACAATAAAGGCCTCCAAATGTTATTTATTTCACTTCCCGAGGTGGAGAAACACTTTTTAAGGCCTCAGAGTGAGTAAATTGGCCATTTTCATTCACGTTTACCCATTCCACAAATCTTGCGTTCAGGGCCCCTGGAAGCATGAAAATCACTTTAAACATCTCATTTTATCTCTAAAAGTGATTATCCACGTACAAATGTGAATTTTAGTTCAAAGACGCAACATTTGAAAACAGACCGTTTCTGAAGCATGTCGTAAGGGGGGGTGGGTATCTCTTTTGTCAAAAATTGGGCATTTTTGATTGAACAATAAAGGCCTAAAAATGGTATTTAATTCACTTCCCGTGGTGGAGAATCACTTTTTAAGGCCTCAGAGTGAGTAAATTGAAATTTTCATTCACGTTTACCCATTCCACAAATTTTGCGTTCAGGGCCCCTGGAAGCATAAAAATCACTTTAAACATCTCATTTTATCTCTAAAAGTGATTATCCACGAACAAATGTGAATTTTAGTTCAAAGACGCAGCATTTGAAAACGGACCATTTTTTTAGTTTCTGAAGCATGGCGTAAGGGGGGGTGGTTATCTCTTTTGTCAAAAATTGGGCATTTTTGATTGAACAATAAAGGCCTAAAAATGTTATTTAATTCACTTCCAGTGGTGGAGAAACACTTTTTAAGGCCTCAGAGTGAGTAAATTGGCCATTTTCATTCACGTTTACCCATTCCACAAATCTTGCGTTCAGGGCCCCTGGAAGCATGAAAATCACTTTAAACATCTCATTTTATCTCTAAAAGTGATTATCCACGTACAAATGTGAATTTTAGTTCAAAGACGCAACATTTGAAAACGGACCATTTTTTTAGTTTCTGAAGCATGTCGTAAGGGGGGGTGGTTATCTCTTCCGTCAAAAATTGGGCATTTTTGATTGAACAATGAAGGCCTAAAAATGTTATTTATTTCACTTCCCGTGGTGGAGAAACACTTTTTAAGGCCTCAGAGTGAGTAAATTGGCGCTTTTCATTCACGTTTTCCCATTCCACAAATTTTGTGTTCATATCCCCTGGAAGCATGAAAATCACTTTAAACATCTCATTTTATCTCAAAAAGTGATTATCCACGTACAAATGTGAATTTTAGTTCAAAGACGCAACATTTGAAAACGGACCATTTTTTTAGTTTCTGAAGCATGTCGTAAGGGGGGGTGGTTATCTCTTTTGTCAAAAATTGGGCATTTTTAATTGAACAATAAAGGCCTCCAAATGTTATTTATTTCACTTCCCGAGTTGGATAAACACTTTTTAAGGCCTCAGAGTGAGTAAATTGGCCATTTTCATTCACGTTTACCCATTCCACAAATCTTGCGTTCAGGGCCCCTGGAAGCATGAAAATCACTTTAAACATCTCATTTTATCTCTAAAAGTGATTATCCACGTACGAATGTGAATTTTAGTTCAAAGACGCAACATTTGAAAAGGGACCATTTTTTTAGTTTCTGAAGCATGGCGTTAGGGGGGGTGGTTATCTCTTTTGTCAAAAATTGGGCATTTTTGATTGAACAATAAAGGCCTCCAAATGTTATTTATTTCACTTCCCGAGGTGGATAAACACTTTTTAAGGCCTCAGAGTGAGTAAATTGGCCATTTTCATTCACGTTTACCCATTCCACAAATCTTGCGTTCAGGGCCCCTGGTAGCATGAAAATCACTTTAAACATCTCATTTTATCTCTAAAAGTGATTATCCACGTACAAATGTGAATTTTAGTTCAAAGACGCAACATTTGACAACGGACCATTTTTTTAGTTTCTGAAGCATGTCGTAAGGGGGGGTGGTTATCTCTTTTGTCAAAAATTGGGCATTTTTGATTGAACAATAAAGGCCTAAAAATGTAATTTAATTCACTTCCCGTGGTGGAGAAACACTTTTTAAGGCCTCAGAGTGAGTAAATTGGCCATTATCATTCCCGTTTACCCATTCCACAAATTTTGCGTTCAGGGCCCCTGGAAGCATGAAAATCACTTTAAACATCTCATTTTATCTCTAAAAGTGATTATCCACGAACAAATGTGAATTTTAGTTCAAAGACGCAACATTTGAAAACGGACCATTTTTTTATTTTCTGAAGCATGGCGTAAGGGGGGGTGGTTATCTCTTTTGTCAAAAATTGGGCATTTTTGATTGAACAATAAAGGCCTAAAAATGTTATTTAATTCACTTCCAGTGGTGGAGAAAGACTTTTTAAGGCCTCAGAGTGAGTAAATTGGCCATTTTCATTCACGTTTACCCATTCCACAAATCTTGCGTTCAGGGCCCCTGGAAGCATGAAAATCACTTTAAACATCTCATTTTATCTCTAAAAGTGATTATCCACGTACAAATGTGAATTTTAGTTCAAAGACCCAACATTTGAAAACGGACCATTTTTTTAGTTTCTGAAGCATGTCGTAAGGGGGGGTGGTTATCTCTTTCGTCAAAAATTGGGCATTTTTGATTGAACAATAAAGGCCTCCAAATGTTATTTATTTCACTTCCCGAGGTGGAGAAACACTTTTTAAGGCCTCAGAGTGAGTAAATTGGCCATTTTCATTCACGTTTACCCATTCCACAAATCTTGCGTTCAGGGCCCCTGGAAGCATGAAAATCACTTTAAACATCTCATTTTATCTCTAAAAGTGATTATCCACGTACAAATGTGAATTTTAGTTCAAAGACGCAACATTTGAAAACAGACCATTTTTTTAGTTTCTGAAGCATGTCGTAAGGGGGGGGTGGTTATCTCTTTTGTCAAAAATTGGGCATTTTTGATTGAACAATAAAGGCCTAAAAATGTTATTTAATTCACTTCCCGTGGTGGAGAATCACTTTTTAAGGCCTCAGAGTGAGTAAATTGGCCATTTTCATTCACGTTTACCCATTCCACAAATTTTGCGTTCAGGGCCTCTGGAAGCATGAAAATCACTTTAAACATCTCATTTTATCTCTAAAAGTGATTATCCACGTACAAATTTAAATTTTAGTTCAAAGACGCAATGTTATTTATTTCACTTCCCGTGGTGGAGAAACACTTTTTAAGGCCTCAGAGTGAGTAAATTGGCCCTTTTCATTCACGTTTACCCATTCCACAAATTTTGCGTTCATATCCCCTGGAAGCATGAAAATCACTTTAAACATCTCATTTTATCTCTAAAAGTGATTATCCACGTACAAATGTGAATTTTAGTTCAAAGACGCAACATTTGAAAACGGACCATTTTTTTAGTTTCTGAAGCATGTCGTAAGGGGGGGTGGTTATCTCTTTTGTCAAAAATTGGGCATTTTTGATTGAACAATAAAGGCCTCCAAATGTTATTTATTTCACTTCCCGAGGTGGATAAACACTTTTTAAGGCCTCAGAGTGAGTAAATTGGCCATTCTCATTCACGTTTACCCATTCCACAAATTTTGCGTTCAGGGCCCCTGGAAGCATGAAAATCACTTTAAACATCTCATTTGATCTCTAAAAGTGATTATCCACGTACAAATGTGAATTTTAGTTCAAAGACGCAACATTTGAAAACGGCACATTTTTTTAGTTTCTGGAGCATGTCGTAAGGGGGGGTGGTTATCTCTTTTGTCAAAAATTGGGCATTTTTGATTGAACAATAAAGGCCTCCAAATGTTATTTATTTCACTTCCCGTGGTGGAGAAACACTTTTTAAGGCCTCAGAGTGAGTAAATTGGCCATTATCATTCCCGTTTACCCATTCCACAAATTTTCGGTTCAGGGCCCCTGGAAGCATGAAAATCACTTTAAACATCTCATTTTATCTCTAAAAGTGATTATCCACGAACAAATGTGAATTTTAGTTCAAAGACGCAACATTTGAAAACGGACCATTTTTTTATTTTCTGAAGCATGGCGTAAGGGGGGGTGGTTATCTCTTTTGTCAAAAATTGGGCATTTTTGATTGAACAATAAAGGCCTAAAAATGTTATTTAATTCACTTCCAGTGGTGGAGAAAGACTTTTTAAGGCCTCAGAGTGAGTAAATTGGCCATTTTCATTCACGTTTACCCATTCCACAAATCTTGCGTTCAGGGCCCCTGGAAGCATGAAAATCACTTTAAACATCTCATTTTATCTCTAAAAGTGATTATCCACGTACAAATGTGAATTTTAGTTCAAAGACCCAACATTTGAAAACGGACCATTTTTTTAGTTTCTGAAGCATGTCGTAAGGGGGGGTGGTTATCTCTTTCGTCAAAAATTGGGCATTTTTGATTGAACAATAAAGGCCTCCAAATGTTATTTATTTCACTTCCCGAGGTGGAGAAACACTTTTTAAGGCCTCAGAGTGAGTAAATTGGCCATTTTCATTCACGTTTACCCATTCCACAAATCTTGCGTTCAGGGCCCCTGGAAGCATGAAAATCACTTTAAACATCTCATTTTATCTCTAAAAGTGATTATCCATGTACAAATGTGAATTTTAGTTCAAAGACGCAACATTTGAAAACAGACCATTTTTTTAGTTTCTGAAGCATGTCGTAAGGGGGGGTGGTTATCTCTTTTGTCAAAAATTGGGCATTTTTGATTGAACAATAAAGGCCTAAAAATGGTATTTAATTCACTTCCCGTGGTGGAGAATCACTTTTTAAGGCCTCAGAGTGAGTAAATTGGCCATTTTCATTCACGTTTACCCATTCCACAAATTTTGCGTTCAGGGCCCCTGGAAGCATGAAAATCACTTTAAACATCTCATTTTATCTCTAAAAGTGATTATCCACGTACAAATTTAAATTTTAGTTCAAAGACGCAATGTTATTTAATTCACTTCCAGTGGTGGAGAAAGACTTTTTAAGGCCTCAGAGTGAGTAAATTGGCCATTTTCATTCACGTTTACCCATTCCACAAATCTTGCGTTCAGGGCCCCTGGAAGCATGAAAATCACTTTAAACATCTCATTTTATCTCTAAAAGTGATTATCCACGTACAAATGTGAATTTTAGTTCAAAGACCCAACATTTGAAAACGGACCATTTTTTTAGTTTCTGAAGCATGTCGTAAGGGGGGGTGGTTATCTCTTTCGTCAAAAATTGGGCATTTTTGATTGAACAATAAAGGCCTCCAAATGTTATTTATTTCACTTCCCGAGGTGGAGAAACACTTTTTAAGGCCTCAGAGTGAGTAAATTGGCCATTTTCATTCACGTTTACTCATTCCACAAATCTTGCGTTCAGGGCCCCTGGAAGCATGAAAATCACTTTAAACATCTCATTTTATCTCTAAAAGTGATTATCCACGTACAAATGTGAATTTTAGTTCAAAGACGCAACATTTGAAAACAGACCATTTTTTTAGTTTCTGAAGCATGTCGTAAGGGGGGGTGGTTATCTCTTTTGTCAAAAATTGGGCATTTTTGATTGAACAATAAAGGCCTAAAAATGTTATTTAATTCACTTCCCGTGGTGGAGAATCACTTTTTAAGGCCTCAGAGTGAGTAAATTGGCCATTTTCATTCACGTTTACCCATTCCACAAATTTTGCGTTCAGGGCCCCTGGAAGCATGAAAATCACTTTAAACATCTCATTTTATCTCTAAAAGTGATTATCCACGTACAAATTTAAATTTTAGTTCAAAGACGCAATGTTATTTATTTCACTTCCCGTGGTGGAGAAACACTTTTTAAGGCCTCAGAGTGAGTAAATTGGCCCTTTTCATTCACGTTTACCCATTCCACAAATTTTGCGTTCATATCCCCTGGAAGCATGAAAATCACTTTAAACATCTCATTTTATCTCTAAAAGTGATTATCCACGAACAAATGTGAATTTTAGTTCAAAGACGCAACATTTGAAAACGGACCATTTTTTTATTTTCTGAAGCATGGCGTAAGGGGGGGTGGTTATCTCTTTTGTCAAAAATTGGGCATTTTTGATTGAACAATAAAGGCCTAAAAATGTTATTTAATTCACTTCCAGTGGTGGAGAAAGACTTTTTAAGGCCTCAGAGTGAGTAAATTGGCCATTTTCATTCACGTTTACCCATTCCACAAATCTTGCGTTCAGGGCCCCTGGAAGCATGAAAATCACTTTAAACATCTCATATTATCTCTAAAAGTGATTATCCACGTACAAATGTGAATTTTAGTTCAAAGACCCAACATTTGAAAACGGACCATTTTTTTAGTTTCTGAAGCATGTCGTAAGGGGGGGGTGGTTATCTCTTTCGTCAAAAATTGGGCATTTTTGATTGAACAATAAAGGCCTCCAAATGTTATTTATTTCACTTCCCGAGGTGGAGAAACACTTTTTAAGGCCTCAGAGTGAGTAAATTGGCCATTTTCATTCACGTTTACCCATTCCACAAATCTTGCGTTCAGGGTCCCTGGAAGCATGAAAATCACTTTAAACATCTCATTTTATCTCTAAAAGTGATTATCCACGTACAAATGTGAATTTTAGTTCAAAGACGCAACATTTGAAAACAGACCATTTTTTTAGTTTCTGAAGCATGTCGTAAGGGGGGGTGGTTATCTCTTTTGTCAAAAATTGGGCATTTTTGATTGAACAATAAAGGCCTAAAAATGTTATTTAATTCACTTCCCGTGGTGGAGAATCACTTTTTAAGGCCTCAGAGTGAGTAAATTGGCCATTTTCATTCACGTTTACCCATTCCACAAATTTTGCGTTCAGGGCCCCTGGAAGCATGAAAATCACTTTAAACATCTCATTTTATCTCTAAAAGTGATTATCCACGAACAAATGTGAATTTTAGTTCAAAGACGCAACATTTGAAAACGGACCATTTTTTTATTTTCTGAAGCATGGCGTAAGGGGGGGTGGTTATCTCTTTTGTCAAAAATTGGGCATTTTTGATTGAACAATAAAGGCCTAAAAATGTTATTTAATTCACTTCCAGTGGTGGAGAAAGACTTTTTAAGGCCTCAGAGTGAGTAAATTGGCCATTTTCATTCACGTTTACCCATTCCACAAATCTTGCGTTCAGGGCCCCTGGAAGCATGAAAATCACTTTAAACATCTCATTTTATCTCTAAAAGTGATTATCCACGTACAAATGTGAATTTTAGTTCAAAGACCCAACATTTGAAAACGGACCATTTTTTTAGTTTCTGAAGCATGTCGTAAGGGGGGGTGGTTATCTCTTTCGTCAAAAATTGGGCATTTTTGATTGAACAATAAAGGCCTCCAAATGTTATTTATTTCACTTCCCGAGGTGGAGAAACACTTTTTAAGGCCTCAGAGTGAGTAAATTGGCCATTTTCATTCACGTTTACCCATTCCACAAATCTTGCGTTCAGGGCCCCTGGAAGCATGAAAATCACTTTAAACATCTCATTTTATCTCTAAAAGTGATTATCCACGTACAAATGTGAATTTTAGTTCAAAGACGCAACATTTGAAAACAGACCATTTTTTTAGTTTCTGAAGCATGTCGTAAGGGGGGGTGGTTATCTCTTTTGTCAAAAATTGGGCATTTTTGATTGAACAATAAAGGCCTAAAAATGTTATTTAATTCACTTCCCGTGGTGGAGAATCACTTTTTAAGGCCTCAGAGTGAGTAAATTGGCCATTTTCATTCACGTTTACCCATTCCACAAATCTTGCGTTCAGGGCCCCTGGAAGCATGAAAATCACTTTAAACATCTCATTTTATCTCTAAAAGTGATTATCCACGTACAAATGTGAATTTTAGTTCAAAGACCCAACATTTGAAAACGGACCATTTTTTTAGTTTCTGAAGCATGTCGTAAGGGGGGGTGGTTATCTCTTTCGTCAAAAATTGGGCATTTTTGATTGAACAATAAAGGCCTCCAAATGTTATTTATTTCACTTCCCGAGGTGGAGAAACACTTTTTAAGGCCTCAGAGTGAGTAAATTGGCCATTTTCATTCACGTTTACCCATTCCACAAATCTTGCGTTCAGGGCCCCTGGAAGCATGAAAATCACTTTAAACATCTCATTTTATCTCTAAAAGTGATTATCCACGTACAAATGTGAATTTTAGTTCAAAGACGCAACATTTGAAAACAGACCATTTTTTTAGTTTCTGAAGCATGTCGTAAGGGGGGGTGGTTATCTCTTTTGTCAAAAATTGGGCATTTTTGATTGAACAATAAAGGCCTAAAAATGTTATTTAATTCACTTCCCGTGGTGGAGAATCACTTTTTAAGGCCTCAGAGTGAGTAAATTGGCCATTTTCATTCACGTTTACCCATTCCACAAATTTTGCGTTCAGGGCCCCTGGAAGCATGAAAATCACTTTAATCATCTCATTTTATCTCTAAAAGTGATTATCCACGTACAAATTTAAATTTTAGTTCAAAGACGCAATGTTATTTATTTCACTTCCCGTGGTGGAGAAACACTTTTTAAGGCCTCAGAGTGAGTAAATTGGCCCTTTTCATTCACGTTTACCCATTCCACAAATTTTGCGTTCATATCCCCTGGAAGCATGAAAATCACTTTAAACATCTCATTTTATCTCTAAAAGTGATTATCCACGTACAAATGTGAATTTTAGTTCAAAGACGCAACATTTGAAAACGGACCATTTTTTTAGTTTCTGAAGCATGTCGTAAGGGGGGGTGGTTATCTCTTTTGTCAAAAATTGGGCATTTTTGATTGAACAATAAAGGCCTCCAAATGTTATTTATTTCACTTCCCGAGGTGGATAAACACTTTTTAAGGCCTCAGAGTGAGTAAATTGGCCATTCTCATTCACGTTTACCCATTCCACAAATTTTGCGTTCAGGGCCCCTGGAAGCATGAAAATCACTTTAAACATCTCATTTGATCTCTAAAAGTGATTATCCACGTACAAATGTGAATTTTAGTTCAAAGACGCAACATTTGAAAACGGCACATTTTTTTAGTTTCTGGAGCATGTCGTAAGGGGGGGTGGTTATCTCTTTTGTCAAAAATTGGGCATTTTTGATTGAACAATAAAGGCCTCCAAATATTATTTATTTCACTTCCCGTGGTGGAGAAACACTTTTTAAGGCCTCAGAGTGAGTAAATTGGCCATTATCATTCCCGTTTACCCATTCCACAAATTTTGCGTTCAGGGCCCCTGGAAGCATGAAAATCACTTTAAACATCTCATTTTATCTCTAAAAGTGATTATCCACGAACAAATGTGAATTTTAGTTCAAAGACGCAACATTTGAAAACGGACCATTTTTTTATTTTCTGAAGCATGGCGTAAGGGGGGGTGGTTATCTCTTTTGTCAAAAATTGGGCATTTTTGATTGAACAATAAAGGCCTAAAAATGTTATTTAATTCACTTCCAGTGGTGGAGAAAGACTTTTTAAGGCCTCAGAGTGAGTAAATTGGCCATTTTCATTCACGTTTACCCATTCCACAAATTTTGCGTTCACGGCCTCTGGAAGCATGAAAATCACTTTAAACATCTCATTTTATCTCTAAAAGTGATTATTCACGAACAAATGTGAATTTTAGTTCAAAGACGCAACATTTGAAAACGGACCATTTTTTTAGTTTCTGAAGCATGGCGTAAGGGGGGGTGGTTATCTCTTTCGTCAAAAATTGGGCATTTTTGATTGAACAATAAAGGCCTCCAAATGTTATTTATTTCACTTCCCGAGGTTGAGAAACACTTTTTAAGGCCTCAGAGTGAGTAAATTGGCCATTTTCATTCACGTTTACCCATTCCACAAATCTTGCGTTCAGGGCCCCTGGAAGCATGAAAATCACTTTAAACATCTCATTTTATCTCTAAAAGTGATTATCCACGTACAAATGTGAATTTTAGTTCAAAGACGCAACATTTGAAAACAGACCATTTTTTTAGTTTCTGAAGCATGTCGTAAGGGGGGGTGGTTATCTCTTTTGTCAAAAATTGGGCATTTTTGATTGAACAATAAAGGCCTAAAAATGTTATTTAATTCACTTCCCGTGGTGGAGAATCACTTTTTAAGGCCTCAGAGTGAGTAAATTGGCCATTTTCATTCACGTTTACCCATTCCACAAATTTTGCGTTCAGGGCCCCTGGAAGCATGAAAATCACTTTAAACATCTCATTTTATCTCTAAAAGTGATTATCCACGTACAAATTTAAATTTTAGTTCAAAGACGCAATGTTATTTATTTCACTTCCCGTGGTGGAGAAACACTTTTTAAGGCCTCAGAGTGAGTAAATTGGCCCTTTTCATTCACGTTTACCCATTCCACAAATTTTGCGTTCATATCCCCTGGAAGCATGAAAATCACTTTAAACATCTCATTTTATCTCTAAAAGTGATTATCCACGTACAAATGTGAATTTTAGTTCAAAGACGCAACATTTGAAAACGGACCATTTTTTTAGTTTCTGAAACATGTCGTAAGGGGGGGTGGTTATCTCTTTTGTCAAAAATTGGGCATTTTTGATTGAACAATAAAGGCCTCCAAATGTTATTTATTTCACTTCCCGAGGTGGATAAACACTTTTTAAGGCCTCAGAGTGAGTAAATTGGCCATTCTCATTCACGTTTACCCATTCCACAAATTTTGCGTTCAGGGCCCCTGGAAGCATGAAAATCACTTTAAACATCTCATTTGATCTCTAAAAGTGATTATCCACGTACAAATGTGAATTTTAGTTCAAAGACGCAACATTTGAAAACGGCACATTTTTTTAGTTTCTGGAGCATGTCGTAAGGGGGGGTGGTTATCTCTTTTGTCAAAAATTGGGCATTTTTGATTGAACAATAAAGGCCTCCAAATGTTATTTATTTCACTTCCCGTGGTGGAGAAACACTTTTTAAGGCCTCAGAGTGAGTAAATTGGCCCTTTTCATTCACGTTTACCCATTCCACAAATTTTGCGTTCATATCCCCTGGAAGCATGAAAATCACTTTAAACATCTCATTTTATCTCTAAAAGTGATTATCCACGTACAAATGTGAATTTTAGTTCAAAGACGCAACATTTGAAAACGGACCATTTTTTTAGTTTCTGAAGCATGTCGTAAGGGGGGGTGGTTATCTCTTTTGTCAAAAATTGGGCATTTTTGATTGAACAATAAAGGCCTAAAAATGTAATTTAATTCACTTCCTGTGGTGGAGAAACCCTTTTTAAGGCCTCAGAGTGAGTAAATTGGCCATTTTCATTCACGTTTACCCATTCCAGAAATCTTGCGTTCAGGGCCCGTGGAAGCATGCAAATCACTTTAAACATCTCATTTTATCTCTAAAAGTGATTATCCACGAACAAATGTGAATTTTAGTTCAAAGACGCAACATTTGAAAACGGACCATTTTTTTAGTTTCTGAAGCATGTCGTAAGGGGGGGTGGTTATCTCTTTTGTCAAAAATTGGGCATTTTTGATTGAACAATAAAGGCCTAAAAATGTTATTTAATTCACTTCCCGTGGTGGAGAAACACTTTTTAAGGCCTCAGAGTGAGTAAATTGGCCATTTTGATTCACGTTTACCCATTCCACAAATTTTGCGTTCAGGGCCCCTGGAAGCATGAAAATCACTTTAAACATCTCATTTTATCTCTAAAAGTGATTATCCACGTACAAATGTGAATTTTAGTTCAAAGACCCAACATTTGAAAACGGACCATTTTTTTAGTTTCTGAAGCATGTCGTAAGGGGGGGTGGTTATCTCTTTCGTCAAAAATTGGGCATTTTTGATTGAACAATAAAGGCCTCCAAATGTTATTTATTTCACTTCCCGAGGTGGAGAAACACTTTTTAAGGCCTCAGAGTGAGTAAATTGGCCATTTTCATTCACGTTTACCCATTCCACAAATCTTGCGTTCAGGGCCCCTGGAAGCATGAAAATCACTTTAAACATCTCATTTTATCTCTAAAAGTGATTATCCACGTACAAATGTGAATTTTAGTTCAAAGACGCAACATTTGAAAACAGACCATTTTTTTAGTTTCTGAAGCATGTCGTAAGGGGGGGTGGTTATCTCTTTTGTCAAAAATTGGGCATTTTTGATTGAACAATAAAGGCCTAAAAATGTTATTTAATTCACTTCCCGTGGTGGAGAATCACTTTTTAAGGCCTCAGAGTGAGTAAATTGGCCATTTTCATTCACGTTTACCCATTCCACAAATTTTGCGTTCAGGGCCCCTGGAAGCATGAAAATCACTTTAAACATCTCATTTTATCTCTAAAAGTGATTATCCACGTACAAATTTAAATTTTAGTTCAAAGACGCAATGTTATTTATTTCACTTCCCGTGGTGGAGAAACACTTTTTAAGGCCTCAGAGTGAGTAAATTGGCCCTTTTCATTCACGTTTACCCATTCCACAAATTTTGCGTTCATATCCCCTGGAAGCATGAAAATCACTTTAAACATCTCATTTTATCTCTAAAAGTGATTATCCACGAACAAATGTGAATTTTAGTTCAAAGACGCAACATTTGAAAACGGACCATTTTTTTATTTTCTGAAGCATGGCGTAAGGGGGGGTGGTTATCTCTTTTGTCAAAAATTGGGCATTTTTGATTGAACAATAAAGGCCTAAAAATGTTATTTAATTCACTTCCAGTGGTGGAGAAAGACTTTTTAAGGCCTCAGAGTGAGTAAATTGGCCATTTTCATTCACGTTTACCCATTCCACAAATCTTGCGTTCAGGGCCCCTGGAAGCATGAAAATCACTTTAAACATCTCATTTTATCTCTAAAAGTGATTATCCATGTACAAATGTGAATTTTAGTTCAAAGACCCAACATTTGAAAACGGACCATTTTTTTAGTTTCTGAAGCATGTCGTAAGGGGGGGTGGTTATCTCTTTCGTCAAAAATTGGGCATTTTTGATTGAACAATAAAGGCCTCCAAATGTTATTTATTTCACTTCCCGAGGTGGAGAAACACTTTTTAAGGCCTCAGAGTGAGTAAATTGGCCATTTTCATTCACGTTTACCCATTCCACAAATCTTGCGTTCAGGGCCCCGGGAAGCATGAAAATCACTTTAAACATCTCATTTTATCTCTAAAAGTGATTATCCACGTACAAATGTGAATTTTAGTTCAAAGACCCAACATTTGAAAACGGACCATTTTTTTAGTTTCTGAAGCATGTCGTAAGGGGGGGTGGTTATCTCTTTCGTCAAAAATTGGGCATTTTTGATTGAACAATAAAGGCCTCCAAATGTTATTTATTTCACTTCCCGAGGTGGAGAAACACTTTTTAAGGCCTCAGAGTGAGTAAATTGGCCCTTTTCATTCACGTTTACCCATTCCACAAATTTTGCGTTCATATCCCCTGGAAGCATGAAAATCACTTTAAACATCTCATTTTATCTCTAAAAGTGATTATCCACGTACAAATGTGAATTTTAGTTCAAAGACGCAACATTTGAAAACGGACCATTTTTTTAGTTTCTGAAGCATGTCGTAAGGGGGGGTGGTTATCTCTTTTGTCAAAAATTGGGCATTTTTGATTGAACAATAAAGGCCTCCAAATGTTATTTATTTCACTTCCCGAGGTGGATAAACACTTTTTAAGGCCTCAGAGTGAGTAAATTGGCCATTCTCATTCACGTTTACCCATTCCACAAATTTTGCGTTCAGGGCCCCTGGAAGCATGAAAATCACTTTAAACATCTCATTTGATCTCTAAAAGTGATTATCCACGTACAAATGTGAATTTTAGTTCAAAGACGCAACATTTGAAAACGGCACATTTTTTTAGTTTCTGGAGCATGTCGTAAGGGGGGGTGGTTATCTCTTTTGTCAAAAATTGGGCATTTTTGATTGAACAATAAAGGCCTCCAAATGTTATTTATTTCACTTCCCGTGGTGGAGAAACACTTTTTAAGGCCTCAGAGTGAGTAAATTGGCCATTATCATTCCCGTTTACCCATTCCACAAATTTTCGGTTCATGGCCCTTGGAAGCATGAAAATCACTTTAAACATCTCATTTTATCTCTAAAAGTGATTATCCACGAAAAAATGTGAATTTTAGTTCAAAGACGCAACATTTGAAAACGGACCATTTTTTTATTTTCTGAAGCATGGCGTAAGGGGGGGTGGTTATCTCTTTTGTCAAAAATTGGGCATTTTTGATTGAACAATAAAGGCCTAAAAATGTTATTTAATTCACTTCCAGTGGTGGAGAAAGACTTTTTAAGGCCTCAGAGTGAGTAAATTGGCCATTTTCATTCACGTTTACCCATTCCACAAATCTTGCGTTCAGGGCCCCTGGAAGCATGAAAATCACTTTAAACATCTCATTTTATCTCTAAAAGTGATTATCCACGTACAAATGTGAATTTTAGTTCAAAGACCCAACATTTGAAAACGGACCATTTTTTTAGTTTCTGAAGCATGTCGTAAGGGGGGGTGGTTATCTCTTTCGTCAAAAATTGGGCATTTTTGATTGAACAATAAAGGCCTCCAAATGTTATTTATTTCACTTCCCGAGGTGGAGAAACACTTTTTAGGGCCTCAGAGTGAGTAAATTGGCCATTTTCATTCACGTTTACCCATTCCACAAATCTTGCGTTCAGGGCCCCTGGAAGCATGAAAATCACTTTAAACATCTCATTTTATCTCTAAAAGTGATTATCCACGTACAAATGTGAATTTTAGTTCAAAGACGCAACATTTGAAAACAGACCATTTTTTTAGTTTCTGAAGCATGTCGTAAGGGGGGGTGGTTATCTCTTTTGTCAAAAATTGGGCATTTTTGATTGAACAATAAAGGCCTAAAAATGTTATTTAATTCACTTCCCGTGGTGGAGAATCACTTTTTAAGGCCTCAGAGTGAGTAAATTGGCCATTTTCATTCACGTTTACCCATTCCACAAATTTTGTGTTCAGGGCCCCTGGAAGCATGAAAATCACTTTAAACATCTCATTTTATCTCTAAAAGTGATTATCCACGTACAAATTTAAATTTTAGTTCAAAGACGCAATGTTATTTATTTCACTTCCCGTGGTGGAGAAACACTTTTTAAGGCCTCAGAGTGAGTAAATTGGCCCTTTTCATTCACGTTTACCCATTCCACAAATTTTGCGTTCATATCCCCTGGAAGCATGAAAATCACTTTAAACATCTCATTTTATCTCTAAAAGTGATTATCCACGAACAAATGTGAATTTTAGTTCAAAGACGCAACATTTGAAAACGGACCATTTTTTTATTTTCTGAAGCATGGCGTAAGGGGGGGTGGTTATCTCTTTTGTCAAAAATTGGGCATTTTTGATTGAACAATAAAGGCCTAAAAATGTTATTTAATTCACTTCCAGTGGTGGAGAAAGACTTTTTAAGGCCTCAGAGTGAGTAAATTGGCCATTTTCATTCACGTTTACCCATTCCACAAATCTTGCGTTCAGGGCCCCTGGAAGCATGAAAATCACTTTAAACATCTCATTTTATCTCTAAAAGTGATTATCCACGTACAAATGTGAATTTTAGTTCAAAGACCCAACATTTGAAAACGGACCATTTTTTTAGTTTCTGAAGCATGTCGTAAGGGGGGGTGGTTATCTCTTTCGTCAAAAATTGGGCATTTTTGATTGAACAATAAAGGCCTCCAAATGTTATTTATTTCACTTCCCGAGGTGGAGAAACACTTTTTAAGGCCTCAGAGTGAGTAAATTGGCCATTTTCATTCACGTTTACCCATTCCACAAATCTTGCGTTCAGGGCCCCTGGAAGCATGAAAATCACTTTAAACATCTCATTTTATCTCTAAAAGTGATTATCCACGTACAAATGTGAATTTTAGTTCAAAGACGCAACATTTGAAAACAGACCATTTTTTTAGTTTCTGAAGCATGTCGTAAGGGGGGGTGGTTATCTCTTTTGTCAAAAATTGGGCATTTTTGATTGAACAATAAAGGCCTAAAAATGTTATTTAATTCACTTCCCGTGGTGGAGAATCACTTTTTAAGGCCTCAGAGTGAGTAAATTGGCCATTTTCATTCACGTTTACCCATTCCACAAATTTTGCGTTCAGGGCCCCTGGAAGCATGAAAATCACTTTAAACATCTCATTTTATCTCTAAAAGTGATTATCCACGTACAAATTTAAATTTTAGTTCAAAGACGCAATGTTATTTATTTCACTTCCCGTGGTGGAGAAACACTTTTTAAGGCCTCAGAGTGAGTAAATTGGCCCTTTTCATTCACGTTTACCCATTCCACAAATTTTGCGTTCATATCCCCTGGAAGCATGAAAATCACTTTAAACATCTCATTTTATCTCTAAAAGTGATTATCCACGTACAAATGTGAATTTTAGTTCAAAGACGCAACATTTGAAAACGGACCATTTTTTTAGTTTCTGAAACATGTCGTAAGGGGGGGTGGTTATCTCTTTTGTCAAAAATTGGGCATTTTTGATTGAACAATAAAGGCCTCCAAATGTTATTTATTTCACTTCCCGAGGTGGATAAACACTTTTTAAGGCCTCAGAGTGAGTAAATTGGCCATTCTCATTCACGTTTACCCATTCCACAAATTTTGCGTTCAGGGCCCCTGGAAGCATGAAAATCACTTTAAACATCTCATTTGATCTCTAAAAGTGATTATCCACGTACAAATGTGAATTTTAGTTCAAAGACGCAACATTTGAAAACGGCACATTTTTTTAGTTTCTGGAGCATGTCGTAAGGGGGGGTGGTTATCTCTTTTGTCAAAAATTGGGCATTTTTGATTGAACAATAAAGGCCTCCAAATGTTATTTATTTCACTTCCCGTGGTGGAGAAACACTTTTTAAGGCCTCAGAGTGAGTAAATTGGCCCTTTTCATTCACGTTTACCCATTCCACAAATTTTGCGTTCATATCCCCTGGAAGCATGAAAATCACTTTAAACATCTCATTTTATCTCTAAAAGTGATTATCCACGTACAAATGTGAATTTTAGTTCAAAGACGCAACATTTGAAAACGGACCATTTTTTTAGTTTCTGAAGCATGTCGTAAGGGGGGCTGGTTATCTCTTTTGTCAAAAATTGGGCATTTTTGATTGAACAATAAAGGCCTAAAAATGTAATTTAATTCACTTCCTGTGGTGGAGAAACCCTTTTTAAGGCCTCAGAGTGAGTAAATTGGCCATTTTCATTCACGTTTACCCATTCCAGAAATCTTGCGTTCAGGGCCCGTGGAAGCATGCAAATCACTTTAAACATCTCATTTTATCTCTAAAAGTGATTATCCACGAACAAATGTGAATTTTAGTTCAAAGACGCAACATTTGAAAACGGACCATTTTTTTAGTTTCTGAAGCATGTCGTAAGGGGGGGTGGTTATCTCTTTTGTCAAAAATTGGGCATTTTTGATTGAACAATAAAGGCCTAAAAATGTTATTTAATTCACTTCCCGTGGTGGAGAATCACTTTTTAAGGCCTCAGAGTGAGTAAATTGGCCATTTTCATTCACGTTTACCCATTCCACAAATTTTGCGTTCAGGGCCCCTGGAAGCATGAAAATCACTTTAAACATCTCATTTTATCTCTAAAAGTGATTATCCACGTACAAATTTAAATTTTAGTTCAAAGACGCAATGTTATTTATTTCACTTCCCGTGGTGGAGAAACACTTTTTAAGGCCTCAGAGTGAGTAAATTGGCCCTTTTCATTCACGTTTACCCATTCCACAAATTTTGCGTTCATATCCCCTGGAAGCATGAAAATCACTTTAAACATCTCATTTTATCTCTAAAAGTGATTATCCACGAACAAATGTGAATTTTAGTTCAAAGACGCAACATTTGAAAACGGACCATTTTTTTATTTTCTGAAGCATGGCGTAAGGGGGGGTGGTTATCTCTTTTGTCAAAAATTGGGCATTTTTGATTGAACAATAAAGGCCTAAAAATGTTATTTAATTCACTTCCAGTGGTGGAGAAAGACTTTTTAAGGCCTCAGAGTGAGTAAATTGGCCATTTTCATTCACGTTTACCCATTCCACAAATCTTGCGTTCAGGGCCCCTGGAAGCATGAAAATCACTTTAAACATCTCATTTTATCTCTAAAAGTGATTATCCACGTACAAATGTGAATTTTAGTTCAAAGACCCAACATTTGAAAACGGATCATTTTTTTAGTTTCTGAAGCATGTCGTAAGGGGGGGTGGTTATCTCTTTCGTCAAAAATTGGGCATTTTTGATTGAACAATAAAGGCCTCCAAATGTTATTTATTTCACTTCCCGAGGTGGAGAAACACTTTTTAAGGCCTCAGAGTGAGTAAATTGGCCATTTTCATTCACGTTTACCCATTCCACAAATCTTGCGTTCAGGGCCCCTGGAAGCATGAAAATCACTTTAAACATCTCATTTTATCTCTAAAAGTGATTATCCACGTACAAATGTGAATTTTAGTTCAAAGACGCAACATTTGAAAACAGACCATTTTTTTAGTTTCTGAAGCATGTCGTAAGGGGGGGTGGTTATCTCTTTTGTCAAAAATTGGGCATTTTTGATTGAACAATAAAGGCCTAAAAATGTTATTTAATTCACTTCCCGTGGTGGAGAATCACTTTTTAAGGCCTCAGAGTGAGTAAATTGGCCATTTTCATTCACGTTTACCCATTCCACAAATTTTGCGTTCAGGGCCCCTGGAAGCATGAAAATCACTTTAAACATCTCATTTTATCTCTAAAAGTGATTATCCACGTACAAATGTGAATTTTAGTTCAAAGACGCAACATTTGAAAACGGACCATTTTTTTAGTTTCTGAAGCATGTCGTAAGGGGGGGTGGTTATCTCTTTTGTCAAAAATTGGGCATTTTTGATTGAACAATAAAGGCCTCCAAATGTTATTTATTTCACTTCCCGAGGTGGATAAACACTTTTTAAGGCCTCAGAGTGAGTAAATTGGCCATTCTCATTCATGTTTACCCATTCCACAAATTTTGCGTTCAGGGCCCCTGGAAGCATGAAAATCACTTTAAACATCTCATTTGATCTCTAAAAGTGATTATCCACGTACAAATGTGAATTTTAGTTCAAAGACGCAACATTTGAAAACGGCACATTTTTTTAGTTTCTGGAGCATGTCGTAAGGGGGGGTGGTTATCTCTTTTGTCAAAAATTGGGCATTTTTGATTGAACAATAAAGGCCTCCAAATGTTATTTATTTCACTTCCCGTGGTGGAGAAACACTTTTTAAGGCCTCAGAGTGAGTAAATTGGCCCTTTTCATTCACGTTTACCCATTCCACAAATTTTGCGTTCATATCCCCTGGAAGCATGAAAATCACTTTAAACATCTCATTTTATCTCTAAAAGTGATTATCCACGCACAAATGTGAATTTTAGTTCAAAGACGCAACATTTGAAAACGGACCATTTTTTTAGTTTCTGAAGCATGTCGTAAGGGGGGGTGGTTATCTCTTTTGTCAAAAATTGGGCATTTTTGATTGAACAATAAAGGCCTAAAAATGTAATTTAATTCACTTCCTGTGGTGGAGAAACCCTTTTTAAGGCCTCAGAGTGAGTAAATTGGCCATTTTCATTCACGTTTACCCATTCCACAAATTTTGCGTTCAGGGCCCCTGGAAGCATGAAAATCACTTTAAACATCTCATTTTATCTCTAAAAGTGATTATCCACGTACAAATTTAAATTTTAGTTCAAAGACGCAATGTTATTTATTTCACTTCCCGTGGTGGAGAAACACTTTTTAAGGCCTCAGAGTGAGTAAATTGGCCCTTTTCATTCACGTTTACCCATTCCACAAATTTTGCGTTCATATCCCCTGGAAGCATGAAAATCACTTTAAACATCTCATTTTATCTCTAAAAGTGATTATCCACGAACAAATGTGAATTTTAGTTCAAAGACGCAACATTTGAAAACGGACCATTTTTTTATTTTCTGAAGCATGGCGTAAGGGGGGGTGGTTATCTCTTTTGTCAAAAATTGGGCATTTTTGATTGAACAATAAAGGCCTAAAAATGTTATTTAATTCACTTCCAGTGGTGGAGAAAGACTTTTTAAGGCCTCAGAGTGAGTAAATTGGCCATTTTCATTCACGTTTACCCATTCCACAAATCTTGCGTTCAGGGCCCCTGGAAGCATGAAAATCACTTTAAACATCTCATTTTATCTCTAAAAGTGATTATCCACGTACAAATGTGAATTTTAGTTCAAAGACCCAACATTTGAAAACGGATCATTTTTTTAGTTTCTGAAGCATGTCGTAAGGGGGGGTGGTTATCTCTTTCGTCAAAAATTGGGCATTTTTGATTGAACAATAAAGGCCTCCAAATGTTATTTATTTCACTTCCCGAGGTGGAGAAACACTTTTTAAGGCCTCAGAGTGAGTAAATTGGCCATTTTCATTCACGTTTACCCATTCCACAAATCTTGCGTTCATATCCCCTGGAAGCATGAAAATCACTTTAAACATCTCATTTTATCTCTAAAAGTGATTATCCACGAACAAATGTGAATTTTAGTTCAAAGACGCAACATTTGAAAACGGACCATTTTTTTAGTTTCTGAAGCATGGCGTAAGGGGGGGTGGTTATCTCTTTTGTCAAAAATTGGGCATTTTTGATTGAACAATAAAGGCCTAAAAATGTTATTTAATTCACTTCCAGTGGTGGAGAAACACTTTTTAAGGCCTCAGAGTGAGTAAATTGGCCATTTTCATTCACGTTTACCCATTCCACAAATTTTGCGTTCAGGGCCCCTGGAAGCATGAAAATCACTTTAAACATCTCATTTTATCTCTAAAAGTGATTATCCACGTACAAATTTAAATTTTAGTTCAAAGACGCAATGTTATTTATTTCACTTCCCGTGGTGGAGAAACACTTTTTAAGGCCTCAGAGTGAGTAAATTGGCCCTTTTCATTCACGTTTACCCATTCCACAAATTTTGCGTTCATATCCCCTGGAAGCATGAAAATCACTTTAAACATCTCATTTTATCTCTAAAAGTGATTATCCACGTACAAATGTGAATTTTAGTTCAAAGACGCAACATTTGAAAACGGACCATTTTTTTAGTTTCTGAAACATGTCGTAAGGGGGGGTGGTTATCTCTTTTGTCAAAAATTGGGCATTTTTGATTGAACAATAAAGGCCTCCAAATGTTATTTATTTCACTTCCCGAGGTGGATAAACACTTTTTAAGGCCTCAGAGTGAGTAAATTGGCCATTCTCATTCACGTTTACCCATTCCACAAATTTTGCGTTCAGGGCCCCTGGAAGCATGAAAATCACTTTAAACATCTCATTTGATCTCTAAAAGTGATTATCCACGTACAAATGTGAATTTTAGTTCAAAGACGCAACATTTGAAAACGGCACATTTTTTTAGTTTCTGGAGCATGTCGTAAGGGGGGGTGGTTATCTCTTTTGTCAAAAATTGGGCATTTTTGATTGAACAATAAAGGCCTCCAAATGTTATTTATTTCACTTCCCGTGGTGGAGAAACACTTTTTAAGGCCTCAGAGTGAGTAAATTGGCCCTTTTCATTCACGTTTACCCATTCCACAAATTTTGCGTTCATATCCCCTGGAAGCATGAAAATCACTTTAAACATCTCATTTTATCTCTAAAAGTGATTATCCACGTACAAATGTGAATTTTAGTTCAAAGACGCAACATTTGAAAACGGACCATTTTTTTAGTTTCTGAAGCATGTCGTAAGGGGGGGTGGTTATCTCTTTTGTCAAAAATTGGGCATTTTTGATTGAACAATAAAGGCCTAAAAATGTAATTTAATTCACTTCCTGTGGTGGAGAAACCCTTTTTAAGGCCTCAGAGTGAGTAAATTGGCCATTTTCATTCACGTTTACCCATTCCAGAAATCTTGCGTTCAGGGCCCGTGGAAGCATGCAAATCACTTTAAACATCTCATTTTATCTCTAAAAGTGATTATCCACGAACAAATGTGAATTTTAGTTCAAAGACGCAACATTTGAAAACGGACCATTTTTTTAGTTTCTGAAGCATGTCGTAAGGGGGGGTGGTTATCTCTTTTGTCAAAAATTGGGCATTTTTGATTGAACAATAAAGGCCTAAAAATGTTATTTAATTCACTTCCCGTGGTGGAGAAACACTTTTTAAGGCCTCAGAGTGAGTAAATTGGCCATTTTGATTCACGTTTACCCATTCCACAAATTTTGCGTTCAGGGCCCCTGGAAGCATGAAAATCACTTTAAACATCTCATTTTATCTCTAAAAGTGATTATCCACGTACAAATGTGAATTTTAGTTCAAAGACCCAACATTTGAAAACGGACCATTTTTTTAGTTTCTGAAGCATGTCGTAAGGGGGGGTGGTTATCTCTTTCGTCAAAAATTGGGCATTTTTGATTGAACAATAAAGGCCTCCAAATGTTATTTATTTCACTTCCCGAGGTGGAGAAACACTTTTTAAGGCCTCAGAGTGAGTAAATTGGCCATTTTCATTCACGTTTACCCATTCCACAAATCTTGCGTTCAGGGCCCCTGGAAGCATGAAAATCACTTTAAACATCTCATTTTATCTCTAAAAGTGATTATCCACGTACAAATGTGAATTTTAGTTCAAAGACGCAACATTTGAAAACAGACCATTTTTTTAGTTTCTGAAGCATGTCGTAAGGGGGGGTGGTTATCTCTTTTGTCAAAAATTGGGCATTTTTGATTGAACAATAAAGGCCTAAAAATGTTATTTAATTCACTTCCCGTGGTGGAGAATCACTTTTTAAGGCCTCAGAGTGAGTAAATTGGCCATTTTCATTCACGTTTACCCATTCCACAAATTTTGCGTTCAGGGCCCCTGGAAGCATGAAAATCACTTTAAACATCTCATTTTATCTCTAAAAGTGATTATCCACGTACAAATTTAAATTTTAGTTCAAAGACGCAATGTTATTTATTTCACTTCCCGTGGTGGAGAAACACTTTTTAAGGCCTCAGAGTGAGTAAATTGGCCCTTTTCATTCACGTTTACCCATTCCACAAATTTTGCGTTCATATCCCCTGGAAGCATGAAAATCACTTTAAACATCTCATTTTATCTCTAAAAGTGATTATCCACGAACAAATGTGAATTTTAGTTCAAAGACGCAACATTTGAAAACGGACCATTTTTTTATTTTCTGAAGCATGGCGTAAGGGGGGGTGGTTATCTCTTTTGTCAAAAATTGGGCATTTTTGATTGAACAATAAAGGCCTAAAAATGTTATTTAATTCACTTCCAGTGGTGGAGAAAGACTTTTTAAGGCCTCAGAGTGAGTAAATTGGCCATTTTCATTCACGTTTACCCATTCCACAAATCTTGCGTTCAGGGCCCCTGGAAGCATGAAAATCACTTTAAACATCTCATTTTATCTCTAAAAGTGATTATCCATGTACAAATGTGAATTTTAGTTCAAAGACCCAACATTTGAAAACGGACCATTTTTTTAGTTTCTGAAGCATGTCGTAAGGGGGGGTGGTTATCTCTTTCGTCAAAAATTGGGCATTTTTGATTGAACAATAAAGGCCTCCAAATGTTATTTATTTCACTTCCCGAGGTGGAGAAACACTTTTTAAGGCCTCAGAGTGAGTAAATTGGCCATTTTCATTCACGTTTACCCATTCCACAAATCTTGCGTTCAGGGCCCCGGGAAGCATGAAAATCACTTTAAACATCTCATTTTATCTCTAAAAGTGATTATCCACGTACAAATGTGAATTTTAGTTCAAAGACCCAACATTTGAAAACGGACCATTTTTTTAGTTTCTGAAGCATGTCGTAAGGGGGGGTGGTTATCTCTTTCGTCAAAAATTGGGCATTTTTGATTGAACAATAAAGGCCTCCAAATGTTATTTATTTCACTTCCCGAGGTGGAGAAACACTTTTTAAGGCCTCAGAGTGAGTAAATTGGCCCTTTTCATTCACGTTTACCCATTCCACAAATTTTGCGTTCATATCCCCTGGAAGCATGAAAATCACTTTAAACATCTCATTTTATCTCTAAAAGTGATTATCCACGTACAAATGTGAATTTTAGTTCAAAGACGCAACATTTGAAAACGGACCATTTTTTTAGTTTCTGAAGCATGTCGTAAGGGGGGGTGGTTATCTCTTTTGTCAAAAATTGGGCATTTTTGATTGAACAATAAAGGCCTCCAAATGTTATTTATTTCACTTCCCGAGGTGGATAAACACTTTTTAAGGCCTCAGAGTGAGTAAATTGGCCATTCTCATTCACGTTTACCCATTCCACAAATTTTGCGTTCAGGGCCCCTGGAAGCATGAAAATCACTTTAAACATCTCATTTGATCTCTAAAAGTGATTATCCACGTACAAATGTGAATTTTAGTTCAAAGACGCAACATTTGAAAACGGCACATTTTTTTAGTTTCTGGAGCATGTCGTAAGGGGGGGTGGTTATCTCTTTTGTCAAAAATTGGGCATTTTTGATTGAACAATAAAGGCCTCCAAATGTTATTTATTTCACTTCCCGTGGTGGAGAAACACTTTTTAAGGCCTCAGAGTGAGTAAATTGGCCATTATCATTCCCGTTTACCCATTCCACAAATTTTCGGTTCATGGCCCTTGGAAGCATGAAAATCACTTTAAACATCTCATTTTATCTCTAAAAGTGATTATCCACGAAAAAATGTGAATTTTAGTTCAAAGACGCAACATTTGAAAACGGACCATTTTTTTATTTTCTGAAGCATGGCGTAAGGGGGGGTGGTTATCTCTTTTGTCAAAAATTGGGCATTTTTGATTGAACAATAAAGGCCTAAAAATGTTATTTAATTCACTTCCAGTGGTGGAGAAAGACTTTTTAAGGCCTCAGAGTGAGTAAATTGGCCATTTTCATTCACGTTTACCCATTCCACAAATCTTGCGTTCAGGGCCCCTGGAAGCATGAAAATCACTTTAAACATCTCATTTTATCTCTAAAAGTGATTATCCACGTACAAATGTGAATTTTAGTTCAAAGACCCAACATTTGAAAACGGACCATTTTTTTAGTTTCTGAAGCATGTCGTAAGGGGGGGTGGTTATCTCTTTCGTCAAAAATTGGGCATTTTTGATTGAACAATAAAGGCCTCCAAATGTTATTTATTTCACTTCCCGAGGTGGAGAAACACTTTTTAGGGCCTCAGAGTGAGTAAATTGGCCATTTTCATTCACGTTTACCCATTCCACAAATCTTGCGTTCAGGGCCCCTGGAAGCATGAAAATCACTTTAAACATCTCATTTTATCTCTAAAAGTGATTATCCACGTACAAATGTGAATTTTAGTTCAAAGACGCAACATTTGAAAACAGACCATTTTTTTAGTTTCTGAAGCATGTCGTAAGGGGGGGTGGTTATCTCTTTTGTCAAAAATTGGGCATTTTTGATTGAACAATAAAGGCCTAAAAATGTTATTTAATTCACTTCCCGTGGTGGAGAATCACTTTTTAAGGCCTCAGAGTGAGTAAATTGGCCATTTTCATTCACGTTTACCCATTCCACAAATTTTGTGTTCAGGGCCCCTGGAAGCATGAAAATCACTTTAAACATCTCATTTTATCTCTAAAAGTGATTATCCACGTACAAATTTAAATTTTAGTTCAAAGACGCAATGTTATTTATTTCACTTCCCGTGGTGGAGAAACACTTTTTAAGGCCTCAGAGTGAGTAAATTGGCCCTTTTCATTCACGTTTACCCATTCCACAAATTTTGCGTTCATATCCCCTGGAAGCATGAAAATCACTTTAAACATCTCATTTTATCTCTAAAAGTGATTATCCACGAACAAATGTGAATTTTAGTTCAAAGACGCAACATTTGAAAACGGACCATTTTTTTATTTTCTGAAGCATGGCGTAAGGGGGGGTGGTTATCTCTTTTGTCAAAAATTGGGCATTTTTGATTGAACAATAAAGGCCTAAAAATGTTATTTAATTCACTTCCAGTGGTGGAGAAAGACTTTTTAAGGCCTCAGAGTGAGTAAATTGGCCATTTTCATTCACGTTTACCCATTCCACAAATCTTGCGTTCAGGGCCCCTGGAAGCATGAAAATCACTTTAAACATCTCATTTTATCTCTAAAAGTGATTATCCACGTACAAATGTGAATTTTAGTTCAAAGACCCAACATTTGAAAACGGACCATTTTTTTAGTTTCTGAAGCATGTCGTAAGGGGGGGTGGTTATCTCTTTCGTCAAAAATTGGGCATTTTTGATTGAACAATAAAGGCCTCCAAATGTTATTTATTTCACTTCCCGAGGTGGAGAAACACTTTTTAAGGCCTCAGAGTGAGTAAATTGGCCATTTTCATTCACGTTTACCCATTCCACAAATCTTGCGTTCAGGGCCCCTGGAAGCATGAAAATCACTTTAAACATCTCATTTTATCTCTAAAAGTGATTATCCACGTACAAATGTGAATTTTAGTTCAAAGACGCAACATTTGAAAACAGACCATTTTTTTAGTTTCTGAAGCATGTCGTAAGGGGGGGTGGTTATCTCTTTTGTCAAAAATTGGGCATTTTTGATTGAACAATAAAGGCCTAAAAATGTTATTTAATTCACTTCCCGTGGTGGAGAATCACTTTTTAAGGCCTCAGAGTGAGTAAATTGGCCATTTTCATTCACGTTTACCCATTCCACAAATTTTGCGTTCAGGGCCCCTGGAAGCATGAAAATCACTTTAAACATCTCATTTTATCTCTAAAAGTGATTATCCACGTACAAATTTAAATTTTAGTTCAAAGACGCAATGTTATTTATTTCACTTCCCGTGGTGGAGAAACACTTTTTAAGGCCTCAGAGTGAGTAAATTGGCCCTTTTCATTCACGTTTACCCATTCCACAAATTTTGCGTTCATATCCCCTGGAAGCATGAAAATCACTTTAAACATCTCATTTTATCTCTAAAAGTGATTATCCACGTACAAATGTGAATTTTAGTTCAAAGACGCAACATTTGAAAACGGACCATTTTTTTAGTTTCTGAAACATGTCGTAAGGGGGGGTGGTTATCTCTTTTGTCAAAAATTGGGCATTTTTGATTGAACAATAAAGGCCTCCAAATGTTATTTATTTCACTTCCCGAGGTGGATAAACACTTTTTAAGGCCTCAGAGTGAGTAAATTGGCCATTCTCATTCACGTTTACCCATTCCACAAATTTTGCGTTCAGGGCCCCTGGAAGCATGAAAATCACTTTAAACATCTCATTTGATCTCTAAAAGTGATTATCCACGTACAAATGTGAATTTTAGTTCAAAGACGCAACATTTGAAAACGGCACATTTTTTTAGTTTCTGGAGCATGTCGTAAGGGGGGGTGGTTATCTCTTTTGTCAAAAATTGGGCATTTTTGATTGAACAATAAAGGCCTCCAAATGTTATTTATTTCACTTCCCGTGGTGGAGAAACACTTTTTAAGGCCTCAGAGTGAGTAAATTGGCCCTTTTCATTCACGTTTACCCATTCCACAAATTTTGCGTTCATATCCCCTGGAAGCATGAAAATCACTTTAAACATCTCATTTTATCTCTAAAAGTGATTATCCACGTACAAATGTGAATTTTAGTTCAAAGACGCAACATTTGAAAACGGACCATTTTTTTAGTTTCTGAAGCATGTCGTAAGGGGGGCTGGTTATCTCTTTTGTCAAAAATTGGGCATTTTTGATTGAACAATAAAGGCCTAAAAATGTAATTTAATTCACTTCCTGTGGTGGAGAAACCCTTTTTAAGGCCTCAGAGTGAGTAAATTGGCCATTTTCATTCACGTTTACCCATTCCAGAAATCTTGCGTTCAGGGCCCGTGGAAGCATGCAAATCACTTTAAACATCTCATTTTATCTCTAAAAGTGATTATCCACGAACAAATGTGAATTTTAGTTCAAAGACGCAACATTTGAAAACGGACCATTTTTTTAGTTTCTGAAGCATGTCGTAAGGGGGGGTGGTTATCTCTTTTGTCAAAAATTGGGCATTTTTGATTGAACAATAAAGGCCTAAAAATGTTATTTAATTCACTTCCCGTGGTGGAGAATCACTTTTTAAGGCCTCAGAGTGAGTAAATTGGCCATTTTCATTCACGTTTACCCATTCCACAAATTTTGCGTTCAGGGCCCCTGGAAGCATGAAAATCACTTTAAACATCTCATTTTATCTCTAAAAGTGATTATCCACGTACAAATTTAAATTTTAGTTCAAAGACGCAATGTTATTTATTTCACTTCCCGTGGTGGAGAAACACTTTTTAAGGCCTCAGAGTGAGTAAATTGGCCCTTTTCATTCACGTTTACCCATTCCACAAATTTTGCGTTCATATCCCCTGGAAGCATGAAAATCACTTTAAACATCTCATTTTATCTCTAAAAGTGATTATCCACGAACAAATGTGAATTTTAGTTCAAAGACGCAACATTTGAAAACGGACCATTTTTTTATTTTCTGAAGCATGGCGTAAGGGGGGGTGGTTATCTCTTTTGTCAAAAATTGGGCATTTTTGATTGAACAATAAAGGCCTAAAAATGTTATTTAATTCACTTCCAGTGGTGGAGAAAGACTTTTTAAGGCCTCAGAGTGAGTAAATTGGCCATTTTCATTCACGTTTACCCATTCCACAAATCTTGCGTTCAGGGCCCCTGGAAGCATGAAAATCACTTTAAACATCTCATTTTATCTCTAAAAGTGATTATCCACGTACAAATGTGAATTTTAGTTCAAAGACCCAACATTTGAAAACGGATCATTTTTTTAGTTTCTGAAGCATGTCGTAAGGGGGGGTGGTTATCTCTTTCGTCAAAAATTGGGCATTTTTGATTGAACAATAAAGGCCTCCAAATGTTATTTATTTCACTTCCCGAGGTGGAGAAACACTTTTTAAGGCCTCAGAGTGAGTAAATTGGCCATTTTCATTCACGTTTACCCATTCCACAAATCTTGCGTTCAGGGCCCCTGGAAGCATGAAAATCACTTTAAACATCTCATTTTATCTCTAAAAGTGATTATCCACGTACAAATGTGAATTTTAGTTCAAAGACGCAACATTTGAAAACAGACCATTTTTTTAGTTTCTGAAGCATGTCGTAAGGGGGGGTGGTTATCTCTTTTGTCAAAAATTGGGCATTTTTGATTGAACAATAAAGGCCTAAAAATGTTATTTAATTCACTTCCCGTGGTGGAGAATCACTTTTTAAGGCCTCAGAGTGAGTAAATTGGCCATTTTCATTCACGTTTACCCATTCCACAAATTTTGCGTTCAGGGCCCCTGGAAGCATGAAAATCACTTTAAACATCTCATTTTATCTCTAAAAGTGATTATCCACGTACAAATGTGAATTTTAGTTCAAAGACGCAACATTTGAAAACGGACCATTTTTTTAGTTTCTGAAGCATGTCGTAAGGGGGGGTGGTTATCTCTTTTGTCAAAAATTGGGCATTTTTGATTGAACAATAAAGGCCTCCAAATGTTATTTATTTCACTTCCCGAGGTGGATAAACACTTTTTAAGGCCTCAGAGTGAGTAAATTGGCCATTCTCATTCATGTTTACCCATTCCACAAATTTTGCGTTCAGGGCCCCTGGAAGCATGAAAATCACTTTAAACATCTCATTTGATCTCTAAAAGTGATTATCCACGTACAAATGTGAATTTTAGTTCAAAGACGCAACATTTGAAAACGGCACATTTTTTTAGTTTCTGGAGCATGTCGTAAGGGGGGGTGGTTATCTCTTTTGTCAAAAATTGGGCATTTTTGATTGAACAATAAAGGCCTCCAAATGTTATTTATTTCACTTCCCGTGGTGGAGAAACACTTTTTAAGGCCTCAGAGTGAGTAAATTGGCCCTTTTCATTCACGTTTACCCATTCCACAAATTTTGCGTTCATATCCCCTGGAAGCATGAAAATCACTTTAAACATCTCATTTTATCTCTAAAAGTGATTATCCACGCACAAATGTGAATTTTAGTTCAAAGACGCAACATTTGAAAACGGACCATTTTTTTAGTTTCTGAAGCATGTCGTAAGGGGGGGTGGTTATCTCTTTTGTCAAAAATTGGGCATTTTTGATTGAACAATAAAGGCCTAAAAATGTAATTTAATTCACTTCCTGTGGTGGAGAAACCCTTTTTAAGGCCTCAGAGTGAGTAAATTGGCCATTTTCATTCACGTTTACCCATTCCACAAATTTTGCGTTCAGGGCCCCTGGAAGCATGAAAATCACTTTAAACATCTCATTTTATCTCTAAAAGTGATTATCCACGTACAAATTTAAATTTTAGTTCAAAGACGCAATGTTATTTATTTCACTTCCCGTGGTGGAGAAACACTTTTTAAGGCCTCAGAGTGAGTAAATTGGCCCTTTTCATTCACGTTTACCCATTCCACAAATTTTGCGTTCATATCCCCTGGAAGCATGAAAATCACTTTAAACATCTCATTTTATCTCTAAAAGTGATTATCCACGAACAAATGTGAATTTTAGTTCAAAGACGCAACATTTGAAAACGGACCATTTTTTTATTTTCTGAAGCATGGCGTAAGGGGGGGTGGTTATCTCTTTTGTCAAAAATTGGGCATTTTTGATTGAACAATAAAGGCCTAAAAATGTTATTTAATTCACTTCCAGTGGTGGAGAAAGACTTTTTAAGGCCTCAGAGTGAGTAAATTGGCCATTTTCATTCACGTTTACCCATTCCACAAATCTTGCGTTCAGGGCCCCTGGAAGCATGAAAATCACTTTAAACATCTCATTTTATCTCTAAAAGTGATTATCCACGTACAAATGTGAATTTTAGTTCAAAGACCCAACATTTGAAAACGGATCATTTTTTTAGTTTCTGAAGCATGTCGTAAGGGGGGGTGGTTATCTCTTTCGTCAAAAATTGGGCATTTTTGATTGAACAATAAAGGCCTCCAAATGTTATTTATTTCACTTCCCGAGGTGGAGAAACACTTTTTAAGGCCTCAGAGTGAGTAAATTGGCCATTTTCATTCACGTTTACCCATTCCACAAATCTTGCGTTCAGGGCCCCTGGAAGCATGAAAATCACTTTAAACATCTCATTTTATCTCTAAAAGTGATTATCCACGTACAAATGTGAATTTTAGTTCAAAGACGCAACATTTGAAAACAGACCATTTTTTTAGTTTCTGAAGCATGTCGTAAGGGGGGGTGGTTATCTCTTTTGTCAAAAATTGGGCATTTTTGATTGAACAATAAAGGCCTAAAAATGTTATTTAATTCACTTCCCGTGGTGGAGAATCACTTTTTAAGGCCTCAGAGTGAGTAAATTGGCCATTTTCATTCACGTTTACCCATTCCACAAATTTTGCGTTCAGGGCCCCTGGAAGCATGAAAATCACTTTAAACATCTCATTTTATCTCTAAAAGTGATTATCCACGTACAAATTTAAATTTTAGTTCAAAGACGCAATGTTATTTATTTCACTTCCCGTGGTGGAGAAACACTTTTTAAGGCCTCAGAGTGAGTAAATTGGCCCTTTTCATTCACGTTTACCCATTCCACAAATTTTGCGTTCATATCCCCTGGAAGCATGAAAATCACTTTAAACATCTCATTTTATCTCTAAAAGTGATTATCCACGTACAAATGTGAATTTTAGTTCAAAGACGCAACATTTGAAAACGGACCATTTTTTTAGTTTCTGAAGCATGTCGTAAGGGGGGGTGGTTATCTCTTTTGTCAAAAATTGGGCATTTTTGATTGAACAATAAAGGCCTAAAAATGTAATTTAATTCACTTCCTGTGGTGGAGAAACCCTTTTTAAGGCCTCAGAGTGAGTAAATTGGCCATTTTCATTCACGTTTACCCATTCCACAAATTTTGCGTTCAGGGCCCCTGGAAGCATGAAAATCACTTTAAACATCTCATTTTATCTCTAAAAGTGATTATCCACGTACAAATTTAAATTTTAGTTCAAAGACGCAATGTTATTTATTTCACTTCCCGTGGTGGAGAAACACTTTTTAAGGCCTCAGAGTGAGTAAATTGGCCCTTTTCATTCACGTTTACCCATTCCACAAATTTTGCGTTCATATCCCCTGGAAGCATGAAAATCACTTTAAACATCTCATTTTATCTCTAAAAGTGATTATCCACGAACAAATGTGAATTTTAGTTCAAAGACGCAACATTTGAAAACGGACCATTTTTTTATTTTCTGAAGCATGGCGTAAGGGGGGGTGGTTATCTCTTTTGTCAAAAATTGGGCATTTTTGATTGAACAATAAAGGCCTAAAAATGTTATTTAATTCACTTCCAGTGGTGGAGAAAGACTTTTTAAGGCCTCAGAGTGAGTAAATTGGCCATTTTCATTCACGTTTACCCATTCCACAAATCTTGCGTTCAGGGCCCCTGGAAGCATGAAAATCACTTTAAACATCTCATTTTATCTCTAAAAGTGATTATCCACGTACAAATGTGAATTTTAGTTCAAAGACCCAACATTTGAAAACGGATCATTTTTTTAGTTTCTGAAGCATGTCGTAAGGGGGGGTGGTTATCTCTTTCGTCAAAAATTGGGCATTTTTGATTGAACAATAAAGGCCTCCAAATGTTATTTATTTCACTTCCCGAGGTGGAGAAACACTTTTTAAGGCCTCAGAGTGAGTAAATTGGCCATTTTCATTCACGTTTACCCATTCCACAAATCTTGCGTTCAGGGCCCCTGGAAGCATGAAAATCACTTTAAACATCTCATTTTATCTCTAAAAGTGATTATCCACGTACAAATGTGAATTTTAGTTCAAAGACGCAACATTTGAAAACAGACCATTTTTTTAGTTTCTGAAGCATGTCGTAAGGGGGGGTGGTTATCTCTTTTGTCAAAAATTGGGCATTTTTGATTGAACAATAAAGGCCTAAAAATGTTATTTAATTCACTTCCCGTGGTGGAGAATCACTTTTTAAGGCCTCAGAGTGAGTAAATTGGCCATTTTCATTCACGTTTACCCATTCCACAAATTTTGCGTTCAGGGCCCCTGGAAGCATGAAAATCACTTTAAACATCTCATTTTATCTCTAAAAGTGATTATCCACGTACAAATTTAAATTTTAGTTCAAAGACGCAATGTTATTTATTTCACTTCCCGTGGTGGAGAAACACTTTTTAAGGCCTCAGAGTGAGTAAATTGGCCCTTTTCATTCACGTTTACCCATTCCACAAATTTTGCGTTCATATCCCCTGGAAGCATGAAAATCACTTTAAACATCTCATTTTATCTCTAAAAGTGATTATCCACGTACAAATGTGAATTTTAGTTCAAAGACGCAACATTTGAAAACGGACCATTTTTTTAGTTTCTGAAGCATGTTGTAAGGGGGGGTGGTTATCTCTTTTGTCAAAAATTGGGCATTTTTGATTGAACAATAAAGGCCTCCAAATGTTATTTATTTCACTTCCCGAGGTGGATAAACACTTTTTAAGGCCTCAGAGTGAGTAAATTGGCCATTCTCATTCATGTTTACCCATTCCACAAATTTTGCGTTCAGGGCCCCTGGAAGCATGAAAATCACTTTAAACATCTCATTTGATCTCTAAAAGTGATTATCCACGTACAAATGTGAATTTTAGTTCAAAGACGCAACATTTGAAAACGGCACATTTTTTTAGTTTCTGGAGCATGTCGTAAGGGGGGGTGGTTATCTCTTTTGTCAAAAATTGGGCATTTTTGATTGAACAATAAAGGCCTCCAAATGTTATTTATTTCACTTCCCGTGGTGGAGAAACACTTTTTAAGGCCTCAGAGTGAGTAAATTGGCCCTTTTCATTCACGTTTACCCATTCCACAAATTTTGCGTTCATATCCCCTGGAAGCATGAAAATCACTTTAAACATCTCATTTTATCTCTAAAAGTGATTATCCACGCACAAATGTGAATTTTAGTTCAAAGACGCAACATTTGAAAACGGACCATTTTTTTAGTTTCTGAAGCATGTCGTAAGGGGGGGTGGTTATCTCTTTTGTCAAAAATTGGGCATTTTTGATTGAACAATAAAGGCCTAAAAATGTAATTTAATTCACTTCCTGTGGTGGAGAAACCCTTTTTAAGGCCTCAGAGTGAGTAAATTGGCCATTTTCATTCACGTTTACCCATTCCAGAAATCTTGCGTTCAGGGCCCGTGGAAGCATGCAAATCACTTTAAACATCTCATTTTATCTCTAAAAGTGATTATCCACGAACAAATGTGAATTTTAGTTCAAAGACGCAACATTTGAAAACGGACCATTTTTTTAGTTTCTGAAGCATGTCGTAAGGGGGGGTGGTTATCTCTTTTGTCAAAAATTGGGCATTTTTGATTGAACAATAAAGGCCTAAAAATGTTATTTAATTCACTTCCCGTGGTGGAGAAACACTTTTTAAGGCCTCAGAGTGAGTAAATTGGCCATTTTGATTCACGTTTACCCATTCCACAAATTTTGCGTTCAGGGCCCCTGGAAGCATGAAAATCACTTTAACCCCTTCAGCGCGGCGCGGATTACCGCGCTGTGCTGAAGGATTCATGCACGGGCGGGGCCGTGACGGAGCGGTTCCGTCATCCGCACAGCGCGACCGACGCGCATGACGGAACCGCTCCGTCACACGCATCGAAGGGGTTAAACATCTCATTTTATCTCTAAAAGTGATTATCCACGTACAAATGTGAATTTTAGTTCAAAGACCCAACATTTGAAAACGGACCATTTTTTTAGTTTCTGAAGCATGTCGTAAGGGGGGGTGGTTATCTCTTTCGTCAAAAATTGGGCATTTTTGATTGAACAATAAAGGCCTCCAAATGTTATTTATTTCACTTCCCGAGGTGGAGAAACACTTTTTAAGGCCTCAGAGTGAGTAAATTGGCCATTTTCATTCACGTTTACCCATTCCACAAATCTTGCGTTCAGGGCCCCTGGAAGCATGAAAATCACTTTAAACATCTCATTTTATCTCTAAAAGTGATTATCCACGTACAAATGTGAATTTTAGTTCAAAGACGCAACATTTGAAAACAGACCATTTTTTTAGTTTCTGAAGCATGTCGTAAGGGGGGGTGGTTATCTCTTTTGTCAAAAATTGGGCATTTTTGATTGAACAATAAAGGCCTAAAAATGTTATTTAATTCACTTCCCGTGGTGGAGAATCACTTTTTAAGGCCTCAGAGTGAGTAAATTGGCCATTTTCATTCACGTTTACCCATTCCACAAATCTTGCGTTCAGGGCCCCTGGAAGCATGAAAATCACTTTAAACATCTTATTTTATCTCTAAAAGTGATTATCCACGTACAAATGTGAATTTTAGTTCAAAGACCCAACATTTGAAAACGGACCATTTTTTTAGTTTCTGAAGCATGTCGTAAGGGGGGGTGGTTATCTCTTTCGTCAAAAATTGGGCATTTTTGATTGAACAATAAAGGCCTCCAAATGTTATTTATTTCACTTCCCGAGGTGGAGAAACACTTTTTAAGGCCTCAGAGTGAGTAAATTGGCCATTTTCATTCACGTTTACCCATTCCACAAATCTTGCGTTCAGGGCCCCTGGAAGCATGAAAATCACTTTAAACATCTCATTTTATCTCTAAAAGTGATTATCCACGTACAAATGTGAATTTTAGTTCAAAGACGCAACATTTGAAAACAGACCATTTTTTTAGTTTCTGAAGCATGTCGTAAGGGGGGGTGGTTATCTCTTTTGTCAAAAATTGGGCATTTTTGATTGAACAATAAAGGCCTAAAAATGTTATTTAATTCACTTCCCGTGGTGGAGAATCACTTTTTAAGGCCTCAGAGTGAGTACATTGGCCATTTTCATTCACGTTTACCCATTCCACAAATTTTGCGTTCAGGGCCCCTGGAAGCATGAAAATCACTTTAATCATCTCATTTTATCTCTAAAAGTGATTATCCACGTACAAATTTAAATTTTAGTTCAAAGACGCAATGTTATTTATTTCACTTCCCGTGGTGGAGAAACACTTTTTAAGGCCTCAGAGTGAGTAAATTGGCCCTTTTCATTCACGTTTACCCATTCCACAAATTTTGCGTTCATATCCCCTGGAAGCATGAAAATCACTTTAAACATCTCATTTTATCTCTAAAAGTGATTATCCACGTACAAATGTGAATTTTAGTTCAAAGACGCAACATTTGAAAACGGACCATTTTTTTAGTTTCTGAAGCATGTCGTAAGGGGGGGTGGTTATCTCTTTTGTCAAAAATTGGGCATTTTTGATTGAACAATAAAGGCCTCCAAATGTTATTTATTTCACTTCCCGAGGTGGATAAACACTTTTTAAGGCCTCAGAGTGAGTAAATTGGCCATTCTCATTCATGTTTACCCATTCCACAAATTTTGCGTTCAGGGCCCCTGGAAGCATGAAAATCACTTTAAACATCTCATTTGATCTCTAAAAGTGATTATCCACGTACAAATGTGAATTTTAGTTCAAAGACGCAACATTTGAAAACGGCACATTTTTTTAGTTTCTGGAGCATGTCGTAAGGGGGGGTGGTTATCTCTTTTGTCAAAAATTGGGCATTTTTGATTGAACAATAAAGGCCTCCAAATGTTATTTATTTCACTTCCCGTGGTGGAGAAACACTTTTTAAGGCCTCAGAGTGAGTAAATTGGCCCTTTTCATTCACGTTTACCCATTCCACAAATTTTGCGTTCATATCCCCTGGAAGCATGAAAATCACTTTAAACATCTCATTTTATCTCTAAAAGTGATTATCCACGTACAAATGTGAATTTTAGTTCAAAGACGCAACATTTGAAAACAGACCATTTTTTTAGTTTCTGAAGCATGTCGTAAGGGGGGGTGGTTATCTCTTTTGTCAAAAATTGGGCATTTTTGATTGAACAATAAAGGCCTAAAAATGTTATTTAATTCACTTCCCGTGGTGGAGAATCACTTTTTAAGGCCTCAGAGTGAGTAAATTGGCCATTTTCATTCACGTTTACCCATTCCACAAATTTTGCGTTCAGGGCCCCTGGAAGCATGAAAATCACTTTAAACATCTCATTTTATCTCTAAAAGTGATTATCCACGTACAAATTTAAATTTTAGTTCAAAGACGCAATGTTATTTATTTCACTTCCCGTGGTGGAGAAACACTTTTTAAGGCCTCAGAGTGAGTAAATTGGCCCTTTTCATTCACGTTTACCCATTCCACAAATTTTGCGTTCATATCCCCTGGAAGCATGAAAATCACTTTAAACATCTCATTTTATCTCTAAAAGTGATTATCCACGTACAAATGTGAATTTTAGTTCAAAGACGCAACATTTGAAAACGGACCATTTTTTTAGTTTCTGAAACATGTCGTAAGGGGGGGTGGTTATCTCTTTTGTCAAAAATTGGGCATTTTTGATTGAACAATAAAGGCCTAAAAATGTAATTTAATTCACTTCCTGTGGTGGAGAAACCCTTTTTAAGGCCTCAGAGTGAGTAAATTGGCCATTTTCATTCACGTTTACCCATTCCAGAAATCTTGCGTTCAGGGCCCGTGGAAGCATGCAAATCACTTTAAACATCTCATTTTATCTCTAAAAGTGATTATCCACGAACAAATGTGAATTTTAGTTCAAAGACGCAACATTTGAAAACGGACCATTTTTTTAGTTTCTGAAGCATGTCGTAAGGGGGGGTGGTTATCTCTTTTGTCAAAAATTGGGCATTTTTGATTGAACAATAAAGGCCTAAAAATGTTATTTAATTCACTTCCCGTGGTGGAGAAACACTTTTTAAGGCCTCAGAGTGAGTAAATTGGCCATTTTGATTCACGTTTACCCATTCCACAAATTTTGCGTTCAGGGCCCCTGGAAGCATGAAAATCACTTTAAACATCTCATTTTATCTCTAAAAGTGATTATCCACGTACAAATGTGAATTTTAGTTCAAAGACCCAACATTTGAAAACGGACCATTTTTTTAGTTTCTGAAGCATGTCGTAAGGGGGGGTGGTTATCTCTTTCGTCAAAAATTGGGCATTTTTGATTGAACAATAAAGGCCTCCAAATGTTATTTATTTCACTTCCCGAGGTGGAGAAACACTTTTTAAGGCCTCAGAGTGAGTAAATTGGCCATTTTCATTCACGTTTACCCATTCCACAAATCTTGCGTTCAGGGCCCCTGGAAGCATGAAAATCACTTTAAACATCTCATTTTATCTCTAAAAGTGATTATCCACGTACAAATGTGAATTTTAGTTCAAAGACGCAACATTTGAAAACAGACCATTTTTTTAGTTTCTGAAGCATGTCGTAAGGGGGGGTGGTTATCTCTTTTGTCAAAAATTGGGCATTTTTGATTGAACAATAAAGGCCTAAAAATGTTATTTAATTCACTTCCCGTGGTGGAGAATCACTTTTTAAGGCCTCAGAGTGAGTAAATTGGCCATTTTCATTCACGTTTACCCATTCCACAAATTTTGCGTTCAGGGCCCCTGGAAGCATGAAAATCACTTTAAACATCTCATTTTATCTCTAAAAGTGATTATCCACGTACAAATTTAAATTTTAGTTCAAAGACGCAATGTTATTTATTTCACTTCCCGTGGTGGAGAAACACTTTTTAAGGCCTCAGAGTGAGTAAATTGGCCCTTTTCATTCACGTTTACCCATTCCACAAATTTTGCGTTCATATCCCCTGGAAGCATGAAAATCACTTTAAACATCTCATTTTATCTCTAAAAGTGATTATCCACGAACAAATGTGAATTTTAGTTCAAAGACGCAACATTTGAAAACGGACCATTTTTTTATTTTCTGAAGCATGGCGTAAGGGGGGGTGGTTATCTCTTTTGTCAAAAATTGGGCATTTTTGATTGAACAATAAAGGCCTAAAAATGTTATTTAATTCACTTCCAGTGGTGGAGAAAGACTTTTTAAGGCCTCAGAGTGAGTAAATTGGCCATTTTCATTCACGTTTACCCATTCCACAAATCTTGCGTTCAGGGCCCCTGGAAGCATGAAAATCACTTTAAACATCTCATTTTATCTCTAAAAGTGATTATCCATGTACAAATGTGAATTTTAGTTCAAAGACCCAACATTTGAAAACGGACCATTTTTTTAGTTTCTGAAGCATGTCGTAAGGGGGGGTGGTTATCTCTTTCGTCAAAAATTGGGCATTTTTGATTGAACAATAAAGGCCTCCAAATGTTATTTATTTCACTTCCCGAGGTGGAGAAACACTTTTTAAGGCCTCAGAGTGAGTAAATTGGCCATTTTCATTCACGTTTACCCATTCCACAAATCTTGCGTTCAGGGCCCCGGGAAGCATGAAAATCACTTTAAACATCTCATTTTATCTCTAAAAGTGATTATCCACGTACAAATGTGAATTTTAGTTCAAAGACCCAACATTTGAAAACGGACCATTTTTTTAGTTTCTGAAGCATGTCGTAAGGGGGGGTGGTTATCTCTTTCGTCAAAAATTGGGCATTTTTGATTGAACAATAAAGGCCTCCAAATGTTATTTATTTCACTTCCCGAGGTGGAGAAACACTTTTTAAGGCCTCAGAGTGAGTAAATTGGCCCTTTTCATTCACGTTTACCCATTCCACAAATTTTGCGTTCATATCCCCTGGAAGCATGAAAATCACTTTAAACATCTCATTTTATCTCTAAAAGTGATTATCCACGTACAAATGTGAATTTTAGTTCAAAGACGCAACATTTGAAAACGGACCATTTTTTTAGTTTCTGAAGCATGTCGTAAGGGGGGGTGGTTATCTCTTTTGTCAAAAATTGGGCATTTTTGATTGAACAATAAAGGCCTCCAAATGTTATTTATTTCACTTCCCGAGGTGGATAAACACTTTTTAAGGCCTCAGAGTGAGTAAATTGGCCATTCTCATTCACGTTTACCCATTCCACAAATTTTGCGTTCAGGGCCCCTGGAAGCATGAAAATCACTTTAAACATCTCATTTGATCTCTAAAAGTGATTATCCACGTACAAATGTGAATTTTAGTTCAAAGACGCAACATTTGAAAACGGCACATTTTTTTAGTTTCTGGAGCATGTCGTAAGGGGGGGTGGTTATCTCTTTTGTCAAAAATTGGGCATTTTTGATTGAACAATAAAGGCCTCCAAATGTTATTTATTTCACTTCCCGTGGTGGAGAAACACTTTTTAAGGCCTCAGAGTGAGTAAATTGGCCATTATCATTCCCGTTTACCCATTCCACAAATTTTCGGTTCATGGCCCTTGGAAGCATGAAAATCACTTTAAACATCTCATTTTATCTCTAAAAGTGATTATCCACGAAAAAATGTGAATTTTAGTTCAAAGACGCAACATTTGAAAACGGACCATTTTTTTATTTTCTGAAGCATGGCGTAAGGGGGGGTGGTTATCTCTTTTGTCAAAAATTGGGCATTTTTGATTGAACAATAAAGGCCTAAAAATGTTATTTAATTCACTTCCAGTGGTGGAGAAAGACTTTTTAAGGCCTCAGAGTGAGTAAATTGGCCATTTTCATTCACGTTTACCCATTCCACAAATCTTGCGTTCAGGGCCCCTGGAAGCATGAAAATCACTTTAAACATCTCATTTTATCTCTAAAAGTGATTATCCACGTACAAATGTGAATTTTAGTTCAAAGACCCAACATTTGAAAACGGACCATTTTTTTAGTTTCTGAAGCATGTCGTAAGGGGGGGTGGTTATCTCTTTCGTCAAAAATTGGGCATTTTTGATTGAACAATAAAGGCCTCCAAATGTTATTTATTTCACTTCCCGAGGTGGAGAAACACTTTTTAGGGCCTCAGAGTGAGTAAATTGGCCATTTTCATTCACGTTTACCCATTCCACAAATCTTGCGTTCAGGGCCCCTGGAAGCATGAAAATCACTTTAAACATCTCATTTTATCTCTAAAAGTGATTATCCACGTACAAATGTGAATTTTAGTTCAAAGACGCAACATTTGAAAACAGACCATTTTTTTAGTTTCTGAAGCATGTCGTAAGGGGGGGTGGTTATCTCTTTTGTCAAAAATTGGGCATTTTTGATTGAACAATAAAGGCCTAAAAATGTTATTTAATTCACTTCCCGTGGTGGAGAATCACTTTTTAAGGCCTCAGAGTGAGTAAATTGGCCATTTTCATTCACGTTTACCCATTCCACAAATTTTGCGTTCAGGGCCCCTGGAAGCATGAAAATCACTTTAAACATCTCATTTTATCTCTAAAAGTGATTATCCACGTACAAATTTAAATTTTAGTTCAAAGACGCAATGTTATTTATTTCACTTCCCGTGGTGGAGAAACACTTTTTAAGGCCTCAGAGTGAGTAAATTGGCCCTTTTCATTCACGTTTACCCATTCCACAAATTTTGCGTTCATATCCCCTGGAAGCATGAAAATCACTTTAAACATCTCATTTTATCTCTAAAAGTGATTATCCACGTACAAATGTGAATTTTAGTTCAAAGACGCAACATTTGAAAACGGACCATTTTTTTAGTTTCTGAAACATGTCGTAAGGGGGGGTGGTTATCTCTTTTGTCAAAAATTGGGCATTTTTGATTGAACAATAAAGGCCTCCAAATGTTATTTATTTCACTTCCCGAGGTGGATAAACACTTTTTAAGGCCTCAGAGTGAGTAAATTGGCCATTCTCATTCACGTTTACCCATTCCACAAATTTTGCGTTCAGGGCCCCTGGAAGCATGAAAATCACTTTAAACATCTCATTTGATCTCTAAAAGTGATTATCCACGTACAAATGTGAATTTTAGTTCAAAGACGCAACATTTGAAAACGGCACATTTTTTTAGTTTCTGGAGCATGTCGTAAGGGGGGGTGGTTATCTCTTTTGTCAAAAATTGGGCATTTTTGATTGAACAATAAAGGCCTCCAAATGTTATTTATTTCACTTCCCGTGGTGGAGAAACACTTTTTAAGGCCTCAGAGTGAGTAAATTGGCCCTTTTCATTCACGTTTACCCATTCCACAAATTTTGCGTTCATATCCCCTGGAAGCATGAAAATCACTTTAAACATCTCATTTTATCTCTAAAAGTGATTATCCACGTACAAATGTGAATTTTAGTTCAAAGACGCAACATTTGAAAACGGACCATTTTTTTAGTTTCTGAAGCATGTCGTAAGGGGGGCTGGTTATCTCTTTTGTCAAAAATTGGGCATTTTTGATTGAACAATAAAGGCCTAAAAATGTAATTTAATTCACTTCCTGTGGTGGAGAAACCCTTTTTAAGGCCTCAGAGTGAGTAAATTGGCCATTTTCATTCACGTTTACCCATTCCAGAAATCTTGCGTTCAGGGCCCGTGGAAGCATGCAAATCACTTTAAACATCTCATTTTATCTCTAAAAGTGATTATCCACGAACAAATGTGAATTTTAGTTCAAAGACGCAACATTTGAAAACGGACCATTTTTTTAGTTTCTGAAGCATGTCGTAAGGGGGGGTGGTTATCTCTTTTGTCAAAAATTGGGCATTTTTGATTGAACAATAAAGGCCTAAAAATGTTATTTAATTCACTTCCCGTGGTGGAGAATCACTTTTTAAGGCCTCAGAGTGAGTAAATTGGCCATTTTCATTCACGTTTACCCATTCCACAAATTTTGCGTTCAGGGCCCCTGGAAGCATGAAAATCACTTTAAACATCTCATTTTATCTCTAAAAGTGATTATCCACGTACAAATTTAAATTTTAGTTCAAAGACGCAATGTTATTTATTTCACTTCCCGTGGTGGAGAAACACTTTTTAAGGCCTCAGAGTGAGTAAATTGGCCCTTTTCATTCACGTTTACCCATTCCACAAATTTTGCGTTCATATCCCCTGGAAGCATGAAAATCACTTTAAACATCTCATTTTATCTCTAAAAGTGATTATCCACGAACAAATGTGAATTTTAGTTCAAAGACGCAACATTTGAAAACGGACCATTTTTTTATTTTCTGAAGCATGGCGTAAGGGGGGGTGGTTATCTCTTTTGTCAAAAATTGGGCATTTTTGATTGAACAATAAAGGCCTAAAAATGTTATTTAATTCACTTCCAGTGGTGGAGAAAGACTTTTTAAGGCCTCAGAGTGAGTAAATTGGCCATTTTCATTCACGTTTACCCATTCCACAAATCTTGCGTTCAGGGCCCCTGGAAGCATGAAAATCACTTTAAACATCTCATTTTATCTCTAAAAGTGATTATCCACGTACAAATGTGAATTTTAGTTCAAAGACCCAACATTTGAAAACGGATCATTTTTTTAGTTTCTGAAGCATGTCGTAAGGGGGGGTGGTTATCTCTTTCGTCAAAAATTGGGCATTTTTGATTGAACAATAAAGGCCTCCAAATGTTATTTATTTCACTTCCCGAGGTGGAGAAACACTTTTTAAGGCCTCAGAGTGAGTAAATTGGCCATTTTCATTCACGTTTACCCATTCCACAAATCTTGCGTTCAGGGCCCCTGGAAGCATGAAAATCACTTTAAACATCTCATTTTATCTCTAAAAGTGATTATCCACGTACAAATGTGAATTTTAGTTCAAAGACGCAACATTTGAAAACAGACCATTTTTTTAGTTTCTGAAGCATGTCGTAAGGGGGGGTGGTTATCTCTTTTGTCAAAAATTGGGCATTTTTGATTGAACAATAAAGGCCTAAAAATGTTATTTAATTCACTTCCCGTGGTGGAGAATCACTTTTTAAGGCCTCAGAGTGAGTAAATTGGCCATTTTCATTCACGTTTACCCATTCCACAAATTTTGCGTTCAGGGCCCCTGGAAGCATGAAAATCACTTTAAACATCTCATTTTATCTCTAAAAGTGATTATCCACGTACAAATGTGAATTTTAGTTCAAAGACGCAACATTTGAAAACGGACCATTTTTTTAGTTTCTGAAGCATGTCGTAAGGGGGGGTGGTTATCTCTTTTGTCAAAAATTGGGCATTTTTGATTGAACAATAAAGGCCTCCAAATGTTATTTATTTCACTTCCCGAGGTGGATAAACACTTTTTAAGGCCTCAGAGTGAGTAAATTGGCCATTCTCATTCATGTTTACCCATTCCACAAATTTTGCGTTCAGGGCCCCTGGAAGCATGAAAATCACTTTAAACATCTCATTTGATCTCTAAAAGTGATTATCCACGTACAAATGTGAATTTTAGTTCAAAGACGCAACATTTGAAAACGGCACATTTTTTTAGTTTCTGGAGCATGTCGTAAGGGGGGGTGGTTATCTCTTTTGTCAAAAATTGGGCATTTTTGATTGAACAATAAAGGCCTCCAAATGTTATTTATTTCACTTCCCGTGGTGGAGAAACACTTTTTAAGGCCTCAGAGTGAGTAAATTGGCCCTTTTCATTCACGTTTACCCATTCCACAAATTTTGCGTTCATATCCCCTGGAAGCATGAAAATCACTTTAAACATCTCATTTTATCTCTAAAAGTGATTATCCACGCACAAATGTGAATTTTAGTTCAAAGACGCAACATTTGAAAACGGACCATTTTTTTAGTTTCTGAAGCATGTCGTAAGGGGGGGTGGTTATCTCTTTTGTCAAAAATTGGGCATTTTTGATTGAACAATAAAGGCCTAAAAATGTAATTTAATTCACTTCCTGTGGTGGAGAAACCCTTTTTAAGGCCTCAGAGTGAGTAAATTGGCCATTTTCATTCACGTTTACCCATTCCACAAATTTTGCGTTCAGGGCCCCTGGAAGCATGAAAATCACTTTAAACATCTCATTTTATCTCTAAAAGTGATTATCCACGTACAAATTTAAATTTTAGTTCAAAGACGCAATGTTATTTATTTCACTTCCCGTGGTGGAGAAACACTTTTTAAGGCCTCAGAGTGAGTAAATTGGCCCTTTTCATTCACGTTTACCCATTCCACAAATTTTGCGTTCATATCCCCTGGAAGCATGAAAATCACTTTAAACATCTCATTTTATCTCTAAAAGTGATTATCCACGAACAAATGTGAATTTTAGTTCAAAGACGCAACATTTGAAAACGGACCATTTTTTTATTTTCTGAAGCATGGCGTAAGGGGGGGTGGTTATCTCTTTTGTCAAAAATTGGGCATTTTTGATTGAACAATAAAGGCCTAAAAATGTTATTTAATTCACTTCCAGTGGTGGAGAAAGACTTTTTAAGGCCTCAGAGTGAGTAAATTGGCCATTTTCATTCACGTTTACCCATTCCACAAATCTTGCGTTCAGGGCCCCTGGAAGCATGAAAATCACTTTAAACATCTCATTTTATCTCTAAAAGTGATTATCCACGTACAAATGTGAATTTTAGTTCAAAGACCCAACATTTGAAAACGGATCATTTTTTTAGTTTCTGAAGCATGTCGTAAGGGGGGGTGGTTATCTCTTTCGTCAAAAATTGGGCATTTTTGATTGAACAATAAAGGCCTCCAAATGTTATTTATTTCACTTCCCGAGGTGGAGAAACACTTTTTAAGGCCTCAGAGTGAGTAAATTGGCCATTTTCATTCACGTTTACCCATTCCACAAATCTTGCGTTCAGGGCCCCTGGAAGCATGAAAATCACTTTAAACATCTCATTTTATCTCTAAAAGTGATTATCCACGTACAAATGTGAATTTTAGTTCAAAGACGCAACATTTGAAAACAGACCATTTTTTTAGTTTCTGAAGCATGTCGTAAGGGGGGGTGGTTATCTCTTTTGTCAAAAATTGGGCATTTTTGATTGAACAATAAAGGCCTAAAAATGTTATTTAATTCACTTCCCGTGGTGGAGAATCACTTTTTAAGGCCTCAGAGTGAGTAAATTGGCCATTTTCATTCACGTTTACCCATTCCACAAATTTTGCGTTCAGGGCCCCTGGAAGCATGAAAATCACTTTAAACATCTCATTTTATCTCTAAAAGTGATTATCCACGTACAAATTTAAATTTTAGTTCAAAGACGCAATGTTATTTATTTCACTTCCCGTGGTGGAGAAACACTTTTTAAGGCCTCAGAGTGAGTAAATTGGCCCTTTTCATTCACGTTTACCCATTCCACAAATTTTGCGTTCATATCCCCTGGAAGCATGAAAATCACTTTAAACATCTCATTTTATCTCTAAAAGTGATTATCCACGTACAAATGTGAATTTTAGTTCAAAGACGCAACATTTGAAAACGGACCATTTTTTTAGTTTCTGAAGCATGTCGTAAGGGGGGGTGGTTATCTCTTTTGTCAAAAATTGGGCATTTTTGATTGAACAATAAAGGCCTAAAAATGTAATTTAATTCACTTCCTGTGGTGGAGAAACCCTTTTTAAGGCCTCAGAGTGAGTAAATTGGCCATTTTCATTCACGTTTACCCATTCCACAAATTTTGCGTTCAGGGCCCCTGGAAGCATGAAAATCACTTTAAACATCTCATTTTATCTCTAAAAGTGATTATCCACGTACAAATTTAAATTTTAGTTCAAAGACGCAATGTTATTTATTTCACTTCCCGTGGTGGAGAAACACTTTTTAAGGCCTCAGAGTGAGTAAATTGGCCCTTTTCATTCACGTTTACCCATTCCACAAATTTTGCGTTCATATCCCCTGGAAGCATGAAAATCACTTTAAACATCTCATTTTATCTCTAAAAGTGATTATCCACGAACAAATGTGAATTTTAGTTCAAAGACGCAACATTTGAAAACGGACCATTTTTTTATTTTCTGAAGCATGGCGTAAGGGGGGGTGGTTATCTCTTTTGTCAAAAATTGGGCATTTTTGATTGAACAATAAAGGCCTAAAAATGTTATTTAATTCACTTCCAGTGGTGGAGAAAGACTTTTTAAGGCCTCAGAGTGAGTAAATTGGCCATTTTCATTCACGTTTACCCATTCCACAAATCTTGCGTTCAGGGCCCCTGGAAGCATGAAAATCACTTTAAACATCTCATTTTATCTCTAAAAGTGATTATCCACGTACAAATGTGAATTTTAGTTCAAAGACCCAACATTTGAAAACGGATCATTTTTTTAGTTTCTGAAGCATGTCGTAAGGGGGGGTGGTTATCTCTTTCGTCAAAAATTGGGCATTTTTGATTGAACAATAAAGGCCTCCAAATGTTATTTATTTCACTTCCCGAGGTGGAGAAACACTTTTTAAGGCCTCAGAGTGAGTAAATTGGCCATTTTCATTCACGTTTACCCATTCCACAAATCTTGCGTTCAGGGCCCCTGGAAGCATGAAAATCACTTTAAACATCTCATTTTATCTCTAAAAGTGATTATCCACGTACAAATGTGAATTTTAGTTCAAAGACGCAACATTTGAAAACAGACCATTTTTTTAGTTTCTGAAGCATGTCGTAAGGGGGGGTGGTTATCTCTTCTGTCAAAAATTGGGCATTTTTGATTGAACAATAAAGGCCTAAAAATGTTATTTAATTCACTTCCCGTGGTGGAGAATCACTTTTTAAGGCCTCAGAGTGAGTAAATTGGCCATTTTCATTCACGTTTACCCATTCCACAAATTTTGCGTTCAGGGCCCCTGGAAGCATGAAAATCACTTTAAACATCTCATTTTATCTCTAAAAGTGATTATCCACGTACAAATTTAAATTTTAGTTCAAAGACGCAATGTTATTTATTTCACTTCCCGTGGTGGAGAAACACTTTTTAAGGCCTCAGAGTGAGTAAATTGGCCCTTTTCATTCACGTTTACCCATTCCACAAATTTTGCGTTCATATCCCCTGGAAGCATGAAAATCACTTTAAACATCTCATTTTATCTCTAAAAGTGATTATCCACGTACAAATGTGAATTTTAGTTCAAAGACGCAACATTTGAAAACGGACCATTTTTTTAGTTTCTGAAGCATGTTGTAAGGGGGGGTGGTTATCTCTTTTGTCAAAAATTGGGCATTTTTGATTGAACAATAAAGGCCTCCAAATGTTATTTATTTCACTTCCCGAGGTGGATAAACACTTTTTAAGGCCTCAGAGTGAGTAAATTGGCCATTCTCATTCATGTTTACCCATTCCACAAATTTTGCGTTCAGGGCCCCTGGAAGCATGAAAATCACTTTAAACATCTCATTTGATCTCTAAAAGTGATTATCCACGTACAAATGTGAATTTTAGTTCAAAGACGCAACATTTGAAAACGGCACATTTTTTTAGTTTCTGGAGCATGTCGTAAGGGGGGGTGGTTATCTCTTTTGTCAAAAATTGGGCATTTTTGATTGAACAATAAAGGCCTCCAAATGTTATTTATTTCACTTCCCGTGGTGGAGAAACACTTTTTAAGGCCTCAGAGTGAGTAAATTGGCCCTTTTCATTCACGTTTACCCATTCCACAAATTTTGCGTTCATATCCCCTGGAAGCATGAAAATCACTTTAAACATCTCATTTTATCTCTAAAAGTGATTATCCACGCACAAATGTGAATTTTAGTTCAAAGACGCAACATTTGAAAACGGACCATTTTTTTAGTTTCTGAAGCATGTCGTAAGGGGGGGTGGTTATCTCTTTTGTCAAAAATTGGGCATTTTTGATTGAACAATAAAGGCCTAAAAATGTAATTTAATTCACTTCCTGTGGTGGAGAAACCCTTTTTAAGGCCTCAGAGTGAGTAAATTGGCCATTTTCATTCACGTTTACCCATTCCAGAAATCTTGCGTTCAGGGCCCGTGGAAGCATGCAAATCACTTTAAACATCTCATTTTATCTCTAAAAGTGATTATCCACGAACAAATGTGAATTTTAGTTCAAAGACGCAACATTTGAAAACGGACCATTTTTTTAGTTTCTGAAGCATGTCGTAAGGGGGGGTGGTTATCTCTTTTGTCAAAAATTGGGCATTTTTGATTGAACAATAAAGGCCTAAAAATGTTATTTAATTCACTTCCCGTGGTGGAGAAACACTTTTTAAGGCCTCAGAGTGAGTAAATTGGCCATTTTGATTCACGTTTACCCATTCCACAAATTTTGCGTTCAGGGCCCCTGGAAGCATGAAAATCACTTTAACCCCTTCAGCGCGGCGCGGATTACCGCGCTGTGCTGAAGGATTCATGCACGGGCGGGGCCGTGACGGAGCGGTTCCGTCATCCGCACAGCGCGACCGACGCGCATGACGGAACCGCTCCGTCACACGCATCGAAGGGGTTAAACATCTCATTTTATCTCTAAAAGTGATTATCCACGTACAAATGTGAATTTTAGTTCAAAGACCCAACATTTGAAAACGGACCATTTTTTTAGTTTCTGAAGCATGTCGTAAGGGGGGGTGGTTATCTCTTTCGTCAAAAATTGGGCATTTTTGATTGAACAATAAAGGCCTCCAAATGTTATTTATTTCACTTCCCGAGGTGGAGAAACACTTTTTAAGGCCTCAGAGTGAGTAAATTGGCCATTTTCATTCACGTTTACCCATTCCACAAATCTTGCGTTCAGGGCCCCTGGAAGCATGAAAATCACTTTAAACATCTCATTTTATCTCTAAAAGTGATTATCCACGTACAAATGTGAATTTTAGTTCAAAGACGCAACATTTGAAAACAGACCATTTTTTTAGTTTCTGAAGCATGTCGTAAGGGGGGGTGGTTATCTCTTTTGTCAAAAATTGGGCATTTTTGATTGAACAATAAAGGCCTAAAAATGTTATTTAATTCACTTCCCGTGGTGGAGAATCACTTTTTAAGGCCTCAGAGTGAGTAAATTGGCCATTTTCATTCACGTTTACCCATTCCACAAATCTTGCGTTCAGGGCCCCTGGAAGCATGAAAATCACTTTAAACATCTCATTTTATCTCTAAAAGTGATTATCCACGTACAAATGTGAATTTTAGTTCAAAGACCCAACATTTGAAAACGGACCATTTTTTTAGTTTCTGAAGCATGTCGTAAGGGGGGGTGGTTATCTCTTTCGTCAAAAATTGGGCATTTTTGATTGAACAATAAAGGCCTCCAAATGTTATTTATTTCACTTCCCGAGGTGGAGAAACACTTTTTAAGGCCTCAGAGTGAGTAAATTGGCCATTTTCATTCACGTTTACCCATTCCACAAATCTTGCGTTCAGGGCCCCTGGAAGCATGAAAATCACTTTAAACATCTCATTTTATCTCTAAAAGTGATTATCCACGTACAAATGTGAATTTTAGTTCAAAGACGCAACATTTGAAAACAGACCATTTTTTTAGTTTCTGAAGCATGTCGTAAGGGGGGGTGGTTATCTCTTTTGTCAAAAATTGGGCATTTTTGATTGAACAATAAAGGCCTAAAAATGTTATTTAATTCACTTCCCGTGGTGGAGAATCACTTTTTAAGGCCTCAGAGTGAGTACATTGGCCATTTTCATTCACGTTTACCCATTCCACAAATTTTGCGTTCAGGGCCCCTGGAAGCATGAAAATCACTTTAATCATCTCATTTTATCTCTAAAAGTGATTATCCACGTACAAATTTAAATTTTAGTTCAAAGACGCAATGTTATTTATTTCACTTCCCGTGGTGGAGAAACACTTTTTAAGGCCTCAGAGTGAGTAAATTGGCCCTTTTCATTCACGTTTACCCATTCCACAAATTTTGCGTTCATATCCCCTGGAAGCATGAAAATCACTTTAAACATCTCATTTTATCTCTAAAAGTGATTATCCACGTACAAATGTGAATTTTAGTTCAAAGACGCAACATTTGAAAACGGACCATTTTTTTAGTTTCTGAAGCATGTCGTAAGGGGGGGTGGTTATCTCTTTTGTCAAAAATTGGGCATTTTTGATTGAACAATAAAGGCCTCCAAATGTTATTTATTTCACTTCCCGAGGTGGATAAACACTTTTTAAGGCCTCAGAGTGAGTAAATTGGCCATTCTCATTCATGTTTACCCATTCCACAAATTTTGCGTTCAGGGCCCCTGGAAGCATGAAAATCACTTTAAACATCTCATTTGATCTCTAAAAGTGATTATCCACGTACAAATGTGAATTTTAGTTCAAAGACGCAACATTTGAAAACGGCACATTTTTTTAGTTTCTGGAGCATGTCGTAAGGGGGGGTGGTTATCTCTTTTGTCAAAAATTGGGCATTTTTGATTGAACAATAAAGGCCTCCAAATGTTATTTATTTCACTTCCCGTGGTGGAGAAACACTTTTTAAGGCCTCAGAGTGAGTAAATTGGCCCTTTTCATTCACGTTTACCCATTCCACAAATTTTGCGTTCATATCCCCTGGAAGCATGAAAATCACTTTAAACATCTCATTTTATCTCTAAAAGTGATTATCCACGCACAAATGTGAATTTTAGTTCAAAGACGCAACATTTGAAAACGGACCATTTTTTTAGTTTCTGAAGCATGTCGTAAGGGGGGGTGGTTATCTCTTTTGTCAAAAATTGGGCATTTTTGATTGAACAATAAAGGCATAAAAATGTAATTTAATTCACTTCCTGTGGTGGAGAAACCCTTTTTAAGGCCTCAGAGTGAGTAAATTGGCCATTTTCATTCACGTTTACCCATTCCACAAATTTTGCGTTCAGGGCCCCTGGAAGCATGAAAATCACTTTAAACATCTCATTTTATCTCTAAAAGTGATTATCCACGTACAAATTTAAATTTTAGTTCAAAGACGCAATGTTATTTATTTCACTTCCCGTGGTGGAGAAACACTTTTTAAGGCCTCAGAGTGAGTAAATTGGCCCTTTTCATTCACGTTTACCCATTCCACAAATTTTGCGTTCATATCCCCTGGAAGCATGAAAATCACTTTAAACATCTCATTTTATCTCTAAAAGTGATTATCCACGAACAAATGTGAATTTTAGTTCAAAGACGCAACATTTGAAAACGGACCATTTTTTTATTTTCTGAAGCATGTCGTAAGGGGGGGTGGTTATCTCTTTCGTCAAAAATTGGGCATTTTTGATTGAACAATAAAGGCCTCCAAATGTTATTTATTTCACTTCCCGAGGTGGAGAAACACTTTTTAAGGCCTCAGAGTGAGTAAATTGGCCATTTTCATTCACGTTTACCCATTCCACAAATCTTGCGTTCAGGGCCCCTGGAAGCATGAAAATCACTTTAAACATCTCATTTTATCTCTAAAAGTGATTATCCACGTACAAATGTGAATTTTAGTTCAAAGACGCAACATTTGAAAACAGACCATTTTTTTAGTTTCTGAAGCATGTCGTAAGGGGGGGTGGTTATCTCTTTTGTCAAAAATTGGGCATTTTTGATTGAACAATAAAGGCCTAAAAATGTTATTTAATTCACTTCCCGTGGTGGAGAATCACTTTTTAAGGCCTCAGAGTGAGTAAATTGGCCATTTTCATTCACGTTTACCCATTCCACAAATTTTGCGTTCAGGGCCCCTGGAAGCATGAAAATCACTTTAAACATCTCATTTTATCTCTAAAAGTGATTATCCACGTACAAATTTAAATTTTAGTTCAAAGACGCAATGTTATTTATTTCACTTCCCGTGGTGGAGAAACACTTTTTAAGGCCTCAGAGTGAGTAAATTGGCCCTTTTCATTCACGTTTACCCATTCCACAAATTTTGCGTTCATATCCCCTGGAAGCATGAAAATCACTTTAAACATCTCATTTTATCTCTAAAAGTGATTATCCACGTACAAATGTGAATTTTAGTTCAAAGACGCAACATTTGAAAACGGACCATTTTTTTAGTTTCTGAAGCATGTCGTAAGGGGGGGTGGTTATCTCTTTTGTCAAAAATTGGGCATTTTTGATTGAACAATAAAGGCCTCCAAATGTTATTTATTTCACTTCCCGAGGTGGATAAACACTTTTTAAGGCCTCAGAGTGAGTAAATTGGCCATTCTCATTCATGTTTACCCATTCCACAAATTTTGCGTTCAGGGCCCCTGGAAGCATGAAAATCACTTTAAACATCTCATTTGATCTCTAAAAGTGATTATCCACGTACAAATGTGAATTTTAGTTCAAAGACGCAACATTTGAAAACGGCACATTTTTTTAGTTTCTGGAGCATGTCGTAAGGGGGGGTGGTTATCTCTTTTGTCAAAAATTGGGCATTTTTGATTGAACAATAAAGGCCTCCAAATGTTATTTATTTCACTTCCCGTGGTGGAGAAACACTTTTTAAGGCCTCAGAGTGAGTAAATTGGCCCTTTTCATTCACGTTTACCCATTCCACAAATTTTGCGTTCATATCCCCTGGAAGCATGAAAATCACTTTAAACATCTCATTTTATCTCTAAAAGTGATTATCCACGTACAAATGTGAATTTTAGTTCAAAGACGCAACATTTGAAAACGGACCATTTTTTTAGTTTCTGAAGCATGTCGTAAGGGGGGCTGGTTATCTCTTTTGTCAAAAATTGGGCATTTTTGATTGAACAATAAAGGCCTAAAAATGTAATTTAATTCACTTCCTGTGGTGGAGAAACCCTTTTTAAGGCCTCAGAGTGAGTAAATTGGCCATTTTCATTCACGTTTACCCATTCCAGAAATCTTGCGTTCAGGGCCCGTGGAAGCATGCAAATCACTTTAAACATCTCATTTTATCTCTAAAAGTGATTATCCACGAACAAATGTGAATTTTAGTTCAAAGACGCAACATTTGAAAACGGACCATTTTTTTAGTTTCTGAAGCATGTCGTAAGGGGGGGTGGTTATCTCTTTTGTCAAAAATTGGGCATTTTTGATTGAACAATAAAGGCCTAAAAATGTTATTTAATTCACTTCCCGTGGTGGAGAATCACTTTTTAAGGCCTCAGAGTGAGTAAATTGGCCATTTTCATTCACGTTTACCCATTCCACAAATTTTGCGTTCAGGGCCCCTGGAAGCATGAAAATCACTTTAAACATCTCATTTTATCTCTAAAAGTGATTATCCACGTACAAATTTAAATTTTAGTTCAAAGACGCAATGTTATTTATTTCACTTCCCGTGGTGGAGAAACACTTTTTAAGGCCTCAGAGTGAGTAAATTGGCCCTTTTCATTCACGTTTACCCATTCCACAAATTTTGCGTTCATATCCCCTGGAAGCATGAAAATCACTTTAAACATCTCATTTTATCTCTAAAAGTGATTATCCACGAACAAATGTGAATTTTAGTTCAAAGACGCAACATTTGAAAACGGACCATTTTTTTATTTTCTGAAGCATGGCGTAAGGGGGGGTGGTTATCTCTTTTGTCAAAAATTGGGCATTTTTGATTGAACAATAAAGGCCTAAAAATGTTATTTAATTCACTTCCAGTGGTGGAGAAAGACTTTTTAAGGCCTCAGAGTGAGTAAATTGGCCATTTTCATTCACGTTTACCCATTCCACAAATCTTGCGTTCAGGGCCCCTGGAAGCATGAAAATCACTTTAAACATCTCATTTTATCTCTAAAAGTGATTATCCACGTACAAATGTGAATTTTAGTTCAAAGACCCAACATTTGAAAACGGATCATTTTTTTAGTTTCTGAAGCATGTCGTAAGGGGGGGTGGTTATCTCTTTCGTCAAAAATTGGGCATTTTTGATTGAACAATAAAGGCCTCCAAATGTTATTTATTTCACTTCCCGAGGTGGAGAAACACTTTTTAAGGCCTCAGAGTGAGTAAATTGGCCATTTTCATTCACGTTTACCCATTCCACAAATCTTGCGTTCAGGGCCCCTGGAAGCATGAAAATCACTTTAAACATCTCATTTTATCTCTAAAAGTGATTATCCACGTACAAATGTGAATTTTAGTTCAAAGACGCAACATTTGAAAACAGACCATTTTTTTAGTTTCTGAAGCATGTCGTAAGGGGGGGTGGTTATCTCTTTTGTCAAAAATTGGGCATTTTTGATTGAACAATAAAGGCCTAAAAATGTTATTTAATTCACTTCCCGTGGTGGAGAATCACTTTTTAAGGCCTCAGAGTGAGTAAATTGGCCATTTTCATTCACGTTTACCCATTCCACAAATTTTGCGTTCAGGGCCCCTGGAAGCATGAAAATCACTTTAAACATCTCATTTTATCTCTAAAAGTGATTATCCACGTACAAATGTGAATTTTAGTTCAAAGACGCAACATTTGAAAACGGACCATTTTTTTAGTTTCTGAAGCATGTCGTAAGGGGGGGTGGTTATCTCTTTTGTCAAAAATTGGGCATTTTTGATTGAACAATAAAGGCCTCCAAATGTTATTTATTTCACTTCCCGAGGTGGATAAACACTTTTTAAGGCCTCAGAGTGAGTAAATTGGCCATTCTCATTCATGTTTACCCATTCCACAAATTTTGCGTTCAGGGCCCCTGGAAGCATGAAAATCACTTTAAACATCTAATTTGATCTCTAAAAGTGATTATCCACGTACAAATGTGAATTTTAGTTCAAAGACGCAACATTTGAAAACGGCACATTTTTTTAGTTTCTGGAGCATGTCGTAAGGGGGGGTGGTTATCTCTTTTGTCAAAAATTGGGCATTTTTGATTGAACAATAAAGGCCTCCAAATGTTATTTATTTCACTTCCCGTGGTGGAGAAACACTTTTTAAGGCCTCAGAGTGAGTAAATTGGCCCTTTTCATTCACGTTTACCCATTCCACAAATTTTGCGTTCATATCCCCTGGAAGCATGAAAATCACTTTAAACATCTCATTTTATCTCTAAAAGTGATTATCCACGCACAAATGTGAATTTTAGTTCAAAGACGCAACATTTGAAAACGGACCATTTTTTTAGTTTCTGAAGCATGTCGTAAGGGGGGGTGGTTATCTCTTTTGTCAAAAATTGGGCATTTTTGATTGAACAATAAAGGCCTAAAAATGTAATTTAATTCACTTCCTGTGGTGGAGAAACCCTTTTTAAGGCCTCAGAGTGAGTAAATTGGCCATTTTCATTCACGTTTACCCATTCCACAAATTTTGCGTTCAGGGCCCCTGGAAGCATGAAAATCACTTTAAACATCTCATTTTATCTCTAAAAGTGATTATCCACGTACAAATTTAAATTTTAGTTCAAAGACGCAATGTTATTTATTTCACTTCCCGTGGTGGAGAAACACTTTTTAAGGCCTCAGAGTGAGTAAATTGGCCCTTTTCATTCACGTTTACCCATTCCACAAATTTTGCGTTCATATCCCCTGGAAGCATGAAAATCACTTTAAACATCTCATTTTATCTCTAAAAGTGATTATCCACGAACAAATGTGAATTTTAGTTCAAAGACGCAACATTTGAAAACGGACCATTTTTTTATTTTCTGAAGCATGGCGTAAGGGGGGGTGGTTATCTCTTTTGTCAAAAATTGGGCATTTTTGATTGAACAATAAAGGCCTAAAAATGTTATTTAATTCACTTCCAGTGGTGGAGAAAGACTTTTTAAGGCCTCAGAGTGAGTAAATTGGCCATTTTCATTCACGTTTACCCATTCCACAAATCTTGCGTTCAGGGCCCCTGGAAGCATGAAAATCACTTTAAACATCTCATTTTATCTCTAAAAGTGATTATCCACGTACAAATGTGAATTTTAGTTCAAAGACCCAACATTTGAAAACGGATCATTTTTTTAGTTTCTGAAGCATGTCGTAAGGGGGGGTGGTTATCTCTTTCGTCAAAAATTGGGCATTTTTGATTGAACAATAAAGGCCTCCAAATGTTATTTATTTCACTTCCCGAGGTGGAGAAACACTTTTTAAGGCCTCAGAGTGAGTAAATTGGCCATTTTCATTCACGTTTACCCATTCCACAAATCTTGCGTTCAGGGCCCCTGGAAGCATGAAAATCACTTTAAACATCTCATTTTATCTCTAAAAGTGATTATCCACGTACAAATGTGAATTTTAGTTCAAAGACGCAACATTTGAAAACAGACCATTTTTTTAGTTTCTGAAGCATGTCGTAAGGGGGGGTGGTTATCTCTTTTGTCAAAAATTGGGCATTTTTGATTGAACAATAAAGGCCTAAAAATGTTATTTAATTCACTTCCCGTGGTGGAGAATCACTTTTTAAGGCCTCAGAGTGAGTAAATTGGCCATTTTCATTCACGTTTACCCATTCCACAAATTTTGCGTTCAGGGCCCCTGGAAGCATGAAAATCACTTTAAACATCTCATTTTATCTCTAAAAGTGATTATCCACGTACAAATTTAAATTTTAGTTCAAAGACGCAATGTTATTTATTTCACTTCCCGTGGTGGAGAAACACTTTTTAAGGCCTCAGAGTGAGTAAATTGGCCCTTTTCATTCACGTTTACCCATTCCACAAATTTTGCGTTCATATCCCCTGGAAGCATGAAAATCACTTTAAACATCTCATTTTATCTCTAAAAGTGATTATCCACGTACAAATGTGAATTTTAGTTCAAAGACGCAACATTTGAAAACGGACCATTTTTTTAGTTTCTGAAGCATGTCGTAAGGGGGGGTGGTTATCTCTTTTGTCAAAAATTGGGCATTTTTGATTGAACAATAAAGGCCTAAAAATGTAATTTAATTCACTTCCTGTGGTGGAGAAACCCTTTTTAAGGCCTCAGAGTGAGTAAATTGGCCATTTTCATTCACGTTTACCCATTCCACAAATTTTGCGTTCAGGGCCCCTGGAAGCATGAAAATCACTTTAAACATCTCATTTTATCTCTAAAAGTGATTATCCACGTACAAATTTAAATTTTAGTTCAAAGACGCAATGTTATTTATTTCACTTCCCGTGGTGGAGAAACACTTTTTAAGGCCTCAGAGTGAGTAAATTGGCCCTTTTCATTCACGTTTACCCATTCCACAAATTTTGCGTTCATATCCCCTGGAAGCATGAAAATCACTTTAAACATCTCATTTTATCTCTAAAAGTGATTATCCACGAACAAATGTGAATTTTAGTTCAAAGACGCAACATTTGAAAACGGACCATTTTTTTATTTTCTGAAGCATGGCGTAAGGGGGGGTGGTTATCTCTTTTGTCAAAAATTGGGCATTTTTGATTGAACAATAAAGGCCTAAAAATGTTATTTAATTCACTTCCAGTGGTGGAGAAAGACTTTTTAAGGCCTCAGAGTGAGTAAATTGGCCATTTTCATTCACGTTTACCCATTCCACAAATCTTGCGTTCAGGGCCCCTGGAAGCATGAAAATCACTTTAAACATCTCATTTTATCTCTAAAAGTGATTATCCACGTACAAATGTGAATTTTAGTTCAAAGACCCAACATTTGAAAACGGATCATTTTTTTAGTTTCTGAAGCATGTCGTAAGGGGGGGTGGTTATCTCTTTCGTCAAAAATTGGGCATTTTTGATTGAACAATAAAGGCCTCCAAATGTTATTTATTTCACTTCCCGAGGTGGAGAAACACTTTTTAAGGCCTCAGAGTGAGTAAATTGGCCATTTTCATTCACGTTTACCCATTCCACAAATCTTGCGTTCAGGGCCCCTGGAAGCATGAAAATCACTTTAAACATCTCATTTTATCTCTAAAAGTGATTATCCACGTACAAATGTGAATTTTAGTTCAAAGACGCAACATTTGAAAACAGACCATTTTTTTAGTTTCTGAAGCATGTCGTAAGGGGGGGTGGTTATCTCTTTTGTCAAAAATTGGGCATTTTTGATTGAACAATAAAGGCCTAAAAATGTTATTTAATTCACTTCCCGTGGTGGAGAATCACTTTTTAAGGCCTCAGAGTGAGTAAATTGGCCATTTTCATTCACGTTTACCCATTCCACAAATTTTGCGTTCAGGGCCCCTGGAAGCATGAAAATCACTTTAAACATCTCATTTTATCTCTAAAAGTGATTATCCACGTACAAATTTAAATTTTAGTTCAAAGACGCAATGTTATTTATTTCACTTCCCGTGGTGGAGAAACACTTTTTAAGGCCTCAGAGTGAGTAAATTGGCCCTTTTCATTCACGTTTACCCATTCCACAAATTTTGCGTTCATATCCCCTGGAAGCATGAAAATCACTTTAAACATCTCATTTTATCTCTAAAAGTGATTATCCACGTACAAATGTGAATTTTAGTTCAAAGACGCAACATTTGAAAACGGACCATTTTTTTAGTTTCTGAAGCATGTCGTAAGGGGGGGTGGTTATCTCTTTTGTCAAAAATTGGGCATTTTTGATTGAACAATAAAGGCCTCCAAATGTTATTTATTTCACTTCCCGAGGTGGATAAACACTTTTTAAGGCCTCAGAGTGAGTAAATTGGCCATTCTCATTCATGTTTACCCATTCCACAAATTTTGCGTTCAGGGCCCCTGGAAGCATGAAAATCACTTTAAACATCTCATTTGATCTCTAAAAGTGATTATCCACGTACAAATGTGAATTTTAGTTCAAAGACGCAACATTTGAAAACGGCACATTTTTTTAGTTTCTGGAGCATGTCGTAAGGGGGGGTGGTTATCTCTTTTGTCAAAAATTGGGCATTTTTGATTGAACAATAAAGGCCTCCAAATGTTATTTATTTCACTTCCCGTGGTGGAGAAACACTTTTTAAGGCCTCAGAGTGAGTAAATTGGCCCTTTTCATTCACGTTTACCCATTCCACAAATTTTGCGTTCATATCCCCTGGAAGCATGAAAATCACTTTAAACATCTCATTTTATCTCTAAAAGTGATTATCCACGCACAAATGTGAATTTTAGTTCAAAGACGCAACATTTGAAAACGGACCATTTTTTTAGTTTCTGAAGCATGTCGTAAGGGGGGGTGGTTATCTCTTTTGTCAAAAATTGGGCATTTTTGATTGAACAATAAAGGCCTAAAAATGTAATTTAATTCACTTCCTGTGGTGGAGAAACCCTTTTTAAGGCCTCAGAGTGAGTAAATTGGCCATTTTCATTCACGTTTACCCATTCCAGAAATCTTGCGTTCAGGGCCCGTGGAAGCATGCAAATCACTTTAAACATCTCATTTTATCTCTAAAAGTGATTATCCACGAACAAATGTGAATTTTAGTTCAAAGACGCAACATTTGAAAACGGACCATTTTTTTAGTTTCTGAAGCATGTCGTAAGGGGGGGTGGTTATCTCTTTTGTCAAAAATTGGGCATTTTTGATTGAACAATAAAGGCCTAAAAATGTTATTTAATTCACTTCCCGTGGTGGAGAAACACTTTTTAAGGCCTCAGAGTGAGTAAATTGGCCATTTTGATTCACGTTTACCCATTCCACAAATTTTGCGTTCAGGGCCCCTGGAAGCATGAAAATCACTTTAACCCCTTCAGCGCGGCGCGGATTACCGCGCTGTGCTGAAGGATTCATGCACGGGCGGGGCCGTGACGGAGCGGTTCCGTCATCCGCACAGCGCGACCGACGCGCATGACGGAACCGCTCCGTCACACGCATCGAAGGGGTTAAACATCTCATTTTATCTCTAAAAGTGATTATCCACGTACAAATGTGAATTTTAGTTCAAAGACCCAACATTTGAAAACGGACCATTTTTTTAGTTTCTGAAGCATGTCGTAAGGGGGGGTGGTTATCTCTTTCGTCAAAAATTGGGCATTTTTGATTGAACAATAAAGGCCTCCAAATGTTATTTATTTCACTTCCCGAGGTGGAGAAACACTTTTTAAGGCCTCAGAGTGAGTAAATTGGCCATTTTCATTCACGTTTACCCATTCCACAAATCTTGCGTTCAGGGCCCCTGGAAGCATGAAAATCACTTTAAACATCTCATTTTATCTCTAAAAGTGATTATCCACGTACAAATGTGAATTTTAGTTCAAAGACGCAACATTTGAAAACAGACCATTTTTTTAGTTTCTGAAGCATGTCGTAAGGGGGGGTGGTTATCTCTTTTGTCAAAAATTGGGCATTTTTGATTGAACAATAAAGGCCTAAAAATGTTATTTAATTCACTTCCCGTGGTGGAGAATCACTTTTTAAGGCCTCAGAGTGAGTAAATTGGCCATTTTCATTCACGTTTACCCATTCCACAAATCTTGCGTTCAGGGCCCCTGGAAGCATGAAAATCACTTTAAACATCTCATTTTATCTCTAAAAGTGATTATCCACGTACAAATGTGAATTTTAGTTCAAAGACCCAACATTTGAAAACGGACCATTTTTTTAGTTTCTGAAGCATGTCGTAAGGGGGGGTGGTTATCTCTTTCGTCAAAAATTGGGCATTTTTGATTGAACAATAAAGGCCTCCAAATGTTATTTATTTCACTTCCCGAGGTGGAGAAACACTTTTTAAGGCCTCAGAGTGAGTAAATTGGCCATTTTCATTCACGTTTACCCATTCCACAAATCTTGCGTTCAGGGCCCCTGGAAGCATGAAAATCACTTTAAACATCTCATTTTATCTCTAAAAGTGATTATCCACGTACAAATGTGAATTTTAGTTCAAAGACGCAACATTTGAAAACAGACCATTTTTTTAGTTTCTGAAGCATGTCGTAAGGGGGGGTGGTTATCTCTTTTGTCAAAAATTGGGCATTTTTGATTGAACAATAAAGGCCTAAAAATGTTATTTAATTCACTTCCCGTGGTGGAGAATCACTTTTTAAGGCCTCAGAGTGAGTACATTGGCCATTTTCATTCACGTTTACCCATTCCACAAATTTTGCGTTCAGGGCCCCTGGAAGCATGAAAATCACTTTAATCATCTCATTTTATCTCTAAAAGTGATTATCCACGTACAAATTTAAATTTTAGTTCAAAGACGCAATGTTATTTATTTCACTTCCCGTGGTGGAGAAACACTTTTTAAGGCCTCAGAGTGAGTAAATTGGCCCTTTTCATTCACGTTTACCCATTCCACAAATTTTGCGTTCATATCCCCTGGAAGCATGAAAATCACTTTAAACATCTCATTTTATCTCTAAAAGTGATTATCCACGTACAAATGTGAATTTTAGTTCAAAGACGCAACATTTGAAAACGGACCATTTTTTTAGTTTCTGAAGCATGTCGTAAGGGGGGGTGGTTATCTCTTTTGTCAAAAATTGGGCATTTTTGATTGAACAATAAAGGCCTCCAAATGTTATTTATTTCACTTCCCGAGGTGGATAAACACTTTTTAAGGCCTCAGAGTGAGTAAATTGGCCATTCTCATTCATGTTTACCCATTCCACAAATTTTGCGTTCAGGGCCCCTGGAAGCATGAAAATCACTTTAAACATCTCATTTGATCTCTAAAAGTGATTATCCACGTACAAATGTGAATTTTAGTTCAAAGACGCAACATTTGAAAACGGCACATTTTTTTAGTTTCTGGAGCATGTCGTAAGGGGGGGTGGTTATCTCTTTTGTCAAAAATTGGGCATTTTTGATTGAACAATAAAGGCCTCCAAATGTTATTTATTTCACTTCCCGTGGTGGAGAAACACTTTTTAAGGCCTCAGAGTGAGTAAATTGGCCCTTTTCATTCACGTTTACCCATTCCACAAATTTTGCGTTCATATCCCCTGGAAGCATGAAAATCACTTTAAACATCTCATTTTATCTCTAAAAGTGATTATCCACGCACAAATGTGAATTTTAGTTCAAAGACGCAACATTTGAAAACGGACCATTTTTTTAGTTTCTGAAGCATGTCGTAAGGGGGGGTGGTTATCTCTTTTGTCAAAAATTGGGCATTTTTGATTGAACAATAAAGGCCTAAAAATGTAATTTAATTCACTTCCTGTGGTGGAGAAACCCTTTTTAAGGCCTCAGAGTGAGTAAATTGGCCATTTTCATTCACGTTTACCCATTCCACAAATTTTGCGTTCAGGGCCCCTGGAAGCATGAAAATCACTTTAAACATCTCATTTTATCTCTAAAAGTGATTATCCACGTACAAATTTAAATTTTAGTTCAAAGACGCAATGTTATTTATTTCACTTCCCGTGGTGGAGAAACCCTTTTTAAGGCCTCAGAGTGAGTAAATTGGCCCTTTTCATTCACGTTTACCCATTCCACAAATTTTGCGTTCATATCCCCTGGAAGCATGAAAATCACTTTAAACATCTCATTTTATCTCTAAAAGTGATTATCCACGAACAAATGTGAATTTTAGTTCAAAGACGCAACATTTGAAAACGGACCATTTTTTTATTTTCTGAAGCATGTCGTAAGGGGGGGTGGTTATCTCTTTCGTCAAAAATTGGGCATTTTTGATTGAACAATAAAGGCCTCCAAATGTTATTTATTTCACTTCCCGAGGTGGAGAAACACTTTTTAAGGCCTCAGAGTGAGTAAATTGGCCATTTTCATTCACGTTTACCCATTCCACAAATCTTGCGTTCAGGGCCCCTGGAAGCATGAAAATCACTTTAAACATCTCATTTTATCTCTAAAAGTGATTATCCACGTACAAATGTGAATTTTAGTTCAAAGACGCAACATTTGAAAACAGACCATTTTTTTAGTTTCTGAAGCATGTCGTAAGGGGGGGTGGTTATCTCTTTTGTCAAAAATTGGGCATTTTTGATTGAACAATAAAGGCCTAAAAATGTTATTTAATTCACTTCCCGTGGTGGAGAATCACTTTTTAAGGCCTCAGAGTGAGTAAATTGGCCATTTTCATTCACGTTTACCCATTCCACAAATTTTGCGTTCAGGGCCCCTGGAAGCATGAAAATCACTTTAAACATCTCATTTTATCTCTAAAAGTGATTATCCACGTACAAATTTAAATTTTAGTTCAAAGACGCAATGTTATTTATTTCACTTCCCGTGGTGGAGAAACACTTTTTAAGGCCTCAGAGTGAGTAAATTGGCCCTTTTCATTCACGTTTACCCATTCCACAAATTTTGCGTTCATATCCCCTGGAAGCATGAAAATCACTTTAAACATCTCATTTTATCTCTAAAAGTGATTATCCACGTACAAATGTGAATTTTAGTTCAAAGACGCAACATTTGAAAACGGACCATTTTTTTAGTTTCTGAAGCATGTCGTAAGGGGGGGTGGTTATCTCTTTTGTCAAAAATTGGGCATTTTTGATTGAACAATAAAGGCCTCCAAATGTTATTTATTTCACTTCCCGAGGTGGATAAACACTTTTTAAGGCCTCAGAGTGAGTAAATTGGCCATTCTCATTCATGTTTACCCATTCCACAAATTTTGCGTTCAGGGCCCCTGGAAGCATGAAAATCACTTTAAACATCTCATTTGATCTCTAAAAGTGATTATCCACGTACAAATGTGAATTTTAGTTCAAAGACGCAACATTTGAAAACGGCACATTTTTTTAGTTTCTGGAGCATGTCGTAAGGGGGGGTGGTTATCTCTTTTGTCAAAAATTGGGCATTTTTGATTGAACAATAAAGGCCTCCAAATGTTATTTATTTCACTTCCCGTGGTGGAGAAACACTTTTTAAGGCCTCAGAGTGAGTAAATTGGCCCTTTTCATTCACGTTTACCCATTCCACAAATTTTGCGTTCATATCCCCTGGAAGCATGAAAATCACTTTAAACATCTCATTTTATCTCTAAAAGTGATTATCCACGCACAAATGTGAATTTTAGTTCAAAGACGCAACATTTGAAAACGGACCATTTTTTTAGTTTCTGAAGCATGTCGTAAGGGGGGGTGGTTATCTCTTTTGTCAAAAATTGGGCATTTTTGATTGAACAATAAAGGCCTAAAAATGTAATTTAATTCACTTCCTGTGGTGGAGAAACCCTTTTTAAGGCCTCAGAGTGAGTAAATTGGCCATTTTCATTCACGTTTACCCATTCCAGAAATCTTGCGTTCAGGGCCCGTGGAAGCATGCAAATCACTTTAAACATCTCATTTTATCTCTAAAAGTGATTATCCACGAACAAATGTGAATTTTAGTTCAAAGACGCAACATTTGAAAACGGACCATTTTTTTAGTTTCTGAAGCATGTCGTAAGGGGGGGTGGTTATCTCTTTTGTCAAAAATTGGGCATTTTTGATTGAACAATAAAGGCCTAAAAATGTTATTTAATTCACTTCCCGTGGTGGAGAAACACTTTTTAAGGCCTCAGAGTGAGTAAATTGGCCATTTTGATTCACGTTTACCCATTCCACAAATTTTGCGTTCAGGGCCCCTGGAAGCATGAAAATCACTTTAACCCCTTCAGCGCGGCGCGGATTACCGCGCTGTGCTGAAGGATTCATGCACGGGCGGGGCCGTGACGGAGCGGTTCCGTCATCCGCACAGCGCGACCGACGCGCATGACGGAACCGCTCCGTCACACGCATCGAAGGGGTTAAACATCTCATTTTATCTCTAAAAGTGATTATCCACGTACAAATGTGAATTTTAGTTCAAAGACCCAACATTTGAAAACGGACCATTTTTTTAGTTTCTGAAGCATGTCGTAAGGGGGGGTGGTTATCTCTTTCGTCAAAAATTGGGCATTTTTGATTGAACAATAAAGGCCTCCAAATGTTATTTATTTCACTTCCCGAGGTGGAGAAACACTTTTTAAGGCCTCAGAGTGAATAAATTGGCCATTTTCATTCACGTTTACCCATTCCACAAATCTTGCGTTCAGGGCCCCTGGAAGCATGAAAATCACTTTAAACATCTCATTTTATCTCTAAAAGTGATTATCCACGTACAAATGTGAATTTTAGTTCAAAGACGCAACATTTGAAAACAGACCATTTTTTTAGTTTCTGAAGCATGTCGTAAGGGGGGGTGGTTATCTCTTTTGTCAAAAATTGGGCATTTTTGATTGAACAATAAAGGCCTAAAAATGTTATTTATTTCACTTCCCGAGGTGGAGAAACACTTTTTAAGGCCTCAGAGTGAGTAAATTGGCCATTTTCATTCACGTTTACCCATTCCACAAATCTTGCGTTCAGGGCCCCTGGAAGCATGAAAATCACTTTAAACATCTCATTTTATCTCTAAAAGTGATTATCCACGTACAAATGTGAATTTTAGTTCAAAGACGCAACATTTGAAAACAGACCATTTTTTTAGTTTCTGAAGCATGTCGTAAGGGGGGGTGGTTATCTCTTTTGTCAAAAATTGGGCATTTTTGATTGAACAATAAAGGCCTAAAAATGTTATTTAATTCACTTCCCGTGGTGGAGAATCACTTTTTAAGGCCTCAGAGTGAGTAAATTGGCCATTTTCATTCACGTTTACCCATTCCACAAATCTTGCGTTCAGGGCCCCTGGAAGCATGAAAATCACTTTAAACATCTCATTTTATCTCTAAAAGTGATTATCCACGTACAAATGTGAATTTTAGTTCAAAGACCCAACATTTGAAAACGGACCATTTTTTTAGTTTCTGAAGCATGTCGTAAGGGGGGGTGGTTATCTCTTTCGTCAAAAATTGGGCATTTTTGATTGAACAATAAAGGCCTCCAAATGTTATTTATTTCACTTCCCGAGGTGGAGAAACACTTTTTAAGGCCTCAGAGTGAGTAAATTGGCCATTTTCATTCACGTTTACCCATTCCACAAATCTTGCGTTCAGGGCCCCTGGAAGCATGAAAATCACTTTAAACATCTCATTTTATCTCTAAAAGTGATTATCCACGTACAAATGTGAATTTTAGTTCAAAGACGCAACATTTGAAAACAGACCATTTTTTTAGTTTCTGAAGCATGTCGTAAGGGGGGGTGGTTATCTCTTTTGTCAAAAATTGGGCATTTTTGATTGAACAATAAAGGCCTAAAAATGTTATTTAATTCACTTCCCGTGGTGGAGAATCACTTTTTAAGGCCTCAGAGTGAGTAAATTGGCCATTTTCATTCACGTTTACCCATTCCACAAATTTTGCGTTCAGGGCCCCTGGAAGCATGAAAATCACTTTAATCATCTCATTTTATCTCTAAAAGTGATTATCCACGTACAAATTTAAATTTTAGTTCAAAGACGCAATGTTATTTATTTCACTTCCCGTGGTGGAGAAACACTTTTTAAGGCCTCAGAGTGAGTAAATTGGCCCTTTTCATTCACGTTTACCCATTCCACAAATTTTGCGTTCATATCCCCTGGAAGCATGAAAATCACTTTAAACATCTCATTTTATCTCTAAAAGTGATTATCCACGTACAAATGTGAATTTTAGTTCAAAGACGCAACATTTGAAAACGGACCATTTTTTTAGTTTCTGAAGCATGTCGTAAGGGGGGGTGGTTATCTCTTTTGTCAAAAATTGGGCATTTTTGATTGAACAATAAAGGCCTCCAAATGTTATTTATTTCACTTCCCGAGGTGGATAAACACTTTTTAAGGCCTCAGAGTGAGTAAATTGGCCATTCTCATTCACGTTTACCCATTCCACAAATTTTGCGTTCAGGGCCCCTGGAAGCATGAAAATCACTTTAAACATCTCATTTGATCTCTAAAAGTGATTATCCACGTACAAATGTGAATTTTAGTTCAAAGACGCAACATTTGAAAACGGCACATTTTTTTAGTTTCTGGAGCATGTCGTAAGGGGGGGTGGTTATCTCTTTTGTCAAAAATTGGGCATTTTTGATTGAACAATAAAGGCCTCCAAATATTATTTATTTCACTTCCCGTGGTGGAGAAACACTTTTTAAGGCCTCAGAGTGAGTAAATTGGCCATTATCATTCCCGTTTACCCATTCCACAAATTTTGCGTTCAGGGCCCCTGGAAGCATGAAAATCACTTTAAACATCTCATTTTATCTCTAAAAGTGATTATCCACGAACAAATGTGAATTTTAGTTCAAAGACGCAACATTTGAAAACGGACCATTTTTTTATTTTCTGAAGCATGGCGTAAGGGGGGGTGGTTATCTCTTTTGTCAAAAATTGGGCATTTTTGATTGAACAATAAAGGCCTAAAAATGTTATTTAATTCACTTCCAGTGGTGGAGAAAGACTTTTTAAGGCCTCAGAGTGAGTAAATTGGCCATTTTCATTCACGTTTACCCATTCCACAAATTTTGCGTTCATATCCCCTGGAAGCATGAAAATCACTTTAAACATCTCATTTTATCTCTAAAAGTGATTATCCACGTACAAATGTGAATTTTAGTTCAAAGACGCAACATTTGAAAACGGACCATTTTTTTAGTTTCTGAAGCATGTCGTAAGGGGGGGTGGTTATCTCTTTTGTCAAAAATTGGGCATTTTTGATTGAACAATAAAGGCCTCCAAATGTTATTTATTTCACTTCCCGAGGTGGATAAACACTTTTTAAGGCCTCAGAGTGAGTAAATTGGCCATTCTCATTCACGTTTACCCATTCCACAAATTTTGCGTTCAGGGCCCCTGGAAGCATGAAAATCACTTTAAACATCTCATTTGATCTCTAAAAGTGATTATCCACGTACAAATGTGAATTTTAGTTCAAAGACGCAACATTTGAAAACGGCACATTTTTTTAGTTTCTGGAGCATGTCGTAAGGGGGGTGGTTATCTCTTTTGTCAAAAATTGGGCATTTTTGATTGAACAATAAAGGCCTCCAAATATTATTTATTTCACTTCCCGAGGTTGAGAAACACTTTTTAAGGCCTCAGAGTGAGTAAATTGGCCATTTTCATTCACGTTTACCCATTCCACAAATCTTGCGTTCAGGGCCCCTGGAAGCATGAAAATCACTTTAAACATCTCATTTTATCTCTAAAAGTGATTATCCACGTACAAATGTGAATTTTAGTTCAAAGACGCAACATTTGAAAACAGACCATTTTTTTAGTTTCTGAAGCATGTCGTAAGGGGGGGTGGTTATCTCTTTTGTCAAAAATTGGGCATTTTTGATTGAACAATAAAGGCCTAAAAATGTTATTTAATTCACTTCCCGTGGTGGAGAATCACTTTTTAAGGCCTCAGAGTGAGTAAATTGGCCATTTTCATTCACGTTTACCCATTCCACAAATTTTGCGTTCAGGGCCCCTGGAAGCATGAAAATCACTTTAAACATCTCATTTTATCTCTAAAAGTGATTATCCACGTACAAATTTAAATTTTAGTTCAAAGACGCAATGTTATTTATTTCACTTCCCGTGGTGGAGAAACACTTTTTAAGGCCTCAGAGTGAGTAAATTGGCCCTTTTCATTCACGTTTACCCATTCCACAAATTTTGCGTTCATATCCCCTGGAAGCATGAAAATCACTTTAAACATCTCATTTTATCTCTAAAAGTGATTATCCACGTACAAATGTGAATTTTAGTTCAAAGACGCAACATTTGAAAACGGACCATTTTTTTAGTTTCTGAAACATGTCGTAAGGGGGGGTGGTTATCTCTTTTGTCAAAAATTGGGCATTTTTGATTGAACAATAAAGGCCTCCAAATGTTATTTATTTCACTTCCCGAGGTGGATAAACACTTTTTAAGGCCTCAGAGTGAGTAAATTGGCCATTCTCATTCACGTTTACCCATTCCACAAATTTTGCGTTCAGGGCCCCTGGAAGCATGAAAATCACTTTAAACATCTCATTTGATCTCTAAAAGTGATTATCCACGTACAAATGTGAATTTTAGTTCAAAGACGCAACATTTGAAAACGGCACATTTTTTTAGTTTCTGGAGCATGTCGTAAGGGGGGGTGGTTATCTCTTTTGTCAAAAATTGGGCATTTTTGATTGAACAATAAAGGCCTCCAAATGTTATTTATTTCACTTCCCGTGGTGGAGAAACACTTTTTAAGGCCTCAGAGTGAGTAAATTGGCCCTTTTCATTCACGTTTACCCATTCCACAAATTTTGCGTTCATATCCCCTGGAAGCATGAAAATCACTTTAAACATCTCATTTTATCTCTAAAAGTGATTATCCACGTACAAATGTGAATTTTAGTTCAAAGACGCAACATTTGAAAACGGACCATTTTTTTAGTTTCTGAAGCATGTCGTAAGGGGGGGTGGTTATCTCTTTTGTCAAAAATTGGGCATTTTTGATTGAACAATAAAGGCCTAAAAATGTTATTTAATTCACTTCCCGTGGTGGAGAAACACTTTTTAAGGCCTCAGAGTGAGTAAATTGGCCATTTTGATTCACGTTTACCCATTCCACAAATTTTGCGTTCAGGGCCCCTGGAAGCATGAAAATCACTTTAAACATCTCATTTTATCTCTAAAAGTGATTATCCACGAACAAATGTGAATTTTAGTTCAAAGACGCAACATTTGAAAACGGACCATTTTTTTAGTTTCTGAAGCATGTCGTAAGGGGGGTGGTTATCTCTTTTGTCAAAAATTGGGCATTTTTGATTGAACAATAAAGGCCTAAAAATGTTATTTAATTCACTTCCCGTGGTGGAGAAACACTTTTTAAGGCCTCAGAGTGAGTAAATTGGCCATTTTGATTCACGTTTACCCATTCCACAAATTTTGCGTTCAGGGCCCCTGGAAGCATGAAAATCACTTTAAACATCTCATTTTATCTCTAAAAGTGATTATCCACGTACAAATGTGAATTTTAGTTCAAAGACCCAACATTTGAAAACGGACCATTTTTTTAGTTTCTGAAGCATGTCGTAAGGGGGGGTGGTTATCTCTTTCGTCAAAAATTGGGCATTTTTGATTGAACAATAAAGGCCTCCAAATGTTATTTATTTCACTTCCCGAGGTGGAGAAACACTTTTTAAGGCCTCAGAGTGAGTAAATTGGCCATTTTCATTCACGTTTACCCATTCCACAAATCTTGCGTTCAGGGCCCCTGGAAGCATGAAAATCACTTTAAACATCTCATTTTATCTCTAAAAGTGATTATCCACGTACAAATGTGAATTTTAGTTCAAAGACGCAACATTTGAAAACAGACCATTTTTTTAGTTTCTGAAGCATGTCGTAAGGGGGGGTGGTTATCTCTTTTGTCAAAAATTGGGCATTTTTGATTGAACAATAAAGGCCTAAAAATGTTATTTAATTCACTTCCCGTGGTGGAGAATCACTTTTTAAGGCCTCAGAGTGAGTAAATTGGCCATTTTCATTCACGTTTACCCATTCCACAAATTTTGCGTTCAGGGCCCCTGGAAGCATGAAAATCACTTTAAACATCTCATTTTATCTCTAAAAGTGATTATCCACGTACAAATTTAAATTTTAGTTCAAAGACGCAATGTTATTTATTTCACTTCCCGTGGTGGAGAAACACTTTTTAAGGCCTCAGAGTGAGTAAATTGGCCCTTTTCATTCACGTTTACCCATTCCACAAATTTTGCGTTCATATCCCCTGGAAGCATGAAAATCACTTTAAACATCTCATTTTATCTCTAAAAGTGATTATCCACGTACAAATGTGAATTTTAGTTCAAAGACGCAACATTTGAAAACGGACCATTTTTTTAGTTTCTGAAACATGTCGTAAGGGGGGGTGGTTATCTCTTTTGTCAAAAATTGGGCATTTTTGATTGAACAATAAAGGCCTCCAAATGTTATTTATTTCACTTCCCGAGGTGGATAAACACTTTTTAAGGCCTCAGAGTGAGTAAATTGGCCATTCTCATTCACGTTTACCCATTCCACAAATTTTGCGTTCAGGGCCCCTGGAAGCATGAAAATCACTTTAAACATCTCATTTGATCTCTAAAAGTGATTATCCACGTACAAATGTGAATTTTAGTTCAAAGACGCAACATTTGAAAACGGCACATTTTTTTAGTTTCTGGAGCATGTCGTAAGGGGGGGTGGTTATCTCTTTTGTCAAAAATTGGGCATTTTTGATTGAACAATAAAGGCCTCCAAATGTTATTTATTTCACTTCCCGTGGTGGAGAAACACTTTTTAAGGCCTCAGAGTGAGTAAATTGGCCCTTTTCATTCACGTTTACCCATTCCACAAATTTTGCGTTCATATCCCCTGGAAGCATGAAAATCACTTTAAACATCTCATTTTATCTCTAAAAGTGATTATCCACGTACAAATGTGAATTTTAGTTCAAAGACGCAACATTTGAAAACGGACCATTTTTTTAGTTTCTGAAGCATGTCGTAAGGGGGGGTGGTTATCTCTTTTGTCAAAAATTGGGCATTTTTGATTGAACAATAAAGGCCTAAAAATGTTATTTAATTCACTTCCCGTGGTGGAGAAACACTTTTTAAGGCCTCAGAGTGAGTAAATTGGCCATTTTGATTCACGTTTACCCATTCCACAAATTTTGCGTTCAGGGCCCCTGGAAGCATGAAAATCACTTTAAACATCTCATTTTATCTCTAAAAGTGATTATCCACGAACAAATGTGAATTTTAGTTCAAAGACGCAACATTTGAAAACGGACCATTTTTTTAGTTTCTGAAGCATGTCGTAAGGGGGGTGGTTATCTCTTTTGTCAAAAATTGGGCATTTTTGATTGAACAATAAAGGCCTAAAAATGTTATTTAATTCACTTCCCGTGGTGGAGAAACACTTTTTAAGGCCTCAGAGTGAGTAAATTGGCCATTTTGATTCACGTTTACCCATTCCACAAATTTTGCGTTCAGGGCCCCTGGAAGCATGAAAATCACTTTAAACATCTCATTTTATCTCTAAAAGTGATTATCCACGTACAAATGTGAATTTTAGTTCAAAGACCCAACATTTGAAAACGGACCATTTTTTTAGTTTCTGAAGCATGTCGTAAGGGGGGGTGGTTATCTCTTTCGTCAAAAATTGGGCATTTTTGATTGAACAATAAAGGCCTCCAAATGTTATTTATTTCACTTCCCGAGGTGGAGAAACACTTTTTAAGGCCTCAGAGTGAGTAAATTGGCCATTTTCATTCACGTTTACCCATTCCACAAATCTTGCGTTCAGGGCCCCTGGAAGCATGAAAATCACTTTAAACATCTCATTTTATCTCTAAAAGTGATTATCCACGTACAAATGTGAATTTTAGTTCAAAGACGCAACATTTGAAAACAGACCATTTTTTTAGTTTCTGAAGCATGTCGTAAGGGGGGGTGGTTATCTCTTTTGTCAAAAATTGGGCATTTTTGATTGAACAATAAAGGCCTAAAAATGTTATTTAATTCACTTCCCGTGGTGGAGAATCACTTTTTAAGGCCTCAGAGTGAGTAAATTGGCCATTTTCATTCACGTTTACCCATTCCACAAATTTTGCGTTCAGGGCCCCTGGAAGCATGAAAATCACTTTAAACATCTCATTTTATCTCTAAAAGTGATTATCCACGTACAAATTTAAATTTTAGTTCAAAGACGCAATGTTATTTATTTCACTTCCCGTGGTGGAGAAACACTTTTTAAGGCCTCAGAGTGAGTAAATTGGCCCTTTTCATTCACGTTTACCCATTCCACAAATTTTGCGTTCATATCCCCTGGAAGCATGAAAATCACTTTAAACATCTCATTTTATCTCTAAAAGTGATTATCCACGAACAAATGTGAATTTTAGTTCAAAGACGCAACATTTGAAAACGGACCATTTTTTTATTTTCTGAAGCATGGCGTAAGGGGGGGTGGTTATCTCTTTTGTCAAAAATTGGGCATTTTTGATTGAACAATAAAGGCCTAAAAATGTTATTTAATTCACTTCCAGTGGTGGAGAAAGACTTTTTAAGGCCTCAGAGTGAGTAAATTGGCCATTTTCATTCACGTTTACCCATTCCACAAATCTTGCGTTCAGGGCCCCTGGAAGCATGAAAATCACTTTAAACATCTCATTTTATCTCTAAAAGTGATTATCCACGTACAAATGTGAATTTTAGTTCAAAGACCCAACATTTGAAAACGGACCATTTTTTTAGTTTCTGAAGCATGTCGTAAGGGGGGGTGGTTATCTCTTTCGTCAAAAATTGGGCATTTTTGATTGAACAATAAAGGCCTCCAAATGTTATTTATTTCACTTCCCGAGGTGGAGAAACACTTTTTAAGGCCTCAGAGTGAGTAAATTGGCCATTTTCATTCACGTTTACCCATTCCACAAATCTTGCGTTCAGGGCCCCGGGAAGCATGAAAATCACTTTAAACATCTCATTTTATCTCTAAAAGTGATTATCCACGTACAAATGTGAATTTTAGTTCAAAGACCCAACATTTGAAAACGGACCATTTTTTTAGTTTCTGAAGCATGTCGTAAGGGGGGGTGGTTATCTCTTTCGTCAAAAATTGGGCATTTTTGATTGAACAATAAAGGCCTCCAAATGTTATTTATTTCACTTCCCGAGGTGGAGAAACACTTTTTAAGGCCTCAGAGTGAGTAAATTGGCCATTTTCATTCACGTTTACCCATTCCACAAATCTTGCGTTCAGGGCCCCTGGAAGCATGAAAATCACTTTAAACATCTCATTTTATCTCTAAAAGTGATTATCCACGTACAAATGTGAATTTTAGTTCAAAGACGCAACATTTGAAAACAGACCATTTTTTTAGTTTCTGAAGCATGTCGTAAGGGGGGGTGGTTATCTCTTTTGTCAAAAATTGGGCATTTTTGATTGAACAATAAAGGCCTAAAAATGTTATTTAATTCACTTCCCGTGGTGGAGAATCACTTTTTAAGGCCTCAGAGTGAGTAAATTGGCCATTTTCATTCACGTTTACCCATTCCACAAATTTTGCGTTCAGGGCCCCTGGAAGCATGAAAATCACTTTAAACATCTCATTTTATCTCTAAAAGTGATTATCCACGTACAAATTTAAATTTTAGTTCAAAGACGCAATGTTATTTATTTCACTTCCCGTGGTGGAGAAACACTTTTTAAGGCCTCAGAGTGAGTAAATTGGCCCTTTTCATTCACGTTTACCCATTCCACAAATTTTGCGTTCATATCCCCTGGAAGCATGAAAATCACTTTAAACATCTCATTTTATCTCTAAAAGTGATTATCCACGTACAAATGTGAATTTTAGTTCAAAGACGCAACATTTGAAAACGGACCATTTTTTTCGTTTCTGAAGCATGTCGTAAGGGGGGGTGGTTATCTCTTTTGTCAAAAATTGGGCATTTTTGATTGAACAATAAAGGCCTCCAAATGTTATTTATTTCACTTCCCGAGGTGGATAAACACTTTTTAAGGCCTCAGAGTGAGTAAATTGGCCATTCTCATTCACGTTTACCCATTCCACAAATTTTGCGTTCAGGGCCCCTGGAAGCATGAAAATCACTTTAAACATCTCATTTGATCTCTAAAAGTGATTATCCACGTACAAATGTGAATTTTAGTTCAAAGACGCAACATTTGAAAACGGCACATTTTTTTAGTTTCTGGAGCATGTCGTAAGGGGGGGTGGTTATCTCTTTTGTCAAAAATTGGGCATTTTTGATTGAACAATAAAGGCCTCCAAATGTTATTTATTTCACTTCCCGTGGTGGAGAAACACTTTTTAAGGCCTCAGAGTGAGTAAATTGGCCATTATCATTCCCGTTTACCCATTCCACAAATTTTCGGTTCATGGCCCTTGGAAGCATGAAAATCACTTTAAACATCTCATTTTATCTCTAAAAGTGATTATCCACGAAAAAATGTGAATTTTAGTTCAAAGACGCAACATTTGAAAACGGACCATTTTTTTATTTTCTGAAGCATGGCGTAAGGGGGGGTGGTTATCTCTTTTGTCAAAAATTGGGCATTTTTGATTGAACAATAAAGGCCTAAAAATGTTATTTAATTCACTTCCAGTGGTGGAGAAAGACTTTTTAAGGCCTCAGAGTGAGTAAATTGGCCATTTTCATTCACGTTTACCCATTCCACAAATCTTGCGTTCAGGGCCCCTGGAAGCATGAAAATCACTTTAAACATCTCATTTTATCTCTAAAAGTGATTATCCACGTACAAATGTGAATTTTAGTTCAAAGACCCAACATTTGAAAACGGACCATTTTTTTAGTTTCTGAAGCATGTCGTAAGGGGGGGTGGTTATCTCTTTCGTCAAAAATTGGGCATTTTTGATTGAACAATAAAGGCCTCCAAATGTTATTTATTTCACTTCCCGAGGTGGAGAAACACTTTTTAAGGCCTCAGAGTGAGTAAATTGGCCATTTTCATTCACGTTTACCCATTCCACAAATCTTGCGTTCAGGGCCCCGGGAAGCATGAAAATCACTTTAAACATCTCATTTTATCTCTAAAAGTGATTATCCACGTACAAATGTGAATTTTAGTTCAAAGACCCAACATTTGAAAACGGACCATTTTTTTAGTTTCTGAAGCATGTCGTAAGGGGGGGTGGTTATCTCTTTCGTCAAAAATTGGGCATTTTTGATTGAACAATAAAGGCCTCCAAATGTTATTTATTTCACTTCCCGAGGTGGAGAAACACTTTTTAAGGCCTCAGAGTGAGTAAATTGGCCATTTTCATTCACGTTTACCCATTCCACAAATCTTGCGTTCAGGGCCCCTGGAAGCATGAAAATCACTTTAAACATCTCATTTTATCTCTAAAAGTGATTATCCACGTACAAATGTGAATTTTAGTTCAAAGACGCAACATTTGAAAACAGACCATTTTTTTAGTTTCTGAAGCATGTCGTAAGGGGGGGTGGTTATCTCTTTTGTCAAAAATTGGGCATTTTTGATTGAACAATAAAGGCCTAAAAATGTTATTTAATTCACTTCCCGTGGTGGAGAATCACTTTTTAAGGCCTCAGAGTGAGTAAATTGGCCATTTTCATTCACGTTTACCCATTCCACAAATTTTGCGTTCAGGGCCCCTGGAAGCATGAAAATCACTTTAAACATCTCATTTTATCTCTAAAAGTGATTATCCACGTACAAATTTAAATTTTAGTTCAAAGACGCAATGTTATTTATTTCACTTCCCGTGGTGGAGAAACACTTTTTAAGGCCTCAGAGTGAGTAAATTGGCCCTTTTCATTCACGTTTACCCATTCCACAAATTTTGCGTTCATATCCCCTGGAAGCATGAAAATCACTTTAAACATCTCATTTTATCTCTAAAAGTGATTATCCACGTACAAATGTGAATTTTAGTTCAAAGACGCAACATTTGAAAACGGACCATTTTTTTCGTTTCTGAAGCATGTCGTAAGGGGGGGTGGTTATCTCTTTTGTCAAAAATTGGGCATTTTTGATTGAACAATAAAGGCCTCCAAATGTTATTTATTTCACTTCCCGAGGTGGATAAACACTTTTTAAGGCCTCAGAGTGAGTAAATTGGCCATTCTCATTCACGTTTACCCATTCCACAAATTTTGCGTTCAGGGCCCCTGGAAGCATGAAAATCACTTTAAACATCTCATTTGATCTCTAAAAGTGATTATCCACGTACAAATGTGAATTTTAGTTCAAAGACGCAACATTTGAAAACGGACCATTTTTTTATTTTCTGAAGCATGGCGTAAGGGGGGGTGGTTATCTCTTTTGTCAAAAATTGGGCATTTTTGATTGAACAATAAAGGCCTAAAAATGTTATTTAATTCACTTCCAGTGGTGGAGAAAGACTTTTTAAGGCCTCAGAGTGAGTAAATTGGCCATTTTCATTCACGTTTACCCATTCCACAAATCTTGCGTTCAGGGCCCCTGGAAGCATGAAAATCACTTTAAACATCTCATTTTATCTCTAAAAGTGATTATCCACGTACAAATGTGAATTTTAGTTCAAAGACCCAACATTTGAAAACAGACCATTTTTTTAGTTTCTGAAGCATGTCGTAAGGGGGGGTGGTTATCTCTTTCGTCAAAAATTGGGCATTTTTGATTGAACAATAAAGGCCTCCAAATGTTATTTATTTCACTTCCCGAGGTGGAGAAACACTTTTTAAGGCCTCAGAGTGAGTAAATTGGCCATTTTCATTCACGTTTACCCATTCCACAAATCTTGCGTTCAGGGCCCCTGGAAGCATGAAAATCACTTTAAACATCTAATTTTATCTCTAAAAGTGATTATCCATGTACAAATGTGAATTTTAGTTCAAAGACGCAACATTTGAAAACAGACCATTTTTTTAGTTTCTGAAGCATGTCGTAAGGGGGGGTGGTTATCTCTTTTGTCAAAAATTGGGCATTTTTGATTGAACAATAAAGGCCTAAAAATGTTATTTAATTCACTTCCCGTGGTGGAGAATCACTTTTTAAGGCCTCAGAGTGAGTAAATTGGCCATTTTCATTCACGTTTACCCATTCCACAAATTTTGCGTTCAGGGCCCCTGGAAGCATGAAAATCACTTTAAACATCTCATTTTATCTCTAAAAGTGATTATCCACGTACAAATTTAAATTTTAGTTCAAAGACGCAATGTTATTTATTTCACTTCCCGTGGTGGAGAAACACTTTTTAAGGCCTCAGAGTGAGTAAATTGGCCCTTTTCATTCACGTTTACCCATTCCACAAATTTTGCGTTCATATCCCCTGGAAGCATGAAAATCACTTTAAACATCTCATTTTATCTCTAAAAGTGATTATCCACGAACAAATGTGAATTTTAGTTCAAAGACGCAACATTTGAAAACGGACCATTTTTTTATTTTCTGAAGCATGGCGTAAGGGGGGGTGGTTATCTCTTTTGTCAAAAATTGGGCATTTTTGATTGAACAATAAAGGCCTAAAAATGTTATTTAATTCACTTCCAGTGGTGGAGAAAGACTTTTTAAGGCCTCAGAGTGAGTAAATTGGCCATTTTCATTCACGTTTACCCATTCCACAAATCTTGCGTTCAGGGCCCCTGGAAGCATGAAAATCACTTTAAACATCTCATTTTATCTCTAAAAGTGATTATCCACGTACAAATGTGAATTTTAGTTCAAAGACCCAACATTTGAAAACGGACCATTTTTTTAGTTTCTGAAGCATGTCGTAAGGGGGGGTGGTTATCTCTTTCGTCAAAAATTGGGCATTTTTGATTGAACAATAAAGGCCTCCAAATGTTATTTATTTCACTTCCCGAGGTGGAGAAACACTTTTTAAGGCCTCAGAGTGAGTAAATTGGCCATTTTCATTCACGTTTACCCATTCCACAAATCTTGCGTTCAGGGCCCCTGGAAGCATGAAAATCACTTTAAACATCTCATTTTATCTCTAAAAGTGATTATCCACGTACAAATGTGAATTTTAGTTCAAAGACGCAACATTTGAAAACAGACCATTTTTTTAGTTTCTGAAGCATGTCGTAAGGGGGGGTGGTTATCTCTTTTGTCAAAAATTGGGCATTTTTGATTGAACAATAAAGGCCTAAAAATGTTATTTAATTCACTTCCCGTGGTGGAGAATCACTTTTTAAGGCCTCAGAGTGAGTAAATTGGCCATTTTCATTCACGTTTACCCATTCCACAAATTTTGCGTTCAGGGCCCCTGGAAGCATGAAAATCACTTTAAACATCTCATTTTATCTCTAAAAGTGATTATCCACGTACAAATTTAAATTTTAGTTCAAAGACGCAATGTTATTTATTTCACTTGTCGTGGTGGAGAAACACTTTTTAAGGCCTCAGAGTGAGTAAATTGGCCCTTTTCATTCACGTTTACCCATTCCACAAATTTTGCGTTCATATCCCCTGGAAGCATGAAAATCACTTTAAACATCTCATTTTATCTCTAAAAGTGATTATCCACGTACAAATGTGAATTTTAGTTCAAAGACGCAACATTTGAAAACGGACCATTTTTTTAGTTTCTGAAGCATGTCGTAAGGGGGGGTGGTTATCTCTTTTGTCAAAAATTGGGCATTTTTGATTGAACAATAAAGGCCTCCAAATGTTATTTATTTCACTTCCCGAGGTGGATAAACACTTTTTAAGGCCTCAGAGTGAGTAAATTGGCCATTCTCATTCATGTTTACCCATTCCACAAATTTTGCGTTCAGGGCCCCTGGAAGCATGAAAATCACTTTAAACATCTCATTTGATCTCTAAAAGTGATTATCCACGTACAAATGTGAATTTTAGTTCAAAGACGCAACATTTGAAAACGGCACATTTTTTTAGTTTCTGGAGCATGTCGTAATGGGGGGTGGTTATCTCTTTTGTCAAAAATTGGGCATTTTTGATTGAACAATAAAGGCCTCCAAATGTTATTTATTTCACTTCCCGTGGTGGAGAAACACTTTTTAAGGCCTCAGAGTGAGTAAATTGGCCCTTTTCATTCACGTTTACCCATTCCACAAATTTTGCGTTCATATCCCCTGGAAGCATGAAAATCACTTTAAACATCTCATTTTATCTCTAAAAGTGATTATCCACGCACAAATGTGAATTTTAGTTCAAAGACGCAACATTTGAAAACGGACCATTTTTTTAGTTTCTGAAGCATGTCGTAAGGGGGGGTGGTTATCTCTTTTGTCAAAAATTGGGCATTTTTGATTGAACAATAAAGGCCTAAAAATGTAATTTAATTCACTTCCTGTGGTGGAGAAACCCTTTTTAAGGCCTCAGAGTGAGTAAATTGGCCATTTTCATTCACGTTTACCCATTCCACAAATTTTGCGTTCAGGGCCCCTGGAAGCATGAAAATCACTTTAAACATCTCATTTTATCTCTAAAAGTGATTATCCACGTACAAATTTAAATTTTAGTTCAAAGACGCAATGTTATTTATTTCACTTCCCGTGGTGGAGAAACACTTTTTAAGGCCTCAGAGTGAGTAAATTGGCCCTTTTCATTCACGTTTACCCATTCCACAAATTTTGCGTTCATATCCCCTGGAAGCATGAAAATCACTTTAAACATCTCATTTTATCTCTAAAAGTGATTATCCACGAACAAATGTGAATTTTAGTTCAAAGACGCAACATTTGAAAACGGACCATTTTTTTATTTTCTGAAGCATGGCGTAAGGGGGGGTGGTTATCTCTTTTGTCAAAAATTGGGCATTTTTGATTGAACAATAAAGGCCTAAAAATGTTATTTAATTCACTTCCAGTGGTGGAGAAAGACTTTTTAAGGCCTCAGAGTGAGTAAATTGGCCATTTTCATTCACGTTTACCCATTCCACAAATCTTGCGTTCAGGGCCCCTGGAAGCATGAAAATCACTTTAAACATCTCATTTTATCTCTAAAAGTGATTATCCACGTACAAATGTGAATTTTAGTTCAAAGACCCAACATTTGAAAACGGATCATTTTTTTAGTTTCTGAAGCATGTCGTAAGGGGGGGTGGTTATCTCTTTCGTCAAAAATTGGGCATTTTTGATTGAACAATAAAGGCCTCCAAATGTTATTTATTTCACTTCCCGAGGTGGAGAAACACTTTTTAAGGCCTCAGAGTGAGTAAATTGGCCATTTTCATTCACGTTTACCCATTCCACAAATCTTGCGTTCAGGGCCCCTGGAAGCATGAAAATCACTTTAAACATCTCATTTTATCTCTAAAAGTGATTATCCACGTACAAATGTGAATTTTAGTTCAAAGACGCAACATTTGAAAACAGACCATTTTTTCAGTTTCTGAAGCATGTCGTAAGGGGGGGTGGTTATCTCTTTTGTCAAAAATTGGGCATTTTTGATTGAACAATAAAGGCCTAAAAATGTTATTTAATTCACTTCCCGTGGTGGAGAATCACTTTTTAAGGCCTCAGAGTGAGTAAATTGGCCATTTTCATTCACGTTTACCCATTCCACAAATTTTGCGTTCAGGGCCCCTGGAAGCATGAAAATCACTTTAAACATCTCATTTTATCTCTAAAAGTGATTATCCACGTACAAATTTAAATTTTAGTTCAAAGACGCAATGTTATTTATTTCACTTCCCGTGGTGGAGAAACACTTTTTAAGGCCTCAGAGTGAGTAAATTGGCCCTTTTCATTCACGTTTACCCATTCCACAAATTTTGCGTTCATATCCCCTGGAAGCATGAAAATCACTTTAAACATCTCATTTTATCTCTAAAAGTGATTATCCACGTACAAATGTGAATTTTAGTTCAAAGACGCAACATTTGAAAACGGACCATTTTTTTAGTTTCTGAAGCATGTCGTAAGGGGGGGTGGTTATCTCTTTTGTCAAAAATTGGGCATTTTTGATTGAACAATAAAGGCCTCCAAATGTTATTTATTTCACTTCCCGAGGTGGATAAACACTTTTTAAGGCCTCAGAGTGAGTAAATTGGCCATTCTCATTCATGTTTACCCATTCCACAAATTTTGCGTTCAGGGCCCCTGGAAGCATGAAAATCACTTTAAACATCTCATTTGATCTCTAAAAGTGAATATCCACGTACAAATGTGAATTTTAGTTCAAAGACGCAACATTTGAAAACGGCACATTTTTTTAGTTTCTGGAGCATGTCGTAAGGGGGGGTGGTTATCTCTTTTGTCAAAAATTGGGCATTTTTGATTGAACAATAAAGGCCTCCAAATGTTATTTATTTCACTTCCCGTGGTGGAGAAACACTTTTTAAGGCCTCAGAGTGAGTAAATTGGCCCTTTTCATTCACGTTTACCCATTCCACAAATTTTGCGTTCATATCCCCTGGAAGCATGAAAATCACTTTAAACATCTCATTTTATCTCTAAAAGTGATTATCCACGCACAAATGTGAATTTTAGTTCAAAGACGCAACATTTGAAAACGGACCATTTTTTTAGTTTCTGAAGCATGTCGTAAGGGGGGGTGGTTATCTCTTTTGTCAAAAATTGGGCATTTTTGATTGAACAATAAAGGCCTAAAAATGTAATTTAATTCACTTCCTGTGGTGGAGAAACCCTTTTTAAGGCCTCAGAGTGAGTAAATTGGCCATTTTCATTCACGTTTACCCATTCCAGAAATCTTGCGTTCAGGGCCCGTGGAAGCATGCAAATCACTTTAAACATCTCATTTTATCTCTAAAAGTGATTATCCACGAACAAATGTGAATTTTAGTTCAAAGACGCAACATTTGAAAACGGACCATTTTTTTAGTTTCTGAAGCATGTCGTAAGGGGGGGTGGTTATCTCTTTTGTCAAAAATTGGGCATTTTTGATTGAACAATAAAGGCCTAAAAATGTTATTTAATTCACTTCCCGTGGTGGAGAAACACTTTTTAAGGCCTCAGAGTGAGTAAATTGGCCATTTTGATTCACGTTTACCCATTCCACAAATTTTGCGTTCAGGGCCCCTGGAAGCATGAAAATCACTTTAACCCCTTCAGCGCGGCGCGGATTACCGCGCTGTGCTGAAGGATTCATGCACGGGCGGGGCCGTGACGGAGCGGTTCCGTCATCCGCACAGCGCGACCGACGCGCATGACGGAACCGCTCCGTCACACGCATCGAAGGGGTTAAACATCTCATTTTATCTCTAAAAGTGATTATCCACGTACAAATGTGAATTTTAGTTCAAAGACCCAACATTTGAAAACGGACCATTTTTTTAGTTTCTGAAGCATGTCGTAAGGGGGGGTGGTTATCTCTTTCGTCAAAAATTGGGCATTTTTGATTGAACAATAAAGGCCTCCAAATGTTATTTATTTCACTTCCCGAGGTGGAGAAACACTTTTTAAGGCCTCAGAGTGAGTAAATTGGCCATTTTCATTCACGTTTACCCATTCCACAAATCTTGCGTTCAGGGCCCCTGGAAGCATGAAAATCACTTTAAACATCTCATTTTATCTCTAAAAGTGATTATCCACGTACAAATGTGAATTTTAGTTCAAAGACGCAACATTTGAAAACAGACCATTTTTTTAGTTTCTGAAGCATGTCGTAAGGGGGGGTGGTTATCTCTTTTGTCAAAAATTGGGCATTTTTGATTGAACAATAAAGGCCTAAAAATGTTATTTAATTCACTTCCCGTGGTGGAGAATCACTTTTTAAGGCCTCAGAGTGAGTAAATTGGCCATTTTCATTCACGTTTACCCATTCCACAAATCTTGCGTTCAGGGCCCCTGGAAGCATGAAAATCACTTTAAACATCTCATTTTATCTCTAAAAGTGATTATCCACGTACAAATGTGAATTTTAGTTCAAAGACCCAACATTTGAAAACGGACCATTTTTTTAGTTTCTGAAGCATGTCGTAAGGGGGGGTGGTTATCTCTTTCGTCAAAAATTGGGCATTTTTGATTGAACAATAAAGGCCTCCAAATGTTATTTATTTCACTTCCCGAGGTGGAGAAACACTTTTTAAGGCCTCAGAGTGAGTAAATTGGCCATTTTCATTCACGTTTACCCATTCCACAAATCTTGCGTTCAGGGCCCCTGGAAGCATGAAAATCACTTTAAACATCTCATTTTATCTCTAAAAGTGATTATCCACGTACAAATGTGAATTTTAGTTCAAAGACGCAACATTTGAAAACAGACCATTTTTTTAGTTTCTGAAGCATGTCGTAAGGGGGGGTGGTTATCTCTTTTGTCAAAAATTGGGCATTTTTGATTGAACAATAAAGGCCTAAAAATGTTATTTAATTCACTTCCCGTGGTGGAGAATCACTTTTTAAGGCCTCAGAGTGAGTAAATTGGCCATTTTCATTCACGTTTACCCATTCCACAAATTTTGCGTTCAGGGCCCCTGGAAGCATGAAAATCACTTTAATCATCTCATTTTATCTCTAAAAGTGATTATCCACGTACAAATTTAAATTTTAGTTCAAAGACGCAATGTTATTTATTTCACTTCCCGTGGTGGAGAAACACTTTTTAAGGCCTCAGAGTGAGTAAATTGGCCCTTTTCATTCACGTTTACCCATTCCACAAATTTTGCGTTCATATCCCCTGGAAGCATGAAAATCACTTTAAACATCTCATTTTATCTCTAAAAGTGATTATCCACGTACAAATGTGAATTTTAGTTCAAAGACGCAACATTTGAAAACGGACCATTTTTTTAGTTTCTGAAGCATGTCGTAAGGGGGGGTGGTTATCTCTTTTGTCAAAAATTGGGCATTTTTGATTGAACAATAAAGGCCTCCAAATGTTATTTATTTCACTTCCCGAGGTGGATAAACACTTTTTAAGGCCTCAGAGTGAGTAAATTGGCCATTCTCATTCATGTTTACCCATTCCACAAATTTTGCGTTCAGGGCCCCTGGAAGCATGAAAATCACTTTAAACATCTCATTTGATCTCTAAAAGTGATTATCCACGTACAAATGTGAATTTTAGTTCAAAGACGCAACATTTGAAAACGGCACATTTTTTTAGTTTCTGGAGCATGTCGTAAGGGGGGGTGGTTATCTCTTTTGTCAAAAATTGGGCATTTTTGATTGAACAATAAAGGCCTCCAAATGTTATTTATTTCACTTCCCGTGGTGGAGAAACACTTTTTAAGGCCTCAGAGTGAGTAAATTGGCCCTTTTCATTCACGTTTACCCATTCCACAAATTTTGCGTTCATATCCCCTGGAAGCATGAAAATCACTTTAAACATCTCATTTTATCTCTAAAAGTGATTATCCACGCACAAATGTGAATTTTAGTTCAAAGACGCAACATTTGAAAACGGACCATTTTTTTAGTTTCTGAAGCATGTCGTAAGGGGGGGTGGTTATCTCTTTTGTCAAAAATTGGGCATTTTTGATTGAACAATAAAGGCCTAAAAATGTAATTTAATTCACTTCCTGTGGTGGAAAAACCCTTTTTAAGGCCTCAGAGTGAGTAAATTGGCCATTTTCATTCACGTTTACCCATTCCACAAATTTTGCGTTCAGGGCCCCTGGAAGCATGAAAATCACTTTAAACATCTCATTTTATCTCTAAAAGTGATTATCCACGTACAAATTTAAATTTTAGTTCAAAGACGCAATGTTATTTATTTCACTTCCCGTGGTGGAGAAACACTTTTTAAGGCCTCAGAGTGAGTAAATTGGCCCTTTTCATTCACGTTTACCCATTCCACAAATTTTGCGTTCATATCCCCTGGAAGCATGAAAATCACTTTAAACATCTCATTTTATCTCTAAAAGTGATTATCCACGAACAAATGTGAATTTTAGTTCAAAGACGCAACATTTGAAAACGGACCATTTTTTTATTTTCTGAAGCATGGCGTAAGGGGGGGTGGTTATCTCTTTTGTCAAAAATTGGGCATTTTTGATTGAACAATAAAGGCCTAAAAATGTTATTTAATTCACTTCCAGTGGTGGAGAAAGACTTTTTAAGGCCTCAGAGTGAGTAAATTGGCCATTTTCATTCACGTTTACCCATTCCACAAATTTTGCGTTCAGGGCCCCTGGAAGCATGAAAATCACTTTAAACATCTCATTTTATCTCTAAAAGTGATTATCCACGTACAAATTTAAATTTTAGTTCAAAGACGCAATGTTATTTATTTCACTTCCCGTGGTGGAGAAACACTTTTTAAGGCCTCAGAGTGAGTAAATTGGCCCTTTTCATTCACGTTTACCCATTCCACAAATTTTGCGTTCATATCCCCTGGAAGCATGAAAATCACTTTAAACATCTCATTTTATCTCTAAAAGTGATTATCCACGTACAAATGTGAATTTTAGTTCAAAGACGCAACATTTGAAAACGGACCATTTTTTTAGTTTCTGAAACATGTCGTAAGGGGGGGTGGTTATCTCTTTTGTCAAAAATTGGGCATTTTTGATTGAACAATAAAGGCCTCCAAATGTTATTTATTTCACTTCCCGAGGTGGATAAACACTTTTTAAGGCCTCAGAGTGAGTAAATTGGCCATTCTCATTCACGTTTACCCATTCCACAAATTTTGCGTTCAGGGCCCCTGGAAGCATGAAAATCACTTTAAACATCTCATTTGATCTCTAAAAGTGATTATCCACGTACAAATGTGAATTTTAGTTCAAAGACGCAACATTTGAAAACGGCACATTTTTTTAGTTTCTGGAGCATGTCGTAAGGGGGGGTGGTTATCTCTTTTGTCAAAAATTGGGCATTTTTGATTGAACAATAAAGGCCTCCAAATGTTATTTATTTCACTTCCCGTGGTGGAGAAACACTTTTTAAGGCCTCAGAGTGAGTAAATTGGCCCTTTTCATTCACGTTTACCCATTCCACAAATTTTGCGTTCATATCCCCTGGAAGCATGAAAATCACTTTAAACATCTCATTTTATCTCTAAAAGTGATTATCCACGTACAAATGTGAATTTTAGTTCAAAGACGCAACATTTGAAAACGGACCATTTTTTTAGTTTCTGAAGCATGTCGTAAGGGGGGGTGGTTATCTCTTTTGTCAAAAATTGGGCATTTTTGATTGAACAATAAAGGCCTAAAAATGTTATTTAATTCACTTCCCGTGGTGGAGAAACACTTTTTAAGGCCTCAGAGTGAGTAAATTGGCCATTTTGATTCACGTTTACCCATTCCACAAATTTTGCGTTCAGGGCCCCTGGAAGCATGAAAATCACTTTAAACATCTCATTTTATCTCTAAAAGTGATTATCCACGAACAAATGTGAATTTTAGTTCAAAGACGCAACATTTGAAAACGGACCATTTTTTTAGTTTCTGAAGCATGTCGTAAGGGGGGTGGTTATCTCTTTTGTCAAAAATTGGGCATTTTTGATTGAACAATAAAGGCCTAAAAATGTTATTTAATTCACTTCCCGTGGTGGAGAAACACTTTTTAAGGCCTCAGAGTGAGTAAATTGGCCATTTTGATTCACGTTTACCCATTCCACAAATTTTGCGTTCAGGGCCCCTGGAAGCATGAAAATCACTTTAAACATCTCATTTTATCTCTAAAAGTGATTATCCACGTACAAATGTGAATTTTAGTTCAAAGACCCAACATTTGAAAACGGACCATTTTTTTAGTTTCTGAAGCATGTCGTAAGGGGGGGTGGTTATCTCTTTCGTCAAAAATTGGGCATTTTTGATTGAACAATAAAGGCCTCCAAATGTTATTTATTTCACTTCCCGAGGTGGAGAAACACTTTTTAAGGCCTCAGAGTGAGTAAATTGGCCATTTTCATTCACGTTTACCCATTCCACAAATCTTGCGTTCAGGGCCCCTGGAAGCATGAAAATCACTTTAAACATCTCATTTTATCTCTAAAAGTGATTATCCACGTACAAATGTGAATTTTAGTTCAAAGACGCAACATTTGAAAACAGACCATTTTTTTAGTTTCTGAAGCATGTCGTAAGGGGGGGTGGTTATCTCTTTTGTCAAAAATTGGGCATTTTTGATTGAACAATAAAGGCCTAAAAATGTTATTTAATTCACTTCCCGTGGTGGAGAATCACTTTTTAAGGCCTCAGAGTGAGTAAATTGGCCATTTTCATTCACGTTTACCCATTCCACAAATTTTGCGTTCAGGGCCCCTGGAAGCATGAAAATCACTTTAAACATCTCATTTTATCTCTAAAAGTGATTATCCACGTACAAATTTAAATTTTAGTTCAAAGACGCAATGTTATTTATTTCACTTCCCGTGGTGGAGAAACACTTTTTAAGGCCTCAGAGTGAGTAAATTGGCCCTTTTCATTCACGTTTACCCATTCCACAAATTTTGCGTTCATATCCCCTGGAAGCATGAAAATCACTTTAAACATCTCATTTTATCTCTAAAAGTGATTATCCACGAACAAATGTGAATTTTAGTTCAAAGACGCAACATTTGAAAACGGACCATTTTTTTATTTTCTGAAGCATGGCGTAAGGGGGGGTGGTTATCTCTTTTGTCAAAAATTGGGCATTTTTGATTGAACAATAAAGGCCTAAAAATGTTATTTAATTCACTTCCAGTGGTGGAGAAAGACTTTTTAAGGCCTCAGAGTGAGTAAATTGGCCATTTTCATTCACGTTTACCCATTCCACAAATCTTGCGTTCAGGGCCCCTGGAAGCATGAAAATCACTTTAAACATCTCATTTTATCTCTAAAAGTGATTATCCACGTACAAATGTGAATTTTAGTTCAAAGACCCAACATTTGAAAACGGACCATTTTTTTAGTTTCTGAAGCATGTCGTAAGGGGGGGTGGTTATCTCTTTCGTCAAAAATTGGGCATTTTTGATTGAACAATAAAGGCCTCCAAATGTTATTTATTTCACTTCCCGAGGTGGAGAAACACTTTTTAAGGCCTCAGAGTGAGTAAATTGGCCATTTTCATTCACGTTTACCCATTCCACAAATCTTGCGTTCAGGGCCCCGGGAAGCATGAAAATCACTTTAAACATCTCATTTTATCTCTAAAAGTGATTATCCACGTACAAATGTGAATTTTAGTTCAAAGACCCAACATTTGAAAACGGACCATTTTTTTAGTTTCTGAAGCATGTCGTAAGGGGGGGTGGTTATCTCTTTCGTCAAAAATTGGGCATTTTTGATTGAACAATAAAGGCCTCCAAATGTTATTTATTTCACTTCCCGAGGTGGAGAAACACTTTTTAAGGCCTCAGAGTGAGTAAATTGGCCATTTTCATTCACGTTTACCCATTCCACAAATCTTGCGTTCAGGGCCCCTGGAAGCATGAAAATCACTTTAAACATCTCATTTTATCTCTAAAAGTGATTATCCACGTACAAATGTGAATTTTAGTTCAAAGACGCAACATTTGAAAACAGACCATTTTTTTAGTTTCTGAAGCATGTCGTAAGGGGGGGTGGTTATCTCTTTTGTCAAAAATTGGGCATTTTTGATTGAACAATAAAGGCCTAAAAATGTTATTTAATTCACTTCCCGTGGTGGAGAATCACTTTTTAAGGCCTCAGAGTGAGTAAATTGGCCATTTTCATTCACGTTTACCCATTCCACAAATTTTGCGTTCAGGGCCCCTGGAAGCATGAAAATCACTTTAAACATCTCATTTTATCTCTAAAAGTGATTATCCACGTACAAATTTAAATTTTAGTTCAAAGACGCAATGTTATTTATTTCACTTCCCGTGGTGGAGAAACACTTTTTAAGGCCTCAGAGTGAGTAAATTGGCCCTTTTCATTCACGTTTACCCATTCCACAAATTTTGCGTTCATATCCCCTGGAAGCATGAAAATCACTTTAAACATCTCATTTTATCTCTAAAAGTGATTATCCACGTACAAATGTGAATTTTAGTTCAAAGACGCAACATTTGAAAACGGACCATTTTTTTCGTTTCTGAAGCATGTCGTAAGGGGGGGTGGTTATCTCTTTTGTCAAAAATTGGGCATTTTTGATTGAACAATAAAGGCCTCCAAATGTTATTTATTTCACTTCCCGAGGTGGATAAACACTTTTTAAGGCCTCAGAGTGAGTAAATTGGCCATTCTCATTCACGTTTACCCATTCCACAAATTTTGCGTTCAGGGCCCCTGGAAGCATGAAAATCACTTTAAACATCTCATTTGATCTCTAAAAGTGATTATCCACGTACAAATGTGAATTTTAGTTCAAAGACGCAACATTTGAAAACGGCACATTTTTTTAGTTTCTGGAGCATGTCGTAAGGGGGGGTGGTTATCTCTTTTGTCAAAAATTGGGCATTTTTGATTGAACAATAAAGGCCTCCAAATGTTATTTATTTCACTTCCCGTGGTGGAGAAACACTTTTTAAGGCCTCAGAGTGAGTAAATTGGCCATTATCATTCCTTTTACCCATTCCACAAATTTTCGGTTCATGGCCCTTGGAAGCATGAAAATCACTTTAAACATCTCATTTTATCTCTAAAAGTGATTATCCACGAAAAAATGTGAATTTTAGTTCAAAGACGCAACATTTGAAAACGGACCATTTTTTTATTTTCTGAAGCATGGCGTAAGGGGGGGTGGTTATCTCTTTTGTCAAAAATTGGGCATTTTTGATTGAACAATAAAGGCCTAAAAATGTTATTTAATTCACTTCCAGTGGTGGAGAAAGACTTTTTAAGGCCTCAGAGTGAGTAAATTGGCCATTTTCATTCACGTTTACCCATTCCACAAATCTTGCGTTCAGGGCCCCTGGAAGCATGAAAATCACTTTAAACATCTCATTTTATCTCTAAAAGTGATTATCCACGTACAAATGTGAATTTTAGTTCAAAGACCCAACATTTGAAAACGGACCATTTTTTTAGTTTCTGAAGCATGTCGTAAGGGGGGGTGGTTATCTCTTTCGTCAAAAATTGGGCATTTTTGATTGAACAATAAAGGCCTCCAAATGTTATTTATTTCACTTCCCGAGGTGGAGAAACACTTTTTAAGGCCTCAGAGTGAGTAAATTGGCCATTTTCATTCACGTTTACCCATTCCACAAATCTTGCGTTCAGGGCCCCGGGAAGCATGAAAATCACTTTAAACATCTCATTTTATCTCTAAAAGTGATTATCCACGTACAAATGTGAATTTTAGTTCAAAGACCCAACATTTGAAAACGGACCATTTTTTTAGTTTCTGAAGCATGTCGTAAGGGGGGGTGGTTATCTCTTTCGTCAAAAATTGGGCATTTTTGATTGAACAATAAAGGCCTCCAAATGTTATTTATTTCACTTCCCGAGGTGGAGAAACACTTTTTAAGGCCTCAGAGTGAGTAAATTGGCCATTTTCATTCACGTTTACCCATTCCACAAATCTTGCGTTCAGGGCCCCTGGAAGCATGAAAATCACTTTAAACATCTCATTTTATCTCTAAAAGTGATTATCCACGTACAAATGTGAATTTTAGTTCAAAGACGCAACATTTGAAAACAGACCATTTTTTTAGTTTCTGAAGCATGTCGTAAGGGGGGGTGGTTATCTCTTTTGTCAAAAATTGGGCATTTTTGATTGAACAATAAAGGCCTAAAAATGTTATTTAATTCACTTCCCGTGGTGGAGAATCACTTTTTAAGGCCTCAGAGTGAGTAAATTGGCCATTTTCATTCACGTTTACCCATTCCACAAATTTTGCGTTCAGGGCCCCTGGAAGCATGAAAATCACTTTAAACATCTCATTTTATCTCTAAAAGTGATTATCCACGTACAAATTTAAATTTTAGTTCAAAGACGCAATGTTATTTATTTCACTTCCCGTGGTGGAGAAACACTTTTTAAGGCCTCAGAGTGAGTAAATTGGCCCTTTTCATTCACGTTTACCCATTCCACAAATTTTGCGTTCATATCCCCTGGAAGCATGAAAATCACTTTAAACATCTCATTTTATCTCTAAAAGTGATTATCCACGTACAAATGTGAATTTTAGTTCAAAGACGCAACATTTGAAAACGGACCATTTTTTTCGTTTCTGAAGCATGTCGTAAGGGGGGGTGGTTATCTCTTTTGTCAAAAATTGGGCATTTTTGATTGAACAATAAAGGCCTCCAAATGTTATTTATTTCACTTCCCGAGGTGGATAAACACTTTTTAAGGCCTCAGAGTGAGTAAATTGGCCATTCTCATTCACGTTTACCCATTCCACAAATTTTGCGTTCAGGGCCCCTGGAAGCATGAAAATCACTTTAAACATCTCATTTGATCTCTAAAAGTGATTATCCACGTACAAATGTGAATTTTAGTTCAAAGACGCAACATTTGAAAACGGCACATTTTTTTAGTTTCTGGAGCATGTCGTAAGGGGGGGTGGTTATCTCTTTTGTCAAAAATTGGGCATTTTTGATTGAACAATAAAGGCCTCCAAATGTTATTTATTTCACTTCCCGTGGTGGAGAAACACTTTTTAAGGCCTCAGAGTGAGTAAATTGGCCATTATCATTCCCGTTTACCCATTCCACAAATTTTCGGTTCATGGCCCTTGGAAGCATGAAAATCACTTTAAACATCTCATTTTATCTCTAAAAGTGATTATCCACGAAAAAATGTGAATTTTAGTTCAAAGACGCAACATTTGAAAACGGACCATTTTTTTATTTTCTGAAGCATGGCGTAAGGGGGGGTGGTTATCTCTTTTGTCAAAAATTGGGCATTTTTGATTGAACAATAAAGGCCTAAAAATGTTATTTAATTCACTTCCAGTGGTGGAGAAAGACTTTTTAAGGCCTCAGAGTGAGTAAATTGGCCATTTTCATTCACGTTTACCCATTCCACAAATCTTGCGTTCAGGGCCCCTGGAAGCATGAAAATCACTTTAAACATCTCATTTTATCTCTAAAAGTGATTATCCACGTACAAATGTGAATTTTAGTTCAAAGACCCAACATTTGAAAACAGACCATTTTTTTAGTTTCTGAAGCATGTCGTAAGGGGGGGTGGTTATCTCTTTCGTCAAAAATTGGGCATTTTTGATTGAACAATAAAGGCCTCCAAATGTTATTTATTTCACTTCCCGAGGTGGAGAAACACTTTTTAAGGCCTCAGAGTGAGTAAATTGGCCATTTTCATTCACGTTTACCCATTCCACAAATCTTGCGTTCAGGGCCCCTGGAAGCATGAAAATCACTTTAAACATCTAATTTTATCTCTAAAAGTGATTATCCATGTACAAATGTGAATTTTAGTTCAAAGACGCAACATTTGAAAACAGACCATTTTTTTAGTTTCTGAAGCATGTCGTAAGGGGGGGTGGTTATCTCTTTTGTCAAAAATTGGGCATTTTTGATTGAACAATAAAGGCCTAAAAATGTTATTTAATTCACTTCCCGTGGTGGAGAATCACTTTTTAAGGCCTCAGAGTGAGTAAATTGGCCATTTTCATTCACGTTTACCCATTCCACAAATTTTGCGTTCAGGGCCCCTGGAAGCATGAAAATCACTTTAAACATCTCATTTTATCTCTAAAAGTGATTATCCACGTACAAATTTAAATTTTAGTTCAAAGACGCAATGTTATTTATTTCACTTCCCGTGGTGGAGAAACACTTTTTAAGGCCTCAGAGTGAGTAAATTGGCCCTTTTCATTCACGTTTACCCATTCCACAAATTTTGCGTTCATATCCCCTGGAAGCATGAAAATCACTTTAAACATCTCATTTTATCTCTAAAAGTGATTATCCACGAACAAATGTGAATTTTAGTTCAAAGACGCAACATTTGAAAACGGACCATTTTTTTATTTTCTGAAGCATGGCGTAAGGGGGGGTGGTTATCTCTTTTGTCAAAAATTGGGCATTTTTGATTGAACAATAAAGGCCTAAAAATGTTATTTAATTCACTTCCAGTGGTGGAGAAAGACTTTTTAAGGCCTCAGAGTGAGTAAATTGGCCATTTTCATTCACGTTTACCCATTCCACAAATCTTGCGTTCAGGGCCCCTGGAAGCATGAAAATCACTTTAAACATCTCATTTTATCTCTAAAAGTGATTATCCACGTACAAATGTGAATTTTAGTTCAAAGACCCAACATTTGAAAACGGACCATTTTTTTAGTTTCTGAAGCATGTCGTAAGGGGGGGTGGTTATCTCTTTCGTCAAAAATTGGGCATTTTTGATTGAACAATAAAGGCCTCCAAATGTTATTTATTTCACTTCCCGAGGTGGAGAAACACTTTTTAAGGCCTCAGAGTGAGTAAATTGGCCATTTTCATTCACGTTTACCCATTCCACAAATCTTGCGTTCAGGGCCCCTGGAAGCATGAAAATCACTTTAAACATCTCATTTTATCTCTAAAAGTGATTATCCACGTACAAATGTGAATTTTAGTTCAAAGACGCAACATTTGAAAACAGACCATTTTTTTAGTTTCTGAAGCATGTCGTAAGGGGGGGTGGTTATCTCTTTTGTCAAAAATTGGGCATTTTTGATTGAACAATAAAGGCCTAAAAATGTTATTTAATTCACTTCCCGTGGTGGAGAATCACTTTTTAAGGCCTCAGAGTGAGTAAATTGGCCATTTTCATTCACGTTTACCCATTCCACAAATTTTGCGTTCAGGGCCCCTGGAAGCATGAAAATCACTTTAAACATCTCATTTTATCTCTAAAAGTGATTATCCACGTACAAATTTAAATTTTAGTTCAAAGACGCAATGTTATTTATTTCACTTGTCGTGGTGGAGAAACACTTTTTAAGGCCTCAGAGTGAGTAAATTGGCCCTTTTCATTCACGTTTACCCATTCCACAAATTTTGCGTTCATATCCCCTGGAAGCATGAAAATCACTTTAAACATCTCATTTTATCTCTAAAAGTGATTATCCACGTACAAATGTGAATTTTAGTTCAAAGACGCAACATTTGAAAACGGACCATTTTTTTAGTTTCTGAAGCATGTCGTAAGGGGGGGTGGTTATCTCTTTTGTCAAAAATTGGGCATTTTTGATTGAACAATAAAGGCCTCCAAATGTTATTTATTTCACTTCCCGAGGTGGATAAACACTTTTTAAGGCCTCAGAGTGAGTAAATTGGCCATTCTCATTCATGTTTACCCATTCCACAAATTTTGCGTTCAGGGCCCCTGGAAGCATGAAAATCACTTTAAACATCTCATTTGATCTCTAAAAGTGATTATCCACGTACAAATGTGAATTTTAGTTCAAAGACGCAACATTTGAAAACGGCACATTTTTTTAGTTTCTGGAGCATGTCGTAATGGGGGGTGGTTATCTCTTTTGTCAAAAATTGGGCATTTTTGATTGAACAATAAAGGCCTCCAAATGTTATTTATTTCACTTCCCGTGGTGGAGAAACACTTTTTAAGGCCTCAGAGTGAGTAAATTGGCCCTTTTCATTCACGTTTACCCATTCCACAAATTTTGCGTTCATATCCCCTGGAAGCATGAAAATCACTTTAAACATCTCATTTTATCTCTAAAAGTGATTATCCACGCACAAATGTGAATTTTAGTTCAAAGACGCAACATTTGAAAACGGACCATTTTTTTAGTTTCTGAAGCATGTCGTAAGGGGGGGTGGTTATCTCTTTTGTCAAAAATTGGGCATTTTTGATTGAACAATAAAGGCCTAAAAATGTAATTTAATTCACTTCCTGTGGTGGAGAAACCCTTTTTAAGGCCTCAGAGTGAGTAAATTGGCCATTTTCATTCACGTTTACCCATTCCACAAATTTTGCGTTCAGGGCCCCTGGAAGCATGAAAATCACTTTAAACATCTCATTTTATCTCTAAAAGTGATTATCCACGTACAAATTTAAATTTTAGTTCAAAGACGCAATGTTATTTATTTCACTTCCCGTGGTGGAGAAACACTTTTTAAGGCCTCAGAGTGAGTAAATTGGCCCTTTTCATTCACGTTTACCCATTCCACAAATTTTGCGTTCATATCCCCTGGAAGCATGAAAATCACTTTAAACATCTCATTTTATCTCTAAAAGTGATTATCCACGAACAAATGTGAATTTTAGTTCAAAGACGCAACATTTGAAAACGGACCATTTTTTTATTTTCTGAAGCATGGCGTAAGGGGGGGTGGTTATCTCTTTTGTCAAAAATTGGGCATTTTTGATTGAACAATAAAGGCCTAAAAATGTTATTTAATTCACTTCCAGTGGTGGAGAAAGACTTTTTAAGGCCTCAGAGTGAGTAAATTGGCCATTTTCATTCACGTTTACCCATTCCACAAATCTTGCGTTCAGGGCCCCTGGAAGCATGAAAATCACTTTAAACATCTCATTTTATCTCTAAAAGTGATTATCCACGTACAAATGTGAATTTTAGTTCAAAGACCCAACATTTGAAAACGGATCATTTTTTTAGTTTCTGAAGCATGTCGTAAGGGGGGGTGGTTATCTCTTTCGTCAAAAATTGGGCATTTTTGATTGAACAATAAAGGCCTCCAAATGTTATTTATTTCACTTCCCGAGGTGGAGAAACACTTTTTAAGGCCTCAGAGTGAGTAAATTGGCCATTTTCATTCACGTTTACCCATTCCACAAATCTTGCGTTCAGGGCCCCTGGAAGCATGAAAATCACTTTAAACATCTCATTTTATCTCTAAAAGTGATTATCCACGTACAAATGTGAATTTTAGTTCAAAGACGCAACATTTGAAAACAGACCATTTTTTCAGTTTCTGAAGCATGTCGTAAGGGGGGGTGGTTATCTCTTTTGTCAAAAATTGGGCATTTTTGATTGAACAATAAAGGCCTAAAAATGTTATTTAATTCACTTCCCGTGGTGGAGAATCACTTTTTAAGGCCTCAGAGTGAGTAAATTGGCCATTTTCATTCACGTTTACCCATTCCACAAATTTTGCGTTCAGGGCCCCTGGAAGCATGAAAATCACTTTAAACATCTCATTTTATCTCTAAAAGTGATTATCCACGTACAAATTTAAATTTTAGTTCAAAGACGCAATGTTATTTATTTCACTTCCCGTGGTGGAGAAACACTTTTTAAGGCCTCAGAGTGAGTAAATTGGCCCTTTTCATTCACGTTTACCCATTCCACAAATTTTGCGTTCATATCCCCTGGAAGCATGAAAATCACTTTAAACATCTCATTTTATCTCTAAAAGTGATTATCCACGTACAAATGTGAATTTTAGTTCAAAGACGCAACATTTGAAAACGGACCATTTTTTTAGTTTCTGAAGCATGTCGTAAGGGGGGGTGGTTATCTCTTTTGTCAAAAATTGGGCATTTTTGATTGAACAATAAAGGCCTCCAAATGTTATTTATTTCACTTCCCGAGGTGGATAAACACTTTTTAAGGCCTCAGAGTGAGTAAATTGGCCATTCTCATTCATGTTTACCCATTCCACAAATTTTGCGTTCAGGGCCCCTGGAAGCATGAAAATCACTTTAAACATCTCATTTGATCTCTAAAAGTGAATATCCACGTACAAATGTGAATTTTAGTTCAAAGACGCAACATTTGAAAACGGCACATTTTTTTAGTTTCTGGAGCATGTCGTAAGGGGGGGTGGTTATCTCTTTTGTCAAAAATTGGGCATTTTTGATTGAACAATAAAGGCCTCCAAATGTTATTTATTTCACTTCCCGTGGTGGAGAAACACTTTTTAAGGCCTCAGAGTGAGTAAATTGGCCCTTTTCATTCACGTTTACCCATTCCACAAATTTTGCGTTCATATCCCCTGGAAGCATGAAAATCACTTTAAACATCTCATTTTATCTCTAAAAGTGATTATCCACGCACAAATGTGAATTTTAGTTCAAAGACGCAACATTTGAAAACGGACCATTTTTTTAGTTTCTGAAGCATGTCGTAAGGGGGGGTGGTTATCTCTTTTGTCAAAAATTGGGCATTTTTGATTGAACAATAAAGGCCTAAAAATGTAATTTAATTCACTTCCTGTGGTGGAGAAACCCTTTTTAAGGCCTCAGAGTGAGTAAATTGGCCATTTTCATTCACGTTTACCCATTCCAGAAATCTTGCGTTCAGGGCCCGTGGAAGCATGCAAATCACTTTAAACATCTCATTTTATCTCTAAAAGTGATTATCCACGAACAAATGTGAATTTTAGTTCAAAGACGCAACATTTGAAAACGGACCATTTTTTTAGTTTCTGAAGCATGTCGTAAGGGGGGGTGGTTATCTCTTTTGTCAAAAATTGGGCATTTTTGATTGAACAATAAAGGCCTAAAAATGTTATTTAATTCACTTCCCGTGGTGGAGAAACACTTTTTAAGGCCTCAGAGTGAGTAAATTGGCCATTTTGATTCACGTTTACCCATTCCACAAATTTTGCGTTCAGGGCCCCTGGAAGCATGAAAATCACTTTAACCCCTTCAGCGCGGCGCGGATTACCGCGCTGTGCTGAAGGATTCATGCACGGGCGGGGCCGTGACGGAGCGGTTCCGTCATCCGCACAGCGCGACCGACGCGCATGACGGAACCGCTCCGTCACACGCATCGAAGGGGTTAAACATCTCATTTTATCTCTAAAAGTGATTATCCACGTACAAATGTGAATTTTAGTTCAAAGACCCAACATTTGAAAACGGACCATTTTTTTAGTTTCTGAAGCATGTCGTAAGGGGGGGTGGTTATCTCTTTCGTCAAAAATTGGGCATTTTTGATTGAACAATAAAGGCCTCCAAATGTTATTTATTTCACTTCCCGAGGTGGAGAAACACTTTTTAAGGCCTCAGAGTGAGTAAATTGGCCATTTTCATTCACGTTTACCCATTCCACAAATCTTGCGTTCAGGGCCCCTGGAAGCATGAAAATCACTTTAAACATCTCATTTTATCTCTAAAAGTGATTATCCACGTACAAATGTGAATTTTAGTTCAAAGACGCAACATTTGAAAACAGACCATTTTTTTAGTTTCTGAAGCATGTCGTAAGGGGGGGTGGTTATCTCTTTTGTCAAAAATTGGGCATTTTTGATTGAACAATAAAGGCCTAAAAATGTTATTTAATTCACTTCCCGTGGTGGAGAATCACTTTTTAAGGCCTCAGAGTGAGTAAATTGGCCATTTTCATTCACGTTTACCCATTCCACAAATCTTGCGTTCAGGGCCCCTGGAAGCATGAAAATCACTTTAAACATCTCATTTTATCTCTAAAAGTGATTATCCACGTACAAATGTGAATTTTAGTTCAAAGACCCAACATTTGAAAACGGACCATTTTTTTAGTTTCTGAAGCATGTCGTAAGGGGGGGTGGTTATCTCTTTCGTCAAAAATTGGGCATTTTTGATTGAACAATAAAGGCCTCCAAATGTTATTTATTTCACTTCCCGAGGTGGAGAAACACTTTTTAAGGCCTCAGAGTGAGTAAATTGGCCATTTTCATTCACGTTTACCCATTCCACAAATCTTGCGTTCAGGGCCCCTGGAAGCATGAAAATCACTTTAAACATCTCATTTTATCTCTAAAAGTGATTATCCACGTACAAATGTGAATTTTAGTTCAAAGACGCAACATTTGAAAACAGACCATTTTTTTAGTTTCTGAAGCATGTCGTAAGGGGGGGTGGTTATCTCTTTTGTCAAAAATTGGGCATTTTTGATTGAACAATAAAGGCCTAAAAATGTTATTTAATTCACTTCCCGTGGTGGAGAATCACTTTTTAAGGCCTCAGAGTGAGTAAATTGGCCATTTTCATTCACGTTTACCCATTCCACAAATTTTGCGTTCAGGGCCCCTGGAAGCATGAAAATCACTTTAATCATCTCATTTTATCTCTAAAAGTGATTATCCACGTACAAATTTAAATTTTAGTTCAAAGACGCAATGTTATTTATTTCACTTCCCGTGGTGGAGAAACACTTTTTAAGGCCTCAGAGTGAGTAAATTGGCCCTTTTCATTCACGTTTACCCATTCCACAAATTTTGCGTTCATATCCCCTGGAAGCATGAAAATCACTTTAAACATCTCATTTTATCTCTAAAAGTGATTATCCACGTACAAATGTGAATTTTAGTTCAAAGACGCAACATTTGAAAACGGACCATTTTTTTAGTTTCTGAAGCATGTCGTAAGGGGGGGTGGTTATCTCTTTTGTCAAAAATTGGGCATTTTTGATTGAACAATAAAGGCCTCCAAATGTTATTTATTTCACTTCCCGAGGTGGATAAACACTTTTTAAGGCCTCAGAGTGAGTAAATTGGCCATTCTCATTCATGTTTACCCATTCCACAAATTTTGCGTTCAGGGCCCCTGGAAGCATGAAAATCACTTTAAACATCTCATTTGATCTCTAAAAGTGATTATCCACGTACAAATGTGAATTTTAGTTCAAAGACGCAACATTTGAAAACGGCACATTTTTTTAGTTTCTGGAGCATGTCGTAAGGGGGGGTGGTTATCTCTTTTGTCAAAAATTGGGCATTTTTGATTGAACAATAAAGGCCTCCAAATGTTATTTATTTCACTTCCCGTGGTGGAGAAACACTTTTTAAGGCCTCAGAGTGAGTAAATTGGCCCTTTTCATTCACGTTTACCCATTCCACAAATTTTGCGTTCATATCCCCTGGAAGCATGAAAATCACTTTAAACATCTCATTTTATCTCTAAAAGTGATTATCCACGCACAAATGTGAATTTTAGTTCAAAGACGCAACATTTGAAAACGGACCATTTTTTTAGTTTCTGAAGCATGTCGTAAGGGGGGGTGGTTATCTCTTTTGTCAAAAATTGGGCATTTTTGATTGAACAATAAAGGCCTAAAAATGTAATTTAATTCACTTCCTGTGGTGGAGAAACCCTTTTTAAGGCCTCAGAGTGAGTAAATTGGCCATTTTCATTCACGTTTACCCATTCCACAAATTTTGCGTTCAGGGCCCCTGGAAGCATGAAAATCACTTTAAACATCTCATTTTATCTCTAAAAGTGATTATCCACGTACAAATTTAAATTTTAGTTCAAAGACGCAATGTTATTTATTTCACTTCCCGTGGTGGAGAAACACTTTTTAAGGCCTCAGAGTGAGTAAATTGGCCCTTTTCATTCACGTTTACCCATTCCACAAATTTTGCGTTCATATCCCCTGGAAGCATGAAAATCACTTTAAACATCTCATTTTATCTCTAAAAGTGATTATCCACGAACAAATGTGAATTTTAGTTCAAAGACGCAACATTTGAAAACGGACCATTTTTTTATTTTCTGAAGCATGGCGTAAGGGGGGGTGGTTATCTCTTTTGTCAAAAATTGGGCATTTTTGATTGAACAATAAAGGCCTAAAAATGTTATTTAATTCACTTCCAGTGGTGGAGAAAGACTTTTTAAGGCCTCAGAGTGAGTAAATTGGCCATTTTCATTCACGTTTACCCATTCCACAAATCTTGCGTTCAGGGCCCCTGGAAGCATGAAAATCACTTTAAACATCTCATTTTATCTCTAAAAGTGATTATCCACGTACAAATGTGAATTTTAGTTCAAAGACCCAACATTTGAAAACGGATCATTTTTTTAGTTTCTGAAGCATGTCGTAAGGGGGGGTGGTTATCTCTTTCGTCAAAAATTGGGCATTTTTGATTGAACAATAAAGGCCTCCAAATGTTATTTATTTCACTTCCCGAGGTGGAGAAACACTTTTTAAGGCCTCAGAGTGAGTAAATTGGCCATTTTCATTCACGTTTACCCATTCCACAAATCTTGCGTTCAGGGCCCCTGGAAGCATGAAAATCACTTTAAACATCTCATTTTATCTCTAAAAGTGATTATCCACGTACAAATGTGAATTTTAGTTCAAAGACGCAACATTTGAAAACAGACCATTTTTTTAGTTTCTGAAGCATGTCGTAAGGGGGGGTGGTTATCTCTTTTGTCAAAAATTGGGCATTTTTGATTGAACAATAAAGGCCTAAAAATGTTATTTAATTCACTTCCCGTGGTGGAGAATCACTTTTTAAGGCCTCAGAGTGAGTAAATTGGCCATTTTCATTCACGTTTACCCATTCCACAAATTTTGCGTTCAGGGCCCCTGGAAGCATGAAAATCACTTTAAACATCTCATTTTATCTCTAAAAGTGATTATCCACGTACAAATTTAAATTTTAGTTCAAAGACGCAATGTTATTTATTTCACTTCCCGTGGTGGAGAAACACTTTTTAAGGCCTCAGAGTGAGTAAATTGGCCCTTTTCATTCACGTTTACCCATTCCACAAATTTTGCGTTCATATCCCCTGGAAGCATGAAAATCACTTTAAACATCTCATTTTATCTCTAAAAGTGATTATCCACGTACAAATGTGAATTTTAGTTCAAAGACGCAACATTTGAAAACGGACCATTTTTTTAGTTTCTGAAGCATGTCGTAAGGGGGGGTGGTTATCTCTTTTGTCAAAAATTGGGCATTTTTGATTGAACAATAAAGGCCTCCAAATGTTATTTATTTCACTTCCCGAGGTGGATAAACACTTTTTAAGGCCTCAGAGTGAGTAAATTGGCCATTCTCATTCATGTTTACCCATTCCACAAATTTTGCGTTCAGGGCCCCTGGAAGCATGAAAATCACTTTAAACATCTCATTTGATCTCTAAAAGTGATTATCCACGTACAAATGTGAATTTTAGTTCAAAGACGCAACATTTGAAAACGGCACATTTTTTTAGTTTCTGGAGCATGTCGTAAGGGGGGGTGGTTATCTCTTTTGTCAAAAATTGGGCATTTTTGATTGAACAATAAAGGCCTCCAAATGTTATTTATTTCACTTCCCGTGGTGGAGAAACACTTTTTAAGGCCTCAGAGTGAGTAAATTGGCCCTTTTCATTCACGTTTACCCATTCCACAAATTTTGCGTTCATATCCCCTGGAAGCATGAAAATCACTTTAAACATCTCATTTTATCTCTAAAAGTGATTATCCACGCACAAATGTGAATTTTAGTTCAAAGACGCAACATTTGAAAACGGACCATTTTTTTAGTTTCTGAAGCATGTCGTAAGGGGGGGTGGTTATCTCTTTTGTCAAAAATTGGGCATTTTTGATTGAACAATAAAGGCCTAAAAATGTAATTTAATTCACTTCCTGTGGTGGAGAAACCCTTTTTAAGGCCTCAGAGTGAGTAAATTGGCCATTTTCATTCACGTTTACCCATTCCAGAAATCTTGCGTTCAGGGCCCGTGGAAGCATGCAAATCACTTTAAACATCTCATTTTATCTCTAAAAGTGATTATCCACGAACAAATGTGAATTTTAGTTCAAAGACGCAACATTTGAAAACGGACCATTTTTTTAGTTTCTGAAGCATGTCGTAAGGGGGGGTGGTTATCTCTTTTGTCAAAAATTGGGCATTTTTGATTGAACAATAAAGGCCTAAAAATGTTATTTAATTCACTTCCCGTGGTGGAGAAACACTTTTTAAGGCCTCAGAGTGAGTAAATTGGCCATTTTGATTCACGTTTACCCATTCCACAAATTTTGCGTTCAGGGCCCCTGGAAGCATGAAAATCACTTTAACCCCTTCAGCGCGGCGCGGATTACCGCGCTGTGCTGAAGGATTCATGCACGGGCGGGGCCGTGACGGAGCGGTTCCGTCATCCGCACAGCGCGACCGACGCGCATGACGGAACCGCTCCGTCACACGCATCGAAGGGGTTAAACATCTCATTTTATCTCTAAAAGTGATTATCCACGTACAAATGTGAATTTTAGTTCAAAGACCCAACATTTGAAAACGGACCATTTTTTTAGTTTCTGAAGCATGTCGTAAGGGGGGGTGGTTATCTCTTTCGTCAAAAATTGGGCATTTTTGATTGAACAATAAAGGCCTCCAAATGTTATTTATTTCACTTCCCGAGGTGGAGAAACACTTTTTAAGGCCTCAGAGTGAGTAAATTGGCCATTTTCATTCACGTTTACCCATTCCACAAATCTTGCGTTCAGGGCCCCTGGAAGCATGAAAATCACTTTAAACATCTCATTTTATCTCTAAAAGTGATTATCCACGTACAAATGTGAATTTTAGTTCAAAGACGCAACATTTGAAAACAGACCATTTTTTTAGTTTCTGAAGCATGTCGTAAGGGGGGGTGGTTATCTCTTTTGTCAAAAATTGGGCATTTTTGATTGAACAATAAAGGCCTAAAAATGTTATTTAATTCACTTCCCGTGGTGGAGAATCACTTTTTAAGGCCTCAGAGTGAGTAAATTGGCCATTTTCATTCACGTTTACCCATTCCACAAATCTTGCGTTCAGGGCCCCTGGAAGCATGAAAATCACTTTAAACATCTCATTTTATCTCTAAAAGTGATTATCCACGTACAAATGTGAATTTTAGTTCAAAGACCCAACATTTGAAAACGGACCATTTTTTTAGTTTCTGAAGCATGTCGTAAGGGGGGGTGGTTATCTCTTTCGTCAAAAATTGGGCATTTTTGATTGAACAATAAAGGCCTCCAAATGTTATTTATTTCACTTCCCGAGGTGGAGAAACACTTTTTAAGGCCTCAGAGTGAGTAAATTGGCCATTTTCATTCACGTTTACCCATTCCACAAATCTTGCGTTCAGGGCCCCTGGAAGCATGAAAATCACTTTAAACATCTCATTTTATCTCTAAAAGTGATTATCCACGTACAAATGTGAATTTTAGTTCAAAGACGCAACATTTGAAAACAGACCATTTTTTTAGTTTCTGAAGCATGTCGTAAGGGGGGGTGGTTATCTCTTTTGTCAAAAATTGGGCATTTTTGATTGAACAATAAAGGCCTAAAAATGTTATTTAATTCACTTCCCGTGGTGGAGAATCACTTTTTAAGGCCTCAGAGTGAGTAAATTGGCCATTTTCATTCACGTTTACCCATTCCACAAATTTTGCGTTCAGGGCCCCTGGAAGCATGAAAATCACTTTAATCATCTCATTTTATCTCTAAAAGTGATTATCCACGTACAAATTTAAATTTTAGTTCAAAGACGCAATGTTATTTATTTCACTTCCCGTGGTGGAGAAACACTTTTTAAGGCCTCAGAGTGAGTAAATTGGCCCTTTTCATTCACGTTTACCCATTCCACAAATTTTGCGTTCATATCCCCTGGAAGCATGAAAATCACTTTAAACATCTCATTTTATCTCTAAAAGTGATTATCCACGTACAAATGTGAATTTTAGTTCAAAGACGCAACATTTGAAAACGGACCATTTTTTTAGTTTCTGAAGCATGTCGTAAGGGGGGGTGGTTATCTCTTTTGTCAAAAATTGGGCATTTTTGATTGAACAATAAAGGCCTCCAAATGTTATTTATTTCACTTCCCGAGGTGGATAAACACTTTTTAAGGCCTCAGAGTGAGTAAATTGGCCATTCTCATTCACGTTTACCCATTCCACAAATTTTGCGTTCAGGGCCCCTGGAAGCATGAAAATCACTTTAAACATCTCATTTGATCTCTAAAAGTGATTATCCACGTACAAATGTGAATTTTAGTTCAAAGACGCAACATTTGAAAACGGCACATTTTTTTAGTTTCTGGAGCATGTCGTAAGGGGGGGTGGTTATCTCTTTTGTCAAAAATTGGGCATTTTTGATTGAACAATAAAGGCCTCCAAATATTATTTATTTCACTTCCCGTGGTGGAGAAACACTTTTTAAGGCCTCAGAGTGAGTAAATTGGCCATTATCATTCCCGTTTACCCATTCCACAAATTTTGCGTTCAGGGCCCCTGGAAGCATGAAAATCACTTTAAACATCTCATTTTATCTCTAAAAGTGATTATCCACGAACAAATGTGAATTTTAGTTCAAAGACGCAACATTTGAAAACGGACCATTTTTTTATTTTCTGAAGCATGGCGTAAGGGGGGGTGGTTATCTCTTTTGTCAAAAATTGGGCATTTTTGATTGAACAATAAAGGCCTAAAAATGTTATTTAATTCACTTCCAGTGGTGGAGAAAGACTTTTTAAGGCCTCAGAGTGAGTAAATTGGCCATTTTCATTCACGTTTACCCATTCCACAAATTTTGCGTTCATATCCCCTGGAAGCATGAAAATCACTTTAAACATCTCATTTTATCTCTAAAAGTGATTATCCACGTACAAATGTGAATTTTAGTTCAAAGACGCAACATTTGAAAACGGACCATTTTTTTAGTTTCTGAAGCATGTCGTAAGGGGGGGTGGTTATCTCTTTTGTCAAAAATTGGGCATTTTTGATTGAACAATAAAGGCCTCCAAATGTTATTTATTTCACTTCCCGAGGTGGATAAACACTTTTTAAGGCCTCAGAGTGAGTAAATTGGCCATTCTCATTCACGTTTACCCATTCCACAAATTTTGCGTTCAGGGCCCCTGGAAGCATGAAAATCACTTTAAACATCTCATTTGATCTCTAAAAGTGATTATCCACGTACAAATGTGAATTTTAGTTCAAAGACGCAACATTTGAAAACGGCACATTTTTTTAGTTTCTGGAGCATGTCGTAAGGGGGGGTGGTTATCTCTTTTGTCAAAAATTGGGCATTTTTGATTGAACAATAAAGGCCTCCAAATATTATTTATTTCACTTCCCGTGGTGGAGAAACACTTTTTAAGGCCTCAGAGTGAGTAAATTGGCCATTATCATTCCCGTTTACCCATTCCACAAATTTTGCGTTCAGGGCCCCTGGAAGCATGAAAATCACTTTAAACATCTCATTTTATCTCTAAAAGTGATTATCCACGAACAAATGTGAATTTTAGTTCAAAGACGCAACATTTGAAAACGGACCATTTTTTTATTTTCTGAAGCATGGCGTAAGGGGGGGTGGTTATCTCTTTTGTCAAAAATTGGGCATTTTTGATTGAACAATAAAGGCCTAAAAATGTTATTTAATTCACTTCCAGTGGTGGAGAAAGACTTTTTAAGGCCTCAGAGTGAGTAAATTGGCCATTTTCATTCACGTTTACCCATTCCACAAATTTTGCGTTCACGGCCTCTGGAAGCATGAAAATCACTTTAAACATCTCATTTTATCTCTAAAAGTGATTATTCACGAACAAATGTGAATTTTAGTTCAAAGACGCAACATTTGAAAACGGACCATTTTTTTAGTTTCTGAAGCATGGCGTAAGGGGGGGTGGTTATCTCTTTCGTCAAAAATTGGGCATTTTTGATTGAACAATAAAGGCCTCCAAATGTTATTTATTTCACTTCCCGAGGTTGAGAAACACTTTTTAAGGCCTCAGAGTGAGTAAATTGGCCATTTTCATTCACGTTTACCCATTCCACAAATCTTGCGTTCAGGGCCCCTGGAAGCATGAAAATCACTTTAAACATCTCATTTTATCTCTAAAAGTGATTATCCACGTACAAATGTGAATTTTAGTTCAAAGACGCAACATTTGAAAACAGACCATTTTTTTAGTTTCTGAAGCATGTCGTAAGGGGGGGTGGTTATCTCTTTTGTCAAAAATTGGGCATTTTTGATTGAACAATAAAGGCCTAAAAATGTTATTTAATTCACTTCCCGTGGTGGAGAATCACTTTTTAAGGCCTCAGAGTGAGTAAATTGGCCATTTTCATTCACGTTTACCCATTCCACAAATTTTGCGTTCAGGGCCCCTGGAAGCATGAAAATCACTTTAAACATCTCATTTTATCTCTAAAAGTGATTATCCACGTACAAATTTAAATTTTAGTTCAAAGACGCAATGTTATTTATTTCACTTCCCGTGGTGGAGAAACACTTTTTAAGGCCTCAGAGTGAGTAAATTGGCCCTTTTCATTCACGTTTACCCATTCCACAAATTTTGCGTTCATATCCCCTGGAAGCATGAAAATCACTTTAAACATCTCATTTTATCTCTAAAAGTGATTATCCACGTACAAATGTGAATTTTAGTTCAAAGACGCAACATTTGAAAACGGACCATTTTTTTAGTTTCTGAAACATGTCGTAAGGGGGGGTGGTTATCTCTTTTGTCAAAAATTGGGCATTTTTGATTGAACAATAAAGGCCTCCAAATGTTATTTATTTCACTTCCCGAGGTGGATAAACACTTTTTAAGGCCTCAGAGTGAGTAAATTGGCCATTCTCATTCACGTTTACCCATTCCACAAATTTTGCGTTCAGGGCCCCTGGAAGCATGAAAATCACTTTAAACATCTCATTTGATCTCTAAAAGTGATTATCCACGTACAAATGTGAATTTTAGTTCAAAGACGCAACATTTGAAAACGGCACATTTTTTTAGTTTCTGGAGCATGTCGTAAGGGGGGGTGGTTATCTCTTTTGTCAAAAATTGGGCATTTTTGATTGAACAATAAAGGCCTCCAAATGTTATTTATTTCACTTCCCGTGGTGGAGAAACACTTTTTAAGGCCTCAGAGTGAGTAAATTGGCCCTTTTCATTCACGTTTACCCATTCCACAAATTTTGCGTTCATATCCCCTGGAAGCATGAAAATCACTTTAAACATCTCATTTTATCTCTAAAAGTGATTATCCACGTACAAATGTGAATTTTAGTTCAAAGACGCAACATTTGAAAACGGACCATTTTTTTAGTTTCTGAAGCATGTCGTAAGGGGGGGTGGTTATCTCTTTTGTCAAAAATTGGGCATTTTTGATTGAACAATAAAGGCCTAAAAATGTTATTTAATTCACTTCCCGTGGTGGAGAAACACTTTTTAAGGCCTCAGAGTGAGTAAATTGGCCATTTTGATTCACGTTTACCCATTCCACAAATTTTGCGTTCAGGGCCCCTGGAAGCATGAAAATCACTTTAAACATCTCATTTTATCTCTAAAAGTGATTATCCACGAACAAATGTGAATTTTAGTTCAAAGACGCAACATTTGAAAACGGACCATTTTTTTAGTTTCTGAAGCATGTCGTAAGGGGGGGTGGTTATCTCTTTTGTCAAAAATTGGGCATTTTTGATTGAACAATAAAGGCCTAAAAATGTTATTTAATTCACTTCCCGTGGTGGAGAAACACTTTTTAAGGCCTCAGAGTGAGTAAATTGGCCATTTTGATTCACGTTTACCCATTCCACAAATTTTGCGTTCAGGGCCCCTGGAAGCATGAAAATCACTTTAAACATCTCATTTTATCTCTAAAAGTGATTATCCACGTACAAATGTGAATTTTAGTTCAAAGACCCAACATTTGAAAACGGACCATTTTTTTAGTTTCTGAAGCATGTCGTAAGGGGGGGTGGTTATCTCTTTCGTCAAAAATTGGGCATTTTTGATTGAACAATAAAGGCCTCCAAATGTTATTTATTTCACTTCCCGAGGTGGAGAAACACTTTTTAAGGCCTCAGAGTGAGTAAATTGGCCATTTTCATTCACGTTTACCCATTCCACAAATCTTGCGTTCAGGGCCCCTGGAAGCATGAAAATCACTTTAAACATCTCATTTTATCTCTAAAAGTGATTATCCACGTACAAATGTGAATTTTAGTTCAAAGACGCAACATTTGAAAACAGACCATTTTTTTAGTTTCTGAAGCATGTCGTAAGGGGGGGTGGTTATCTCTTTTGTCAAAAATTGGGCATTTTTGATTGAACAATAAAGGCCTAAAAATGTTATTTAATTCACTTCCCGTGGTGGAGAATCACTTTTTAAGGCCTCAGAGTGAGTAAATTGGCCATTTTCATTCACGTTTACCCATTCCACAAATTTTGCGTTCAGGGCCCCTGGAAGCATGAAAATCACTTTAAACATCTCATTTTATCTCTAAAAGTGATTATCCACGTACAAATTTAAATTTTAGTTCAAAGACGCAATGTTATTTATTTCACTTCCCGTGGTGGAGAAACACTTTTTAAGGCCTCAGAGTGAGTAAATTGGCCCTTTTCATTCACGTTTACCCATTCCACAAATTTTGCGTTCATATCCCCTGGAAGCATGAAAATCACTTTAAACATCTCATTTTATCTCTAAAAGTGATTATCCACGAACAAATGTGAATTTTAGTTCAAAGACGCAACATTTGAAAACGGACCATTTTTTTATTTTCTGAAGCATGGCGTAAGGGGGGGTGGTTATCTCTTTTGTCAAAAATTGGGCATTTTTGATTGAACAATAAAGGCCTAAAAATGTTATTTAATTCACTTCCAGTGGTGGAGAAAGACTTTTTAAGGCCTCAGAGTGAGTAAATTGGCCATTTTCATTCACGTTTACCCATTCCACAAATCTTGCGTTCAGGGCCCCTGGAAGCATGAAAATCACTTTAAACATCTCATTTTATCTCTAAAAGTGATTATCCACGTACAAATGTGAATTTTAGTTCAAAGACCCAACATTTGAAAACGGACCATTTTTTTAGTTTCTGAAGCATGTCGTAAGGGGGGGTGGTTATCTCTTTCGTCAAAAATTGGGCATTTTTGATTGAACAATAAAGGCCTCCAAATGTTATTTATTTCACTTCCCGAGGTGGAGAAACACTTTTTAAGGCCTCAGAGTGAGTAAATTGGCCATTTTCATTCACGTTTACCCATTCCACAAATCTTGCGTTCAGGGCCCCGGGAAGCATGAAAATCACTTTAAACATCTCATTTTATCTCTAAAAGTGATTATCCACGTACAAATGTGAATTTTAGTTCAAAGACCCAACATTTGAAAACGGACCATTTTTTTAGTTTCTGAAGCATGTCGTAAGGGGGGGTGGTTATCTCTTTCGTCAAAAATTGGGCATTTTTGATTGAACAATAAAGGCCTCCAAATGTTATTTATTTCACTTCCCGAGGTGGAGAAACACTTTTTAAGGCCTCAGAGTGAGTAAATTGGCCATTTTCATTCACGTTTACCCATTCCACAAATCTTGCGTTCAGGGCCCCTGGAAGCATGAAAATCACTTTAAACATCTCATTTTATCTCTAAAAGTGATTATCCACGTACAAATGTGAATTTTAGTTCAAAGACGCAACATTTGAAAACAGACCATTTTTTTAGTTTCTGAAGCATGTCGTAAGGGGGGGTGGTTATCTCTTTTGTCAAAAATTGGGCATTTTTGATTGAACAATAAAGGCCTAAAAATGTTATTTAATTCACTTCCCGTGGTGGAGAATCACTTTTTAAGGCCTCAGAGTGAGTAAATTGGCCATTTTCATTCACGTTTACCCATTCCACAAATTTTGCGTTCAGGGCCCCTGGAAGCATGAAAATCACTTTAAACATCTCATTTTATCTCTAAAAGTGATTATCCACGTACAAATTTAAATTTTAGTTCAAAGACGCAATGTTATTTATTTCACTTCCCGTGGTGGAGAAACACTTTTTAAGGCCTCAGAGTGAGTAAATTGGCCCTTTTCATTCACGTTTACCCATTCCACAAATTTTGCGTTCATATCCCCTGGAAGCATGAAAATCACTTTAAACATCTCATTTTATCTCTAAAAGTGATTATCCACGTACAAATGTGAATTTTAGTTCAAAGACGCAACATTTGAAAACGGACCATTTTTTTCGTTTCTGAAGCATGTCGTAAGGGGGGGTGGTTATCTCTTTTGTCAAAAATTGGGCATTTTTGATTGAACAATAAAGGCCTCCAAATGTTATTTATTTCACTTCCCGAGGTGGATAAACACTTTTTAAGGCCTCAGAGTGAGTAAATTGGCCATTCTCATTCACGTTTACCCATTCCACAAATTTTGCGTTCAGGGCCCCTGGAAGCATGAAAATCATTTTAAACATCTCATTTGATCTCTAAAAGTGATTATCCACGTACAAATGTGAATTTTAGTTCAAAGACGCAACATTTGAAAACGGCACATTTTTTTAGTTTCTGGAGCATGTCGTAAGGGGGGGTGGTTATCTCTTTTGTCAAAAATTGGGCATTTTTGATTGAACAATAAAGGCCTCCAAATGTTATTTATTTCACTTCCCGTGGTGGAGAAACACTTTTTAAGGCCTCAGAGTGAGTAAATTGGCCATTATCATTCCCGTTTACCCATTCCACAAATTTTCGGTTCATGGCCCTTGGAAGCATGAAAATCACTTTAAACATCTCATTTTATCTCTAAAAGTGATTATCCACGAAAAAATGTGAATTTTAGTTCAAAGACCCAACATTTGAAAACGGACCATTTTTTTATTTTCTGAAGCATGGCGTAAGGGGGGGTGGTTATCTCTTTTGTCAAAAATTGGGCATTTTTGATTGAACAATAAAGGCCTAAAAATGTTATTTAATTCACTTCCAGTGGTGGAGAAAGACTTTTTAAGGCCTCAGAGTGAGTAAATTGGCCATTTTCATTCACGTTTACCCATTCCACAAATCTTGCGTTCAGGGCCCCTGGAAGCATGAAAATCACTTTAAACATCTCATTTTATCTCTAAAAGTGATTATCCACGTACAAATGTGAATTTTAGTTCAAAGACCCAACATTTGAAAACAGACCATTTTTTTAGTTTCTGAAGCATGTCGTAAGGGGGGGTGGTTATCTCTTTCGTCAAAAATTGGGCATTTTTGATTGAACAATAAAGGCCTCCAAATGTTATTTATTTCACTTCCCGAGGTGGAGAAACACTTTTTAAGGCCTCAGAGTGAGTAAATTGGCCATTTTCATTCACGTTTACCCATTCCACAAATCTTGCGTTCAGGGCCCCTGGAAGCATGAAAATCACTTTAAACATCTAATTTTATCTCTAAAAGTGATTATCCATGTACAAATGTGAATTTTAGTTCAAAGACGCAACATTTGAAAACAGACCATTTTTTTAGTTTCTGAAGCATGTCGTAAGGGGGGGTGGTTATCTCTTTTGTCAAAAATTGGGCAATTTTGATTGAACAATAAAGGCCTAAAAATGTTATTTAATTCACTTCCCGTGGTGGAGAATCACTTTTTAAGGCCTCAGAGTGAGTAAATTGGCCATTTTCATTCACGTTTACCCATTCCACAAATTTTGCGTTCAGGGCCCCTGGAAGCATGAAAATCACTTTAAACATCTCATTTTATCTCTAAAAGTGATTATCCACGTACAAATTTAAATTTTAGTTCAAAGACGCAATGTTATTTATTTCACTTCCCGTGGTGGAGAAACACTTTTTAAGGCCTCAGAGTGAGTAAATTGGCCCTTTTCATTCACGTTTACCCATTCCACAAATTTTGCGTTCATATCCCCTGGAAGCATGAAAATCACTTTAAACATCTCATTTTATCTCTAAAAGTGATTATCCACGAACAAATGTGAATTTTAGTTCAAAGACGCAACATTTGAAAACGGACCATTTTTTTATTTTCTGAAGCATGGCGTAAGGGGGGGTGGTTATCTCTTTTGTCAAAAATTGGGCATTTTTGATTGAACAATAAAGGCCTAAAAATGTTATTTAATTCACTTCCAGTGGTGGAGAAAGACTTTTTAAGGCCTCAGAGTGAGTAAATTGGCCATTTTCATTCACGTTTACCCATTCCACAAATCTTGCGTTCAGGGCCCCTGGAAGCATGAAAATCACTTTAAACATCTCATTTTATCTCTAAAAGTGATTATCCACGTACAAATGTGAATTTTAGTTCAAAGACCCAACATTTGAAAACGGACCATTTTTTTAGTTTCTGAAGCATGTCGTAAGGGGGGGTGGTTATCTCTTTCGTCAAAAATTGGGCATTTTTGATTGAACAATAAAGGCCTCCAAATGTTATTTATTTCACTTCCCGAGGTGGAGAAACACTTTTTAAGGCCTCAGAGTGAGTAAATTGGCCATTTTCATTCACGTTTACCCATTCCACAAATCTTGCGTTCAGGGCCCCTGGAAGCATGAAAATCACTTTAAACATCTCATTTTATCTCTAAAAGTGATTATCCACGTACAAATGTGAATTTTAGTTCAAAGACGCAACATTTGAAAACAGACCATTTTTTTAGTTTCTGAAGCATGTCGTAAGGGGGGGTGGTTATCTCTTTTGTCAAAAATTGGGCATTTTTGATTGAACAATAAAGGCCTAAAAATGTTATTTAATTCACTTCCCGTGGTGGAGAATCACTTTTTAAGGCCTCAGAGTGAGTAAATTGGCCATTTTCATTCACGTTTACCCATTCCACAAATTTTGCGTTCAGGGCCCCTGGAAGCATGAAAATCACTTTAAACATCTCATTTTATCTCTAAAAGTGATTATCCACGTACAAATTTAAATTTTAGTTCAAAGACGCAATGTTATTTATTTCACTTCCCGTGGTGGAGAAACACTTTTTAAGGCCTCAGAGTGAGTAAATTGGCCCTTTTCATTCACGTTTACCCATTCCACAAATTTTGCGTTCATATCCCCTGGAAGCATGAAAATCACTTTAAACATCTCATTTTATCTCTAAAAGTGATTATCCACGTACAAATGTGAATTTTAGTTCAAAGACGCAACATTTGAAAACGGACCATTTTTTTAGTTTCTGAAACATGTCGTAAGGGGGGGTGGTTATCTCTTTTGTCAAAAATTGGGCATTTTTGATTGAACAATAAAGGCCTCCAAATGTTATTTATTTCACTTCCCGAGGTGGATAAACACTTTTTAAGGCCTCAGAGTGAGTAAATTGGCCATTCTCATTCACGTTTACCCATTCCACAAATTTTGCGTTCAGGGCCCCTGGAAGCATGAAAATCACTTTAAACATCTCATTTAATCTCTAAAAGTGATTATCCACGTACAAATGTGAATTTTAGTTCAAAGACGCAACATTTGAAAACGGCACATTTTTTTAGTTTCTGGAGCATGTCGTAAGGGGGGGTGGTTATCTCTTTTGTCAAAAATTGGGCATTTTTGATTGAACAATAAAGGCCTCCAAATGTTATTTATTTCACTTCCCGTGGTGGAGAAACACTTTTTAAGGCCTCAGAGTGAGTAAATTGGCCCTTTTCATTCACGTTTACCCATACCTCAAATTTTGCGTTCATATCCCCTGGAAGCATGAAAATCACTTTAAACATCTCATTTTATCTCTAAAAGTGATTATCCACGTACAAATGTGAATTTTAGTTCAAAGACGCAACATTTGAAAACGGACCATTTTTTTAGTTTCTGAAGCATGTCGTAAGGGGGGGTGGTTATCGCTTTTGTCAAAAATTGGGCATTTTTGATTGAACAATAAAGGCCTAAAAATGTAATTTAATTCACTTCCTGTGGTGGAGAAACCCTTTTTAAGGCCTCAGAGTGAGTAAATTGGCCATTTTCATTCACGTTTACCCATTCCAGAAATCTTGCGTTCAGGGCCCGTGGAAGCATGCAAATCACTTTAAACATCTCATTTTATCTCTAAAAGTGATTATCCACGAACAAATGTGAATTTTAGTTCAAAGACGCAACATTTGAAAACGGACCATTTTTTTAGTTTCTGAAGCATGTCGTAAGGGGGGGTGGTTATCTCTTTTGTCAAAAATTGGGCATTTTTGATTGAACAATAAAGGCCTAAAAATGTTATTTAATTCACTTCCCGTGGTGGAGAATCACTTTTTAAGGCCTCAGAGTGAGTAAATTGGCCATTTTCATTCACGTTTACCCATTCCACAAATTTTGCGTTCAGGGCCCCTGGAAGCATGAAAATCACTTTAAACATCTCATTTTATCTCTAAAAGTGATTATCCACGTACAAATTTAAATTTTAGTTCAAAGACGCAATGTTATTTATTTCACTTCCCGTGGTGGAGAAACACTTTTTAAGGCCTCAGAGTGAGTAAATTGGCCCTTTTCATTCACGTTTACCCATTCCACAAATTTTGCGTTCATATCCCCTGGAAGCATGAAAATCACTTTAAACATCTCATTTTATCTCTAAAAGTGATTATCCACGAACAAATGTGAATTTTAGTTCAAAGACGCAACATTTGAAAACGGACCATTTTTTTATTTTCTGAAGCATGGCGTAAGGGGGGGTGGTTATCTCTTTTGTCAAAAATTGGGCATTTTTGATTGAACAATAAAGGCCTAAAAATGTTATTTAATTCACTTCCAGTGGTGGAGAAAGACTTTTTAAGGCCTCAGAGTGAGTAAATTGGCCATTTTCATTCACGTTTACCCATTCCACAAATCTTGCGTTCAGGGCCCCTGGAAGCATGAAAATCACTTTAAACATCTCATTTTATCTCTAAAAGTGATTATCCACGTACAAATGTGAATTTTAGTTCAAAGACCCAACATTTGAAAACGGACCATTTTTTTAGTTTCTGAAGCATGTCGTAAGGGGGGGTGGTTATCTCTTTCGTCAAAAATTGGGCATTTTTGATTGAACAATAAAGGCCTCCAAATGTTATTTATTTCACTTCCCGAGGTGGAGAAACACTTTTTAAGGCCTCAGAGTGAGTAAATTGGCCATTTTCATTCACGTTTACCCATTCCACAAATCTTGCGTTCAGGGCCCCTGGAAGCATGAAAATCACTTTAAACATCTCATTTTATCTCTAAAAGTGATTATCCACGTACAAATGTGAATTTTAGTTCAAAGACGCAACATTTGAAAACAGACCATTTTTTTAGTTTCTGAAGCATGTCGTAAGGGGGGGTGGTTATCTCTTTTGTCAAAAATTGGGCATTTTTGATTGAACAATAAAGGCCTAAAAATGTTATTTAATTCACTTCCCGTGGTGGAGAATCACTTTTTAAGGCCTCAGAGTGAGTAAATTGGCCATTTTCATTCACGTTTACCCATTCCACAAATTTTGCGTTCAGGGCCCCTGGAAGCATGAAAATCACTTTAAACATCTCATTTTATCTCTAAAAGTGATCATCCACGTACAAATTTAAATTTTAGTTCAAAGACGCAATGTTATTTATTTCACTTCCCGTGGTGGAGAAACACTTTTTAAGGCCTCAGAGTGAGTAAATTGGCCCTTTTCATTCACGTTTACCCATTCCACAAATTTTGCGTTCATATCCCCTGGAAGCATGAAAATCACTTTAAACATCTCATTTTATCTCTAAAAGTGATTATCCACGTACAAATGTGAATTTTAGTTCAAAGACGCAACATTTGAAAACGGACCATTTTTTTAGTTTCTGAAGCATGTCGTAAGGGGGGGTGGTTATCTCTTTTGTCAAAAATTGGGCATTTTTGATTGAACAATAAAGGCCTCCAAATGTTATTTATTTCACTTCCCGAGGTGGATAAACACTTTTTAAGGCCTCAGAGTGAGTAAATTGGCCATTCTCATTCACGTTTACCCATTCCACAAATTTTGCGTTCAGGGCCCCTGGAAGCATGAAAATCACTTTAAACATCTCATTTGATCTCTAAAAGTGATTATCCACGTACAAATGTGAATTTTAGTTCAAAGACGCAACATTTGAAAACGGCACATTTTTTTAGTTTCTGGAGCATGTCGTAAGGGGGGGTGGTTATCTCTTTTGTCAAAAATTGGGCATTTTTGATTGAACAATAAAGGCCTCCAAATGTTATTTATTTCACTTCCCGTGGTGGAGAAACACTTTTTAAGGCCTCAGAGTGAGTAAATTGGCCCTTTTCATTCACGTTTACCCATTCCACAAATTTTGCGTTCATATCCCCTGGAAGCATGAAAATCACTTTAAACATCTCATTTTATCTCTAAAAGTGATTATCCACGCACAAATGTGAATTTTAGTTCAAAGACGCAACATTTGAAAACGGACCATTTTTTTAGTTTCTGAAGCATGTCGTAAGGGGGGGTGGTTATCTCTTTTGTCAAAAATTGGGCATTTTTGATTGAACAATAAAGGCCTAAAAATGTAATTTAATTCACTTCCTGTGGTGGAGAAACCCTTTTTAAGGCCTCAGAGTGAGTAAATTGGCCATTTTCATTCACGTTTACCCATTCCAGAAATCTTGCGTTCAGGGACCGTGGAAGCATGCAAATCACTTTAAACATCTCATTTTATCTCTAAAAGTGATTATCCACGAACAAATGTGAATTTTAGTTCAAAGACGCAACATTTGAAAACGGACCATTTTTTTAGTTTCTGAAGCATGTCGTAAGGGGGGGTGGTTATCTCTTTTGTCAAAAATTGGGCATTTTTGATTGAACAATAAAGGCCTAAAAATGTTATTTAATTCACTTCCCGTGGTGGAGAAACACTTTTTAAGGCCTCAGAGTGAGTAAATTGGCCATTTTGATTCACGTTTACCCATTCCACAAATTTTGCGTTCAGGGCCCCTGGAAGCATGAAAATCACTTTAACCCCTTCAGCGCGGCGCGGATTACCGCGCTGTGCTGAAGGATTCATGCACGGGCGGGGCCGTGACGGAGCGGTTCCGTCATCCGCACAGCGCGACCGACGCGCATGACGGAACCGCTCCGTCACACGCATCGAAGGGGTTAAACATCTCATTTTATCTCTAAAAGTGATTATCCACGTACAAATGTGAATTTTAGTTCAAAGACCCAACATTTGAAAACGGACCATTTTTTTAGTTTCTGAAGCATGTCGTAAGGGGGGGTGGTTATCTCTTTCGTCAAAAATTGGGCATTTTTGATTGAACAATAAAGGCCTCCAAATGTTATTTATTTCACTTCCCGAGGTGGAGAAACACTTTTTAAGGCCTCAGAGTGAGTAAATTGGCCATTTTCATTCACGTTTACCCATTCCACAAATCTTGCGTTCAGGGCCCCTGGAAGCATGAAAATCACTTTAAACATCTCATTTTATCTCTAAAAGTGATTATCCACGTACAAATGTGAATTTTAGTTCAAAGACGCAACATTTGAAAACAGACCATTTTTTTAGTTTCTGAAGCATGTCGTAAGGGGGGGTGGTTATCTCTTTTGTCAAAAATTGGGCATTTTTGATTGAACAATAAAGGCCTCCAAATGTTATTTATTTCACTTCCCGAGGTGGAGAAACACTTTTTAAGGCCTCAGAGTGAGTAAATTGGCCATTTTCATTCACGTTTACCCATTCCACAAATCTTGCGTTCAGGGCCCCTGGAAGCATGAAAATCACTTTAAACATCTCATTTTATCTCTAAAAGTGATTATCCACGTACAAATGTGAATTTTAGTTCAAAGACGCAACATTTGAAAACAGACCATTTTTTTAGTTTCTGAAGCATGTCGTAAGGGGGGGTGGTTATCTCTTTTGTCAAAAATTGGGCATTTTTGATTGAACAATAAAGGCCTAAAAATGTTATTTAATTCACTTCCCGTGGTGGAGAATCACTTTTTAAGGCCTCAGAGTGAGTAAATTGGCCATTTTCATTCACGTTTACCCATTCCACAAATTTTGCGTTCAGGGCCCCTGGAAGCATGAAAATCACTTTAAACATCTCATTTTATCTCTAAAAGTGATTATCCACGTACAAATTTAAATTTTAGTTCAAAGACGCAATGTTATTTATTTCACTTCCCGTGGTGGAGAAACACTTTTTAAGGCCTCAGAGTGAGTAAATTGGCCCTTTTCATTCACGTTTACCCATTCCACAAATTTTGCGTTCATATCCCCTGGAAGCATGAAAATCACTTTAAACATCTCATTTTATCTCTAAAAGTGATTATCCACGTACAAATGTGAATTTTAGTTCAAAGACGCAACATTTGAAAACGGACCATTTTTTTAGTTTCTGAAACATGTCGTAAGGGGGGGTGGTTATCTCTTTTGTCAAAAATTGGGCATTTTTGATTGAACAATAAAGGCCTCCAAATGTTATTTATTTCACTTCCCGAGGTGGATAAACACTTTTTAAGGCCTCAGAGTGAGTAAATTGGCCATTCTCATTCACGTTTACCCATTCCACAAATTTTGCGTTCAGGGCCCCTGGAAGCATGAAAATCACTTTAAACATCTCATTTAATCTCTAAAAGTGATTATCCACGTACAAATGTGAATTTTAGTTCAAAGACGCAACATTTGAAAACGGCACATTTTTTTAGTTTCTGGAGCATGTCGTAAGGGGGGGTGGTTATCTCTTTTGTCAAAAATTGGGCATTTTTGATTGAACAATAAAGGCCTCCAAATGTTATTTATTTCACTTCCCGTGGTGGAGAAACACTTTTTAAGGCCTCAGAGTGAGTAAATTGGCCCTTTTCATTCACGTTTACCCATACCTCAAATTTTGCGTTCATATCCCCTGGAAGCATGAAAATCACTTTAAACATCTCATTTTATCTCTAAAAGTGATTATCCACGTACAAATGTGAATTTTAGTTCAAAGACGCAACATTTGAAAACGGACCATTTTTTTAGTTTCTGAAGCATGTCGTAAGGGGGGGTGGTTATCGCTTTTGTCAAAAATTGGGCATTTTTGATTGAACAATAAAGGCCTAAAAATGTAATTTAATTCACTTCCTGTGGTGGAGAAACCCTTTTTAAGGCCTCAGAGTGAGTAAATTGGCCATTTTCATTCACGTTTACCCATTCCAGAAATCTTGCGTTCAGGGCCCGTGGAAGCATGCAAATCACTTTAAACATCTCATTTTATCTCTAAAAGTGATTATCCACGAACAAATGTGAATTTTAGTTCAAAGACGCAACATTTGAAAACGGACCATTTTTTTAGTTTCTGAAGCATGTCGTAAGGGGGGGTGGTTATCTCTTTTGTCAAAAATTGGGCATTTTTGATTGAACAATAAAGGCCTAAAAATGTTATTTAATTCACTTCCCGTGGTGGAGAATCACTTTTTAAGGCCTCAGAGTGAGTAAATTGGCCATTTTCATTCACGTTTACCCATTCCACAAATTTTGCGTTCAGGGCCCCTGGAAGCATGAAAATCACTTTAAACATCTCATTTTATCTCTAAAAGTGATTATCCACGTACAAATTTAAATTTTAGTTCAAAGACGCAATGTTATTTATTTCACTTCCCGTGGTGGAGAAACACTTTTTAAGGCCTCAGAGTGAGTAAATTGGCCCTTTTCATTCACGTTTACCCATTCCACAAATTTTGCGTTCATATCCCCTGGAAGCATGAAAATCACTTTAAACATCTCATTTTATCTCTAAAAGTGATTATCCACGAACAAATGTGAATTTTAGTTCAAAGACGCAACATTTGAAAACGGACCATTTTTTTATTTTCTGAAGCATGGCGTAAGGGGGGGTGGTTATCTCTTTTGTCAAAAATTGGGCATTTTTGATTGAACAATAAAGGCCTAAAAATGTTATTTAATTCACTTCCAGTGGTGGAGAAAGACTTTTTAAGGCCTCAGAGTGAGTAAATTGGCCATTTTCATTCACGTTTACCCATTCCACAAATCTTGCGTTCAGGGCCCCTGGAAGCATGAAAATCACTTTAAACATCTCATTTTATCTCTAAAAGTGATTATCCACGTACAAATGTGAATTTTAGTTCAAAGACCCAACATTTGAAAACGGACCATTTTTTTAGTTTCTGAAGCATGTCGTAAGGGGGGGTGGTTATCTCTTTCGTCAAAAATTGGGCATTTTTGATTGAACAATAAAGGCCTCCAAATGTTATTTATTTCACTTCCCGAGGTGGAGAAACACTTTTTAAGGCCTCAGAGTGAGTAAATTGGCCATTTTCATTCACGTTTACCCATTCCACAAATCTTGCGTTCAGGGCCCCTGGAAGCATGAAAATCACTTTAAACATCTCATTTTATCTCTAAAAGTGATTATCCACGTACAAATGTGAATTTTAGTTCAAAGACGCAACATTTGAAAACAGACCATTTTTTTAGTTTCTGAAGCATGTCGTAAGGGGGGGTGGTTATCTCTTTTGTCAAAAATTGGGCATTTTTGATTGAACAATAAAGGCCTAAAAATGTTATTTAATTCACTTCCCGTGGTGGAGAATCACTTTTTAAGGCCTCAGAGTGAGTAAATTGGCCATTTTCATTCACGTTTACCCATTCCACAAATTTTGCGTTCAGGGCCCCTGGAAGCATGAAAATCACTTTAAACATCTCATTTTATCTCTAAAAGTGATCATCCACGTACAAATTTAAATTTTAGTTCAAAGACGCAATGTTATTTATTTCACTTCCCGTGGTGGAGAAACACTTTTTAAGGCCTCAGAGTGAGTAAATTGGCCCTTTTCATTCACGTTTACCCATTCCACAAATTTTGCGTTCATATCCCCTGGAAGCATGAAAATCACTTTAAACATCTCATTTTATCTCTAAAAGTGATTATCCACGTACAAATGTGAATTTTAGTTCAAAGACGCAACATTTGAAAACGGACCATTTTTTTAGTTTCTGAAGCATGTCGTAAGGGGGGGTGGTTATCTCTTTTGTCAAAAATTGGGCATTTTTGATTGAACAATAAAGGCCTCCAAATGTTATTTATTTCACTTCCCGAGGTGGATAAACACTTTTTAAGGCCTCAGAGTGAGTAAATTGGCCATTCTCATTCACGTTTACCCATTCCACAAATTTTGCGTTCAGGGCCCCTGGAAGCATGAAAATCACTTTAAACATCTCATTTGATCTCTAAAAGTGATTATCCACGTACAAATGTGAATTTTAGTTCAAAGACGCAACATTTGAAAACGGCACATTTTTTTAGTTTCTGGAGCATGTCGTAAGGGGGGGTGGTTATCTCTTTTGTCAAAAATTGGGCATTTTTGATTGAACAATAAAGGCCTCCAAATGTTATTTATTTCACTTCCCGTGGTGGAGAAACACTTTTTAAGGCCTCAGAGTGAGTAAATTGGCCCTTTTCATTCACGTTTACCCATTCCACAAATTTTGCGTTCATATCCCCTGGAAGCATGAAAATCACTTTAAACATCTCATTTTATCTCTAAAAGTGATTATCCACGCACAAATGTGAATTTTAGTTCAAAGACGCAACATTTGAAAACGGACCATTTTTTTAGTTTCTGAAGCATGTCGTAAGGGGGGGTGGTTATCTCTTTTGTCAAAAATTGGGCATTTTTGATTGAACAATAAAGGCCTAAAAATGTAATTTAATTCACTTCCTGTGGTGGAGAAACCCTTTTTAAGGCCTCAGAGTGAGTAAATTGGCCATTTTCATTCACGTTTACCCATTCCAGAAATCTTGCGTTCAGGGACCGTGGAAGCATGCAAATCACTTTAAACATCTCATTTTATCTCTAAAAGTGATTATCCACGAACAAATGTGAATTTTAGTTCAAAGACGCAACATTTGAAAACGGACCATTTTTTTAGTTTCTGAAGCATGTCGTAAGGGGGGGTGGTTATCTCTTTTGTCAAAAATTGGGCATTTTTGATTGAACAATAAAGGCCTAAAAATGTTATTTAATTCACTTCCCGTGGTGGAGAAACACTTTTTAAGGCCTCAGAGTGAGTAAATTGGCCATTTTGATTCACGTTTACCCATTCCACAAATTTTGCGTTCAGGGCCCCTGGAAGCATGAAAATCACTTTAACCCCTTCAGCGCGGCGCGGATTACCGCGCTGTGCTGAAGGATTCATGCACGGGCGGGGCCGTGACGGAGCGGTTCCGTCATCCGCACAGCGCGACCGACGCGCATGACGGAACCGCTCCGTCACACGCATCGAAGGGGTTAAACATCTCATTTTATCTCTAAAAGTGATTATCCACGTACAAATGTGAATTTTAGTTCAAAGACCCAACATTTGAAAACGGACCATTTTTTTAGTTTCTGAAGCATGTCGTAAGGGGGGGTGGTTATCTCTTTCGTCAAAAATTGGGCATTTTTGATTGAACAATAAAGGCCTCCAAATGTTATTTATTTCACTTCCCGAGGTGGAGAAACACTTTTTAAGGCCTCAGAGTGAGTAAATTGGCCATTTTCATTCACGTTTACCCATTCCACAAATCTTGCGTTCAGGGCCCCTGGAAGCATGAAAATCACTTTAAACATCTCATTTTATCTCTAAAAGTGATTATCCACGTACAAATGTGAATTTTAGTTCAAAGACGCAACATTTGAAAACAGACCATTTTTTTAGTTTCTGAAGCATGTCGTAAGGGGGGGTGGTTATCTCTTTTGTCAAAAATTGGGCATTTTTGATTGAACAATAAAGGCCTAAAAATGTTATTTAATTCACTTCCCGTGGTGGAGAATCACTTTTTAAGGCCTCAGAGTGAGTAAATTGGCCATTTTCATTCACGTTTACCCATTCCACAAATTTTGCGTTCAGGGCCCCTGGAAGCATGAAAATCACTTTAAACATCTCATTTTATCTCTAAAAGTGATTATCCACGTACAAATTTAAATTTTAATTCAAAGACGCAATGTTATTTATTTCACTTCCCGTGGTGGAGAAACACTTTTTAAGGCCTCAGAGTGAGTAAATTGGCCCTTTTCATTCACGTTTACCCATTCCACAAATTTTGCGTTCATATCCCCTGGAAGCATGAAAATCACTTTAAACATCTCATTTTATCTCTAAAAGTGATTATCCACGAACAAATGTGAATTTTAGTTCAAAGACGCAACATTTGAAAACGGACCATTTTTTTATTTTCTGAAGCATGGCGTAAGGGGGGGGTGGTTATCTCTTTTGTCAAAAATTGGGCATTTTTGATTGAACAATAAAGGCCTAAAAATGTTATTTAATTCACTTCCAGTGGTGGAGAAAGACTTTTTAAGGCCTCAGAGTGAGTAAATTGGCCATTTTCATTCACGTTTACCCATTCCACAAATCTTGCGTTCAGGGCCCCTGGAAGCATGAAAATCACTTTAAACATCTCATTTTATCTCTAAAAGTGATTATCCACGTACAAATGTGAATTTTAGTTCAAAGACCCAACATTTGAAAACGGACCATTTTTTTAGTTTCTGAAGCATGTCGTAAGGGGGGGTGGTTATCTCTTTCGTCAAAAATTGGGCATTTTTGATTGAACAATAAAGGCCTCCAAATGTTATTTATTTCACTTCCCGAGGTGGAGAAACACTTTTTAAGGCCTCAGAGTGAGTAAATTGGCCATTTTCATTCACGTTTACCCATTCCACAAATCTTGCGTTCAGGGCCCCTGGAAGCATGAAAATCACTTTAAACATCTCATTTTATCTCTAAAAGTGATTATCCACGTACAAATGTGAATTTTAGTTCAAAGACGCAACATTTGAAAACAGACCATTTTTTTAGTTTCTGAAGCATGTCGTAAGGGGGGGTGGTTATCTCTTTTGTCAAAAATTGGGCATTTTTGATTGAACAATAAAGGCCTAAAAATGTTATTTAATTCACTTCCCGTGGTGGAGAATCACTTTTTAAGGCCTCAGAGTGAGTAAATTGGCCATTTTCATTCACGTTTACCCATTCCACAAATTTTGCGTTCAGGGCCCCTGGAAGCATGAAAATCACTTTAATCATCTCATTTTATCTCTAAAAGTGATTATCCACGTACAAATTTAAATTTTAGTTCAAAGACGCAATGTTATTTATTTCACTTCCCGTGGTGGAGAAACACTTTTTAAGGCCTCAGAGTGAGTAAATTGGCCCTTTTCATTCACGTTTACCCATTCCACAAATTTTGCGTTCATATCCCCTGGAAGCATGAAAATCACTTTAAACATCTCATTTTATCTCTAAAAGTGATTATCCACGTACAAATGTGAATTTTAGTTCAAAGACGCAACATTTGAAAACGGACCATTTTTTTAGTTTCTGAAGCATGTCGTAAGGGGGGGTGGTTATCTCTTTTGTCAAAAATTGGGCATTTTTGATTGAACAATAAAGGCCTCCAAATGTTATTTATTTCACTTCCCGAGGTGGATAAACACTTTTTAAGGCCTCAGAGTGAGTAAATTGGCCATTCTCATTCACGTTTACCCATTCCACAAATTTTGCGTTCAGGGCCCCTGGAAGCATGAAAATCACTTTAAACATCTCATTTGATCTCTAAAAGTGATTATCCACGTACAAATGTGAATTTTAGTTCAAAGACGCAACATTTGAAAACGGCACATTTTTTTAGTTTCTGGAGCATGTCGTAAGGGGGGGTGGTTATCTCTTTTGTCAAAAATTGGGCATTTTTGATTGAACAATAAAGGCCTCCAAATATTATTTATTTCACTTCCCGTGGTGGAGAAACACTTTTTAAGGCCTCAGAGTGAGTAAATTGGCCATTATCATTCCCGTTTACCCATTCCACAAATTTTGCGTTCAGGGCCCCTGGAAGCATGAAAATCACTTTAAACATCTCATTTTATCTCTAAAAGTGATTATCCACGAACAAATGTGAATTTTAGTTCAAAGACGCAACATTTGAAAACGGACCATTTTTTTATTTTCTGAAGCATGGCGTAAGGGGGGGTGGTTATCTCTTTTGTCAAAAATTGGGCATTTTTGATTGAACAATAAAGGCCTAAAAATGTTATTTAATTCACTTCCAGTGGTGGAGAAAGACTTTTTAAGGCCTCAGAGTGAGTAAATTGGCCATTTTCATTCACGTTTACCCATTCCACAAATTTTGCGTTCACGGCCTCTGGAAGCATGAAAATCACTTTAAACATCTCATTTTATCTCTAAAAGTGATTATTCACGAACAAATGTGAATTTTAGTTCAAAGACGCAACATTTGAAAACGGACCATTTTTTTAGTTTCTGAAGCATGGCGTAAGGGGGGGTGGTTATCTCTTTCGTCAAAAATTGGGCATTTTTGATTGAACAATAAAGGCCTCCAAATGTTATTTATTTCACTTCCCGAGGTTGAGAAACACTTTTTAAGGCCTCAGAGTGAGTAAATTGGCCATTTTCATTCACGTTTACCCATTCCACAAATCTTGCGTTCAGGGCCCCTGGAAGCATGAAAATCACTTTAAACATCTCATTTTATCTCTAAAAGTGATTATCCACGTACAAATGTGAATTTTAGTTCAAAGACGCAACATTTGAAAACAGACCATTTTTTTAGTTTCTGAAGCATGTCGTAAGGGGGGGTGGTTATCTCTTTTGTCAAAAATTGGGCATTTTTGATTGAACAATAAAGGCCTAAAAATGTTATTTAATTCACTTCCCGTGGTGGAGAATCACTTTTTAAGGCCTCAGAGTGAGTAAATTGGCCATTTTCATTCACGTTTACCCATTCCACAAATTTTGCGTTCAGGGCCCTGGAAGCATGAAAATCACTTTAAACATCTCATTTTATCTCTAAAAGTGATTATCCACGTACAAATTTAAATTTTAGTTCAAAGACGCAATGTTATTTATTTCACTTCCCGTGGTGGAGAAACACTTTTTAAGGCCTCAGAGTGAGTAAATTGGCCCTTTTCATTCACGTTTACCCATTCCACAAATTTTGCGTTCATATCCCCTGGAAGCATGAAAATCACTTTAAACATCTCATTTTATCTCTAAAAGTGATTATCCACGTACAAATGTGAATTTTAGTTCAAAGACGCAACATTTGAAAACGGACCATTTTTTTAGTTTCTGAAACATGTCGTAAGGGGGGGTGGTTATCTCTTTTGTCAAAAATTGGGCATTTTTGATTGAACAATAAAGGCCTCCAAATGTTATTTATTTCACTTCCCGAGGTGGATAAACACTTTTTAAGGCCTCAGAGTGAGTAAATTGGCCATTCTCATTCACGTTTACCCATTCCACAAATTTTGCGTTCAGGGCCCCTGGAAGCATGAAAATCACTTTAAACATCTCATTTGATCTCTAAAAGTGATTATCCACGTACAAATGTGAATTTTAGTTCAAAGACGCAACATTTGAAAACGGCACATTTTTTTAGTTTCTGGAGCATGTCGTAAGGGGGGGTGGTTATCTCTTTTGTCAAAAATTGGGCATTTTTGATTGAACAATAAAGGCCTCCAAATGTTATTTATTTCACTTCCCGTGGTGGAGAAACACTTTTTAAGGCCTCAGAGTGAGTAAATTGGCCCTTTTCATTCACGTTTACCCATTCCACAAATTTTGCGTTCATATCCCCTGGAAGCATGAAAATCACTTTAAACATCTCATTTTATCTCTAAAAGTGATTATCCACGTACAAATGTGAATTTTAGTTCAAAGACGCAACATTTGAAAACGGACCATTTTTTTAGTTTCTGAAGCATGTCGTAAGGGGGGGTGGTTATCTCTTTTGTCAAAAATTGGGCATTTTTGATTGAACAATAAAGGCCTAAAAATGTAATTTAATTCACTTCCTGTGGTGGAGAAACCCTTTTTAAGGCCTCAGAGTGAGTAAATTGGCCATTTTCATTCACGTTTACCCATTCCAGAAATCTTGCGTTCAGGGCCCGTGGAAGCATGCAAATCACTTTAAACATCTCATTTTATCTCTAAAAGTGATTATCCACGAACAAATGTGAATTTTAGTTCAAAGACGCAACATTTGAAAACGGACCATTTTTTTAGTTTCTGAAGCATGTCGTAAGGGGGGGTGGTTATCTCTTTTGTCAAAAATTGGGCATTTTTGATTGAACAATAAAGGCCTAAAAATGTTATTTAATTCACTTCCCGTGGTGGAGAAACACTTTTTAAGGCCTCAGAGTGAGTAAATTGGCCATTTTGATTCACGTTTACCCATTCCACAAATTTTGCGTTCAGGGCCCCTGGAAGCATGAAAATCACTTTAAACATCTCATTTTATCTCTAAAAGTGATTATCCACGTACAAATGTGAATTTTAGTTCAAAGACCCAACATTTGAAAACGGACCATTTTTTTAGTTTCTGAAGCATGTCGTAAGGGGGGGTGGTTATCTCTTTCGTCAAAAATTGGGCATTTTTGATTGAACAATAAAGGCCTCCAAATGTTATTTATTTCACTTCCCGAGGTGGAGAAACACTTTTTAAGGCCTCAGAGTGAGTAAATTGGCCATTTTCATTCACGTTTACCCATTCCACAAATCTTGCGTTCAGGGCCCCTGGAAGCATGAAAATCACTTTAAACATCTCATTTTATCTCTAAAAGTGATTATCCACGTACAAATGTGAATTTTAGTTCAAAGACGCAACATTTGAAAACAGACCATTTTTTTAGTTTCTGAAGCATGTCGTAAGGGGGGGTGGTTATCTCTTTTGTCAAAAATTGGGCATTTTTGATTGAACAATAAAGGCCTAAAAATGTTATTTAATTCACTTCCCGTGGTGGAGAATCACTTTTTAAGGCCTCAGAGTGAGTAAATTGGCCATTTTCATTCACGTTTACCCATTCCACAAATTTTGCGTTCAGGGCCCCTGGAAGCATGAAAATCACTTTAAACATCTCATTTTATCTCTAAAAGTGATTATCCACGTACAAATTTAAATTTTAGTTCAAAGACGCAATGTTATTTATTTCACTTCCCGTGGTGGAGAAACACTTTTTAAGGCCTCAGAGTGAGTAAATTGGCCCTTTTCATTCACGTTTACCCATTCCACAAATTTTGCGTTCATATCCCCTGGAAGCATGAAAATCACTTTAAACATCTCATTTTATCTCTAAAAGTGATTATCCACGAACAAATGTGAATTTTAGTTCAAAGACGCAACATTTGAAAACGGACCATTTTTTTATTTTCTGAAGCATGGCGTAAGGGGGGGTGGTTATCTCTTTTGTCAAAAATTGGGCATTTTTGATTGAACAATAAAGGCCTAAAAATGTTATTTAATTCACTTCCAGTGGTGGAGAAAGACTTTTTAAGGCCTCAGAGTGAGTAAATTGGCCATTTTCATTCACGTTTACCCATTCCACAAATCTTGCGTTCAGGGCCCCTGGAAGCATGAAAATCACTTTAAACATCTCATTTTATCTCTAAAAGTGATTATCCACGTACAAATGTGAATTTTAGTTCAAAGACCCAACATTTGAAAACGGACCATTTTTTTAGTTTCTGAAGCATGTCGTAAGGGGGGGTGGTTATCTCTTTCGTCAAAAATTGGGCATTTTTGATTGAACAATAAAGGCCTCCAAATGTTATTTATTTCACTTCCCGAGGTGGAGAAACACTTTTTAAGGCCTCAGAGTGAGTAAATTGGCCATTTTCATTCACGTTTACCCATTCCACAAATCTTGCGTTCAGGGCCCCGGGAAGCATGAAAATCACTTTAAACATCTCATTTTATCTCTAAAAGTGATTATCCACGTACAAATGTGAATTTTAGTTAAAAGACGCAACATTTGAAAACAGACCATTTTTTTAGTTTCTGAAGCATGTCGTAAGGGGGGGTGGTTATCTCTTTTGTCAAAAATTGGGCATTTTTGATTGAACAATAAAGGCCTAAAAATGTTATTTAATTCACTTCCCGTGGTGGAGAATCACTTTTTAAGGCCTCAGAGTGAGTAAATTGGCCATTTTCATTCAAGTTTACCCATTCCACAAATTTTGCGTTCAGGGCCCCTGGAAGCATGAAAATCACTTTAAACATCTCATTTTATCTCTAAAAGTGATTATCCACGTACAAATTTAAATTTTAGTTCAAAGACGCAATGTTATTTATTTCACTTCCCGTGGTGGAGAAACACTTTTTAAGGCCTCAGAGTGAGTAAATTGGCCCTTTTCATTCACGTTTACCCATTCCACAAATTTTGCGTTCATATCCCCTGGAAGCATGAAAATCACTTTAAACATCTCATTTTATCTCTAAAAGTGATTATCCACGTACAAATGTGAATTTTAGTTCAAAGACGCAACATTTGAAAACGGACCATTTTTTTAGTTTCTGAAGCATGTCGTAAGGGGGGGTGGTTATCTCTTTTGTCAAAAATTGGGCATTTTTGATTGAACAATAAAGGCCTCCAAATGTTATTTATTTCACTTCCCGAGGTGGATAAACACTTTTTAAGGCCTCAGAGTGAGTAAATTGGCCATTCTCATTCACGTTTACCCATTCCACAAATTTTGCGTTCAGGGCCCCTGGAAGCATGAAAATCACTTTAAACATCTCATTTGATCTCTAAAAGTGATTATCCACGTACAAATGTGAATTTTAGTTCAAAGACGCAACATTTGAAAATGGCACATTTTTTTAGTTTCTGGAGCATGTCGTAAGGGGGGGTGGTTATCTCTTTTGTCAAAAATTGGGCATTTTTGATTGAACAATAAAGGCCTCCAAATGTTATTTATTTCACTTCCCGTGGTGGAGAAACACTTTTTAAGGCCCCAGAGTGAGTAAATTGGCCATTATCATTCCCGTTTACCCATTCCACAAATTTTGCGTTCAGGGCCCCTGGAAGCATGAAAATCACTTTAAACATCTCATTTTATCTCTAAAAGTGATTATCCACGAACAAATGTGAATTTTAGTTCAAAGACGCAACATTTGAAAACGGACCATTTTTTTATTTTCTGAAGCATGGCGTAAGGGGGGGTGGTTATCTCTTTTGTCAAAAATTGGGCATTTTTGATTGAACAATAAAGGCCTAAAAATGTTATTTAATTCACTTCCAGTGGTGGAGAAAGACATTTTAAGGCCTCAGAGTGAGTAAATTGGCCATTTTCATTCACGTTTACCCATTCCACAAATCTTGCGTTCAGGGCCCCTGGAAGCATGAAAATCACTTTAAACATCTCATTTTATCTCTAAAAGTGATTATCCACGTACAAATGTGAATTTTAGTTCAAAGACCCAACATTTGAAAACGGACCATTTTTTTAGTTTCTGAAGCATGTCGTAAGGGGGGGTGGTTATCTCTTTCGTCAAAAATTGGGCATTTTTGATTGAACAATAAAGGCCTCCAAATGTTATTTATTTCACTTCCCGTGGTGGAGAAACACTTTTTAAGGCCTCAGAGTGAGTAAATTGGCCATTTTGATTCACGTTTACCCATTCCACAAATTTTGCGTTCAGGGCCCCTGGAAGCATGAAAATCACTTTAAACATCTCATTTTATCTCTAAAAGTGATTATCCACGTACAAATGTGAATTTTAGTTCAAAGACCCAACATTTGAAAACGGACCATTTTTTTAGTTTCTGAAGCATGTCGTAAGGGGGGGTGGTTATCTTTTTCGTCAAAAATTGGGCATTTTTGATTGAACAATAAAGGCCTCCAAATGTTATTTATTTCACTTCCCGAGGTGGAGAAACACTTTTTAAGGCCTCAGAGTGAGTAAATTGGCCATTTTCATTCACGTTTACCCATTCCACAAATCTTGCGTTCAGGGCCCCTGGAAGCATGAAAATCACTTTAAACATCTCATTTTATCTCTAAAAGTGATTATCCACGTACAAATGTGAATTTTAGTTCAAAGACGCAACATTTGAAAACAGACCATTTTTTTAGTTTCTGAAGCATGTCGTAAGGGGGGGTGGTTATCTCTTTTGTCAAAAATTGGGCATTTTTGATTGAACAATAAAGGCCTAAAAATGTTATTTAATTCACTTCCCGTGGTGGAGAATCACTTTTTAAGGCCTCAGAGTGAGTAAATTGGCCATTTTCATTCACGTTTACCCATTCCACAAATTTTGCGTTCAGGGCCCCTGGAAGCATGAAAATCACTTTAAACATCTCATTTTATCTCTAAAAGTGATTATCCACGTACAAATTTAAATTTTAGTTCAAAGACGCAATGTTATTTATTTCACTTCCCGTGGTGGAGAAACACTTTTTAAGGCCTCAGAGTGAGTAAATTGGCCCTTTTCATTCACGTTTACCCATTCCACAAATTTTGCGTTCATATCCCCTGGAAGCATGAAAATCACTTTAAACATCTCATTTTATCTCTAAAAGTGATTATCCACGAACAAATGTGAATTTTAGTTCAAAGACGCAACATTTGAAAACGGACCATTTTTTTATTTTCTGAAGCATGGCGTAAGGGGGGGTGGTTATCTCTTTTGTCAAAAATTGGGCATTTTTGATTGAACAATAAAGGCCTAAAAATGTTATTTAATTCACTTCCAGTGGTGGAGAAAGACTTTTTAAGGCCTCAGAGTGAGTAAATTGGCCATTTTCATTCACGTTTACCCATTCCACAAATCTTGCGTTCAGGGCCCCTGGAAGCATGAAAATCACTTTAAACATCTCATTTTATCTCTAAAAGTGATTATCCACATACAAATGTGAATTTTAGTTCAAAGACCCAACATTTGAAAACGGACCATTTTTTTAGTTTCTGAAGCATGTCGTAAGGGGGGGTGGTTATCTCTTTCGTCAAAAATTGGGCATTTTTGATTGAACAATAAAGGCCTCCAAATGTTATTTATTTCACTTCCCGAGGTGGAGAAACACTTTTTAAGGCCTCAGAGTGAGTAAATTGGCCATTTTCATTCACGTTTACCCATTCCACAAATCTTGCGTTCAGGGCCCCTGGAAGCATGAAAATCACTTTAAACATCTCATTTTATCTCTAAAAGTGATTATCCACGTACAAATGTGAATTTTAGTTCAAAGACGCAACATTTGAAAACAGACCATTTTTTTAGTTTCTGAAGCATGTCGTAAGGGGGGGTGGTTATCTCTTTTGTCAAAAATTGGGCATTTTTGATTGAACAATAAAGGCCTAAAAATGTTATTTAATTCACTTCCCGTGGTGGAGAATCACTTTTTAAGGCCTCAGAGTGAGTAAATTGGCCATTTTCATTCACGTTTACCCATTCCACAAATTTTGCGTTCAGGGCCCCTGGAAGCATGAAAATCACTTTAATCATCTCATTTTATCTCTAAAAGTGATTATCCACGTACAAATTTAAATTTTAGTTCAAAGACGCAATGTTATTTATTTCACTTCCCGTGGTGGAGAAACACTTTTTAAGGCCTCAGAGTGAGTAAATTGGCCCTTTTCATTCACGTTTACCCATTCCATAAATTTTGCGTTCATATCCCCTGGAAGCATGAAAATCACTTTAAACATCTCATTTTATCTCTAAAAGTGATTATCCACGTACAAATGTGAATTTTAGTTCAAAGACGCAACATTTGAAAACGGACCATTTTTTTAGTTTCTGAAGCATGTCGTAAGGGGGGGTGGTTATCTCTTTTGTCAAAAATTGGGCATTTTTGATTGAACAATAAAGGCCTCCAAATGTTATTTATTTCACTTCCCGAGGTGGATAAACACTTTTTAAGGCCTCAGAGTGAGTAAATTGGCCATTCTCATTCACGTTTACCCATTCCACAAATTTTGCGTTCAGGGCCCCTGGAAGCATGAAAATCACTTTAAACATCTCATTTGATCTCTAAAAGTGATTATCCACGTACAAATGTGAATTTTAGTTCAAAGACGCAACATTTGAAAACGGCACATTTTTTTAGTTTCTGGAGCATGTCGTAAGGGGGGGTGGTTATCTCTTTTGTCAAAAATTGGGCATTTTTGATTGAACAATAAAGGCCTCCAAATATTATTTATTTCACTTCCCGTGGTGGAGAAACACTTTTTAAGGCCTCAGAGTGAGTAAATTGGCCATTATCATTCCCGTTTACCCATTCCACAAATTTTGCGTTCAGGGCCCCTGGAAGCATGAAAATCACTTTAAACATCTCATTTTATCTCTAAAAGTGATTATCCACGAACAAATGTGAATTTTAGTTCAAAGACGCAACATTTGAAAACGGACCATTTTTTTATTTTCTGAAGCATGGCGTAAGGGGGGGTGGTTATCTCTTTTGTCAAAAATTGGGCATTTTTGATTGAACAATAAAGGCCTAAAAATGTTATTTAATTCACTTCCAGTGGTGGAGAAAGACTTTTTAAGGCCTCAGAGTGAGTAAATTGGCCATTTTCATTCACGTTTACCCATTCCACAAATCTTGCGTTCAGGGCCCCTGGAAGCATGAAAATCACTTTAAACATCTCATTTTATCTCTAAAAGTGATTATCCACGTACAAATGTGAATTTTAGTTCAAAGACCCAACATTTGAAAACGGACCATTTTTTTAGTTTCTGAAGCATGTCGTAAGGGGGGGTGGTTATCTCTTTTGTCAAAAATTGGGCATTTTTGATTGAACAATAAAGGCCTAAAAATGTTATTTAATTCACTTCCCGTGGTGGAGAATCACTTTTTAAGGCCTCAGAGTGAGTAAATTGGCCATTTTCATTCACGTTTACCCATTCCACAAATTTTGCGTTCAGGGCCCCTGGAAGCATGAAAATCACTTTAAACATCTCATTTTATCTCTAAAAGTGATTATCCACGTACAAATTTAAATTTTAGTTCAAAGACGCAATGTTATTTATTTCACTTCCCGTGGTGGAGAAACACTTTTTAAGGCCTCAGAGTGAGTAAATTGGCCCTTTTCATTCACGTTTACCCATTCCACAAATTTTGCGTTCATATCCCCTGGAAGCATGAAAATCACTTTAAACATCTCATTTTATCTCTAAAAGTGATTATCCACGTACAAATGTGAATTTTAGTTCAAAGACGCAACATTTGAAAACGGACCATTTTTTTAGTTTCTGAAGCATGTCGTAAGGGGGGGTGGTTATCTCTTTTGTCAAAAATTGGGCATTTTTGATTGAACAATAAAGGCCTCCAAATGTTATTTATTTCACTTCCCGAGGTGGATAAACACTTTTTAAGGCCTCAGAGTGAGTAAATTGGCCATTCTCATTCACGTTTACCCATTCCACAAATTTTGCGTTCAGGGCCCCTGGAAGCATGAAAATCACTTTAAACATCTCATTTGATCTCTAAAAGTGATTATCCACGTACAAATGTGAATTTTAGTTCAAAGACGCAACATTTGAAAACGGCACATTTTTTTAGTTTCTGGAGCATGTCGTAAGGGGGGGTGGTTATCTCTTTTGTCAAAAATTGGGCATTTTTGATTGAACAATAAAGGCCTCCAAATGTTATTTATTTCACTTCCCGTGGTGGAGAAACACTTTTTAAGGCCTCAGAGTGAGTAAATTGGCCCTTTTCATTCACGTTTACCCATTCCACAAATTTTGCGTTCATATCCCCTGGAAGCATGAAAATCACTTTAAACATCTCATTTTATCTCTAAAAGTGATTATCCACGTACAAATGTGAATTTTAGTTCAAAGACGCAACATTTGAAAACGGACCATTTTTTTAGTTTCTGAAGCATGTCGTAAGGGGGGGTGGTTATCTCTTTTGTCAAAAATTGGGCATTTTTGATTGAACAATAAAGGCCTAAAAATGTAATTTAATTCACTTCCTGTGGTGGAGAAACCCTTTTTAAGGCCTCAGAGTGAGTAAATTGGCCATTTTTATTCACGTTTACCCATTCCAGAAATCTTGCGTTCAGGGCCCGTGGAAGCATGCAAATCACTTTAAACATCTCATTTTATCTCTAAAAGTGATTATCCACGAACAAATGTGAATTTTAGTTCAAAGACGCAACATTTGAAAACGGACCATTTTTTTAGTTTCTGAAGCATGTCGTAAGGGGGGGTGGTTATCTCTTTTGTCAAAAATTGGGCATTTTTGATTGAACAATAAAGGCCTAAAAATGTTATTTAATTCACTTCCCGTGGTGGAGAAACACTTTTTAAGGCCTCAGAGTGAGTAAATTGGCCATTTTGATTCACGTTTACCCATTCCACAAATTTTGCGTTCAGGGCCCCTGGAAGCATGAAAATCACTTTAAACATCTCATTTTATCTCTAAAAGTGATTATCCACGTACAAATGTGAATTTTAGTTCAAAGACCCAACATTTGAAAACGGACCATTTTTTTAGTTTCTAAAGCATGTCGTAAGGGGGGTGGTTATCTCTTTCGTCAAAAATTGGGCATTTTTGATTGAACAATAAAGGCCTCCAAATGTTATTTATTTCACTTCCCGAGGTGGAGAAACACTTTTTAAGGCCTCAGAGTGAGTAAATTGGCCATTTTCATTCACGTTTACCCATTCCACAAATCTTGCGTTCAGGGCCCCTGGAAGCATGAAAATCACTTTAAACATCTCATTTTATCTCTAAAAGTGATTATCCACGTACAAATGTGAATTTTAGTTCAAAGACGCAACATTTGAAAACAGACCATTTTTTTAGTTTCTGAAGTATGTCGTAAGGGGGGGTGGTTATCTCTTTTGTCAAAAATTGGGCATTTTTGATTGAACAATAAAGGCCTAAAAATGTTATTTAATTCACTTCCCGTGGTGGAGAATCACTTTTTAAGGCCTCAGAGTGAGTAAATTGGCCATTTTCATTCACGTTTACCCATTCCACAAATTTTGCGTTCAGGGCCCCTGGAAGCATGAAAATCACTTTAAACATCTCATTTTATCTCTAAAAGTGATTATCCACGTACAAATTTAAATTTTAGTTCAAAGACGCAATGTTATTTATTTCACTTCCCGTGGTGGAGAAACACTTTTTACGGCCTCAGAGTGAGTAAATTGGCCCTTTTCATTCACGTTTACCCATTCCACAAATTTTGCGTTCATATCCCCTGGAAGCATGAAAATCACTTTAAACATCTCATTTTATCTCTAAAAGTGATTATCCACGTACAAATGTGAATTTTAGTTCAAAGACGCAACATTTGAAAACGGACCATTTTTTTAGTTTCTGAAGCATGTCGTAAGGGGGGGTGGTTATCTCTTTTGTCAAAAATTGGGCATTTTTGATTGAACAATAAAGGCCTCCAAATGTTATTTATTTCACTTCCCGAGGTGGATAAACACTTTTTAAGGCCTCAGAGTGAGTAAATTGGCCATTCTCATTCACGTTTACCCATTCCACAAATTTTGCGTTCAGGGCCCCTGGAAGCATGAAAATCACTTTAAACATCTCATTTGATCTCTAAAAGTGATTATCCACGTACAAATGTGAATTTTAGTTCAAAGACGCAACATTTGAAAACGGCACATTTTTTTAGTTTCTGGAGCATGTCGTAAGGGGGGGTGGTTATCTCTTTTGTCAAAAATTGGGCATTTTTGATTGAACAATAAAGGCCTCCAAATGTTATTTATTTCACTTCCCGTGGTGGAGAAACACTTTTTAAGGCCTCAGAGTGAGTAAATTGGCCCTTTTCATTCACGTTTACCCATTCCACAAATTTTGCGTTCATATCCCCTGGAAGCATGAAAATCACTTTAAACATCTCATTTTATCTCTAAAAGTGATTATCCACGTACAAATGTGAATTTTAGTTCAAAGACGCAACATTTGAAAACGGACCATTTTTTTAGTTTCTGAAGCATGTCGTAAGGGGGGGTGGTTATCTCTTTTGTCAAAAATTGGGCATTTTTGATTGAACAATAAAGGCCTAAAAATGTAATTTAATTCACTTCCTGTGGTGGAGAAACCCTTTTTAAGGCCTCAGAGTGAGTAAATTGGCCATTTTCATTCACGTTTACCCATTCCACAAATCTTGCGTTCAGGGCCCCTGGAAGCATGAAAATCACTTTAAACATCTCATTTTATCTCTAAAAGTGATTATCCACGTACAAATGTGAATTTTAGTTCAAAGACGCAACATTTGAAAACAGACCATTTTTTTAGTTTCTGAAGCATGTCGTAAGGGGGGGTGGTTATCTCTTTTGTCAAAAATTGGGCATTTTTGATTGAACAATAAAGGCCTAAAAATGTTATTTAATTCACTTCCCGTGGTGGAGAATCACTTTTTAAGGCCTCAGAGTGAGTAAATTGGCCATTTTCATTCACGTTTACCCATTCCACAAATTTTGCGTTCAGGGCCCCTGGAAGCATGAAAATCACTTTAAACATCTCATTTTATCTCTAAAAGTGATTATCCACGTACAAATTTAAATTTTAGTTCAAAGACGCAATGTTATTTATTTCACTTCCCGTGGTGGAGAAACACTTTTTAAGGCCTCAGAGTGAGTAAATTGGCCCTTTTCATACACGTTTACCCATTCCACAAATTTTGCGTTCATATCCCCTGGAAGCATGAAAATCACTTTAAACATCTCATTTTATCTCTAAAAGTGATTATCCACGAACAAATGTGAATTTTAGTTCAAAGACGCAACATTTGAAAACGGACCATTTTTTTTATTTTCTGAAGCATGGCGTAAGGGGGGGTGGTTATCTCTTTCGTCAAAAATTGGGCATTTTTGATTGAACAATAAAGGCCTCCAAATGTTATTTATTTCACTTCCCGAGGTGGAGAAACACTTTTTAAGGCCTCAGAGTGAGTAAATTGGCCATTTTCATTCACGTTTACCCATTCCACAAATCTTGCGTTCAGGGCCCCTGGAAGCATGAAAATCACTTTAAACATCTCATTTTATCTCTAAAAGTGATTATCCACGTACAAATGTGAATTTTAGTTCAAAGACGCAACATTTGAAAACGGACCATTTTTTTAGTTTCTGAAGCATGTCGTAAGGGGGGGGTGGTTATCTCTTTTGTCAAAAATTGGGCATTTTTGATTGAACAATAAAGGCCTCCAAATGTTATTTATTTCACTTCCCGAGGTGGATAAACACTTTTTAAGGCCTCAGAGTGAGTAAATTGGCCATTCTCATTCACGTTTACCCATTCCACAAATTTTGCGTTCAGGGCCCCTGGAAGCATGAAAATCACTTTAAACATCTCATTTGATCTCTAAAAGTGATTATCCACGTACAAATGTGAATTTTAGTTCAAAGACGCAACATTTGAAAACGGACCATTTTTTTAGTTTCTGAAGCATGTCGTAAGGGGGGTGGTTATCTGTTTCGTCAAAAATTGGGCATTTTTGATTGAACAATAAAGGCCTCCAAATGTTATTTATTTCACTTCCCGTGGTGGAAAAACACTTTTTAAGGCCTCAGAGTGAGTAAATTGGCCATTTTCATTCACGTTTACCCATTCCACAAATTTTGCGTTCACGGCCTCTGGAAGCATGAAAATCACTTTAAACATCTCATTTTATCTCTAAAAGTGATTATCCACGAACAAATGTGAATTTTAGTTCAAAGACGCAACATTTGAAAACGGACCATTTTTTTAGTTTCTGAAGCATGTCGTAAGGGGGGGGGTGGTTATCTCTTTTGTCAAAAATTGGGCATTTTTGATTGAACAATAAAGGCCTCCAAATGTTATTTATTTCACTTCCCGAGGTGGATAAACACTTTTTAAGGCCTCAGAGTGAGTAAATTGGCCATTCTCATTCACGTTTACCCATTCCACAAATTTTGCGTTCAGGGCCCCTGGAAGCATGAAAATCACTTTAAACATCTCATTTGATCTCTAAAAGTGATTATCCACGTACAAATGTGAATTTTAGTTCAAAGACGCAACATTTGAAAACGGCACATTTTTTTAGTTTCTGGAGCATGTCGTAAGGGGGGTGGTTATCTCTTTTGTCAAAAATTGGGCATTTTTGATTGAACAATAAAGGCCTAAAAATGTAATTTAATTCACTTCCTGTGGTGGAGAAACCCTTTTTAAGGCCTCAGAGTGAGTAAATTGGCCATTTTCATTCACGTTTACCCATTCCAGAAATCTTGCGTTCAGGGCCCCTGGAAGCATGCAAATCACTTTAAACATCTCATTTTATCTCTAAAAGTGATTATCCACGTACAAATGTGAATTTTAGTTCAAAGACGCAACATTTGAAAATGGACCATTTTTTTAGTTTCTGAAGCATGTCGTAAGGGGGGTGGTTATCTCTTTTGTCAAAAATTGGGCATTTTTGATTGAACAATAAAGGCCTAAAAATGTAATTTAATTCACTTCCTGTGGTGGAGAAACCCTTTTTAAGGCCTCAGAGTGAGTAAATTGGCCATTTTCATTCACGTTTACCCATTCCAGAAATCTTGCGTTCAGGGCCCCTGGAAGCATGCAAATCACTTTAAACATCTCATTTTATCTCTAAAAGTGATTATCCACGTACAAATGTGAATTTTAGTTCAAAGACGCAACATTTGAAAACGGACCATTTTTTTACTTTCTGAAGCATGTCGTAAGGGGGGTGGTTATCTGTTTCGTCAAAAATTGGGCATTTTTGATTGAACAATAAAGGCCTCCAAATGTTATTTATTTCACTTCCCGTGGTGGAGAAACACTTTTTAAGGCCTCAGAGTGAGTAAATTGGCCATTTTCATTCACGTTTACCCATTCCACAAATTTTGCGTTCACGGCCTCTGGAAGCATGAAAATCACTTTAAACATCTCATTTTATCTCTAAAAGTGATTATCCACGAACAAATGTGAATTTTAGTTCAAAGACGCAACATTTGAAAACGGACCATTTTTTTAGTTTCTGAAGCATGGCGTAAGGGGGGGTGGTTATCTCTTTTGTCAAAAATTGGGCATTTTTGATTGAACAATAAAGGCCTAAAAATGTTATTTAATTCACTTCCAGTGGTGGAGAAACACTTTTTAAGGCCTCAGAGTGAGTAAATTGGCCATTTTCATTCACGTTTACCCATTCCACAAAGCTTGCGTTCAGGGCCCCTGGAAGCATGAAAATCACTTTAAACATCTCATTTTATCTCTAAAAGTGATTATCCACGTACAAATGTGAATTTTAATTCAAAGACGCAACATTTGAAAACGGACCATTTTTTTAGTTTCTGAAGCATGTCGTAAGGGGGGGTGGTTATCTCTTTCGTCAAAAATTGGGCATTTTTGATTGAACAATAAAGGCCTCCAAATGTTATTTATTTCACTTCCCGAGGTGGATAAACACTTTTTAAGGCCTCAGAGTGAGTAAATTGGCCATTTTCATTCACGTTTACCCATTCCACAAATCTTGCGTTCAGGGCCCCTGGAAGCATGAAAATCACTTTAAACATCTCATTTTATCTCTAAAAGTGATTATCCACGTACAAATGTGAATTTTAGTTCAAAGACGCAACATTTGAAAAGGGACCATTTTTTTAGTTTCTGAAGCATGTCGTAAGGGGGGGTGGTTATCTCTTTTATCAAAAATTGGGCATTTTTGATTGAACAATAAAGGCCTAAAAATGTAATTTAATTCACTTCCCGTGGTGGAGAAACACTTTTTAAGGCCTCAGAGTGAGTAAATTGGCCATTATCATTCCCGTTTACCCATTCCACAAATTTTGCGTTCAGGGCCCCTGGAAGCATGAAAATCACTTTAAACATCTCATTTTATCTCTAAAAGTGATTATCCACGAACAAATGTGAATTTTAGTTCAAAGACGCAACATTTGAAAACGGACCATTTTTTTATTTTCTGAAGCATGGCGTAAGGGGGGGTGGTTATCTCTTTTGTCAAAAATTGGGCATTTTTGATTGAACAATAAAGGCCTAAAAATGTTATTTAATTCACTTCCAGTGGTGGAGAAAGACTTTTTAAGGCCTCAGAGTGAGTAAATTGGCCATTTTCATTCACGTTTACCCATTCCACAAATCTTGCGTTCAGGGCCCCTGGAAGCATGAAAATCACTTTAAACATCTCATTTTATCTCTAAAAGTGATTATCCACGTACAAATGTGAATTTTAGTTCAAAGACCCAACATTTGAAAACGGACCATTTTTTTAGTTTCTGAAGCATGTCGTAAGGGGGGGTGGTTATCTCTTTCGTCAAAAATTGGGCATTTTTGATTGAACAATAAAGGCCTCCAAATGTTATTTATTTCACTTCCCGAGGTGGAGAAACACTTTTTAAGGCCTCAGAGTGAGTAAATTGGCCATTTTCATTCACGTTTACCCATTCCACAAATCTTGCGTTCAGGGCCCCTGGAAGCATGAAAATCACTTTAAACATCTCATTTTATCTCTAAAAGTGATTATCCACGTACAAATGTGAATTTTAGTTCAAAGACGCAACATTTGAAAACAGACCATTTTTTTAGTTTCTGAAGCATGTCGTAAGGGGGGGTGGTTATCTCTTTTGTCAAAAATTGGGCATTTTTGATTGAACAATAAAGGCCTAAAAATGTTATTTAATTCACTTCCCGTGGTGGAGAATCACTTTTTAAGGCCTCAGAGTGAGTAAATTGGCCATTTTCATTCACGTTTACCCATTCCACAAATTTTGCGTTCAGGGCCCCTGGAAGCATGAAAATCACTTTAAACATCTCATTTTATCTCTAAAAGTGATTATCCACGTACAAATTTAAATTTTAGTTCAAAGACGCAATGTTATTTATTTCACTTCCCGTGGTGGAGAAACACTTTTTAAGGCCTCAGAGTGAGTAAATTGGCCCTTTTCATTCACGTTTACCCATTCCACAAATTTTGCGTTCATATCCCCTGGAAGCATGAAAATCACTTTAAACATCTCATTTTATCTCTAAAAGTGATTATCCACGTACAAATGTGAATTTTAGTTCAAAGACGCAACATTTGAAAACGGACCATTTTTTTAGTTTCTGAAGCATGTCGTAAGGGGGGGGTGGTTATCTCTTTTGTCAAAAATTGGGCATTTTTGATTGAACAATAAAGGCCTCCAAATGTTATTTATTTCACTTCCCGAGGTGGATAAACCCTTTTTAAGGCCTCAGAGTGAGTAAATTGGCCATTCTCATTCACGTTTACCCATTCCACAAATTTTGCGTTCAGGGCCCCTGGAAGCATGAAAATCACTTTAAACATCTCATTTGATCTCTAAAAGTGATTATCCACGTACAAATGTGAATTTTAGTTCAAAGACGCAACATTTGAAAACGGCACATTTTTTTAGTTTCTGGAGCATGTCGTAAGGGGGGGTGGTTATCTCTTTTGTCAAAAATTGGGCATTTTTGATTGAACAATAAAGGCCTCCAAATGTTATTTATTTCACTTCCCGTGGTGGAGAAACACTTTTTAAGGCCTCAGAGTGAGTAAATTGGCCCTTTTCATTCACGTTTACCCATTCCACAAATTTTGCGTTCATATCCCCTGGAAGCATGAAAATCACTTTAAACATCTCATTTTATCTCTAAAAGTGATTATCCACGTACAAATGTGAATTTTAGTTCAAAGACGCAACATTTGAAAACAGACCATTTTTTTAGTTTCTGAAGCATGTCGTAAGGGGGGGTGGTTATCTCTTTTGTCAAAAATTGGGCATTTTTGATTGAACAATAAAGGCCTAAAAATGTAATTTAATTCACTTCCTGTGGTGGAGAAACCCTTTTTAAGGCCTCAGAGTGAGTAAATTGGCCATTTTCATTCACGTTTACCCATTCCAGAAATCTTGCGTTCAGGGCCCGTGGAAGCATGCAAATCACTTTAAACATCTCATTTTATCTCTAAAAGTGATTATCCACGAACAAATGTGAATTTTAGTTCAAAGACGCAACATTTGAAAACGGACCATTTTTTTATTTTCTGAAGCATGGCGTAAGGGGGGGTGGTTATCTCTTTCGTCAAAAATTGGGCATTTTTGATTGAACAATAAAGGCCTAAAAATGTTATTTAATTCACTTCCAGTGGTGGAGAAACACTTTTTAAGGCCTCAGAGTGAGTAAATTGGCCATTTTCATTCACGTTTACCCATTCCACAAATCTTGCGTTCAGGGCCCCTGGAAGCATGAAAATCACTTTAAACATCTCATTTTATCTCTAAAAGTGATTATCCACGTACAAATGTGAATTTTAGTTCAAAGACGCAACATTTGAAAACAGACCATTTTTTTAGTTTCTGAAGCATGTCGTAAGGGGGGGTGGTTATCTCTTTTGTCAAAAATTGGGCATTTTTGATTGAACAATAAAGGCCTAAAAATGTTATTTAATTCACTTCCCGTGGTGGAGAATCACTTTTTAAGGCCTCAGAGTGAGTAAATTGGCCATTTTCATTCACGTTTACCCATTCCACAAATTTTGCGTTCAGGGCCCCTGGAAGCATGAAAATCACTTTAAACATCTCATTTTATCTCTAAAAGTGATTATCCACGTACAAATTTAAATTTTAGTTCAAAGACGCAATGTTATTTATTTCACTTCCCGTGGTGGAGAAACACTTTTTAAGGCCTCAGAGTGAGTAAATTGGCCCTTTTCATTCACGTTTACCCATTCCACAAATTTTGCGTTCATATCCCCTGGAAGCATGAAAATCACTTTAAACATCTCATTTTATCTCTAAAAGTGATTATCCACGTACAAATGTGAATTTTAGTTCAAAGACGCAACATTTGAAAACGGACCATTTTTTTAGTTTCTGAAGCATGTCGTAAGGGGGGGGTGGTTATCTCTTTTGTCAAAAATTGGGCATTTTTGATTGAACAATAAAGGCCTCCAAATGTTATTTATTTCACTTCCCGAGGTGGATAAACACTTTTTAAGGCCTCAGAGTGAGTAAATTGGCCATTCTCATTCACGTTTACCCATTCCACAAATTTTGCGTTCAGGGCCCCTGGAAGCATGAAAATCACTTTAAACATCTCATTTTATCTCTAAAAGTGATTATCCACGTACAAATGTGAATTTTAGTTCAAAGACGCAACATTTGAAAACGGCACATTTTTTTAGTTTCTGGAGCATGTCGTAAGGGGGGTGGTTATCTCTTTTGTCAAAAATTGGGCATTTTTGATTGAACAATAAAGGCCTAAAAATGTAATTTAATTCACTTCCTGTGGTGGAGAAACCCTTTTTAAGGCCTCAGAGTGAGTAAATTGGCCATTTTCATTCACGTTTACCCATTCCAGAAATCTTGCGTTCAGGGCCCCTGGAAGCATGCAAATCACTTTAAACATCTCATTTTATCTCTAAAAGTGATTATCCACGTACAAATGTGAATTTTAGTTCAAAGACGCAACATTTGAAAACGGACCATTTTTTTAGTTTCTGAAGCATGTCGTAAGGGGGGGTGGTTATCTCTTTTGTCAAAAATTGGGCATTTTTGATTGAACAATAAAGGCCTAAAAATGTAATTTAATTCACTTCCTGTGGGGGAGAAACCCTTTTTAAGGCCTCAGAGTGAGTAAATTGGCCATTTTCATTCACGTTTACCCATTCCAGAAATCTTGCGTTCAGGGCCCCTGGAAGCATGCAAATCACTTTAAACATCTCATTTTATCTCTAAAAGTGATTATCCACGTACAAATGTGAATTTTAGTTCAAAGACGCAACATTTGAAAACGGACCATTTTTTTACTTTCTGAAGCATGTCGTAAGGGGGGTGGTTATCTGTTTCGTCAAAAATTGGGCATTTTTGATTGAACAATAAAGGCCTCCAAATGTTATTTATTTCACTTCCCGTGGTGGAGAAACACTTTTTAAGGCCTCAGAGTAAGTAAATTGGCCATTTTCATTCACGTTTACCCATTCCACAAATTTTGCGTTCACGGCCTCTGGAAGCATGAAAATCACTTTAAACATCTCATTTTATCTCTAAAAGTGATTATCCACGAACAAATGTGAATTTTAGTTCAAAGACGCAACATTTGAAAACGGACCATTTTTTTAGTTTCTGAAGCATGGCGTAAGGGGGGGTGGTTATCTCTTTTGTCAAAAATTGGGCATTTTTGATTGAACAATAAAGGCCTAAAAATGTTATTTAATTCACTTCCAGTGGTGGACAAACACTTTTTAAGGCCTCAGAGTGAGTAAATTGGCCATTTTCATTCACGTTTACCCATTCCACAAAGCTTGCGTTCAGGGCCCCTGGAAGCATGAAAATCACTTTAAACATCTCATTTTATCTCTAAAAGTGATTATCCACGTACAAATGTGAATTTTAATTCAAAGACGCAACATTTGAAAACGGACCATTTTTTTAGTTTCTGAAGCATGTCGTAAGGGGGGGTGGTTATCTCTTTCGTCAAAAATTGGGCATTTTTGATTAAACAATAAAGGCCTCCAAATGTTATTTATTTCACTTCCCGAGGTGGATAAACACTTTTTAAGGCCTCAGAGTGAGTAAATTGGCCATTTTCATTCACGTTTACCCATTCCACAAATCTTGCGTTCAGGGCCCCTGGAAGCATGAAAATCACTTTAAACATCTCATTTTATCTCTAAAAGTGATTATCCACGTACAAATGTGAATTTTAGTTCAAAGACGCAACATTTGAAAACGGCACATTTTTTTAGTTTCTTGAGCATGTCGTAAGGGGGGGTGGTTATCTATTTCGTCAAAAATCAGGCATTTTTGATTGAACAATAAAGGCCTCCAAATGTTATTTATTTCACTTCCCGTGGTGGAGAAACACTTTTTAAGGCCTCAGAGTGAGTAAATTGGCCCTTTTCATTCACGTTTACACATTCCACAAATTTTGCGTTCATATCCCCTGGAATCATGAAAATCACTTTAAACATCTCATTTTATCTCTAAAAGTGATTATCCACGTACAAATGTGAATTTTAGTTCAAAGACGCAACATTTGAAAACGGACCATTTTTTTAGTTTCTGAAGCATGTCGTAAGGGGGGTGGTTATCTCTTTTGTCAAAAATTGGGCATTTTTGATTGAACAATAAAGGCCTAAAAATGTAATTTAATTCACTTCCCGTGGTGGAGAAACACTTTTTAAGGCCTCAGAGTGAGTAAATTGGCCATTTTCATTCACGTTTACCCATTACACAAATCTTGCGTTCAGGGCCCCTGGAAGCATGAAAATCACTTTAAACATCTCATTTTATCTCTAAAAGTGATTATCCACGTACAAATGTGAATTTTAGTTCAAAGACGCAATATTTGAAAACAGACCATTTTTTTAGTTTCTGAAGCATGTCGTAAGGGGAGGTGGTTATCTCTTTTGTCAAAAATTGGGCATTTTTGATTGAACAATAAAGGCCTAAAAATGTTATTTAATTCACTTCCCGTGGTGGAGAAACACTTTTTAAGGCCTCAGAGTGAGTAAATTGGCACTTTTCATTCACGTTTACCCATTCCACAAATTTTGCGTTCATATCCCCTGGAAGCATGAAAATCACTTTAAACATCTCATTTTATCTCTAAAAGTGATTATCCACGTACAAATGTGAATTTTAGTTCAAAGACGCAACATTTGAAAACGGACCATTTTTTTAGTTTCTGAAGCATGTCGTAAGGGGGGGTGGTTATCTCTTTCGTCCAAAATTGGGCATTTTTGATTGAACAATGAAGGCCTAAAAATGTTATTTATTTCACTTCCCGTGGTGGAGAAACACTTTTTAAGGCCTCAGAGTGAGTAAATTGGCCCTTTTCATTCACGTTTACCCATTCCACAAATTTTGCGTTCATATCCCCTGGAAGCATGAAAATCACTTTAAACATCTCATTTTATCTCTAAAAGTGATTATCCACGTACAAATGTGAATTTTAGTTCAAAGACGCAACATTTGAAAACGGACCATTTTTTTAGTTTCTGAAGCATGTCGTAAGGGGGGGTGGTTATCTCTTTTGTCAAAAATTGGGCATTTTTGATTGAACAATAAAGGCCTCCAAATGTTATTTATTTCACTTCCCGAGGTGGATAAACACTTTTTAAGGCCTCAGAGTGAGTAAATTGGCCATTCTCATTCACGTTTACCCATTCCACAAATTTTGCGTTCAGGGCCCCTGGAAGCATGAAAATCACTTTAAACATCTCATTTTATCTCTAAAAGTGATTATCCACGTACAAATGTGAATTTTAGTTCAAAGACGCAACATTTGAAAACGGACCATTTTTTTAGTTTCTGAAGCATGTCGTAAGGGGGGTGGTTATCTCTTTTGTCAAAAATTGGGCATTTTTGATTGAACAATAAAGGCCTAAAAATGTAATTTAATTCACTTCCCGTGGTGGAGAAACACTTTTTAAGGCCTCAGAGTGAGTAAATTGGCCATTTTCATTCACGTTTACCCATTACACAAATCTTGCGTTCAGGGCCCCTGGAAGCATGAAAATCACTTTAAACATCTCATTTTATCTCTAAAAGTGATTATCCACGTACAAATGTGAATTTTAGTTCAAAGACGCAATATTTGAAAACAGACCATTTTTTTAGTTTCTGAAGCATGTCGTAAGGGGAGGTGGTTATCTCTTTTGTCAAAAATTGGGCATTTTTGATTGAACAATAAAGGCCTAAAAATGTTATTTAATTCACTTCCCGTGGTGGAGAAACACTTTTTAAGGCCTCAGAGTGAGTAAATTGGCACTTTTCATTCACGTTTACCCATTCCACAAATTTTGCGTTCATATCCCCTGGAAGCATGAAAATCACTTTAAACATCTCATTTTATCTCTAAAAGTGATTATCCACGTACAAATGTGAATTTTAGTTCAAAGACGCAACATTTGAAAACGGACCATTTTTTTAGTTTCTGAAGCATGTCGTAAGGGGGGGTGGTTATCTCTTTCATCCAAAATTGGGCATTTTTGATTGAACAATGAAGGCCTAAAAATGTTATTTATTTCACTTCCCGTGGTGGAGAAACACTTTTTAAGGCCTCAGAGTGAGTAAATTGGCCCTTTTCATTCACGTTTACCCATTCCACAAATTTTGCGTTCATATCCCCTGGAAGCATGAAAATCACTTTAAACATCTCATTTTATCTCTAAAAGTGATTATCCACGTACAAATGTGAATTTTAGTTCAAAGACGCAACATTTGAAAACGGACCATTTTTTTTAGTTTCTGAAGCATGTCGTAAGGGGGGGTGGTTATCTCTTTTGTCAAAAATTGGGCATTTTTGATTGAACAATGAAGGCCTCCAAATGTTATTTATTTCACTTCCCGAGGTGGATAAACACTTTTTAAGGCCTCAGAGTGAGTAAATTGGGCATTTTCATTCACGTTTACCCATTCCACAAATTTTGCGTTCAGGGCCCCTTGAAGCATGAAAATCACTTTAAACATCTCATTTGATCTCTAAAAGTGATTATCCACGTACAAATGTGAATTTTAGTTCAATGACGCAACATTTGAAAACGGCACATTTTTTTAGTTTCTGGAGCATGTCGTAAGGGGGGGTGGTTATCTCTTTTGTCAAAAATCAGGCATTTTTGATTGAACAATAAAGGCCTCCAAATGTTATTTATTTCACTTCCCGTGGTGGAGAAACACTTTTTAAGGCCTCAGAGTGAGTAAATTGGCCCTTTTCATTCACGTTTACCCATTCCACAAATTTTGCGTTCATATCCCCTGGAAGCATGAAAATCACTTTAAACATCTCATTTTATCTCTAAAAGTGATTATCCACGTACAAATGTGAATTTTAGTTCAAAGACGCAATATTTGAAAACGGACCATTTTTTTAGTTTCTGAAGCATGTCTTAAGGGGGGGTGGTTATCTCTTTTGTCAAAAATTGGGCATTTTTGATTGAACAATAAAGGCCTAAAAATGTAATTTAATTCACTTCCTGTGGTGGAGAAACACTTTTTAAGGCCTCAGAGTGAGTAAATTGGCCATTTTCATTCACGTTTACCCATTCCAGAAATCTTGCGTTCAGGGCCCCTGGAAGCATGCAAATCACTTTAAACATCTCATTTTATCTCTAAAAGTGATTATCCACGTACAAATGTGAATTTTAGTTCAAAGACGCAACATTTGAAAATGGACCATTTTTTTAGTTTCTGAAGCATGTCGTAAGGGGGGGTGGTTATCTCTTTCGTCAAAAATTGGGCATTTTTGATTGAACAATAAAGGCCTCCAAATGTTATTTATTTCACTTCCCGTGGTGGAGAAACACTTTTTAAGGCCTCAGAGTGAATAAATTGGCCATTTTCATTCACGTTTACCCATTCCACAAATTTTGCGTTCAGGGCCCCTGGAAGCATGAAAATCACTTTAAACATCTCATTTTATCTCTAAAAGTGATTATCCACGTACAAATGTGAATTTTAGTTCAAAGACGCAACATTTGAAAACGGACCATTTTTTTAGTTTCTGAAGCATGTCGTAAGGGGGGGTGGTTATCTCTTTTGTCAAAAATTGGGCATTTTTGATTGAACAATAAAGGCCTCCAAATGTTATTTATTTCACTTCCCGAGGTGGATAAACACTTTTTAAGGCCTCAGAGTGAGTAACTTGGCCATTTTCATTCACGTTTACCCATTCCACAAATTTTGCGTTCAGGGCCCCTGGAAGCATGAAAATCACTTTAAACATCTCATTTGATCTCTAAAAGTGATTATCCACGTACAAATGTGAATTTTAGTTCAAAGACGCAACATTTGAAAACGGACCATTTTTTTAGTTTCTGAAGCATGTCGTAAGGGGGGGTGGTTATCTCTTTTGTCAAAAATTGGGCATTTTTGATTGAACAATAAAGGCCTAAAAATGTAATTTAATTCACTTCCTGTGGTGGAGAAACACTTTTTAAGGCCTCAGAGTGAGTAAATTGGCCATTTTCATTCACGTTTACCCATTCCAGAAATCTTGCGTTCAGGGCCCCTGGAAGCATGCAAATCACTTTAAACATCTCATTTTATCTCTAAAAGTGATTATCCACGTACAAATGTGAATTTTAGTTCAAAGACGCAACTTTTGAAAACGGACCATTTTTTTAGTTTCTGAAGCATGTCGTAAGGGGGGGTGGTTATCTCTTTTGTCAAAAATTGGGCATTTTTGATTGAACAATAAAGGCCTAAAAATGTTATTTATTTCACTTCCTGTGGTGGAGAAACACTTTTTAAGGCCTCAGAGTGAGTAAATTGGCCATTTTCATTCACGTTTACCCATTCCAGAAATCTTGCGTTCAGGGCCCCTGGAAGCATGCAAATCACTTTAAACATCTCATTTTATCTCTAAAAGTGATTATCCTTGTACAAATGTGAATTTTAGTTCAAAGACGCAACATTTGAAAACGGACCATTTTTTTAGTTTCTGAAGCATGTCGTAAGGGGGGGTGGTTATCTCTTTTGTCAAAAATTGGGCATTTTTGATTGAACAATAAAGGCCTAAAAATGTAATTTAATTCACTTCCTGTGGTGGAGAAACCCTTTTTAAGGCCTCAGAGTGAGTAAATTGGCCATTTTCATTCACGTTTACCCATTCCAGAAATCTTGCGTTCAGGGCCCCTGGAAACATGCAAATCACTTTAAACATCTCATTTTATCTCTAAAAGTGATTATCCACGTACAAATGTGAATTTTAGTTCAAAGACGCAACATTTGAAAACGGACCATTTTTTTACTTTCTGAAGCATGTCGTAAGGGGGGTGGTTATCTGTTTCGTCAAAAATTGGGCATTTTTGATTGAACAATAAAGGCCTAAAAATGTTATTTAATTCACTTCCCGTGGTGGAGAATCACTTTTTAAGGCCTCAGAGTGAGTAAATTGGCCATTTTCATTCACGTTTACCCATTCCACAAATTTTGCGTTCAGGGCCCCTGGAAGCATGAAAATCACTTTAAACATCTCATTTTATCTCTAAAAGTGATTATCCACGTACAAATTTAAATTTTAGTTCAAGGACGCAATGTTATTTATTTCAGTTCCCGTGGTGGAGAAACACTTTTTAAGGCCTCAGAGTGAGTAAATTGGCCCTTTTCATTCACGTTTACCCATTCCACAAATTTTGCGTTCATATCCCCTGGAAGCATGAAAATCACTTTAAACATCTCATTTTATCTCTAAAAGTGATTATCCACGTACAAATGTGAATTTTAGTTCAAAGACGCAACATTTGAAAACGGACCATTTTTTTAGTTTCTGAAGCATGTCGTAAGGGGGGGTGGTTATCTCTTTTGTCAAAAATTGGGCATTTTTGATTGAACAATAAAGGCCTCCAAATGTTATTTATTTCACTTCCCGAGGTGGATAAACCCTTTTTAAGGCCTCAGAGTGAGTAAATTGGCCATTCTCATTCACGTTTACCCATTCCACAAATTTTGCGTTCAGGGCCCCTGGAAGCATGAAAATCACTTTAAACATCTCATTTGATCTCTAAAAGTGATTATCCACGTACAAATGTGAATTTTAGTTCAAAGACGCAACATTTGAAAACGGGACATTTTTTTAGTTTCTGGAGCATGTCGTAAGGGGGGGTGGTTATCTCTTTTGTCAAAAATTGGGCATTTTTGATTGAACAATAAAGGCCTCCAAATGTTATTTATTTCACTTCCCGTGGTGGAGAAACACTTTTTAAGGCCTCAGAGTGAGTAAATTGGCCCTTTTCATTCACGTTTACCCATTCCACAAATTTTGCGTTCATATCCCCTGGAAGCATGAAAATCACTTTAAACATCTCATTTTATCTCTAAAAGTGATTATCCACGTACAAATGTGAATTTTAGTTCAAAGACGCAACATTTGAAAACAGACCATTTTTTTAGTTTCTGAAGCATGTCGTAAGGGGGGGGTGGTTATCTCTTTTGTCAAAAATTGGGCATTTTTGATTGAACAATAAAGGCCTAAAAATGTTATTTATTTCACTTCCTGTGGTGGAGAAACACTTTTTAAGGCCTCAGAGTGAGTAAATTGGCCATTTTCATTCACGTTTACCCATTCCAGAAATCTTGCGTTCAGGGCCCCTGGAAGCATGCAAATCACTTTAAACATCTCATTTTATCTCTAAAAGTGATTATCCTTGTACAAATGTGAATTTTAGTTCAAAGACGCAACATTTGAAAACGGACCATTTTTTTAGTTTCTGAAGCATGTCGTAAGGGGGGGTGGTTATCTCTTTTGTCAAAAATTGGGCATTTTTGATTGAACAATAAAGGCCTAAAAATGTAATTTAATTCACTTCCTGTGGTGGAGAAACCCTTTTTAAGGCCTCAGAGTGAGTAAATTGGCCATTTTCATTCACGTTTACCCATTCCAGAAATCTTGCGTTCAGGGCCCCTGGAAACATGCAAATCACTTTAAACATCTCATTTTATCTCTAAAAGTGATTATCCACGTACAAATGTGAATTTTAGTTCAAAGACGCAACATTTGAAAACGGACCATTTTTTTACTTTCTGAAGCATGTCGTAAGGGGGGTGGTTATCTGTTTCGTCAAAAATTGGGCATTTTTGATTGAACAATAAAGGCCTAAAAATGTTATTTAATTCACTTCCCGTGGTGGAGAATCACTTTTTAAGGCCTCAGAGTGAGTAAATTGGCCATTTTCATTCACGTTTACCCATTCCACAAATTTTGCGTTCAGGGCCCCTGGAAGCATGAAAATCACTTTAAACATCTCATTTTATCTCTAAAAGTGATTATCCACGTACAAATTTAAATTTTAGTTCAAGGACGCAATGTTATTTATTTCAGTTCCCGTGGTGGAGAAACACTTTTTAAGGCCTCAGAGTGAGTAAATTGGCCCTTTTCATTCACGTTTACCCATTCCACAAATTTTGCGTTCATATCCCCTGGAAGCATGAAAATCACTTTAAACATCTCATTTTATCTCTAAAAGTGATTATCCACGTACAAATGTGAATTTTAGTTCAAAGACGCAACATTTGAAAACGGACCATTTTTTTAGTTTCTGAAGCATGTCGTAAGGGGGGGTGGTTATCTCTTTTGTCAAAAATTGGGCATTTTTGATTGAACAATAAAGGCCTCCAAATGTTATTTATTTCACTTCCCGAGGTGGATAAACCCTTTTTAAGGCCTCAGAGTGAGTAAATTGGCCATTCTCATTCACGTTTACCCATTCCACAAATTTTGCGTTCAGGGCCCCTGGAAGCATGAAAATCACTTTAAACATCTCATTTGATCTCTAAAAGTGATTATCCACGTACAAATGTGAATTTTAGTTCAAAGACGCAACATTTGAAAACGGCACATTTTTTTAGTTTCTGGAGCATGTCGTAAGGGGGGGTGGTTATCTCTTTTGTCAAAAATTGGGCATTTTTGATTGAACAATAAAGGCCTCCAAATGTTATTTATTTCACTTCCCGTGGTGGAGAAACACTTTTTAAGGCCTCAGAGTGAGTAAATTGGCCCTTTTCATTCACGTTTACCCATTCCACAAATTTTGCGTTCATATCCCCTGGAAGCATGAAAATCACTTTAAACATCTCATTTTATCTCTAAAAGTGATTATCCACGTACAAATGTGAATTTTAGTTCAAAGACGCAACATTTGAAAACAGACCATTTTTTTAGTTTCTGAAGCATGTCGTAAGGGGGGGTGGTTATCTCTTTTGTCAAAAATTGGGCATTTTTGATTGAACAATAAAGGCCTAAAAATGTAATTTAATTCACTTCCTGTGGTGGAGAAACCCTTTTTAAGGCCTCAGAGTGAGTAAATTGGCCATTTTCATTCACGTTTACACATTCCAGAAATCTTGCGTTCAGGGCCCGTGGAAGCATGCAAATCACTTTAAACATCTCATTTTATCTCTAAAAGTGATTATCCACGAACAAATGTGAATTTTAGTTCAAAGACGCAACATTTGAAAACGGACCATTTTTTTATTTTCTGAAGCATGGCGTAAGGGGGGGTGGTTATCTCTTTTGTCAAAAATTGGGCATTTTTGATTGAACAATAAAGGCCTAAAAATGTTATTTAATTCACTTCCCGTGGTGGAGAATCACTTTTTAAGGCCTCAGAGTGAGTAAATTGGCCATTTTCATTCACGTTTACCCATTCCACAAATTTTGCGTTCAGGGCCCCTGGAAGCATGAAAATCACTTTAAACATCTCATTTTATCTCTAAAAGTGATTATCCACGTACAAATTTAAATTTTAGTTCAAAGACGCAATGTTATTTATTTCACTTCCCGTGGTGGAGAAACACTTTTTAAGGCCTCAGAGTGAGTAAATTGGCCCTTTTCATTCACGTTTACCCATTCCACAAATTTTGCGTTCATATCCCCTGGAAGCATGAAAATCACTTTAAACATCTCATTTTATCTCTAAAAGTGATTATCCACGTACAAATGTGAATTTTAGTTCAAAGACGCAACATTTGAAAACGGACCATTTTTTTAGTTTCTGAAGCATGTCGTAAGGGGGGAGTGGTTATCTCTTTTGTCAAAAATTGGGCATTTTTGATTGAACAATAAAGGCCTCCAAATGTTATTTATTTCACTTCCCGAGGTGGATAAACACTTTTTAAGGCCTCAGAGTGAGTAAATTGGCCATTCTCATTCACGTTTACCCATTCCACAAATTTTGCGTTCAGGGCCCCTGGAAGCATGAAAATCACTTTAAACATCTCATTTTATCTCTAAAAGTGATTATCCACGTACAAATGTGAATTTTAGTTCAAAGACGCAACATTTGAAAACGGCACATTTTTTTAGTTTCTGGAGCATGTCGTAAGGGGGGTGGTTATCTCTTTTGTCAAAAATTGGGCATTTTTGATTGAACAATAAAGGCCTAAAAATGTAATTTAATTCACTTCCTGTGGTGGAGAAACCCTTTTTAAGGCCTCAGAGTGAGTAAATTGGCCATTTTCATTCACGTTTACCCATTCCAGAAATCTTGCGTTCAGGGCCCCTGGAAGCATGCAAATCACTTTAAACATCTCATTTTATCTCTAAAAGTGATTATCCACGTACAAATGTGAATTTTAGTTCAAAGACGCAACATTTGAAAACGGACCATTTTTTTACTTTCTGAAGCATGTCGTAAGGGGGGGTGGTTATCTCTTTTGTCAAAAATTGGGCATTTTTGATTGAACAATAAAGGCCTAAAAATGTAATTTAATTCACTTCCTGTGGTGGAGAAACCCTTTTTAAGGCCTCAGAGTGAGTAAATTGGCCATTTTCATTCACGTTTACCCATTCCAGAAATCTTGCGTTCAGGGCCCCTGGAAGCATGCAAATCACTTTAAACATCTCATTTTATCTCTAAAAGTGATTATCCACGTACAAATGTGAATTTTAGTTCAAAGACGCAACATTTGAAAACGGACCATTTTTTTACTTTCTGAAGCATGTCGTAAGGGGGGTGGTTATCTGTTTCGTCAAAAATTGGGCATTTTTGATTGAACAATAAAGGCCTCCAAATGTTATTTATTTCACTTCCCGTGGTGGAGAAACACTTTTTAAGGCCTCAGAGTAAGTAAATTGGCCATTTTCATTCACGTTTACCCATTCCACAAATTTTGCGTTCACGGCCTCTGGAAGCATGAAAATCACTTTAAACATCTCATTTTATCTCTAAAAGTGATTATCCACGAACAAATGTGAATTTTAGTTCAAAGACGCAACATTTGAAAACGGACCATTTTTTTAGTTTCTGAAGCATGGCGTAAGGGGGGGTGGTTATCTCTTTTGTCAAAAATTGGGCATTTTTGATTGAACAATAAAGGCCTAAAAATGTTATTTAATTCACTTCCAGTGGTGGAGAAACACTTTTTAAGGCCTCAGAGTGAGTAAATTGGCCATTTTCATTCACGTTTACCCATTCCACAAAGCTTGCGTTCAGGGCCCCTGGAAGCATGAAAATCACTTTAAACATCTCATTTTATCTCTAAAAGTGATTATCCACGTACAAATGTGAATTTTAATTCAAAGACGCAACATTTGAAAACGGACCATTTTTTTAGTTTCTGAAGCATGTCGTAAGGGGGGGTGGTTATCTCTTTCGTCAAAAATTGGGCATTTTTGATTGAACAATAAAGGCCTCCAAATGTTATTTATTTCACTTCCCGAGGTGGATAAACACTTTTTAAGGCCTCAGAGTGAGTAAATTGGCCATTTTCATTCACGTTTACCCATTCCACAAATCTTGCGTTCAGGGCCCCTGGAAGCATGAAAATCACTTTAAACATCTCATTTTATCTCTAAAAGTGATTATCCACGTACAAATGTGAATTTTAGTTCAAAGACGCAACATTTGAAAACGGCACATTTTTTTAGTTTCTTGAGCATGTCGTAAGGGGGGGTGGTTATCTATTTCGTCAAAAATCAGGCATTTTTGATTGAACAATAAAGGCCTCCAAATGTTATTTATTTCACTTCCCGTGGTGGAGAAACACTTTTTAAGGCCTCAGAGTGAGTAAATTGGCCCTTTTCATTCACGTTTACCCATTCCACAAATTTTGCGTTCATATCCCCTGGAAGCATGAAAATCACTTTAAACATCTCATTTTATCTCTAAAAGTGATTATCCACGTACAAATGTGAATTTTAGTTCAAAGACGCAACATTTGAAAACGGACCATTTTTTTAGTTTCTGAAGCATGTCGTAAGGGGGGTGGTTATCTCTTTTGTCAAAAATTGGGCACTTTTGATTGAACAATAAAGGCCTAAAAATGTAATTTAATTCACTTCCCGTGGTGGAGAAACACTTTTTAAGGCCTCAGAGTGAGTAAATTGGCCATTTTCATTCACGTTTACCCATTACACAAATCTTGCGTTCAGGGCCCCTGGAAGCATGAAAATCACTTTAAACATCTCATTTTATCTCTAAAAGTGATTATCCACGTACAAATGTGAATTTTAGTTCAAAGACGCAATATTTGAAAACAGACCATTTTTTTAGTTTCTGAAGCATGTCGTAAGGGGAGGTGGTTATCTCTTTTGTCAAAAATTGGGCATTTTTGATTGAACAATAAAGGCCTAAAAATGTTATTTAATTCACTTCCCGTGGTGGAGAAACACTTTTTAAGGCCTCAGAGTGAGTAAATTGGCACTTTTCATTCACGTTTACCCATTCCACAAATTTTGCGTTCATATCCCCGAAGCATGAAAATCACTTTAAACATCTCATTTTATCTCTAAAAGTGATTATCCACGTACAAATGTGAATTTTAGTTCAAAGACGCAACATTTGAAAACGGACCATTTTTTTAGTTTCTGAAGCATGTCGTAAGGGGGGGTGGTTATCTCTTTCGTCCAAAATTGGGCATTTTTGATTGAACAATGAAGGCCTAAAAATGGTATTTATTTCACTTCCCGTGGTGGAGAAACACTTTTTAAGGCCTCAGAGTGAGTAAATTGGCCCTTTTCATTCACGTTTACCCATTCCACAAATTTTGCGTTCATATCCCCTGGAAGCATGAAAATCACTTTAAACATCTCATTTTATCTCTAAAAGTGATTATCCACGTACAAATGTGAATTTTAGTTCAAAGACGCAACATTTGAAAACGGACCATTTTTTTAGTTTCTGAAGCATGTCGTAAGGGGGGGTGGTTATCTCTTTTGTCAAAAATTGGGCATTTTTGATTGAACAATGAAGGCCTCCAAATGTTATTTATTTCACTTCCCGAGGTGGATAAACACTTTTTAAGGCCTCAGAGTGAGTAAATTGGGCATTTTCATTCACGTTTACCCATTCCACAAATTTTGCGTTCAGGGCCCCTTAAAGCATGAAAATCACTTTAAACATCTCATTTGATCTCTAAAAGTGATTATCCACGTACAAATGTGAATTTTAGTTCAATGACGCAACATTTGAAAACGGCACATTTTTTTAGTTTCTGGAGCATGTCGTAAGGGGGGGTGGTTATCTCTTTTGTCAAAAATTGGGCATTTTTGATTGAACAATAAAGGCCTAAAAATGTAATTTAATTCACTTCCTGTGGTGGAGAAACACTTTTTAAGGCCTCAGAGTGAGTAAATTGGCCATTTTCATTCACGTTTACCCATTCCAGAAATCTTGCGTTCAGGGCCCCTGGAAGCATGCAAATCACTTTAAACATCTCATTTTATCTCTAAAAGTGATTATCCACGTACAAATGTGAATTTTAGTTCAAAGACGCAACATTTGAAAATGGACCATTTTTTTAGTTTCTGAAGCATGTCGTAAGGGGGGGTGGTTATCTCTTTCGTCAAAAATTGGGCATTTTTGATTGAACAATAAAGGCCTCCAAATGTTATTTATTTCACTTCCCGTGGTGGAGAAACACTTTTTAAGGCCTCAGAGTGAATAAATTGGCCATTTTCATTCACGTTTACCCATTCCACAAATTTTGCGTTCAGGGCCCCTGGAAGCATGAAAATCACTTTAAACATCTCATTTTATCTCTAAAAGTGATTATCCACGTACAAATGTGAATTTTAGTTCAAAGACGCAACATTTGAAAACGGACCATTTTTTTAGTTTCTGAAGCATGTCGTAAGGGGGGGTGGTTATCTCTTTTGTCAAAAATTGGGCATTTTTGATTGAACAATAAAGGCCTCCAAATGTTATTTATTTCACTTCCCGAGGTGGATAAACACTTTTTAAGGCCTCAGAGTGAGTAACTTGGCCATTTTCATTCACGTTTACCCATTCCACAAATTTTGCGTTCAGGGCCCCTGGAAGCATGAAAATCACTTTAAACATCTCATTTGATCTCTAAAAGTGATTATCCACGTACAAATGTGAATTTTAGTTCAAAGACGCAACATTTGAAAACGGACCATTTTTTTAGTTTCTGAAGCATGTCGTAAGGGGGGGTGGTTATCTCTTTTGTCAAAAATTGGGCATTTTTGATTGAACAATAAAGGCCTAAAAATGTAATTTAATTCACTTCCTGTGGTGGAGAAACACTTTTTAAGGCCTCAGAGTGAGTAAATTGGCCATTTTCATTCACGTTTACCCATTCCAGAAATCTTGCGTTCAGGGCCCCTGGAAGCATGCAAATCACTTTAAACATCTCATTTTATCTCTAAAAGTGATTATCCACGTACAAATGTGAATTTTAGTTCAAAGACGCAACTTTTGAAAACGGACCATTTTTTTAGTTTCTGAAGCATGTCGTAAGGGGGGGTGGTTATCTCTTTTGTCAAAAATTGGGCATTTTTGATTGAACAATAAAGGCCTAAAAATGTTATTTATTTCACTTCCTGTGGTGGAGAAACACTTTTTAAGGCCTCAGAGTGAGTAAATTGGCCATTTTCATTCACGTTTACCCATTCCAGAAATCTTGCGTTCAGGGCCCCTGGAAGCATGCAAATCACTTTAAACATCTCATTTTATCTCTAAAAGTGATTATCCTTGTACAAATGTGAATTTTAGTTCAAAGACGCAACATTTGAAAACGGACCATTTTTTTAGTTTCTGAAGCATGTCGTAAGGGGAGGTGGTTATCTCTTTTGTCAAAAATTGGGCATTTTTGATTGAACAATAAAGGCCTAAAAATGTAATTTAATTCACTTCCTGTGATGGAGAAACCCTTTTTAAGGCCTCAGAGTGAGTAAATTGGCCATTTTCATTCACGTTTACCCATTCCAGAAATCTTGCGTTCAGGGCCCCTGGAAGCATGCAAATCACTTTAAACATCTCATTTTATCTCTAAAAGTGAATATCCACGTACAAATGTGAATTTTAGTTCAAAGACGCAACATTTGAAAACGGACCATTTTTTTACTTTCTGAAGCATGTCGTAAGGGGGGTGGTTATCTGTTTCGTCAAAAATTGGGCATTTTTGATTGAACAATAAAGGCCTAAAAATGTTATTTAATTCACTTCCCGTGGTGGAGTATCACTTTTTAAGGCCTCAGAGTGAGTAAATTGGCCATTTTCATTCACGTTTACCCATTCCACAAATTTTGCGTTCAGGGCCCCTGGAAGCATGAAAATCACTTTAAACATCTCATTTTATCTCTAAAAGTGATTATCCACGTACAAATTTAAATTTTAGTTCAAAGACGCAATGTTATTTATTTCACTTCCCGTGGTGGAGAAACACTTTTTAAGGCCTCAGAGTGAGTAAATTGGCCATTCTCATTCACGTTTACCCATTCCACAAATTTTGCGTTCAGGGCCCCTGGAAGCATGAAAATCACTTTAAACATCTAATTTGATCTCTAAAAGTGATTATCCACGTACAAATGTGAATTTTAGTTCAAAGACGCAACATTTGAAAACAGACCATTTTTTTAGTTTCTGAAGCATGTCGTAAGGGGGGGTGGTTATCTCTTTTGTCAAAAATTGGGCATTTTTGATTGAACAATAAAGGCCTCCAAATGTTATTTATTTCACTTCCCGTGGTGGAGAAACACTTTTTAAGGCCTCAGAGTGAGTAAATTGGCCCTTTTCATTCACGTTTACCCATTCCACAAATTTTGCGTTCATATCCCCTGGAAGCATGAAAATCACTTTAAACATCTCATTTTATCTCTAAAAGTGATTATCCACGTACAAATGTGAATTTTAGTTCAAAGACGCAACATTTGAAAACAGACCATTTTTTTAGTTTCTGAAGCATGTCGTAAGGGGGGGTGGTTATCTCTTTTGTCAAAAATTGGACATTTTTGATTGAACAATAAAGGCCTAAAAATGTAATTTAATTCACTTCCTGTGGTGGAGAAACCCTTTTTAAGGCCTCAGAGTGAGTAAATTGGCCATTTTCATTCACGTTTACCCATTCCAGAAATCTTGCGTTCAGGGCCCGTGGAAGCATGCAAATCACTTTAAACATCTCATTTTATCTCTAAAAGTGATTATCCACGAACAAATGTGAATTTTAGTTCAAAGACGCAACATTTGAAAACGGACCATTTTTTTATTTTCTGAAGCATGGCGTAAGGGGGGGTGGTTATCTCTTTCGTCAAAAATTGGGCATTTTTGATTGAACAATAAAGGCCTAAAAATGTTATTTAATTCACTTCCAGTGGTGGAGAAACACTTTTTAAGGCCTCAGAGTGAGTAAATTGGCCATTTTCATTCACGTTTACCCATTCCACAAATCTTGCGTTCAGGGCCCCTGGAAGCATGAAAATCACTTTAAACATCTCATTTTATCTCTAAAAGTGATTATCCACGTACAAATGTGAATTTTAGTTCAAAGACGCAACATTTGAAAACAGACCATTTTTTTAGTTTCTGAAGCATGTCGTAAGGGGGGGTGGTTATCTCTTTTGTCAAAAATTGGGCATTTTTGATTGAACAATAAAGGCCTAAAAATGTTATTTAATTCACTTCCCGTGGTGGAGTATCACTTTTTAAGGCCTCAGAGTGAGTAAATTGGCCATTTTCATTCACGTTTACCCATTCCACAAATTTTGCGTTCAGGGCCCCTGGAAGCATGAAAATCACTTTAAACATCTCATTTTATCTCTAAAAGTGATTATCCACGTACAAATTTAAATTTTAGTTCAAAGACGCAATGTTATTTATTTCACTTCCCGTGGTGGAGAAACACTTTTTAAGGCCTCAGAGTGAGTAAATTGGCCCTTTTCATTCACGTTTACCCATTCCACAAATTTTGCGTTCATATCCCCTGGAAGCATGAAAATCACTTTAAACATCTCATTTTATCTCTAAAAGTGATTATCCACGTACAAATGTGAATTTTAGTTCAAAGACGCAACATTTGAAAACGGACCATTTTTTTAGTTTCTGAAGCATGTCGTAAGGTGGGGTGGTTATCTCTTTTGTCAAAAATTGGGCATTTTTGATTGAACAATAAAGGCCTCCAAATGTTATTTATTTCACTTCCCGAGGTGGATAAACCCTTTTTAAGGCCTCAGAGTGAGTAAATTGGCCATTCTCATTCACGTTTACCCATTCCACAAATTTTGCGTTCAGGGCCCCTGGAAGCATGAAAATCACTTTAAACATCTCATTTGATCTCTAAAAGTGATTATCCACGTACAAATGTGAATTTTAGTTCAAAGACGCAACATTTGAAAACGGGACATTTTTTTAGTTTCTGGAGCATGTCGTAAGGGGGGGTGGTTATCTCTTTTGTCAAAAATTGGGCATTTTTGATTGAACAATAAAGGCCTCCAAATGTTATTTATTTCACTTCCCGTGGTGGAGAAACACTTTTTAAGGCCTCAGAGTGAGTAAATTGGCCCTTTTCATTCACGTTTACCCATTCCACAAATTTTGCGTTCATATCCACTGGAAGCATGAAAATCACTTTAAACATCTCATTTTATCTCTAAAAGTGATTATCCACGTACAAATGTGAATTTTAGTTCAAAGACGCAACATTTGAAAACGGCACATTTTTTTAGTTTCTGGAGCATGTCGTAAGGGGGGTGGTTATCTCTTTTGTCAAAAATTGGGCATTTTTGATTGAACAATAAAGGCCTAAAAATGTAATTTAATTCACTTCCTGTGGTGGAGAAACCCTTTTTAAGGCCTCAGAGTGAGTAAATTGGCCATTTTCATTCACGTTTACCCATTCCAGAAATCTTGCGTTCAGGGCCCCTGGAAGCATGCAAATCACTTTAAACATCTCATTTTATCTCTAAAAGTGATTATCCACGTACAAATGTGAATTTTAGTTCAAAGACGCAACATTTGAAAACGGACCATTTTTTTACTTTCTGAAGCATGTCGTAAGGGGGGGTGGTTATCTCTTTTGTCAAAAATTGGGCATTTTTGATTGAACAATAAAGGCCTAAAAATGTAATTTAATTCACTTCCTGTGGTGGAGAAACCCTTTTTAAGGCCTCAGAGTGAGTAAATTGGCCATTTTCATTCACGTTTACCCATTCCAGAAATCTTGCGTTCAGGGCCCCTGGAAGCATGCAAATCACTTTAAACATCTCATTTTATCTCTAAAAGTGATTATCCACGTACAAATGTGAATTTTAGTTCAAAGACGCAACATTTGAAAACGGACCATTTTTTTACTTTCTGAAGCATGTCGTAAGGGGGGTGGTTATCTGTTTCGTCAAAAATTGGGCATTTTTGATTGAACAATAAAGGCCTCCAAATGTTATTTATTTCACTTCCCGTGGTGGAGAAACACTTTTTAAGGCCTCAGAGTAAGTAAATTGGCCATTTTCATTCACGTTTACCCATTCCACAAATTTTGCGTTCACGGCCTCTGGAAGCATGAAAATCACTTTAAACATCTCATTTTATCTCTAAAAGTGATTATCCACGAACAAATGTGAATTTTAGTTCAAAGACGCAACATTTGAAAACGGACCATTTTTTTAGTTTCTGAAGCATGGCGTAAGGGGGGGTGGTTATCTCTTTTGTCAAAAATTGGGCATTTTTGATTGAACAATAAAGGCCTAAAAATGTTATTTAATTCACTTCCAGTGGTGGAGAAACACTTTTTAAGGCCTCAGAGTGAGTAAATTGGCCATTTTCATTCACGTTTACCCATTCCACAAAGCTTGCGTTCAGGGCCCCTGGAAGCATGAAAATCACTTTAAACATCTCATTTTATCTCTAAAAGTGATTATCCACGTACAAATGTGAATTTTAATTCAAAGACGCAACATTTGAAAACGGACCATTTTTTTAGTTTCTGAAGCATGTCGTAAGGGGGGGTGGTTATCTCTTTCGTCAAAAATTGGGCATTTTTGATTGAACAATAAAGGCCTCCAAATGTTATTTATTTCACTTCCCGAGGTGGATAAACACTTTTTAAGGCCTCAGAGTGAGTAAATTGGCCATTTTCATTCACGTTTACCCATTCCACAAATCTTGCGTTCAGGGCCCCTGGAAGCATGAAAATCACTTTAAACATCTCATTTTATCTCTAAAAGTGATTATCCACGTACAAATGTGAATTTTAGTTCAAAGACGCAACATTTGAAAACGGCACATTTTTTTAGTTTCTTGAGCATGTCGTAAGGGGGGGTGGTTATCTATTTCGTCAAAAATCAGGCATTTTTGATTGAACAATAAAGGCCTCCAAATGTTATTTATTTCACTTCCCGTGGTGGAGAAACACTTTTTAAGGCCTCAGAGTGAGTAAATTGGCCCTTTTCATTCACGTTTACCCATTCCACAAATTTTGCGTTCATATCCCCTGGAAGCATGAAAATCACTTTAAACATCTCATTTTATCTCTAAAAGTGATTATCCACGTACAAATGTGAATTTTAGTTCAAAGACGCAACATTTGAAAACGGACCATTTTTTTAGTTTCTGAAGCATGTCGTAAGGGGGGTGGTTATCTCTTTTGTCAAAAATTGGGCACTTTTGATTGAACAATAAAGGCCTAAAAATGTAATTTAATTCACTTCCCGTGGTGGAGAAACACTTTTTAAGGCCTCAGAGTGAGTAAATTGGCCATTTTCATTCACGTTTACCCATTACACAAATCTTGCGTTCAGGGCCCCTGGAAGCATGAAAATCACTTTAAACATCTCATTTTATCTCTAAAAGTGATTATCCACGTACAAATGTGAATTTTAGTTCAAAGACGCAATATTTGAAAACAGACCATTTTTTTAGTTTCTGAAGCATGTCGTAAGGGGAGGTGGTTATCTCTTTTGTCAAAAATTGGGCATTTTTGATTGAACAATAAAGGCCTAAAAATGGTATTTAATTCACTTCCCGTGGTGGAGAAACACTTTTTAAGGCCTCAGAGTGAGTAAATTGGCACTTTTCATTCACGTTTACCCATTCCACAAATTTTGCGTTCATATCCCCGAAGCATGAAAATCACTTTAAACATCTCATTTTATCTCTAAAAGTGATTATCCACGTACAAATGTGAATTTTAGTTCAAAGACGCAACATTTGAAAACGGACCATTTTTTTAGTTTCTGAAGCATGTCGTAAGGGGGGGTGGTTATCTCTTTCGTCCAAAATTGGGCATTTTTGATTGAACAATGAAGGCCTAAAAATGGTATTTATTTCACTTCCCGTGGTGGAGAAACACTTTTTAAGGCCTCAGAGTGAGTAAATTGGCCCTTTTCATTCACGTTTACCCATTCCACAAATTTTGCGTTCATATCCCCTGGAAGCATGAAAATCACTTTAAACATCTCATTTTATCTCTAAAAGTGATTATCCACGTACAAATGTGAATTTTAGTTCAAAGACGCAACATTTGAAAACGGACCATTTTTTTAGTTTCTGAAGCATGTCGTAAGGGGGGGTGGTTATCTCTTTTGTCAAAAATTGGGCATTTTTGATTGAACAATGAAGGCCTCCAAATGTTATTTATTTCACTTCCCGAGGTGGATAAACACTTTTTAAGGCCTCAGAGTGAGTAAATTGGGCATTTTCATTCACGTTTACCCATTCCACAAATTTTGCGTTCAGGGCCCCTTGAAGCATGAAAATCACTTTAAACATCTCATTTGATCTCTAAAAGTGATTATCCACGTACAAATGTGAATTTTAGTTCAATGACGCAACATTTGAAAACGGCACATTTTTTTAGTTTCTGGAGCATGTCGTAAGGGGGGTGGTTATCTCTTTTGTCAAAAATTGGGCATTTTTGATTGAACAATAAAGGCCTAAAAATGTAATTTAATTCACTTCCTGTGGTGGAGAAACACTTTTTAAGGCCTCAGAGTGAGTAAATTGGCCATTTTCATTCACGTTTACCCATTCCAGAAATCTTGCGTTCAGGGCCCCTGGAAGCATGCAAATCACTTTAAACATCTCATTTTATCTCTAAAAGTGATTATCCACGTACAAATGTGAATTTTAGTTCAAAGACGCAACATTTGAAAATGGACCATTTTTTTAGTTTCTGAAGCATGTCGTAAGGGGGGGTGGTTATCTCTTTCGTCAAAAATTGGGCATTTTTGATTGAACAATAAAGGCCTCCAAATGTTATTTATTTCACTTCCCGTGGTGGAGAAACACTTTTTAAGGCCTCAGAGTGAATAAATTGGCCATTTTCATTCACGTTTACCCATTCCACAAATTTTGCGTTCAGGGCCCCTGGAAGCATGAAAATCACTTTAAACATCTCATTTTATCTCTAAAAGTGATTATCCACGTACAAATGTGAATTTTAGTTCAAAGACGCAACATTTGAAAACGGACCATTTTTTTAGTTTCTGAAGCATGTCGTAAGGGGGGGTGGTTATCTCTTTTGTCAAAAATTGGGCATTTTTGATTGAACAATAAAGGCCTCCAAATGTTATTTATTTCACTTCCCGAGGTGGATAAACACTTTTTAAGGCCTCAGAGTGAGTAACTTGGCCATTTTCATTCACGTTTACCCATTCCACAAATTTTGCGTTCAGGGCCCCTGGAAGCATGAAAATCACTTTAAACATCTCATTTGATCTCTAAAAGTGATTATCCACGTACAAATGTGAATTTTAGTTCAAAGACGCAACATTTGAAAACGGACCATTTTTTTAGTTTCTGAAGCATGTCGTAAGGGGGGGTGGTTATCTCTTTTGTCAAAAATTGGGCATTTTTGATTGAACAATAAAGGCCTAAAAATGTAATTTAATTCACTTCCTGTGGTGGAGAAACACTTTTTAAGGCCTCAGAGTGAGTAAATTGGCCATTTTCATTCACGTTTACCCATTCCAGAAATCTTGCGTTCAGGGCCCCTGGAAGCATGCAAATCACTTTAAACATCTCATTTTATCTCTAAAAGTGATTATCCACGTACAAATGTGAATTTTAGTTCAAAGACGCAACTTTTGAAAACGGACCATTTTTTTAGTTTCTGAAGCATGTCGTAAGGGGGGGTGGTTATCTCTTTTGTCAAAAATTGGGCATTTTTGATTGAACAATAAAGGCCTAAAAATGTTATTTATTTCACTTCCTGTGGTGGAGAAACACTTTTTAAGGCCTCAGAGTGAGTAAATTGGCCATTTTCATTCACGTTTACCCATTCCAGAAATCTTGCGTTCAGGGCCCCTGGAAGCATGCAAATCACTTTAAACATCTCATTTTATCTCTAAAAGTGATTATCCTTGTACAAATGTGAATTTTAGTTCAAAGACGCAACATTTGAAAACGGACCATTTTTTTAGTTTCTGAAGCATGTCGTAAGGGGAGGTGGTTATCTCTTTTGTCAAAAATTGGGCATTTTTGATTGAACAATAAAGGCCTAAAAATGTAATTTAATTCACTTCCTGTGGTGGAGAAACCCTTTTTAAGGCCTCAGAGTGAGTAAATTGGCCATTTTCATTCACGTTTACCCATTCCAGAAATCTTGCGTTCAGGGCCCCTGGAAGCATGCAAATCACTTTAAACATCTCATTTTATCTCTAAAAGTGAATATCCACGTACAAATGTGAATTTTAGTTCAAAGACGCAACATTTGAAAACGGACCATTTTTTTACTTTCTGAAGCATGTCGTAAGGGGGGTGGTTATCTGTTTCGTCAAAAATTGGGCATTTTTGATTGAACAATAAAGGCCTAAAAATGTTATTTAATTCACTTCCCGTGGTGGAGTATCACTTTTTAAGGCCTCAGAGTGAGTAAATTGGCCATTTTCATTCACGTTTACCCATTCCACAAATTTTGCGTTCAGGGCCCCTGGAAGCATGAAAATCACTTTAAACATCTCATTTTATCTCTAAAAGTGATTATCCACGTACAAATTTAAATTTTAGTTCAAAGACGCAATGTTATTTATTTCACTTCCCGTGGTGGAGAAACACTTTTTAAGGCCTCAGAGTGAGTAAATTGGCCATTCTCATTCACGTTTACCCATTCCACAAATTTTGCGTTCAGGGCCCCTGGAAGCATGAAAATCACTTTAAACATCTAATTTGATCTCTAAAAGTGATTATCCACGTACAAATGTGAATTTTAGTTCAAAGACGCAACATTTGAAAACAGACCATTTTTTTAGTTTCTGAAGCATGTCGTAAGGGGGGGTGGTTATCTCTTTTGTCAAAAATTGGGCATTTTTGATTGAACAATAAAGGCCTCCAAATGTTATTTATTTCACTTCCCGTGGTGGAGAAACACTTTTTAAGGCCTCAGAGTGAGTAAATTGGCCCTTTTCATTCACGTTTACCCATTCCACAAATTTTGCGTTCATATCCCCTGGAAGCATGAAAATCACTTTAAACATCTCATTTTATCTCTAAAAGTGATTATCCACGTACAAATGTGAATTTTAGTTCAAAGACGCAACATTTGAAAACAGACCGTTTTTTTAGTTTCTGAAGCATGTCGTAAGGGGGGGTGGTTATCTCTTTTGTCAAAAATTGGACATTTTTGATTGAACAATAAAGGCCTAAAAATGTAATTTAATTCACTTCCTGTGGTGGAGAAACCCTTTTTAAGGCCTCAGAGTGAGTAAATTGGCCATTTTCATTCACGTTTACCCATTCCAGAAATCTTGCGTTCAGGGCCCGTGGAAGCATGCAAATCACTTTAAACATCTCATTTTATCTCTAAAAGTGATTATCCACGAACAAATGTGAATTTTAGTTCAAAGACGCAACATTTGAAAACGGACCATTTTTTTATTTTCTGAAGCATGGCGTAAGGGGGGGTGGTTATCTCTTTCGTCAAAAATTGGGCATTTTTGATTGAACAATAAAGGCCTAAAAATGTTATTTAATTCACTTCCAGTGGTGGAGAAACACTTTTTAAGGCCTCAGAGTGAGTAAATTGGCCATTTTCATTCACGTTTACCCATTCCACAAATCTTGCGTTCAGGGCCCCTGGAAGCATGAAAATCACTTTAAACATCTCATTTTATCTCTAAAAGTGATTATCCACGTACAAATGTGAATTTTAGTTCAAAGACGCAACATTTGAAAACAGACCATTTTTTTAGTTTCTGAAGCATGTCGTAAGGGGGGGTGGTTATCTCTTTTGTCAAAAATTGGGCATTTTTGATTGAACAATAAAGGCCTAAAAATGTTATTTAATTCACTTCCCGTGGTGGAGTATCACTTTTTAAGGCCTCAGAGTGAGTAAATTGGCCATTTTCATTCACGTTTACCCATTCCACAAATTTTGCGTTCAGGGCCCCTGGAAGCATGAAAATCACTTTAAACATCTCATTTTATCTCTAAAAGTGATTATCCACGTACAAATTTAAATTTTAGTTCAAAGACGCAATGTTATTTATTTCACTTCCCGTGGTGGAGAAACACTTTTTAAGGCCTCAGAGTGAGTAAATTGGCCCTTTTCATTCACGTTTACCCATTCCACAAATTTTGCGTTCATATCCCCTGGAAGCATGAAAATCACTTTAAACATCTCATTTTATCTCTAAAAGTGATTATCCACGTACAAATGTGAATTTTAGTTCAAAGACGCAACATTTGAAAACGGACCATTTTTTTAGTTTCTGAAGCATGTCGTAAGGTGGGGTGGTTATCTCTTTTGTCAAAAATTGGGCATTTTTGATTGAACAATAAAGGCCTCCAAATGTTATTTATTTCACTTCCCGAGGTGGATAAACCCTTTTTAAGGCCTCAGAGTGAGTAAATTGGCCATTCTCATTCACGTTTACCCATTCCACAAATTTTGCGTTCAGGGCCCCTGGAAGCATGAAAATCACTTTAAACATCTCATTTGATCTCTAAAAGTGATTATCCACGTACAAATGTGAATTTTAGTTCAAAGACGCAACATTTGAAAACGGGACATTTTTTTAGTTTCTGGAGCATGTCGTAAGGGGGGGTGGTTATCTCTTTTGTCAAAAATTGGGCATTTTTGATTGAACAATAAAGGCCTCCAAATGTTATTTATTTCACTTCCCGTGGTGGAGAAACACTTTTTAAGGCCTCAGAGTGAGTAAATTGGCCCTTTTCATTCACGTTTACCCATTCCACAAATTTTGCGTTCATATCCACTGGAAGCATGAAAATCACTTTAAACATCTCATTTTATCTCTAAAAGTGATTATCCACGTACAAATGTGAATTTTAGTTCAAAGACGCAACATTTGAAAACAGACCATTTTTTTAGTTTCTGAAGCATGTCGTAAGGGGGGGGTGGTTATCTCTTTTGTCAAAAATTGGGCATTTTTGATTGAACAATAAAGGCCTAAAAATGTTATTTATTTCACTTCCTGTGGTGGAGAAACACTTTTTAAGGCCTCAGAGTGAGTAAATTGGCCATTTTCATTCACGTTTACCCATTCCAGAAATCTTGCGTTCAGGGCCCCTGGAAGCATGCAAATCACTTTAAACATCTCATTTTATCTCTAAAAGTGATTATCCTTGTACAAATGTGAATTTTAGTTCAAAGACGCAACATTTGAAAACGGACCATTTTTTTAGTTTCTGAAGCATGTCGTAAGGGGGGGTGGTTATCTCTTTTGTCAAAAATTGGGCATTTTTGATTGAACAATAAAGGCCTAAAAATGTAATTTAATTCACTTCCTGTGGTGGAGAAACCCTTTTTAAGGCCTCAGAGTGAGTAAATTGGCCATTTTCATTCACGTTTACCCATTCCAGAAATCTTGCGTTCAGGGCCCCTGGAAACATGCAAATCACTTTAAACATCTCATTTTATCTCTAAAAGTGATTATCCACATACAAATGTGAATTTTAGTTCAAAGACGCAACATTTGAAAACGGACCATTTTTTTACTTTCTGAAGCATGTCGTAAGGGGGGTGGTTATCTGTTTCGTCAAAAATTGGGCATTTTTGATTGAACAATAAAGGCCTAAAAATGTTATTTAATTCACTTCCCGTGGTGGAGAATCACTTTTTAAGGCCTCAGAGTGAGTAAATTGGCCATTTTCATTCACGTTTACCCATTCCACAAATTTTGCGTTCAGGGCCCCTGGAAGCATGAAAATCACTTTAAACATCTCATTTTATCTCTAAAAGTGATTATCCACGTACAAATTTAAATTTTAGTTCAAGGACGCAATGTTATTTATTTCAGTTCCCGTGGTGGAGAAACACTTTTTAAGGCCTCAGAGTGAGTAAATTGGCCCTTTTCATTCACGTTTACCCATTCCACAAATTTTGCGTTCATATCCCCTGGAAGCATGAAAATCACTTTAAACATCTCATTTTATCTCTAAAAGTGATTATCCACGTACAAATGTGAATTTTAGTTCAAAGACGCAACATTTGAAAACGGACCATTTTTTTAGTTTCTGAAGCATGTCGTAAGGGGGGGTGGTTATCTCTTTTGTCAAAAATTGGGCATTTTTGATTGAACAATAAAGGCCTCCAAATGTTATTTATTTCACTTCCCGAGGTGGATAAACCCTTTTTAAGGCCTCAGAGTGAGTAAATTGGCCATTCTCATTCACGTTTACCCATTCCACAAATTTTGCGTTCAGGGCCCCTGGAAGCATGAAAATCACTTTAAACATCTCATTTGATCTCTAAAAGTGATTATCCACGTACAAATGTGAATTTTAGTTCAAAGACGCAACATTTGAAAACGGCACATTTTTTTAGTTTCTGGAGCATGTCGTAAGGGGGGGTGGTTATCTCTTTTGTCAAAAATTGGGCATTTTTGATTGAACAATAAAGGCCTCCAAATGTTATTTATTTCACTTCCCGTGGTGGAGAAACACTTTTTAAGGCCTCAGAGTGAGTAAATTGGCCCTTTTCATTCACGTTTACCCATTCCACAAATTTTGCGTTCATATCCCCTGGAAGCATGAAAATCACTTTAAACATCTCATTTTATCTCTAAAAGTGATTATCCACGTACAAATGTGAATTTTAGTTCAAAGACGCAACATTTGAAAACAGACCATTTTTTTAGTTTCTGAAGCATGTCGTAAGGGGGGGTGGTTATCTCTTTTGTCAAAAATTGGGCATTTTTGATTGAACAATAAAGGCCTAAAAATGTAATTTAATTCACTTCCTGTGGTGGAGAAACCCTTTTTAAGGCCTCAGAGTGAGTAAATTGGCCATTTTCATTCACGTTTACACATTCCAGAAATCTTGCGTTCAGGGCCCGTGGAAGCATGCAAATCACTTTAAACATCTCATTTTATCTCTAAAAGTGATTATCCACGAACAAATGTGAATTTTAGTTCAAAGACGCAACATTTGAAAACGGACCATTTTTTTATTTTCTGAAGCATGGCGTAAGGGGGGGGTGGTTATCTCTTTCGTCAAAAATTGGGCATTTTTGATTGAACAATAAAGGCCTAAAAATGTTATTTAATTCACTTCCAGTGGTGGAGAAACACTTTTTAAGGCCTCAGAGTGAGTAAATTGGCCATTTTCATTCACGTTTACCCATTCCACAAATCTTGCGTTCAGGGCCCCTGGAAGCATGAAAATCACTTTAAACATCTCATTTTATCTCTAAAAGTGATTATCCACGTACAAATGTGAATTTTAGTTCAAAGACGCAACATTTGAAAACAGACCATTTTTTTAGTTTCTGAAGCATGTCGTAAGGGGGGGGTGGTTATCTCTTTTGTCAAAAATTGGGCATTTTTGATTGAACAATAAAGGCCTAAAAATGTTATTTAATTCACTTCCCGTGGTGGAGAATCACTTTTTAAGGCCTCAGAGTGAGTAAATTGGCCATTTTCATTCACGTTTACCCATTCCACAAATTTTGCGTTCAGGGCCCCTGGAAGCATGAAAATCACTTTAAACATCTCATTTTATCTCTAAAAGTGATTATCCACGTACAAATTTAAATTTTAGTTCAAAGACGCAATGTTATTTATTTCACTTCCCGTGGTGGAGAAACACTTTTTAAGGCCTCAGAGTGAGTAAATTGGCCCTTTTCATTCACGTTTACCCATTCCACAAATTTTGCGTTCATATCCCCTGGAAGCATGAAAATCACTTTAAACATCTCATTTTATCTCTAAAAGTGATTATCCACGTACAAATGTGAATTTTAGTTCAAAGACGCAACATTTGAAAACGGACCATTTTTTTAGTTTCTGAAGCATGTCGTAAGGGGGGAGTGGTTATCTCTTTTGTCAAAAATTGGGCATTTTTGATTGAACAATAAAGGCCTCCAAATGTTATTTATTTCACTTCCCGTGGTGGAGAAACACTTTTTAAGGCCTCAGAGTGAGTAAATTGGCCCTTTTCATTCACGTTTACCCATTCCACAAATTTTGCGTTCATATCCACTGGAAGCATGAAAATCACTTTAAACATCTCATTTTATCTCTAAAAGTGATTATCCACGTACAAATGTGAATTTTAGTTCAAAGACGCAACATTTGAAAACGGCACATTTTTTTAGTTTCTGGAGCATGTCGTAAGGGGGGTGGTTATCTCTTTTGTCAAAAATTGGGCATTTTTGATTGAACAATAAAGGCCTAAAAATGTAATTTAATTCACTTCCTGTGGTGGAGAAACCCTTTTTAAGGCCTCAGAGTGAGTAAATTGGCCATTTTCATTCACGTTTACCCATTCCAGAAATCTTGCGTTCAGGGCCCCTGGAAGCATGCAAATCACTTTAAACATCTCATTTTATCTCTAAAAGTGATTATCCACGTACAAATGTGAATTTTAGTTCAAAGACGCAACATTTGAAAACGGACCATTTTTTTACTTTCTGAAGCATGTCGTAAGGGGGGGTGGTTATCTCTTTTGTCAAAAATTGGGCATTTTTGATTGAACAATAAAGGCCTAAAAATGTAATTTAATTCACTTCCTGTGGTGGAGAAACCCTTTTTAAGGCCTCAGAGTGAGTAAATTGGCCATTTTCATTCACGTTTACCCATTCCAGAAATCTTGCGTTCAGGGCCCCTGGAAGCATGCAAATCACTTTAAACATCTCATTTTATCTCTAAAAGTGATTATCCACGTACAAATGTGAATTTTAGTTCAAAGACGCAACATTTGAAAACGGACCATTTTTTTACTTTCTGAAGCATGTCGTAAGGGGGGTGGTTATCTGTTTCGTCAAAAATTGGGCATTTTTGATTGAACAATAAAGGCCTCCAAATGTTATTTATTTCACTTCCCGTGGTGGAGAAACACTTTTTAAGGCCTCAGAGTAAGTAAATTGGCCATTTTCATTCACGTTTACCCATTCCACAAATTTTGCGTTCACGGCCTCTGGAAGCATGAAAATCACTTTAAACATCTCATTTTATCTCTAAAAGTGATTATCCACGAACAAATGTGAATTTTAGTTCAAAGACGCAACATTTGAAAACGGACCATTTTTTTAGTTTCTGAAGCATGGCGTAAGGGGGGGTGGTTATCTCTTTTGTCAAAAATTGGGCATTTTTGATTGAACAATAAAGGCCTAAAAATGTTATTTAATTCACTTCCAGTGGTGGAGAAACACTTTTTAAGGCCTCAGAGTGAGTAAATTGGCCATTTTCATTCACGTTTACCCATTCCACAAAGCTTGCGTTCAGGGCCCCTGGAAGCATGAAAATCACTTTAAACATCTCATTTTATCTCTAAAAGTGATTATCCACGTACAAATGTGAATTTTAATTCAAAGACGCAACATTTGAAAACGGACCATTTTTTTAGTTTCTGAAGCATGTCGTAAGGGGGGGTGGTTATCTCTTTCGTCAAAAATTGGGCATTTTTGATTGAACAATAAAGGCCTCCAAATGTTATTTATTTCACTTCCCGAGGTGGATAAACACTTTTTAAGGCCTCAGAGTGAGTAAATTGGCCATTTTCATTCACGTTTACCCATTCCACAAATCTTGCGTTCAGGGCCCCTGGAAGCATGAAAATCACTTTAAACATCTCATTTTATCTCTAAAAGTGATTATCCACGTACAAATGTGAATTTTAGTTCAAAGACGCAACATTTGAAAACGGCACATTTTTTTAGTTTCTTGAGCATGTCGTAAGGGGGGGTGGTTATCTATTTCGTCAAAAATCAGGCATTTTTGATTGAACAATAAAGGCCTCCAAATGTTATTTATTTCACTTCCCGTGGTGGAGAAACACTTTTTAAGGCCTCAGAGTGAGTAAATTGGCCCTTTTCATTCACGTTTACCCATTCCACAAATTTTGCGTTCATATCCCCTGGAAGCATGAAAATCACTTTAAACAGCTCATTTTATCTCTAAAAGTGATTATCCACGTACAAATGTGAATTTTAGTTCAAAGACGCAACATTTGAAAACGGACCATTTTTTTAGTTTCTGAAGCATGTCGTAAGGGGGGTGGTTATCTCTTTTGTCAAAAATTGGGCACTTTTGATTGAACAATAAAGGCCTAAAAATGTAATTTAATTCACTTCCCGTGGTGGAGAAACACTTTTTAAGGCCTCAGAGTGAGTAAATTGGCCATTTTCATTCACGTTTACCCATTACACAAATCTTGCGTTCAGGGCCCCTGGAAGCATGAAAATCACTTTAAACATCTCATTTTATCTCTAAAAGTGATTATCCACGTACAAATGTGAATTTTAGTTCAAAGACGCAATATTTGAAAACAGACCATTTTTTTAGTTTCTGAAGCATGTCGTAAGGGGAGGTGGTTATCTCTTTTGTCAAAAATTGGGCATTTTTGATTGAACAATAAAGGCCTAAAAATGTTATTTAATTCACTTCCCGTGGTGGAGAAACACTTTTTAAGGCCTCAGAGTGAGTAAATTGGCACTTTTCATTCACGTTTACCCATTCCACAAATTTTGCGTTCATATCCCCGAAGCATGAAAATCACTTTAAACATCTCATTTTATCTCTAAAAGTGATTATCCACGTACAAATGTGAATTTTAGTTCAAAGACGCAACATTTGAAAACGGACCATTTTTTTAGTTTCTGAAGCATGTCGTAAGGGGGGGTGGTTATCTCTTTCGTCCAAAATTGGGCATTTTTGATTGAACAATGAAGGCCTAAAAATGGTATTTATTTCACTTCCCGTGGTGGAGAAACACTTTTTAAGGCCTCAGAGTGAGTAAATTGGCCCTTTTCATTCACGTTTACCCATTCCACAAATTTTGCGTTCATATCCCCTGGAAGCATGAAAATCACTTTAAACATCTCATTTTATCTCTAAAAGTGATTATCCACGTACAAATGTGAATTTTAGTTCAAAGACGCAACATTTGAAAACGGACCATTTTTTTAGTTTCTGAAGCATGTCGTAAGGGGGGGTGGTTATCTCTTTTGTCAAAAATTGGGCATTTTTGATTGAACAATGAAGGCCTCCAAATGTTATTTATTTCACTTCCCGAGGTGGATAAACACTTTTTAAGGCCTCAGAGTGAGTAAATTGGGCATTTTCATTCACGTTTACCCATTCCACAAATTTTGCGTTCAGGGCCCCTTGAAGCATGAAAATCACTTTAAACATCTCATTTGATCTCTAAAAGTGATTATCCACGTACAAATGTGAATTTTAGTTCAATGACGCAACATTTGAAAACGGCACATTTTTTTAGTTTCTGGAGCATGTCGTAAGGGGGGGTGGTTATCTCTTTTGTCAAAAATTGGGCATTTTTGATTGAACAATAAAGGCCTAAAAATGTAATTTAATTCACTTCCTGTGGTGGAGAAACACTTTTTAAGGCCTCAGAGTGAGTAAATTGGCCATTTTCATTCACGTTTACCCATTCCAGAAATCTTGCGTTCAGGGCCCCTGGAAGCATGCAAATCACTTTAAACATCTCATTTTATCTCTAAAAGTGATTATCCACGTACAAATGTGAATTTTAGTTCAAAGACGCAACATTTGAAAATGGACCATTTTTTTAGTTTCTGAAGCATGTCGTAAGGGGGGGTGGTTATCTCTTTCGTCAAAAATTGGGCATTTTTGATTGAACAATAAAGGCCTCCAAATGTTATTTATTTCACTTCCCGTGGTGGAGAAACACTTTTTAAGGCCTCAGAGTGAATAAATTGGCCATTTTCATTCACGTTTACCCATTCCACAAATTTTGCGTTCAGGGCCCCTGGAAGCATGAAAATCACTTTAAACATCTCATTTTATCTCTAAAAGTGATTATCCACGTACAAATGTGAATTTTAGTTCAAAGACGCAACATTTGAAAACGGACCATTTTTTTAGTTTCTGAAGCATGTCGTAAGGGGGGGTGGTTATCTCTTTTGTCAAAAATTGGGCATTTTTGATTGAACAATAAAGGCCTCCAAATGTTATTTATTTCACTTCCCGAGGTGGATAAACACTTTTTAAGGCCTCAGAGTGAGTAACTTGGCCATTTTCATTCACGTTTACCCATTCCACAAATTTTGCGTTCAGGGCCCCTGGAAGCATGAAAATCACTTTAAACATCTCATTTGATCTCTAAAAGTGATTATCCACGTACAAATGTGAATTTTAGTTCAAAGACGCAACATTTGAAAACGGACCATTTTTTTAGTTTCTGAAGCATGTCGTAAGGGGGGGTGGTTATCTCTTTTGTCAAAAATTGGGCATTTTTGATTGAACAATAAAGGCCTAAAAATGTAATTTAATTCACTTCCTGTGGTGGAGAAACACTTTTTAAGGCCTCAGAGTGAGTAAATTGGCCATTTTCATTCACGTTTACCCATTCCAGAAATCTTGCGTTCAGGGCCCCTGGAAGCATGCAAATCACTTTAAACATCTCATTTTATCTCTTAAAGTGATTATCCACGTACAAATGTGAATTTTAGTTCAAAGACGCAACTTTTGAAAACGGACCATTTTTTTAGTTTCTGAAGCATGTCGTAAGGGGGGGTGGTTATCTCTTTTGTCAAAAATTGGGCATTTTTGATTGAACAATAAAGGCCTAAAAATGTTATTTATTTCACTTCCTGTGGTGGAGAAACACTTTTTAAGGCCTCAGAGTGAGTAAATTGGCCATTTTCATTCACGTTTACCCATTCCAGAAATCTTGCGTTCAGGGCCCCTGGAAGCATGCAAATCACTTTAAACATCTCATTTTATCTCTAAAAGTGATTATCCTTGTAAAATTGTGAATTTTAGTTCAAAGACGCAACATTTGAAAACGGACCATTTTTTTAGTTTCTGAAGCATGTCGTAAGGGGAGGTGGTTATCTCTTTTGTCAAAAATTGGGCATTTTTGATTGAACAATAAAGGCCTAAAAATGTAATTTAATTCACTTCCTGTGGTGGAGAAACCCTTTTTAAGGCCTCAGAGTGAGTAAATTGGCCATTTTCATTCACGTTTACCCATTCCAGAAATCTTGCGTTCAGGGCCCCTGGAAGCATGCAAATCACTTTAAACATCTCATTTTATCTCTAAAAGTGAATATCCACGTACAAATGTGAATTTTAGTTCAAAGACGCAACATTTGAAAACGGACCATTTTTTTACTTTCTGAAGCATGTCGTAAGGGGGGTGGTTATCTGTTTCGTCAAAAATTGGGCATTTTTGATTGAACAATAAAGGCCTAAAAATGTTATTTAATTCACTTCCCGTGGTGGAGTATCACTTTTTAAGGCCTCAGAGTGAGTAAATTGGCCATTTTCATTCACGTTTACCCATTCCACAAATTTTGCGTTCAGGGCCCCTGGAAGCATGAAAATCACTTTAAACATCTCATTTTATCTCTAAAAGTGATTATCCACGTACAAATTTAAATTTTAGTTCAAAGACGCAATGTTATTTATTTCACTTCCCGTGGTGGAGAAACACTTTTTAAGGCCTCAGAGTGAGTAAATTGGCCATTCTCATTCACGTTTACCCATTCCACAAATTTTGCGTTCAGGGCCCCTGGAAGCATGAAAATCACTTTAAACATCTAATTTGATCTCTAAAAGTGATTATCCACGTACAAATGTGAATTTTAGTTCAAAGACGCAACATTTGAAAACAGACCATTTTTTTAGTTTCTGAAGCATGTCGTAAGGGGGGGTGGTTATCTCTTTTGTCAAAAATTGGGCATTTTTGATTGAACAATAAAGGCCTCCAAATGTTATTTATTTCACTTCCCGTGGTGGAGAAACACTTTTTAAGGCCTCAGAGTGAGTAAATTGGCCCTTTTCATTCACGTTTACCCATTCCACAAATTTTGCGTTCATATCCCCTGGAAGCATGAAAATCACTTTAAACATCTCATTTTATCTCTAAAAGTGATTATCCACGTACAAATGTGAATTTTAGTTCAAAGACGCAACATTTGAAAACAGACCGTTTTTTTAGTTTCTGAAGCATGTCGTAAGGGGGGGTGGTTATCTCTTTTGTCAAAAATTGGACATTTTTGATTGAACAATAAAGGCCTAAAAATGTAATTTAATTCACTTCCTGTGGTGGAGAAACCCTTTTTAAGGCCTCAGAGTGAGTAAATTGGCCATTTTCATTCACGTTTACCCATTCCAGAAATCTTGCGTTCAGGGCCCGTGGAAGCATGCAAATCACTTTAAACATCTCATTTTATCTCTAAAAGTGATTATCCACGAACAAATGTGAATTTTAGTTCAAAGACGCAACATTTGAAAACGGACCATTTTTTTATTTTCTGAAGCATGGCGTAAGGGGGGGTGGTTATCTCTTTCGTCAAAAATTGGGCATTTTTGATTGAACAATAAAGGCCTAAAAATGTTATTTAATTCACTTCCAGTGGTGGAGAAACACTTTTTAAGGCCTCAGAGTGAGTAAATTGGCCATTTTCATTCACGTTTACCCATTCCACAAATCTTGCGTTCAGGGCCCCTGGAAGCATGAAAATCACTTTAAACATCTCATTTTATCTCTAAAAGTGATTATCCACGTACAAATGTGAATTTTAGTTCAAAGACGCAACATTTGAAAACAGACCATTTTTTTAGTTTCTGAAGCATGTCGTAAGGGGGGGTGGTTATCTCTTTTGTCAAAAATTGGGCATTTTTGATTGAACAATAAAGGCCTAAAAATGTTATTTAATTCACTTCCCGTGGTGGAGTATCACTTTTTAAGGCCTCAGAGTGAGTAAATTGGCCATTTTCATTCACGTTTACCCATTCCACAAATTTTGCGTTCAGGGCCCCTGGAAGCATGAAAATCACTTTAAACATCTCATTTTATCTCTAAAAGTGATTATCCACGTACAAATTTAAATTTTAGTTCAAAGACGCAATGTTATTTATTTCACTTCCCGTGGTGGAGAAACACTTTTTAAGGCCTCAGAGTGAGTAAATTGGCCCTTTTCATTCACGTTTACCCATTCCACAAATTTTGCGTTCATATCCCCTGGAAGCATGAAAATCACTTTAAACATCTCATTTTATCTCTAAAAGTGATTATCCACGTACAAATGTGAATTTTAGTTCAAAGACGCAACATTTGAAAACGGACCATTTTTTTAGTTTCTGAAGCATGTCGTAAGGTGGGGTGGTTATCTCTTTTGTCAAAAATTGGGCATTTTTGATTGAACAATAAAGGCCTCCAAATGTTATTTATTTCACTTCCCGAGGTGGATAAACCCTTTTTAAGGCCTCAGAGTGAGTAAATTGGCCATTCTCATTCACGTTTACCCATTCCACAAATTTTGCGTTCAGGGCCCCTGGAAGCATGAAAATCACTTTAAACATCTCATTTGATCTCTAAAAGTGATTATCCACGTACAAATGTGAATTTTAGTTCAAAGACGCAACATTTGAAAACGGGACATTTTTTTAGTTTCTGGAGCATGTCGTAAGGGGGGGTGGTTATCTCTTTTGTCAAAAATTGGGCATTTTTGATTGAACAATAAAGGCCTCCAAATGTTATTTATTTCACTTCCCGTGGTGGAGAAACACTTTTTAAGGCCTCAGAGTGAGTAAATTGGCCCTTTTCATTCACGTTTACCCATTCCACAAATTTTGCGTTCATATCCACTGGAAGCATGAAAATCACTTTAAACATCTCATTTTATCTCTAAAAGTGATTATCCACGTACAAATGTGAATTTTAGTTCAAAGACGCAACATTTGAAAACAGACCATTTTTTTAGTTTCTGAAGCATGTCGTAAGGGGGGGGTGGTTATCTCTTTTGTCAAAAATTGGGCATTTTTGATTGAACAATAAAGGCCTAAAAATGTTATTTATTTCACTTCCTGTGGTGGAGAAACACTTTTTAAGGCCTCAGAGTGAGTAAATTGGCCATTTTCATTCACGTTTACCCATTCCAGAAATCTTGCGTTCAGGGCCCCTGGAAGCATGCAAATCACTTTAAACATCTCATTTTATCTCTAAAAGTGATTATCCTTGTACAAATGTGAATTTTAGTTCAAAGACGCAACATTTGAAAACGGACCATTTTTTTAGTTTCTGAAGCATGTCGTAAGGGGGGGTGGTTATCTCTTTTGTCAAAAATTGGGCATTTTTGATTGAACAATAAAGGCCTAAAAATGTAATTTAATTCACTTCCTGTGGTGGAGAAACCCTTTTTAAGGCCTCAGAGTGAGTAAATTGGCCATTTTCATTCACGTTTACCCATTCCAGAAATCTTGCGTTCAGGGCCCCTGGAAACATGCAAATCACTTTAAACATCTCATTTTATCTCTAAAAGTGATTATCCACATACAAATGTGAATTTTAGTTCAAAGACGCAACATTTGAAAACGGACCATTTTTTTACTTTCTGAAGCATGTCGTAAGGGGGGTGGTTATCTGTTTCGTCAAAAATTGGGCATTTTTGATTGAACAATAAAGGCCTAAAAATGTTATTTAATTCACTTCCCGTGGTGGAGAATCACTTTTTAAGGCCTCAGAGTGAGTAAATTGGCCATTTTCATTCACGTTTACCCATTCCACAAATTTTGCGTTCAGGGCCCCTGGAAGCATGAAAATCACTTTAAACATCTCATTTTATCTCTAAAAGTGATTATCCACGTACAAATTTAAATTTTAGTTCAAGGACGCAATGTTATTTATTTCAGTTCCCGTGGTGGAGAAACACTTTTTAAGGCCTCAGAGTGAGTAAATTGGCCCTTTTCATTCACGTTTACCCATTCCACAAATTTTGCGTTCATATCCCCTGGAAGCATGAAAATCACTTTAAACATCTCATTTTATCTCTAAAAGTGATTATCCACGTACAAATGTGAATTTTAGTTCAAAGACGCAACATTTGAAAACGGACCATTTTTTTAGTTTCTGAAGCATGTCGTAAGGGGGGGTGGTTATCTCTTTTGTCAAAAATTGGGCATTTTTGATTGAACAATAAAGGCCTCCAAATGTTATTTATTTCACTTCCCGAGGTGGATAAACCCTTTTTAAGGCCTCAGAGTGAGTAAATTGGCCATTCTCATTCACGTTTACCCATTCCACAAATTTTGCGTTCAGGGCCCCTGGAAGCATGAAAATCACTTTAAACATCTCATTTGATCTCTAAAAGTGATTATCCACGTACAAATGTGAATTTTAGTTCAAAGACGCAACATTTGAAAACGGCACATTTTTTTAGTTTCTGGAGCATGTCGTAAGGGGGGGTGGTTATCTCTTTTGTCAAAAATTGGGCATTTTTGATTGAACAATAAAGGCCTCCAAATGTTATTTATTTCACTTCCCGTGGTGGAGAAACACTTTTTAAGGCCTCAGAGTGAGTAAATTGGCCCTTTTCATTCACGTTTACCCATTCCACAAATTTTGCGTTCATATCCCCTGGAAGCATGAAAATCACTTTAAACATCTCATTTTATCTCTAAAAGTGATTATCCACGTACAAATGTGAATTTTAGTTCAAAGACGCAACATTTGAAAACAGACCATTTTTTTAGTTTCTGAAGCATGTCGTAAGGGGGGGTGGTTATCTCTTTTGTCAAAAATTGGGCATTTTTGATTGAACAATAAAGGCCTAAAAATGTAATTTAATTCACTTCCTGTGGTGGAGAAACCCTTTTTAAGGCCTCAGAGTGAGTAAATTGGCCATTTTCATTCACGTTTACACATTCCAGAAATCTTGCGTTCAGGGCCCGTGGAAGCATGCAAATCACTTTAAACATCTCATTTTATCTCTAAAAGTGATTATCCACGAACAAATGTGAATTTTAGTTCAAAGACGCAACATTTGAAAACGGACCATTTTTTTATTTTCTGAAGCATGGCGTAAGGGGGGGGTGGTTATCTCTTTCGTCAAAAATTGGGCATTTTTGATTGAACAATAAAGGCCTAAAAATGTTATTTAATTCACTTCCAGTGGTGGAGAAACACTTTTTAAGGCCTCAGAGTGAGTAAATTGGCCATTTTCATTCACGTTTACCCATTCCACAAATCTTGCGTTCAGGGCCCCTGGAAGCATGAAAATCACTTTAAACATCTCATTTTATCTCTAAAAGTGATTATCCACGTACAAATGTGAATTTTAGTTCAAAGACGCAACATTTGAAAACAGACCATTTTTTTAGTTTCTGAAGCATGTCGTAAGGGGGGGTGGTTATCTCTTTTGTCAAAAATTGGGCATTTTTGATTGAACAATAAAGGCCTAAAAATGTTATTTAATTCACTTCCCGTGGTGGAGAATCACTTTTTAAGGCCTCAGAGTGAGTAAATTGGCCATTTTCATTCACGTTTACCCATTCCACAAATTTTGCGTTCAGGGCCCCTGGAAGCATGAAAATCACTTTAAACATCTCATTTTATCTCTAAAAGTGATTATCCACGTACAAATTTAAATTTTAGTTCAAAGACGCAATGTTATTTATTTCACTTCCCGTGGTGGAGAAACACTTTTTAAGGCCTCAGAGTGAGTAAATTGGCCCTTTTCATTCACGTTTACCCATTCCACAAATTTTGCGTTCATATCCCCTGGAAGCATGAAAATCACTTTAAACATCTCATTTTATCTCTAAAAGTGATTATCCACGTACAAATGTGAATTTTAGTTCAAAGACGCAACATTTGAAAACGGACCATTTTTTTAGTTTCTGAAGCATGTCGTAAGGGGGGAGTGGTTATCTCTTTTGTCAAAAATTGGGCATTTTTGATTGAACAATAAAGGCCTCCAAATGTTATTTATTTCACTTCCCGAGGTGGATAAACACTTTTTAAGGCCTCAGAGTGAGTAAATTGGCCATTCTCATTCACGTTTACCCATTCCACAAATTTTGCGTTCAGGGCCCCTGGAAGCATGAAAATCACTTTAAACATCTCATTTTATCTCTAAAAGTGATTATCCACGTACAAATGTGAATTTTAGTTCAAAGACGCAACATTTGAAAACGGCACATTTTTTTAGTTTCTGGAGCATGTCGTAAGGGGGGTGGTTATCTCTTTTGTCAAAAATTGGGCATTTTTGATTGAACAATAAAGGCCTAAAAATGTAATTTAATTCACTTCCTGTGGTGGAGAAACCCTTTTTAAGGCCTCAGAGTGAGTAAATTGGCCATTTTCATTCACGTTTACCCATTCCAGAAATCTTGCGTTCAGGGCCCCTGGAAGCATGCAAATCACTTTAAACATCTCATTTTATCTCTAAAAGTGATTATCCACGTACAAATGTGAATTTTAGTTCAAAGACGCAACATTTGAAAACGGACCATTTTTTTACTTTCTGAAGCATGTCGTAAGGGGGGGTGGTTATCTCTTTTGTCAAAAATTGGGCATTTTTGATTGAACAATAAAGGCCTAAAAATGTAATTTAATTCACTTCCTGTGGTGGAGAAACCCTTTTTAAGGCCTCAGAGTGAGTAAATTGGCCATTTTCATTCACGTTTACCCATTCCAGAAATCTTGCGTTCAGGGCCCCTGGAAGCATGCAAATCACTTTAAACATCTCATTTTATCTCTAAAAGTGATTATCCACGTACAAATGTGAATTTTAGTTCAAAGACGCAACATTTGAAAACGGACCATTTTTTTACTTTCTGAAGCATGTCGTAAGGGGGGTGGTTATCTGTTTCGTCAAAAATTGGGCATTTTTGATTGAACAATAAAGGCCTCCAAATGTTATTTATTTCACTTCCCGTGGTGGAGAAACACTTTTTAAGGCCTCAGAGTAAGTAAATTGGCCATTTTCATTCACGTTTACCCATTCCACAAATTTTGCGTTCACGGCCTCTGGAAGCATGAAAATCACTTTAAACATCTCATTTTATCTCTAAAAGTGATTATCCACGAACAAATGTGAATTTTAGTTCAAAGACGCAACATTTGAAAACGGACCATTTTTTTAGTTTCTGAAGCATGGCGTAAGGGGGGGTGGTTATCTCTTTTGTCAAAAATTGGGCATTTTTGATTGAACAATAAAGGCCTAAAAATGTTATTTAATTCACTTCCAGTGGTGGAGAAACACTTTTTAAGGCCTCAGAGTGAGTAAATTGGCCATTTTCATTCACGTTTACCCATTCCACAAAGCTTGCGTTCAGGGCCCCTGGAAGCATGAAAATCACTTTAAACATCTCATTTTATCTCTAAAAGTGATTATCCACGTACAAATGTGAATTTTAATTCAAAGACGCAACATTTGAAAACGGACCATTTTTTTAGTTTCTGAAGCATGTCGTAAGGGGGGGTGGTTATCTCTTTCGTCAAAAATTGGGCATTTTTGATTGAACAATAAAGGCCTCCAAATGTTATTTATTTCACTTCCCGAGGTGGATAAACACTTTTTAAGGCCTCAGAGTGAGTAAATTGGCCATTTTCATTCACGTTTACCCATTCCACAAATCTTGCGTTCAGGGCCCCTGGAAGCATGAAAATCACTTTAAACATCTCATTTTATCTCTAAAAGTGATTATCCACGTACAAATGTGAATTTTAGTTCAAAGACGCAACATTTGAAAACGGACCATTTTTTTAGTTTCTGAAGCATGTCGTAAGGGGGGGTGGTTATCTCTTTTGTCAAAAATTGGGCATTTTTGATTGAACAATGAAGGCCTCCAAATGTTATTTATTTCACTTCCCGAGGTGGATAAACACTTTTTAAGGCCTCAGAGTGAGTAAATTGGGCATTTTCATTCACGTTTACCCATTCCACAAATTTTGCGTTCAGGGCCCCTTGAAGCATGAAAATCACTTTAAACATCTCATTTGATCTCTAAAAGTGATTATCCACGTACAAATGTGAATTTTAGTTCAATGACGCAACATTTGAAAACGGCACATTTTTTTAGTTTCTGGAGCATGTCGTAAGGGGGGGTGGTTATCTCTTTTGTCAAAAATCAGGCATTTTTGATTGAACAATAAAGGCCTCCAAATGTTATTTATTTCACTTCCCGTGGTGGAGAAACACTTTTTAAGGCCTCAGAGAGAGTAAATTGGCCCTTTTCATTCACGTTTACCCATTCCACAAATTTTGCGTTCATATCCCCTGGAAGCATGAAAATCACTTTAAACATCTCATTTTATCTCTAAAAGTGATTATCCACGTACAAATGTGAATTTTAGTTCAAAGACGCAACATTTGAAAACGGACCATTTTTTTAGTTTCTGAAGCATGTCTTAAGGGGGGGTGGTTATCTCTTTTGTCAAAAATTGGGCATTTTTGATTGAACAATAAAGGCCTAAAAATGTAATTTAATTCACTTCCTGTGGTGGAGAAACACTTTTTAAGGCCTCAGAGTGAGTAAATTGGCCATTTTCATTCACGTTTACCCATTCCAGAAATCTTGCGTTCAGGGCCCCTGGAAGCATGCAAATCACTTTAAACATCTCATTTTATCTCTAAAAGTGATTATCCACGTACAAATGTGAATTTTAGTTCAAAGACGCAACATTTGAAAATGGACCATTTTTTTAGTTTCTGAAGCATGTCGTAAGGGGGGGTGGTTATCTCTTTCGTCAAAAATTGGGCATTTTTGATTGAACAATAAAGGCCTCCAAATGTTATTTATTTCACTTCCCGTGGTGGAGAAACACTTTTTAAGGCCTCAGAGTGAATAAATTGGCCATTTTCATTCACGTTTACCCATTCCACAAATTTTGCGTTCAGGGCCCCTGGAAGCATGAAAATCACTTTAAACATCTCATTTTATCTCTAAAAGTGATTATCCACGTACAAATGTGAATTTTAGTTCAAAGACGCAACATTTGAAAACGGACCATTTTTTTAGTTTCTGAAGCATGTCGTAAGGGGGGGTGGTTATCTCTTTTGTCAAAAATTGGGCATTTTTGATTGAACAATAAAGGCCTCCAAATGTTATTTATTTCACTTCCCGAGGTGGATAAACACTTTTTAAGGCCTCAGAGTGAGTAACTTGGCCATTTTCATTCACGTTTACCCATTCCACAAATTTTGCGTTCAGGGCCCCTGGAAGCATGAAAATCACTTTAAACATCTCATTTGATCTCTAAAAGTGATTATCCACGTACAAATGTGAATTTTAGTTCAAAGACGCAACATTTGAAAACGGACCATTTTTTTAGTTTCTGAAGCATGTCGTAAGGGGGGGTGGTTATCTCTTTTGTCAAAAATTGGGCATTTTTGATTGAACAATAAAGGCCTAAAAATGTAATTTAATTCACTTCCTGTGGTGGAGAAACACTTTTTAAGGCCTCAGAGTGAGTAAATTGGCCATTTTCATTCACGTTTACCCATTCCAGAAATCTTGCGTTCAGGGCCCCTGGAAGCATGCAAATCACTTTAAACATCTCATTTTATCTCTAAAAGTGATTATCCACGTACAAATGTGAATTTTAGTTCAAAGACGCAACTTTTGAAAACGGACCATTTTTTTAGTTTCTGAAGCATGTCGTAAGGGGGGGTGGTTATCTCTTTTGTCAAAAATTGGGCATTTTTGATTGAACAATAAAGGCCTAAAAATGTTATTTATTTCACTTCCTGTGGTGGAGAAACACTTTTTAAGGCCTCAGAGTGAGTAAATTGGCCATTTTCATTCACGTTTACCCATTCCAGAAATCTTGCGTTCAGGGCCCCTGGAAGCATGCAAATCACTTTAAACATCTCATTTTATCTCTAAAAGTGATTATCCTTGTACAAATGTGAATTTTAGTTCAAAGACGCAACATTTGAAAACGGACCATTTTTTTAGTTTCTGAAGCATGTCGTAAGGGGAGGTGGTTATCTCTTTTGTCAAAAATTGGGCATTTTTGATTGAACAATAAAGGCCTAAAAATGTAATTTAATTCACTTCCTGTGGTGGAGAAACCCTTTTTAAGGCCTCAGAGTGAGTAAATTGGCCATTTTCATTCACGTTTACCCATTCCAGAAATCTTGCGTTCAGGGCCCCTGGAAGCATGCAAATCACTTTAAACATCTCATTTTATCTCTAAAAGTGAATATCCACGTACAAATGTGAATTTTAGTTCAAAGACGCAACATTTGAAAACGGACCATTTTTTTACTTTCTGAAGCATGTCGTAAGGGGGGTGGTTATCTGTTTCGTCAAAAATTGGGCATTTTTGATTGAACAATAAAGGCCTAAAAATGTTATTTAATTCACTTCCCGTGGTGGAGTATCACTTTTTAAGGCCTCAGAGTGAGTAAATTGGCCATTTTCATTCACGTTTACCCATTCCACAAATTTTGCGTTCAGGGCCCCTGGAAGCATGAAAATCACTTTAAACATCTCATTTTATCTCTAAAAGTGATTATCCACGTACAAATTTAAATTTTAGTTCAAAGACGCAATGTTATTTATTTCACTTCCCGTGGTGGAGAAACACTTTTTAAGGCCTCAGAGTGAGTAAATTGGCCATTCTCATTCACGTTTACCCATTCCACAAATTTTGCGTTCAGGGCCCCTGGAAGCATGAAAATCACTTTAAACATCTAATTTGATCTCTAAAAGTGATTATCCACGTACAAATGTGAATTTTAGTTCAAAGACGCAACATTTGAAAACAGACCATTTTTTTAGTTTCTGAAGCATGTCGTAAGGGGGGGTGGTTATCTCTTTTGTCAAAAATTGGGCATTTTTGATTGAACAATAAAGGCCTCCAAATGTTATTTATTTCACTTCCCGTGGTGGAGAAACACTTTTTAAGGCCTCAGAGTGAGTAAATTGGCCCTTTTCATTCACGTTTACCCATTCCACAAATTTTGCGTTCATATCCCCTGGAAGCATGAAAATCACTTTAAACATCTCATTTTATCTCTAAAAGTGATTATCCACGTACAAATGTGAATTTTAGTTCAAAGACGCAACATTTGAAAACAGACCATTTTTTTAGTTTCTGAAGCATGTCGTAAGGGGGGGTGGTTATCTCTTTTGTCAAAAATTGGGCATTTTTGATTGAACAATAAAGGCCTAAAAATGTAATTTAATTCACTTCCTGTGGTGGAGAAACCCTTTTTAAGGCCTCAGAGTGAGTAAATTGGCCATTTTCATTCACGTTTACCCATTCCAGAAATCTTGCGTTCAGGGCCCATGGAAGCATGCAAATCACTTTAAACATCTCATTTTATCTCTAAAAGTGATTATCCACGAACAAATGTGAATTTTAGTTCAAAGACGCAACATTTGAAAACGGACCATTTTTTTATTTTCTGAAGCATGGCGTAAGGGGGGGTGGTTATCTCTTTCGTCAAAAATTGGGCATTTTTGATTGAACAATAAAGGCCTAAAAATGTTATTTAATTCACTTCCAGTGGTGGAGAAACACTTTTTAAGGCCTCAGAGTGAGTAAATTGGCCATTTTCATTCACGTTTACCCATTCCACAAATCTTGCGTTCAGGGCCCCTGGAAGCATGAAAATCACTTTAAACATCTCATTTTATCTCTAAAAGTGATTATCCACGTACAAATGTGAATTTTAGTTCAAAGACGCAACATTTGAAAACAGACCATTTTTTTAGTTTCTGAAGCATGTCGTAAGGGGGGGTGGTTATCTCTTTTGTCAAAAATTGGGCATTTTTGATTGAACAATAAAGGCCTAAAAATGTTATTTAATTCACTTCCCGTGGTGGAGTATCACTTTTTAAGGCCTCAGAGTGAGTAAATTGGCCATTTTCATTCACGTTTACCCATTCCACAAATTTTGCGTTCAGGGCCCCTGGAAGCATGAAAATCACTTTAAACATCTCATTTTATCTCTAAAAGTGATTATCCACGTACAAATTTAAATTTTAGTTCAAAGACGCAATGTTATTTATTTCACTTCCCGTGGTGGAGAAACACTTTTTAAGGCCTCAGAGTGAGTAAATTGGCCCTTTTCATTCACGTTTACCCATTCCACAAATTTTGCGTTCATATCCCCTGGAAGCATGAAAATCACTTTAAACATCTCATTTTATCTCTAAAAGTGATTATCCACGTACAAATGTGAATTTTAGTTCAAAGACGCAACATTTGAAAACGGACCATTTTTTTAGTTTCTGAAGCATGTCGTAAGGTGGGGTGGTTATCTCTTTTGTCAAAAATTGGGCATTTTTGATTGAACAATAAAGGCCTCCAAATGTTATTTATTTCACTTCCCGAGGTGGATAAACCCTTTTTAAGGCCTCAGAGTGAGTAAATTGGCCATTCTCATTCACGTTTACCCATTCCACAAATTTTGCGTTCAGGGCCCCTGGAAGCATGAAAATCACTTTAAACATCTAATTTGATCTCTAAAAGTGATTATCCACGTACAAATGTGAATTTTAGTTCAAAGACGCAACATTTGAAAACGGCACATTTTTTTAGTTTCTGGAGCATGTCGTAAGGGGGGGTGGTTATCTCTTTTGTCAAAAATTGGGCATTTTTGATTGAACAATAAAGGCCTCCAAATGTTATTTATTTCACTTCCCGTGGTGGAGAAACACTTTTTAAGGCCTCAGAGTGAGTAAATTGGCCCTTTTCATTCACGTTTACCCATTCCACAAATTTTGCGTTCATATCCCCTGGAAGCATGAAAATCACTTTAAACATCTCATTTTATCTCTAAAAGTGATTATCCACGTACAAATGTGAATTTTAGTTCAAAGACGCAACATTTGAAAACAGACCATTTTTTTAGTTTCTGAAGCATGTCGTAAGGGGGGGGTGGTTATCTCTTTTGTCAAAAATTGGGCATTTTTGATTGAACAATAAAGGCCTCCAAATGTTATTTATTTCACTTCCCGAGGTGGATAAACACTTTTTAAGGCCTCAGAGTGAGTAAATTGGCCATTCTCATTCACGTTTACCCATTCCACAAATTTTGCGTTCAGGGCCCCTGGAAGCATGAAAATCACTTTAAACATCTCATTTTATCTCTAAAAGTGATTATCCACGTACAAATGTGAATTTTAGTTCAAAGACGCAACATTTGAAAACGGCACATTTTTTTAGTTTCTGGAGCATGTCGTAAGGGGGGTGGTTATCTCTTTTGTCAAAAATTGGGCATTTTTGATTGAACAATAAAGGCCTAAAAATGTAATTTAATTCACTTCCTGTGGTGGAGAAACCCTTTTTAAGGCCTCAGAGTGAGTAAATTGGCCATTTTCATTCACGTTTACCCATTCCAGAAATCTTGCGTTCAGGGCCCCTGGAAGCATGCAAATCACTTTAAACATCTCATTTTATCTCTAAAAGTGATTATCCACGTACAAATGTGAATTTTAGTTCAAAGACGCAACATTTGAAAACGGACCATTTTTTTACTTTCTGAAGCATGTCGTAAGGGGGGTGGTTATCTGTTTCGTCAAAAATTGGGCATTTTTGATTGAACAATAAAGGCCTCCAAATGTTATTTATTTCACTTCCCGTGGTGGAGAAACACTTTTTAAGGCCTCAGAGTAAGTAAATTGGCCATTTTCATTCACGTTTACCCATTCCACAAATTTTGCGTTCACGGCCTCTGGAAGCATGAAAATCACTTTAAACATCTCATTTTATCTCTAAAAGTGATTATCCACGTACAAATGTGAATTTTAGTTCAAAGACGCAACATTTGAAAACGGACCATTTTTTTAGTTTCTGAAGCATGTCGTAAGGGGGGGTGGTTATCTCTTTCGTCAAAAATTGGGCATTTTTGATTGAACAATAAAGGCCTCCAAATGTTATTTATTTCACTTCCCGAGGTGGATAAACACTTTTTAAGGCCTCAGAGTGAGTAAATTGGCCATTTTCATTCACGTTTACCCATTCCACAAATCTTGCGTTCAGGGCCCCTGGAAGCATGAAAATCACTTTAAACATCTCATTTTATCTCTAAAAGTGATTATCCACGTACAAATGTGAATTTTAGTTCAAAGACGCAACATTTGAAAACGGCACATTTTTTTAGTTTCTTGAGCATGTTGTAAGGGGGGGTGGTTATCTATTTCGTCAAAAATCAGGCATTTTTGATTGAACAATAAAGGCCTCCAAATGTTATTTATTTCACTTCCCGTGGTGGAGAAACACTTTTTAAGGCCTCAGAGTGAGTAAATTGGCCCTTTTCATTCACGTTTACCCATTCCACAAATTTTGCGTTCATATCCCCTGGAAGCATGAAAATCACTTTAAACATCTCATTTTATCTCTAAAAGTGATTATCCACGTACAAATGTGAATTTTAGTTCAAAGACGCAACATTTGAAAACGGACCATTTTTTTAGTTTCTGAAGCATGTCGTAAGGGGGGTGGTTATCTCTTTTGTCAAAAATTGGGCATTTTTGATTGAACAATAAAGGCCTAAAAATGTAATTTAATTCACTTCCCGTGGTGGAGAAACACTTTTTAAGGCCTCAGAGTGAGTAAATTGGCCATTTTCATTCACGTTTACCCATTACACAAATCTTGCGTTCAGGGCCCCTGGAAGCATGAAAATCACTGTAAACATCTCATTTTATCTCTAAAAGTGATTATCCACGTACAAATGTGAATTTTAGTTCAAAGACGCAATATTTGAAAACAGACCATTTTTTTAGTTTCTGAAGCATGTCGTAAGGGGAGGTGGTTATCTCTTTTGTCAAAAATTGGGCATTTTTGATTGAACAATAAAGGCCTAAAAATGTTATTTAATTCACTTCCCGTGGTGGAGAAACACTTTTTAAGGCCTCAGAGTGAGTAAATTGGCACTTTTCATTCACGTTTACCCATTCCACAAATTTTGCGTTCATATCCCCTGGAAGCATGAAAATCACTTTAAACATCTCATTTTATCTCTAAAAGTGATTATCCACGTACAAATGTGAATTTTAGTTCAAAGACGCAACATTTGAAAACGGACCATTTTTTTAGTTTCTGAAGCATGTCGTAAGGGGGGGTGGTTATCTCTTTCGTCCAAAATTGGGCATTTTTGATTGAACAATGAAGGCCTAAAAATGTTATTTATTTCACTTCCCGTGGTGGAGAAACACTTTTTAAGGCCTCAGAGTGAGTAAATTGGCCCTTTTCATTCACGTTTACCCATTCCACAAATTTTGCGTTCATATCCCCTGGAAGCATGAAAATCACTTTAAACATCTCATTTTATCTCTAAAAGTGATTATCCACGTACAAATGTGAATTTTAGTTCAAAGACGCAACATTTGAAAACGGACCATTTTTTTAGTTTCTGAAGCATGTCGTAAGGGGGGGTGGTTATCTCTTTTGTCAAAAATTGGGCATTTTTGATTGAACAATGAAGGCCTCCAAATGTTATTTATTTCACTTCCCGAGGTGGATAAACACTTTTTAAGGCCTCAGAGTGAGTAAATTGGGCATTTTCATTCACGTTTACCCATTCCACAAATTTTGCGTTCAGGGCCCCTTGAAGCATGAAAATCACTTTAAACATCTCATTTGATCTCTAAAAGTGATTATCCACGTACAAATGTGAATTTTAGTTCAATGACGCAACATTTGAAAACGGCACATTTTTTTAGTTTCTGGAGCATGTCGTAAGGGGGGGTGGTTATCTCTTTTGTCAAAAATCAGGCATTTTTGATTGAACAATAAAGGCCTCCAAATGTTATTTATTTCACTTCCCGTGGTGGAGAAACACTTTTTAAGGCCTCAGAGTGAGTAAATTGGCCCTTTTCATTCACGTTTACCCATTCCACAAATTTTGCGTTCATATCCCCTGGAAGCATGAAAATCACTTTAAACATCTCATTTTATCTCTAAAAGTGATTATCCACGTACAAATGTGAATTTTAGTTCAAAGACGCAACATTTGAAAACGGACCATTTTTTTAGTTTCTGAAGCATGTCTTAAGGGGGGGTGGTTATCTCTTTTGTCAAAAATTGGGCATTTTTGATTGAACAATAAAGGCCTAAAAATGTAATTTAATTCACTTCCTGTGGTGGAGAAACACTTTTTAAGGCCTCAGAGTGAGTAAATTGGCCATTTTCATTCACGTTTACCCATTCCAGAAATCTTGCGTTCAGGGCCCCTGGAAGCATGCAAATCACTTTAAACATCTCATTTTATCTCTAAAAGTGATTATCCACGTACAAATGTGAATTTTAGTTCAAAGACGCAACATTTGAAAATGGACCATTTTTTTTGTTTCTGAAGCATGTCGTAAGGGTGGGTGGTTATCTCTTTCGTCAAAAATTGGGCATTTTTGATTGAACAATAAAGGCCTCCAAATGTTATTTATTTCACTTCCCGTGGTGGAGAAACACTTTTTAAGGCCTCAGAGTGAATAAATTGGCCATTTTCATTCACGTTTACCCATTCCACAAATTTTGCGTTCAGGGCCCCTGGAAGCATGAAAATCACTTTAAACATCTCATTTTATCTCTAAAAGTGATTATCCACGTACAAATGTGAATTTTAGTTCAAAGACGCAACATTTGAAAACGGACCATTTTTTTAGTTTCTGAAGCATGTCGTAAGGGGGGGTGGTTATCTCTTTTGTCAAAAATTGGGCATTTTTGATTGAACAATAAAGGCCTCCAAATGTTATTTATTTCACTTCCCGAGGTGGATAAACACTTTTTAAGGCCTCAGAGTGAGTAACTTGGCCATTTTCATTCACGTTTACCCATTCCACAAATTTTGCGTTCAGGGCCCCTGGAAGCATGAAAATCACTTTAAACATCTCATTTGATCTCTAAAAGTGATTATCCACGTACAAATGTGAATTTTAGTTCAAAGACGCAACATTTGAAAACGGACCATTTTTTTAGTTTCTGAAGCATGTCGTAAGGGGGGGTGGTTATCTCTTTTGTCAAAAATTGGGCATTTTTGATTGAACAATAAAGGCCTAAAAATGTAATTTAATTCACTTCCTGTGGTGGAGAAACCCTTTTTAAGGCCTCAGAGTGAGTAAATTGGCCATTTTCATTCACGTTTACCCATTCCAGAAATCTTGCGTTCAGGGCCCCTGGAAGCATGCAAATCACTTTAAACATCTCATTTTATCTCTAAAAGTGATTATCCACGTACAAATGTGAATTTTAGTTCAAAGACGCAACATTTGAAAACGGACCATTTTTTTACTTTCTGAAGCATGTCGTAAGGGGGGTGGTTATCTGTTTCGTCAAAAATTGGGCATTTTTGATTGAACAATAAAGGCCTCCAAATGTTATTTATTTCACTTCCCGTGGTGGAGAAACACTTTTTAAGGCCTCAGAGTGAGTAAATTGGCCATTTTCATTCACGTTTACCCATTCCACAAATTTTGCGTTCACGGCCTCTGGAAGCATGAAAATCACTTTAAACATCTCATTTTATCTCTAAAAGTGATTATCCACGAACAAATGTGAATTTTAGTTCAAAGACGCAACATTTGAAAACGGACCATTTTTTTAGTTTCTGAAGCATGGCGTAAGGGGGGGTGGTTATCTCTTTTGTCAAAAATTGGGCATTTTTGATTGAACAATAAAGGCCTAAAAATGTTATTTAATTCACTTCCAGTGGTGGAGAAACACTTTTTAAGGCCTCAGAGTGAGTAAATTGGCCATTTTCATTCACGTTTACCCATTCCACAAAGCTTGCGTTCAGGGCCCCTGGAAGCATGAAAATCACTTTAAACATCTCATTTTATCTCTAAAAGTGATTATCCACGTACAAATGTGAATTTTAATTCAAAGACGCAACATTTGAAAACGGACCATTTTTTTAGTTTCTGAAGCATGTCGTAAGGGGGGGTGGTTATCTCTTTCGTCAAAAATTGGGCATTTTTGATTGAACAATAAAGGCCTCCAAATGTTATTTATTTCACTTCCCGAGGTGGATAAACACTTTTTAAGGCCTCAGAGTGAGTAAATTGGCCATTTTCATTCACGTTTACCCATTCCACAAATCTTGCGTTCAGGGCCCCTGGAAGCATGAAAATCACTTTAAACATCTCATTTTATCTCTAAAAGTGATTATCCACGTACAAATGTGAATTTTAGTTCAAAGACGCAACATTTGAAAACAGACCATTTTTTTAGTTTCTGAAGCATGTCGTAAGGGGGGGTGGTTATCTCTTTTGTCAAAAATTGGGCATTTTTGATTGAACAATAAAGGCCTAAAAATGTTATTTAATTCACTTCCCGTGGTGGAGAATCACTTTTTAAGGCCTCAGAGTCAGTAAATTGGCCATTTTCATTCACGTTTACCCATTCCACAAATTTTGCGTTCAGGGCCCCTGGAAGCATGAAAATCACTTTAAACATCTCATTTTATCTCTAAAAGTGATTATCCACGTACAAATTTAAATTTTAGTTCAAAGACGCAATGTTATTTATTTCACTTCCCGTGGTGGAGAAACACTTTTTAAGGCCTCAGAGTGAGTAAATTGGCCCTTTTCATTCACGTTTACCCATTCCACAAATTTTGCGTTCATATCCCCTGGAAGCATGAAAATCACTTTAAACATCTCATTTTATCTCTAAAAGTGATTATCCACGTACAAATGTGAATTTTAGTTCAAAGACGCAACATTTGAAAACGGACCATTTTTTTAGTTTCTGAAGCATGTCGTAAGGGGGGGGTGGTTATCTCTTTTGTCAAAAATTGGGCATTTTTGATTGAACAATAAAGGCCTCCAAATGTTATTTATTTCACTTCCCGAGGTGGATAAACACTTTTTAAGGCCTCAGAGTGAGTAAATTGGCCATTCTCATTCACGTTTACCCATTCCACAAATTTTGCGTTCAGGGCCCCTGGAAGCATGAAAATCACTTTAAACATCTCATTTTATCTCTAAAAGTGATTATCCACGTACAAATGTGAATTTTAGTTCAAAGACGCAACATTTGAAAACGGCACATTTTTTTAGTTTCTGGAGCATGTCGTAAGGGGGGTGGTTATCTCTTTTGTCAAAAATTGGGCATTTTTGATTGAACAATAAAGGCCTAAAAATGTAATTTAATTCACTTCCTGTGGTGGAGAAACCCTTTTTAAGGCCTCAGAGTGAGTAAATTGGCCATTTTCATTCACGTTTACCCATTCCAGAAATCTTGCGTTCAGGGCCCCTGGAAGCATGCAAATCACTTTAAACATCTCATTTTATCTCTAAAAGTGATTATCCACGTACAAATGTGAATTTTAGTTCAAAGACGCAACATTTGAAAGAGGACCATTTTTTTAGTTTCTGAAGCATGTCGTAAGGGGGGGTGGTTATCTCTTTTGTCAAAAATTGGGCATTTTTGATTGAACAATAAAGGCCTAAAAATGTAATTTAATTCACTTCCTGTGGTGGAGAAACCCTTTTTAAGGCCTCAGAGTGAGTAAATTGGCCATTTTCATTCACGTTTACCCATTCCAGAAATCTTGCGTTCAGGGCCCCTGGAAGCATGCAAATCACTTTAAACATCTCATTTTATCTCTAAAAGTGATTATCCACGTACAAATGTGAATTTTAGTTCAAATACGCAACATTTGAAAACGGACCATTTTTTTAGTTTCTGGAGCATGTCGTAAGGGGGGGTGGTTATCTCTTTTGTCAAAAATCAGGCATTTTTGATTGAACAATAAAGGCCTCCAAATGTTATTTATTTCACTTCCCGTGGTGGAGAAACACTTTTTAAGGCCTCAGAGTGAGTAAATTGGCCCTTTTCATTCACGTTTACCCATTCCACAAATTTTGCGTTCATATCCCCTGGAAGCATGAAAATCACTTTAAACATCTCATTTTATCTCTAAAAGTGATTATCCACGTACAAATGTGAATTTTAGTTCAAAGACGCAACATTTGAAAACGGACCATTTTTTTAGTTTCTGAAGCATGTCGTAAGGGGGGGTGGTTATCTCTTTTGTCAAAAATTGGGCATTTTTGATTGAACAATAAAGGCCTCCAAATGTTATTTATTTCACTTCCCGTGGTGGATAAACACTTTTTAAGGCCTCAGAGTGAGTAAATTGGGCATTTTCATTCACGTTTACCCATTCCACAAATTTTGCGTTCAGGGCCCCTTGAAGCATGAAAATCACTTTAAACATCTCATTTGATCTCTAAAAGTGATTATCCACGTACAAATGTGAATTTTAGTTCAATGACGCAACATTTGAAAACGGCACATTTTTTTAGTTTCTGGAGCATGTCGTAAGGGGGGGTGGTTATCTCTTTTGTCAAAAATCAGGCATTTTTGATTGAACAATAAAGGCCTCCAAATGTTATTTATTTCACTTCCCGTGGTGGAGAAACACTTTTTAAGGCCTCAGAGTGAGTAAATTGGCCCTTTTCATTCACGTTTACCCATTCCACAAATTTTGCGTTCATATCCCCTGGAAGCATGAAAATCACTTTAAACATCTCATTTTATCTCTAAAAGTGATTATCCACGTACAAATGTGAATTTTAGTTCAAAGACGCAACATTTGAAAACGGACCATTTTTTTAGTTTCTGAAGCATGTCGTAAGGGGGGGTGGTTATCTCTTTTGTCAAAAATTGGGCATTTTTGATTGAACAATAAAGGCCTCCAAATGTTATTTATTTCACTTCCCGTGGTGGAGAAACACTTTTTAAGGCCTCAGAGTGAATAAATTGGCCATTTTCATTCACGTTTACCCATTCCACAAATTTTGCGTTCAGGGCCCCTGGAAGCATGAAAATCACTTTAAACATCTCATTTTATCTCTAAAAGTGATTATCCACGTACAAATGTGAATTTTAGTTCAAAGACGCAACATTTGAAAACGGACCATTTTTTTAGTTTCTGAAGCATGTCGTAAGGGGGGGTGGTTATCTCTTTTGTCAAAAATTGGGCATTTTTGATTGAACAATAAAGGCCTCCAAATGTTATTTATTTCACTTCCCGAGGTGGATAAACACTTTTTAAGGCCTCAGAGTGAGTAACTTGGCCATTTTCATTCACGTTTACCCATTCCACAAATTTTGCGTTCAGGGCCCCTGGAAGCATGAAAATCACTTTAAACATCTCATTTGATCTCTAAAAGTGATTATCCACGTACAAATGTGAATTTTAGTTCAAAGACGCAACATTTGAAAACGGACCATTTTTTTAGTTTCTGAAGCATGTCGTAAGGGGGGGTGGTTATCTCTTTTGTCAAAAATTGGGCATTTTTGATTGAACAATAAAGGCCTAAAAATGTAATTTAATTCACTTCCTGTGGTGGAGAAACACTTTTTAAGGCCTCAGAGTGAGTAAATTGGCCATTTTCATTCACGTTTACCCATTCCTGAAATCTTGCGTTCAGGGCCCCTGGAAGCATGCAAATCACTTTAAACATCTCATTTTATCTCTAAAAGTGATTATCCACGTACAAATGTGAATTTTAGTTCAAAGACGCAACATTTGAAAACGGACCATTTTTTTAGTTTCTGAAGCATGTCGTAAGGGGGGGTGGTTATCTCTTTTGTCAAAAATTGGGCATTTTTGATTGAACAATAAAGGCCTAAAAATGTAATTTAATTCACTTCCTGTGGTGGAGAAACCCTTTTTAAGGCCTCAGAGTGAGTAAATTGGCCATTTTCATTCACGTTTACCCATTCCAGAAATCTTGCGTTCAGGGCCCCTGGAAGCATGCAAATCACTTTAAACATCTCATTTTATCTCTAAAAGTGATTATCCACGTACAAATGTGAATTTTAGTTCAAAGACGCAACATTTGAAAACGGACCATTTTTTTACTTTCTGAAGCATGTCGTAAGGGGGGTGGTTATCTGTTTCGTCAAAAATTGGGCATTTTTGATTGAACAATAAAGGCCTAAAAATGTTATTTAATTCACTTCCAGTGGTGGAGAAACACTTTTTAAGGCCTCAGAGTGAGTAAATTGGCCATTTTCATTCACGTTTACCCATTCCACAAAGCTTGCGTTCAGGGCCCCTGGAACCATGAACATCACTTTAAACATCTCATTTTATCTCTAAAAGTGATTATCCACGTACAAATGTGAATTTTAATTCAAAGACGCAACATTTGAAAACGGACCATTTTTTTAGTTTCTGAAGCATGTCGTAAGGGGGGGTGGTTATCTCTTTCGTCAAAAATTGGGCATTTTTGATTGAACAATAAAGGCCTCCAAATGTTATTTATTTCACTTCCCGAGGTGGATAAACACTTTTTAAGGCCTCAGAGTGAGTAAATTGGCCATTTTCATTCACGTTTACCCATTCCACAAATTTTGCGTTCATATCCCCTGGAAGCATGAAAATCACTTTAAACATCTCATTTTATCTCTAAAAGTGATTATCCACGTACAAATGTGAATTTTAGTTCAAAGACGCAACATTTGAAAACGGACCATTTTTTTAGTTTCTGAAGCATGTCGTAAGGGGGGGGTGGTTATCTCTTTTGTCAAAAATTGGGCATTTTTGATTGAACAATAAAGGCCTCCAAATGTTATTTATTTCACTTCCCGTGGTGGATAAACACTTTTTAAGGCCTCAGAGTGAGTAAATTGGGCATTTTCATTCACGTTTACCCATTCCACAAATTTTGCGTTCAGGGCCCCTTGAAGCATGAAAATCACTTTAAACATCTCATTTGATCTCTAAAAGTGATTATCCACGTACAAATGTGAATTTTAGTTCAATGACGCAACATTTGAAAACGGCACATTTTTTTAGTTTCTGGAGCATGTCGTAAGGGGGGGTGGTTATCTCTTTTGTCAAAAATCAGGCATTTTTGATTGAACAATAAAGGCCTCCAAATGTTATTTATTTCACTTCCCGTGGTGGAGAAACACTTTTTAAGGCCTCAGAGTGAGTAAATTGGCCCTTTTCATTCACGTTTACCCATTCCACAAATTTTGCGTTCATATCCCCTGGAAGCATGAAAATCACTTTAAACATCTCATTTTATCTCTAAAAGTGATTATCCACGTACAAATGTGAATTTTAGTTCAAAGACGCAACATTTGAAAACGGACCATTTTTTTAGTTTCTGAAGCATGTCGTAAGGGGGGGTGGTTATCTCTTTTGTCAAAAATTGGGCATTTTTGATTGAACAATAAAGGCCTCCAAATGTTATTTATTTCACTTCCCGTGGTGGAGAAACACTTTTTAAGGCCTCAGAGTGAATAAATTGGCCATTTTCATTCACGTTTACCCATTCCACAAATTTTGCGTTCAGGGCCCCTGGAAGCATGAAAATCACTTTAAACATCTCATTTTATCTCTAAAAGTGATTATCCACGTACAAATGTGAATTTTAGTTCAAAGACGCAACATTTGAAAACGGACCATTTTTTTAGTTTCTGAAGCATGTCGTAAGGGGGGGTGGTTATCTCTTTTGTCAAAAATTGGGCATTTTTGATTGAACAATAAAGGCCTCCAAATGTTATTTATTTCACTTCCCGAGGTGGATAAACACTTTTTAAGGCCTCAGAGTGAGTAACTTGGCCATTTTCATTCACGTTTACCCATTCCACAAATTTTGCGTTCAGGGCCCCTGGAAGCATGAAAATCACTTTAAACATCTCATTTGATCTCTAAAAGTGATTATCCACGTACAAATGTGAATTTTAGTTCAAAGACGCAACATTTGAAAACTGACCATTTTTTTAGTTTCTGAAGCATGTCGTAAGGGGGGGTGGTTATCTCTTTTGTCAAAAATTGGGCATTTTTGATTGAACAATAAAGGCCTAAAAATGTAATTTAATTCACTTCCTGTGGTGGAGAAACACTTTTTAAGGCCTCAGAGTGAGTAAATTGGCCATTTTCATTCACATTTACCCATTCCAGAAATCTTGCGTTCAGGGCCCCTGGAAGCATGCAAATCACTTTAAACATCTCATTTTATCTCTAAAAGTGATTATCCACGTACAAATGTGAATTTTAGTTCAAAGACGCAACATTTGAAAACGGACCATTTTTTTAGTTTCTGAAGCATGTCGTAAGGGGGGGTGGTTATCTCTTTTGTCAAAAATTGGGCATTTTTGATTGAACAATAAAGGCCTAAAAATGTTATTTATTTCACTTCCTGTGGTGGAGAAACACTTTTTAAGGCCTCAGAGTGAGTAAATTGGCCATTTTCATTCACGTTTACCCATTCCAGAAATCTTGCGTTCAGGGCCCCTGGAAGCATGCAAATCACTTTAAACATCTCATGTGATCTCTAAAAGTGATTATCCACGTACAAATGTGAATTTTAGTTCAAAGACGCAACATTTGAAAACGGACCATTTTTTTACTTTCTGAAGCATGTCGTAAGGGGGGTGGTTATCTCTTTCGTCAAAAATTGGGCATTTTTGATTGAATAATAAAGGCCTCCAAATGTTATTTATTTCACTTCCCGTGGTGGAGAAACACTTTTTAAGGCCTCAGAGTGAGTAAATTGGCCATTTTCATTCACGTTTACCCATTCCACAAATTTTGCGTTCACGGCCTCTGGAAGCATGAAAATCACTTTAAACATCTCATTTTATCTCTAAAAGTGATTATCCACGAACAAATGTGAATTTTAGTTCAAAGACGCAACATTTGAAAACGGACCATTTTTTTTAGTTTCTGAAGCATGGCGTAAGGGGGGGTGGTTATCTCTTTTGTCAAAAAATGGGCATTTTTGATTGAACAATAAAGGCCTAAAAATGTTATTTAATTCACTTCCAGTGGTGGAGAAACACTTTTTAAGGCCTCAGAGTGAGTAAATTGGCCATTTTCATTCACGTTTACCCATTCCACAAAGCTTGCGTTCAGGGCCCCTGGAAGCATGAAAATCACTTTAAACATCTCATTTTATCTCTAAAAGTGATTATCCACGAACAAATGTGAATTTTAGTTCAAAGACGCAACATTTGAAAACGGACCATTTTTTTAGTTTCTGAAGCATTGCATAAGGGGGGGTGGATATCTCTTTTGTCAAAAATTGGGCATTTTTGATTGAACAATAAAGGCCTAAAAATGTTATGTAATTCACTTCCAGTGGTGGAGAAACACTTTTTACGGCCTCAGAGTGAGTAAATTGGCCATTTTCATTCACGTTTACCCATTCCACAAATTTTGCGTTCAGGGCCCCTTGAAGCATGAAAATCACTTTAAACATCTCATTTGATCTCTAAAAGTGATTATCCACGTACAAATGTGAATTTTAGTTCAATGACGCAACATTTGAAAACGGCACATTTTTTTAGTTTCTGGAGCATGTCGTAAGGGGGGGTGGTTATCTCTTTTGTCAAAAATCAGGCATTTTTGATTGAACAATAAAGGCCTCCAAATGTTATTTATTTCACTTCCCGTGGTGGAGAAACACTTTTTAAGGCCTCAGAGTGAGTAAATTGGCCCTTTTCATTCACGTTTACCCATTCCACAAATTTTGCGTTCATATCCCCTGGAAGCATGAAAATCACTTTAAACATCTCATTTTATCTCTAAAAGTGATTATCCACGTACAAATGTGAATTTTAGTTCAAAGACGCAACATTTGAAAACGGACCATTTTTTTAGTTTCTGAAGCATGTCGTAAGGGGGGGTGGTTATCTCTTTTGTCAAAAATTGGGCATTTTTGATTGAACAATAAAGGCCTCCAAATGTTATTTATTTCACTTCCCGTGGTGGAGAAACACTTTTTAAGGCCTCAGAGTGAATAAATTGGCCATTTTCATTCACGTTTACCCATTCCACAAATTTTGCGTTCAGGGCCCCTGGAAGCATGAAAATCACTTTAAACATCTCATTTTATCTCTAAAAGTGATTATCCACGTACAAATGTGAATTTTAGTTCAAAGACGCAACATTTGAAAACGGACCATTTTTTTAGTTTCTGAAGCATGTCGTAAGGGGGGGTGGTTATCTCTTTTGTCAAAAATTGGGCATTTTTGATTGAACAATAAAGGCCTCCAAATGTTATTTATTTCACTTCCCGAGGTGGATAAACACTTTTTAAGGCCTCAGAGTGAGTAACTTGGCCATTTTCATTCACGTTTACCCATTCCACAAATTTTGCGTTCAGGGCCCCTGGAAGCATGAAAATCACTTTAAACATCTCATTTGATCTCTAAAAGTGATTATCCACGTACAAATGTGAATTTTAGTTCAAAGACGCAACATTTGAAAACGGACCATTTTTTTAGTTTCTGAAGCATGTCGTAAGGGGGGGTGGTTATCTCTTTTGTCAAAAATTGGGCATTTTTGATTGAACAATAAAGGCCTAAAAATGTAATTTAATTCACTTCCTGTGGTGGAGAAACACTTTTTAAGGCCTCAGAGTGAGTAAATTGGCCATTTTCATTCACGTTTACCCATTCCTGAAATCTTGCGTTCAGGGCCCCTGGAAGCATGCAAATCACTTTAAACATCTCATTTTATCTCTAAAAGTGATTATCCACGTACAAATGTGAATTTTAGTTCAAAGACGCAACATTTGAAAACGGACCATTTTTTTAGTTTCTGAAGCATGTCGTAAGGGGGGGTGGTTATCTCTTTTGTCAAAAATTGGGCATTTTTGATTGAACAATAAAGGCCTAAAAATGTAATTTAATTCACTTCCTGTGGTGGAGAAACCCTTTTTAAGGCCTCAGAGTGAGTAAATTGGCCATTTTCATTCACGTTTACCCATTCCAGAAATCTTGCGTTCAGGGCCCCTGGAAGCATGCAAATCACTTTAAACATCTCATTTTATCTCTAAAAGTGATTATCCACGTACAAATGTGAATTTTAGTTCAAAGACGCAACATTTGAAAACGGACCATTTTTTTACTTTCTGAAGCATGTCGTAAGGGGGGTGGTTATCTGTTTCGTCAAAAATTGGGCATTTTTGATTGAACAATAAAGGCCTAAAAATGTTATTTAATTCACTTCCAGTGGTGGAGAAACACTTTTTAAGGCCTCAGAGTGAGTAAATTGGCCATTTTCATTCACGTTTACCCATTCCACAAAGCTTGCGTTCAGGGCCCCTGGAACCATGAACATCACTTTAAACATCTCATTTTATCTCTAAAAGTGATTATCCACGTACAAATGTGAATTTTAATTCAAAGACGCAACATTTGAAAACGGACCATTTTTTTAGTTTCTGAAGCATGTCGTAAGGGGGGGTGGTTATCTCTTTCGTCAAAAATTGGGCATTTTTGATTGAACAATAAAGGCCTCCAAATGTTATTTATTTCACTTCCCGAGGTGGATAAACACTTTTTAAGGCCTCAGAGTGAGTAAATTGGCCATTTTCATTCACGTTTACCCATTCCACAAATTTTGCGTTCATATCCCCTGGAAGCATGAAAATCACTTTAAACATCTCATTTTATCTCTAAAAGTGATTATCCACGTACAAATGTGAATTTTAGTTCAAAGACGCAACATTTGAAAACGGACCATTTTTTTAGTTTCTGAAGCATGTCGTAAGGGGGGGGTGGTTATCTCTTTTGTCAAAAATTGGGCATTTTTGATTGAACAATAAAGGCCTCCAAATGTTATTTATTTCACTTCCCGTGGTGGATAAACACTTTTTAAGGCCTCAGAGTGAGTAAATTGGGCATTTTCATTCACGTTTACCCATTCCACAAATTTTGCGTTCAGGGCCCCTTGAAGCATGAAAATCACTTTAAACATCTCATTTGATCTCTAAAAGTGATTATCCACGTACAAATGTGAATTTTAGTTCAATGACGCAACATTTGAAAACGGCACATTTTTTTAGTTTCTGGAGCATGTCGTAAGGGGGGGTGGTTATCTCTTTTGTCAAAAATCAGGCATTTTTGATTGAACAATAAAGGCCTCCAAATGTTATTTATTTCACTTCCCGTGGTGGAGAAACACTTTTTAAGGCCTCAGAGTGAGTAAATTGGCCCTTTTCATTCACGTTTACCCATTCCACAAATTTTGCGTTCATATCCCCTGGAAGCATGAAAATCACTTTAAACATCTCATTTTATCTCTAAAAGTGATTATCCACGTACAAATGTGAATTTTAGTTCAAAGACGCAACATTTGAAAACGGACCATTTTTTTAGTTTCTGAAGCATGTCGTAAGGGGGGGTGGTTATCTCTTTTGTCAAAAATTGGGCATTTTTGATTGAACAATAAAGGCCTCCAAATGTTATTTATTTCACTTCCCGTGGTGGAGAAACACTTTTTAAGGCCTCAGAGTGAATAAATTGGCCATTTTCATTCACGTTTACCCATTCCACAAATTTTGCGTTCAGGGCCCCTGGAAGCATGAAAATCACTTTAAACATCTCATTTTATCTCTAAAAGTGATTATCCACGTACAAATGTGAATTTTAGTTCAAAGACGCAACATTTGAAAACGGACCATTTTTTTAGTTTCTGAAGCATGTCGTAAGGGGGGGTGGTTATCTCTTTTGTCAAAAATTGGGCATTTTTGATTGAACAATAAAGGCCTCCAAATGTTATTTATTTCACTTCCCGAGGTGGATAAACACTTTTTAAGGCCTCAGAGTGAGTAACTTGGCCATTTTCATTCACGTTTACCCATTCCACAAATTTTGCGTTCAGGGCCCCTGGAAGCATGAAAATCACTTTAAACATCTCATTTGATCTCTAAAAGTGATTATCCACGTACAAATGTGAATTTTAGTTCAAAGACGCAACATTTGAAAACTGACCATTTTTTTAGTTTCTGAAGCATGTCGTAAGGGGGGGTGGTTATCTCTTTTGTCAAAAATTGGGCATTTTTGATTGAACAATAAAGGCCTAAAAATGTAATTTAATTCACTTCCTGTGGTGGAGAAACACTTTTTAAGGCCTCAGAGTGAGTAAATTGGCCATTTTCATTCACATTTACCCATTCCAGAAATCTTGCGTTCAGGGCCCCTGGAAGCATGCAAATCACTTTAAACATCTCATTTTATCTCTAAAAGTGATTATCCACGTACAAATGTGAATTTTAGTTCAAAGACGCAACATTTGAAAACGGACCATTTTTTTTGTTTCTGAAGCATGTCGTAAGGGGGGGTGGTTATCTCTTTTGTCAAAAATTGGGCATTTTTGATTGAACAATAAAGGCCTAAAAATGTTATTTATTTCACTTCCTGTGGTGGAGAAACACTTTTTAAGGCCTCAGAGTGAGTAAATTGGCCATTTTCATTCACGTTTACCCATTCCAGAAATCTTGCGTTCAGGGCCCCTGGAAGCATGCAAATCACTTTAAACATCTCATGTGATCTCTAAAAGTGATTATCCACGTACAAATGTGAATTTTAGTTCAAAGACGCAACATTTGAAAACGGACCATTTTTTTACTTTCTGAAGCATGTCGTAAGGGGGGTGGTTATCTCTTTCGTCAAAAATTGGGCATTTTTGATTGAATAATAAAGGCCTCCAAATGTTATTTATTTCACTTCCCGTGGTGGAGAAACACTTTTTAAGGCCTCAGAGTGAGTAAATTGGCCATTTTCATTCACGTTTACCCATTCCACAAATTTTGCGTTCACGGCCTCTGGAAGCATGAAAATCACTTTAAACATCTCATTTTATCTCTAAAAGTGATTATCCACGAACAAATGTGAATTTTAGTTCAAAGACGCAACATTTGAAAACGGACCATTTTTTTTAGTTTCTGAAGCATGGCGTAAGGGGGGGTGGTTATCTCTTTTGTCAAAAAATGGGCATTTTTGATTGAACAATAAAGGCCTAAAAATGTTATTTAATTCACTTCCAGTGGTGGAGAAACACTTTTTAAGGCCTCAGAGTGAGTAAATTGGCCATTTTCATTCACGTTTACCCATTCCACAAAGCTTGCGTTCAGGGCCCCTGGAAGCATGAAAATCACTTTAAACATCTCATTTTATCTCTAAAAGTGATTATCCACGAACAAATGTGAATTTTAGTTCAAAGACGCAACATTTGAAAACGGACCATTTTTTTAGTTTCTGAAGCATTGCATAAGGGGGGGTGGATATCTCTTTTGTCAAAAATTGGGCATTTTTGATTGAACAATAAAGGCCTAAAAATGTTATGTAATTCACTTCCAGTGGTGGAGAAACACTTTTTACGGCCTCAGAGTGAGTAAATTGGCCATTTTCATTCACGTTTACCCATTCCACAAATCTTGCGTTCAGGGCCCCTGGAAGCATGAAAATCACTTTAAACATCTCATGTGATCTCTAAAAGTGATTATCCACGTACAAATGTGAATTTTAGTTCAAAGACGCAACATTTGAAAACGGACCATTTTTTTACTTTCTGAAGCATGTCGTAAGGGGGGGTGGTTATCTCTTTCGTCAAAAATTGGGCATTTTTGATTGAATAATAAAGGCCTCCAAATGTTATTTATTTCACTTCCCGTGGTGGAGAAACACTTTTTAAGGCCTCAGAGTGAGTAAATTGGCCATTTTCATTCACGTTTACCCATTCCACAAATTTTGCGTTCACGGCCTCTGGAAGCATGAAAATCACTTTAAACATCTCATTTTATCTCTAAAAGTGATTATCCACGAACAAATGTGAATTTTAGTTCAAAGACGCAACATTTGAAAACGGACCATTTTTTTTAGTTTCTGAAGCATGGCGTAAGGGGGGGTGGTTATCTCTTTTGTCAAAAAATGGGCATTTTTGATTGAACAATAAAGGCCTAAAAATGTTATTTAATTCACTTCCAGTGGTGGAGAAACACTTTTTAAGGCCTCAGAGTGAGTAAATTGGCCATTTTCATTCACGTTTACCCATTCCACAAAGCTTGCGTTCAGGGCCCCTGGAAGCATGAAAATCACTTTAAACATCTCATTTTATCTCTAAAAGTGATTATCCACGAACAAATGTGAATTTTAGTTCAAAGACGCAACATTTGAAAACGGACCATTTTTTTAGTTTCTGAAGCATTGCGTAAGGGGTGGTGGTTATCTCTTTTGTCAAAAATTGGGCATTTTTGATTGAACAATAAAGGCCTAAAAATGTAATTTAATTCACTTCCTGTGGTGGAGAAACACTTTTTAAGGCCTCAGAGTGAGTAAATTGGCCATTTTCATTCACGTTTAACCATTCCAGAAATCTTGCGTTCAGGGCCCCTGGAAGCATGAAAATCACTTTAAACATCTCATTTTATCTCTAAAAGTGATTATCCACGTACAAATGTGAATTTTAATTCAAAGACGCAACATTTGAAAACGGACCATTTTTTTAGTTTCTGAAGCATGTCGTAAGGGGGGGTGGTTATCTCTTTCGTCAAAAATTGGGCATTTTTGATTGAACAATAAAGGCCTCCAAATGTTATTTATTTCACTTCCCGTGGTGGATAAACACTTTTTAAGGCCTCAGAGTGAGTAAATTGGGCATTTTCATTCACGTTTACCCATTCCACAAATTTTGCGTTCAGGGCCCCTTGAAGCATGAAAACCACTTTAAACATCTCATTTGATCTCTAAAAGTGATTATCCACGTACAAATGTGAATTTTAGTTCAATGACGCAACATTTGAAAACGGCACATTTTTTTAGTTTCTGGAGCATGTCGTAAGGGGGGGTGGTTATCTCTTTTGTCAAAAATCAGGCATTTTTGATTGAACAATAAAGGCCTCCAAATGTTATTTATTTCACTTCCCGTGGTGGAGAAACACTTTTTAAGGCCTCAGAGTGAGTAAATTGGCCCTTTTCATTCACGTTTACCCATTCCACAAATTTTGCGTTCATATCCCCTGGAAGCATGAAAATCACTTTAAACATCTCATTTTATCTCTAAAAGTGATTATCCACGTACAAATGTGAATTTTAGTTCAAAGACGCAACATTTGAAAACGGACCATTTTTTTAGTTTCTGAAGCATGTCGTAAGGGGGGGTGGTTATCTCTTTTGTCAAAAATTGGGCATTTTTGATTGAACAATAAAGGCCTAAAAATGTAATTTAATTCACTTCCTGTGGTGGAGAAACACTTTTTAAGGCCTCAGAGTGAGTAAATTGGCCATTTTCATTCACGTTTACCCATTCCAGAAATCTTGCGTTCAGGGCCCCTGGAAGCATGCAAATCACTTTAAACATCTCATTTTATCTCTAAAAGTGATTATCCACGTACAAATGTGAATTTTAGTTCAAAGACGCAACATTTGAAAACGGACCATTTTTTTAGTTTCTGAAGCATGTCGTAAGGGGGGGTGGTTATCTCTTTTGTCAAAAATTGGGCATTTTTGATTGAACAATAAAGGCCTCCAAATGTTATTTATTTTACTTCCCGAGGTGGATAAACACTTTTTAAGGCCTCAGAGTGAGTAAATTGGCCATTCTCATTCACGTTTACCCATTCCACAAATTTTGCGTTCAGGGCCCCTGGAAGCATGAAAATCACTTTAAACATCTCATTTGATCTCTAAAAGTGATTATCCACGTACAAATGTGAATTTTAGTTCAAAGACGCAACATTTGAAAACGGCACATTTTTTTAGTTTCTGGAGCATGTCGTAAGGGGGGGTGGTTATCTCTTTTGTCAAAAATTGGGCATTTTTGATTGAACAATAAATGCCTAAAAATGTAATTTAATTCACTTCCTGTGGTGGAGAAACACTTCTTAAGGCCTCAGAGTGAGTAAATTGGCCATTTTCATTCACGTTTACCCATTCCAGAAATCTTGCGTTCAGGGCCCCTGGAAGCATGAAAATCACTTTAAACATCTCATTTTATCTCTAAAAGTGATTATCCACGAACAAATGTGAATTTTAGTTCAAAGACGCAACATTTGAAAACGGACCATTTTTTTTAGTTTCTGAAGCATGGCGTAAGGGGGGGTGGTTATCTCTTTTGTCAAAAAATGGGCATTTTTGATTGAACAATAAAGGCCTAAAAATGTTATTTAATTCACTTCCAGTGGTGGAGAAACACTTTTTAAGGCCTCAGAGTGAGTAAATTGGCCATTTTCATTCACGTTTACCCATTCCACAAAGCTTGCGTTCAGGGCCCCTGGAAGCATGAAAATCACTTTAAACATCTCATTTTATCTCTAAAAGTGATTATCCACGAACAAATGTGAATTTTAGTTCAAAGACGCAACATTTGAAAACGGACCATTTTTTTAGTTTCTGAAGCATTGCGTAAGGGGGGGTGGTTATCTCTTTTGTCAAAAATTGGGCATTTTTGATTGAACAATAAAGGCCTAAAAATGTTATGTAATTCACTTCCAGTGGTGGAGAAACACTTTTTACGGCCTCAGAGTGAGTAAATTGGCCATTTTCATTCACGTTTACCCATTCCACAAATCTTGCGTTCAGGGCCCCTGGAAGCATGAAAATCACTTTAAACATCTCATTTTATCTCTAAAAGTGATTATCCACGTACAAATGTGAATTTTAGTTCAAAGACGCAACATTTGAAAACGGACCATTTTTTTAGTTTCTGAAGCATGTCGTAAGGGGGGGTGGTTATCTCTTTTGTCAAAAATTGGGCATTTTTGATTGAACAATAAAGGCCTAAAAATGTAATTTAATTCACTTCCTGTGGTGGAGAAACACTTCTTAAGGCCTCAGAGTGAGTAAATTGGCCATTTTCATTCACGTTTACCCATTCCAGAAATCTTGCGTTCAGGGCCCCTGGAAGCATGCAAATCACTTTAAACATCTCATTTTATCTCTAAAAGTGATTATCCACGTACAAATGTGAATTTTAGTTCAAAGACGCAACATTTGAAAACGGACCATTTTTTTACTTTCTGAAGCATGTCGTAAGGGGGGGTGGTTATCTCTTTCGTCAAAAATTGGGCATTTTTGATTGAATAATAAAGGCCTCCAAATGTTATTTATTTCACTTCCCGTGGTGGAGAAACACTTTTTAAGGCCTCAGAGTGAGTAAATTGGCCATTTTCATTCACGTTTACCCATTCCACAAATTTTGCGTTCACGGCCTCTGGAAGCATGAAAATCACTTTAAACATCTCATTTTATCTCTAAAAGTGATTATCCACGAACAAATGTGAATTTTAGTTCAAAGACGCAACATTTGAAAACGGACCATTTTTTTTAGTTTCTGAAGCATGGCGTAAGGGGGGGTGGTTATCTCTTTTGTCAAAAAATGGGCATTTTTGATTGAACAATAAAGGCCTAAAAATGTTATTTAATTCACTTCCAGTGGTGGAGAAACACTTTTTAAGGCCTCAGAGTGAGTAAATTGGCCATTTTCATTCACGTTTACCCATTCCACAAAGCTTGCGTTCAGGGCCCCTGGAAGCATGAAAATCACTTTAAACATCTCATTTTATCTCTAAAAGTGATTATCCACGAACAAATGTGAATTTTAGTTCAAAGACGCAACATTTGAAAACGGGCCATTTTTTTAGTTTCTGAAGCATGGCGTAAGGGGGGGTGGTTATCTCTTTTGTCAAAAATTGGGCATTTTTGATTGAACAATAAAGGCCTAAAAATGTTATTTAATTCACTTCCAGTGGTGGAGAAACACTTTTTAAGGCCTCAGAGTGAGTAAATTGGCCATTTTCATTCACGTTTACCCATTCCACAAAGCTTGCGTTCAGGGCCCCTGGAAGCATGAAAATCACTTTAAACATCTCATTTTATCTCTAAAAGTGATTATCCACGTACAAATGTGAATTTTAATTCAAAGACGCAACATTTGAAAACGGACCATTTTTTTAGTTTCTGAAGCATGTCGTAAGGGGGGGTGGTTATCTCTTTCGTCAAAAATTGGGCATTTTTGATTGAACAATAAAGGCCTCCAAATGTTATTTATTTCACTTCCCGTGGTGGATAAACACTTTTTAAGGCCTCAGAGTGAGTAAATTGGGCATTTTCATTCACGTTTACCCATTCCACAAATTTTGCGTTCAGGGCCCCTTGAAGCATGAAAACCACTTTAAACATCTCATTTGATCTCTAAAAGTGATTATCCACGTACAAATGTGAATTTTAGTTCAATGACGCAACATTTGAAAACGGCACATTTTTTTAGTTTCTGGAGCATGTCGTAAGGGGGGGTGGTTATCTCTTTTGTCAAAAATCAGGCATTTTTGATTGAACAATAAAGGCCTCCAAATGTTATTTATTTCACTTCCCGTGGTGGAGAAACACTTTTTAAGGCCTCAGAGTGAGTAAATTGGCCCTTTTCATTCACGTTTACCCATTCCACAAATTTTGCGTTCATATCCCCTGGAAGCATGAAAATCACTTTAAACATCTCATTTTATCTCTAAAAGTGATTATCCACGTACAAATGTGAATTTTAGTTCAAAGACGCAACATTTGAAAATGGACCATTTTTTTAGTTTCTGAAGCATGTCGTAAGGGGGGGTGGTTATCTCTTTTGTCAAAAATTGGGCATTTTTGATTGAACAATAAAGGCCTAAAAATGTAATTTAATTCACTTCCTGTGGTGGAGAAACACTTTTTAAGGCCTCAGAGTGAGTAAATTGGCCATTTTCATTCACGTTTACCCATTCCAGAAATCTTGCGTTCAGGGCCCCTGGAAGCATGCAAATCACTTTAAACATCTCATTTTATCTCTAAAAGTGATTATCCACGTACAAATGTGAATTTTAGTTCAAAGACGCAACATTTGAAAACGGACCATTTTTTTAGTTTCTGAAGCATGTCGTAAGGGGGGGTGGTTATCTCTTTTGTCAAAAATTGGGCATTTTTGATTGAACAATAAAGGCCTCCAAATGTTATTTATTTCACTTCCCGAGGTGGATAAACACTTTTTAAGGCCTCAGAGTGAGTAAATTGGCCATTCTCATTCACGTTTACCCATTCCACAAATTTTGCGTTCAGGGCCCCTGGAAGCATGAAAATCACTTTAAACATCTCATTTGATCTCTAAAAGTGATTATCCACGTACAAATGTGAATTTTAGTTCAAAGACGCAACATTTGAAAACGGCACATTTTTTTAGTTTCTGGAGCATGTCGTAAGGGGGGGTGGTTATCTCTTTTGTCAAAAATTGGGCATTTTTGATTGAACAATAAAGGCCTAAAAATGTAATTTAATTCACTTCCTGTGGTGGAGAAACACTTCTTAAGGCCTCAGAGTGAGTAAATTGGCCATTTTCATTCACGTTTACCCATTCCAGAAATCTTGCGTTCAGGGCCCCTGGAAGCATGAAAATCACTTTAAACATCTCATTTTATCTCTAAAAGTGATTATCCACGAACAAATGTGAATTTTAGTTCAAAGACGCAACATTTGAAAACGGACCATTTTTTTTAGTTTCTGAAGCATGGCGTAAGGGGGGGTGGTTATCTCTTTTGTCAAAAAATGGGCATTTTTGATTGAACAATAAAGGCCTAAAAATGTTATTTAATTCACTTCCAGTGGTGGAGAAACACTTTTTAAGGCCTCAGAGTGAGTAAATTGGCCATTTTCATTCACGTTTACCCATTCCACAAAGCTTGCGTTCAGGGCCCCTGGAAGCATGAAAATCACTTTAAACATCTCATTTTATCTCTAAAAGTGATTATCCACGAACAAATGTGAATTTTAGTTCAAAGACGCAACATTTGAAAACGGACCATTTTTTTAGTTTCTGAAGCATTGCGTAAGGGGGGGTGGTTATCTCTTTTGTCAAAAATTGGGCATTTTTGATTGAACAATAAAGGCCTAAAAATGTTATGTAATTCACTTCCAGTGGTGGAGAAACACTTTTTACGGCCTCAGAGTGAGTAAATTGGCCATTTTCATTCACGTTTACCCATTCCACAAATCTTGCGTTCAGGGCCCCTGGAAGCATGAAAATCACTTTAAACATCTCATTTTATCTCTAAAAGTGATTATCCACGTACAAATGTGAATTTTAGTTCAAAGACGCAACATTTGAAAACGGACCATTTTTTTAGTTTCTGAAGCATGTCGTAAGGGGGGGTGGTTATCTCTTTTGTCAAAAATTGGGCATTTTTGATTGAACAATAAAGGCCTAAAAATGTAATTTAATTCACTTCCTGTGGTGGAGAAACACTTCTTAAGGCCTCAGAGTGAGTAAATTGGCCATTTTCATTCACGTTTACCCATTCCAGAAATCTTGCGTTCAGGGCCCCTGGAAGCATGCAAATCACTTTAAACATCTCATTTTATCTCTAAAAGTGATTATCCACGTACAAATGTGAATTTTAGTTCAAAGACGCAACATTTGAAAACGGACCATTTTTTTACTTTCTGAAGCATGTCGTAAGGGGGGGTGGTTATCTCTTTCGTCAAAAATTGGGCATTTTTGATTGAATAATAAAGGCCTCCAAATGTTATTTATTTCACTTCCCGTGGTGGAGAAACACTTTTTAAGGCCTCAGAGTGAGTAAATTGGCCATTTTCATTCACGTTTACCCATTCCACAAATTTTGCGTTCACGGCCTCTGGAAGCATGAAAATCACTTTAAACATCTCATTTTATCTCTAAAAGTGATCATCCACGAACAAATGTGAATTTTAGTTCAAAGACGCAACATTTGAAAACGGACCATTTTTTTTAGTTTCTGAAGCATGGCGTAAGGGGGGGTGGTTATCTCTTTTGTCAAAAAATGGGCATTTTTGATTGAACAATAAAGGCCTAAAAATGTTATTTAATTCACTTCCAGTGGTGGAGAAACACTTTTTAAGGCCTCAGAGTGAGTAAATTGGCCATTTTCATTCACGTTTACCCATTCCACAAAGCTTGCGTTCAGGGCCCCTGGTAGCATGAAAATCACTTTAAACATCTCATTTTATCTCTAAAAGTGATTATCCACGTACAAATGTGAATTTTAGTTCAAAGACCCAACATTTGAAAACGGACCATTTTTTTAGTTTCTGAAGCATGTCGTAAGGGGGGGTGGTTATCTCTTTCGTCAAAAATTGGGCATTTTTGATTGAACAATAAAGGCCTCCAAATGTTATTTATTTCACTTCCCGAGGTGGAGAAACACTTTTTAAGGCCTCAGAGTGAGTAAATTGGCCATTTTCATTCACGTTTACCCATTCCACAAATCTTGCGTTCAGGGCCCCTGGAAGCATGAAAATCACTTTAAACATCTCATTTTATCTCTAAAAGTGATTATCCACGTACAAATGTGAATTTTAGTTCAAAGACGCAACATTTGAAAACAGACCATTTTTTTAGTTTCTGAAGCATGTCGTAAGGGGGGGTGGTTATCTCTTTTGTCAAAAATTGGGCATTTTTGATTGAACAATAAAGGCCTAAAAATGTTATTTAATTCACTTCCCGTGGTGGAGAATCACTTTTTAAGGCCTCAGAGTGAGTAAATTGGCCATTTTCATTCACGTTTACCCATTCCACAAATTTTGCGTTCAGGGCCCCTGGAAGCATGAAAATCACTTTAAACATCTCATTTTATCTCTAAAAGTGATTATCCACATACAAATTTAAATTTTAGTTCAAAGACGCAATGTTATTTATTTCACTTCCCGTGGTGGAGAAACACTTTTTAAGGCCTCAGAGTGAGTAAATTGGCCCTTTTCATTCACGTTTACCCATTCCACAAATTTTGCGTTCATATCCACTGGAAGCATGAAAATCACTTTAAACATCTAATTTTATCTCTAAAAGTGATTATCCACGTACAAATGTGAATTTTAGTTCAAAGACGCAACATTTGAAAACGGACCATTTTTTTAGTTTCTGAAGCATGTCGTAAGGGGGGGTGGTTATCTCTTTTGTCAAAAATTGGGCATTTTTGATTGAACAATAAAGGCCTCCAAATGTTATTTATTTCACTTCCCGAGGTGGATAAACACTTTTTAAGGCCTCAGAGTGAGTAAATTGGCCATTCTCATTCACGTTTACCCATTCCACAAATTTTGCGTTCAGGGCCCCTGGAAGCATGAAAATCACTTTAAACATCTCATTTGATCTCTAAAAGTGATTATCCACGTACAAATGTGAATTTTAGTTCAAAGACGCAACATTTGAAAACGGCACTTTTTTTAGTTTCTGGAGCATGTCGTAAGGGGGGTGGTTATCTCTTTTGTCAAAAATTGGGCATTTTTGATTGAACAATAAAGGCCTCCAAATGTTATTTATTTCACTTCCCGTGGTGGAGAAACACTTTTTAAGGCCTCAGAGTGAGTAAATTGGCCCTTTTCATTCACGTTTACCCATTCCACAAATTTTGCGTTCATATCCCCTGGAAGCATGAAAATCACTTTAAACATCTCATTTTATCTCTAAAAGTGATTATCCACGTACAAATGTGAATTTTAGTTCAAAGACGCAACATTTGAAAACGGACCATTTTTTTAGTTTCTGAATCATGTCGTAAGGGGGGGTGGTTATCTCTTTTGTCAAAAATTGGGCATTTTTGATTGAACAATAAAGGCCTAAAAATGTAATTTAATTCACTTCCTGTGGTGGAGAAACCCTTTTTAAGGCCTCAGAGTGAGTAAATTGGCCATTTTCATTCACGTTTACCCATTCCAGAAATCTTGCGTTCAGGGCCCGTGGAAGCATGCAAATCACTTTAAACATCTCATTTTATCTCTAAAAGTGATTATCCACGAACAAATGTGAATTTTAGTTCAAAGACGCAACATTTGAAAACGGACCATTTTTTTATTTTCTGAAGCATGGCGTAAGGGGGGGTGGTTATCTCTTTCGTCAAAAATTGGGCATTTTTGATTGAACAATAAAGGCCTCCAAATGTTATTTATTTCACTTCCCGAGGTGGAGAAACACTTTTTAAGGCCTCAGAGTGAGTAAATTGGCCATTTTCATTCACGTTTACCCATTCCACAAATCTTGCGTTCAGGGCCCCTGGAAGCATGAAAATCACTTTAAACATCTCATTTTATCTCTAAAAGTGATTATCCACGTACAAATGTGAATTTTAGTTCAAAGACGCAACATTTGAAAAATACCATTTTTTTAGTTTCTGAAGCATGTCGTAAGGGGGGGTGGTTATCTCTTTTGTCAGAAATTGGGCATTTTTGATTGAACAATAAAGGCCTAAAAATGTTATTTAATTCACTTCCCGTGGTGGAGAAAGACTTTTTAAGGCCTCAGAGTGAGTAAATTGGCCATTTTCATTCACGTTTACCCATTCCACAAATCTTGCGTTCAGGGCCCCTGGAAGCATGAAAATCACTTTAAACATCTCATTTTATCTCTAAAAGTGATTATCCACGTACAAATGTGAATTTTAGTTCAAAGACCCAACATTTGAAAACGGACCATTTTTTTAGTTTCTGAAGCATGTCGTAAGGGGGGGTGGTTATCTCTTTTGTCAAAAATTGGGCATTTTTGATTGAACAATAAAGGCCTAAAAATGTTATTTAATTCACTTCCCGTGGTGGAGAATCACTTTTTAAGGCCTCAGAGTGAGTAAATTGGCCATTTTCATTCACGTTTACCCATTCCACAAATTTTGCGTTCAGGGCCCCTGGAAGCATGAAAATCACTTTAAACATCTCATTTTATCTCTAAAAGTGATTATCCACATACAAATTTACATTTTAGTTCAAAGACGCAATGTTATTTATTTCACTTCCCGTGGTGGAGAAACACTTTTTAAGGCCTCAGAGTGAGTAAATTGGCCCTTTTCATTCACGTTTACCCATTCCACAAATTTTGCGTTCATATCCACTGGAAGCATGAAAATCACTTTAAACATCTCATTTTATCTCTAAAAGTGATTATCCACGTACAAATGTGAATTTTAGTTCAAAGACGCAACATTTGAAAACGGACCATTTTTTTAGTTTCTGAAGCATGTCGTAAGGGGGGGTGGTTATCTCTTTTGTCAAAAATTGGGCATTTTTGATTGAACAATAAAGGCCTCCAAATGTTATTTATTTCACTTCCCGAGGTGGATAAACACTTTTTAAGGCCTCAGAGTGAGTAAATTGGCCATTCTCATTCACGTTTACCCATTCCAAAAATTTTGCGTTCAGGGCCCCTGGAAGCATGAAAATCACTTTAAACATCTCATTTGATCTCTAAAAGTGATTATCCACGTACAAATGTGAATTTTAGTTCAAAGACGCAACATTTGAAAACGGCACATTTTTTTAGTTTCTTGAGCATGTCGTAAGGGGGGGTGGTTATCTATTTCGTCAAAAATCAGGCATTTTTGATTGAACAATAAAGGCCTCCAAATGTTATTTATTTCACTTCCCGTGGTGGAGAAACACTTTTTAAGGCCTCAGAGTGAGTAAATTGGCCCTTTTCATTCACGTTTACCCATTCCACAAATTTTGCGTTCATATCCCCTGGAAGCATGAAAATCACTTTAAACATCTCATTTTATCTCTAAAAGTGATTATCCACGTACAAATGTGAATTTTAGTTCAAAGACGCAACATTTGAAAACGGACCATTTTTTTAGTTTCTGAAGCATGTCGTAAGGGGGGGTGGTTATCTCTTTCGTCAAAAATTGGGCATTTTTGATTGAACAATGAAGGCCTAAAAAAGTTATTTATTTCACTTCCCGTGGTGGAGAAACACTTTTTAAGGCCTCAGAGTGAGTAAATTGGCCCTTTTCATTCACGTTTACCCATTCCACAAATTTTGCGTTCATATCCCCTGGAAGCATGAAAATCACTTTAAACATCTCATTTTATCTCTAAAAGTGATTATCCACGTACAAATGTGAATTTTAGTTTAAAGACGCAACATTTGAAAACGGACCATTTTTTTAGTTTCTGAAGCATGTCGTAAGGGGGGGTGGTTATCTCTTTTGTCAAAAATTGGGCATTTTTGATTGAACAATAAAGGCCTCCAAATGTTATTTATTTCACTTCCCGAGGTGGATAAACACTTTTTAAGGCCTCAGAGTGAGTAAATTGGCCATTCTCATTCACGTTTACCCATTCCACAAATTTTGCGTTCAGGGCCCCTGGAAGCATGAAAATCACTTTAAACATCTCATTTGATCTCTAAAAGTGATTATCCACGTACAAATGTGAATTTTAGTTCAATGACGCAACATTTGAAAACGGCACATTTTTTTAGTTTCTGGAGCATGTCGTAAGGGGGGGTGGTTATCTCTTTTGTCAAAAATCAGGCATTTTTGATTGAACAATAAAGGCCTCCAAATGTTATTTATTTCACTTCCCGTGGTAGAGAAACACTTTTTAAGGCCTCAGAGTGAGTAAATTGGCCCTTTTCATTCACGTTTACCCATTCCACAAATTTTGCGTTCATATCCCCTGGAAGCATGAAAATCACTTTAAACATCTCATTTTATCTCTAAAAGTGATTATCCACGTACAAATGTGAATTTTAGTTCAAAGACGCAACATTTGAAAACGGACCATTTTTTTAGTTTCTGAAGCATGTCGTAAGGGGGGGTGGTTATCTCTTTTGTCAAAAATTGGGCATTTTTGATTGAACAATAAAGGCCTCCAAATGTTATTTATTTCACTTCCCGTGGTGGAGAAACACTTTTTAAGGCCTCAGAGTGAATAAATTGGCCATTTTCATTCACGTTTACCCATTCCACAAATTTTGCGTTCAGGGCCCCTGGAAGCATGAAAATCACTTTAAACATCTCATTTTATCTCTAAAAGTGATTATCCACGTACAAATGTGAATTTTAGTTCAAAGACGCAACATTTGAAAACGGACCATTTTTTTAGTTTCTGAAGCATGTCGTAAGGGGGGGTGGTTATCTCTTTTGTCAAAAATTGGGCATTTTTGATTGAACAATAAAGGCCTCCAAATGTTATTTATTTCACTTCCCGAGGTGGATAAACACTTTTTAAGGCCTCAGAGTGAGTAACTTGGCCATTTTCATTCACGTTTACCCATTCCACAAATTTTGCGTTCAGGGCCCCTGGAAGCATGAAAATCACTTTAAACATCTCATTTGATCTCTAAAAGTGATTATCCACGTACAAATGTGAATTTTAGTTCAAAGACGCAACATTTGAAAACTGACCATTTTTTTAGTTTCTGAAGCATGTCGTAAGGGGGGGTGGTTATCTCTTTTGTCAAAAATTGGGCATTTTTGATTGAACAATAAAGGCCTAAAAATGTAATTTATTTCACTTCCTGTGGTGGAGAAACACTTTTTAAGGCCTCAGAGTGAGTAAATTGGCCATTTTCATTCACGTTTACCCATTCCAGAAATCTTGCGTTCAGGGCCCCTGGAAGCATGCAAATCACTTTAAACATCTCATGTGATCTCTAAAAGTGATTATCCACGTACAAATGTGAATTTTAGTTCAAAGACGCAACATTTGAAAACGGACCATTTTTTTACTTTCTGAAGCATGTCGTAAGGGGGGTGGTTATCTCTTTCGTCAAAAATTGGGCATTTTTGATTGAATAATAAAGGCCTCCAAATGTTATTTATTTCACTTCCCGTGGTGGAGAAACACTTTTTAAGGCCTCAGAGTGAGTAAATTGGCCATTTTCATTCACGTTTACCCATTCCACAAATGTTGCGTTCACGGCCTCTGGAAGCATGAAAATCACTTTAAACATCTCATTTTATCTCTAAAAGTGATTATCCACGAACAAATGTGAATTTTAGTTCAAAGACGCAACATTTGAAAACGGACCATTTTTTTTAGTTTCTGAAGCATGGCGTAAGGGGGGGTGGTTATCTCTTTTGTCAAAAAATGGGCATTTTTGATTGAACAATAAAGGCCTAAAAATGTTATTTAATTCACTTCCTGTGGTGGAGAAACACTTTTTAAGGCCTCAGAGTGAGTAAATTGGCCATTTTCATTCACGTTTAACCATTCCAGAAATCTTGCGTTCAGGGCCCCTGGAAGCATGAAAATCACTTTAAACATCTCATTTTATCTCTAAAAGTGATTATCCACGTACAAATGTGAATTTTAATTCAAAGACGCAACATTTGAAAACGGACCATTTTTTTAGTTTCTGAAGCATGTCGTAAGGGGGGGTGGTTATCTCTTTCGTCAAAAATTGGGCATTTTTGATTGAACAATAAAGGCCTCCAAATGTTATTTATTTCACTTCCCGTGGTGGATAAACACTTTTTAAGGCCTCAGAGTGAGTAAATTGGGCATTTTCATTCACGTTTACCCATTCCACAAATTTTGCGTTCAGGGCCCCTTGAAGCATGAAAACCACTTTAAACATCTCATTTGATCTCTAAAAGTGATTATCCACGTACAAATGTGAATTTTAGTTCAATGACGCAACATTTGAAAACGGCACATTTTTTTAGTTTCTGGAGCATGTCGTAAGGGGGGGTGGTTATCTCTTTTGTCAAAAATCAGGCATTTTTGATTGAACAATAAAGGCCTCCAAATGTTATTTATTTCACTTCCCGTGGTGGAGAAACACTTTTTAAGGCCTCAGAGTGAGTAAATTGGCCCTTTTCATTCACGTTTACCCATTCCACAAATTTTGCGTTCATATCCCCTGGAAGCATGAAAATCACTTTAAACATCTCATTTTATCTCTAAAAGTGATTATCCACGTACAAATGTGAATTTTAGTTCAAAGACGCAACATTTGAAAACGGACCATTTTTTTAGTTTCTGAAGCATGTCGTAAGGGGGGGTGGTTATCTCTTTTGTCAAAAATTGGGCATTTTTGATTGAACAATAAAGGCCTAAAAATGTAATTTAATTCACTTCCTGTGGTGGAGAAACACTTTTTAAGGCCTCAGAGTGAGTAAATTGGCCATTTTCATTCACGTTTACCCATTCCAGAAATCTTGCGTTCAGGGCCCCTGGAAGCATGCAAATCACTTTAAACATCTCATTTTATCTCTAAAAGTGATTATCCACGTACAAATGTGAATTTTAGTTCAAAGACGCAACATTTGAAAACGGACCATTTTTTTAGTTTCTGAAGCATGTCGTAAGGGGGGGTGGTTATCTCTTTTGTCAAAAATTGGGCATTTTTGATTGAACAATAAAGGCCTCCAAATGTTATTTATTTCACTTCCCGAGGTGGATAAACACTTTTTAAGGCCTCAGAGTGAGTAAATTGGCCATTCTCATTCACGTTTACCCATTCCACAAATTTTGCGTTCAGGGCCCCTGGAAGCATGAAAATCACTTTAAACATCTCATTTGATCTCTAAAAGTGATTATCCACGTACAAATGTGAATTTTAGTTCAAAGACGCAACATTTGAAAACGGCACATTTTTTTAGTTTCTGGAGCATGTCGTAAGGGGGGGTGGTTATCTCTTTTGTCAAAAATTGGGCATTTTTGATTGAACAATAAAGGCCTAAAAATGTAATTTAATTCACTTCCTGTGGTGGAGAAACACTTCTTAAGGCCTCAGAGTGAGTAAATTGGCCATTTTCATTCTCGTTTACCCATTCCAGAAATCTTGCGTTCAGGGCCCCTGGAAGCATGAAAATCACTTTAAACATCTCATTTTATCTCTAAAAGTGATTATCCACGAACAAATGTGAATTTTAGTTCAAAGACGCAACATTTGAAAACGGACCATTTTTTTTAGTTTCTGAAGCATGGCGTAAGGGGGGGTGGTTATCTCTTTTGTCAAAAAATGGGCATTTTTGATAGAACAATAAAGGCCTAAAAATGTTATTTAATTCACTTCCAGTGGTGGAGAAACACTTTTTAAGGCCTCAGAGTGAGTAAATTGGCCATTTTCATTCACGTTTACCCATTCCACAAAGCTTGCGTTCAGGGCCCCTGGAAGCATGAAAATCACTTTAAACATCTCATTTTATCTCTAAAAGTGATTATCCACGAACAAATGTGAATTTTAGTTCAAAGACGCAACATTTGAAAACGGACCATTTTTTTAGTTTCTGAAGCATTGCGTAAGGGGGGGTGGTTATCTCTTTTGTCAAAAATTGGGCATTTTTGATTGAACAATAAAGGCCTAAAAATGTTATGTAATTCACTTCCAGTGGTGGAGAAACACTTTTTACGGCCTCAGAGTGAGTAAATTGGCCATTTTCATTCACGTTTACCCATTCCACAAATCTTGCGTTCAGGGCCCCTGGAAGCATGAAAATCACTTTAAACATCTCATTTTATCTCTAAAAGTGATTATCCACGTACAAATGTGAATTTTAGTTCAAAGACGCAACATTTGAAAACGGACCATTTTTTTAGTTTCTGAAGCATGTCGTAAGGGGGGGTGGTTATCTCTTTTGTCAAAAATTGGGCATTTTTGATTGAACAATAAAGGCCTAAAAATGTAATTTAATTCACTTCCTGTGGTGGAGAAACACTTCTTAAGGCCTCAGAGTGAGTAAATTGGCCATTTTCATTCACGTTTACCCATTCCAGAAATCTTGCGTTCAGGGCCCCTGGAAGCATGCAAATCACTTTAAACATCTCATTTTATCTCTAAAAGTGATTATCCACGTACAAATGTGAATTTTAGTTCAAAGACTCAACATTTGAAAACGGACCATTTTTTTACTTTCTGAAGCATGTCGTAAGGGGGGGTGGTTATCTCTTTCGTCAAAAATTGGGCATTTTTGATTGAATAATAAAGGCCTCCAAATGTTATTTATTTCACTTCCCGTGGTGGAGAAACACTTTTTAAGGCCTCAGAGTGAGTAAATTGGCCATTTTCATTCACGTTTACCCATTCCACAAATTTTGCGTTCACGGCCTCTGGAAGCATGAAAATCACTTTAAACATCTCATTTTATCTCTAAAAGTGATTATCCACGAACAAATGTGAATTTTAGTTCAAAGACGCAACATTTGAAAACGGACCATTTTTTTTAGTTTCTGAAGCATGGCGTAAGGGGGGGTGGTTATCTCTTTTGTCAAAAAATGGGCATTTTTGATTGAACAATAAAGGCCTAAAAATGTTATTTAATTCACTTCCAGTGGTCGAGAAACACTTTTTAAGGCCTCAGAGTGAGTAAATTGGCCATTTTCATTCACGTTTACCCATTCCACAAAGCTTGCATTCAGGGCCCCTGGAAGCATGAAAATCACTTTAAACATCTCATTTTATCTCTAAAAGTGATTATCCACGAACAAATGTGAATTTTAGTTCAAAGACGCAACATTTGAAAACGGACCATTTTTTTAGTTTCTGAAGCATGGCGTAAGGGGGGGTGGTTATCTCTTTTGTCAAAAATTGGGCATTTTTGATTGAACAATAAAGGCCTAAAAATGTTATTTAATTCACTTCCAGTGGTGGAGAAACACTTTTTAAGGCCTCAGAGTGAGTAAATTGGCCATTTTCATTCACGTTTACCCATTCCACAAAGCTTGAGTTCAGGGCCCCTGGAAGCATGAAAATCACTTTAAACATCTCATTTTATCTCTAAAAGTGATTATCCACGTACAAATGTGAATTTTAATTCAAAGACGCAACATTTGAAAACGGACCATTTTTTTAGTTTCTGAAGCATGTCGTAAGGGGGGGTGGTTATCTCTTTCGTCAAAAATTGGGCATTTTTGATTGAACAATAAAGGCCTCCAAATGTTATTTATTTCACTTCCCGAGGTGGATAAACACTTTTTAAGGCCTCAGAGTGAGTAAATTGGCCATTTTCATTCACGTTTACCCATTCCACAAATCTTGCGTTCAGGGCCCCTGGAAGCATGAAAATCACTTTAAACATCTCATTTTATCTCTAAAAGTGATTATCCACGTACAAATGTGAATTTTAGTTCAAAGACGCAACATTTGAAAAGGGACCATTTTTTTAGTTTCTGAAGCATGGCGTTAGGGGGGGTGGTTATCTCTTTTGTCAAAAATTGGGCATTTTTGATTGAACAATAAAGGCCTCCAAATGTTATTTATTTCACTTCCCGAGGTGGATAAACACTTTTTAAGGCCTCAGAGTGAGTAAACTGGCCATTTTCATTCACGTTTACCCATTCCACAAATCTTGCGTTCAGGGCCCCTGGTAGCATGAAAATCACTTTAAACATCTCATTTTATCTCTAAAAGTGATTATCCACGTACAAATGTGAATTTTAGTTCAAAGACGCAACATTTGAAAACGGACCATTTTTTTAGTTTCGGAAGCATGTCGTAAGGGGGGGTGGTTATCTCTTTTGTCAAAAATTGGGCATTTTTGATTGAACAATAAAGGCCTAAAAATGTAATTTAATTCACTTCCCGTGGTGGAGAAACACTTTTTAAGGCCTCAGAGTGAGTAAATTGGCCATTATCATTCCCGTTTACCCATTCCACAAATTTTGCGTTCAGGGCCCCTGGAAGCATGAAAATCACTTTAAACATCTCATTTTATCTCTAAAAATGATTATCCACGAACAAATGTGAATTTTAGTTCAAAGACGCAACATTTGAAAACGGACCATTTTTTTATTTTCTGAAGCATGGCGTAAGGGGGGGTGGTTATCTCTTTTGTCAAAAATTGGGCATTTTTGATTGAACAATAAAGGCCTAAAAATGTTATTTAATTCACTTCCAGTGGTGGAGAAAGACTTTTTAAGGCCTCAGAGTGAGTAAATTGGCCATTTTCATTCACGTTTACCCATTCCACAAATCTTGCGTTCAGGGCCCCTGGAAGCATGAAAATCACTTTAAACATCTCATTTTATCTCTAAAAGTGATTATCCACGTACAAATGTGAATTTTAGTTCAAAGACCCAACATTTGAAAATGGACCATTTTTTTAGTTTCTGAAGCATGTCGTAAGGGGGGTGGTTATCTCTTTCGTCAAAAATTGGGCATTTTTGATTGAACAATAAAGGCCTCCAAATGTTATTTATTTCACTTCCCGAGGTGGAGAAACACTTTTTAAGGCCTCAGAGTGAGTAAATTGGCCATTTTCATTCACGTTTACCCATTCCACAAATCTTGCGTTCAGGGCCCCTGGAAGCATGAAAATCACTTTAAACATCTCATTTTATCTCTAAAAGTGATTATCCACGTACAAATGTGAATTTTAGTTCAAAGACGCAACATTTGAAAACAGACCATTTTTTTAGTTTCTGAAGCATGTCGTAAGGGGGGGTGGTTATCTCTTTTGTCAAAAATTGGGCATTTTTGATTGAACAATAAAGGCCTAAAAATGTTATTTAATTCACTTCCCGTGGTGGAGAATCACTTTTTAAGGCCTCAGAGTGAGTAAATTGGCCATTTTCATTCACGTTTACCCATTCCACAAATTTTGCGTTCAGGGCCCCTGGAAGCATGAAAATCACTTTAAACATCTCATTTTATCTCTAAAAGTGATTATCCACATACAAATTTAAATTTTAGTTCAAAGACGCAATGTTATTTATTTCACTTCCCGTGGTGGAGAAACACTTTTTAAGGCCTCAGAGTGAGTAAATTGGCCCTTTTCATTCACGTTTACCCATTCCACAAATTTTGCGTTCATATCCACTGGAAGCATGAAAATCACTTTAAACATCTCATTTTATCTCTAAAAGTGATTATCCACGTACAAATGTGAATTTTAGTTCAAAGACGCAACATTTGAAAACGGACCATTTTTTTAGTTTCTGAAGCATGTCGTAAGGGGGGGTGGTTATCTCTTTTGTCAAAAATTGGGCATTTTTGATTGAACAATAAAGGCCTCCAAATGTTATTTATTTCACTTCCCGAGGTGGATAAACACTTTTTAAGGCCTCAGAGTGAGTAAATTGGCCATTCTCATTCACGTTTACCCATTCCACAAATTTTGCGTTCAGGGCCCCTGGAAGCATGAAAATCACTTTAAACATCTCATTTGATCTCTAAAAGTGATTATCCACGTACAAATGTGAATTTTAGTTCAAAGACGCAACATTTGAAAACGGCACTTTTTTTAGTTTCTGGAGCATGTCGTAAGGGGGGGTGGTTATTTCTTTTGTCAAAAATTGGGCATTTTTGATTGAACAATAAAGGCCTCCAAATGTTATTTATTTCACTTCCCGTGGTGGAGAAACACTTTTTAAGGCCTCAGAGTGAGTAAATTGGCCCTTTTCATTCACGTTTACCCATTCCACAAATTTTGCGTTCATATCCCCTGGAAGCATGAAAATCACTTTAAACATCTCATTTTATCTCTAAAAGTGATTATCCACGTACAAATGTGAATTTTAGTTCAAAGACGCAACATTTGAAAACGGACCATTTTTTTAGTTTCTGAAGCATGTCGTAAGGGGGGGTGGTTATCTCTTTTGTCAAAAATTGGGCATTTTTGATTGAACAATAAAGGCCTAAAAATGTAATTTAATTCACTTCCTGTGGTGGAGAAACCCTTTTTAAGGCCTCAGAGTGAGTAATTTGGCCATTTTCATTCACGTTTACCCATTCCAGAAATCTTGCGTTCAGGGCCCGTGGAAGCATGCAAATCACTTTAAACATCTCATTTTATCTCTAAAAGTGATTATCCACGAACAAATGTGAATTTTAGTTCAAAGACGCAACATTTGAAAACGGACCATTTTTTTATTTTCTGAAGCATGGCGTAAGGGGGGGTGGTTATCTCTTTCGTCAAAAATTGGGCATTTTTGATTGAACAATAAAGGCCTCCAAATGTTATTTATTTCACTTCCCGAGGTGGAGAAACACTTTTTAAGGCCTCAGAGTGAGTAAATTGGCCATTTTCATTCACGTTTACCCATTCCACAAATCTTGCGTTCAGGGCCCCTGGAAGCATGAAAATCACTTTAAACATCTCATTTTATCTCTAAAAGTGATTATCCACGTACAAATGTGAATTTTAGTTCAAAGACGCAACATTTGAAAACAGACCATTTTTTTAGTTTCTGAAGCATGTCGTAAGGGGGGGTGGTTATCTCTTTTGTCAAAAATTGGGCATTTTTGATTGAACAATAAAGGCCTAAAAATGTTATTTAATTCACTTCCCGTGGTGGAGAAAGACTTTTTAAGGCCTCAGAGTGAGTAAATTGGCCATTTTCATTCACGTTTACCCATTCCACAAATCTTGCGTTCAGGGCCCCTGGAAGCATGAAAATCACTTTAAACATCTCATTTTATCTCTAAAAGTGATTATCCACGTACAAATTTAAATTTTAGTTCAAAGACGCAATGTTATTTATTTCACTTCCCGTGGTGGAGAAACACTTTTTAAGGCCTCAGAGTGAGTAAATTGGCCCTTTTCATTCACGTTTACCCATTCCACAAATTTTGCGTTCATATCCCCTGGAAGCATGAAAATCACTTTAAACATCTCATTTTATCTCTAAAAGTGATTATCCACGTACAAATGTGAATTTTAGTTCAAAGACGCAACATTTGAAAACGGACCATTTTTTTTGTTTCTGAAGCATGTCGTAAGGGGGGGGTGGTTATCTCTTTTGTCAAAAATTGGGCATTTTTGATTGAACAATAAAGGCCTCCAAATGTTATTTATTTCACTTCCCGAGGTGGATAAACACTTTTTAAGGCCTCAGAGTGAGTAAATTGGCCATTCTCATTCACGTTTACCCATTCCACAAATTTTGCGTTCAGGGCCCCTGGAAGCATGAAAATCACTTTAAACATCTCATTTGATCTCTAAAAGTGATTATCCACGTACAAATGTGAATTTTAGTTCAAAGACGCAACATTTGAAAACGGCACATTTTTTTAGTTTCTGGAGCATGTCGTAAGGGGGGTGGTTATCTCTTTTGTCAAAAATTGGGCATTTTTGATTGAACAATAAAGGCCTAAAAATGTAATTTAATTCACTTCCTGTGGTGGAGAAACCCTTTTTAAGGCCTCAGAGTGAGTAAATTGGCCATTTTCATTCACGTTTACCCATTCCAGAAATCTTGCGTTCAGGGCCCCTGGAAGCATGCAAATCACTTTAAACATCTCATTTTATCTCTAAAAGTGATTATCCACGTACAAATGTGAATTTTAGTTCAAAGACGCAACATTTGAAAACGGACCATTTTTTTAGTTTCTGAAGCATGTCGTAAGGGGGGGTGGTTATCTCTTTTGTCAAAAATTGGGCATTTTTGATTGAACAATAAAGGCCTAAAAATGTAATTTAATTCACTTCCTGTGGTGGAGAAACCCTTTTTAAGGCCTCAGAGTGAGTAAATTGGCCATTTTCATTCACGTTTACCCATTCCAGAAATCTTGCGTTCAGGGCCCCTGGAAGCATGCAAATCACTTTAAACATCTCATTTTATCTCTAAAAGTGATTATCCACGTACAAATGTGAATTTTAGTTCAAAGACGCAACATTTGAAAACGGACCATTTTTTTACTTTCTGAAGCATGTCGTAAGGGGGGTGGTTATCTGTTTCGTCAAAAATTGGGCATTTTTGATTGAACAATAAAGGCCTCCAAATGTTATTTATTTCACTTCCCGTGGTGGAGAAACACTTTTTAAGGCCTCAGAGTGAGTAAATTGGCCATTTTCATTCACGTTTACCCATTCCACAAATTTTGCGTTCACGGCCTCTGGAAGCATGAAAATCACTTTAAACATCTCATTTTATCTCTAAAAGTGATTATCCACGAACAAATGTGAATTTTAGTTCAAAGACGCAACATTTGAAAACGGACCATTTTTTTAGTTTCTGAAGCATGGCGTAAGGGGGGGTGGTTATCTCTTTTGTCAAAAATTGGGCATTTTTGATTGAACAATAAAGGCCTAAAAATGTTATTTAATTCACTTCCAGTGGTGGAGAAACACTTTTTAAGGAATCAGAGTGAGTAAATTGACCATTTTCATTCACGTTTACCCATTCCACAAAGCTTGCGTTCAGGGCCCCTGGAAGCATGAAAATCACTTTAAACATCTCATTTTATCTCTAAAAGTGATTATCCACGTACAAATGTGAATTTTAATTCAAAGACGCAACATTTGAAAACGGACCATTTTTTTAGTTTCTGAAGCATGTCGTAAGGGGGGGTGGTTATCTCTTTCGTCAAAAATTGGGCATTTTTGATTGAACAATAAAGGCCTCCAAATGTTATTTATTTCACTTCCCGAGGTGGATAAACACTTTTTAAGGCCTCAGAGTGAGTAAATTGGCCATTTTCATTCACGTTTACCCATTCCACAAATCTTGCGTTCAGGGCCCCTGGAAGCATGAAAATCACTTTAAACATCTCATTTTATCTCTAAAAGTGATTATCCACGTACAAATGTGAATTTTAGTTCAAAGACGCAACATTTGAAAACGGCACATTTTTTTAGTTTCTTGAGCATGTCGTAAGGGGGGGTGGTTATCTATTTCGTCAAAAATCAGGCATTTTTGATTGAACAATAAAGGCCTCCAAATGTTATTTATTTCACTTCCCGTGGTGGAGAAACACTTTTTAAGGCCTCAGAGTGAGTAAATTGGCCCTTTTCATTCACGTTTACCCATTCCACAAATTTTGCGTTCATATCCCCTGGAAGCATGAAAATCACTTTAAACATCTCATTTTATCTCTAAAAGTGATTATCCACGTACAAATGTGAATTTTAGTTCAAAGACGGAACATTTGAAAACGGACCATTTTTTTAGTTTCTGAAGCATGTCGTAAGGGGGGGTGGTTATCTCTTTTGTCAAAAATTGGGCATTTTTGATTGAACAATAAAGGCCTCCAAATGTTATTTATTTCACTTCCCGAGGTGGATAAACACTTTTTAAGGCCTCAGAGTGAGTAAATTGGGCCTTTTCATTCACGTTTACCCATTCAACAAATTTTGCGTTCAGGGCCCCTTGAAGCATGAAAATCACTCTAAACATCTCATTTTATCTCTAAAAGTGATTATCCACGTACAAATGTGAATTTTAGTTCAAAGACGCAACATTTGAAAACGGACCATTTTTTTAGTTTCTGAAGCATGTCTTAAGGGGGGGTGGTTATCTCTTTTGTCAAAAATTGGGCATTTTTGATTGAACAATAAAGGCCTAAAAATGTAATTTAATTCACTTCCTGTGGTGGAGAAACACTTTTTAAGGCCTCAGAGTGAGTAAATTGGCCATTTTCATTCACGTTTACCCATTCCAGAAATCTTGCGTTCAGGGCCCCTGGAAGCATGCAAATCACTTTAAACATCTCATTTTATCTCTAAAAGTGATTATCCACGTACAAATGTGAATTTTAGTTCAAAGACGCAACATTTGAAAATGGACCATTTTTTTAGTTTCTGAAGCATGTCGTAAGGGGGGGTGGTTATCTCTTTCGTCAAAAATTGGGCATTTTTGATTGAACAATAAAGGCCTCCAAATGTTATTTATTTCACTTCCCGTGGTGGAGAAACACTTTTTAAGGCCTCAGAGTGAATAAATTGGCCATTTTCATTCACGTTTACCCATTCCACAAATTTTGCGTTCAGGGCCCCTGGAAGCATGAAAATCACTTTAAACATCTCATTTTATCTCTAAAAGTGATTATCCACGTACAAATGTGAATTTTAGTTCAAAGACGCAACATTTGAAAACGGACCATTTTTTTAGTTTCTGAAGCATGTCGTAAGGGGGGGTGGTTATCTCTTTTGTCAAAAATTGGGCATTTTTGATTGAACAATAAAGGCCTCCAAATGTTATTTATTTCACTTCCCGAGGTGGATAAACACTTTTTAAGGCCTCAGAGTGAGTAACTTGGCCATTTTCATTCACGTTTACCCATTCCACAAATTTTGCGTTCAGGGCCCCTGGAAGCATGAAAATCACTTTAAACATCTCATTTGATCTCTAAAAGTGATTATCCACGTACAAATGTGAATTTTAGTTCAAAGACGCAACATTTGAAAACGGACCATTTTTTTAGTTTCTGAAGCATGTCGTAAGGGGGGGTGGTTATCTCTTTTGTCAAAAATTGGGCATTTTTGATTGAACAATAAAGGCCTAAAAATGTAATTTAATTCACTTCCTGTGGTGGAGAAACACTTTTTAAGGCCTCAGAGTGAGTAAATTGGCCATTTTCATTCACGTTTACCCATTCCAGAAATCTTGCGTTCAGGGCCCCTGGAAGCATGCAAATCACTTTAAACATCTCATTTTATCTCTAAAAGTGATTATCCACGTACAAATGTGAATTTTAGTTCAAAGACGCAACATTTGAAAACGGACCATTTTTTTAGTTTCTGAAGCATGTCGTAAGGGGGGGTGGTTATCTCTTTTGTCAAAAATTGGGCATTTTTGATTGAACAATAATGGCCTAAAAATGTTATTTATTTCACTTCCTGTGGTGGAGAAACACTTTTTAAGGCCTCAGAGTGAGTAAATTGGCCATTTTCATTCACGTTTACCCATTCCAGAAATCTTGCGTTCAGGGCCCCTGGAAGCATGCAAATCACTTTAAACATCTCATTTTATCTCTAAAAGTGATTATCCACGTACAAATGTGAATTTTAGTTCAAAGACGCAACATTTGAAAACGGACCATTTTTTTAGTTTGTGAAGCATGTCGTAAGGGGGGGTGGTTATCTCTTTTGTCAAAAATTGGGCATTTTTGATTGAACAATAAAGGCCTAAAAATGTAATTTAATTCACTTCCTGTGGTGGAGAAACCCTTTTTAAGGCCTCAGAGTGAGTAAATTGGCCATTTTCATTCACGTTTACCCATTCCAGAAATCTTGCGTTCAGGGCCCCTGGAAGCATGCAAATCACTTTAAACATCTCATTTTATCTCTAAAAGTGATTATCCACGTACAAATGTGAATTTTAATTCAAAGACGCAACATTTGAAAACGGACCATTTTTTTAGTTTCTGAAGCTTGTCGTAAGGGGGGGTGGTTATCTCTTTCGTCAAAAATTGGGCATTTTTGATTGAACAATAAAGGCCTCCAAATTTTATTTATTTCACTTCCCGAGGTGGATAAACACTTTTTAAGGCCTCAGAGTGAGTAAATTGGCCATTTTCATTCACGTTTACCCATTCCACAAATCTTGCGTTCAGGGCCCCTGGAAGCATGAAAATCACTTTAAACATCTCATTTTATCTCTAAAAGTGATTATCCACGTACAAATGTGAATTTTAGTTCAAAGACGCAACATTTGAAAACAGACCATTTTTTTAGTTTCTGAAGCATGCCGTAAGGGGAGGTGGTTATCTCTTTTGTCAAAAATTGGGCATTTTTGATTGAACAATAAAGGCCTAAAAATGTTATTTAATTCACTTCCCGTGGTGGAGAAACACTTTTTAAGGCCTCAGAGTGAGTAAATTGGCCCTTTTCATTCACGTTTACCCATTCCACAAATTTTGCGTTCATATCCCCTGGAAGCATGAAAATCACTTTAAACATCTCATTTTATCTCTAAAAGTGATTATCCACGTACAAATGTGAATTTTAGTTCAAAGACGCAACATTTGAAAACGGACCATTTTTTTAGTTTCTGAAGCATGTCGTAAGGGGGGGTGGTTATCTCTTTTGTCAAAAATTGGGCATTTTTGATTGAACAATAAAGGCCTCCAAATGTTATTTATTTCACTTCCCGTGGTGGATAAACACTTTTTAAGGCCTCAGAGTGAGTAAATTGGGCATTTTCATTCACGTTTACCCATTCCACAAATTTTGCGTTCAGGGCCCCTTGAAGCATGAAAATCACTTTAAACATCTCATTTGATCTCTAAAAGTGATTATCCACGTACAAATGTGAATTTTAGTTCAATGACGCAACATTTGAAAACGGCACATTTTTTTAGTTTCTGGAGCATGTCGTAAGGGTTGGTGGTTATCTCTTTTGTCAAAAATCAGGCATTTTTGATTGAACAATAAAGGCCTCCAAATGTTATTTATTTCACTTCCCGTGGTGGAGAAACACTTTTTAAGGCCTCAGAGTGAGTAAATTGGCCCTTTTCATTCACGTTTACCCATTCCACAAATTTTGCGTTCATATCCCCTGGAAGCATGAAAATCACTTTAAACATCTCATTTTATCTCTAAAAGTGATTATCCACGTACAAATGTGAATTTTAGTTCAAAGACGCAACATTTGAAAACGGACCATTTTTTTAGTTTCTGAAGCATGTCGTAAGGGGGGGTGGTTATCTCTTTTGTCAAAAATTGGGCATTTTTGATTGAACAATAAAGGCCTAAAAATGTAATTTAATTCACTTCCTGTGGTGGAGAAACACTTTTTAAGGCCTCAGAGTGAGTAAATTGGCCATTTTCATTCACGTTTACCCATTCCAGAAATCTTGCGTTCAGGGCCCCTGGAAGCATGCAAATCACTTTAAACATCTCATTTTATCTCTAAAAGTGATTATCCACGTACAAATGTGAATTTTAGTTCAAAGACGCAACATTTGAAAACGGACCATTTTTTTAGTTTCTGAAGCATGTCGTAAGGGGGGGTGGTTATCTCTTTCGTCAAAAACTTGGGCATTTTTGATTGAACAATAAAGCCCTCCAAATGTTATTTATTTCACTTCCCGTGGTGGAGAAACACTTTTTAAGGCCTCAGAGTGAATAAATTGGCCATTTTCATTCACGTTTACCCATTCCACAAATTTTGCGTTCAGGGCCCCTGGAAGCATGAAAATCACTTTAAACATCTCATTTTATCTCTAAAAGTGATTATCCACGTACAAATGTGAATTTTAGTTCAAAGACGCAACATTTGAAAACGGACCATTTTTTTAGTTTCTGAAGCATGTCGTAAGGGGGGGTGGTTATCTCTTTTGTCAAAAATTGGGCATTTTTGATTGAACAATAAAGGCCTCCAAATGTTATTTATTTCACTTCCCGAGGTGGATAAACACTTTTTAAGGCCTCAGAGTGAGTAACTTGGCCATTTTCATTCACGTTTACCCATTCCACAAATTTTGCGTTCAGGGCCCCTGGAAGCATGAAAATCACTTTAAACATCTCATTTGATCTCTAAAAGTGATTATCCACGTACAAATGTGAATTTTAGTTCAAAGACGCAACATTTGAAAACGGACCATTTTTTTAGTTTCTGAAGCATGTCGTAAGGGGGGGTGGTTATCTCTTTTGTCAAAAATTGGGCATTTTTGATTGAACAATAAAGGCCTAAAAATGTAATTTAATTCACTTCCTGTGGTGGAGAAACACTTTTTAAGGCCTCAGAGTGAGTAAATTGGCCATTTTCATTCACGTTTACCCATTCCAGAAATCTTGCGTTCAGGGCCCCTGGAAGCATGCAAATCACTTTAAACATCTCATTTTATCTCTAAAAGTGATTATCCACGTACAAATGTGAATTTTAGTTCAAAGACGCAACATTTGAAAACGGACCATTTTTTTAGTTTCTGAAGCATGTCGTAAGGGGGGGTGGTTATCTCTTTTGTCAAAAATTGGGCATTTTTGATTGAACAATAAAGGCCTAAAAATGTTATTTATTTCACTTCCTGTGGTGGAGAAACACTTTTTAAGGCCTCAGAGTGAGTAAATTGGCCATTTTCATTCACGTTTACCCATTCCAGAAATCTTGCGTTCAGGGCCCCTGGAAGCATGCAAATCACTTTAAACATCTCATGTGATCTCTAAAAGTGATTATCCACGTACAAATGTGAATTTTAGTTCAAAGACGCAACATTTGAAAACGGACCATTTTTTTACTTTCTGAAGCATGTCGTAAGGGGGGGTGGTTATCTCTTTCGTCAAAAATTGGGCATTTTTGATTGAATAATAAAGGCCTCCAAATGTTATTTATTTCACTTCCCGTGGTGGAGAAACACTTTTTAAGGCCTCAGAGTGAGTAAATTGGCCATTTTCATTCACGTTTACCCATTCCACAAATTTTGCGTTCACGGCCTCTGGAAGCATGAAAATCACTTTAAACATCTCATTTTATCTCTAAAAGTGATTATCCACGAACAAATGTGAATTTTAGTTCAAAGACGCAACATTTGAAAACGTACAATTTTTTTAGTTTCTGAAGCATGTCGTAAGGGGGGGTGGTTATCTCTTTCGTCAAAAATTGGGCATTTTTGATTGAACAATAAAGGCCTCCAAATGTTATTTATTTCACTTCCCGAGGTGGATAAACACTTTTTAAGGCCTCAGAGTGAGTAAATTGGCCATTTTCATTCAGGTTTACCCATTCCACAAATCTTGCGTTCAGGGCCCCTGGAAGCATGAAAATCACTTTAAACATCTCATTTTATCTCTAAAAGTGATTATCCACGTACACATGTGAATTTTAGTTCAAAGACGCAACATTTGAAAACGGCACATTTTTTTAGTTTCTTGAGCATGTCGTAAGGGGGGGGTGGTTATCTATTTCGTCAAAAATCAGGCATTTTTGATTGAACAATAAAGGCCTCCAAATGTTATTTATTTCACTTCCCGTGGTGGAGAAACACTTTTTAAGGCCTCAGAGTGAGTAAATTGGCCCTTTTCATTCACGTTTACCCATTCCACAAATTTTGCGTTCATATCCCCTGGAAGCATGAAAATCACTTTAAACATCTCATTTTATCTCTAAAAGTGATTATCCACGTACAAATGTGAATTTTAGTTCAAAGACGCAACATTTGAAAACGGACCATTTTTTTAGTTACTGAAGCATGTCGTAAGGGGGGGTGGTTATCTCTTTTGTCAAAAATTGGGCATTTTTGATTGAACAATAAAGGCCTAAAAATGTAATTTAATTCACTTCCCGTGGTGGAGAAACACTTTTTAAGGCCTCAGAGTGAGTAAATTGGCCATTTTCATTCACGTTTACCCATTACACAAATCTTGCGTTCAGGGCCCCTGGAAGCATGAAAATCACTTCAAACATCTCATTTTATCTCTAAAAGTGATTATCCACGTACAAATGTGAATTTTAGTTCAAAGACGCAATATTTGAAAACAGACCATTTTTTTAGTTTCTGAAGCATGTCGTAAGGGGAGGTGGTTATCTCTTTTGTCAAAAATTGGGCATTTTTGATTGAACAATAAAGGCCTAAAAATGTTATTTAATTCACTTCCCGTGGTGGAGAAACACTTTTTAAGGCCTCAGAGTGAGTAAATTGGCCCTTTTCATTCACGTTTACCCATTCCACAAATTTTGCGTTCATATCCCCTGGAAGCATGAAAATCACTTTAAACATCTCATTTTATCTCTAAAAGTGATTATCCACGTACAAATGTGAATTTTAGTTCAAAGACGCAACATTTGAAAACGGACCATTTTTTTAGTTTCTGAAGCATGTCGTAAGGGGGGGTGGTTATCTCTTTTGTCAAAAATTGGGCATTTTTGATTGAACAATAAAGGCCTCCAAATGTTATTTATTTCACTTCCCGTGGTGGATAAACACTTTTTAAGGCCTCAGAGTGAGTAAATTGGGCATTTTCATTCACGTTTACCCATTCCACAAATTTTGCGTTCAGGGCCCCTTGAAGCATGAAAATCACTTTAAACATCTCATTTGATCTCTAAAAGTGATTATCCACGTACAAATGTGAATTTTAGTTCAATGACGCAACATTTGAAAACGGCACATTTTTTTAGTTTCTGGAGCATGTCGTAAGGGGGGGTGGTTATCTCTTTTGTCAAAAATCAGGCATTTTTGATTGAACAATAAAGGCCTCCAAATGTTATTTATTTCACTTCCCGTGGTGGAGAAACACTTTTTAAGGCCTCAGAGTGAGTAAATTGGCCCTTTTCATTCACGTTTACCCATTCCACAAATTTTGCGTTCATATATCCTGGAAGCATGAAAATCACTTTAAACATCTCATTTTATCTCTAAAAGTGATTATCCACGTACAAATGTGAATTTTAGTTCAAAGACGCAACATTTGAAAACGGACCATTTTTTTAGTTTTTGAAGCATGTCGTAAGGGGGGGTGGTTATCTCTTTTGTCAAAAATTGGGCATTTTTGATTGAACAATAAAGGCCTAAAAATGTAATTTATTTCACTTCCCGTGGTGGAGAAACACTTTTTAAGGCCTCAGAGTGAATAAATTGGCCATTTTCATTCACGTTTACCCATTCCACAAATTTTGCGTTCAGGGCCCCTGGAAGCATGAAAATCACTTTAAACATCTCATTTTATCTCTAAAAGTGATTATCCACGTACAAATGTGAATTTTAGTTCAAAGACGCAACATTTGAAAACGGACCATTTTTTTAGTTTCTGAAGCATGTCGTAAGGGGGGGTGGTTATCTCTTTTGTCAAAAATTGGGCATTTTTGATTGAACAATAAAGGCCTCCAAATGTTATTTATTTCACTTCCCGAGGTGGATAAATACTTTTTAAGGCCTCAGAGTGAGTAACTTGGCCATTTTCATTCACGTTTACCCATTCCACAAATTTTGCGTTCAGGGCCCCTGGAAGCATGAAAATCACTTTAAACATCTCATTTGATCTCTAAAAGTGATTATCCACGTACAAATGTGAATTTTAGTTCAAAGACGCAACATTTGAAAACGGACCATTTTTTTAGTTTCTGAAGCATGTCGTAAGGGGGGGTGGTTATCTCTTTTGTCAAAAATTGGGCATTTTTGATTGAACAATAAAGGCCTAAAAATGTAATTTAATTCACTTCCTGTGGTGGAGAAACACTTTTTAAGGCCTCAGAGTGAGTAAATTGGCCATTTTCATTCACGTTTACCCATTCCAGAAATCTTGCGTTCAGGGCCCCTGGAAGCATGCAAATCACTTTAAACATCTCATTTTATCTCTAAAAGTGATTATCCACGTACAAATGTGAATTTTAGTTCAAAGACGCAACATTTGAAAACGGACCATTTTTTTAGTTTCTGAAGCATGTCGTAAGGGGGGGTGGTTATCTCTTTTTGTCAAAAATTGGGCATTTTTGATTGAACAATAAAGGCCTAAAAATGTTATTTATTTCACTTCCTGTGGTGGAGAAACACTTTTTAAGGCCTCAGAGTGAGTAAATTGGCCATTTTCATTCACGTTTACCCATTCCAGAAATCTTGCGTTCAGGGCCCCTGGAAGCATGCAAATCACTTTAAACATCTCATGTGATCTCTAAAAGTGATTATCCACGTACAAATGTGAATTTTAGTTCAAAGACGCAACATTTGAAAACGGCACATTTTTTTAGTTTCTGGAGCATGTCGTAAGGGGGGGTGGTTATCTCTTTTGTCAAAAATTGGGCATTTTTGATTGAACAATAAAGGCCTAAAAATGTAATTTAATTCACTTCCTGTGGTGGAGAAACCCTTTTTAAGGCCTCAGAGTGAGTAAATTGGCCATTTTCATTCACGTTTACCCATTCCAGAAATCTTGCGTTCAGGGCCCCTGGAAGCATGCAAATCACTTTAAACATCTCATTTTATCTCTAAAAGTGATTATCCACGTACAAATGTGAATTTTAGTTCAAAGACGCAACATTTGAAAACGGACCATTTTTTTACTTTCTGAAGCATGTCGTAAGGGGGGTGGTTATCTCTTTCGTCAAAAATTGGGCATTTTTGATTGAACAATAAAGGCCTCCAAATGTTATTTATTTCACTTCCCGTGGTGGAGAAACACTTTTTAAGGCCTCAGAGTGAGTAAATTGGCCATTTTCATTCACGTTTACCCATTCCACAAATTTTGCGTTCACGGCCTCTGGAAGCATGAAAATCACTTTAAACATCTCATTTTATCTCTAAAAGTGATTATCCACGAACAAATGTGAATTTTAGTTCAAAGACGCAACATTTGAAAACGGACCATTTTTTTAGTTTCTGAAGCATGGCGTAAGGGGGGGTGGTTATCTCTTTTGTCAAAAATTGGGCATTTTTGATTGAACAATAAAGGCCTAAAAATGTAATTTAATTCACTTCCTGTGGTGGAGAAACACTTTTTAAGGCCTCAGAGTGAGTAAATTGGCCATTTTCATTCACGTTTACCCATTCCAGAAATCTTGCGTTCAGGGCCCCTGGAAGCATGCAAATCACTTTAAACATCTCATTTTATCTCTAAAAGTGATTATCCACGAACAAATGTGAATTTTAGTTCAAAGACGCAACATTTGAAAACGGACCATTTTTTTAGTTTCTGAAGCATGGCGTAAGGGGGGGTGGTTATCTCTTTCGTCAAAAATTGGGCATTTTTCAATGAACAATGAAGGCCTAAAAATTTTATTTATTTCACTTCCCGTGGTGGAGAAACACTTTTTAAGGCCTCAGAGTGAGTAAATTGGCCCTTTTCATTCACGTTTACCCATTCCACAAATTTTGCGTTCATATCCCCTGGAAGCATGAAAATCACTTTAAACATCTCATTTTATCTCTAAAAGTGATTATCCACGTACAAATGTGAATTTTAGTTCAAAGACGCAACATTTGAAAACGGACCATTTTTTTAGTTTCTGAAGCATGTCGTAAGGGGGGGTGGTTATCTCTTTTGTCAAAAATTGGGCATTTTTGATTGAACAATAAAGGCCTAAAAATGTAATTTAATTCACTTCCTGTGGTGGAGAAACACTTTTTAAGGCCTCAGAGTGAGTAAATTGGCCATTTTCATTCACGTTTACCCATTCCAGAAATCTTGCGTTCAGGGCCCCTGGAAGCATGCAAATCACTTTAAACATCTCATTTTATCTCTAAAAGTGATTATCCACGTACAAATGTGAATTTTAGTTCAAAGACGCAACATTTGAAAACGGACCATTTTTTTAGTTTCTGAAGCATGTCGTAAGGCGGGGTGGTTATCTCTTTCGTCAAAAATTGGGCATTTTTGATTGAACAATAAAGGCCTCCAAACGGTATTTATTTCACTTCCCGTGGTGGAGAAACACTTTTTAAGGCCTCAGAGTGAATAAATTGGCCATTTTCATTCATGTTTACCCATTCCACAAATTTTGCGTTCAGGGCCCCTGGAAGCATGAAAATCACTTTAAACATCTCATTTTATCTCTAAAAGTGATTATCCACGTACAAATGTGAATTTTAGTTCAAAGACGCAACATTTGAAAACGTACCATTTTTTTAGTTTCTGAAGCATGTCGTAAGGGGGGGTGGTTATCTCTTTTGTCAAAAATTGGGCATTTTTGATTGAACAATAAAGGCCTAAAAATGTAATTTAATTCACTTCCTGTGGTGGAGAAACACTTTTTAAGGCCTCAGAGTGAGTAAATTGGCCATTTTCATTCACGTTTACCCATTCCAGAAATCTTGCGTTCAGGGCCCCTGGAAGCATGCAAATCACTTTAAACATCTCATTTTATCTCTAAAAGTGATTATCCACGTACAAATGTGAATTTTAGTTCAAAGACGCAACATTTGAAAACGGACCATTTTTTTAGTTTCTGAAACATGTCGTAAGGGGGGGTGGTTATCTCTTTCGTCAAAAATTGGGCATTTTTGATTGAACAATAAAGGCCTCCAAATGTTATTTATTTCACTTCCCGTGGTGGAGAAACACTTTTTAAGGCCTCAGAGTGAATAAATTGGCCATTTTCATTCACGTTTACCCATTCCACAAATTTTGCGTTCAGGGCCCCTGGAAGCATGAAAATCACTTTAAACATCTCATTTTATCTCTAAAAGTGATTATCCACGTACAAATGTGAATTTTAGTTCAAAGACGCAACATTTGAAAACGGACCATTTTTTTAGTTTCTGAAGCATGTCGTAAGGGGGGGTGGTTATCTCTTTTGTCAAAAATTGGGCATTTTTGATTGAACAATAAAGGCCTCCAAATGTTATTTATTTCACTTCCCGAGGTGGATAAACACTTTTTAAGGCCTCAGAGTGAGTAACTTGGCCATTTTCATTCACGTTTACCCATTCCTTAAATTTTGCGTTCAGGGCCCCTGGAAGCATGAAAATCAATTTAAACATCTCATTTGATCTCTAAAAGTGATTATCCACGTACAAATGTGAATTTTAGTTCAAAGACGCAACATTTGAAAACGGCACATTTTTTTAGTTTCTGGAGCATGTCGTAAGGGGGGGTGGTTATCTCTTTTGTCAAAAATCAGGCATTTTTGATTGAACAATAAAGGCCTCCAAATGTTATTTATTTCACTTCCCGTGGTGGAGAAACACTTTTTAAGGTCTCAGAGTGAGTAAATTGGCCCTTTTCATTCACGTTTACCCATTCCACAAATTTTGCGTTCATATCCCCTGGAAGCATGAAAATCACTTTAAACATCTCATTTTATCTTTAAAAGTGATTATCCACGTACAAATGTGAATTTTAGTACAAAGACGCAACATTTGAAAACGGACCATTTTTTTAGTTTCTGAAGCATGTCGTAAGGGGGGGTGGTTATCTCTTTTGTCAAAAATTGGGCATTTTTGATTGAACAATAAAGGCCTAAAAATGTTATTTATTTCACTTCCTGTGGTGGAGAAACACTTTTTAAGGCCTCAGAGTGAGTAAATTGGCCATTTTCATTCACGTTTACCCATTCCAGAAATCTTGCGTTCAGGGCCCCTGGAAGCATGCAAATCACTTTAAACATCTCATTTGATCTCTAAAAGTGATTATCCACGTACAAATGTGAATTTTAGTTCAAAGACGCAACATTTGAAAACGGACCATTTTTTTACTTTCTGAAGCATGTCGTAAGGGGGGGTGGTTATCTCTTTCGTCAAAAATTGGGCATTTTTGATTGAACAATAAAGGCCTCCAAATGTTATTTATTTCACTTCCCGTGGTGGAGAAACACTTTTTAAGGCCTCAGAGTGAGTAAATTGGCCATTTTCATTCACGTTTACCCATTCCACAAATTTTGCGTTCACGGCCTCTGGAAGCATGAAAATCACTTTAAACATCTCATTTTATCTCTAAAAGTGATTATCCACGAACAAATGTGAATTTTAGTTCAAAGACGCAACATTTGAAAACGGACCATTTTTTTTGTTTCTGAAGCATGGCGTAAGGGGGGGTGGTTATCTCTTTTGTCAAAAAATGGGCATTTTTGATTGAACAATAAAGGCCTAAAAATGTTATTTAATTCACTTCCAGTGGTGGAGAAACACTTTTTAAGGCCTCAGAGTGAGTAAATTGGCCATTTTCATTCACGTTTACCCATTCCACAAAGCTTGCGTTCAGGGCCCCTGGAAGCATGAAAATCACTTTAAACATCTCATTTTATCTCTAAAAGTGATTATCCACGTACAAATGTGAATTTTAGTTCAAAGACGCAACATTTGAAAACGGACCATTTTTTTAGTTTCTGAAGCATGTCGTAAGGGGGGTGGTTATCTCTTTCGTCAAAAATTGGGCATTTTTGATTGAACAATAAAGGCCTCCAAATGTTATTTATTTCACTTCCTGAGGTGGATAAACACTTTTTAAGGCCTCAGAGTGAGTAAATTGGCCATTTTCATTCACGTTTACCCATTCCACAAATTTTGCGTTCAGGGCCCCTGGAAGCACGAAAATCACTTAAAACATCTCATTTTATCTCTAAAAGTGATTATCCACGAACAAATGTGAATTTTAGTTCAAAGACGCAACATTTGAAAACGGACCATTTTTTTAGTTTCTGAAGCATTGCGTAAGGGGGGGTGGTTATCTCTTTTGTCAAAAATTGGGCATTTTTGATTGAACAATAAAGGCCTAAAAATGTTATGTAATTCACTTCCAGTGGTGGAGAAACACTTTTTACGGCCTCAGAGTGAGTAAATTGGCCATTTTCATTCACGTTTACCCATTCCACAAATCTTGCGTTCAGGGCCCTTGGAAGCATGAAAATCACTTTAAACATCTCATTTTATCTCTAAAAGTGATTATCCACGTACAAATGTGAATTTTAGTTCAAAGACGCAACATTTGAAAACGGACCATTTTTTTAGTTTCTGAAGCATGTCGTAAGGGGGGGTGGTTATCTCTTTCGTCAAAAATTGGGCATTTTTGATTGAACAATAAAGGCCTCCAAATGTTATTTATTTCACTTCCCGTGGTGGAGAAACACTTTTAAAGGCCTCAGAGTGAGTAAATTGTCCATTTTCATTCACGTTTACCCATTCCACAAATTTTGCGTTCAGGGCCCCTGGAAGCATGAAAATCACTTTAAACATCTCATTTTATCTCTAAAAGTGATTATCCACGTACAAATTTAAATTTTAGTTCAAAGACGCAACATTTGAAAACGGCACATTTTTTTAGTTTCTGGAGCATGTCGTAAGGGGGGGTGGTTATCTCTTTCGTCAAAAATTGGGCATTTTTGATTGAACAATAAAGGCCTCCAAATGTTTTTTATTTCACTTCCCGAGGTGGATAAACACTTTTTAAGGCCTCAGAGTGAGTAAATTGGCCATTTTCATTCACGTTTACCCATTCCACAAATTTTGCGTTCAGGGCCCCTGGAAGCATGAAAATCACTTTAAACATCTCATTTGATCTCTAAAAGTGATTATCCACGTACAAATGTGAATTTTAGTTCAAAGACGCAACATTTGAAAACGGCACATTTTTTTAGTTTCTGGAGCATGTCGTAAGGGGGGGGTGGTTATCTCTTTTGTCAAAAATCAGGCATTTTTGATTGAACAATAAAGGCCTCCAAATGTTATTTATTTCACTTCCCGTGGTGGAGAAACACTTTTTAAGGCCTCAGAGTGAGTAAATTGTCCCTTTTCATTCACGTTTACCCATTCCACAAATTTTGCGTTCATATCCCCTGGAAGCATGAAAATCACTTTAAACATCTCATTTTATCTCTAAAAGTGATTATCCACGTACAAATGTGAATTTTAGTTCAAAGACGCAACATTTGAAAACGGACCATTTTTTTAGTTTCTGAAGCATGTCGTAAGGGGGGGTGGTTATCTCTTTTGTCAAAAATTGGGCATTTTTGATTGAACAATAAAGGCCTAAAAATTTAATTTAATTCACTTCCTGTGGTGGAGAAACACTTTTTAAGGCCTCAGAGTGAGTAAATTGGCCATTTTCATTCACGTTTACCCATTCCAGAAATCTTGCGTTCAGGGCCCCTGGAAGCATGCACATCACTTTAAACATCTCATTTTATCTCTAAAAGTGATTATCCACGTACAAATGTGAATTTTAGTTCAAAGACGCAACATTTGAAAACGGACCATTTTTTTACTTTCTGAAGCACGTCGTAAGGGGGGTGGTTATCTCTGTCGTCAAAAATTGGGCATTTTTGATTGAACAATAAAGGCCACCAAATGTTATTTATTTCACTTCCCGTGGTGGAGAAACACTTTTTAAGGCCTCAGAGTGAGTAAATTGGCCATTTTCATTCACGTTTACCCATTCCACAAATTTTGCATTCACGGCCTCTAGAAGCATGAAAATCACTTTAAACATCTCATTTTATCTCTAAAAGTGATTATCCACGAACAAATGTGAATTTTAGTTCAAAGACGCAACATTTGAAAACGGACCATTTTTTTAGTTTCTGAAGCATGGCGTAAGGGGGGGTGGTTATCTCTTTTGTCAAAAATTGGGCATTTTTGATTGAACAATAAAGGCCTAAAAATGTAATTTAATTCACTTCCCGTGGTGGAGAAACACGTTTTAAGGCCTCAGAGTGAGTAAATTGGCCATTTTCATTCACGTTTACCCATTCCACAAATCTTGCGTTCAGGGCCCCTGGAAGCATGAAAATCACTTTAAACATCTCATTTTATCTCTAAAAGTGATTATCCACGTACAAATGTGAATTTTAGTTCAAAGACGCAACATTTGAAAACAGACCATTTTTTTAGTTTCTGAAGCATGTCGTAAGGGGAGGTAGTTATCTCTTTTGTCAAAAATTGGGCATTTTTGATTGAACAATAAAGGCCTAAAAATGTTATTTAATTCACTTCCCGTGGTGGAGAAACACTTTTTAAGGCCTCAGAGTGAGTAAATTGGCCCTTTTCATTCACGTTTACCCATTCCACAAATTTTGCGTTCATATCCCCTGGAAGCATGAAAATCACTTTAAACATCTCATTTTATCTCTAAAAGTGATTATCCACGTACAAATGTGAATTTTAGTTCAAAGACGCAACATTTGAAAACGGACCATTTTTTTACTTTCTGAAGCATGTCGTAAGGGGGGGTGGTTATCTCTTTCGTCAAAAATTGGGCATTTTTGATTGAACAATAAAGGCCTCCAAATGTTATTTATTTCACTTCCCGTGGTGGAGAAACACTTTTTAAGGCCTCAGAGTGAGTAAATTGGCCATTTTCATTCACGTTTACCCATTCCACAAATTTTGCGTTCAGGGCCCCTGGAAGCATGAAAATCACTTCAAACATCTCATTTTATCTCTAAAAGTGATTATCCACGTACAAATGTGAATTTTAGTTCAAAGACGCAACATTTGAAAACGGCACATTTTTTTAGTTTCTGGAGCATGTCGTAAGGGGGGGTGGTTATCTCTTTTGTCAAAAATCAGGCATTTTTGATTGAACAATAAAGGCCTCCAAATGTTATTTATTTCACTTCCCGTGGTGGAGAAACACTTTTTAAGGCCTCAGAGTGAGTAAATTGGCCCTTTTCATTCACGTTTACCCATTCCACAAATTTTGCGTTCATATCCCCTGGAAGCATGAAAATCACTTTAAACATCTCATTTTATCTCTAAAAGTGATTATCCACGTACAAATGTGAATTTTAGTTCAAAGACGCAACATTTGAAAACGGACCATTTTTTTAGTTTCTGAAGCATGTCGTAAGGGGGGGTGGTTATCTCTTTTGTCAAAAATTGGGCATTTTTGATTGAACAATAAAGGCCTAAAAATGTAATTTAATTCACTTCCTGTGGTGGAGAAACACTTTTTAAGGCCTCAGAGTGAGTAAATTGGCCATTTTCATTCACGTTTACCCATTCCAGAAATTTTGCATTCAGGGCCCCTGGAAGCATGCAAATCACTTTAAACATCTCATTTTATCTCTAAAAGTGATTATCCACGTACAAATGTGAATTTTAGTTCAAAGACGCAACATTTGAAAACGGACCATTTTTTTAGTTTCTGAAGCATGTCGTAAGGCGGGGTGGTTATCTCTTTCGTCAAAAATTGGGCATTTTTGATTGAACAATAAAGGCCTCCAAATGTTATTTATTTCACTTCCCGTGGTGGAGAAACACTTTTTAAGGCCTCAGAGTGAATAAATTGGCCATTTTCATTCATGTTTACCCATTCCACAAATTTTGCGTTCAGGGCCCCTGGAAGCATGAAAATCACTTTAAACTTCTCATTTTATCTCTAAAAGTGATTATCCACGTACAAATGTGAATTTTAGTTCAAAGACGCAACATTTGAAAACGGACCATTTTTTTAGTTTCTGAAGCATGTCGTAAGGGGGGGTGGTTATCTCTTTTGTCAAAAATTGGGCATTTTTGATTGAACAATAAAGGCCTCCAAATGTTATTTATTTCACTTCCCGAGGTGGATAAACACTTTTTAAGGCCTCAGAGTGAGTAAATTGGCCATTTTCATTCACGTTTACCCATTCAACAAATTTTGCGTTCAGGGCCCCTGGAAGCATGAAAATCACTTTAAACATCTCATTTGATCTCTAAAAGTGATTATCCACGTACAAATGTGAATTTTAGTTCAAAGACGCAACATTTGAAAACGGCACATTTTTTTTGTTTCTGGAGCATGTCGTAAGGGGGGGTGGTTATCTCTTTTGTCAAAAATCAGGCATTTTTGATTGAACAATAAAAGCCTCCAAATGTTATTTATTTCACTTCCTGTGGTGGAGAAACACTTTTTAAGGCCTCAGAGTGAGTAAATTGGCCCTTTTCATTCACGTTTACCCATTCCACAAATTTTGCGTTCATATCCCCTGGAAGCATGAAAATCACTTTAAACATCTCATTTTATCTCTAAAAGTGATTATCCACGTACAAATGTGAATTTTAGTTCAAAGACGCAACATTTGAAAACGGACCATTTTTTTAGTTTCTGAAGCATGTCGTAAGGGGGGGTGGTTATCTCTTTTGTCAAAAATTGGGCATTTTTGATTGAACAATAAAGGCCTAAAAATGTAATTTAATTCACTTCCTGTGGTGGGGAAACACTTTTTAAGGCCTCAGAGTGAGTAAATTGGCCATTTTCATTCACGTTTACCCATTCCAGAAATCTTGCGTTCAGGGCCCCTGGAAGCATGCAAATCACTTTAAACATCTCATTTTATCTCTAAAAGTGATTATCCACGTACAAATGTGAATTTTAGTTCAAAGACGCCCATTTGAAAACGGCACATTTTTTTAGTTTCTTGAGCATGTCGTAAGGGGGGGTGGTTATCTCTTTCGTCAAAAATTGGGCATTTTTGATTGAACAATAAAGGCCTCCAAATGTTATTTATTTCACTTCCCGTGGTGGAGAAACACTTTTTAAGGCCTCAGAGTGAGTAAATTGGCCATTTTCATTCACGTTTACCCATTCCACAAATTTTGCGTTCAGGGCCCCTGGAAGCATGAAAATCACTTTAAACATCTCATTTTATCTCTAAAAGTGATTATCCACGTACAAATGTGAATTTTAGTTCAAAGACGCAACATTTGAAAACGGACCATTTTTTTAGTTTCTGAAGCATGTCGTAAGGGGGGGTGGTTATCTCTTTTGTCAAAAATTGGGCATTTTTGATTGAACAATAAAGGCCTAAAAATGTAATTTAATTCACTTCCCGTGGTGGAGAAACACTTTTTAAGGCCTCAGAGTGAGTAAATTGGCCATTTTCATTCACGTTTACCCATTCCACAAATCTTGCGTTCAGGGCCCCTGGAAGCATGAAAATCACTTTAAACATCTCATTTTATCTCTAAAAGTGATTATCCACGTACAAATGTGAATTTTAGTTCAAAGACGCAACATTTGAAAACAGACCATTTTTTTAGATTCTGAAGCATGTCGTAAGGGGGGTGGTTATCTCTTTTGTCAAAAATTGGGCATTTTTGATTGAACAATAAAGGCCTAAAAATGTTATTTAATTCACTTCCCGTGGTGGAGAAACACTTTTTAAGGCCTCAGAGTGAGTAAATTGGCCCTTTTCATTCACGTTTACCCATTCCACAAATCTTGCGTTCAGGGCCCCTGGAAGCATGAAAATCACTTTAAACATCTCATTTTATCTCTAAAAGTGATTATCCACGTACAAATGTGAATTTTAGTTCAAAGACGCAACATTTGAAAACGGACCATTTTTTTAGTTTCTGAAACATGTCGTAAGGGGGGGTGGTTATCTCTTTCGTCAAAAATTGGGCATTTTTGATTGAACAATAAAGGCCTCCAAATGTTATTTATTTCACTTCCCGTGGTGGAGAAACACTTTTTAAGGCCTCAGAGTGAATAAATTGGCCATTTTCATTCACGTTTACCCATTCCACAAATTTTGCGTTCAGGGCCCCTGGAAGCATGAAAATCACTTTAAACATCTCATTTTATCTCTAAAAGTGATTATCCACGTACAAATGTGAATTTTAGTTCAAAGACGCAACATTTGAAAACGGACCATTTTTTTAGTTTCTGAAGCATGTCGTAAGGGGGGGTGGTTATCTCTTTTGTCAAAAATTGGGCATTTTTGATTGAACAATAAAGGCCTCCAAATGTTATTTATTTCACTTCCCGAGGTGGATAAACACTTTTTAAGGCCTCAGAGTGAGTAACTTGGCCATTTTCATTCACGTTTACCCATTCCACAAATCTTGCGTTCAGGGCCCCTGGAAGCATGAAAATCACTTTAAACATCTCATTTTATCTCTAAAAGTGATTATCCACGTACAAATGTGAATTTTAGTTCAAAGACGCAACATTTGAAAACAGACCATTTTTTTAGATTCTGAAGCATGTCGTAAGGGGGGTGGTTATCTCTTTTGTCAAAAATTGGGCATTTTTGATTGAACAATAAAGGCCTAAAAATGTTATTTAATTCACTTCCCGTGGTGGAGAAACACTTTTTAAGGCCTCAGAGTGAGTAAATTGGCCCTTTTCATTCACGTTTACCCATTCCACAAATCTTGCGTTCAGGGCCCCTGGAAGCATGAAAATCACTTTAAACATCTCATTTTATCTCTAAAAGTGATTATCCACGTACAAATGTGAATTTTAGTTCAAAGACGCAACATTTGAAAACGGACCATTTTTTTAGTTTCTGAAACATGTCGTAAGGGGGGGTGGTTATCTCTTTCGTCAAAAATTGGGCATTTTTGATTGAACAATAAAGGCCTCCAAATGTTATTTATTTCACTTCCCGTGGTGGAGAAACACTTTTTAAGGCCTCAGAGTGAATAAATTGGCCATTTTCATTCACGTTTACCCATTCCACAAATTTTGCGTTCAGGGCCCCTGGAAGCATGAAAATCACTTTAAACATCTCATTTTATCTCTAAAAGTGATTATCCACGTACAAATGTGAATTTTAGTTCAAAGACGCAACATTTGAAAACGGACCATTTTTTTAGTTTCTGAAGCATGTCGTAAGGGGGGGTGGTTATCTCTTTTGTCAAAAATTGGGCATTTTTGATTGAACAATAAAGGCCTCCAAATGTTATTTATTTCACTTCCCGAGGTGGATAAACACTTTTTAAGGCCTCAGAGTGAGTAACTTGGCCATTTTCATTCACGTTTACCCATTCCTTAAATTTTGCGTTCAGGGCCCCTGGAAGCATGAAAATCAATTTAAACATCTCATTTGATCTCTAAAAGTGATTATCCACGTACAAATGTGAATTTTAGTTCAAAGACGCAACATTTGAAAACGGCACATTTTTTTAGTTTCTGGAGCATGTCGTAAGGGGGGGTGGTTATCTCTTTTGTCAAAAATCAGGCATTTTTGATTGAACAATAAAGGCCTCCAAATGTTATTTATTTCACTTCCCGTGGTGGAGAAACACTTTTTAAGGTCTCAGAGTGAGTAAATTGGCCCTTTTCATTCACGTTTACCCATTCCACAAATTTTGCGTTCATATCCCCTGGAAGCATGAAAATCACTTTAAACATCTCATTTTATCTTTAAAAGTGATTATCCACGTACAAATGTGAATTTTAGTACAAAGACGCAACATTTGAAAACGGACCATTTTTTTAGTTTCTGAAGCATGTCGTAAGGGGGGGTGGTTATCTCTTTTGTCAAAAATTGGGCATTTTTGATTGAACAATAAAGGCCTAAAAATGTTATTTATTTCACTTCCTGTGGTGGAGAAACACTTTTTAAGGCCTCAGAGTGAGTAAATTGGCCATTTTCATTCACGTTTACCCATTCCAGAAATCTTGCGTTCAGGGCCCCTGGAAGCATGCAAATCACTTTAAACATCTCATTTGATCTCTAAAAGTGATTATCCACGTACAAATGTGAATTTTAGTTCAAAGACGCAACATTTGAAAACGGACCATTTTTTTACTTTCTGAAGCATGTCGTAAGGGGGGGTGGTTATCTCTTTCGTCAAAAATTGGGCATTTTTGATTGAACAATAAAGGCCTCCAAATGTTATTTATTTCACTTCCCGTGGTGGAGAAACACTTTTTAAGGCCTCAGAGTGAGTAAATTGGCCATTTTCATTCACGTTTACCCATTCCACAAATTTTGCGTTCACGGCCTCTGGAAGCATGAAAATCACTTTAAACATCTCATTTTATCTCTAAAAGTGATTATCCACGAACAAATGTGAATTTTAGTTCAAAGACGCAACATTTGAAAACGGACCATTTTTTTTGTTTCTGAAGCATGGCGTAAGGGGGGGTGGTTATCTCTTTTGTCAAAAAATGGGCATTTTTGATTGAACAATAAAGGCCTAAAAATGTTATTTAATTCACTTCCAGTGGTGGAGAAACACTTTTTAAGGCCTCAGAGTGAGTAAATTGGCCATTTTCATTCACGTTTACCCATTCCACAAAGCTTGCGTTCAGGGCCCCTGGAAGCATGAAAATCACTTTAAACATCTCATTTTATCTCTAAAAGTGATTATCCACGTACAAATGTGAATTTTAGTTCAAAGACGCAACATTTGAAAACGGACCATTTTTTTAGTTTCTGAAGCATGTCGTAAGGGGGGTGGTTATCTCTTTCGTCAAAAATTGGGCATTTTTGATTGAACAATAAAGGCCTCCAAATGTTATTTATTTCACTTCCTGAGGTGGATAAACACTTTTTAAGGCCTCAGAGTGAGTAAATTGGCCATTTTCATTCACGTTTACCCATTCCACAAATTTTGCGTTCAGGGCCCCTGGAAGCACGAAAATCACTTAAAACATCTCATTTTATCTCTAAAAGTGATTATCCACGAACAAATGTGAATTTTAGTTCAAAGACGCAACATTTGAAAACGGACCATTTTTTTAGTTTCTGAAGCATTGCGTAAGGGGGGGTGGTTATCTCTTTTGTCAAAAATTGGGCATTTTTGATTGAACAATAAAGGCCTAAAAATGTTATGTAATTCACTTCCAGTGGTGGAGAAACACTTTTTACGGCCTCAGAGTGAGTAAATTGGCCATTTTCATTCACGTTTACCCATTCCACAAATCTTGCGTTCAGGGCCCTTGGAAGCATGAAAATCACTTTAAACATCTCATTTTATCTCTAAAAGTGATTATCCACGTACAAATGTGAATTTTAGTTCAAAGACGCAACATTTGAAAACGGACCATTTTTTTAGTTTCTGAAGCATGTCGTAAGGGGGGGTGGTTATCTCTTTCGTCAAAAATTGGGCATTTTTGATTGAACAATAAAGGCCTCCAAATGTTATTTATTTCACTTCCCGTGGTGGAGAAACACTTTTAAAGGCCTCAGAGTGAGTAAATTGTCCATTTTCATTCACGTTTACCCATTCCACAAATTTTGCGTTCAGGGCCCCTGGAAGCATGAAAATCACTTTAAACATCTCATTTTATCTCTAAAAGTGATTATCCACGTACAAATTTAAATTTTAGTTCAAAGACGCAACATTTGAAAACGGCACATTTTTTTAGTTTCTGGAGCATGTCGTAAGGGGGGGTGGTTATCTCTTTCGTCAAAAATTGGGCATTTTTGATTGAACAATAAAGGCCTCCAAATGTTTTTTATTTCACTTCCCGAGGTGGATAAACACTTTTTAAGGCCTCAGAGTGAGTAAATTGGCCATTTTCATTCACGTTTACCCATTCCACAAATTTTGCGTTCAGGGCCCCTGGAAGCATGAAAATCACTTTAAACATCTCATTTGATCTCTAAAAGTGATTATCCACGTACAAATGTGAATTTTAGTTCAAAGACGCAACATTTGAAAACGGCACATTTTTTTAGTTTCTGGAGCATGTCGTAAGGGGGGGGTGGTTATCTCTTTTGTCAAAAATCAGGCATTTTTGATTGAACAATAAAGGCCTCCAAATGTTATTTATTTCACTTCCCGTGGTGGAGAAACACTTTTTAAGGCCTCAGAGTGAGTAAATTGTCCCTTTTCATTCACGTTTACCCATTCCACAAATTTTGCGTTCATATCCCCTGGAAGCATGAAAATCACTTTAAACATCTCATTTTATCTCTAAAAGTGATTATCCACGTACAAATGTGAATTTTAGTTCAAAGACGCAACATTTGAAAACGGACCATTTTTTTAGTTTCTGAAGCATGTCGTAAGGGGGGGTGGTTATCTCTTTTGTCAAAAATTGGGCATTTTTGATTGAACAATAAAGGCCTAAAAATTTAATTTAATTCACTTCCTGTGGTGGAGAAACACTTTTTAAGGCCTCAGAGTGAGTAAATTGGCCATTTTCATTCACGTTTACCCATTCTAGAAATCTTGCGTTCAGGGCCCCTGGAAGCATGCACATCACTTTAAACATCTCATTTTATCTCTAAAAGTGATTATCCACGTACAAATGTGAATTTTAGTTCAAAGACGCAACATTTGAAAACGGACCATTTTTTTACTTTCTGAAGCACGTCGTAAGGGGGGTGGTTATCTCTTTCGTCAAAAATTGGGCATTTTTGATTGAACAATAAAGGCCACCAAATGTTATTTATTTCACTTCCCGTGGTGGAGAAACACTTTTTAAGGCCTCAGAGTGAGTAAATTGGCCATTTTCATTCACGTTTACCCATTCCACAAATTTTGCATTCACGGCCTCTAGAAGCATGAAAATCACTTTAAACATCTCATTTTATCTCTAAAAGTGATTATCCACGAACAAATGTGAATTTTAGTTCAAAGACGCAACATTTGAAAACGGACCATTTTTTTAGTTTCTGAAGCATGGCGTAAGGGGGGGTGGTTATCTCTTTTGTCAAAAATTGGGCATTTTTGATTGAACAATAAAGGCCTAAAAATGTAATTTAATTCACTTCCCGTGGTGGAGAAACACGTTTTAAGGCCTCAGAGTGAGTAAATTGGCCATTTTCATTCACGTTTACCCATTCCACAAATCTTGCGTTCAGGGCCCCTGGAAGCATGAAAATCACTTTAAACATCTCATTTTATCTCTAAAAGTGATTATCCACGTACAAATGTGAATTTTAGTTCAAAGACGCAACATTTGAAAACAGACCATTTTTTTAGATTCTGAAGCATGTCGTCAGGGGGGTGGTTATCTCTTTTGTCAAAAATTGGGCATTTTTGATTGAACAATAAAGGCCTAAAAATGTTATTTAATTCACTTCCCGTGGTGGAGAAACACTTTTTAAGGCCTCAGAGTGAGTAAATTGGCCCTTTTCATTCACGTTTACCCATTCCACCAATTTTGCGTTCATATCCCCTGGAAGCATGAAAATCACTTTAAACATCTCATTTTATCTCTAAAAGTGATTATCCACGTACAAATGTGAATTTTAGTTCAAAGACGCAACATTTGAAAACGGACCATTTTTTTAGTTTCTGAAACATGTCGTAAGGGGGGGTGGTTATCTCTTTCGTCAAAAATTGGGCATTTTTGATTGAACAATAAAGGCCTCCAAATGTTATTTATTTCACTTCCCGTGGTGGAGAAACACTTTTTAAGGCCTCAGAGTGAATAAATTGGCCATTTTCATTCACGTTTACCCATTCCACAAATTTTGCGTTCAGGGCCCCTGGAAGCATGAAAATCACTTTAAACATCTCATTTTATCTCTAAAAGTGATTATCCACGTACAAATGTGAATTTTAGTTCAAAGACGCAACATTTGAAAACGGACCATTTTTTTAGTTTCTGAAGCATGTCGTAAGGGGGGGTGGTTATCTCTTTTGTCAAAAATTGGGCATTTTTGATTGAACAATAAAGGCCTCCAAATGTTATTTATTTCACTTCCCGAGGTGGATAAACACTTTTTAAGGCCTCAGAGTGAGTAACTTGGCCATTTTCATTCACGTTTACCCATTCCTTAAATTTTGCGTTCAGGGCCCCTGGAAGCATGAAAATCAATTTAAACATCTCATTTGATCTCTAAAAGTGATTATCCACGTACAAATGTGAATTTTAGTTCAAAGACGCAACATTTGAAAACGGCACATTTTTTTAGTTTCTGGAGCATGTCGTAAGGGGGGGTGGTTATCTCTTTTGTCAAAAATCAGGCATTTTTGATTGAACAATAAAGGCCTCCAAATGTTATTTATTTCACTTCCCGTGGTGGAGAAACACTTTTTAAGGTCTCAGAGTGAGTAAATTGGCCCTTTTCATTCACGTTTACCCATTCCACAAATTTTGCGTTCATATCCCCTGGAAGCATGAAAATCACTTTAAACATCTCATTTTATCTTTAAAAGTGATTATCCACGTACAAATGTGAATTTTAGTACAAAGACGCAACATTTGAAAACGGACCATTTTTTTAGTTTCTGAAGCATGTCGTAAGGGGGGGTGGTTATCTCTTTTGTCAAAAATTGGGCATTTTTGATTGAACAATAAAGGCCTAAAAATGTTATTTATTTCACTTCCTGTGGTGGAGAAACACTTTTTAAGGCCTCAGAGTGAGTAAATTGGCCATTTTCATTCACGTTTACCCATTCCAGAAATCTTGCGTTCAGGGCCCCTGGAAGCATGCAAATCACTTTAAACATCTCATTTGATCTCTAAAAGTGATTATCCACGTACAAATGTGAATTTTAGTTCAAAGACGCAACATTTGAAAACGGACCATTTTTTTACTTTCTGAAGCATGTCGTAAGGGGGGGTGGTTATCTCTTTCGTCAAAAATTGGGCATTTTTGATTGAACAATAAAGGCCTCCAAATGTTATTTATTTCACTTCCCGTGGTGGAGAAACACTTTTTAAGGCCTCAGAGTGAGTAAATTGGCCATTTTCATTCACGTTTACCCATTCCACAAATTTTGCGTTCACGGCCTCTGGAAGCATGAAAATCACTTTAAACATCTCATTTTATCTCTAAAAGTGATTATCCACGAACAAATGTGAATTTTAGTTCAAAGACGCAACATTTGAAAACGGACCATTTTTTTTATTTCTGAAGCATGGCGTAAGGGGGGGTGGTTATCTCTTTTGTCAAAAAATGGGCATTTTTGATTGAACAATAAAGGCCTAAAAATGTTATTTAATTCACTTCCAGTGGTGGAGAAACACTTTTTAAGGCCTCAGAGTGAGTAAATTGGCCATTTTCATTCACGTTTACCCATTCCACAAAGCTTGCGTTCAGGGCCCCTGGAAGCATGAAAATCACTTTAAACATCTCATTTTATCTCTAAAAGTGATTATCCACGTACAAATGTGAATTTTAGTTCAAAGACGCAACATTTGAAAACGGACCATTTTTTTAGTTTCTGAAGCATGTCGTAAGGGGGGTGGTTATCTCTTTCGTCAAAAATTGGGCATTTTTGATTGAACAATAAAGGCCTCCAAATGTTATTTATTTCACTTCCTGAGGTGGATAAACACTTTTTAAGGCCTCAGAGTGAGTAAATTGGCCATTTTCATTCACGTTTACCCATTCCACAAATTTTGCGTTCAGGGCCCCTGGAAGCACGAAAATCACTTAAAACATCTCATTTTATCTCTAAAAGTGATTATCCACGAACAAATGTGAATTTTAGTTCAAAGACGCAACATTTGAAAACGGACCATTTTTTTAGTTTCTGAAGCATTGCGTAAGGGGGGGTGGTTATCTCTTTTGTCAAAAATTGGGCATTTTTGATTGAACAATAAAGGCCTAAAAATGTTATGTAATTCACTTCCAGTGGTGGAGAAACACTTTTTACGGCCTCAGAGTGAGTAAATTGGCCATTTTCATTCACGTTTACCCATTCCACAAATCTTGCGTTCAGGGCCCTTGGAAGCATGAAAATCACTTTAAACATCTCATTTTATCTCTAAAAGTGATTATCCACGTACAAATGTGAATTTTAGTTCAAAGACGCAACATTTGAAAACGGACCATTTTTTTAGTTTCTGAAGCATGTCGTAAGGGGGGGTGGTTATCTCTTTCGTCAAAAATTGGGCATTTTTGATTGAACAATAAAGGCCTCCAAATGTTATTTATTTCACTTCCCGTGGTGGAGAAACACTTTTAAAGGCCTCAGAGTGAGTAAATTGTCCATTTTCATTCACGTTTACCCATTCCACAAATTTTGCGTTCAGGGCCCCTGGAAGCATGAAAATCACTTTAAACATCTCATTTTATCTCTAAAAGTGATTATCCACGTACAAATTTAAATTTTAGTTCAAAGACGCAACATTTGAAAACGGCACATTTTTTTAGTTTCTGGAGCATGTCGTAAGGGGGAGTGGTTATCTCTTTCGTCAAAAATTGGGCATTTTTGATTGAACAATAAAGGCCTCCAAATGTTTTTTATTTCACTTCCCGAGGTGGATAAACACTTTTTAAGGCCTCAGAGTGAGTAAATTGGCCATTTTCATTCACGTTTACCCATTCCACAAATTTTGCGTTCAGGGCCCCTGGAAGCATGAAAATCACTTTAAACATCTCATTTGATCTCTAAAAGTGATTATCCACGTACAAATGTGAATTTTAGTTCAAAGACGCAACATTTGAAAACGGCGCATTTTTTTAGTTTCTGGAGCATGTCGTAAGGGGGGGGTGGTTATCTCTTTTGTCAAAAATCAGGCATTTTTGATTGAACAATAAAGGCCTCCAAATGTTATTTATTTCACTTCCCGTGGTGGAGAAACACTTTTTAAGGCCTCAGAGTGAGTAAATTGTCCCTTTTCATTCACGTTTACCCATTCCACAAATTTTGCGTTCATATCCCCTGGAAGCATGAAAATCACTTTAAACATCTCATTTTATCTCTAAAAGTGATTATCCACGTACAAATGTGAATTTTAGTTCAAAGACGCAACATTTGAAAACGGACCATTTTTTTAGTTTCTGAAGCATGTCGTAAGGGGGGGTGGTTATCTCTTTTGTCAAAAATTGGGCATTTTTGATTGAACAATAAAGGCCTAAAAATTTAATTTAATTCACTTCCTGTGGTGGAGAAACACTTTTTAAGGCCTCAGAGTGAGTAAATTGGCCATTTTCATTCACGTTTACCCATTCCAGAAATCTTGCGTTCAGGGCCCCTGGAAGCATGCACATCACTTTAAACATCTCATTTTATCTCTAAAAGTGATTATCCACGTACAAATGTGAATTTTAGTTCAAAGACGCAACATTTGAAAACGGACCATTTTTTTACTTTCTGAAGCACGTCGTAAGGGGGGTGGTTATCTCTTTCGTCAAAAATTGGGCATTTTTGATTGAACAATAAAGGCCACCAAATGTTATTTATTTCACTTCCCGTGGTGGAGAAACACTTTTTAAGGCCTCAGAGTGAGTAAATTGGCCATTTTCATTCACGTTTACCCATTCCACAAATTTTGCATTCACGGCCTCTAGAAGCATGAAAATCACTTTAAACATCTCATTTTATCTCTAAAAGTGATTATCCACGAACAAATGTGAATTTTAGTTCAAAGACGCAACATTTGAAAACGGACCATTTTTTTAGTTTCTGAAGCATGGCGTAAGGGGGGGTGGTTATCTCTTTTGTCAAAAATTGGGCATTTTTGATTGAACAATAAAGGCCTAAAAATGTAATTTAATTCACTTCCCGTGGTGGAGAAACACGTTTTAAGGCCTCAGAGTGAGTAAATTGGCCATTTTCATTCACGTTTACCCATTCCACAAATCTTGCGTTCAGGGCCCCTGGAAGCATGAAAATCACTTTAAACATCTCATTTTATCTCTAAAAGTGATTATCCACGTACAAATGTGAATTTTAGTTCAAAGACGCAACATTTGAAAACAGACCATTTTTTTAGTTTCTGAAGCATGTCGTAAGGGGAGGTAGTTATCTCTTTTGTCAAAAATTGGGCATTTTTGATTGAACAATAAAGGCCTAAAAATGTTATTTAATTCACTTCCCGTGGTGGAGAAACACTTTTTAAGGCCTCAGAGTGAGTAAATTGGCCCTTTTCATTCACGTTTACCCATTCCACAAATTTTGCGTTCATATCCCCTGGAAGCATGAAAATCACTTTAAACATCTCATTTTATCTCTAAAAGTGATTATCCACGTACAAATGTGAATTTTAGTTCAAAGACGCAACATTTGAAAACGGACCATTTTTTTTACTTTCTGAAGCATGTCGTAAGGGGGGGTGGTTATCTCTTTCGTCAAAAATTGGGCATTTTTGATTGAACAATAAAGGCCTCCAAATGTTATTTATTTCACTTCCCGTGGTGGAGAAACACTTTTTAAGGCCTCAGAGTGAGTAAATTGGCCATTTTCATTCACGTTTACCCATTCCACAAATTTTGCGTTCAGGGCCCCTGGAAGCATGAAAATCACTTCAAACATCTCATTTTATCTCTAAAAGTGATTATCCACGTACAAATGTGAATTTTAGTTCAAAGACGCAACATTTGAAAACGGCACATTTTTTTAGTTTCTGGAGCATGTCGTAAGGGGGGGTGGTTATCTCTTTTGTCAAAAATCAGGCATTTTTGATTGAACAATAAAGGCCTCCAAATGTTATTTATTTCACTTCCCGTGGTGGAGAAACACTTTTTAAGGCCTCAGAGTGAGTAAATTGGCCCTTTTCATTCACGTTTACCCATTCCACAAATTTTGCGTTCATATCCCCTGGAAGCATGAAAATCACTTTAAACATCTCATTTTATCTCTAAAAGTGATTATCCACGTACAAATGTAAATTTTAGTTCAAAGACGCAACATTTGAAAACGGACCATTTTTTTAGTTTCTGAAGCATGTCGTAAGGGGGGGTGGTTATCTCTTTTGTCAAAAATTGGGCATTTTTGATTGAACAATAAAGGCCTAAAAATGTAATTTAATTCACTTCCTGTGGTGGAGAAACACTTTTTAAGGCCTCAGAGTGAGTAAATTGGCCATTTTCATTCACGTTTACCCATTCCAGAAATTTTGCATTCAGGGCCCCTGGAAGCATGCAAATCACTTTAAACATCTCATTTTATCTCTAAAAGTGATTATCCACGTACAAATGTGAATTTTAGTTCAAAGACGCAACATTTGAAAACGGACCATTTTTTTAGTTTCTGAAGCATGTCGTAAGGCGGGGTGGTTATCTCTTTCGTCAAAAATTGGGCATTTTTGATTGAACAATAAAGGCCTCCAAATGTTATTTATTTCACTTCCCGTGGTGGAGAAACACTTTTTAAGGCCTCAGAGTGAATAAATTGGCCATTTTCATTCATGTTTACCCATTCCACAAATTTTGCGTTCAGGGCCCCTGGAAGCATGAAAATCACTTTAAACTTCTCATTTTATCTCTAAAAGTGATTATCCACGTACAAATGTGAATTTTAGTTCAAAGACGCAACATTTGAAAACGGACCATTTTTTTAGTTTCTGAAGCATGTCGTAAGGGGGGGTGGTTATCTCTTTTGTCAAAAATTGGGCATTTTTGATTGAACAATAAAGGCCTCCAAATGTTATTTATTTCACTTCCCGAGGTGGATAAACACTTTTTAAGGCCTCAGAGTGAGTAAATTGGCCATTTTCATTCACGTTTACCCATTCAACAAATTTTGCGTTCAGGGCCCCTGGAAGCATGAAAATCACTTTAAACATCTCATTTGATCTCTAAAAGTGATTATCCACGTACAAATGTGAATTTTAGTTCAAAGACGCAACATTTGAAAACGGCACATTTTTTTTGTTTCTGGAGCATGTCGTAAGGGGGGGTGGTTATCTCTTTTGTCAAAAATCAGGCATTTTTGATTGAACAATAAAAGCCTCCAAATGTTATTTATTTCACTTCCTGTGGTGGAGAAACACTTTTTAAGGCCTCAGAGTGAGTAAATTGGCCCTTTTCATTCACGTTTACCCATTCCACAAATTTTGCGTTCATATCCCCTGGAAGCATGAAAATCACTTTAAACATCTCATTTTATCTCTAAAAGTGATTATCCACGTACAAATGTGAATTTTAGTTCAAAGACGCAACATTTGAAAACGGACCATTTTTTTAGTTTCTGAAGCATGTCGTAAGGGGGGGTGGTTATCTCTTTTGTCAAAAATTGGGCATTTTTGATTGAACAATAAAGGCCTAAAAATGTAATTTAATTCACTTCCTGTGGTGGGGAAACACTTTTTAAGGCCTCAGAGTGAGTAAATTGGCCATTTTCATTCACGTTTACCCATTCCAGAAATCTTGCGTTCAGGGCCCCTGGAAGCATGCAAATCACTTTAAACATCTCATTTTATCTCTAAAAGTGATTATCCACGTACAAATGTGAATTTTAGTTCAAAGACGCCCATTTGAAAACGGCACATTTTTTTAGTTTCTTGAGCATGTCGTAAGGGGGGGTGGTTATCTCTTTCGTCAAAAATTGGGCATTTTTGATTGAACAATAAAGGCCTCCAAATGTTATTTATTTCACTTCCCGTGGTGGAGAAACACTTTTTAAGGCCTCAGAGTGAGTAAATTGGCCATTTTCATTCACGTTTACCCATTCCACAAATTTTGCGTTCAGGGTCCCTGGAAGCATGAAAATCACTTTAAACATCTCATTTTATCTCTAAAAGTGATTATCCACGAACAAATGTGAATTTTAGTTCAAAGACGCAACATTTGAAAACGGACCATTTTTTAGTTTCTGAAGCATGGCGTAAGGGGGGGTGGTTATCTCTTTTGTCAAAAATTGGGCATTTTTGATTGAACAATAAAGGCCTAAAAATGTTATTTAATTCACTTCCAGTGGTGGAGAAACACTTTTTAAGGCCTCAGAGTGAGTAAATTGGCCATTTTCATTCACGTTTACCCATTCCACAAATCTTGCGTTCAGGGCCCCTGGAAGCATGAAAATCACTTTAAACATCTCATTTTATCTCTAAAAGTGATTATCCACGTACAAATGTGAATTTTAGTTCAAAGACGCAACATTTGAAAACGGACCATTTTTTTAGTTTCTGAAGCATGTCGTAAGGGGGGGTAGTTATCTCTTTTGTCAAAAATTGGGCATTTTTGATTGAACAATAAAGGCCTAAAAATGTAATTTAATTCACTTCCCGTGGTGGAGAAACACTTTTTAAGGCCTCAGAGTGAGTAAATTGGCCATTTTCATTCACGTTTACCCATTCCACAAATCTTGCGTTCAGGGCCCCTGGAAGCATGAAAATCACTTTAAACATCTCATTTTATCTCTAAAAGTGATTATCCACGTACAAATGTGAATTTTAGTTCAAAGACGCAACATTTGAAAACAGACCATTTTTTTAGATTCTGAAGAATGTCGTAAGGGGGGTGGTTATCTCTTTTGTCAAAAATTGGGCATTTTTGATTGAACAATAAAGGCCTAAAAATGTTATTTAATTCACTTCCCGTGGTGGAGAAACACTTTTTAAGGCCTCAGAGTGAGTAAATTGGCCCTTTTCATTCACGTTTACCCATTCCACCAATTTTGCGTTCATATCCCCTGGAAGCATGAAAATCACTTTAAACATCTCATTTTATCTCTAAAAGTGATTATCCACGTACAAATGTGAATTTTAGTTCAAAGACGCAACATTTGAAAACGGACCATTTTTTTAGTTTCTGAAGCATGTCGTAAGGGGGGGTGGTTATCTCTTTCGTCAAAAATTGGGCATTTTTGATTGAACAATGAAGGCCTAAAAATGTTATTTATTTCACTTCCCGTGGTGGAGAAACACTTTTTAAGGCCTCAGAGTGAGTAAATTGGCCCTTTTCATTCACGTTTACCCATTCCACAAATGTTGCGTTCATATCCCCTGGAAGCATGAAAATCACTTTAAACATCTCATTTTATCTCTAAAAGTGATTATCCACGTACAAATGTGAATTTTAGTTCAAAGACGCAACATTTGAAAACGGACCATTTTTTTAGTTTCTGAAGCATGTCGTAAGGGGGGGTGGTTATCTCTTTTGTCAAAAATTGGGCATTTTTGATTGAACAATAAAGGCCTAAAAATGTAATTTAATTCACTTCCTGTGGTGGAGAAACACTTTTTAAGGCCTCAGAGTGAGTAAATTGGCCATTTTCATTCACGTTTACCCATTCCAGAAATCTTGCGTTCAGGGCCCCTGGAAGCATGCAAATCACTTTAAAGATCTCATTTTATCTCTAAAAGTGATTATCCACGTACAAATGTGAATTTTAGTTCAAAGACGCAACATTTGAAGACGGACCATTTTTTTAGTTTCTGAAACATGTCGTAAGGGGGGGTGGTTATCTCTTTCGTCAAAAATTGGGCATTTTTGATTGAACAATAAAGGCCTCCAAATGTTATTTATTTCACTTCCCGTGGTGGAGAAACACTTTTTAAGGCCTCAGAGTGAATAAATTGGCCATTTTCATTCACGTTTACCCATTCCACAAATTTTGCGTTCAGGGCCCCTGGAAGCATGAAAATCACTTTAAACATCTCATTTTATCTCTAAAAGTGATTATCCACGTACAAATGTGAATTTTAGTTCAAAGACGCAACATTTGAAAACGGACCATTTTTTTAGTTTCTGAAGCATGTCGTAAGGGGGGGTGGTTATCTCTTTTGTCAAAAATTGGGCATTTTTGATTGAACAATAAAGGCCTCCAAATGTTATTTATTTCACTTCCCGAGGTGGATAAACACTTTTTAAGGCCTCAGAGTGAGTAACTTGGCCATTTTCATTCACGTTTACCCATTCCTTAAATTTTGCGTTCAGGGCCCCTGGAAGCATGAAAATCAATTTAAACATCTCATTTGATCTCTAAAAGTGATTATCCACGTACAAATGTGAATTTTAGTTCAAAGACGCAACATTTGAAAACGGCACATTTTTTTAGTTTCTGGAGCATGTCGTAAGGGGGGGTGGTTATCTCTTTTGTCAAAAATCAGGCATTTTTGATTGAACAATAAAGGCCTCCAAATGTTATTTATTTCACTTCCCGTGGTGGAGAAACACTTTTTAAGGTCTCAGAGTGAGTAAATTGGCCCTTTTCATTCACGTTTACCCATTCCACAAATTTTGCGTTCATATCCCCTGGAAGCATGAAAATCACTTTAAACATCTCATTTTATCTTTAAAAGTGATTATCCACGTACAAATGTGAATTTTAGTACAAAGACGCAACATTTGAAAACGGACCATTTTTTTAGTTTCTGAAGCATGTCGTAAGGGGGGGTGGTTATCTCTTTTGTCAAAAATTGGGCATTTTTGATTGAACAATAAAGGCCTAAAAATGTTATTTATTTCACTTCCTGTGGTGGAGAAACACTTTTTAAGGCCTCAGAGTGAGTAAATTGGCCATTTTCATTCACGTTTACCCATTCCAGAAATCTTGCGTTCAGGGCCCCTGGAAGCATGCAAATCACTTTAAACATCTCATTTGATCTCTAAAAGTGATTATCCACGTACAAATGTGAATTTTAGTTCAAAGACGCAACATTTGAAAACGGACCATTTTTTTACTTTCTGAAGCATGTCGTAAGGGGGGGTGGTTATCTCTTTCGTCAAAAATTGGACATTTTTGATTGAACAATAAAGGCCTCCAAATGTTATTTATTTCACTTCCCGTGGTGGAGAAACACTTTTTAAGGCCTCAGAGTGAGTAAATTGGCCATTTTCATTCACGTTTACCCATTCCACAAATTTTGCGTTCACGGCCTCTGGAAGCATGAAAATCACTTTAAACATCTCATTTTATCTCTAAAAGTGATTATCCACGAACAAATGTGAATTTTAGTTCAAAGACGCAACATTTGAAAACGGACCATTTTTTTTGTTTCTGAAGCATGGCGTAAGGGGGGGTGGTTATCTCTTTTGTCAAAAAATGGGCATTTTTGATTGAACAATAAAGGCCTAAAAATGTTATTTAATTCACTTCCAGTGGTGGAGAAACACTTTTTAAGGCCTCAGAGTGAGTAAATTGGCCATTTTCATTCACGTTTACCCATTCCACAAAGCTTGCGTTCAGGGCCCCTGGAAGCATGAAAATCACTTTAAACATCTCATTTTATCTCTAAAAGTGATTATCCACGTACAAATGTGAATTTTAGTTCAAAGACGCAACATTTGAAAACGGACCATTTTTTTAGTTTCTGAAGCATGTCGTAAGGGGGGTGGTTATCTCTTTCGTCAAAAATTGGGCATTTTTGATTGAACAATAAAGGCCTCCAAATGTTATTTATTTCACTTCCTGAGGTGGATAAACACTTTTTAAGGCCTCAGAGTGAGTAAATTGGCCATTTTCATTCACGTTTACCCATTCCACAAATTTTGCGTTCAGGGCCCCTGGAAGCACGAAAATCACTTAAAACATCTCATTTTATCTCTAAAAGTGATTATCCACGAACAAATGTGAATTTTAGTTCAAAGACGCAACATTTGAAAACGGACCATTTTTTTAGTTTCTGAAGCATTGCGTAAGGGGGGGTGGTTATCTCTTTTGTCAAAAATTGGGCATTTTTGATTGAACAATAAAGGCCTAAAAATGTTATGTAATTCACTTCCAGTGGTGGAGAAACACTTTTTACGGCCTCAGAGTGAGTAAATTGGCCATTTTCATTCACGTTTACCCATTCCACAAATCTTGCGTTCAGGGCCCTTGGAAGCATGAAAATCACTTTAAACATCTCATTTTATCTCTAAAAGTGATTATCCACGTACAAATGTGAATTTTAGTTCAAAGACGCAACATTTGAAAACGGACCATTTTTTTAGTTTCTGAAGCATGTCGTAAGGGGGGGTGGTTATCTCTTTCGTCAAAAATTGGGCATTTTTGATTGAACAATAAAGGCCTCCAAATGTTATTTATTTCACTTCCCGTGGTGGAGAAACACTTTTAAAGGCCTCAGAGTGAGTAAATTGTCCATTTTCATTCACGTTTACCCATTCCACAAATTTTGCGTTCAGGGCCCCTGGAAGCATGAAAATCACTTTAAACATCTCATTTTATCTCTAAAAGTGATTATCCACGTACAAATTTAAATTTTAGTTCAAAGACGCAACATTTGAAAACGGCACATTTTTTTAGTTTCTGGAGCATGTCGTAAGGGGGGGTGGTTATCTCTTTCGTCAAAAATTGGGCATTTTTGATTGAACAATAAAGGCCTCCAAATGTTTTTTATTTCACTTCCCGAGGTGGATAAACACTTTTTAAGGCCTCAGAGTGAGTAAATTGGCCATTTTCATTCACGTTTACCCATTCCACAAATTTTGCGTTCAGGGCCCCTGGAAGCATGAAAATCACTTTAAACATCTCATTTGATCTCTAAAAGTGATTATCCACGTACAAATGTGAATTTTAGTTCAAAGACGCAACATTTGAAAACGGCACATTTTTTTAGTTTCTGGAGCATGTCGTAAGGGGGGGGTGGTTATCTCTTTTGTCAAAAATCAGGCATTTTTGATTGAACAATAAAGGCCTCCAAATGTTATTTATTTCACTTCCCGTGGTGGAGAAACACTTTTTAAGGCCTCAGAGTGAGTAAATTGTCCCTTTTCATTCACGTTTACCCATTCCACAAATTTTGCGTTCATATCCCCTGGAAGCATGAAAATCACTTTAAACATCTCATTTTATCTCTAAAAGTGATTATCCACGTACAAATGTGAATTTTAGTTCAAAGACGCAACATTTGAAAACGGACCATTTTTTTAGTTTCTGAAGCATGTCGTAAGGGGGGGTGGTTATCTCTTTTGTCAAAAATTGGGCATTTTTGATTGAACAATAAAGGCCTAAAAATTTAATTTAATTCACTTCCTGTGGTGGAGAAACACTTTTTAAGGCCTCAGAGTGAGTAAATTGGCCATTTTCATTCACGTTTACCCATTCCAGAAATCTTGCGTTCAGGGCCCCTGGAAGCATGCACATCACTTTAAACATCTCATTTTATCTCTAAAAGTGATTATCCACGTACAAATGTGAATTTTAGTTCAAAGACGCAACATTTGAAAACGGACCATTTTTTTACTTTCTGAAGCACGTCGTAAGGGGGGTGGTTATCTCTTTCGTCAAAAATTGGGCATTTTTGATTGAACAATAAAGGCCACCAAATGTTATTTATTTCACTTCCCGTGGTGGAGAAACACTTTTTAAGGCCTCAGAGTGAGTAAATTGGCCATTTTCATTCACGTTTACCCATTCCACAAATTTTGCATTCACGGCCTCTAGAAGCATGAAAATCACTTTAAACATCTCATTTTATCTCTAAAAGTGATTATCCACGAACAAATGTGAATTTTAGTTCAAAGACGCAACATTTGAAAACGGACCATTTTTTTAGTTTCTGAAGCATGGCGTAAGGGGGGGTGGTTATCTCTTTTGTCAAAAATTGGGCATTTTTGATTGAACAATAAAGGCCTAAAAATGTAATTTAATTCACTTCCCGTGGTGGAGAAACACGTTTTAAGGCCTCAGAGTGAGTAAATTGGCCATTTTCATTCACGTTTACCCATTCCACAAATCTTGCGTTCAGGGCCCCTGGAAGCATGAAAATCACTTTAAACATCTCATTTTATCTCTAAAAGTGATTATCCACGTACAAATGTGAATTTTAGTTCAAAGACGCAACATTTGAAAACAGACCATTTTTTTAGTTTCTGAAGCATGTCGTAAGGGGAGGTAGTTATCTCTTTTGTCAAAAATTGGGCATTTTTGATTGAACAATAAAGGCCTAAAAATGTTATTTAATTCACTTCCCGTGGTGGAGAAACACTTTTTAAGGCCTCAGAGTGAGTAAATTGGCCCTTTTCATTCACGTTTACCCATTCCACAAATTTTGCGTTCATATCCCCTGGAAGCATGAAAATCACTTTAAACATCTCATTTTATCTCTAAAAGTGATTATCCACGTACAAATGTGAATTTTAGTTCAAAGACGCAACATTTGAAAACGGACCATTTTTTTACTTTCTGAAGCATGTCGTAAGGGGGGGTGGTTATCTCTTTCGTCAAAAATTGGGCATTTTTGATTGAACAATAAAGGCCTCCAAATGTTATTTATTTCACTTCCCGTGGTGGAGAAACACTTTTTAAGGCCTCAGAGTGAGTAAATTGGCCATTTTCATTCACGTTTACCCATTCCACAAATTTTGCGTTCAGGGCCCCTGGAAGCATGAAAATCACTTCAAACATCTCATTTTATCTCTAAAAGTGATTATCCACGTACAAATGTGAATTTTAGTTCAAAGACGCAACATTTGAAAACGGCACATTTTTTTAGTTTCTGGAGCATGTCGTAAGGGGGGGTGGTTATCTCTTTTGTCAAAAATCAGGCATTTTTGATTGAACAATAAAGGCCTCCAAATGTTATTTATTTCACTTCCCGTGGTGGAGAAACACTTTTTAAGGCCTCAGAGTGAGTAAATTGGCCCTTTTCATTCACGTTTACCCATTCCACAAATTTTGCGTTCATATCCCCTGGAAGCATGAAAATCACTTTAAACATCTCATTTTATCTCTAAAAGTGATTATCCACGTACAAATGTGAATTTTAGTTCAAAGACGCAACATTTGAAAACGGACCATTTTTTTAGTTTCTGAAGCATGTCGTAAGGGGGGGTGGTTATCTCTTTTGTCAAAAATTGGGCATTTTTGATTGAACAATAAAGGCCTAAAAATGTAATTTAATTCACTTCCTGTGGTGGAGAAACACTTTTTAAGGCCTCAGAGTGAGTAAATTGGCCATTTTCATTCACGTTTACCCATTCCAGAAATTTTGCATTCAGGGCCCCTGGAAGCATGCAAATCACTTTAAACATCTCATTTTATCTCTAAAAGTGATTATCCACGTACAAATGTGAATTTTAGTTCAAAGACGCAACATTTGAAAACGGACCATTTTTTTAGTTTCTGAAGCATGTCGTAAGGCGGGGTGGTTATCTCTTTCGTCAAAAATTGGGCATTTTTGATTGAACAATAAAGGCCTCCAAATGTTATTTATTTCACTTCCCGTGGTGGAGAAACACTTTTTAAGGCCTCAGAGTGAATAAATTGGCCATTTTCATTCATGTTTACCCATTCCACAAATTTTGCGTTCAGGGCCCCTGGAAGCATGAAAATCACTTTAAACTTCTCATTTTATCTCTAAAAGTGATTATCCACGTACAAATGTGAATTTTAGTTCAAAGACGCAACATTTGAAAACGGACCATTTTTTTAGTTTCTGAAGCATGTCGTAAGGGGGGGTGGTTATCTCTTTTGTCAAAAATTGGGCATTTTTGATTGAACAATAAAGGCCTCCAAATGTTATTTATTTCACTTCCCGAGGTGGATAAACACTTTTTAAGGCCTCAGAGTGAGTAAATTGGCCATTTTCATTCACGTTTACCCATTCAACAAATTTTGCGTTCAGGGCCCCTGGAAGCATGAAAATCACTTTAAACATCTCATTTGGTCTCTAAAAGTGATTATCCACGTACAAATGTGAATTTTAGTTCAAAGACGCAACATTTGAAAACGGCACATTTTTTTTGTTTCTGGAGCATGTCGTAAGGGGGGGTGGTTATCTCTTTTGTCAAAAATCAGGCATTTTTGATTGAACAATAAAAGCCTCCAAATGTTATTTATTTCACTTCCCGTGGTGGAGAAACACTTTTTAAGGCCTCAGAGTGAGTAAATTGGCCCTTTTCATTCACGTTTACCCATTCCACAAATTTTGCGTTCATATCCCCTGGAAGCATGAAAATCACTTTAAACATCTCATTTTATCTCTAAAAGTGATTATCCACGTACAAATGTGAATTTTAGTTCAAAGACGCAACATTTGAAAACGGACCATTTTTTTAGTTTCTGAAGCATGTCGTAAGGGGGGGTGGTTATCTCTTTTGTCAAAAATTGGGCATTTTTGATTGAACAATAAAGGCCTAAAAATGTAATTTAATTCACTTCCTGTGGTGGGGAAACACTTTTTAAGGCCTCAGAGTGAGTAAATTGGCCATTTTCATTCACGTTTACCCATTCCAGAAATCTTGCGTTCAGGGCCCCTGGAAGCATGCAAATCACTTTAAACATCTCATTTTATCTCTAAAAGTGATTATCCACGTACAAATGTGAATTTTAGTTCAAAGACGCCCATTTGAAAACGGCACATTTTTTTAGTTTCTTGAGCATGTCGTAAGGGGGGGTGGTTATCTCTTTCGTCAAAAATTGGGCATTTTTGATTGAACAATAAAGGCCTCCAAATGTTATTTATTTCACTTCCCGTGGTGGAGAAACACTTTTTAAGGCCTCAGAGTGAGTAAATTGGCCATTTTCATTCACGTTTACCCATTCCACAAATTTTGCGTTCAGGGCCCCTGGAAGCATGAAAATCACTTTAAACATCTCATTTTATCTCTAAAAGTGATTATCCACGAACAAATGTGAATTTTAGTTCAAAGACGCAACATTTGAAAACGGACCATTTTTTAGTTTCTGAAGCATGGCGTAAGGGGGGGTGGTTATCTCTTTTGTCAAAAATTGGGCATTTTTGATTGAACAATAAAGGCCTAAAAATGTTATTTAATTCACTTCCAGTGGTGGAGAAACACTTTTTAAGGCCTCAGAGTGAGTAAATTGGCCATTTTCATTCACGTTTACCCATTCCACAAATCTTGCGTTCAGGGCCCCTGGAAGCATGAAAATCACTTTAAACATCTCATTTTATCTCTAAAAGTGATTATCCACGTACAAATGTGAATTTTAGTTCAAAGACGCAACATTTGAAAACGGACCATTTTTTTAGTTTCTGAAGCATGTCGTAAGGGGGGGTGGTTATCTCTTTTGTCAAAAATTGGGCATTTTTGATTGAACAATAAAGGCCTAAAAATGTAATTTAATTCACTTCCCGTGGTGGAGAAACACTTTTTAAGGCCTCAGAGTGAGTAAATTGGCCATTTTCATTCACGTTTACCCATTCCACAAATCTTGCGTTCAGGGCCCCTGGAAGCATGAAAATCACTTTAAACATCTCATTTTATCTCTAAAAGTGATTATCCACGTACAAATGTGAATTTTAGTTCAAAGACGCAACATTTGAAAACAGACCATTTTTTTAGATTCTGAAGCATGTCGTAAGGGGGGTGGTTATCTCTTTTGTCAAAAATTGGGCATTTTTGATTGAACAATAAAGGCCTAAAAATGTTATTTAATTCACTTCCCGTGGTGGAGAAACACTTTTTAAGGCCTCAGAGTGAGTAAATTGGCCCTTTTCATTCACGTTTACCCATTCCACCAATTTTGCGTTCATATCCCCTGGAAGCATGAAAATCACTTTAAACATCTCATTTTATCTCTAAAAGTGATTATCCACGTACAAATGTGAATTTTAGTTCAAAGACGCAACATTTGAAAACGGACCATTTTTTTAGTTTCTGAAGCATGTCGTAAGGGGGGGTGGTTATCTCTTTCGTCAAAAATTGGGCATTTTTGATTGAACAATGAAGGCCTAAAAATGTTATTTATTTCACTTCCCGTGGTGGAGAAACACTTTTTAAGGCCTCAGAGTGAGTAAATTGGCCCTTTTCATTCACGTTTACCCATTCCACAAATTTTGCGTTCATATCCCCTGGAAGCATGAAAATCACTTTAAACATCTCATTTTATCTCTAAAAGTGATTATCCACGTACAAATGTGAATTTTAGTTCAAAGACGCAACATTTGAAAACGGACCATTTTTTTAGTTTCTGAAGCATGTCGTAAGGGGGGGTGGTTATCTCTTTCGTCAAAAATTGGGCATTTTTGATTGAACAATGAAGGCCTAAAAATGTTATTTATTTCACTTCCCGTGGTGGAGAAACACTTTTTAAGGCCTCAGAGTGAGTAAATTGGCCCTTTTCATTCACGTTTACCCATTCCACAAATTTTGCGTTCATATCCCCTGGAAGCATGAAAATCACTTTAAACATCTCATTTTATCTCTAAAAGTGATTATCCACGTACAAATGTGAATTTTAGTTCAAAGACGCAACATTTGAAAACGGACCATTTTTTTAGTTTCTGAAGCATGTCGTAAGGGGGGGTGGTTATCTCTTTTGTCAAAAATTGGGCATTTTTGATTGAACAATAAAGGCCTAAAAATGTAATTTAATTCACTTCCTGTGGTGGAGAAACACTTTTTAAGGCCTCAGAGTGAGTAAATTGGCCATTTTCATTCACGTTTACCCATTCCAGAAATCTTGCGTTCAGGGCCCCTGGAAGCATGCAAATCACTTTAAACATCTCATTTTATCTCTAAAAGTGATTATCCACGTACAAATGTGAATTTTAGTTCAAAGACGCAACATTTGAAAACGGACCATTTTTTTAGTTTCTGAAACATGTCGTAAGGGGGGGTGGTTATCTCTTTCGTCAAAAATTGGGCATTTTTGATTGAACAATAAAGGCCTCCAAATGTTATTTATTTCACTTCCCGTGGTGGAGAAACACTTTTTAAGGCCTCAGAGTGAATAAATTGGCCATTTTCATTCACGTTTACCCATTCCACAAATTTTGCGTTCAGGGCCCCTGGAAGCATGAAAATCACTTTAAACATCTCATTTTATCTCTAAAAGTGATTATCCACGTACAAATGTGAATTTTAGTTCAAAGACGCAACATTTGAAAACGGACCATTTTTTTAGTTTCTGAAGCATGTCGTAAGGGGGGGTGGTTATCTCTTTTGTCAAAAATTGGGCATTTTTGATTGAACAATAAAGGCCTCCAAATGTTATTTATTTCACTTCCCGAGGTGGATAAACACTTTTTAAGGCCTCAGAGTGAGTAACTTGGCCATTTTCATTCACGTTTACCCATTCCTTAAATTTTGCGTTCAGGGCCCCTGGAAGCATGAAAATCAATTTAAACATCTCATTTGATCTCTAAAAGTGATTATCCACGTACAAATGTGAATTTTAGTTCAAAGACGCAACATTTGAAAACGGCACATTTTTTTAGTTTCTGGAGCATGTCGTAAGGGGGGGTGGTTATCTCTTTTGTCAAAAATCAGGCATTTTTGATTGAACAATAAAGGCCTCCAAATGTTATTTATTTCACTTCCCGTGGTGGAGAAACACTTTTTAAGGTCTCAGAGTGAGTAAATTGGCCCTTTTCATTCACGTTTACCCATTCCACAAATTTTGCGTTCATATCCCCTGGAAGCATGAAAATCACTTTAAACATCTCATTTTATCTTTAAAAGTGATTATCCACGTACAAATATGAATTTTAGTACAAAGACGCAACATTTGAAAACGGACCATTTTTTTAGTTTCTGAAGCATGTCGTAAGGGGGGGTGGTTATCTCTTTTGTCAAAAATTGGGCATTTTTGATTGAACAATAAAGGCCTAAAAATGGTTTTTATTTCACTTCCTGTGGTGGAGAAACACTTTTTAAGGCCTCAGAGTGAGTAAATTGGCCATTTTCATTCACGTTTACCCATTCCAGAAATCTTGCGTTCAGGGCCCCTGGAAGCATGCAAATCACTTTAAACATCTCATTTGATCTCTAAAAGTGATTATCCACGTACAAATGTGAATTTTAGTTCAAAGACGCAACATTTGAAAACGGACCATTTTTTTACTTTCTGAAGCATGTCGTAAGGGGGGGTGGTTATCTCTTTCGTCAAAAATTGGGCATTTTTGATTGAACAATAAAGGCCTCCAAATGTTATTTATTTCACTTCCCGTGGTGGAGAAACACTTTTTAAGGCCTCAGAGTGAGTAAATTGGCCATTTTCATTCACGTTTACCCATTCCACAAATTTTGCGTTCACGGCCTCTGGAAGCATGAAAATCACTTTAAACATCTCATTTTATCTCTAAAAGTGATTATCCACGAACAAATGTGAATTTTAGTTCAAAGACGCAACATTTGAAAACGGACCATTTTTTTTGTTTCTGAAGCATGGCGTAAGGGGGGGTGGTTATCTATTTTGTCAAAAAATGGGCATTTTTGATTGAACAATAAAGGCCTAAAAATGTTATTTAATTCACTTCCAGTGGTGGAGAAACACTTTTTAAGGCCTCAGAGTGAGTAAATTGGCCATTTTCATTCACGTTTACCCATTCCACAAAGCTTGCGTTCAGGGCCCCTGGAAGCATGAAAATCACTTTAAACATCTCATTTTATCTCTAAAAGTGATTATCCACGTACAAATGTGAATTTTAGTTCAAAGACGCAACATTTGAAAACGGACCATTTTTTTAGTTTCTGAAGCATGTCGTAAGGGGGGTGGTTATCTCTTTCGTCAAAAATTGGGCATTTTTGATTGAACAATAAAGGCCTCCAAATGTTATTTATTTCACTTCCTGAGGTGGATAAACACTTTTTAAGGCCTCAGAGTGAGTAAATTGGCCATTTTCATTCACGTTTACCCATTCCACAAATTTTGCGTTCAGGGCCCCTGGAAGCACGAAAATCACTTAAAACATCTCATTTTATCTCTAAAAGTGATTATCCACGAACAAATGTGAATTTTAGTTCAAAGACGCAACATTTGAAAACGGACCATTTTTTTAGTTTCTGAAGCATTGCGTAAGGGGGGGTGGTTATCTCTTTTGTCAAAAATTGGGCATTTTTGATTGAACAATAAAGGCCTAAAAATGTTATGTAATTCACTTCCAGTGGTGGAGAAACACTTTTTACGGCCTCAGAGTGAGTAAATTGGCCATTTTCATTCACGTTTACCCATTCCACAAATCTTGCGTTCAGGGCCCTTGGAAGCATGAAAATCACTTTAAACATCTCATTTTATCTCTAAAAGTGATTATCCACGTACAAATGTGAATTTTAGTTCAAAGACGCAACATTTGAAAACGGACCATTTTTTTAGTTTCTGAAGCATGTCGTAAGGGGGGGTGGTTATCTCTTTCGTCAAAAATTGGGCATTTTTGATTGAACAATAAAGGCCTCCAAATGTTATTTATTTCACTTCCCGTGGTGGAGAAACACTTTTAAAGGCCTCAGAGTGAGTAAATTGTCCATTTTCATTCACGTTTACCCATTCCACAAATTTTGCGTTCAGGGCCCCTGGAAGCATGAAAATCACTTTAAACATCTCATTTTATCTCTAAAAGTGATTATCCACGTACAAATTTAAATTTTAGTTCAAAGACGCAACATTTGAAAACGGCACATTTTTTTAGTTTCTGGAGCATGTCGTAAGGGGGGGTGGTTATCTCTTTCGTCAAAAATTGGGCATTTTTGATTGAACAATAAAGGCCTCCAAATGTTTTTTATTTCACTTCCCGAGGTGGATAAACACTTTTTAAGGCCTCAGAGTGAGTAAATTGGCCATTTTCATTCACGTTTACCCATTCCACAAATTTTGCGTTCAGGGCCCCTGGAAGCATGAAAATCACTTTAAACATCTCATTTGATCTCTAAAAGTGATTATCCACGTACAAATGTGAATTTTAGTTCAAAGACGCAACATTTGAAAACGGCACATTTTTTTAGTTTCTGGAGCATGTCGTAAGGGGGGGGTGGTTATCTCTTTTGTCAAAAATCAGGCATTTTTGATTGAACAATAAAGGCCTCCAAATGTTATTTATTTCACTTCCCGTGGTGGAGAAACACTTTTTAAGGCCTCAGAGTGAGTAAATTGTCCCTTTTCATTCACGTTTACCCATTCCACAAATTTTGCGTTCATATCCCCTGGAAGCATGAAAATCACTTTAAACATCTCATTTTATCTCTAAAAGTGATTATCCACGTACAAATGTGAATTTTAGTTCAAAGACGCAACATTTGAAAACGGACCATTTTTTTAGTTTCTGAAGCATGTCGTAAGGGGGGGTGGTTATCTCTTTTGTCAAAAATTGGGCATTTTTGATTGAACAATAAAGGCCTAAAAATTTAATTTAATTCACTTCCTGTGGTGGAGAAACACTTTTTAAGGCCTCAGAGTGAGTAAATTGGCCATTTTCATTCACGTTTACCCATTCCAGAAATCTTGCGTTCAGGGCCCCTGGAAGCATGCACATCACTTTAAACATCTCATTTTATCTCTAAAAGTGATTATCCACGTACAAATGTGAATTTTAGTTCAAAGACGCAACATTTGAAAACGGACCATTTTTTTACTTTCTGAAGCACGTCGTAAGGGGGGTGGTTATCTCTTTCGTCAAAAATTGGGCATTTTTGATTGAACAATAAAGGCCACCAAATGTTATTTATTTCACTTCCCGTGGTGGAGAAACACTTTTTAAGGCCTCAGAGTGAGTAAATTGGCCATTTTCATTCACGTTTACCCATTCCACAAATTTTGCATTCACGGCCTCTAGAAGCATGAAAATCACTTTAAACATCTCATTTTATCTCTAAAAGTGATTATCCACGAACAAATGTGAATTTTAGTTCAAAGACGCAACATTTGAAAACGGACCATTTTTTTAGTTTCTGAAGCATGGCGTAAGGGGGGGTGGTTATCTCTTTTGTCAAAAATTGGGCATTTTTGATTGAACAATAAAGGCCTAAAAATGTAATTTAATTCACTTCCCGTGGTGGAGAAACACGTTTTAAGGCCTCAGAGTGAGTAAATTGGCCATTTTCATTCACGTTTACCCATTCCACAAATCTTGCGTTCAGGGCCCCTGGAAGCATGAAAATCACTTTAAACATCTCATTTTATCTCTAAAAGTGATTATCCACGTACAAATGTGAATTTTAGTTCAAAGACGCAACATTTGAAAACAGACCATTTTTTTAGTTTCTGAAGCATGTCGTAAGGGGAGGTAGTTATCTCTTTTGTCAAAAATTGGGCATTTTTGATTGAACAATAAAGGCCTAAAAATGTTATTTAATTCACTTCCCGTGGTGGAGAAACACTGTTTAAGGCCTCAGAGTGAGTAAATTGGCCCTTTTCATTCACGTTTACCCATTCCACAAATTTTGCGTTCATATCCCCTGGAAGCATGAAAATCACTTTAAACATCTCATTTTATCTCTAAAAGTGATTATCCACGTACAAATGTGAATTTTAGTTCAAAGACGCAACATTTGAAAACGGACCATTTTTTTACTTTCTGAAGCATGTCGTAAGGGGGGGTGGTTATCTCTTTCGTCAAAAATTGGGCATTTTTGATTGAACAATAAAGGCCTCCAAATGTTATTTATTTCACTTCCCGTGGTGGAGAAACACTTTTTAAGGCCTCAGAGTGAGTAAATTGGCCATTTTCATTCACGTTTACCCATTCCACAAATTTTGCGTTCAGGGCCCCTGGAAGCATGAAAATCACTTCAAACATCTCATTTTATCTCTAAAAGTGATTATCCACGTACAAATGTGAATTTTAGTTCAAAGACGCAACATTTGAAAACGGCACATTTTTTTAGTTTCTGGAGCATGTCGTAAGGGGGGGTGGTTATCTCTTTTGTCAAAAATCAGGCATTTTTGATTGAACAATAAAGGCCTCCAAATGTTATTTATTTCACTTCCCGTGGTGGAGAAACACTTTTTAAGGCCTCAGAGTGAGTAAATTGGCCCTTTTCATTCACGTTTACCCATTCCACAAATTTTGCGTTCATATCCCCTGGAAGCATGAAAATCACTTTAAACATCTCATTTTATCTCTAAAAGTGATTATCCACGTACAAATGTGAATTTTAGTTCAAAGACGCAACATTTGAAAACGGACCATTTTTTTAGTTTCTGAAGCATGTCGTAAGGGGGGGTGGTTATCTCTTTTGTCAAAAATTGGGCATTTTTGATTGAACAATAAAGGCCTAAAAATGTAATTTAATTCACTTCCTGTGGTGGAGAAACACTTTTTAAGGCCTCAGAGTGAGTAAATTGGCCATTTTCATTCACGTTTACCCATTCCAGAAATTTTGCATTCAGGGCCCCTGGAAGCATGCAAATCACTTTAAACATCTCATTTTATCTCTAAAAGTGATTATCCACGTACAAATGTGAATTTTAGTTCAAAGACGCAACATTTGAAAACGGACCATTTTTTTAGTTTCTGAAGCATGTCGTAAGGCGGGGTGGTTATCTCTTTCGTCAAAAATTGGGCATTTTTGATTGAACAATAAAGGCCTCCAAATGTTATTTATTTCACTTCCCGTGGTGGAGAAACACTTTTTAAGGCCTCAGAGTGAATAAATTGGCCATTTTCATTCATGTTTACCCATTCCACAAATTTTGCGTTCAGGGCCCCTGGAAGCATGAAAATCACTTTAAACTTCTCATTTTATCTCTAAAAGTGATTATCCACGTACAAATGTGAATTTTAGTTCAAAGACGCAACATTTGAAAACGGACCATTTTTTTAGTTTCTGAAGCATGTCGTAAGGGGGGGTGGTTATCTCTTTTGTCAAAAATTGGGCATTTTTGATTGAACAATAAAGGCCTCCAAATGTTATTTATTTCACTTCCCGAGGTGGATAAACACTTTTTAAGGCCTCAGAGTGAGTAAATTGGCCATTTTCATTCACGTTTACCCATTCAACAAATTTTGCGTTCAGGGCCCCTGGAAGCATGAAAATCACTTTAAACATCTCATTTGGTCTCTAAAAGTGATTATCCACGTACAAATGTGAATTTTAGTTCAAAGACGCAACATTTGAAAACGGCACATTTTTTTTGTTTCTGGAGCATGTCGTAAGGGGGGGTGGTTATCTCTTTTGTCAAAAATCAGGCATTTTTGATTGAACAATAAAAGCCTCCAAATGTTATTTATTTCACTTCCCGTGGTGGAGAAACACTTTTTAAGGCCTCAGAGTGAGTAAATTGGCCCTTTTCATTCACGTTTACCCATTCCACAAATTTTGCGTTCATATCCCCTGGAAGCATGAAAATCACTTTAAACATCTCATTTTATCTCTAAAAGTGATTATCCACGTACAAATGTGAATTTTAGTTCAAAGACGCAACATTTGAAAACGGACCATTTTTTTAGTTTCTGAAGCATGTCGTAAGGGGGGGTGGTTATCTCTTTTGTCAAAAATTGGGCATTTTTGATTGAACAATAAAGGCCTAAAAATGTAATTTAATTCACTTCCTGTGGTGGGGAAACACTTTTTAAGGCCTCAGAGTGAGTAAATTGGCCATTTTCATTCACGTTTACCCATTCCAGAAATCTTGCGTTCAGGGCCCCTGGAAGCATGCAAATCACTTTAAACATCTCATTTTATCTCTAAAAGTGATTATCCACGTACAAATGTGAATTTTAGTTCAAAGACGCCCATTTGAAAACGGCACATATTTTTAGTTTCTTGAGCATGTCGTAAGGGGGGGTGGTTATCTCTTTCGTCAAAAATTGGGCATTTTTGATTGAACAATAAAGGCCTCCAAATGTTATTTATTTCACTTCCCGTGGTGGAGAAACACTTTTTAAGGCCTCAGAGTGAGTAAATTGGCCATTTTCATTCACGTTTACCCATTCCACAAATTTTGCGTTCAGGGCCCCTGGAAGCATGAAAATCACTTTAAACATCTCATTTTATCTCTAAAAGTGATTATCCACGAACAAATGTGAATTTTAGTTCAAAGACGCAACATTTGAAAACGGACCATTTTTTAGTTTCTGAAGCATGGCGTAAGGGGGGGTGGTTATCTCTTTTGTCAAAAATTGGGCATTTTTGATTGAACAATAAAGGCCTAAAAATGTTATTTAATTCACTTCCAGTGGTGGAGAAACACTTTTTAAGGCCTCAGAGTGAGTAAATTGGCCATTTTCATTCACGTTTACCCATTCCACAAATCTTGCGTTCAGGGCCCCTGGAAGCATGAAAATCACTTTAAACATCTCATTTTATCTCTAAAAGTGATTATCCACGTACAAATGTGAATTTTAGTTCAAAGACGCAACATTTGAAAACAGACCATTTTTTTAGATTCTGAAGCATGTCGTAAGGGGGGTGGTTATCTCTTTTGTCAAAAATTGGGCATTTTTGATTGAACAATAAAGGCCTAAAAATGTTATTTAATTCACTTCCCGTGGTGGAGAAACACTTTTTAAGGCCTCAGAGTGAGTAAATTGGCCCTTTTCATTCACGTTTACCCATTCCACCAATTTTGCGTTCATATCCCCTGGAAGCATGAAAATCACTTTAAACATCTCATTTTATCTCTAAAAGTGATTATCCACGTACAAATGTGAATTTTAGTTCAAAGACGCAACATTTGAAAACGGACCATTTTTTTAGTTTCTGAAGCATGTCGTAAGGGGGGGTGGTTATCTCTTTCGTCAAAAATTGGGCATTTTTGATTGAACAATGAAGGCCTAAAAATGTTATTTATTTCACTTCCCGTGGTGGAGAAACACTTTTTAAGGCCTCAGAGTGAGTAAATTGGCCCTTTTCATTCACGTTTACCCATTCCACAAATTTTGCGTTCATATCCCCTGGAAGCATGAAAATCACTTTAAACATCTCATTTTATCTCTAAAAGTGATTATCCACGTACAAATGTGAATTTTAGTTCAAAGACGCAACATTTGAAAACGGACCATTTTTTTAGTTTCTGAAGCATGTCGTAAGGGGGGGTGGTTATCTCTTTTGTCAAAAACTGGGCATTTTTGATTGAACAATAAAGGCCTCCAAATGTTATTTATTTCACTTCCCGAGGTGGATAAACACTTTTTAAGGCCTCAGAGTGAGTAAATTGGCCATTTTCATTCACGTTTACCCATTCAACAAATTTTGCGTTCAGAGCCCCTGGAAGCATGAAAATCACTTTAAACATCTCATTTTATCTCTAAAAGTGATTATCCACGTACAAATGTGAATTTTAGTTCAAAGACGCAACATTTGAAAACGGACCATTTTTTTAGTTTCTAAAGCATGGCGTAAGGGGGTGTGGTTATCTCTTTTGTCAAAAATTGGGCATTTTTGATTGAACAATAAAGGCCTAAAAATGTTATTTAATTCACTTCCCGAGGTGGATAAACACTTTTTAAGGCCCCAGAGTGAGTAAATTGGCCATTTTCATTCACGTTTACCCATTCCACAAATCTTGCGTTCAGGGCCCCTGGAAGCATGAAAATCACTTTAAACATCTCATTTTATCTCTAAAAGTGATTATCCACGTACAAATGTGAATTTTAGTTCAAAGACGCAACATTTGAAAACGGCACATTTTTTTAGTTTCTTGAGCATGTCGTAAGGGGGGGTGGTTATCTATTTCGTCAAAAATCAGGCATTTTTGATTGAACAATAAAGGCCTCCAAATCTTATTTATTTCACTTCCCGTGGTGGAGAAACACTTTTTAAGGCCTCAGAGTGAGTAAATTGGCCATTTTCATTCACGTTTACCCATTCCACAAATTTTGCGTTCATATCCCCTGGAAGCATGAAAATCACTTTAAACATCTCATTTTATCTCTAAAAGTGATTATCCACGTACAAATGTGAATTTTAGTTCAAAGACGCAACATTTGAAAACGGACCATTTTTTGTAGTTTCTGAAGCATGTCATAAGGGGGGGTGGTTATCTCTTTCGTCAAAAATTTGGCATTTTTGATTGAACAATAAAGGCCTCCAAATGTTATTTATTTCACTTCCCGAGGTGGATAAACACTTTTTAAGGCCTCAGAGTGAGTAAATTGGCCATTTTCATTCACGTTTACCCATTCCACAAATCTTGCGTTCAGGGCCCCTAGAAGCATGAAAATCACTTTAAACATCTCATTTTATCTCTAAAAGTGATTATCCACGTACAAATGTGAATTTTAGTTCAAAGACGCAACATTTGAAAACGGACCATTTTTTTAGTTTCTGAAGCATGTCGTAAGGGGGGGTGGTTATCTCTTTTGTCAAAAATTGGGCATTTTTGATTGAACAATAAAGGCCTAAAAATGTAATTTAATTCACTTCCTGTGGTGGAGAAACACTTTTTAAGACCTCAGAGTGAGTAAATTGGCCATTTTCATTCACGTTTACCCATTCCAGAAATCTTGCATTCAGGGCCCCTGGAAGCATGCAAATCACTTTAAACATCTCATTTTATCTCTAAAAGTGATTATCCAGGTACAAATGTGAATTTTAGTTCAAAGACGCAACATTTGAAAACGGACCATTTTTTTAGTTTCTGAAGCATGTCGTAAGGGGGGGTGGTTATCTCTTTCGTCAAAAATTGGGCAGTTTTGATTGAACAATAAAGGCTTCCAAATGTTATTTATTTCACTTCCCGTGGTGGAGAAACACTTTTTAAGGCCTCAGAGTGAGTAAATTGGCCATTTTCATTCACGTTTACCCATTCCACAAATTTTGTGTTCAGGGCCCCTGGAAGCATGAAAATCACTTTAAACATCTCATTTTATCTCTAAAAGTGATTATCCACGTACAAATGTGAATTTTAGTTCAAAGACGCAACATTTGAAAATGGACCATTTTTTTAGTTTCTAAAGCATGGCGTAAGGGGGTGTGGTTATCTCTTTTGTCAAAAATTGGGCATTTTTGATTGAACAATAAAGGCCTAAAAATGTTATTTAATTCACTTCCCGAGGTGGATAAACACTTTTTAAGGCCCCAGAGTGAGTAAATTGGCCATTTTCATTCACGTTTACCCATTCCACAAATCTTGCGTTCAGGGCCCCTGGAAGCATGAAAATCACTTTAAACATCTCATTTTATCTCTAAAAGTGATTATCCACGTACAAATGTGAATTTTAGTTCAAAGACGCAACATTTGAAAACAGACCATTTTTTTAGATTCTGAAGCATGTCGTAAGGGGGGTGGTTATCTCTTTTGTCAAAAATTGGGCATTTTTGATTGAACAATAAAGGCCTAAAAATGTTATTTAATTCACTTCCCGTGGTGGAGAAACACTTTTTAAGGCCTCAGAGTGAGTAAATTGGCCCTTTTCATTCACGTTTACCCATTCCACCAATTTTGCGTTCATATCCCCTGGAAGCATGAAAATCACTTTAAACATCTCATTTTATCTCTAAAAGTGATTATCCACGTACAAATGTGAATTTTAGTTCAAAGACGCAACATTTGAAAACGGACCATTTTTTTAGTTTCTGAAGCATGTCGTAAGGGGGGGTGGTTATCTCTTTCGTCAAAAATTGGGCATTTTTGATTGAACAATGAAGGCCTAAAAATGTTATTTATTTCACTTCCCGTGGTGGAGAAACACTTTTTAAGGCCTCAGAGTGAGTAAATTGGCCCTTTTCATTCACGTTTACCCATTCCACAAATTTTGCGTTCATATCCCCTGGAAGCATGAAAATCACTTTAAACATCTCATTTTATCTCTAAAAGTGATTATCCACGTACAAATGTGAATTTTAGTTCAAAGACGCAACATTTGAAAACGGACCATTTTTTTAGTTTCTGAAGCATGTCGTAAGGGGGGGTGGTTATCTCTTTTGTCAAAAATTGGGCATTTTTGATTGAACAATAAAGGCCTCCAAATGTTATTTATTTCACTTCCCGAGGTGGATAAACACTTTTTAAGGCCTCAGAGTGAGTAAATTGGCCATTTTCATTCACGTTTACCCATTCAACAAATTTTGCGTTCAGAGCCCCTGGAAGCATGAAAATCACTTTAAACATCTCATTTTATCTCTAAAAGTGATTATCCACGTACAAATGTGAATTTTAGTTCAAAGACGCAACATTTGAAAACGGACCATTTTTTTAGTTTCTAAAGCATGGCGTAAGGGGGTGTGGTTATCTCTTTTGTCAAAAATTGGGCATTTTTGATTGAACAATAAAGGCCTAAAAATGTTATTTAATTCACTTCCCGAGGTGGATAAACACTTTTTAAGGCCCCAGAGTGAGTAAATTGGCCATTTTCATTCACGTTTACCCATTCCACAAATCTTGCGTTCAGGGCCCCTGGAAGCATGAAAATCACTTTAAACATCTCATTTTATCTCTAAAAGTGATTATCCACGTACAAATGTGAATTTTAGTTCAAAGACGCAACATTTGAAAACGGCACATTTTTTTAGTTTCTTGAGCATGTCGTAAGGGGGGGTGGTTATCTATTTCGTCAAAAATCAGGCATTTTTGATTGAACAATAAAGGCCTCCAAATCTTATTTATTTCACTTCCCGTGGTGGAGAAACACTTTTTAAGGCCTCAGAGTGAGTAAATTGGCCATTTTCATTCACGTTTACCCATTCCACAAATTTTGCGTTCATATCCCCTGGAAGCATGAAAATCACTTTAAACATCTCATTTTATCTCTAAAAGTGATTATCCACGTACAAATGTGAATTTTAGTTCAAAGACGCAACATTTGAAAACGGACCATTTTTTTTAGTTTCTGAAGCATGTCATAAGGGGGGGTGGTTATCTCTTTCGTCAAAAATTTGGCATTTTTGATTGAACAATAAAGGCCTCCAAATGTTATTTATTTCACTTCCCGAGGTGGATAAACACTTTTTAAGGCCTCAGAGTGAGTAAATTGGCCATTTTCATTCACGTTTACCCATTCCACAAATCTTGCGTTCAGGGCCCCTAGAAGCATGAAAATCACTTTAAACATCTCATTTTATCTCTAAAAGTGATTATCCACGTACAAATGTGAATTTTAGTTCAAAGACGCAACATTTGAAAACGGACCATTTTTTTAGTTTCTGAAGCATGTCGTAAGGGGGGGTGGTTATCTCTTTTGTCAAAAATTGGGCATTTTTGATTGAACAATAAAGGCCTAAAAATGTAATTTAATTCACTTCCTGTGGTGGAGAAACACTTTTTAAGACCTCAGAGTGAGTAAATTGGCCATTTTCATTCACGTTTACCCATTCCAGAAATCTTGCATTCAGGGCCCCTGGAAGCATGCAAATCACTTTAAACATCTCATTTTATCTCTAAAAGTGATTATCCAGGTACAAATGTGAATTTTAGTTCAAAGACGCAACATTTGAAAACGGACCATTTTTTTAGTTTCTGAAGCATGTCGTAAGGGGGGGTGGTTATCTCTTTCGTCAAAAATTGGGCAGTTTTGATTGAACAATAAAGGCTTCCAAATGTTATTTATTTCACTTCCCGTGGTGGAGAAACACTTTTTAAGGCCTCAGAGTGAGTAAATTGGCCATTTTCATTCACGTTTACCCATTCCACAAATTTTGCGTTCAGGGCCCCTGGAAGCATGAAAATCACTTTAAACATCTCATTTTATCTCTAAAAGTGATTATCCACGTACAAATGTGAATTTTAGTTCAAAGACGCAACATTTGAAAACGGACCATTTTTTTAGTTTCTAAAGCATGGCGTAAGGGGGTGTGGTTATCTCTTTTGTCAAAAATTGGGCATTTTTGATTGAACAATAAAGGCCTAAAAATGTTATTTAATTCACTTCCCGAGGTGGATAAACACTTTTTAAGGCCCCAGAGTGAGTAAATTGGCCATTTTCATTCACGTTTACCCATTCCACAAATCTTGCGTTCAGGGCCCCTGGAAGCATGAAAATCACTTTAAACATCTCATTTTATCTCTAAAAGTGATTATCCACGTACAAATGTGAATTTTAGTTCAAAGACGCAACATTTGAAAACGGCACATTTTTTTAGTTTCTTGAGCATGTCGTAAGGGGGGGTGGTTATCTATTTCGTCAAAAATCAGGCATTTTTGATTGAACAATAAAGGCCTCCAAATCTTATTTATTTCACTTCCCGTGGTGGAGAAACACTTTTTAAGGCCTCAGAGTGAGTAAATTGGCCATTTTCATTCACGTTTACCCATTCCACAAATTTTGCGTTCATATCCCCTGGAAGCATGAAAATCACTTTAAACATCTCATTTTATCTCTAAAAGTGATTATCCACGTACAAATGTGAATTTTAGTTCAAAGACGCAACATTTGAAAACGGACCATTTTTTTTAGTTTCTGAAGCATGTCATAAGGGGGGGTGGTTATCTCTTTTGTCAAAAATTGGGCATTTTTGATTGAACAATAAAGGCCTAAAAATGTAATTTAATTCACTTCCTGTGGTGGAGAAACACTTTTTAAGGCCTCAGAGTGAGTAAATTGGCCATTTTCATTCACGTTTACCCATTCCAGAAATCTTGCGTTCAGGGCCCCTGGAAGCATGCAAATCACTTTAAACATCTCATTTTATCTCTAAAAGTGATTATCCACGTACAAATGTGAATTTTAGTTCAAAGACGCAACATTTGAAAACGGACCATTTTTTTAGTTTCTGAAGCATATCGTAAGGCGGGGTGGTTATCTCTTTCGTCAAAAATTGGGCATTTTTGATTGAACAATAAAGGCCTCCAAATGGTATTTATTTCACTTCCCGTGGTGGAGAAACACTTTTTAAGGCCTCAGAGTGAATAAATTGGCCATTTTCATTCATGTTTACCCATTCCACAAATTTTGCGTTCAGGGCCCCTGGAAGCATGAAAATCACTTTAAACATCTCATTTTATCTCTAAAAGTGATTATCCACGTACAAATGTGAATTTTAGTTCAAAGACGCAACATTTGACAACGTACCATTTTTTTAGTTTCTGAAGCATGTCGTAAGGGGGGGTGGTTATCTCTTTTGTCAAAAATTGGGCATTTTTGATTGAACAATAAAGGCCTCCAAATGTTATTTATTTCACTTCCCGAGGTGGATAAACACTTTTTAAGGCCTCAGAGTGAGTAAATTGGCAATTTTCATTCACGTTTACCCATTCAACAAATTTTGCGTTCAGGGCCCCTGGAAGCATGAAAATCACTTTAAACATCTCATTTGATCTCTAAAAGTGATTATCCACGTACAAATGTGAATTTTAGTTCAAAGACGCAACATTTGAAAACGGCACATTTTTTTAGTTTCTGGAGCATGTCGTAAGGGGGGGTGGTTATCTCTTTTGTCAAAAATCAGGCATTTTTGATTGAACAATAAAGGCCTCCAAATGTTATTTATTTCACTTCCCGTGGTGGAGAAACACTTTTTAAGGCCTCAGAGTGAGTAAATTGGCCCTTTTCATTCACGTTTACCCATTCCACAAATTTTGCGTTCATATCCCCTGGAAGCATGAAAATCACTTTAAACATCTCATTTTATCTCTAAAAGTGATTATCCACGTACAAATGTGAATTTTAGTTCAAAGACGCAACATTTGAAAACGTACCATTTTTTTAGTTTCTGAAGCATGTCGTAAGGGGGGGTGGTTATCTCTTTTGTCAAAAATTGGGCATTTTTGATTGAACAATAAAGGCCTCCAAATGTTATTTATTTCACTTCCTGTGGTGGAGAAACACTTTTTAAGGCCTCAGAGTGAGTAAATTGGCCATTTTCATTCACGTTTACCCATTCCACAAATCTTGCGTTCAGGGCCCCTGGAAGCATGCAAATCACTTTAAACATCTCATTTTATCTCTAAAAGTGATTATCCACGTACAAATGTGAATTTTAGTTCAAAGACGCAACATTTGAAAACGGACCATTTTTTTAGTTTCTGAAACATGTCGTAAGGGGGGGTGGTTATCTCTTTCGTCAAAAATTGGGCATTTTTGATTGAACAATAAAGGCCTCCAAATGTTATTTATTTCACTTCCCGTGGTGGAGAAACACTTTTTAAGGCCTCAGAGTGAATAAATTGGCCATTTTCATTCACGTTTACCCATTCCACAAATTTTGCGTTCAGGGCCCCTGGAAGCATGAAAATCACTTTAAACATCTCATTTTATCTCTAAAAGTGATTATCCACGTACAAATGCGAATTTTAGTTCAAAGACGCAACATTTGAAAACGGACCATTTTTTTAGTTTCTGAAGCATGTCGTAAGGGGGGGTGGTTATCTCTTTCGTCAAAAATTGGGCATTTTTGATTGAACAATAAAGGCCTCCAAATGTTATTTATTTCACTTCGCGTGGTGGAGAAACACTTTTTAAGGCCTCAGAGTGAGTAAATTGGCCATTTTCATTCACGTTTACCCATTCCACAAATTTTGCGTTCAGGGCCCCTGGAAGCATGAAAATCACTTCAAACATCTCATTTTATCTCTAAAAGTGATTATCCACGAACAAATGTGAATTTTAGTTCAAAGACGCAACATTTGAAAACGGACCATTTTTTTAGTTTCTGAAGCATGGCGTAAGGGGGGGTGGTTATCTCTTTTGTCAAAAATTGGGCATTTTTGATTGAACAATAAAGGCCTAAAAATGTTATTTAATTCACTTCCCGTGGTGGAGAAACACTTTTTAAGGCCTCAGAGTGAGTAAATTGGCCATTTTCATTCACGTTTACCCATTCCACAAATCTTGCGTTCAGGGCCCCTGGAAGCATGAAAATCACTTTAAACATCTCATTTTATCTCTAAAAGTGATTATCCGCGTACAAATGTGAATTTTAGTTCAAAGACGCAACATTTGAAAACAGACCATTTTTTTAGTTTCTGAAGCATGTCGTAAGGGGAGGTGGTTATCTCTTTTGTCAAAAATTGGGCATATTTGATTGAACAATAAAGGCCTAAAAATGTTATTTAATTCACTTCCCGTGGTGGAGAAACACTTTTTAAGGCCTCAGAGTGAGTAAATTGGCCCTTTTCATTCACGTTTACCCATTCCACAAATTTTGCGTTCATATCCCCTGGAAGCATAAAAATCACTTTAAACATCTCATTTTATCTCTAAAAGTGATTATCCACGTACAAATGTGAATTTTAGTTCAAAGACGCAACATTTGAAAACGGACCATTTTTTTAGTTTCTGAAGCATGTCGTAAGGGGGGGTGGTTTATCTCTTTCGTCAAAAATTGGGCATTTTTGATTGAACAATGAAGGCCTAAAAATGTTATTTATTTCACTTCCCGTGGTGGAGAAACACTTTTTAAGGCCTCAGAGTGAGTAAATTGGCCCTTTTCATTCACGTTTACCCATTCCACAAATTTTGCAATCATATCCCCTGGAAGCATGAAAATCACTTTAAACATCTCATTTTATCTCTAAAAGTGATTATCCACGTACAAATGTGAATTTTAGTTCAAAGACGCAACATTTGAAAACGGACCATTTTTTTAGTTTCTGAAGCATGTCGTAAGGGGGGGTGGTTATCTCTTTTGTCAAAAATTGGGCATTTTTGATTGAACAATAAAGGCCTCCAAATGTTATTTATTTCACTTCTCGAGGTGGATAAACACTTTTTAAGGCCTCAGAGTGAGTAACTTGGCCATTTTCATTCACGTTTACCCATTCCTTAAATTTTGCGTTCAGGGCCCCTGGAAGCATGAAAATCAATTTAAACATCTCATTTGATCTCTAAAAGTGATTATCCACGTACAAATGTGAATTTTAGTTCAAAGACGCAACATTTGAAAACGGCACATTTTTTTAGTTTCTGGAGCATGTCGTAAGGGGGGGTGGTTATCTCTTTTGTCAAAAATCAGGCATTTTTGATTGAACAATAAAGGCCTCCAAATGTTATTTATTTCACTTCCCGTGGTGGAGAAACACTTTTTAAGGTCTCAGAGTGAGTAAATTGGCCCTTTTCATTCACGTTTACCCATTCCACAAATTTTGCAATCATATCCCCTGGAAGCATGAAAATCACTTTAAACATCTCATTTTATCTCTAAAAGTGATTATCCACGTACAAATGTGAATTTTAGTTCAAAGACGCAACATTTGAAAACGGACCATTTTTTTAGTTTCTGAAGCATGTCGTAAGGGGGGGTGGTTATCTCTTTTGTCAAAAATTAGGCATTTTTGATTGAACAATAAAGGCCTAAAAATGTAATTTAATTCACTTCCTGTGGTGGAGAAACACTTTTTAAGGCCTCAGAGTGAGTAAATTGGCCATTTTCATTCACGTTTACCCATTCCAGAAATCTTGCGTTCAGGGCCCCTGGAAGCATGCAAATCACTTTAAACATCTCATTTTATCTCTAAAAGTGATTATCCACGTACAAATGTGAATTTTAGTTCAAAGACGCAACATTTGAAAACGGACCATTTTTTTAGTTTCTGAAGCATGTCGTAAGAGGGGTGGTTATCTCTTTTGTCAAAAATTGGGCATTTTTGATTGAACAATAAAGGCCTAAAAATGTTATTTATTTCACTTCCTGTGGTGGAGAAACACTTTTTAAGGCCTCAGAGTGAGTAAATTGGCCATTTTCATTCACGTTTACCCATTCCAGAAATCTTGCGTTCAGGGCCCCTGGAAGCATGCAAATCACTTTAAACATCTCATTTGATCTCTAAAAGTGATTATCCACGTACAAATGTGAATTTTAGTTCAAAGACGCAACATTTGAAAACGGACCATTTTTTTACTTTCTGAAGCATGTCGTAAGGGGGGGTGGTTATCTCTTTCGTCAAAAATTGGGCATTTTTGATTGAATAATAAAGGCCTCCAAATGTTATTTATTTCACTTCCCGTGGTGGAGAAACACTTTTTAAGGCCTCAGAGTGAGTAAATTGGCCATTTTCATTCACGTTTACCCATTCCACAAATTTTGCGTTCACGGCCTCTGGAAGCATGAAAATCACTTTAAACATCTCATTTTATCTCTAAAAGTGATTATCCACGAACAAATGTGAATTTTAGTTCAAAGACGCAACATTTGAAAACGGACCATTTTTTTAGTTTCTGAAGCATGGCGTAAGGGGGGGTGGTTATCTCTTTTGTCAAAAAATGGGCATTTTTGATTGAACAATAAAGGCCTAAAAATGTTATTTAATTCACTTCCAGTGGTGGAGAAACACTTTTTAAGGCCTCAGAGTGAGTAAATTGGCCATTTTCATTCACGTTTACCCATTCCACAAAGCTTGCGTTCAGGGCCCCTGGAAGCATGAAAATCACTTTAAACATCTCATTTTATCTCTAAAAGTGATTATCCACGTACAAATGTGAATTTTAGTTCAAAGACGCAACATTTGAAAACGGACCATTTTTTTAGTTTCTGAAGCATGTCGTAAGGGGGGTGGTTATCTCTTTCGTCAAAAATTGGGCATTTTTGATTGAACAATAAAGGCCTCCAAATGTTATTTATTTCACTTCCTGAGGTGGATAAACACTTTTTAAGGCCTCAGAGTGAGTAAATTGGCCATTTTCATTCACGTTTACCCATTCCACAAATTTTGCGTTCAGGGCCCCTGGAAGCACGAAAATCACTTAAAACATCTCATTTTATCTCTAAAAGTGATTATCCACGAACAAATGTGAATTTTAGTTCAAAGACGCAACATTTGAAAACGGACCATTTTTTTAGTTTCTGAAGCATTGCGTAAGGGGGGGTGGTTATCTCTTTTGTCAAAAATTGGGCATTTTTGATTGAACAATAAAGGCCTAAAAATGTTATGTAATTCACTTCCAGTGGTGGAGAAACACTTTTTACGGCCTCAGAGTGAGTAAATTGGCCATTTTCATTCACGTTTACCCATTCCACAAATCTTGCGTTCAGGGCCCCTGGAAGCATGAAAATCACTTTAAACATCTCATTTTATCTCTAAAAGTGATTATCCACGTACAAATGTGAATTTTAGTTCAAAGACGCAACATTTGAAAACGGACCATTTTTTTAGTTTCTGAAGCATGTCGTAAGGGGGGGTGGTTATCTCTTTCGTCAAAAATTGGGCATTTTTGATTGAACAATAAAGGCCTCCAAATGTTATTTATTTCACTTCCCGTGGTGGAGAAACACTTTTAAAGGCCTCAGAGTGAGTAAATTGGCCATTTTCATTCACGTTTACCCATTCCACAAATTTTGCGTTCAGGGCCCCTGGAAGCATGAAAATCACTTTAAACATCTCATTTTATCTCTAAAAGTGATTATCCACGTACAAATTTAAATTTTAGTTCAAAGACGCAACATTTGAAAACGGCACATTTTTTTAGTTTCTGGAGCATGTCGTAAGGGGGGGTGGTTATCTCTTTCGTCAAAAATTGGGCATTTTTGATTGAACAATGAAGGCCTAAAAATGTTATTTATTTCACTTCCCGTGGTGGAGAAACACTTTTTAAGGCCTCAGAGTGAGTAAATTGGCCCTTTTCATTCACGTTTACCCATTCCACAAATTTTGCGTTCATATCCCCTGGAAGCATGAAAATCACTTTAAACATCTCATTTTATCTCTAAAAGTGATTATCCACGTACAAATGTGAATTTTAGTTCAAAGACGCAACATTTGAAAACGGACCATTTTTTTAGTTTCTGAAGCATGTCGTAAGGGGGGGTGGTTATCTCTTTTGTCAAAAATTGGGCATTTTTGATTGAACAATAAAGGCCTCCAAATGTTATTTATTTCACTTCCCGAGGTGGATAAACACTTTTTAAGGCCTCAGAGTGAGTAAATTGGCCATTTTCATTCACGTTTACCCATTCCACAAATTTTGCGTTCAGGGCCCCTGGAAGCATGAAAATCACTTTAAACATCTCATTTGATCTCTAAAAGTGATTATCCACGTACAAATGTGAATTTTAGTTCAAAGACGCAACATTTGAAAACGGCACATTTTTTTAGTTTCTGGAGCATGTCGTAAGGGGGGGTGGTTATCTCTTTTGTCAAAAATCAGGCATTTTTGATTGAACAATAAAGGCCTCCAAATGTTATTTATTTCACTTCCCGTGGTGGAGAAACACTTTTTAAGGCCTCAGAGTGAGTAAATTGTCCCTTTTCATTCACGTTTACCCATTCCACAAATTTTGCGTTCATATCCCCTGGAAGCATGAAAATCACTTTAAACATCTCATTTTATCTCTAAAAGTGATTATCCACGTACAAATGTGAATTTTAGTTCAAAGACGCAACATTTGAAAACGGACCATTTTTTTAGTTTCTGAAGCATGTCGTAAGGGGGGGGTGGTTATCTCTTTTGTCAAAAATTGGGCATTTTTGATTGAACAATAAAGGCCTAAAAATTTAATTTAATTCACTTCCTGTGGTGGAGAAACACTTTTTAAGGCCTCAGAGTGAGTAAATTGGCCATTTTCATTCACGTTTACCCATTCCAGAAATCTTGCGTTCAGGGCCCCTGGAAGCATGCACATCACTTTAAACATCTCATTTTATCTCTAAAAGTGATTATCCACGTACAAATGTGAATTTTAGTTCAAAGACGCAACATTTGAAAACGGACCATTTTTTTACTTTCTGAAGCACGTCGTAAGGGGGGTGGTTATCTCTTTCGTCAAAAATTGGGCATTTTTGATTGAACAATAAAGGCCACCAAATGTTATTTATTTCACTTCCCGTGGTGGAGAAACACTTTTTAAGGCCTCAGAGTGAGTAAATTGGCCATTTTCATTCACGTTTACCCATTCCACAAAATTTGCATTCACGGCCTCTAGAAGCATGAAAATCACTTTAAACATCTCATTTTATCTCTAAAAGTGATTATCCACGAACAAATGTGAATTTTAGTTCAAAGACGCAACATTTGAAAACTGACCATTTTTTTAGTTTCTGAAGCATGGCGTAAGGGGGGGTGGTTATCTCTTTTGTCAAAAATTGGGCATTTTTGATTGAACAATAAAGGCCTAAAAATGTAATTTAATTCACTTCCCGTGGTGGAGAAACACGTTTTAAGGCCTCAGAGTGAGTAAATTGGCCATTTTCATTCACGTTTACCCATTCCACAAATCTTGCGTTCAGGGCCCCTGGAAGCATGAAAATCACTTTAAACATCTCATTTTATCTCTAAAAGTGATTATCCACGTACAAATGTGAATTTTAGTTCAAAGACGCAACATTTGAAAACAGACCATTTTTTTAGTTTCTGAAGCATGTCGTAAGGGGAGGTGGTTATCTCTTTTGTCAAAAATTGGGCATTTTTGATTGAACAATAAAGGCCTAAAAATGTTATTTAATTCACTTCCCGTGGTGGAGAAACACTTTTTAAGGCCTCAGAGTGAGTAAATTGGCCCTTTTCATTCACGTTTACCCATTCCACAAATTTTGCGTTCATATCCCCTGGAAGCATGAAAATCACTTTAAACATCTCATTTTATCTCTAAAAGTGATTATCCACGTACAAATGTGAATTTTAGTTCAAAGACGCAACATTTGAAAACGGACCATTTTTTTACTTTCTGAAGCATGTCGTAAGGGGGGGTGGTTATCTCTTTCGTCAAAAATTGGGCATTTTTGATTGAACAATAAAGGCCTCCAAATGTTATTTATTTCACTTCGCGTGGTGGAGAAACACTTTTTAAGGCCTCAGAGTGAGTAAATTGGCCATTTTCATTCACGTTTACCCATTCCACAAATTTTGCGTTCAGGGCCCCTGGAAGCATGAAAATCACTTCAAACATCTCATTTTATCTCTAAAAGTGATTATCCACGAACAAATGTGAATTTTAGTTCAAAGACGCAACATTTGAAAACGGACCATTTTTTTAGTTTCTGAAGCATGGCGTAAGGGGGGGTGGTTATCTCTTTTGTCAAAAATTGGGCATTTTTGATTGAACAATAAAGGCCTAAAAATGTTATTTAATTCACTTCCCGTGGTGGAGAAACACTTTTTAAGGCCTCAGAGTGAGTAAATTGGCCATTTTCATTCACGTTTACCCATTCCACAAATCTTGCGTTCAGGGCCCCTGGAAGCATGAAAATCACTTTAAACATCTCATTTTATCTCTAAAAGTGATTATCCGCGTACAAATGTGAATTTTAGTTCAAAGACGCAACATTTGAAAACAGACCATTTTTTTAGTTTCTGAAGCATGTCGTAAGGGGAGGTGGTTATCTCTTTTGTCAAAAATTGGGCATATTTGATTGAACAATAAAGGCCTAAAAATGTTATTTAATTCACTTCCCGTGGTGGAGAAACACTTTTTAAGGCCTCAGAGTGAGTAAATTGGCCCTTTTCATTCACGTTTACCCATTCCACAAATTTTGCGTTCATATCCCCTGGAAGCATAAAAATCACTTTAAACATCTCATTTTATCTCTAAAAGTGATTATCCACGTACAAATGTGAATTTTAGTTCAAAGACGCAACATTTGAAAACGGACCATTTTTTTAGTTTCTGAAGCATGTCGTAAGGGGGGGTGGTTTATCTCTTTCGTCAAAAATTGGGCATTTTTGATTGAACAATGAAGGCCTAAAAATGTTATTTATTTCACTTCCCGTGGTGGAGAAACACTTTTTAAGGCCTCAGAGTGAGTAAATTGGCCCTTTTCATTCACGTTTACCCATTCCACAAATTTTGCAATCATATCCCCTGGAAGCATGAAAATCACTTTAAACATCTCATTTTATCTCTAAAAGTGATTATCCACGTACAAATGTGAATTTTAGTTCAAAGACGCAACATTTGAAAACGGACCATTTTTTTAGTTTCTGAAGCATGTCGTAAGGGGGGGTGGTTATCTCTTTTGTCAAAAATTGGGCATTTTTGATTGAACAATAAAGGCCTCCAAATGTTATTTATTTCACTTCTCGAGGTGGATAAACACTTTTTAAGGCCTCAGAGTGAGTAACTTGGCCATTTTCATTCACGTTTACCCATTCCTTAAATTTTGCGTTCAGGGCCCCTGGAAGCATGAAAATCAATTTAAACATCTCATTTGATCTCTAAAAGTGATTATCCACGTACAAATGTGAATTTTAGTTCAAAGACGCAACATTTGAAAACGGCACATTTTTTTAGTTTCTGGAGCATGTCGTAAGGGGGGGTGGTTATCTCTTTTGTCAAAAATCAGGCATTTTTGATTGAACAATAAAGGCCTCCAAATGTTATTTATTTCACTTCCCGTGGTGGAGAAACACTTTTTAAGGTCTCAGAGTGAGTAAATTGGCCCTTTTCATTCACGTTTACCCATTCCACAAATTTTGCGTTCATATCCCCTGGAAGCATGAAAATCACTTTAAACATCTCATTTTATCTTTAAAAGTGATTATCCACGTACAAATGTGAATTTTAGTTCAAAGACGCAACATTTGAAAACGGACCATTTTTTTAGTTTCTGAAGCATGTCGTAAGGGGGGGTGGTTATCTCTTTTGTCAAAAATTAGGCATTTTTGATTGAACAATAAAGGCCTAAAAATGTAATTTAATTCACTTCCTGTGGTGGAGAAACACTTTTTAAGGCCTCAGAGTGAGTAAATTGGCCATTTTCATTCACGTTTACCCATTCCAGAAATCTTGCGTTCAGGGCCCCTGGAAGCATGCAAATCACTTTAAACATCTCATTTTATCTCTAAAAGTGATTATCCACGTACAAATGTGAATTTTAGTTCAAAGACGCAACATTTGAAAACGGACCATTTTTTTAGTTTCTGAAGCATGTCGTAAGAGGGGTGGTTATCTCTTTTGTCAAAAATTGGGCATTTTTGATTGAACAATAAAGGCCTAAAAATGTTATTTATTTCACTTCCTGTGGTGGAGAAACACTTTTTAAGGCCTCAGAGTGAGTAAATTGGCCATTTTCATTCACGTTTACCCATTCCAGAAATCTTGCGTTCAGGGCCCCTGGAAGCATGCAAATCACTTTAAACATCTCATTTGATCTCTAAAAGTGATTATCCACGTACAAATGTGAATTTTAGTTCAAAGACGCAACATTTGAAAACGGACCATTTTTTTACTTTCTGAAGCATGTCGTAAGGGGGGGTGGTTATCTCTTTCGTCAAAAATTGGGCATTTTTGATTGAACAATAAAGGCCTCCAAATGTTATTTATTTCACTTCCCGTGGTGGAGAAACACTTTTTAAGGCCTCAGAGTGAGTAAATTGGCCATTTTCATTCACGTTTACCCATTCCACAAATTTTGCGTTCACGGCCTCTGGAAGCATGAAAATCACTTTAAACATCTCATTTTATCTCTAAAAGTGATTATCCACGAACAAATGTGAATTTTAGTTCAAAGACGCAACATTTGAAAACGGACCATTTTTTTAGTTTCTGAAGCATGGCGTAAGGGGGGGTGGTTATCTCTTTTGTCAAAAAATGGGCATTTTTGATTGAACAATAAAGGCCTAAAAATGTTATTTAATTCACTTCCAGTGGTGGAGAAACACTTTTTAAGGCCTCAGAGTGAGTAAATTGGCCATTTTCATTCACGTTTACCCATTCCACAAAGCTTGCGTTCAGGGCCCCTGGAAGCATGAAAATCACTTTAAACATCTCATTTTATCTCTAAAAGTGATTATCCACGTACAAATGTGAATTTTAGTTCAAAGACGCAACATTTGAAAACGGACCATTTTTTTAGTTTCTGAAGCATGTCGTAAGGGGGGTGGTTATCTCTTTCGTCAAAAATTGGGCATTTTTGATTGAACAATAAAGGCCTCCAAATGTTATTTATTTTACTTCCTGAGGTGGATAAACACTTTTTAAGGCCTCAGAGTGAGTAAATTGGCCATTTTCATTCACGTTTACCCATTCCACAAATTTTGCGTTCAGGGCCCCTGGAAGCACGAAAATCACTTAAAACATCTCATTTTATCTCTAAAAGTGATTATCCACGAACAAATGTGAATTTTAGTTCAAAGACGCAACATTTGAAAACGGACCATTTTTTTAGTTTCTGAAGCATTGCGTAAGGGGGGGTGGTTATCTCTTTTGTCAAAAATTGGGCATTTTTGATTGAACAATAAAGGCCTAAAAATGTTATGTAATTCACTTCCAGTGGTGGAGAAACACTTTTTACGGCCTCAGAGTGAGTAAATTGGCCATTTTCATTCACGTTTACCCATTCCACAAATCTTGCGTTCAGGGCCCCTGGAAGCATGAAAATCACTTTAAACATCTCATTTTATCTCTAAAAGTGATTATCCACGTACAAATGTGAATTTTAGTTCAAAGACGCAACATTTGAAAACGGACCATTTTTTTAGTTTCTGAAGCATGTCGTAAGGGGGGGTGGTTATCTCTTTCGTCAAAAATTGGGCATTTTTGATTGAACAATAAAGGCCTCCAAATGTTATTTATTTCACTTCCCGTGGTGGAGAAACACTTTTAAAGGCCTCAGAGTGAGTAAATTGGAAATTTTCATTCACGTTTACCCATTCCACAAATTTTGCGTTCAGGGCCCCTGGAAGCATGAAAATCACTTTAAACATCTCATTTTATCTCTAAAAGTGATTATCCACGTACAAATTTAAATTTTAGTTCAAAGACGCAACATTTGAAAACGGCACATTTTTTTAGTTTCTGGAGCATGTCGTAAGGGGGGGTGGTTATCTCTTTCGTCAAAAATTGGGCATTTTTGATTGAACAATGAAGGCCTAAAAATGTTATTTATTTCACTTCCCGTGGTGGAGAAACACTTTTTAAGGCCTCAGAGTGAGTAAATTGGCCCTTTTCATTCACGTTTACCCATTCCACAAATTTTGCGTTCATATCCCCTGGAAGCATGAAAATCACTTTAAACATCTCATTTTATCTCTAAAAGTGATTATCCACGTACAAATGTGAATTTTAGTTCAAAGACGCAACATTTGAAAACGGACCATTTTTTTAGTTTCTGAAGCATGTCGTAAGGGGGGGTGGTTATCTCTTTTGTCAAAAATTGGGCATTTTTGATTGAACAATAAAGGCCTCCAAATGTTATTTATTTCACTTCCGGAGGTGGATAAACACTTTTTAAGGCCTCAGAGTGAGTAAATTGGCCATTTTCATTCACGTTTACCCATTCCACAAATTTTGCGTTCAGGGCCCCTGGAAGCATGAAAATCACTTTAAACATCTCATTTGATCTCTAAAAGTGATTATCCACGTACAAATGTGAATTTTAGTTCAAAGACGCAACATTTGAAAACGGCACATTTTTTTAGTTTCTGGAGCATGTCGTAAGGGGGGGGTGGTTATCTCTTTTGTCAAAAATCAGGCATTTTTGATTGAACAATAAAGGCCTCCAAATGTTATTTATTTCACTTCCCGTGGTGGAGAAACACTTTTTAAGGCCTCAGAGTGAGTAAATTGTCCCTTTTCATTCACGTTTACCCATTCCACAAATTTTGCGTTCATATCCCCTGGAAGCATGAAAATCACTTTAAACATCTCATTTTATCTCTAAAAGTGATTATCCACGTACAAATGTGAATTTTAGTTCAAAGACGCAACATTTGAAAACGGACCATTTTTTTAGTTTCTGAAGCATGTCGTAAGGGGGGGGTGGTTATCTCTTTTGTCAAAAATTGGCCATTTTTGATTGAACAATAAAGGCCTAAAAATTTAATTTAATTCACTTCCTGTGGTGGAGAAACACTTTTTAAGGCCTCAGAGTGAGTAAATTGGCCATTTTCATTCACGTTTACCCATTCCAGAAATCTTGCGTTCAGGGCCCCTGGAAGCATGCACATCACTTTAAACATCTCATTTTATCTCTAAAAGTGATTATCCACGTACAAATGTGAATTTTAGTTCAAAGACGCAACATTTGAAAACGGACCATTTTTTTACTTTCTGAAGCACGTCGTAAGGGGGGTGGTTATCTCTTTCGTCAAAAATTGGGCATTTTTGATTGAACAATAAAGGCCACCAAATGTTATTTATTTCACTTCCCGTGGTGGAGAAACACTTTTTAAGGCCTCAGAGTGAGTAAATTGGCCATTTTCATTCACGTTTACCCATTCCACAAATTTTGCATTCACGGCCTCTAGAAGCATGAAAATCACTTTAAACATCTCATTTTATCTCTAAAAGTGATTATCCACGAACAAATGTGAATTTTAGTTCAAAGACGCAACATTTGAAAACTGACCATTTTTTTAGTTTCTGAAGCATGGCGTAAGGGGGGGTGGTTATCTCTTTTGTCAAAAATTGGGCATTTTTGATTGAACAATAAAGGCCTAAAAATGTAATTTAATTCACTTCCCGTGGTGGAGAAACACGTTTTAAGGCCTCAGAGTGAGTAAATTGGCCATTTTCATTCACGTTTACCCATTCCACAAATCTTGCGTTCAGGGCCCCTGGAAGCATGAAAATCACTTTAAACATCTCATTTTATCTCTAAAAGTGATTATCCACGTACAAATGTGAATTTTAGTTCAAAGACGCAACATTTGAAAACAGACCATTTTTTTAGTTTCTGAAGCATGTCGTAAGGGGAGGTGGTTATCTCTTTTGTCAAAAATTGGGCATTTTTGATTGAACAATAAAGGCCTAAAAATGTTATTTAATTCACTTCCCGTGGTGGAGAAACACTTTTTAAGGCCTCAGAGTGAGTAAATTGGCCCTTTTCATTCACGTTTACCCATTCCACAAATTTTGCGTTCATATCCCCTGGAAGCATGAAAATCACTTTAAACATCTCATTTTATCTCTAAAAGTGATTATCCACGTACAAATGTGAATTTTAGTTCAAAGACGCAACATTTGAAAACGGACCATTTTTTTACTTTCTGAAGCATGTCGTAAGGGGGGGTGGTTATCTCTTTCGTCAAAAATTGGGCATTTTTGATTGAACAGTAAAGGCCTCCAAATGTTATTTATTTCACTTCGCGTGGTGGAGAAACACTTTTTAAGGCCTCAGAGTGAGTAAATTGGCCATTTTCATTCACGTTTACCCATTCCACAAATTTTGCGTTCAGGGCCCCTGGAAGCATGAAAATCACTTCAAACATCTCATTTTATCTCTAAAAGTGATTATCCAAGAACAAATGTGAATTTTAGTTCAAAGACGCAACATTTGAAAACGGACCATTTTTTTAGTTTCTGAAGCATGGCGTAAGGGGGGGTGGTTATCTCTTTTGTCAAAAATTGGGCATTTTTGATTGAACAATAAAGGCCTAAAAATGTTATTTAATTCACTTCCCGTGGTGGAGAAACACTTTTTAAGGCCTCAGAGTGAGTAAATTGGCCATTTTCATTCACGTTTACCCATTCCACAAATCTTGCGTTCAGGGCCCCTGGAAGCATGAAAATCACTTTAAACATCTCATTTTATCTCTAAAAGTGATTATCCGCGTACAAATGTGAATTTTAGTTCAAAGACGCAACATTTGAAAACAGACCATTTTTTTAGTTTCTGAAGCATGTCGTAAGGGGAGGTGGTTATCTCTTTTGTCAAAAATTGGGCATATTTGATTGAACAATAAAGGCCTAAAAATGTTATTTAATTCACTTCCCGTGGTGGAGAAACACTTTTTAAGGCCTCAGAGTGAGTAAATTGGCCCTTTTCATTCACGTTTACCCATTCCACAAATTTTGCGTTCATATCCCCTGGAAGCATGAAAATCACTTTAAACATCTCATTTTATCTCTAAAAGTGATTATCCACGTACAAATGTGAATTTTAGTTCAAAGACGCAACATTTGAAAACGGACCATTTTTTTAGTTTCTGAAGCATGTCGTAAGGGGGGGTGGTTTATCTCTTTCGTCAAAAATTGGGCATTTTTGATTGAACAATGAAGGCCTAAAAATGTTATTTATTTCACTTCCCGTGGTGGAGAAACACTTTTTAAGGCCTCAGAGTGAGTAAATTGGCCCTTTTCATTCACGTTTACCCATTCCACAAATTTTGCAATCATATCCCCTGGAAGCATGAAAATCACTTTAAACATCTCATTTTATCTCTAAAAGTGATTATCCACGTACAAATGTGAATTTTAGTTCAAAGACGCAACATTTGAAAACGGCACATTTTTTTAGTTTCTGGAGCATGTCGTAAGGGGGGGTGGTTATCTCTTTTGTCAAAAATTGGGCATTTTTGATTGAACAATAAAGGCCTCCAAATGTTATTTATTTCACTTCTCGAGGTGGATAAACACTTTTTAAGGCCTCAGAGTGAGTAAATTGGCCATTTTCATTCACGTTTACCCATTCCACAAATTTTGCGTTCAGGGCCCCTTGAAGCATGAAAATCACTTTAAACATCTCATTTGATCTCTAAAAGTGATTATCCACGTACAAATGTGAATTTTAGTTCAAAGACGCAACATTTGAAAACGGCACATTTTTTTAGTTTCTGGAGCATGTCGTAAGGGGGGGTGGTTATCTCTTTTGTCAAAAATCAGGCATTTTTGATTGAACAATAAAGGCCTCCAAATGTTATTTATTTCACTTCCCGTGGTGGAGAAACACTTTTTAAGGCCTCAGAGTGAGTAAATTGGCCCTTTTCATTCACGTTTACCCATTCCACAAATTTTGCGTTCATATCCCCTGGAAGCATGAAAATCACTTTAAACATCTCATTTTATCTCTAAAAGTGATTATCCACGTACAAATGTGAATTTTAGTTCAAAGACGCAACATTTGAAAACGGACCATTTTTTTAGTTTCTGAAGCATGTCGTAAGGGGGGGTGGTTATCTCTTTTGTCAAAAATTGGGCATTTTTGATTGAACAATAAAGGCCTAAAAATGTAATTTAATTCACTTCCTGTGGTGGAGAAACACTTTTTAAGGCCTCAGAGTGAGTAAATTGGCCATTTTCATTCACGTTTACCCATTCCACAAATCTTGCGTTCAGGGCCCCTGGAAGCATGAAAATCACTTTAAACATCTCATTTTATCTCTAAAAGTGATTATCCACGTACAAATGTGAATTTTAGTTCAAAGACGCAACATTTGAAAACGGACCATTTTTTTAGTTTCTGAAGCATGTCGTAAGGCGGGGTGGTTATCTCTTTCGTCAAAAATTGGGCATTTTTGATTGAACAATAAAGGCCTCCAAATGTTATTTATTTCACTTCCCGTGGTGGAGAAACACTTTTAAAGGCCTCAGAGTGAGTAAATTGGCCATTTTCATTCACGTTTACCCATTCCACAAATTTTGCGTTCAGGGCCCCTGGAAGCATGAAAATCACTTTAAACATCTCATTTTATCTCTAAAAGTGATTATCCACGTACAAATTTAAATTTTAGTTCAAAGACGCAACATTTGAAAACGGCACATTTTTTTAGTTTCTGGAGCATGTCGTAAGGGGGGGTGGTTATCTCTTTCGTCAAAAATTGGGCGTTTTTGATTGAACAATGAAGGCCTAAAAATGTTATTTATTTCACTTCCCGTGGTGGAGAAACACTTTTTAAGGCCTCAGAGTGAGTAAATTGGCCCTTTTCATTCACGTTTACCCATTCCACAAATTTTGCGTTCATATCCCCTGGAAGCATGAAAATCACTTTAAACATCTCATTTTATCTCTAAAAGTGATTATCCACGTACAAATGTGAATTTTAGTTCAAAGACGCAACATTTGAAAACGGACCATTTTTTTAGTTTCTGAAGCATGTCGTAAGGGGGGGTGGTTATCTCTTTTGTCAAAAATTGGGCCTTTTTGATTGAACAATAAAGGCCTCCAAATGTTATTTATTTCACTTCCCGAGGTGGATAAACACTTTTTAAGGCCTCAGAGTGAGTAAATTGGCCATTTTCATTCACGTTTACCCATTCCACAAATTTTGCGTTCAGGGCCCCTGGAAGCATGAAAATCACTTTAAACATCTCATTTGACCTCTAAAAGTGATTATCCACGTACAAATGTGAATTTTAGTTCAAAGACGCAACATTTGAAAACGGCACATTTTTTTAGTTTCTGGAGCATGTCGTAAGGGGGGGGTGGTTATTTCTTTTGTCAAAAATCAGGCATTTTTGATTGAACAATAAAGGCCTCCAAATGTTATTTATTTCACTTCCCGTGGTGGAGAAACACTTTTTAAGGCCTCAGAGTGAGTAAATTGTCCCTTTTCATTCACGTTTACCCATTCCACAAATTTTGCATTCACGGCCTCTAGAAGCATGAAAATCACTTTAAACATCTCATTTTATCTCTAAAAGTGATTATCCACGAACAAATGTGAATTTTAGTTCAAAGACGCAACATTTGAAAACGGACCATTTTTTTAGTTTCTGAAGCATGGCGTAAGGGGGGGTGGTTATCTCTTTTGTCAAAAATTGGGAATTTTTGATTGAACAATAAAGGCCTAAAAATGTAATTTAATTCACTTCCCGTGGTGGAGAAACACGTTTTAAGGCCTCAGAGTGAGTAAATTGGCCATTTTCATTCACGTTTACCCATTCCACAAATCTTGTGTTCAGGGCCCCTGGAAGCATGAAAATCACTTTAAACATCTCATTTTATCTCTAAAAGTGATTATCCACGTACAAATGTGAATTTTAGTTCAAAGACGCAACATTTGAAAACAGACCATTTTTTTAGTTTCTGAAGCATGTCGTAAGGGGAGGTGGTTATCTCTTTTGTCAAAAATTGGGCATTTTTGATTGAACAATAAAGGCCTAAAAATGTTATTTAATTCACTTCCCGTGGTGGAGAAACACTTTTTAAGGCCTCAGAGTGAGTAAATTGGCCCTTTTCATTCACGTTTACCCATTCCACAAATTTTGCGTTCATATCCCCTGGAAGCATGAAAATCACTTTAAACATCTCATTTTATCTCTAAAAGTGATTATCCACGTACAAATGTGAATTTTAGTTCAAAGACGCAACATTTGAAAACGGACCATTTTTTTACTTTCTGAAGCATGTCGTAAGGGGGGGTGGTTATCTCTTTCGTCAAAAATTGGGCATTTTTGATTGAACAATAAAGGCCTCCAAATGTTATTTATTTCACTTCCCGTGGTGGAGAAACACTTTTTAAGGCCTCAGAGTGAGTAAATTGGCCATTTTCATTCACGTTTACCCATTCCACAAATTTTGCGTTCAGGGCCCCTGGAAGCATGAAAATCACTTCAAACATCTCATTTTATCTCTAAAAGTGATTATCCACGAACAAATGTGAATTTTAGTTCAAAGACGCAACATTTGAAAACGGACCATTTTTTTAGTTTCTGAAGCATGGCGTAAGGGGGGGTGGTTATCTCTTTTGTCAAAAATTGGGCATTTTTGATTGAACAATAAAGGCCTAAAAATGTTATTTAATTCACTTCCCGTGGTGGAGAAACACTTTTTAAGGCCTCAGAGTGAGTAAATTGGCCATTTTCATTCACGTTTACCCATTCCACAAATCTTGCGTTCAGGGCCCCTGGAAGCATGAAAATCACTTTAAACATCTCATTTTATCTCTAAAAGTGATTATCCGCGTACAAATGTGAATTTTAGTTCAAAGACGCAACATTTGAAAACAGACCATTTTTTTAGTTTCTGAAGCATGTCGTAAGGGGAGGTGGTTATCTCTTTTGTCAAAAATTGGGCATATTTGATTGAACAATAAAGGCCTAAAAATGTTATTTAATTCACTTCCCGTGGTGGAGAAACACTTTTTAAGGCCTCAGAGTGAGTAAATTGGCCCTTTTCATTCACGTTTACCCATTCCACAAATTTTGCGTTCATATCCCCTGGAAGCATGAAAATCACTTTAAACATCTCATTTTATCTCTAAAAGTGATTATCCACGTACAAATGTGAATTTTAGTTCAAAGACGCAACATTTGAAAACGGACCATTTTTTTAGTTTCTGAAGCATGTCGTAAGGGGGGGTGGTTTATCTCTTTCGTCAAAAATTGGGCATTTTTGATTGAACAATGAAGGCCTAAAAATGTTATTTATTTCACTTCCCGTGGTGGAGAAACACTTTTTAAGGCCTCAGAGTGAGTAAATTGGCCCTTTTCATTCACGTTTACCCATTCCACAAATTTTGCAATCATATCCCCTGGAAGCATGAAAATCACTTTAAACATCTCATTTTATCTCTAAAAGTGATTATCCACGTACAAATGTGAATTTTAGTTCAAAGACGCAACATTTGAAAACGGACCATTTTTTTAGTTTCTGAAGCATGTCGTAAGTGGGGGGTGGTTATCTCTTTTGTCAAAAATTGGGCATTTTTGATTGAACAATAAAGGCCTCCAAATGTTATTTATTTCACTTCTCGAGGTGGATAAACACTTTTTAAGGCCTCAGAGTGAGTAAATTGGCCATTTTCATTCACGTTTACCCATTCCACAAATTTTGCGTTCAGGGCCCCTTGAAGCATGAAAATCACTTTAAACATCTCATTTGATCTCTAAAAGTGATTATCCACGTACAAATGTGAATTTTAGTTCAAAGACGCAACATTTGAAAACGGCACATTTTTTTAGTTTCTGGAGCATGTCGTAAGGGGGGGTGGTTATCTCTTTTGTCAAAAATCAGGCATTTTTGATTGAACAATAAAGGCCTCCAAATGTTATTTATTTCACTTCCCGTGGTGGAGAAACACTTTTTAAGGCCTCAGAGTGAGTAAATTGGCCCTTTTCATTCACGTTTACCCATTCCACAAATTTTGCGTTCATATCCCCTGGAAGCATGAAAATCACTTTAAACATCTCATTTTATCTCTAAAAGTGATTATCCACGTACAAATGTGAATTTTAGTTCAAAGACGCAACATTTGAAAACGGACCATTTTTTTAGTTTCTGAAGCATGTCGTAAGGGGGGGTGGTTATCTCTTTTGTCAAAAATTGGGCATTTTTGATTGAACAATAAAGGCCTAAAAATGTAATTTAATTCACTTCCTGTGGTGGAGAAACACTTTTTAAGGCCTCAGAGTGAGTAAATTGGCCATTTTCATTCACGTTTACCCATTCCAGAAATTTTGCATTCAGGGCCCCTGGAAGCATGCAAATCACTTTAAACATCTCATTTTATCTCTAAAAGTGATTATCCACGTACAAATGTGAATTTTAGTTCAAAGACGCAACATTTGAAAACGGACCATTTTTTTAGTTTCTGAAGCATGTCGTAAGGCGGGGTGGTTATCTCTTTCGTCAAAAATTGGGCATTTTTGATTGAACAATAAAGGCCTCCAAATGTTATTTATTTCACTTCCCGTGGTGGAGAAACACTTTTTAAGGCCTCAGAGTGAATAAATTGGCCATTTTCATTCATGTTTACCCATTCCACAAATTTTGCGTTCAGGGCCCCTGGAAGCATGAAAATCACTTTAAACTTCTCATTTTATCTCTAAAAGTGATTATCCACGTACAAATGTGAATTTTAGTTCAAAGACGCAACATTTGAAAACGGACCATTTTTTTAGTTTCTGAAGCATGTCGTAAGGGGGGGTGGTTATCTCTTTTGTCAAAAATTGGGCATTTTTGATTGAACAATAAAGGCCTCCAAATGTTATTTATTTCACTTCCCGAGGTGGATAAACACTTTTTAAGGCCTCAGAGTGAGTAAATTGGCCATTTTCATTCACGTTTACCCATTCAACAAATTTTGCGTTCAGGGCCCCTGGAAGCATGAAAATCACTTTAAACATCTCATTTGATCTCTAAAAGTGATTATCCACGTACAAATGTGAATTTTAGTTCAAAGACGCAACATTTGAAAACGGCACATTTTTTTTGTTTCTGGAGCATGTCGTAAGGGGGGGTGGTTATCTCTTTTGTCAAAAATCAGGCATTTTTGATTGAACAATAAAAGCCTCCAAATGTTATTTATTTCACTTCCCGTGGTGGAGAAACACTTTTTAAGGCCTCAGAGTGAGTAAATTGGCCCTTTTCATTCACGTTTACCCATTCCACAAATTTTGCGTTCAGGGCCCCTGGAAGCATGAAAATCACTTTAAACATCTCATTTGATCTCTAAAAGTGATTATCCACGTACAAATGTGAATTTTAGTTCAAAGACGCAACATTTGAAAAAGGCACATTTTTTTAGTTTCTGGAGCATGTCGTAAGGGGGGGGTGGTTATCTCTTTTGTCAAAAATCAGGCATTTTTGATTGAACAATAAAGGCCTCCAAATGTTATTTATTTCACTTCCCGTGGTGGAGAAACACTTTTTAAGGCCTCAGAGTGAGTAAATTGTCCCTTTTCATTCACGTTTACCCATTCCACAAATTTTGCGTTCATATCCCCTGGAAGCATGAAAATCACTTTAAACATCTCATTTTATCTCTAAAAGTGATTATCCACGTACAAATGTGAATTTTAGTTCAAAGACGCCACATTTGAAAACGGACCATTTTTTTAGTTTCTGGAGCATGTCGTAAGGGGGGGGTGGTTATCTCTTTTGTCAAAAATTGGGCATTTTTGATTGAACAATAAAGGCCTAAAAATTTAATTTAATTCACTTCCTGTGGTGGAGAAACACTTTTTAAGGCCTCAGAGTGAGTAAATTGGCCATTTTCATTCACGTTTACCCATTCCAGAAATCTTGCGTTCAGGGCCCCTGGAAGCATGCACATCACTTTAAACATCTCATTTTATCTCTAAAAGTGATTATCCACGTACAAATGTGAATTTTAGTTCAAAGACGCAACATTTGAAAACGGACCATTTTTTTACTTTCTGAAGCACGTCGTAAGGGGGGTGGTTATCTCTTTCGTCAAAAATTGGGCATTTTTGATTCAACATTAAAGGCCACCAAATGTTATTTATTTCACTTCCCGTGGTGGAGAAACACTTTTTAAGGCCTCAGAGTGAGTAAATTGGCCATTTTCATTCACGTTTACCCATTCCACAAATTTTGCATTCACGGCCTCTAGAAGCATGAAAATCACTTTAAACATCTCATTTTATCTCTAAAAGTGATTATCCACGTACAAATGTGAATTTTAGTTCAAAAACGCAACATTTGAAAACGGACCATTTTTTTACTTTCTGAAGCATGTCGTAAGGGGGGGTGGTTATCTCTTTCGTCAAAAATTGGGCATTTTTGATTGAACAATAAAGGCCTCCAAATGTTATTTATTTCACTTCCCGTGGTGGAGAAACACTTTTTAAGGCCTCAGAGTGAGTAAATTGGCCATTTTCATTCACGTTTACCCATTCCACAAATTTTGCGTTCAGGGCCCCTGGAAGCATGAAAATCACTTCAAACATCTCATTTTATCTCTAAAAGTGATTATCCACGAACAAATGTGAATTTTAGTTCAAAGACGCAACATTTGAAAACGGACCATTTTTTTAGTTTCTGAAGCATGGCGTAAGGGGGGGTGGTTATCTCTTTTGTCAAAAATTGGGCATTTTTGATTGAACAATAAAGGCCTAAAAATGTTATTTAATTCACTTCCCGTGGTGGAGAAACACTTTTTAAGGCCTCAGAGTGAGTAAATTGGCCATTTTCATTCACGTTTACCCATTCCACAAATCTTGCGTTCAGGGCCCCTGGAAGCATGAAAATCACTTTAAACATCTCATTTTATCTCTAAAAGTGATTATCCGCGTACAAATGTGAATTTTAGTTCAAAGACGCAACATTTGAAAACAGACCATTTTTTTAGTTTCTGAAGCATGTCGTAAGGGGAGGTGGTTATCTCTTTTGTCAAAAATTGGGCATATTTGATTGAACAATAAAGGCCTAAAAATGTTATTTAATTCACTTCCCGTGGTGGAGAAACACTTTTTAAGGCCTCAGAGTGAGTAAATTGGCCCTTTTCATTCACGTTTACCCATTCCACAAATTTTGCGTTCATATCCCCTGGAAGCATGAAAATCACTTTAAACATCTCATTTTATCTCTAAAAGTGATTATCCACGTACAAATGTGAATTTTAGTTCAAAGACGCAACATTTGAAAACGGACCATTTTTTTAGTTTCTGAAGCATGTCGTAAGGGGGGGTGGTTTATCTCTTTCGTCAAAAATTGGGCATTTTTGATTGAACAATGAAGGCCTAAAAATGTTATTTATTTCACTTCCCGTGGTGGAGAAACACTTTTTAAGGCCTCAGAGTGAGTAAATTGGCCCTTTTCATTCACGTTTACCCATTCCACAAATTTTGCAATCATATCCCCTGGAAGCATGAAAATCACTTTAAACATCTCATTTTATCTCTAAAAGTGATTATCCACGTACAAATGTGAATTTTAGTTCAAAGACGCAACATTTGAAAACGGACCATTTTTTTAGTTTCTGAAGCATGTCGTAAGTGGGGGGTGGTTATCTCTTTTGTCAAAAATTGGGCATTTTTGATTGAACAATAAAGGCCTCCAAATGTTATTTATTTCACTTCTCGAGGTGGATAAACACTTTTTAAGGCCTCAGAGTGAGTAAATTGGCCATTTTCATTCACGTTTACCCATTCCACAAATTTTGCGTTCAGGGCCCCTTGAAGCATGAAAATCACTTTAAACATCTCATTTGATCTCTAAAAGTGATTATCCACGTACAAATGTGAATTTTAGTTCAAAGACGCAACATTTGAAAACGGCACATTTTTTTAGTTTCTGGAGCATGTCGTAAGGGGGGGTGGTTATCTCTTTTGTCAAAAATCAGGCATTTTTGATTGAACAATAAAGGCCTCCAAATGTTATTTATTTCACTTCCCGTGGTGGAGAAACACTTTTTAAGGCCTCAGAGTGAGTAAATTGGCCCTTTTCATTCACGTTTACCCATTCCACAAATTTTGCGTTCATATCCCCTGGAAGCATGAAAATCACTTTAAACATCTCATTTTATCTCTAAAAGTGATTATCCACGTACAAATGTGAATTTTAGTTCAAAGACGCAACATTTGAAAACGGACCATTTTTTTAGTTTCTGAAGCATGTCGTAAGGGGGGGTGGTTATCTCTTTTGTCAAAAATTGGGCATTTTTGATTGAACAATAAAGGCCTAAAAATGTAATTTAATTCACTTCCTGTGGTGGAGAAACACTTTTTAAGGCCTCAGAGTGAGTAAATTGGCCATTTTCATTCACGTTTACCCATTCCAGAAATTTTGCATTCAGGGCCCCTGGAAGCATGCAAATCACTTTAAACATCTCATTTTATCTCTAAAAGTGATTATCCACGTACAAATGTGAATTTTAGTTCAAAGACGCAACATTTGAAAACGGACCATTTTTTTAGTTTCTGAAGCATGTCGTAAGGCGGGGTGGTTATCTCTTTCGTCAAAAATTGGGCATTTTTGATTGAACAATAAAGGCCTCCAAATGTTATTTATTTCACTTCCCGTGGTGGAGAAACACTTTTTAAGGCCTCAGAGTGAATAAATTGGCCATTTTCATTCATGTTTACCCATTCCACAAATTTTGCGTTCAGGGCCCCTGGAAGCATGAAAATCACTTTAAACTTCTCATTTTATCTCTAAAAGTGATTATCCACGTACAAATGTGAATTTTAGTTCAAAGACGCAACATTTGAAAACGGACCATTTTTTTAGTTTCTGAAGCATGTCGTAAGGGGGGGTGGTTATCTCTTTTGTCAAAAATTGGGCATTTTTGATTGAACAATAAAGGCCTCCAAATGTTATTTATTTCACTTCCCGAGGTGGATAAACACTTTTTAAGGCCTCAGAGTGAGTAAATTGGCCATTTTCATTCACGTTTACCCATTCAACAAATTTTGCGTTCAGGGCCCCTGGAAGCATGAAAATCACTTTAAACATCTCATTTGATCTCTAAAAGTGATTATCCACGTACAAATGTGAATTTTAGTTCAAAGACGCAACATTTGAAAACGGCACATTTTTTTTGTTTCTGGAGCATGTCGTAAGGGGGGGTGGTTATCTCTTTTGTCAAAAATCAGGCATTTTTGATTGAACAATAAAAGCCTCCAAATGTTATTTATTTCACTTCCCGTGGTGGAGAAACACTTTTTAAGGCCTCAGAGAGAGTAAATTGGCCCTTTTCATTCACGTTTACCCATTCCACAAATTTTGCGTTCAGGGCCCCTGGAAGCATGAAAATCACTTTAAACATCTCATTTGATCTCTAAAAGTGATTATCCACGTACAAATGTGAATTTTAGTTCAAAGACGCAACATTTGAAAACGGCACATTTTTTTAGTTTCTGGAGCATGTCGTAAGGGGGGGGTGGTTATCTCTTTTGTCAAAAATCAGGCATTTTTGATTGAACAATAAAGGCCTCCAAATGTTATTTATTTCACTTCCCGTGGTGGAGAAACACTTTTTAAGGCCTCAGAGTGAGTAAATTGTCCCTTTTCATTCACGTTTACCCATTCCACAAATTTTGCGTTCATATCCCCTGGAAGCATGAAAATCACTTTAAACATCTCATTTTATCTCTAAAAGTGATTATCCACGTACAAATGTGAATTTTAGTTCAAAGACGCCACATTTGAAAACGGACCATTTTTTTAGTTTCTGGAGCATGTCGTAAGGGGGGGGTGGTTATCTCTTTTGTCAAAAATTGGGCATTTTTGATTGAACAATAAAGGCCTAAAAATTTAATTTAATTCACTTCCTGTGGTGGAGAAACACTTTTTAAGGCCTCAGAGTGAGTAAATTGGCCATTTTCATTCACGTTTACCCATTCCAGAAATCTTGCGTTCAGGGCCCCTGGAAGCATGCACATCACTTTAAACATCTCATTTTATCTCTAAAAGTGATTATCCACGTACAAATGTGAATTTTAGTTCAAAGACGCAACATTTGAAAACGGACCATTTTTTTACTTTCTGAAGCACGTCGTAAGGGGGGTGGTTATCTCTTTCGTCAAAAATTGGGCATTTTTGATTCAACATTAAAGGCCACCAAATGTTATTTATTTCACTTCCCGTGGTGGAGAAACACTTTTTAAGGCCTCAGAGTGAGTAAATTGGCCATTTTCATTCACGTTTACCCATTCCACAAATTTTGCATTCACGGCCTCTAGAAGCATGAAAATCACTTTAAACATCTCATTTTATCTCTAAAAGTGATTATCCACGAACAAATGTGAATTTTAGTTCAAAGACGCAACATTTGAAAACGGACCATTTTTTTAGTTTCTGAAGCATGGCGTAAGGGGGGGTGGTTATCTCTTTTGTCAAAAATTGGGCATTTTTGATTGAACAATAAAGGCCTAAAAATGTAATTTAATTCACTTCCCGTGGTGGAGAAACACGTTTTAAGGCCTCAGAGTGAGTAAATTGGCCATTTTCATTCACGTTTACCCATTCCACAAATCTTGCGTTCAGGGCCCCTGGAAGCATGAAAATCACTTTAAACATCTCATTTTATCTCTAAAAGTGATTATCCACGTACAAATGTGAATTTTAGTTCAAAGACGCAACATTTGAAAACAGACCATTTTTTTAGTTTCTGAAGCATGTCGTAAGGGGAGGTGGTTATTTCTTTTGTCAAAAATTGGGCATTTTTGATTGAACAATAAAGGCCTAAAAATGTTATTTAATTCACTTCCCGTGGTGGAGAAACACTTTTTAAGGCCTCAGAGTGAGTAAATTGGCCCTTTTCATTCACGTTTACCCATTCCACAAATTTTGCGTTCATATCCCCTGGAAGCATGAAAATCACTTTAAACATCTCATTTTATCTCTAAAAGTGATTATCCACGTACAAATGTGAATTTTAGTTCAAAGACGCAACATTTGAAAACGGACCATTTTTTTACTTTCTGAAGCATGTCGTAAGGGGGGGTGGTTATCTCTTTCGTCAAAAATTGGGCATTTTTGATTGAACAATAAGGCCTCCAAATGTTATTTATTTCACTTCCCGTGGTGGAGAAACACTTTTTAAGGCCTCAGAGTGAGTAAATTGGCCATTTTCATTCACGTTTACCCATTCCACAAATTTTGCGTTCAGGGCCCCTGGAAGCATGAAAATCACTTCAAACATCTCATTTTATCTCTAAAAGTGATTATCCACGAACAAATGTGAATTTTAGTTCAAAGACGCAACATTTGAAAACGGACCATTTTTTTAGTTTCTGAAGCATGGCGTAAGGGGGGGTGGTTATCTCTTTTGTCAAAAATTGGGCATTTTTGATTGAACAATAAAGGCCTAAAAATGTTATTTAATTCACTTCCCGTGGTGGAGAAACACTTTTTAAGGCCTCAGAGTGAGTAAATTGGCCATTTTCATTCACGTTTACCCATTCCACAAATCTTGCGTTCAGGGCCCCTGGAAGCATGAAAATCACTTTAAACATCTCATTTTATCTCTAAAAGTGATTATCCGCGTACAAATGTGAATTTTAGTTCAAAGACGCAACATTTGAAAACAGACCATTTTTTTAGTTTCTGAAGCATGTCGTAAGGGGAGGTGGTTATCTCTTTTGTCAAAAATTGGGCATATTTGATTGAACAATAAAGGCCTAAAAATGTTATTTAATTCACTTCCCGTGGTGGAGAAACACTTTTTAAGGCCTCAGAGTGAGTAAATTGGCCCTTTTCATTCACGTTTACCCATTCCACAAATTTTGCGTTCATATCCCCTGGAAGCATGAAAATCACTTTAAACATCTCATTTTATCTCTAAAAGTGATTATCCACGTACAAATGTGAATTTTAGTTCAAAGACGCAACATTTGAAAACGGACCATTTTTTTAGTTTCTGAAGCATGTCGTAGGGGGGGTGGTTTATCTCTTTCGTCAAAAATTGGGCATTTTTGATTGAACAATGAAGGCCTAAAAATGTTATTTATTTCACTTCCCGTGGTGGAGAAACACTTTTTAAGGCCTCAGAGTGAGTAAATTGGCCCTTTTCATTCACGTTTACCCATTCCACAAATTTTGCAATCATATCCCCTGGAAGCATGAAAATCACTTTAAACATCTCATTTTATCTCTAAAAGTGATTATCCACGTACAAATGTGAATTTTAGTTCAAAGACGCAACATTTGAAAACGGACCATTTTTTTAGTTTCTGAAGCATGTCGTAAGGGGGGGTGGTTATCTCTTTTGTCAAAAATTGGGCATTTTTGATTGAACAATAAAGGCCTCCAAATGTTATTTATTTCACTTCTCGAGGTGGATAAACACTTTTTAAGGCCTCAGAGTGAGTAAATTGGCCATTTTCATTCACGTTTACCCATTCCACAAATTTTGCGTTCAGGGCCCCTTGAAGCATGAAAATCACTTTAAACATCTCATTTGATCTCTAAAAGTGATTATCCACGTACAAATGTGAATTTTAGTTCAAAGACGCAACATTTGAAAACGGCACATTTTTTTAGTTTCTGGAGCATGTCGTAAGGGGGGGTGGTTATCTCTTTTGTCAAAAATCAGGCATTTTTGATTGAACAATAAAGGCCTAAAAATGTAATTTAATTCACTTCCTGTGGTGGGGAAACACTTTTTAAGGCCTCAGAGTGAGTAAATTGGCCATTTTCATTCACGTTTACCCATTCCAGAAATCTTGCGTTCAGGGCCCCTGGAAGCATGCAAATCACTTTAAACATCTCATTTTATCTCTAAAAGTGATTATCCACGTACAAATGTGAATTTTAGTTCAAAGACGCCCATTTGAAAACGGCACATTTTTTTAGTTTCTTGAGCATGTCGTAAGGGGGGGTGGTTATCTCTTTCGTCAAAAATTGGGCATTTTTGATTGAACAATAAAGGCCTCCAAATGTTATTTATTTCACTTCCCGTGGTGGAGAAACACTTTTTAAGGCCTCAGAGTGAGTAAATTGGCCATTTTCATTCACGTTTACCCATTCCACAAATTTTGCGTTCAGGGCCCCTGGAAGCATGAAAATCACTTTAAACATCTCATTTTATCTCTAAAAGTGATTATCCACGAACAAATGTGAATTTTAGTTCAAAGACGCAACATTTGAAAACGGACCATTTTTTAGTTTCTGAAGCATGGCGTAAGGGGGGGTGGTTATCTCTTTTGTCAAAAATTGGGCATTTTTGATTGAACAATAAAGGCCTAAAAATGTTATTTAATTCACTTCCAGTGGTGGAGAAACACTTTTTAAGGCCTCAGAGTGAGTAAATTGGCCATTTTCATTCACGTTTACCCATTCCACAAATCTTGCGTTCAGGGCCCCTGGAAGCATGAAAATCACTTTAAACATCTCATTTTATCTCTAAAAGTGATTATCCACGTACAAATGTGAATTTTAGTTCAAAGACGCAACATTTGAAAATGGACCATTTTTTTAGTTTCTGAAGCATGTCGTAAGGGGGGGTGGTTATCTCTTTTGTCAAAAATTGGGCATTTTTGATTGAACAATAAAGGCCTAAAAATGTAATTTAATTCACTTCCCGTGGTGGAGAAACACTTTTTAAGGCCTCAGAGTGAGTAAATTGGCCATTTTCATTCACGTTTACCCATTCCACAAATCTTGCGTTCAGGGCCCCTGGAAGCATGAAAATCACTTTAAACATCTCATTTTATCTCTAAAAGTGATTATCCACGTACAAATGTGAATTTTAGTTCAAAGACGCAACATTTGAAAACAGACCATTTTTTTAGATTCTGAAGCATGTCGTAAGGGGGGTGGTTATCTCTTTTGTCAAAAATTGGGCATTTTTGATTGAACAATAAAGGCCTAAAAATGTTATTTAATTCACTTCCCGTGGTGGAGAAACACTTTTTAAGGCCTCAGAGTGAGTAAATTGGCCCTTTTCATTCACGTTTACCCATTCCACAAATTTTGCGTTCATATCCCCTGGAAGCATGAAAATCACTTTAAACATCTCATTTTATCTCTAAAAGTGATTATCCACGTACAAATGTGAATTTTAGTTCAAAGACGCAACATTTGAAAACGGACCATTTTTTTAGTTTCTGAAGCATGTCGTAAGGGGGGGTGGTTATCTCTTTCGTCAAAAATTGGGCATTTTTGATTGAACAATGAAGGCCTAAAAATGTTATTTATTTCACTTCCCGTGGTGGAGAAACACTTTTTAAGGCCTCAGAGTGAGTAAATTGGCCCTTTTCATTCACGTTTACCCATTCCACAAATTTTGCGTTCATATCCCCTGGAAGCATGAAAATCACTTTAAACATCTCATTTTATCTCTAAAAGTGATTATCCACGTACAAATGTGAATTTTAGTTCAAAGACGCAACATTTGAAAACGGACCATTTTTTTAGTTTCTGAAGCATGTCGTAAGGGGGGGTGGTTATCTCTTTTGTCAAAAATTGGGCATTTTTGATTGAACAATAAAGGCCTAAAAATGTAATTTAATTCACTTCCCGTGGTGGAGAAACACTTTTTAAGGCCTCAGAGTGAGTAAATTGGCCATTTTCATTCACGTTTACCCATTCCAGAAATTTTGCGTTCATATCCCCTGGAAGCATGAAAATCACTTTAAACATCTCATTTTATCTCTAAAAGTGATTATCCACGTACAAATGTGAATTTTAGTTCAAAGACGCAACATTTGAAAACGGACCATTTTTTTAGTTTCTGAAGCATGTCGTAAGGGGGGGTGGTTATCTCTTTTGTCAAAAATTGGGCATTTTTGATTGAACAATAAAGGCCTCCAAATGTTATTTATTTCACTTCCCGAGGTGGATAAACACTTTTTAAGGCCTCAGAGTGAGTAAATTGGCCATTTTCATTCACGTTTACCCATTCCACAAATTTTGCGTTCAGGGCCCCTGGAAGCATGAAAATCACTTTAAACATCTCATTTGACCTCTAAAAGTGATTATCCACGTACAAATGTGAATTTTAGTTCAAAGACGCAACATTTGAAAACGGCACATTTTTTTAGTTTCTGGAGCATGTCGTAAGGGGGGGGTGGTTATCTCTTTTGTCAAAAATCAGGCATTTTTGATTGAACAATAAAGGCCTCCAAATGTTATTTATTTCACTTCCCGTGGTGGAGAAACACTTTTTAAGGCCTCAGAGTGAGTAAATTGTCCCTTTTCATTCACGTTTACCCATTCCACAAATTTTGCATTCACGGCCTCTAGAAGCATGAAAATCACTTTAAACATCTCATTTTATCTCTAAAAGTGATTATCCACGAACAAATGTGAATTTTAGTTCAAAGACGCAACATTTGAAAACGGACCATTTTTTTAGTTTCTGAAGCATGGCGTAAGGGGGGGTGGTTATCTCTTTTGTCAAAAATTGGGAATTTTTGATTGAACAATAAAGGCCTAAAAATGTAATTTAATTCACTTCCCGTGGTGGAGAAACACGTTTTAAGGCCTCAGAGTGAGTAAATTGGCCATTTTCATTCACGTTTACCCATTCCACAAATCTTGTGTTCAGGGCCCCTGGAAGCATGAAAATCACTTTAAACATCTCATTTTATCTCTAAAAGTGATTATCCACGTACAAATGTGAATTTTAGTTCAAAGACGCAACATTTGAAAACAGACCATTTTTTTAGTTTCTGAAGCATGTCGTAAGGGGAGGTGGTTATCTCTTTTGTCAAAAATTGGGCATTTTTGATTGAACAATAAAGGCCTAAAAATGTTATTTAATTCACTTCCCGTGGTGGAGAAACACTTTTTAAGGCCTCAGAGTGAGTAAATTGGCCCTTTTCATTCACGTTTACCCATTCCACAAATTTTGCGTTCATATCCCCTGGAAGCATGAAAATCACTTTAAACATCTCATTTTATCTCTAAAAGTGATTATCCACGTACAAATGTGAATTTTAGTTCAAAGACGCAACATTTGAAAACGGACCATTTTTTTACTTTCTGAAGCATGTCGTAAGGGGGGGTGGTTATCTCTTTCGTCAAAAATTGGGCATTTTTGATTGAACAATAAAGGCCTCCAAATGTTATTTATTTCACTTCCCGTGGTGGAGAAACACTTTTTAAGGCCTCAGAGTGAGTAAATTGGCCATTTTCATTCACGTTTACCCATTCCACAAATTTTGCGTTCAGGGCCCCTGGAAGCATGAAAATCACTTCAAACATCTCATTTTATCTCTAAAAGTGATTATCCACGAACAAATGTGAATTTTAGTTCAAAGACGCAACATTTGAAAACGGACCATTTTTTTAGTTTCTGAAGCATGGCGTAAGGGGGGGTGGTTATCTCTTTTGTCAAAAATTGGGCATTTTTGATTGAACAATAAAGGCCTAAAAATGTTATTTAATTCACTTCCCGTGGTGGAGAAACACTTTTTAAGGCATCAGAGTGAGTAAATTGGCCATTTTCATTCACGTTTACCCATTCCACAAATCTTGCGTTCAGGGCCCCTGGAAGCATGAAAATCACTTTAAACATCTCATTTTATCTCTAAAAGTGATTATCCGCGTACAAATGTGAATTTTAGTTCAAAGACGCAACATTTGAAAACAGACCATTTTTTTAGTTTCTGAAGCATGTCGTAAGGGGAGGTGGTTATCTCTTGTCAAAAATTGGGCATATTTGATTGAACAATAAAGGCCTAAAAATGTTATTTAATTCACTTCCCGTGGTGGAGAAACACTTTTTAAGGCCTCAGAGTGAGTAAATTGGCCCTTTTCATTCACGTTTACCCATTCCACAAATTTTGCGTTCATATCCCCTGGAAGCATGAAAATCACTTTAAACATCTCATTTTATCTCTAAAAGTGATTATCCACGTACAAATGTGAATTTTAGTTCAAAGACGCAACATTTGAAAACGGACCATTTTTTTAGTTTCTGAAGCATGTCGTAAGGGGGGGTGGTTTATCTCTTTCGTCAAAAATTGGGCATTTTTGATTGAACAATGAAGGCCTAAAAATGTTATTTATTTCACTTCCCGTGGTGGAGAAACACTTTTTAAGGCCTCAGAGTGAGTAAATTGGCCCTTTTCATTCACGTTTACCCATTCCACAAATTTTGCAATCATATCCCCTGGAAGCATGAAAATCACTTTAAACATCTCATTTTATCTCTAAAAGTGATTATCCACGTACAAATGTGAATTTTAGTTCAAAGACGCAACATTTGAAAACGGACCATTTTTTTAGTTTCTGAAGCATGTCGTAAGTGGGGGGTGGTTATCTCTTTTGTCAAAAATTGGGCATTTTTGATTGAACAATAAAGGCCTCCAAATGTTATTTATTTCACTTCTCGAGGTGGATAAACACTTTTTAAGGCCTCAGAGTGAGTAAATTGGCCATTTTCATTCACGTTTACCCATTCCACAAATTTTGCGTTCAGGGCCCCTTGAAGCATGAAAATCACTTTAAACATCTCATTTGATCTCTAAAAGTGATTATCCACGTACAAATGTGAATTTTAGTTCAAAGACGCAACATTTGAAAACGGCACATTTTTTTAGTTTCTGGAGCATGTCGTAAGGGGGGGTGGTTATCTCTTTTGTCAAAAATCAGGCATTTTTGATTGAACAATAAAGGCCTCCAAATGTTATTTATTTCACTTCCCGTGGTGGAGAAACACTTTTTAAGGCCTCAGAGTGAGTAAATTGGCCCTTTTCATTCACGTTTACCCATTCCACAAATTTTGCGTTCATATCCCCTGGAAGCATGAAAATCACTTTAAACATCTCATTTTATCTCTAAAAGTGATTATCCACGTACAAATGTGAATTTTAGTTCAAAGACGCAACATTTGAAAACGGACCATTTTTTTAGTTTCTGAAGCATGTCGTAAGGGGGGGTGGTTATCTCTTTTGTCAAAAATTGGGCATTTTTGATTGAACAATAAAGGCCTAAAAATGTAATTTAATTCACTTCCTGTGGTGGAGAAACACTTTTTAAGGCCTCAGAGTGAGTAAATTGGCCATTTTCATTCACGTTTACCCATTCCAGAAATTTTGCATTCAGGGCCCCTGGAAGCATGCAAATCACTTTAAACATCTCATTTTATCTCTAAAAGTGATTATCCACGTACAAATGTGAATTTTAGTTCAAAGACGCAACATTTGAAAACGGACCATTTTTTTAGTTTCTGAAGCATGTCGTAAGGCGGGGTGGTTATCTCTTTCGTCAAAAATTGGGCATTTTTGATTGAACAATAAAGGCCTCCAAATGTTATTTATTTCACTTCCCGTGGTGGAGAAACACTTTTTAAGGCCTCAGAGTGAATAAATTGGCCATTTTCATTCATGTTTACCCATTCCACAAATTTTGCGTTCAGGGCCCCTGGAAGCATGAAAATCACTTTAAACTTCTCATTTTATCTCTAAAAGTGATTATCCACGTACAAATGTGAATTTTAGTTCAAAGACGCAACATTTGAAAACGGACCATTTTTTTAGTTTCTGAAGCATGTCGTAAGGGGGGGTGGTTATCTCTTTTGTCAAAAATTGGGCATTTTTGATTGAACAATAAAGGCCTCCAAATGTTATTTATTTCACTTCCCGAGGTGGATAAACACTTTTTAAGGCCTCAGAGTGAGTAAATTGGCCATTTTCATTCACGTTTACCCATTCAACAAATTTTGCGTTCAGGGCCCCTGGAAGCATGAAAATCACTTTAAACATCTCATTTGATCTCTAAAAGTGATTATCCACGTACAAATGTGAATTTTAGTTCAAAGACGCAACATTTGAAAACGGCACATTTTTTTTGTTTCTGGAGCATGTCGTAAGGGGGGGTGGTTATCTCTTTTGTCAAAAATCAGGCATTTTTGATTGAACAATAAAAGCCTCCAAATGTTATTTATTTCACTTCCCGTGGTGGAGAAACACTTTTTAAGGCCTCAGAGTGAGTAAATTGGCCCTTTTCATTCACGTTTACCCATTCCACAAATTTTGCGTTCAGGGCCCCTGGAAGCATGAAAATCACTTTAAACATCTCATTTGATCTCTAAAAGTGATTATCCACGTACAAATGTGAATTTTAGTTCAAAGACGCAACATTTGAAAACGGCACATTTTTTTAGTTTCTGGAGCATGTCGTAAGGGGGGGGTGGTTATCTCTTTTGTCAAAAATCAGGCATTTTTGATTGAACAATAAAGGCCTCCAAATGTTATTTATTTCACTTCCCGTGGTGGAGAAACACTTTTTAAGGCCTCAGAGTGAGTAAATTGTCCCTTTTCATTCACGTTTACCCATTCCACAAATTTTGCGTTCATATCCCCTGGAAGCATGAAAATCACTTTAAACATCTCATTTTATCTCTAAAAGTGATTATCCACGTACAAATGTGAATTTTAGTTCAAAGACGCCACATTTGAAAACGGACCATTTTTTTAGTTTCTGGAGCATGTCGTAAGGGGGGGGTGGTTATCTCTTTTGTCAAAAATTGGGCATTTTTGATTGAACAATAAAGGCCTAAAAATTTAATTTAATTCACTTCCTGTGGTGGAGAAACACTTTTTAAGGCCTCAGAGTGAGTAAATTGGCCATTTTCATTCACGTTTACCCATTCCAGAAATCTTGCGTTCAGGGCCCCTGGAAGCATGCACATCACTTTAAACATCTCATTTTATCTCTAAAAGTGATTATCCACGTACAAATGTGAATTTTAGTTCAAAGACGCAACATTTGAAAACGGACCATTTTTTTACTTTCTGAAGCACGTCGTAAGGGGGGTGGTTATCTCTTTCGTCAAAAATTGGGCATTTTTGATTGAACAATAAAGGCCACCAAATGTTATTTATTTCACTTCCCGTGGTGGAGAAACACTTTTTAAGGCCTCAGAGTGAGTAAATTGGCCATTTTCATTCACGTTTACCCATTCCACAAATTTTGCATTCACGGCCTCTAGAAGCATGAAAATCACTTTAAACATCTCATTTTATCTCTAAAAGTGATTATCCACGAACAAATGTGAATTTTAGTTCAAAGACGCAACATTTGAAAACGGACCATTTTTTTAGTTCCTGAAGCATGGCGTAAGGGGGGGTGGTTATCTCTTTTGTCAAAAATTGGGCATTTTTGATTGAACAATAAAGGCCTAAAAATGTAATTTAATTCACTTCCCGTGGTGGAGAAACACGTTTTAAGGCCTCAGAGTGAGTAAATTGGCCATTTTCATTCACGTTTACCCATTCCACAAATCTTGCGTTCAGGGCCCCTGGAAGCATGAAAATCACTTTAAACATCTCATTTTATCTCTAAAAGTGATTATCCACGTACAAATGTGAATTTTAGTTCAAAGACGCAACATTTGAAAACAGACCATTTTTTTAGTTTCTGAAGCATGTCGTAAGGGGAGGTGGTTATCTCTTTTGTCAAAAATTGGGCATTTTTGATTGAACAATAAAGGCCTAAAAATGTTATTTAATTCACTTCCCGTGGTGGAGAAACACTTTTTAAGGCCTCAGAGTGAGTAAATTGGCCCTTTTCATTCACGTTTACCCATTCCACAAATTTTGCGTTCATATCCCCTGGAAGCATGAAAATCACTTTAAACATCTCATTTTATCTCTAAAAGTGATTATCCACGTACAAATGTGAATTTTAGTTCAAAGACGCAACATTTGAAAACGGACCATTTTTTTACTTTCTGAAGCATGTCGTAAGGGGGGGTGGTTATCTCTTTCGTCAAAAATTGGGCATTTTTGATTGAACAATAAGGCCTCCAAATGTTATTTATTTCACTTCCCGTGGTGGAGAAACACTTTTTAAGGCCTCAGAGTGAGTAAATTGGCCATTTTCATTCACGTTTACCCATTCCACAAATTTTGCGTTCAGGGCCCCTGGAAGCATGAAAATCACTTCAAACATCTCATTTTATCTCTAAAAGTGATTATCCACGAACAAATGTGAATTTTAGTTCAAAGACGCAACATTTGAAAACGGACCATTTTTTTAGTTTCTGAAGCATGGCGTAAGGGGGGGTGGTTATCTCTTTTGTCAAAAATTGGGCATTTTTGATTGAACAATAAAGGCCTAAAAATGTTATTTAATTCACTTCCCGTGGTGGAGAAACACTTTTTAAGGCCTCAGAGTGAGTAAATTGGCCATTTTCATTCACGTTTACCCATTCCACAAATCTTGCGTTCAGGGCCCCTGGAAGCATGAAAATCACTTTAAACATCTCATTTTATCTCTAAAAGTGATTATCCGCGTACAAATGTGAATTTTAGTTCAAAGACGCAACATTTGAAAACAGACCATTTTTTTAGTTTCTGAAGCATGTCGTAAGGGGAGGTGGTTATCTCTTTTGTCAAAAATTGGGCATATTTGATTGAACAATAAAGGCCTAAAAATGTTATTTAATTCACTTCCCGTGGTGGAGAAACACTTTTTAAGGCCTCAGAGTGAGTAAATTGGCCCTTTTCATTCACGTTTACCCATTCCACAAATTTTGCGTTCATATCCCCTGGAAGCATGAAAATCACTTTAAACATCTCATTTTATCTCTAAAAGTGATTATCCACGTACAAATGTGAATTTTAGTTCAAAGACGCAACATTTGAAAACGGACCATTTTTTTAGTTTCTGAAGCATGTCGTAGGGGGGGTGGTTTATCTCTTTCGTCAAAAATTGGGCATTTTTGATTGAACAATGAAGGCCTAAAAATGTTATTTATTTCACTTCCCGTGGTGGAGAAACACTTTTTAAGGCCTCAGAGTGAGTAAATTGGCCCTTTTCATTCACGTTTACCCATTCCACAAATTTTGCAATCATATCCCCTGGAAGCATGAAAATCACTTTAAACATCTCATTTTATCTCTAAAAGTGATTATCCACGTACAAATGTGAATTTTAGTTCAAAGACGCAACATTTGAAAACGGACCATTTTTTTAGTTTCTGAAGCATGTCGTAAGGGGGGGTGGTTATCTCTTTTGTCAAAAATTGGGCATTTTTGATTGAACAATAAAGGCCTCCAAATGTTATTTATTTCACTTCTCGAGGTGGATAAACACTTTTTAAGGCCTCAGAGTGAGTAAATTGGCCATTTTCATTCACGTTTACCCATTCCACAAATTTTGCGTTCAGGGCCCCTTGAAGCATGAAAATCACTTTAAACATCTCATTTGATCTCTAAAAGTGATTATCCACGTACAAATGTGAATTTTAGTTCAAAGACGCAACATTTGAAAACGGCACATTTTTTTAGTTTCTGGAGCATGTCGTAAGGGGGGGTGGTTATCTCTTTTGTCAAAAATCAGGCATTTTTGATTGAACAATAAAGGCCTCCAAATGTTATTTATTTCACTTCCCGTGGTGGAGAAACACTTTTTAAGGCCTCAGAGTGAGTAAATTGGCCCTTTTCATTCACGTTTACCCATTCCACAAATTTTGCGTTCATATCCCCTGGAAGCATGAAAATCACTTTAAACATCTCATTTTATCTCTAAAAGTGATTATCCACGTACAAATGTGAATTTTAGTTCAAAGACGCAACATTTGAAAACGGACCATTTTTTTAGTTTCTGAAGCATGTCGTAAGGGGGGGTGGTTATGTCTTTTGTCAAAAATTGGGCATTTTTGATTGAACAATAAAGGCCTAAAAATGTAATTTAATTCACTTCCTGTGGTGGAGAAACACTTTTTAAGGCCTCAGAGTGAGTAAATTGGCCATTTTCATTCACGTTTACCCATTCCAGAAATTTTGCATTCAGGGCCCCTGGAAGCATGCAAATCACTTTAAACATCTCATTTTATCTCTAAAAGTGATTATCCACGTACAAATGTGAATTTTAGTTCAAAGACGCAACATTTGAAAACGGACCATTTTTTTAGTTTCTGAAGCATGTCGTAAGGCGGGGTGGTTATCTCTTTCGTCAAAAATTGGGCATTTTTGATTGAACAATAAAGGCCTCCAAATGTTATTTATTTCACTTCCCGTGGTGGAGAAACACTTTTTAAGGCCTCAGAGTGAATAAATTGGCCATTTTCATTCATGTTTACCCATTCCACAAATTTTGCGTTCAGGGCCCCTGGAAGCATGAAAATCACTTTAAACTTCTCATTTTATCTCTAAAAGTGATTATCCACGTACAAATGTGAATTTTAGTTCAAAGACGCAACATTTGAAAACGGACCATTTTTTTAGTTTCTGAAGCATGTCGTAAGGGGGGTGGTTATCTCTTTTGTCAAAAATTGGGCATTTTTGATTGAACAATAAAGGCCTCCAAATGTTATTTATTTCACTTCCCGAGGTGGATAAACACTTTTTAAGGCCTCAGAGTGAGTAAATTGGCCATTTTCATTCACGTTTACCCATTCAACAAATTTTGCGTTCAGGGCCCCTGGAAGCATGAAAATCACTTTAAACATCTCATTTGACCTCTAAAAGTGATTATCCACGTACAAATGTGAATTTTAGTTCAAAGACGCAACATTTGAAAACGGCACATTTTTTTTGTTTCTGGAGCATGTCGTAAGGGGGGGTGGTTATCTCTTTTGTCAAAAATCAGGCATTTTTGATTGAACAATAAAAGCCTCCAAATGTTATTTATTTCACTTCCCGTGGTGGAGAAACACTTTTTAAGGCCTCAGAGTGAGTAAATTGGCCCTTTTCATTCACGTTTACCCATTCCACAAATTTTGCGTTCATATCCCCTGGAAGCATGAAAATCACTTTAAACATCTCATTTTATCTCTAAAAGTGATTATCCACGTACAAATGTGAATTTTAGTTCAAAGACGCAACATTTGAAAACGGACCATTTTTTTAGTTTCTGAAGCATGTCGTAAGGGGGGGTGGTTATCTCTTTTGTCAAAAATTGGGCATTTTTGATTGAACAATAAAGGGCTAAAAATGTAATTTAATTCACTTCCTGTGGTGGGGAAACACTTTTTAAGGCCTCAGAGTGAGTAAATTGGCCATTTTCATTCACGTTTACCCATTCCAGAAATCTTGCGTTCAGGGCCCCTGGAAGCATGAAAATCACTTTAAACATCTCATTTTATCTCTAAGAGTGATTATCCACGTACAAATGTGAATTTTAGTTCAAAGACGCAACATTTGAAAATGGACCATTTTTTTAGTTTCTGAAGCATGTCGTAAGGGGGGGTGGTTATCTCTTTTGTCAAAAATTGGGCATTTTTGATTGAACAATAAAGGCCTAAAAATGTAATTTAATTCACTTCCCGTGGTGGAGAAACACTTTTTAAGGCCTCAGAGTGAGTAAATTGGCCATTTTCATTCACGTTTACCCATTCCACAAATCTTGCGTTCAGGGCCCCTGGAAGCATGAAAATCACTTTAAACATCTCATTTTATCTCTAAAAGTGATTATCCACGTACAAATGTGAATTTTAGTTCAAAGACGCAACATTTGAAAACAGACCATTTTTTTAGATTCTGAAGCATGTCGTAAGGGGGGTGGTTATCTCTTTTGTCAAAAATTGGGCACTTTTGATTGAACAATAAAGGCCTAAAAATGTTATTTAATTCACTTCCCGTGGTGGAGAAACACTTTTTAAGGCCTCAGAGTGAGTAAATTGGCCCTTTTCATTCACGTTTACCCTTTCCACAAATTTTGCGTTCATATCCCGTGGAAGCATGAAAATCACTTTAAACATCTCATTTTATCTCTAAAAGTGATTATCCACGTACAAATGTGAATTTTAGTTCAAAGACGCAACATTTGAAAACGGACCATTTTTTTAGTTTCTGAAGCATGTCGTAAGGGGGGGTGGTTATCTCTTTCGTCAAAAATTGGGCATTTTTGATTGAACAATGAAGGCCTAAAAATGTTATTTATTTCACTTCCCGTGGTGGAGAAACACTTTTTAAGGCCTCAGAGTGAGTAAATTGGCCCTTTTCATTCACGTTTACCCATTCCACAAATTTTGCGTTCATATCCCCTGGAAGCATGAAAATCACTTTAAACATCTCATTTTATCTCTAAAAGTGATTATCCACGTACAAATGTGAATTTTAGTTCAAAGACGCAACATTTGAAAACGGACCATTTTTTTAGTTTCTGAAGCATGTCGTAAGGGGGGGTGGTTATCTCTTTTGTCAAAAATTGGGCATTTTTGATTGAACAATAAAGGCCTAAAAATGTAATTTAATTCACTTCCTGTGGTGGAGAAACACTTTTTAAGGCCTCAGAGTGAGTAAACTGGCCATTTTCATTCACGTTTACCCATTCCAGAAATTTTGCATTCAGGGCCCCTGGAAGCATGCAAATCACTTTAAACATCTCATTTTATCTCTAAAAGTGATTATCCACGTACAAATGTGAATTTTAGTTCAAAGACGCAACATTTGAAAACGGACCATTTTTTTAGTTTCTGAAGCATGTCGTAAGGCGGGGTGGTTATCTCTTTCGTCAAAAATTGGGCATTTTTGATTGAACAATAAAGGCCTCCAAATGTTATTTATTTCACTTCCCGTGGTGGAGAAACACTTTTTAAGGCCTCAGAGTGAATAAATTGGCCATTTTCATTCATGTTTACCCATTCCACAAATTTTGCGTTCAGGGCCCCTGGAAGCATGAAAATCACTTTAAACTTCTCATTTTATCTCTAAAAGTGATTATCCACGTACAAATGTGAATTTTAGTTCAAAGACGCAACATTTGAAAACGGACCATTTTTTTAGTTTCTGAAGCATGTCGTAAGGGGGGTGGTTATCTCTTTTGTCAAAAATTGGGCATTTTTGATTGAACAATAAAGGCCTTCAAATGTTATTTATTTCACTTCCCGAGGTGGATAAACACTTTTTAAGGCCTCAGAGTGAGTAAATTGGCCATTTTCATTCACGTTTACCCATTCAACAAATTTTGCGTTCAGGGCCCCTGGAAGCATGAAAATCACTTTAAACATCTCATTTGATCTCTAAAAGTGATTATCCACGTACAAATGTGAATTTTAGTTCAAAGACGCAACATTTGAAAACGGCACATTTTTTTTGTTTCTGGAGCATGTCGTAAGGGGGGGGTGGTTATCTCTTTTGTCAAAAATCAGGCATTTTTGATTGAACAACAAAAGCCTCCAAATGTTATTTATTTCACTTCCCGTGGTGGAGAAACACTTTTTAAGGCCTCAGAGTGAGTAAATTGGCCCTTTTCATTCACGTTTACCCATTCCACAAATTTTGCGTTCATATCCCCTGGAAGCATGAAAATCACTTTAAACATCTCATTTTATCTCTAAAAGTGATTATCCACGTACAAATGTGAATTTTAGTTCAAAGACGCAACATTTGAAAACGGACCATTTTTTTAGTTTCTGAAGCATGTCGTAAGGGGGGGTGGTTATCTCTTTTGTCAAAAATTGGGCATTTTTGATTGAACAATAAAGGCCTAAAAATGTAATTTAATTCACTTCCTGTGGTGGGGAAACACTTTTTAAGGCCTCAGAGTGAGTAAATTGGCCATTTTCATTCACGTTTACCCATTCCAGAAATCTTGCGTTCAGGGCCCCTGGAAGCATGCAAATCACTTTAAACATCTCATTTTATCTCTAAAAGTGATTATCCACGTACAAATGTGAATTTTAGTTCAAAGACGCCCATTTGAAAACGGCACATTTTTTTAGTTTCTTGAGCATGTCGTAAGGGGGGGTGGTTATCTCTTTCGTCAAAAATTGGGCATTTTTGATTGAACAATAAAGGCCTCCAAATGTTATTTATTTCACTTCCCGTGGTGGAGAAACACTTTTTAAGGCCTCAGAGTGAGTAAATTGGCCATTTTCATTCACGTTTACCCATTCCACAAATTTTGCGTTCAGGGCCCCTGGAAGCATGAAAATCACTTTAAACATCTCATTTTATCTCTAAAAGTGATTATCCACGAACAAATGTGAATTTTAGTTCAAAGACGCAACATTTGAAAACGGACCATTTTTTAGTTTCTGAAGCATGGCGTAAGGGGGGGTGGTTATCTCTTTTGTCAAAAATTGGGCATTTTTGATTGAACAATAAAGGCCTAAAAATGTAATTTAATTCACTTCCCGTGGTGGAGAAACACTTTTTAAGGCCTCAGAGTGAGTAAATTGGCCATTTTCATTCACGTTTACCCATTCCACAAATCTTGCGTTCAGGGCCCCTGGAAGCATGAAAATCACTTTAAACATCTCATTTTATCTCTAAAAGTGATTATCCACGTACAAATGTGAATTTTAGTTCAAAGACGCAACATTTGAAAACAGACCATTTTTTTAGATTCTGAAGCATGTCGTAAGGGGGGTGGTTATCTCTTTTGTCAAAAATTGGGCATTTTTGATTGAACAATAAAGGCCTAAAAATGTTATTTAATTCACTTCCCGTGGTGGAGAAACACTTTTTAAGGCCTCAGAGTGAGTAAATTGGCCCTTTTCATTCACGTTTACCCATTCCACAAATTTTGCGTTCATATCCCCTGGAAGCATGAAAATCACTTTAAACATCTCATTTTATCTCTAAAAGTGATTATCCACGTACAAATGTGAATTTTAGTTCAAAGACGCAACATTTGAAAACGGACCATTTTTTTAGTTTCTGAAGCATGTCGTAAGGGGGGGTGGTTATCTCTTTCGTCAAAAATTGGGCATTTTTGATTGAACAATGAAGGCCTAAAAATGTTATTTATTTCACTTCCCGTGGTGGAGAAACACTTTTTAAGGCCTCAGAGTGAGTAAATTGGCCCTTTTCATTCACGTTTACCCATTCCACAAATTTTGCGTTCATATCCCCTGGAAGCATGAAAATCACTTTAAACATCTCATTTTATCTCTAAAAGTGATTATCCACGTACAAATGTGAATTTTAGTTCAAAGACGCAACATTTGAAAACGGACCATTTTTTTAGTTTCTGAAGCATGTCGTAAGGGGGGGTGGTTATCTCTTTTGTCAAAAATTGGGCATTTTTGATTGAACAATAAAGGCCTAAAAATGTAATTTAATTCACTTCCCGTGGTGGAGAAACACTTTTTAAGGCCTCAGAGTGAGTAAATTGGCCATTTTCATTCACGTTTACCCATTCCAGAAATCTTGCGTTCAGGGCCCCTGGAAGCATGCAAATCACTTTAAACATCTCATTTTATCTCTAAAAGTGATTATCCACGTACAAATGTGAATTTTAGTTCAAAGACGCCCATTTGAAAACGGCACATTTTTTTAGTTTCTTGAGCATGTCGTAAGGGGGGGTGGTTATCTCTTTCGTCAAAAATTGGGCATTTTTGATTGAACAATAAAGGCCTCCAAATGTTATTTATTTCACTTCCCGTGGTGGAGAAACACTTTTTAAGGCCTCAGAGTGAGTAAATTGGCCATTTTCATTCACGTTTACCCATTCCACAAATTTTGCGTTCAGGGCCCCTGGAAGCATGAAAATCACTTTAAACATCTCATTTTATCTCTAAAAGTGATTATCCACGAACAAATGTGAATTTTAGTTCAAAGACGCAACATTTGAAAACGGACCATTTTTTAGTTTCTGAAGCATGGCGTAAGGGGGGGTGGTTATCTCTTTTGTCAAAAATTGGGCATTTTTGATTGAACAATAAAGGCCTAAAAATGTTATTTAATTCACTTCCAGTGGTGGAGAAACACTTTTTAAGGCCTCAGAGTGAGTAAATTGGCCATTTTCATTCACGTTTACCCATTCCACAAATCTTGCGTTCAGGGCCCCTGGAAGCATGAAAATCACTTTAAACATCTCATTTTATCTCTAAAAGTGATTATCCACGTACAAATGTGAATTTTAGTTCAAAGACGCAACATTTGAAAATGGACCATTTTTTTAGTTTCTGAAGCATGTCGTAAGGGGGGGTGGTTATCTCTTTTGTCAAAAATTGGGCATTTTTGATTGAACAATAAAGGCCTAAAAATGTAATTTAATTCACTTCCCGTGGTGGAGAAACACTTTTTAAGGCCTCAGAGTGAGTAAATTGGCCATTTTCATTCACGTTTACCCATTCCACAAATCTTGCGTTCAGGGCCCCTGGAAGCATGAAAATCACTTTAAACATCTCATTTTATCTCTAAAAGTGATTATCCACGTACAAATGTGAATTTTAGTTCAAAGACGCAACATTTGAAAACAGACCATTTTTTTAGATTCTGAAGCATGTCGTAAGGGGGGTGGTTATCTCTTTTGTCAAAAATTGGGCATTTTTGATTGAACAATAAAGGCCTAAAAATGTTATTTAATTCACTTCCCGTGGTGGAGAAACACTTTTTAAGGCCTCAGAGTGAGTAAATTGGCCCTTTTCATTCACGTTTACCCATTCCACAAATTTTGCGTTCATATCCCCTGGAAGCATGAAAATCACTTTAAACATCTCATTTTATCTCTAAAAGTGATTATCCACGTACAAATGTGAATTTTAGTTCAAAGACGCAACATTTGAAAACGGACCATTTTTTTAGTTTCTGAAGCATGTCGTAAGGGGGGGTGGTTATCTCTTTCTTCAAAAATTGGGCATTTTTGATTGAACAATGAAGGCCTAAAAATGTTATTTATTTCACTTCCCGTGGTGGAGAAACACTTTTTAAGGCCTCAGAGTGAGTAAATTGGCCCTTTTCATTCACGTTTACCCATTCCACAAATTTTGCGTTCATATCCCCTGGAAGCATGAAAATCACTTTAAACATCTCATTTTATCTCTAAAAGTGATTATCCACGTACAAATGTGAATTTTAGTTCAAAGACGCAACATTTGAAAACGGACCATTTTTTTAGTTTCTGAAGCATGTCGTAAGGGGGGGTGGTTATCTCTTTTGTCAAAAATTGGGCATTTTTGATTGAACAATAAAGGCCTAAAAATGTAATTTAATTCACTTCCTGTGGTGGAGAAACACTTTTTAAGGCCTCAGAGTGAGTAAATTGGCCATTTTCATTCACGTTTACCCATTCCAGAAATTTTGCATTCAGGGCCCCTGGAAGCATGCAAATCACTTTAAACATCTCATTTTATCTCTAAAAGTGATTATCCACGTACAAATGTGAATTTTAGTTCAAAGACGCAACATTTGAAAACGGACCATTTTTTTAGTTTCTGAAGCATGTCGTAAGGCGGGGTGGTTATCTCTTTCGTCAAAAATTGGGCATTTTTGATTGAACAATAAAGGCCTCCAAATGTTATTTATTTCACTTCCCGTGGTGGAGAAACACTTTTTAAGGCCTGAGAGTGAATAAATTGGCGATTTTCATTCACGTTTACCCATTCCACAAATTTTGCGTTCATATCCCCTGGAAGCATGAAAATCACTTTAAACATCTCATTTTATCTCTAAAAGTGATTATCCACGTACAAATGTGAATTTTAGTTCAAAGACGCAACATTTGAAAATGGACCATTTTTTTAGTTTCTGAAGCATGTCGTAAGGGGGGGTGGTTATCTCTTTTGTCAAAAATTGGGCATTTTTGATTGAACAATAAAGGCCTAAAAATGTAATTTAATTCACTTCCCGTGGTGGAGAAACACTTTTTAAGGCCTCAGAGTGAGTAAATTGGCCATTTTCATTCACGTTTACCCATTCCAGAAATCTTGCGTTCAGGGCCCCTGGAAGCATGCAAATCACTTTAAACATCTCATTTTATCTCTAAAAGTGATTATCCACGTACAAATGTGAATTTTAGTTCAAAGACGCCCATTTGAAAACGGCACATTTTTTTAGTTTCTTGAGCATGTCGTAAGGGGGGGTGGTTATCTCTTTCGTCAAAAATTGGGCATTTTTGATTGAACAATAAAGGCCTCCAAATGTTATTTATTTCACTTCCCGTGGTGGAGAAACACTTTTTAAGGCCTCAGAGTGAGTAAATTGGCCATTTTCATTCACGTTTACCCATTCCACAAATTTTGCGTTCAGGGCCCCTGGAAGCATGAAAATCAATTTAAACATCTCATTTTATCTCTAAAAGTGATTATCCACGTACAAATGTGAATTTTAGTTCAAAGACGCAACATTTGAAAACGGACCATTTTTTTAGTTTCTGAAGCATGTCGTAAGGCGGGGTGGTTATCTCTTTCGTCAAAAATTGGGCATTTTTGATTGAACAATAAAGGCCTCCAAATGTTATTTATTTCACTTCCCGTGGTGGAGAAACACTTTTTAAGGCCTCAGAGTGAATAAATTGGCCATTTTCATTCATGTTTACCCATTCCACAAATTTTGCGTTCAGGGCCCCTGGAAGCATGAAAATCACTTTAAACTTCTCATTTTATCTCTAAAAGTGATTATCCACGTACAAATGTGAATTTTAGTTCAAAGACGCAACATTTGAAAACGGACCATTTTTTTAGTTTCTGAAGCATGTCGTAAGGGGGGTGGTTATCTCTTTTGTCAAAAATTGGGCATTTTTGATTGAACAATAAAGGCCTCCAAATGTTATTTATTTCACTTCCCGAGGTGGATAAACACTTTTTAAGGCCTCAGAGTGAGTAAATTGGCCATTTTCATTCACGTTTACCCATTCAACAAATTTTGCGTTCAGGGCCCCTGGAAGCATGAAAATCACTTTAAACATCTCATTTGATCTCTAAAAGTGATTATCCACGTACAAATGTGAATTTTAGTTCAAAGACGCAACATTTGAAAACGGCACATTTTTTTTGTTTCTGGAGCATGTCGTAAGGGGGGGGTGGTTATCTCTTTTGTCAAAAATCAGGCATTTTTGATTGAACAACAAAAGCCTCCAAATGTTATTTATTTCACTTCCCGTGGTGGAGAAACACTTTTTAAGGCCTCAGAGTGAGTAAATTGGCCCTTTTCATTCACGTTTACCCATTCCACAAATTTTGCGTTCATATCCCCTGGAAGCATGAAAATCACTTTAAACATCTCATTTTATCTCTAAAAGTGATTATCCACGTACAAATGTGAATTTTAGTTCAAAGACGCAACATTTGAAAACGGACCATTTTTTTAGTTTCTGAAGCATGTCGTAAGGGGGGGTGGTTATCTCTTTTGTCAAAAATTGGGCATTTTTGATTGAACAATAAAGGCCTAAAAATGTAATTTAATTCACTTCCTGTGGTGGGGAAACACTTTTTAAGGCCTCAGAGTGAGTAAATTGGCCATTTTCATTCACGTTTACCCATTCCAGAAATCTTGCGTTCAGGGCCCCTGGAAGCATGCAAATCACTTTAAACATCTCATTTTATCTCTAAAAGTGATTATCCACGTACAAATGTGAATTTTAGTTCAAAGACGCCCATTTGAAAACGGCACATTTTTTTAGTTTCTTGAGCATGTCGTAAGGGGGGGTGGTTATCTCTTTCGTCAAAAATTGGGCATTTTTGATTGAACAATAAAGGCCTCCAAATGTTATTTATTTCACTTCCCGTGGTGGAGAAACACTTTTTAAGGCCTCAGAGTGAGTAAATTGGCCATTTTCATTCACGTTTACCCATTCCACAAATTTTGCGTTCAGGGCCCCTGGAAGCATGAAAATCACTTTAAACATCTCATTTTATCTCTAAAAGTGATTATCCACGAACAAATGTGAATTTTAGTTCAAAGACGCAACATTTGAAAACGGACCATTTTTTAGTTTCTGAAGCATGGCGTAAGGGGGGGTGGTTATCTCTTTTGTCAAAAATTGGGCATTTTTGATTGAACAATAAAGGCCTAAAAATGTTATTTAATTCACTTCCAGTGGTGGAGAAACACTTTTTAAGGCCTCAGAGTGAGTAAATTGGCCATTTTCATTCACGTTTACCCATTCCACAAATCTTGCGTTCAGGGCCCCTGGAAGCATGAAAATCACTTTAAACATCTCATTTTATCTCTAAAAGTGATTATCCACCTACAAATGTGAATTTTAGTTCAAAGACGCAACATTTAAAAATGGACCATTTTTTTAGTTTCTGAAGCATGTCGTAAGGGGGGGTGGTTATCTCTTTTGTCAAAAATTGGGCATTTTTGATTGAACAATAAAGGCCTAAAAATGTAATTTAATTCACTTCCCGTGGTGGAGAAACACTTTTTAAGGCCTCAGAGTGAGTAAATTGGCCATTTTCATTCACGTTTACCCATTCCACAAATCTTGCGTTCAGGGCCCCTGGAAGCATGAAAATCACTTTAAACATCTCATTTTATCTCTAAAAGTGATTATCCACGTACAAATGTGAATTTTAGTTCAAAGACGCAACATTTGAAAACAGACCATTTTTTTAGATTCTGAAGCATGTCGTAAGGGGGGTGGTTATCTCTTTTGTCAAAAATTGGGCATTTTTGATTGAACAATAAAGGCCTAAAAATGTTATTTAATTCACTTCCCGTGGTGGAGAAACACTTTTTAAGGCCTCAGAGTGAGTAAATTGGCCCTTTTCATTCACGTTTACCCATTCCACAAATTTTGCGTTCATATCCCCTGGAAGCATGAAAATCACTTTAAACATCTCATTTTATCTCTAAAAGTGATTATCCACGTACAAATGTGAATTTTAGTTCAAAGACGCAACATTTGAAAACGGACCATTTTTTTAGTTTCTGAAGCATGTCGTAAGGGGGGGTGGTTATCTCTTTCTTCAAAAATTGGGCATTTTTGATTGAACAATGAAGGCCTAAAAATGTTATTTATTTCACTTCCCGTGGTGGAGAAACACTTTTTAAGGCCTCAGAGTGAGTAAATTGGCCCTTTTCATTCACGTTTACCCATTCCACAAATTTTGCGTTCATATCCCCTGGAAGCATGAAAATCACTTTAAACATCTCATTTTATCTCTAAAAGTGATTATCCACGTACAAATGTGAATTTTAGTTCAAAGACGCAACATTTGAAAACGGACCATTTTTTTAGTTTCTGAAGCATGTCGTAAGGGGGGGGTGGTTATCTCTTTTGTCAAAAATTGGGCATTTTTGATTGAACAATAAAGGCCTAAAAATGTAATTTAATTCACTTCCTGTGGTGGAGAAACACTTTTTAAGGCCTCAGAGTGAGTAAATTGGCCATTTTCATTCACGTTTACCCATTCCAGAAATTTTGCATTCAGGGCCCCTGGAAGCATGCAAATCACTTTAAACATCTCATTTTATCTCTAAAAGTGATTATCCACGTACAAATGTGAATTTTAGTTCAAAGACGCAACATTTGAAAACGGACCATTTTTTTAGTTTCTGAAGCATGTCGTAAGGCGGGGTGGTTATCTCTTTCGTCAAAAATTGGGCATTTTTGATTGAACAATAAAGGCCTCCAAATGTTATTTATTTCACTTCCCGTGGTGGAGAAACACTTTTTAAGGCCTGAGAGTGAATAAATTGGCGATTTTCATTCACGTTTACCCATTCCACAAATTTTGCGTTCATATCCCCTGGAAGCATGAAAATCACTTTAAACATCTCATTTTATCTCTAAAAGTGATTATCCACGTACAAATGTGAATTTTAGTTCAAAGACGCAACATTTGAAAATGGACCATTTTTTTAGTTTCTGAAGCATGTCGTAAGGGGGGGTGGTTATCTCTTTTGTCAAAAATTGGGCATTTTTGATTGAACAATAAAGGCCTAAAAATGTAATTTAATTCACTTCCCGTGGTGGAGAAACACTTTTTAAGGCCTCAGAGTGAGTAAATTGGCCATTTTCATTCACGTTTACCCATTCCACAAATCTTGCGTTCAGGGCCCCTGGAAGCATGAAAATCACTTTAAACATCTCATTTTATCTCTAAAAGTGATTATCCACGTACAAATGTGAATTTTAGTTCAAAGACGCAACATTTGAAAACAGACCATTTTTTTAGATTCTGAAGCATGTCGTAAGGGGGGTGGTTATCTCTTTTGTCAAAAATTGGGCATTTTTGATTGAACAATAAAGGCCTAAAAATGTTATTTAATTCACTTCCCGTGGTGGAGAAACACTTTTTAAGGCCTCAGAGTGAGTAAATTGGCCCTTTTCATTCACGTTTACCCATTCCACAAATTTTGCGTTCATATCCCCTGGAAGCATGAAAATCACTTTAAACATCTCATTTTATCTCTAAAAGTGATTATCCACGTACAAATGTGAATTTTAGTTCAAAGACGCAACATTTGAAAACGGACCAGTTTTTTTAGTTTCTGAAGCATGTCGTAAGGGGGGGTGGTTATCTCTTTCGTCAAAAATTGGGCATTTTTGATTGAACAATGAAGGCCTAAAAATGTTATTTATTTCACTTCCCGTGGTGGAGAAACACTTTTTAAGGCCTCAGAGTGAGTAAATTGGCCCTTTTCATTCACGTTTACCCATTCCACAAATTTTGCGTTCATATCCCCTGGAAGCATGAAAATCACTTTAAACATCTCATTTTATCTCTAAAAGTGATTATCCACGTACAAATGTGAATTTTAGTTCAAAGACGCAACATTTGAAAACGGACCATTTTTTTAGTTTCTGAAGCATGTCGTAAGGGGGGGTGGTTATCTCTTTTGTCAAAAATTGGGCATTTTTGATTGAACAATAAAGGCCTAAAAATGTAATTTAATTCACTTCCTGTGGTGGAGAAACACTTTTTAAGGCCTCAGAGTGAGTAAATTGGCCATTTTCATTCACGTTTACCCATTCCAGAAATTTTGCATTCAGGGCCCCTGGAAGCATGCAAATCACTTTAAACATCTCATTTTATCTCTAAAAGTGATTATCCACGTACAAATGTGAATTTTAGTTCAAAGACGCAACATTTGAAAACGGACCATTTTTTTAGTTTCTGAAGCATGTCGTAAGGCGGGGTGGTTATCTCTTTCGTCAAAAATTGGGCATTTTTGATTGAACAATAAAGGCCTCCAAGTGTTATTTATTTCACTTCCCGTGGTGGAGAAACACTTTTTAAGGCCTCAGAGTGAATAAATTGGCCATTTTCATTCATGTTTACCCATTCCACAAATTTTGCGTTCAGGGCCCCTGGAAGCATGAAAATCACTTTAAACTTCTCATTTTATCTCTAAAAGTGATTATCCACGTACAAATGTGAATTTTAGTTCAAAGACGCAACATTTGAAAACGGACCATTTTTTTAGTTTCTGAAGCATGTCGTAGGGGGGTGGTTATCTCTTTTGTCAAAAATTGGGCATTTTTGATTGAACAATAAAGGCCTCCAAATGTTATTTATTTCACTTCCCGAGGTGGATAAACACTTTTTAAGGCCTCAGAGTGAGTAAATTGGCCATTTTCATTCACGTTTACCCATTCAACAAATTTTGCGTTCAGGGCCCCTGGAAGCATGAAAATCACTTTAAACATCTCATTTGATCTCTAAAAGTGATTATCCACGTACAAATGTGAATTTTAGTTCAAAGACGCAACATTTGAAAACGGCACATTTTTTTTGTTTCTGGAGCATGTCGTAAGGGGGGGTGGTTATCTCTTTTGTCAAAAATCAGGCATTTTTGATTGAACAATAAAAGCCTCCAAATGTTATTTATTTCACTTCCCGTGGTGGAGAAACACTTTTTAAGGCCTCAGAGTGAGTAAATTGGCCCTTTTCATTCACGTTTACCCATTCCACAAATTTTGCGTTCATATCCCCTGGAAGCATGAAAATCACTTTAAACATCTCATTTTATCTCTAAAAGTGATTATCCACGTACAAATGTGAATTTTAGTTCAAAGACGCAACATTTGAAAACGGACCATTTTTTTAGTTTCTGAAGCATGTCGTAAGGGGGGGTGGTTATCTCTTTTGTCAAAAATTGGGCATTTTTGATTGAACAATAAAGGCCTAAAAATGTAATTTAATTCACTTCCTGTGGTGGGGAAACACTTTTTAAGGCCTCAGAGTGAGTAAATTGGCCATTTTCATTCACGTTTACCCATTCCAGAAATCTTGCGTTCAGGGCCCCTGGAAGCATGCAAATCACTTTAAACATCTCATTTTATCTCTAAAAGTGATTATCCACGTACAAATGTGAATTTTAGTTCAAAGACGCCCATTTGAAAACGGCACATTTTTTTAGTTTCTTGAGCATGTCGTAAGGGGGGGTGGTTATCTCTTTCGTCAAAAATTGGGCATTTTTGATTGAACAATAAAGGCCTCCAAATGTTATTTATTTCACTTCCCGTGGTGGAGAAACACTTTTTAAGGCCTCAGAGTGAGTAAATTGGCCATTTTCATTCACGTTTACCCATTCCACAAATTTTGCGTTCAGGGCCCCTGGAAGCATGAAAATCACTTTAAACATCTCATTTTATCTCTAAAAGTGATTATCCACGAACAAATGTGAATTTTAGTTCAAAGACGCAACATTTGAAAACGGACCATTTTTTAGTTTCTGAAGCATGGCGTAAGGGGGGGTGGTTATCTCTTTTGTCAAAAATTGGGCATTTTTGATTGATTAATAAAGGCCTAAAAATGTTATTTAATTCACTTCCCGTGGTGGAGAAACACTTTTTAAGGCCTCAGAGTGAGTAAATTGGCCCTTTTCATTCACGTTTACCCATTCCACAAATTTTGCGTTCATATCCCCTGGAAGCATGAAAATCACTTTAAACATCTCATTTTATCTCTAAAAGTGATTATCCACGTACAAATGTGAATTTTAGTTCAAAGACGCAACATTTGAAAACGGACCATTTTTTTAGTTTCTGAAGCATGTCGTAAGGGGGGGTGGTTATCTCTTTCGTCAAAAATTGGGCATTTTTGATTGAACAATGAAGGCCTAAAAATGTTATTTATTTCACTTCCCGTGGTGGAGAAACACCTTTTAAGGCCTCAGAGTGAGTAAATTGGCCCTTTTCATTCACGTTTACCCATTCCACAAATTTTGCATTCATATCCCCTGGAAGCATGAAAATCACTTTAAACATCTCATTTTATCTCTAAAAGTGATTATCCACGTACAAATGTGAATTTTAGTTCAAAGACGCAACATTTGAAAACGGACCATTTTTTTAGTTTCTGAAGCATGTCGTAAGGGGTGGTGGTTATCTCTTTTGTCAAAAATTGGGCATTTTTGATTGAACAATAAAGGCCTCCAAATGTTATTTATTTCACTTCCCGAGGTGGATAAACACTTTTTAAGGCCTCAGAGTGAGTAAATTGGCCATTTTCATTCACGTTTACCCATTCAACAAATTTTGCGTTCAGAGCCCCTGGAAGCATGAAAATCACTTTAAACATCTCATTTTATCTCTAAAAGTGATTATCCACGTACAAATGTGAATTTTAGTTCAAAGACGCAACATTTGAAAACGGACCATTTTTTTAGTTTCTAAAGCATGGCGTAAGGGGGTGTGGTTATCTCTTTTGTCAAAAATTGGGCATTTTTGATTGAACAATAAAGGCCTAAAAATGTTATTTAATTCACTTCCCGAGGTGGATAAACACTTTTTAAGGCCCCAGAGTGAGTAAATTGGCCATTTTCATTCACGTTTACCCATTCCACAAATCTTGCGTTCAGGGCCCCTGGAAGCATGAAAATCACTTTAAACATCGCATTTTATCTCTAAAAGTGATTATCCACGTACAAATGTGAATTTTAGTTCAAAGACGCAACATTTGAAAACGGCACATTTTTTTAGTTTCTTGAGCATGTCGTAAGGGGGGGTGGTTATCTATTTCGTCAAAAATCAGGCATTTTTGATTGAACAATAAAGGCCTCCAAATCTTATTTATTTCACTTCCCGTGGTGGAGAAACACTTTTTAAGGCCTCAGAGTGAGTAAATTGGCCATTTTCATTCACGTTTACCCATTCCACAAATTTTGCGTTCATATCCCCTGGAAGCATGAAAATCACTTTAAACATCTCATTTTATCTCTAAAAGTGATTATCCACGTACAAATGTGAATTTTAGTTCAAAGACGCAACATTTGAAAACGGACCATTTTTTTAGTTTCTGAAGCATGTCGTAAGGGGGGGTGGTTATCTCTTTCGTCAAAAATTGGGCATTTTTGATTGAACAATGAAGGCCTAAAAATGTTATTTATTTCACTTCCCGTGGTGGAGAAACACCTTTTAAGGCCTCAGAGTGAGTAAATTGGCCCTTTTCATTCACGTTTACCCATTCCACAAATTTTGCGTTCATATCCCCTGGAAGCATGAAAATCACTTTAAACATCTCATTTTATCTCTAAAAGTGATTATCCACGTACAAATGTGAATTTTAGTTCAAAGACGCAACATTTGAAAACGGACCATTTTTTTAGTTTCTGAAGCATGTCGTAAGGGGGGGTGGTTATCTCTTTTGTCAAAAATTGGGCATTTTTGATTGAACAATAAAGGCCTCCAAATGTTATTTATTTCACTTCCCGAGGTGGATAAACACTTTTTAAGGCCTCAGAGTGAGTAAATTGGCCATTTTCATTCACGTTTACCCATTCAACAAATTTTGCGTTCAGAGCCCCTGGAAGCATGAAAATCACTTTAAACATCTCATTTTATCTCTAAAAGTGATTATCCACGTACAAATGTGAATTTTAGTTCAAAGACGCAACATTTGAAAACGGACCATTTTTTTAGTTTCTAAAGCATGGCGTAAGGGGGTGTGGTTATCTCTTTTGTCAAAAATTGGGCATTTTTGATTGAACAATAAAGGCCTAAAAATGTTATTTAATTCACTTCCCGAGGTGGATAAACACTTTTTAAGGCCCCAGAGTGAGTAAATTGGCCATTTTCATTCACGTTTACCCATTCCACAAATCTTGCGTTCAGGGCCCCTGGAAGCATGAAAATCACTTTAAACATCGCATTTTATCTCTAAAAGTGATTATCCACGTACAAATGTGAATTTTAGTTCAAAGACGCAACATTTGAAAACGGCACATTTTTTTAGTTTCTTGAGCATGTCGTAAGGGGGGGTGGTTATCTATTTCGTCAAAAATCAGGCATTTTTGATTGAACAATAAAGGCCTCCAAATCTTATTTATTTCACTTCCCGTGGTGGAGAAACACTTTTTAAGGCCTCAGAGTGAGTAAATTGGCCATTTTCATTCACGTTTACCCATTCCACAAATTTTGCGTTCATATCCCCTGGAAGCATGAAAATCACTTTAAACATCTCATTTTATCTCTAAAAGTGATTATCCACGTACAAATGTGAATTTTAGTTCAAAGACGCAACATTTGAAAACGGACCATTTTTTTTAGTTTCTGAAGCATGTCATAAGGGGGGGTGGTTATCTCTTTCGTCAAAAATTTGGCATTTTTGATTGAACAATAAAGGCCTCCAAATGTTATTTATTTCACTTCCCGAGGTGGATAAACACTTTTTAAGGCCTCAGAGTGAGTAAATTGGCCATTTTCATTCACGTTTACCCATTCCACAAATCTTGCGTTCAGGGCCCCTAGAAGCATGAAAATCACTTTAAACATCTCATTTTATCTCTAAAAGTGATTATCCACGTACAAATGTGAATTTTAGTTCAAAGACGCAACATTTGAAAACGGACCATTTTTTTAGTTTCTGAAGCATGTCGTAAGGGGGGGTGGTTATCTCTTTTGTCAAAAATTGGGCATTTTTGATTGAACAATAAAGGCCTAAAAATGTAATTTAATTCACTTCCTGTGGTGGAGAAACACTTTTTAAGGCCTCAGAGTGAGTAAATTGGCCATTTTCATTCACGTTTACCCATTCCAGAAATCTTGCATTCAGGGCCCCTGGAAGCATGCAAATCACTTTAAACATCTCATTTTATCTCTAAAAGTGATTATCCAGGTACAAATGTGAATTTTAGTTCAAAGACGCAACATTTGAAAACGGACCATTTTTTTAGTTTCTGAAGCATGTCGTAAGGGGGGGTGGTTATCTCTTTCGTCAAAAATTGGGCAGTTTTGATTGAACAATAAAGGCTTCCAAATGTTATTTATTTCACTTCCCGTGGTGGAGAAACACTTTTTAAGGCCTCAGAGTGAGTAAATTGGCCATTTTCATTCACGTTTACCCATTCCACAAATTTTGCGTTCAGGGCCCCTGGAAGCATGAAAATCACTTTAAACATCTCATTTTATCTCTAAAAGTGATTATCCACGAACAAATGTGAATTTTAGTTCAAAGACGCAACATTTGAAAACGGGCCATTTTTGTAGTTTCTGAAGCATGGCGTAAGGGGGGGTGGTTATCTCTTTTGTCAAAAATTGGGCATTTTTGATTGAACAATAAAGGCCTAAAAATGTTATTTACTTCACTTCCAGTGGTGGAGAAACACTTTTTAAGGCCTCAGAGTGAGTAAATTGGCCATTTTCATTCACGTTTACCCATTCAACAAATTTTGCGTTCAGAGCCCCTGGAAGCATGAAAATCACTTTAAACATCTCATTTTATCTCTAAAAGTGATTATCCACGTACAAATGTGAATTTTAGTTCAAAGACGCAACATTTGAAAACGGCACATTTTTTTAGTTTCTTGAGCATGTCGTAAGGGGGGGTGGTTATCTATTTCGTCAAAAATCAGGCATTTTTGATTGAACAATAAAGGCCTCCAAATGTTATTTATTTCACTTCCCGTGGTGGAGAAACACTTTTTAAGGCATCAGAGTGAGTAAATTGGCCATTTTCATTCACGTTTACCCATTCCACAAATTTTGCGTTCATATCCCCTGGAAGCATGAAAATCACTTTAAACATCTCATTTTATCTCTAAAAGTGATTATCCACGTACAAATGTGAATTTTAGTTCAAAGACGCAACATTTGAAAACGGACCATTTTTGTAGTTTCTGAAGCATGGCGTAAGGGGGGGTGGTTATCTCTTTTGTCAAAAATTGGGCATTTTTGATTGAACAATAAAGGCCTAAAAATGTTATTTACTTCACTTCCAGTGGTGGAGAAACACTTTTTAAGGCCTCAGAGTGAGTAAATTGGCCATTTTCATTCACGTTTACCCATTCCACAAATCTTGCGTTCAGGGCCCCTGGAAGCATGAAAATCACTTTAAACATCTCATTTTATCTCTAAAAGTGATTATCCACGTACAAATGTGAATTTTAGTTCAAAGACGCAACATTTGAAAACGGCACAATTTTTTAGTTTCTTGAGCATGTCGTAAGGGGGGGTGGTTATCTATTTCGTCAAAAATCAGGCATTTTTGATTGAACAATAAAGGCCTCCACATGTTATTTATTTCACTTCCCGTGGTGGAGAAACACTTTTTAAGGCCTCAGAGTGAATAAATTGGCCATTTTCATTCACGTTTACCCATTCCACAAATTTTGCGTTCATATCCCCTGGAAGCATGAAAATCACTTTAAACATCTCATTTTATCTCTAAAAGTGATTATCCACGTACAAATGTGAATTTTAGTTCAAAGACGCAACATTTGAAAACGGACCATTTTTTTTAGTTTCTGAAGCATGTCGTAAGGGGGGGTGGTTATCTCTTTTGTCAAAAATTGGGCATTTTTGATTGAACAATGAAGGCCTAAAAATGTTATTTATTTCACTTCCCGTGGTGGAGAAACACTTTTTAAGGCCTCAGAGTGAGTAAATTGGCCCTTTTCATTCACGTTTACCCATTCCACAAATTTTGCGTTCATATCCCCTGGAAGCATGAAAATCACTTTAAACATCTCATTTTATCTCTAAAAGTGATTATCCACGTACAAATGTGAATTTTAGTTCAAAGACGCAACATTTGAAAACGGACCATTTTTTTAGTTTCTGAAGCATGTCGTAAGGGGGGGTGGTTATCTCTTTTGTCAAAAATTGGGCATTTTTGATTGAACAATAAAGGCCTAAAAATGTAATTTAATTCACTTCCTGTGGTGGAGAAACACTTTTTAAGGCCTCAGAGTGAGTAAATTGGCCATTTTCATTCACGTTTACCCATTCCAGAAATCTTGCGTTCAGGGCCCCTGGAAGCATGCAAATCACTTTAAACATCTCATTTTATCTCTAAAAGTGATTATCCAGGTACAAATGTGAATTTTAGTTCAAAGACGCAACATTTGAAAACGGACCATTTTTTTAGTTTCTGAAGCATGTCGTAAGGGGGGGTGGTTATCTCTTTCGTCAAAAATTGGCCATTTTTGATTGAACAGTAAAGGCCTCCAAATGTTATTTATTTCACTTCCTGTGGTGGAGAAACACTTTTTAAGGCCTCAGAGTGAGTAAATTGGCCATTTTCATTCACGTTTACCCATTCCACAAATTTTGCGTTCAGGGCCCCTGGAAGCATGAAAATCACTTTAAACATCTCATTTTATCTCTAAAAGTGATTATCCACGAACAAATGTGAATTTTAGTTCAAAGACGCAACATTTGAAAACGGACCATTTTTTTACTTTCTGAAGCATGGCGAAAGGGGGGGTGGTTATCTCTTTTGTCAAAAATTGGGCATTTTTGATTGAACAATAAAGGCCTAAAAATGTTATTTACTTCACTTCCAGTGGTGGAGAAACACTTTTTAAGGCCTCAGAGTGAGTAAATTGGCCATTTTCATTCACGTTTACCCATTCCACAAATCTTGCGTTCAGGGCCCCTGGAAGCATGAAAATCACTTTAAACATCTCATTTTATCTCTAAAAGGGATTATCCACGTACAAATGTGAATTTTAGTTCAAAGACGCAACATTTGAAAACGGCACATTTTTTTAGTTTCTGGAGCATGTCGTAAGGGGGGGTGGTTATCTCTTTTGTCAAAAATCAGGCATTTTTGATTGAACAATAAAGGCCTCCAAATGTTATTTATTTCACTTCCCGTGGTGGAGAAACACTTTTTAAGGCCTCAGAGTGAGTAAATTGGCCCTTTTCATTCACGTTTAACCATTCCACAAATTTTGCGTTCATATCCCCTGGAAGCATGAAAATCACTTTAAACATCTCATTTTATCTCTAAAAGTGATTATCCACGTACAAATGTGAATTTTAGTTCAAAGACGCAACATTTGAAAACGGACCATTTTTTTAGTTTCTGAAGCATGTCGTAAGGGGGGTGGTTATCTCTTTTGTCAAAAATTGGGCATTTTTGATTGAACAATAAAGGCCTCCAAATGTTATTTATTTCACTTCCCGAGGTGGATAAACACTTTTTAAGGCCTCAGAGTGAGTAAATTGGCCATTTTCATTCATGTTTACCCATTCCAGAAATCTTGCGTTCAGGGCCCCTGGAAGCATGCAAATCACTTTAAACATCTCATTTTATCTCTAAAAGTGATTATCCACGTACAAATGTGAATTTTAGTTCAAAGACGCAACATTTGAAAACGGACCATTTTTTTACTTTCTGAAGCATGTCGTAAGGGGGGGGTGGTTATCTCTTTCGTCAAAAATTGGGCATTTTTGATTGAACAATAAAGGCCTCCAAATGTTATTTATTTCACTTTCCGTGGTGGAGAAAAACTTTTTAAGGCCTCAGAGTGAGTAAATTGGCCATTTTCATTCACGTTTACCCATTCCACAAATTTTGCGTTCACGGCCTCTGGAAGCATGAAAATCTCTTTAAACATCTCATTTTATCTCTAAAAGTGATTATCCACGAACAAATGTGAATTTTAGTTCAAAGACGCAACATTTGAAAACGGACCATTTTTTTAGTTTCTGAAGCATGGCGTAAGGGGGTGTGGTTATCTCTTTTGTCAAAAATTGGGCATTTTTGATTGAACAATAAAGGCCTCCAAATGTTATTTATTTCACTTCCCGAGGTGGATAAACACTTTTTAAGGCCTCAGAGTGAGTAAATTGGCCATTTTCATTCACGTTTACCCATTCCACAAATCTTGGGTTCAGGGCCCCTGGAAGCATGAAAATCACTTTAAACATCTCATTTTATCTCTAAAAGTGATTATCCACGTACAAATGTGAATTTTAGTTCAAAGACGCAACATTTGAAAACGGACCATTTTTTTAGTTTCTGAAGCATGTCGTAAGGGGGGGTGGTTATCTCTTTTGTCAAAAATTGGGCATTTTTGATTGAACAATAAAGGCCTAAAAATGTTATTTAATTCACTTCCCGTGGTGGAGAAACACTTTTTAAGGCCTCAGAGTGAGTAAATTGGCCATTTTGATTCACGTTTACCCATTCCACAAATTTTGCGTTCAGGGCCCCTGGAAGCATGAAAATCACTTTAAACATCTCATTTTATCTCTAAAAGTGATTATCCACGTACAAATGTGAATTTTAGTTCAAAGACGCAACATTTGAAAACGGCACATTTTTTTAGTTTCTTGAGCATGTCGTAAGGGGGGGTGGTTATCTATTTCGTCAAAAATCAGGCATTTTTGATTGAACAATAAAGGCCTCCAAATGTTATTTATTTCACTTCCCGAGGTGGATAAACACTTTTTAAGGCCTCAGAGTGAGTAAATTGGCCATTTTTATTCACGTTTACCCATTCCACAAATCTTGCGTTCAGGGCCCCTGGAAGCATGAAAATCACTTTAAACATCTCATTTTATCTCTAAAAGTGATTATCCACGTACAAATGTGAATTTTAGTTCAAAGACGCAACATTTGAAAACGGACCATTTTTTTAGTTTCTGAAGCATGTCGTAAGGGGGGGTGGTTATCTCTTTTGTCAAAAATTGGGCATTTTTGATTGAACAATAAAGGCCTAAAAATGTAATTTAATTCACTCACTGTGGTGGAGAAACACTTTTTAAGGCCTCAGAGTGAGTAAATTGGCCATTTTCATTCACGTTTACCCATTCCAGAAATCTTGCGTTCAGGGCCCCTGGAAGCATGCAAATCACTTTAAACATCTCATTTTATCTCTAAAAGTGATTATCCACGTACAAATGTGAATTTTAATTCAAAGACGCAACATTTGAAAACGGACCATTTTTTTAGTTTCTGAAGCATGTCGTAAGGGGGGGTGGTTATCTCTTTCGTCAAAAATTGGGCATTTTTGATTGAACAATAAAGGCCTCCAAATGTTATTTATTTCACTTCCCGTGGTGGAGAAACACTTTTTAAGGCCTCAGAGTGAGTAAATTGGCCATTTTCATTCACGTTTACCCATTCCAGAAATCTTGCGTTCAGGGCCCCTGGAAGCATGCAAATCACTTTAAACATCTCATTTTATCTCTAAAAGTGATTATCCACGTACAAATGTGAATTTTAGTTCAAAGACGCAACATTTGAAAACGGACCATTTTTTTACTTTCTGAAGCATGTCGTAAGGGGGGGGTGGTTATCTCTTTCGTCAAAAATTGGGCATTTTTGATTGAACAATAAAGGCCTCCAAATGTTATTTATTTCACTTTCCGTGGTGGAGAAAAACTTTTTAAGGCCTCAGAGTGAGTAAATTGGCCATTTTCATTCACGTTTACCCATTCCACAAATTTTGCGTTCACGGCCTCTGGAAGCATGAAAATCTCTTTAAACATCTCATTTTATCTCTAAAAGTGATTATCCACGAACAAATGTGAATTTTAGTTCAAAGACGCAACATTTGAAAACGGACCATTTTTTTAGTTTCTGAAGCATGGCGTAAGGGGGTGTGGTTATCTCTTTTGTCAAAAATTGGGCATTTTTGATTGAACAATAAAGGCCTCCAAATGTTATTTATTTCACTTCCCGAGGTGGATAAACACTTTTTAAGGCCTCAGAGTGAGTAAATTGGCCATTTTCATTCACGTTTACCCATTCCACAAATCTTGGGTTCAGGGCCCCTGGAAGCATGAAAATCACTTTAAACATCTCATTTTATCTCTAAAAGTGATTATCCACGTACAAATGTGAATTTTAGTTCAAAGACGCAACATTTGAAAACGGACCATTTTTTTAGTTTCTGAAGCATGTCGTAAGGGGGGGTGGTTATCTCTTTTGTCAAAAATTGGGCATTTTTGATTGAACAATAAAGGCCTAAAAATGTTATTTAATTCACTTCCCGTGGTGGAGAAACACTTTTTAAGGCCTCAGAGTGAGTAAATTGGCCATTTTGATTCACGTTTACCCATTCCACAAATTTTGCGTTCAGGGCCCCTGGAAGCATGAAAATCACTTTAAACATCTCATTTTATCTCTAAAAGTGATTATCCACGTACAAATGTGAATTTTAGTTCAAAGACGCAACATTTGAAAACGGCACATTTTTTTAGTTTCTTGAGCATGTCGTAAGGGGGGGTGGTTATCTATTTCGTCAAAAATCAGGCATTTTTGATTGAACAATAAAGGCCTCCAAATGTTATTTATTTCACTTCCCGAGGTGGATAAACACTTTTTAAGGCCTCAGAGTGAGTAAATTGGCCATTTTCATTCACGTTTACCCATTCAACAAATTTTGCGTTCAGGGCCCCTGGAAGCATGAAAATCACTTTAAACATCTCATTTGATCTCTAAAAGTGATTATCCACGTACAAATGTGAATTTTAGTTCAAAGACGCAACATTTGAAAACGGCACATTTTTTTTGTTTCTGGAGCATGTCGTAAGGGGGGGTGGTTATCTCTTTTGTCAAAAATCAGGCATTTTTGATTGAACAATAAAAGCCTCCAAATGTTATTTATTTCACTTCCCGTGGTGGAGAAACACTTTTTAAGGCCTCAGAGTGAGTAAATTGGCCCTTTTCATTCACGTTTACCCATTCCACAAATTTTGCGTTCATATCCCCTGGAAGCATGAAAATCACTTTAAACATCTCATTTTATCTCTAAAAGTGATTATCCACGTACAAATGTGAATTTTAGTTCAAAGACGCAACATTTGAAAACGGACCATTTTTTTAGTTTCTGAAGCATGTCGTAAGGGGGGGTGGTTATCTCTTTTGTCAAAAATTGGGCATTTTTGATTGAACAATAAAGGCCTAAAAATGTAATTTAATTCACTTCCTGTGGTGGAGAAACACTTTTTAAGGCCTCAGAGTGAGTAAATTGGCCATTTTCATTCACGTTTACCCATTCCAGAAATTTTGCATTCAGGGCCCCTGGAAGCATGCAAATCACTTTAAACATCTCATTTTATCTCTAAAAGTGATTGTCCACGTACAAATGTGAATTTTAGTTCAAAGACGCAACATTTGAAAACGGACCATTTTTTTAGTTTCTGAAGCATGTCGTAAGGCGGGGTGGTTATCTCTTTCGTCAAAAATTGGGCATTTTTGATTGAACAATAAAGGCCTCCAAATGTTATTTATTTCACTTCCCGTGGTGGAGAAACACTTTTTAAGGCCTCAGAGTGAATAAATTGGCCATTTTCATTCATGTTTACCCATTCCACAAATTTTGCGTTCAGGGCCCCTGGAAGCATGAAAATCACTTTAAACTTCTCATTTTATCTCTAAAAGTGATTATCCACGTACAAATGTGAATTTTAGTTCAAAGACGCAACATTTGAAAACGGACCATTTTTTTAGTTTCTGAAGCATGTCGTAGGGGGGTGGTTATCTCTTTTGTCAAAAATTGGGCATTTTTGATTGAACAATAAAGGCCTCCAAATGTTATTTATTTCACTTCCCGAGGTGGATAAACACTTTTTAAGGCCTCAGAGTGAGTAAATTGGCCATTTTCATTCACGTTTACCCATTCAACAAATTTTGCGTTCAGGGCCCCTGGAAGCATGAAAATCACTTTAAACATCTCATTTGATCTCTAAAAGTGATTATCCACGTACAAATGTGAATTTTAGTTCAAAGACGCAACATTTGAAAACGGCACATTTTTTTTGTTTCTGGAGCATGTCGTAAGGGGGGGTGGTTATCTCTTTTGTCAAAAATCAGGCATTTTTGATTGAACAATAAAAGCCTCCAAATGTTATTTATTTCACTTCCCGTGGTGGAGAAACACTTTTTAAGGCCTCAGAGTGAGTAAATTGGCCCTTTTCATTCACGTTTACCCATTCCACAAATTTTGCGTTCATATCCCCTGGAAGCATGAAAATCACTTTAAACATCTCATTTTATCTCTAAAAGTGATTATCCACGTACAAATGTGAATTTTAGTTCAAAGACGCAACATTTGAAAACGGACCATTTTTTTAGTTTCTGAAGCATGTCGTAAGGGGGGGTGGTTATCTCTTTTGTCAAAAATTGGGCATTTTTGATTGAACAATAAAGGCCTCCAAATGTTATTTATTTCACTTCCCGTGGTGGAGAAACACTTTTTAAGGCCTCAGAGTGAGTAAATTGGCCATTTTCATTCACGTTTACCCATTCCACAAATTTTGCGTTCAGGGCCCCTGGAAGCATGAAAATCACTTTAAACATCTCATTTTATCTCTAAAAGTGATTATCCACGAACAAATGTGAATTTTAGTTCAAAGACGCAACATTTGAAAACGGACCATTTTTTAGTTTCTGAAGCATGGCGTAAGGGGGGGTGGTTATCTCTTTTGTCAAAAATTGGGCATTTTTGATTGAACAATAAAGGCCTAAAAATGTTATTTAATTCACTTCCCGTGGTGGAGAAACACTTTTTAAGGCCTCAGAGTGAGTAAATTGGCCCTTTTCATTCACGTTTACCCATTCCACAAATTTTGCGTTCATATCCCCTGGAAGCATGAAAATCACTTTAAACATCTCATTTTATCTCTAAAAGTGATTATCCACGTACAAATGTGAATTTTAGTTCAAAGACGCAACATTTGAAAACGGACCATTTTTTTAGTTTCTGAAGCATGTCGTAAGGGGGGGTGGTTATCTCTTTCGTCAAAAATTGGGCATTTTTGATTGAACAATGAAGGCCTAAAAATGTTATTTATTTCACTTCCCGTGGTGGAGAAACACCTTTTAAGGCCTCAGAGTGAGTAAATTGGCCCTTTTCATTCACGTTTACCCATTCCACAAATTTTGCGTTCATATCCCCTGGAAGCATGAAAATCACTTTAAACATCTCATTTTATCTCTAAAAGTGATTATCCACGTACAAATGTGAATTTTAGTTCAAAGACGCAACATTTGAAAACGGACCATTTTTTTAGTTTCTGAAGCATGTCGTAAGGGGGGGTGGTTATCTCTTTTGTCAAAAATTGGGCATTTTTGATTGAACAATAAAGGCCTCCAAATGTTATTTATTTCACTTCCCGAGGTGGATAAACACTTTTTAAGGCCTCAGAGTGAGTAAATTGGCCATTTTCATTCACGTTTACCCATTCAACAAATTTTGCGTTCAGAGCCCCTGGAAGCATGAAAATCACTTTAAACATCTCATTTTATCTCTAAAAGTGATTATCCACGTACAAATGTGAATTTTAGTTCAAAGACGCAACATTTGAAAACGGACCATTTTTTTAGTTTCTAAAGCATGGCGTAAGGGGGTGTGGTTATCTCTTTTGTCAAAAATTGGGCATTTTTGATTGAACAATAAAGGCCTAAAAATGTTATTTAATTCACTTCCCGAGGTGGATAAACACTTTTTAAGGCCCCAGAGTGAGTAAATTGGCCATTTTCATTCACGTTTACCCATTCCACAAATCTTGCGTTCAGGGCCCCTGGAAGCATGAAAATCACTTTAAACATCGCATTTTATCTCTAAAAGTGATTATCCACGTACAAATGTGAATTTTAGTTCAAAGACGCAACATTTGAAAACGGCACATTTTTTTAGTTTCTTGAGCATGTCGTAAGGGGGGGTGGTTATCTATTTCGTGAAAAATCAGGCATTTTTGATTGAACAATAAAGGCCTCCAAATCTTATTTATTTCACTTCCCGTGGTGGAGAAACACTTTTTAAGGCCTCAGAGTGAGTAAATTGGCCATTTTCATTCACGTTTACCCATTCCACAAATTTTGCGTTCATATCCCCTGGAAGCATGAAAATCACTTTAAACATCTCATTTTATCTCTAAAAGTGATTATCCACGTACAAATGTGAATTTTAGTTCAAAGACGCAACATTTGAAAACGGACCATTTTTTTAGTTTCTGAAGCATGTCGTAAGGGGGGGTGGTTATCTCTTTCGTCAAAAATTGGGCATTTTTGATTGAACAATGAAGGCCTAAAAATGTTATTTATTTCACTTCCCGTGGTGGAGAAACACCTTTTAAGGCCTCAGAGTGAGTAAATTGGCCCTTTTCATTCACGTTTACCCATTCCACAAATTTTGCGTTCATATCCCCTGGAAGCATGAAAATCACTTTAAACATCTCATTTTATCTCTAAAAGTGATTATCCACGTACAAATGTGAATTTTAGTTCAAAGACGCAACATTTGAAAACGGACCATTTTTTTCGTTTCTGAAGCATGTCGTAAGGGGGGGTGGTTATCTCTTTTGTCAAAAATTGGGCATTTTTGATTGAACAATAAAGGCCTCCAAATGTTATTTATTTCACTTCCCGAGGTGGATAAACACTTTTTAAGGCCTCAGAGTGAGTAAATTGGCCATTTTCATTCACGTTTACCCATTCAACAAATTTTGCGTTCAGAGCCCCTGGAAGCATGAAAATCACTTTAAACATCTCATTTTATCTCTAAAAGTGATTATCCACGTACAAATGTGAATTTTAGTTCAAAGACGCAACATTTGAAAACGGACCATTTTTTTAGTTTCTAAAGCATGGCGTAAGGGGGTGTGGTTATCTCTTTTGTCAAAAATTGGGCATTTTTGATTGAACAATAAAGGCCTAAAAATGTTATTTAATTCACTTCCCGAGGTGGATAAACACTTTTTAAGGCCCCAGAGTGAGTAAATTGGCCATTTTCATTCACGTTTACCCATTCCACAAATCTTGCGTTCAGGGCCCCTGGAAGCATGAAAATCACTTTAAACATCGCATTTTATCTCTAAAAGTGATTATCCACGTACAAATGTGAATTTTAGTTCAAAGACGCAACATTTGAAAATGGCACATTTTTTTAGTTTCTTGAGCATGTCGTAAGGGGGGGTGGTTATCTATTTCGTCAAAAATCAGGCATTTTTGATTGAACAATAAAGGCCTCCAAATCTTATTTATTTCACTTCCCGTGGTGGAGAAACACTTTTTAAGGCCTCAGAGTGAGTAAATTGGCCATTTTCATTCACGTTTACCCATTCCACAAATTTTGCGTTCATATCCCCTGGAAGCATGAAAATCACTTTAAACATCTCATTTTATCTCTAAAAGTGATTATCCACGTACAAATGTGAATTTTAGTTCAAAGACGCAACATTTGAAAACGGACCATTTTTTTTAGTTTCTGAAGCATGTCATAAGGGGGGGTGGTTATCTCTTTCGTCAAAAATTTGGCATTTTTGATTGAACAATAAAGGCCTCCAAATGTTATTTATTTCACTTCCCGAGGTGGATAAACACTTTTTAAGGCCTCAGAGTGAGTAAATTGGCCATTTTCATTCACGTTTACCCATTCCACAAATCTTGCGTTCAGGGCCCCTAGAAGCATGAAAATCACTTTAAACATCTCATTTTATCTCTAAAAGTGATTATCCACGTACAAATGTGAATTTTAGTTCAAAGACGCAACATTTGAAAACGGACCATTTTTTTAGTTTCTGAAGCATGTCGTAAGGGGGGGTGGTTATCTCTTTTGTCAAAAATTGGGCATTTTTGATTGAACAATAAAGGCCTAAAAATGTAATTTAATTCACTTCCTGTGGTGGAGAAACACTTTTTAAGGCCTCAGAGTGAGTAAATTGGCCATTTTCATTCACGTTTACCCATTCCAGAAATCTTGCATTCAGGGCCCCTGGAAGCATGCAAATCACTTTAAACATCTCATTTTATCTCTAAAAGTGATTATCCAGGTACAAATGTGAATTTTAGTTCAAAGACGCAACATTTGAAAACGGACCATTTTTTTAGTTTCTGAAGCATGTCGTAAGGGGGGGTGGTTATCTCTTTCGTCAAAAATTGGGCAGTTTTGATTGAACAATAAAGGCTTCCAAATGTTATTTATTTCACTTCCCGTGGTGGAGAAACACTTTTTAAGGCCTCAGAGTGAGTAAATTGGCCATTTTCATTCACGTTTACCCATTCCACAAATTTTGCGTTCAGGGCCCCTGGAAGCATGAAAATCACTTTAAACATCTCATTTTATCTCTAAAAGTGATTATCCACGAACAAATGTGAATTTTAGTTCAAAGACGCAACATTTGAAAACGGGCCATTTTTGTAGTTTCTGAAGCATGGCGTAAGGGGGGGTGGTTATCTCTTTTGTCAAAAATTGGGCATTTTTGATTGAACAATAAAGGCCTAAAAATGTTATTTACTTCACTTCCAGTGGTGGAGAAACACTTTTTAAGGCCTCAGAGTGAGTAAATTGGCCATTTTCATTCACGTTTACCCATTCAACAAATTTTGCGTTCAGAGCCCCTGGAAGCATGAAAATCACTTTAAACATCTCATTTTATCTCTAAAAGTGATTATCCACGTACAAATGTGAATTTTAGTTCAAAGACGCAACATTTGAAAACGGCACATTTTTTTAGTTTCTTGAGCATGTCGTAAGGGGGGGTGGTTATCTATTTCGTCAAAAATCAGGCATTTTTGATTGAACAATAAAGGCCTCCAAATGTTATTTATTTCACTTCCCGTGGTGGAGAAACACTTTTTAAGGCATCAGAGTGAGTAAATTGGCCATTTTCATTCACGTTTACCCATTCCACAAATTTTGCGTTCATATCCCCTGGAAGCATGAAAATCACTTTAAACATCTCATTTTATCTCTAAAAGTGATTATCCACGTACAAATGTGAATTTTAGTTCAAAGACGCAACATTTGAAAACGGACCATTTTTGTAGTTTCTGAAGCATGGCGTAAGGGGGGGTGGTTATCTCTTTTGTCAAAAATTGGGCATTTTTGATTGAACAATAAAGGCCTAAAAATGTTATTTACTTCACTTCCAGTGGTGGAGAAACACTTTTTAAGGCCTCAGAGTGAGTAAATTGGCCATTTTCATTCACGTTTACCCATTCCACAAATCTTGCGTTCAGGGCCCCTGGAAGCATGAAAATCACTTTAAACATCTCATTTTATCTCTAAAAGTGATTATCCACGTACAAATGTGAATTTTAGTTCAAAGACGCAACATTTGAAAACGGCACAATTTTTTAGTTTCTTGAGCATGTCGTAAGGGGGGGTGGTTATCTATTTCGTCAAAAATCAGGCATTTTTGATTGAACAATAAAGGCCTCCACATGTTATTTATTTCACTTCCCGTGGTGGAGAAACACTTTTTAAGGCCTCAGAGTGAATAAATTGGCCATTTTCATTCACGTTTACCCATTCCACAAATTTTGCGTTCATATCCCCTGGAAGCATGAAAATCACTTTAAACATCTCATTTTATCTCTAAAAGTGATTATCCACGTACAAATGTGAATTTTAGTTCAAAGACGCAACATTTGAAAACGGACCATTTTTTTTAGTTTCTGAAGCATGTCGTAAGGGGGGGTGGTTATCTCTTTTGTCAAAAATTGGGCATTTTTGATTGAACAATGAAGGCCTAAAAATGTTATTTATTTCACTTCCCGTGGTGGAGAAACACTTTTTAAGGCCTCAGAGTGAGTAAATTGGCCCTTTTCATTCACGTTTACCCATTCCACAAATTTTGCGTTCATATCCCCTGGAAGCATGAAAATCACTTTAAACATCTCATTTTATCTCTAAAAGTGATTATCCACGTACAAATGTGAATTTTAGTTCAAAGACGCAACATTTGAAAACGGACCATTTTTTTAGTTTCTGAAGCATGTCGTAAGGGGGGGTGGTTATCTCTTTTGTCAAAAATTGGGCATTTTTGATTGAACAATAAAGGCCTAAAAATGTAATTTAATTCACTTCCTGTGGTGGAGAAACACTTTTTAAGGCCTCAGAGTGAGTAAATTGGCCATTTTCATTCACGTTTACCCATTCCAGAAATCTTGCGTTCAGGGCCCCTGGAAGCATGCAAATCACTTTAAACATCTCATTTTATCTCTAAAAGTGATTATCCAGGTACAAATGTGAATTTTAGTTCAAAGACGCAACATTTGAAAACGGACCATTTTTTTAGTTTCTGAAGCATGTCGTAAGGGGGGGTGGTTATCTCTTTCGTCAAAAATTGGGCATTTTTGATTGAACAGTAAAGGCCTCCAAATGTTATTTATTTCACTTCCCGTGGTGGAGAAACACTTTTTAAGGCCTCAGAGTGAGTAAATTGGCCATTTTCATTCACGTTTACCCATTCCACAAATTTTGCGTTCAGGGCCCCTGGAAGCATGAAAATCACTTTAAACATCTCATTTTATCTCTAAAAGTGATTATCCACGAACAAATGTGAATTTTAGTTCAAAGACGCAACATTTGAAAACGGACCATTTTTTTACTTTCTGAAGCATGGCGAAAGGGGGGGTGGTTATCTCTTTTGTCAAAAATTGGGCATTTTTGATTGAACAATAAAGGCCTAAAAATGTTATTTACTTCACTTCCAGTGGTGGAGAAACACTTTTTAAGGCCTCAGAGTGAGTAAATTGGCCATTTTCATTCACGTTTACCCATTCCACAAATCTTGCGTTCAGGGCCCCTGGAAGCATGAAAATCACTTTAAACATCTCATTTTATCTCTAAAAGGGATTATCCACGTACAAATGTGAATTTTAGTTCAAAGACGCAACATTTGAAAACGGCACATTTTTTTAGTTTCTGGAGCATGTCGTAAGGGGGGGTGGTTATCTCTTTTGTCAAAAATCAGGCATTTTTGATTGAACAATAAAGGCCTCCAAATGTTATTTATTTCACTTCCCGTGGTGGAGAAACACTTTTTAAGGCCTCAGAGTGAGTAAATTGGCCCTTTTCATTCACGTTTAACCATTCCACAAATTTTGCGTTCATATCCCCTGGAAGCATGAAAATCACTTTAAACATCTCATTTTATCTCTAAAAGTGATTATCCACGTACAAATGTGAATTTTAGTTCAAAGACGCAACATTTGAAAACGGACCATTTTTTTTGTTTCTGAAGCATGTCGTAAGGGGGGGTGGTTATCTCTTTTGTCAAAAATTGGGCATTTTTGATTGAACAATAAAGGCCTAAAAATGTAATTTAATTCACTTCCTGTGGTGGAGAAACACTTTTTAAGGCCTCAGAGTGAGTAAATTGGCCATTTTCATTCACGTTTACCCATTCCAGAAATCTTGCGTTCAGGGCCCCTGGAAGCATGCAAATCACTTTAAACATCTCATTTTATCTCTAAAAGTGATTATCCACGTACAAATGTGAATTTTAGTTCAAAGACGCAACATTTGAAAACGGACCATTTTTTTACTTTCTGAAGCATGTCGTAAGGGGGGGGTGGTTATCTCTTTCGTCAAAAATTGGGCATTTTTGATTGAACAATAAAGGCCTCCAAATGTTATTTATTTCACTTTCCGTGGTGGAGAAAAACTTTTTAAGGCCTCAGAGTGAGTAAATTGGCCATTTTCATTCACGTTTACCCATTCCACAAATTTTGCGTTCACGGCCTCTGGAAGCATGAAAATCTCTTTAAACATCTCATTTTATCTCTAAAAGTGATTATCCACGAACAAATGTGAATTTTAGTTCAAAGACGCAACATTTGAAAACGGACCATTTTTTTAGTTTCTGAAGCATGTCGTAAGGGGGGGTGGTTATCTCTTTTGTCAAAAATTGGGCATTTTTGATTGAACAATAAAGGCCTAAAAATGTTATTTAATTCACTTCCCGTGGTGGAGAAACACTTTTTAAGGCCTCAGAGTGAGTAAATTGGCCATTTTGATTCACGTTTACCCATTCCACAAATTTTGCGTTCAGGGCCCCTGGAAGCATGAAAATCACTTTAAACATCTCATTTTATCTCTAAAAGTGATTATCCACGTACAAATGTGAATTTTAGTTCAAAGACGCAACATTTGAAAACGGCACATTTTTTTAGTTTCTTGAGCATGTCGTAAGGGGGGGTGGTTATCTATTTCGTCAAAAATCAGGCATTTTTGATTGAACAATAAAGGCCTCCAAATGTTATTTATTTCACTTCCCGAGGTGGATAAACACTTTTTAAGGCCTCAGAGTGAGTAAATTGGCCATTTTTATTCACGTTTACCCATTCCACAAATCTTGCGTTCAGGGCCCCTGGAAGCATGAAAATCACTTTAAACATCTCATTTTATCTCTAAAAGTGATTATCCACGTACAAATGTGAATTTTAGTTCAAAGACGCAACATTTGAAAACGGACCATTTTTTTAGTTTCTGAAGCATGTCGTAAGGGGGGGTGGTTATCTCTTTTGTCAAAAATTGGGCATTTTTGATTGAACAATAAAGGCCTAAAAATGTAATTTAATTCACTCACTGTGGTGGAGAAACACTTTTTAAGGCCTCAGAGTGAGTAAATTGGCCATTTTCATTCACGTTTACCCATTCCAGAAATCTTGCGTTCAGGGCCCCTGGAAGCATGCAAATCACTTTAAACATCTCATTTTATCTCTAAAAGTGATTATCCACGTACAAATGTGAATTTTAATTCAAAGACGCAACATTTGAAAACGGACCATTTTTTTAGTTTCTGAAGCATGTCGTAAGGGGGGGTGGTTATCTCTTTCGTCAAAAATTGGGCATTTTTGATTGAACAATAAAGGCCTCCAAATGTTATTTATTTCACTTCCCGTGGTGGAGAAACACTTTTTAAGGCCTCAGAGTGAGTAAATTGGCCATTTTCATTCACGTTTACCCATTCCAGAAATCTTGCATTCAGGGCCCCTGGAAGCATGCAAATCACTTTAAACATCTCATTTTATCTCTAAAAGTGATTATCCACGTACAAATGTGAATTTTAGTTCAAAGACGCAACATTTGAAAACGGACCATTTTTTTACTTTCTGAAGCATGTCGTAAGGGGGGGGTGGTTATCTCTTTCGTCAAAAATTGGGCATTTTTGATTGAACAATAAAGGCCTCCAAATGTTATTTATTTCACTTTCCGTGGTGGAGAAAAACTTTTTAAGGCCTCAGAGTGAGTAAATTGGCCATTTTCATTCACGTTTACCCATTCCACAAATTTTGCGTTCACGGCCTCTGGAAGCATGAAAATCTCTTTAAACATCTCATTTTATCTCTAAAAGTGATTATCCACGAACAAATGTGAATTTTAGTTCAAAGACGCAACATTTGAAAACGGACCATTTTTTTAGTTTCTGAAGCATGGCGTAAGGGGGTGTGGTTATCTCTTTTGTCAAAAATTGGGCATTTTTGATTGAACAATAAAGGCCTCCAAATGTTATTTATTTCACTTCCCGAGGTGGATAAACACTTTTTAAGGCCTCAGAGTGAGTAAATTGGCCATTTTCATTCACGTTTACCCATTCCACAAATCTTGGGTTCAGGGCCCCTGGAAGCATGAAAATCACTTTAAACATCTCATTTTATCTCTAAAAGTGATTATCCACGTACAAATGTGAATTTTAGTTCAAAGACGCAACATTTGAAAACGGACCATTTTTTTAGTTTCTGAAGCATGTCGTAAGGGGGGGTGGTTATCTCTTTTGTCAAAAATTGGGCATTTTTGATTGAACAATAAAGGCCTAAAAATGTTATTTAATTCACTTCCCGTGGTGGAGAAACACTTTTTAAGGCCTCAGAGTGAGTAAATTGGCCATTTTGATTCACGTTTACCCATTCCACAAATTTTGCGTTCAGGGCCCCTGGAAGCATGAAAATCACTTTAAACATCTCATTTTATCTCTAAAAGTGATTATCCACGTACAAATGTGAATTTTAGTTCAAAGACGCAACATTTGAAAACGGCACATTTTTTTAGTTTCTTGAGCATGTCGTAAGGGGGGGTGGTTATCTATTTCGTCAAAAATCAGGCATTTTTGATTGAACAATAAAGGCCTCCAAATGTTATTTATTTCACTTCCCGAGGTGGATAAACACTTTTTAAGGCCTCAGAGTGAGTAAATTGGCCATTTTCATTCACGTTTACCCATTCCACAAATCTTGCGTTCAGGGCCCCTGGAAGCATGAAAATCACTTTAAACATCTCATTTTATCTCTAAAAGTGATTATCCACGTACAAATGTGAATTTTAGTTCAAAGACGCAACATTTGAAAACGGACCATTTTTTTAGTTTCTGAAGCATGTCGTAAGGGGGGGTGGTTATCTCTTTCGTCAAAAATTGGGCATTTTTGATTGAACAATAAAGGCCTCCAAATGTTATTTATTTCACTTCCCGTGGTGGAGAAACACTTTTTAAGGCCTCAGAGTGAGTAAATTGGCCATTTTCATTCACGTTTACCCATTCCACAAATTTTGCGTTCAGGGCCCCTGGAAGCATGAAAATCACTTCAAACATCTCATTTTATCTCTAAAAGTGATTATCCACGAACAAATGTGAATTTTAGTTCAAAGACGCAACATTTGAAAACGGACCATTTTTTTTGTTTCTGAAGCATGGCGTAAGGGGGGGTGGTTATCTCTTTTGTCAAAAATTGGGCATTTTTGATTGAACAATAAAGGCCTAAAAATGTTATTTAATTCACTTCCAGTGGTGGAGAAACACTTTTTAAGGCCTCAGAGTGAGTAAATTGGCCATTTTCATTCACGTTTACCCATTCCACAAATCTTGCGTTCAGGGCCCCTGGAAGCATGAAAATCCCTTTAAACATCTCATTTTATCTCTAAAAGTGATTATCCACGTACAAATGTGAATTTTAGTTCAAAGACGCAACATTTGAAAACGGCACATTTTTTTAGTTTCTGGAGCATGTCGTAAGGGGGGGTGGTTATCTCTTTTGTCAAAAATCAGGCATTTTTGATTGAACAATAAAGGCCTCCAAATGTTATTTATTTCACTTCCCGTGGTGGAGAAACACTTTTTAAGGCCTCAGAGTGAGTAAATTGGCCCTTTTCATTCACGTTTACCCATTCCACAAATTTTGCGTTCATATCCCCTGGAAGCATGAAAATCACTTTAAACATCTCATTTTATCTCTAAAAGTGATTATCCACGTACAAATGTGAATTTTAGTTCAAAGACGCAACATTTGAAAACGGACCATTTTTTTAGTTTCTGAAGCATGTCGTAAGGGGGGGTGGTTATCTCTTTTGTCAAAAATTGGGCATTTTTGATTGAACAATAAAGGCCTAAAAATGTAATTTAATTCACTTCCTGTGGTGGAGAAACACTTTTTAAGGCCTCAGAGTGAGTAAATTGGCCCTTTTCATTCACGTTTACCCATTCCAGAAATCTTGCGTTCAGGGCCCCTGGAAGCATGCAAATCACTTTAAACATCTCATTTTATCTCTAAAAGTGATTATCCACGTACAAATGTGAATTTTAGTTCAAAGACGCAACATTTGAAAATGGACCATTTTTTTACTTTCTGAAGCATGTCGTAAGGGGGGGTGGTTATCTCTTTCGTGAAAAATTGGGCATTTTTGATTGAACAATAAAGGCCTCCAAACGTTATTTATTTCACTTCCCGTGGTGGAGAAACACTTTTTAAGGCCTCAGAGTGAGTAAATTGGCCATTTTCATTCACGTTTACCCATTCCACAAATTTTGCATTCACGGCCTCTGGAAGCATGAAAATCACTTTAAACATCTCATTTTATCTCTAAAAGTGATTATCCACATACATATGTGAATTTTAGTTCAAAGACGCAACATTTGAAAACGGACCATTTTTTTAGTTTCTGAAGCATGGCGTAAGGGGGTGGTTATCTCTTTTGTCAAAAATTGGGCATTTTTGATTGAACAATAAAGGCCTAAAAATGTAATTTAATTCACTTCCTGTGGTGGAGATACACTTTTTAAGGCCTCAGAGTGAGTAAATTGGCCATTTTCATTCACGTTTACCCATTCCAGAAATCTTGCGTTCAGGGCCCCTGGAAGCATGCAAATCACTTTAAACATCTCATTTTATCTCTAAAAGTGATTATCCACGTACAAATGTGAATTTTAGTTCAAAGACGCAACATTTGAAAACGGACCATTTTTTTTAGTTTCTGAAGCATGTCGTAAGGGGGGGTGGTTATCTCTTTCGTCAAAAATTGGGCATTTTTGATTGAACAATAAAGGCCTCCAAATGTTATTTATTTCACTTCCCGTGGTGGAGAAACACTTTTTAAGGCCTCAGAGTGAGTAAATTGGCCATTTTCATTCACGTTTACCCATTCCACAAATCTTGGGTTCAGGGCCCCTGGAAGCATGAAAATCACTTTAAACATCTCATTTTATCTCTAAAAGTGATTATCCACGTACAAATGTGAATTTTAGTTCAAAGACGCAACATTTGAAAACGGACCATTTTTTTAGTTTCTGAAGCATGGCGTAAGGGGGGGTGGTTATCTCTTTTGTCAAAAAATTGGGCATTATTGCTTGAACAATAAAGGCCTAAAAATGTTATTTAATTCACTTCCAGTGGTGGAGAAACACTTTTTAAGGCCTCAGAGTGAGTAAATTGGCCATTTTCATTCACGTTTACCCATTCCACAAATCTTGCGTTCAGGGCCCCTGGAAGCATGAAAATCACTTTAAACATCTCATTTTATCTCTAAAAGTGATTATCCACGTACAAATGTGAATTTTAGTTCAAAGACGCAACATTTGAAAACGGACCATTTTTTTAGTTTCTGAAGCATGTCGTAAGGGGGGGTGGTTATCTCTTTTGTCAAAAATTGGGCATTTTTGATTGAACAATAAAGGCATAAAAATGTAATTTAATTCACTTCCTGTGGTGGAGATACACTTTTTAAGGCCTCAGAGTGAGTAAATTGGCCATTTTCATTCACGTTTACCCATTCCACAAATTTTGCGTTCACGGCCTCTGGAAGCATGAAAATCACTTTAAACATCTCATTTTATCTCTAAAAGTGATTATCCACGAACAAATGGGAATTTTAGTTCAAAGACGCAACATTTGAAAACGGACCATTTTTTTAGTTTCTGAAGCATGGCGTAAGGGGGGGGGTTATCTCTTTTGTCAAAAATTGGGCATTTTTGATTGAACAATAAAGGCCTAAAAATGTTATTTAATTTACTTCCCGTGGTGGAGAAACACTTTTTAAGGCCTCAGAGTGAGTAAATTGGCCATTTTGATTCACGTTTACCCATTCCACAAATTTTGCGTTCAGGGCCCCTGGAAGCATGAAAATCACTTTAAACATCTCATTTTATCTCTAAAAGTGATTATCCACGTACAAATCTGAATTTTAGTTCAAAGACGCAACATTTGAAAACGGCACATTTTTTTAGTTTCTTGAGCATGTCGTAAGGGGGGGTGGTTATCTATTTCGTCAAAAATTGGGCATTCTTGATTGAACAATGAAGGCCTCCAAATGTTATTTATTTCACTTCCCGTGGTGGAGAAACACTTTTTAAGGCCTCAGAGTGAGTAAATTGGCCCTTTTCATTCACGTTTACCCATTCCACAAATTTTGCGTTCATATCCCCTGGAAGCATGAAAATCACTTTAAACATCTCATTTTATCTCTAAAAGTGATTATCCACGCACAAATGTGAATTTTAGTTCAAAGACGCAACATTTGAAAACGGACCATTTTTTTAGTTTCTGAAGCATGGCGTAAGGGGGTGGTTATCTCTTTTGTCAAAAATTGGGCATTTTTGATTGAACAATAAAGGCCTAAAAATGTTATTTAATTCACTTCCAGTGGTGGAGAAACACTTTTTAAGGCCTCAGAGTGAGTAAATTGGCCATTTTCATTCACGTTTACCCATTCCACAAAGCTTGCGTTCAGGGCCCCTGGAAGCATGAAAATCACTTTAAACATCTCATTTTATCTCTTAAAGTGATTATCCACGTACAAATGTGAATTTTAGTTCAAAGACGCAACATTTGAAAACGGCACATTTTTTTAGTTTCTGGAGCATGTCGTAAGGGGGGGTGGTTATCTCTTTTGTCAAAAATCAGGCATTTTTGATTAAACAATAAAGGCCTCCAAATGTTATTTATTTCACTTCCTGTGGTGGAGAAACACTTTTTAAGGCCTCAGAGTGAGTAAATTGGCCCTTTTCATTCACGTTTACCCATTCCACAAATTTTGCGTTCATATCCCCTGGAAGCATGAAAATCACTTTAAACATCTCATTTTATCTCTAAAAGTGATTATCCACGCACAAATGTGAATTTTAGTTCAAAGACGCAACATTTGAAAACGGACCATTTTTTTAGTTTCTGAAGCATGGCGTAAGGGGGTGGTTATCTCTTTTGTCAAAAATTGGGCATTTTTGATTGAACAATAAAGGCCTAAAAATGTTATTTAATTCACTTCCAGTGGTGGAGAAACACTTTTTAAGGCCTCAGAGTGAGTAAATTGGCCATTTTCATTCACGTTTACCCATTCCACAAAGCTTGCGTTCAGGGCCCCTGGAAGCATGAAAATCACTTTAAACATCTCATTTTATCTCTAAAAGTGATTATCCAGGTACAAATGTGAATTTTAGTTCAAAGACGCAACATTTGAAAACGGACCATTTTTTTAGTTTCTGAAGCATGTCGTAAGGGGGGGTGGTTATCTCTTTCGTCAAAAATTGGGCAGTTTTGATTGAACAATAAAGGCTTCCAAATGTTATTTATTTCACTTCCCGTGGTGGAGAAACACTTTTTAAGGCCTCAGAGTGAGTAAATTGGCCATTTTCATTCACGTTTACCCATTCCACAAATTTTGCGTTCAGGGCCCCTGGAAGCATGAAAATCACTTTAAACATCTCATTTTATCTCTAAAAGTGATTATCCACGAACAAATGTGAATTTTAGTTCAAAGACGCAACATTTGAAAACGGGCCATTTTTGTAGTTTCTGAAGCATGGCGTAAGGGGGGGTGGTTATCTCTTTTGTCAAAAATTGGGCATTTTTGATTGAACAATAAAGGCCTAAAAATGTTATTTACTTCACTTCCAGTGGTGGAGAAACACTTTTTAAGGCCTCAGAGTGAGTAAATTGGCCATTTTCATTCACGTTTACCCATTCAACAAATTTTGCGTTCAGAGCCCCTGGAAGCATGAAAATCACTTTAAACATCTCATTTTATCTCTAAAAGTGATTATCCACGTACAAATGTGAATTTTAGTTCAAAGACGCAACATTTGAAAACGGCACATTTTTTTAGTTTCTTGAGCATGTCGTAAGGGGGGGTGGTTATCTATTTCGTCAAAAATCAGGCATTTTTGATTGAACAATAAAGGCCTCCAAATGTTATTTATTTCACTTCCCGTGGTGGAGAAACACTTTTTAAGGCATCAGAGTGAGTAAATTGGCCATTTTCATTCACGTTTACCCATTCCACAAATTTTGCGTTCATATCCCCTGGAAGCATGAAAATCACTTTAAACATCTCATTTTATCTCTAAAAGTGATTATCCACGTACAAATGTGAATTTTAGTTCAAAGACGCAACATTTGAAAACGGACCATTTTTGTAGTTTCTGAAGCATGGCGTAAGGGGGGGTGGTTATCTCTTTTGTCAAAAATTGGGCATTTTTGATTGAACAATAAAGGCCTAAAAATGTTATTTACTTCACTTCCAGTGGTGGAGAAACACTTTTTAAGGCCTCAGAGTGAGTAAATTGGCCATTTTCATTCACGTTTACCCATTCCACAAATCTTGCGTTCAGGGCCCCTGGAAGCATGAAAATCACTTTAAACATCTCATTTTATCTCTAAAAGTGATTATCCACGTACAAATGTGAATTTTAGTTCAAAGACGCAACATTTGAAAACGGCACAATTTTTTAGTTTCTTGAGCATGTCGTAAGGGGGGGTGGTTATCTATTTCGTCAAAAATCAGGCATTTTTGATTGAACAATAAAGGCCTCCACATGTTATTTATTTCACTTCCCGTGGTGGAGAAACACTTTTTAAGGCCTCAGAGTGAATAAATTGGCCATTTTCATTCACGTTTACCCATTCCACAAATTTTGCGTTCATATCCCCTGGAAGCATGAAAATCACTTTAAACATCTCATTTTATCTCTAAAAGTGATTATCCACGTACAAATGTGAATTTTAGTTCAAAGACGCAACATTTGAAAACGGACCATTTTTTTTAGTTTCTGAAGCATGTCGTAAGGGGGGGTGGTTATCTCTTTTGTCAAAAATTGGGCATTTTTGATTGAACAATGAAGGCCTAAAAATGTTATTTATTTCACTTCCCGTGGTGGAGAAACACTTTTTAAGGCCTCAGAGTGAGTAAATTGGCCCTTTTCATTCACGTTTACCCATTCCACAAATTTTGCGTTCATATCCCCTGGAAGCATGAAAATCACTTTAAACATCTCATTTTATCTCTAAAAGTGATTATCCACGTACAAATGTGAATTTTAGTTCAAAGACGCAACATTTGAAAACGGACCATTTTTTTAGTTTCTGAAGCATGTCGTAAGGGGGGGTGGTTATCTCTTTTGTCAAAAATTGGGCATTTTTGATTGAACAATAAAGGCCTAAAAATGTAATTTAATTCACTTCCTGTGGTGGAGAAACACTTTTTAAGGCCTCAGAGTGAGTAAATTGGCCATTTTCATTCACGTTTACCCATTCCAGAAATCTTGCGTTCAGGGCCCCTGGAAGCATGCAAATCACTTTAAACATCTCATTTTATCTCTAAAAGTGATTATCCAGGTACAAATGTGAATTTTAGTTCAAAGACGCAACATTTGAAAACGGACCATTTTTTTAGTTTCTGAAGCATGTCGTAAGGGGGGGTGGTTATCTCTTTCGTCAAAAATTGGGCATTTTTGATTGAACAGTAAAGGCCTCCAAATGTTATTTATTTCACTTCCCGTGGTGGAGAAACACTTTTTAAGGCCTCAGAGTGAGTAAATTGGCCATTTTCATTCACGTTTACCCATTCCACAAATTTTGCGTTCAGGGCCCCTGGAAGCATGAAAATCACTTTAAACATCTCATTTTATCTCTAAAAGTGATTATCCACGAACAAATGTGAATTTTAGTTCAAAGACGCAACATTTGAAAACGGACCATTTTTTTACTTTCTGAAGCATGGCGAAAGGGGGGGTGGTTATCTCTTTTGTCAAAAATTGGGCATTTTTGATTGAACAATAAAGGCCTAAAAATGTTATTTACTTCACTTCCAGTGGTGGAGAAACACTTTTTAAGGCCTCAGAGTGAGTAAATTGGCCATTTTCATTCACGTTTACCCATTCCACAAATCTTGCGTTCAGGGCCCCTGGAAGCATGAAAATCACTTTAAACATCTCATTTTATCTCTAAAAGGGATTATCCACGTACAAATGTGAATTTTAGTTCAAAGACGCAACATTTGAAAACGGCACATTTTTTTAGTTTCTGGAGCATGTCGTAAGGGGGGGTGGTTATCTCTTTTGTCAAAAATCAGGCATTTTTGATTGAACAATAAAGGCCTCCAAATGTTATTTATTTCACTTCCCGTGGTGGAGAAACACTTTTTAAGGCCTCAGAGTGAGTAAATTGGCCCTTTTCATTCACGTTTAACCATTCCACAAATTTTGCGTTCATATCCCCTGGAAGCATGAAAATCACTTTAAACATCTCATTTTATCTCTAAAAGTGATTATCCACGTACAAATGTGAATTTTAGTTCAAAGACGCAACATTTGAAAACGGACCATTTTTTTTGTTTCTGAAGCATGTCGTAAGGGGGGGTGGTTATCTCTTTTGTCAAAAATTGGGCATTTTTGATTGAACAATAAAGGCCTAAAAATGTAATTTAATTCACTTCCTGTGGTGGAGAAACACTTTTTAAGGCCTCAGAGTGAGTAAATTGGCCATTTTCATTCACGTTTACCCATTCCAGAAATCTTGCGTTCAGGGCCCCTGGAAGCATGCAAATCACTTTAAACATCTCATTTTATCTCTAAAAGTGATTATCCACGTACAAATGTGAATTTTAGTTCAAAGACGCAACATTTGAAAACGGACCATTTTTTTACTTTCTGAAGCATGTCGTAAGGGGGGGGTGGTTATCTCTTTCGTCAAAAATTGGGCATTTTTGATTGAACAATAAAGGCCTCCAAATGTTATTTATTTCACTTTCCGTGGTGGAGAAAAACTTTTTAAGGCCTCAGAGTGAGTAAATTGGCCATTTTCATTCACGTTTACCCATTCCATAAATTTTGCGTTCACGGCCTCTGGAAGCATGAAAATCTCTTTAAACATCTCATTTTATCTCTAAAAGTGATTATCCACGAACAAATGTGAATTTTAGTTCAAAGACGCAACATTTGAAAACGGACCATTTTTTTAGTTTCTGAAGCATGGCGTAAGGGGGTGTGGTTATCTCTTTTGTCAAAAATTGGGCATTTTTGATTGAACAATAAAGGCCTCCAAATGTTATTTATTTCACTTCCCGAGGTGGATAAACACTTTTTAAGGCCTCAGAGTGAGTAAATTGGCCATTTTCATTCACGTTTACCCATTCCACAAATCTTGGGTTCAGGGCCCCTGGAAGCATGAAAATCACTTTAAACATCTCATTTTATCTCTAAAAGTGATTATCCACGTACAAATGTGAATTTTAGTTCAAAGACGCAACATTTGAAAACGGACCATTTTTTTAGTTTCTGAAGCATGTCGTAAGGGGGGGTGGTTATCTCTTTTGTCAAAAATTGGGCATTTTTGATTGAACAATAAAGGCCTAAAAATGTTATTTAATTCACTTCCCGTGGTGGAGAAACACTTTTTAAGGCCTCAGAGTGAGTAAATTGGCCATTTTGATTCACGTTTACCCATTCCACAAATTTTGCGTTCAGGGCCCCTGGAAGCATGAAAATCACTTTAAACATCTCATTTTATCTCTAAAAGTGATTATCCACGTACAAATGTGAATTTTAGTTCAAAGACGCAACATTTGAAAACGGCACATTTTTTTAGTTTCTTGAGCATGTCGTAAGGGGGGGTGGTTATCTATTTCGTCAAAAATCAGGCATTTTTGATTGAACAATAAAGGCCTCCAAATGTTATTTATTTCACTTCCCGAGGTGGATAAACACTTTTTAAGGCCTCAGAGTGAGTAAATTGGCCATTTTTATTCACGTTTACCCATTCCACAAATCTTGCGTTCAGGGCCCCTGGAAGCATGAAAATCACTTTAAACATCTCATTTTATCTCTAAAAGTGATTATCCACGTACAAATGTGAATTTTAGTTCAAAGACGCAACATTTGAAAACGGACCATTTTTTTAGTTTCTGAAGCATGTCGTAAGGGGGGGTGGTTATCTCTTTTGTCAAAAATTGGGCATTTTTGATTGAACAATAAAGGCCTAAAAATGTAATTTAATTCACTCACTGTGGCGGAGAAACACTTTTTAAGGCCTCAGAGTGAGTAAATTGGCCATTTTCATTCACGTTTACCCATTCCAGAAATCTTGCGTTCAGGGCCCCTGGAAGCATGCAAATCACTTTAAACATCTCATTTTATCTCTAAAAGTGATTATCCACGTACAAATGTGAATTTTAATTCAAAGACGCAACATTTGAAAACGGACCATTTTTTTAGTTTCTGAAGCATGTCGTAAGGGGGGGTGGTTATCTCTTTCGTCAAAAATTGGGCATTTTTGATTGAACAATAAAGGCCTCCAAATGTTATTTATTTCACTTCCCGTGGTGGAGAAACACTTTTTAAGGCCTCAGAGTGAGTAAATTGGCCATTTTCATTCACGTTTACCCATTCCAGAAATCTTGCGTTCAGGGCCCCTGGAAGCATGCAAATCACTTTAAACATCTCATTTTATCTCTAAAAGTGATTATCCACGTACAAATGTGAATTTTAGTTCAAAGACGCAACATTTGAAAACGGACCATTTTTTTACTTTCTGAAGCATGTCGTAAGGGGGGGGTGGTTATCTCTTTCGTCAAAAATTGGGCATTTTTGATTGAACAATAAAGGCCTCCAAATGTTATTTATTTCACTTTCCGTGGTGGAGAAAAACTTTTTAAGGCCTCAGAGTGAGTAAATTGGCCATTTTCATTCACGTTTACCCATTCCACAAATTTTGCGTTCACGGCCTCTGGAAGCATGAAAATCTCTTTAAACATCTCATTTTATCTCTAAAAGTGATTATCCACGAACAAATGTGAATTTTAGTTCAAAGACGCAACATTTGAAAACGGACCATTTTTTTAGTTTCTGAAGCATGGCGTAAGGGGGTGTGGTTATCTCTTTTGTCAAAAATTGGGCATTTTTGATTGAACAATAAAGGCCTAAAAATGTTATTTAATTCACTTCCAGTGGTGGAGAAACACTTTTTAAGGCCTCAGAGTGAGTAAATTGGCCATTTTCATTCACGTTTACCCATTCCACAAATCTTGCGTTCAGGGCCCCTGGAAGCATGAAAATCACTTTAAACATCTCATTTTATCTCTAAAAGTGATTATCCACGTACAAATGTGAATTTTAGTTCAAAGACGCAACATTTGAAAACGGCACATTTTTTTAGTTTCTGGAGCATGTCGTAAGGGGGGGTGGTTATCTCTTTTGTCAAAAATCAGGCATTTTTGATTGAACAATAAAGGCCTCCAAATGTTATTTATTTCACTTCCCGTGGTGGAGAAACACTTTTTAAGGCCTCAGAGTGAGTAAATTGGCCCTTTTCATTCACGTTTACCCATTCCACAAATTTTGCGTTCATATCCCCTGGAAGCATGAAAATCACTTTAAACATCTCATTTTATCTCTAAAAGTGATTATCCACGTACAAATGTGAATTTTAGTTCAAAGACGCAACATTTGAAAACGGACCATTTTTTTAGTTTCTGAAGCATGTCGTAAGGGGGGGTGGTTATCTCTTTTGTCAAAAATTGGGCATTTTTGATTGAACAATAAAGGCCTAAAAATGTAATTTAATTCACTTCCTGTGGTGGAGAAACACTTTTTAAGGCCTCAGAGTGAGTAAATTGGCCCTTTTCATTCACGTTTACCCATTCCAGAAATCTTGCGTTCAGGGCCCCTGGAAGCATGCAAATCACTTTAAACATCTCATTTTATCTCTAAAAGTGATTATCCACGTACAAATGTGAATTTTAGTTCAAAGACGCAACATTTGAAAATGGACCATTTTTTTACTTTCTGAAGCATGTCGTAAGGGGGGGTGGTTATCTCTTTCGTGAAAAATTGGGCATTTTTGATTGAACAATAAAGGCCTCCAAACGTTATTTATTTCACTTCCCGTGGTGGAGAAACACTTTTTAAGGCCTCAGAGTGAGTAAATTGGCCATTTTCATTCACGTTTACCCATTCCACAAATTTTGCATTCACGGCCTCTGGAAGCATGAAAATCACTTTAAACATCTCATTTTATCTCTAAAAGTGATTATCCACATACATATGTGAATTTTAGTTCAAAGACGCAACATTTGAAAACGGACCATTTTTTTAGTTTCTGAAGCATGGCGTAAGGGGGTGGTTATCTCTTTTGTCAAAAATTGGGCATTTTTGATTGAACAATAAAGGCCTAAAAATGTAATTTAATTCACTTCCTGTGGTGGAGATACACTTTTTAAGCCTCAGAGTGAGTAAATTGGCCATTTTCATTCACGTTTACCCATTCCAGAAATCTTGCGTTCAGGGCCCCTGGAAGCATGCAAATCACTTTAAACATCTCATTTTATCTCTAAAAGTGATTATCCACGTACAAATGTGAATTTTAGTTCAAAGACGCAACATTTGAAAACGGACCATTTTTTTTAGTTTCTGAAGCATGTCGTAAGGGGGGGTGGTTATCTCTTTCGTCAAAAATTGGGCATTTTTGATTGAACAATAAAGGCCTCCAAATGTTATTTATTTCACTTCCCGTGGTGGAGAAACACTTTTTAAGGCCTCAGAGTGAGTAAATTGGCCATTTTCATTCACGTTTACCCATTCCACAAATCTTGGGTTCAGGGCCCCTGGAAGCATGAAAATCACTTTAAACATCTCATTTTATCTCTAAAAGTGATTATCCACGTACAAATGTGAATTTTAGTTCAAAGACGCAACATTTGAAAACGGACCATTTTTTTAGTTTCTGAAGCATGGCGTAAGGGGGGGTGGTTATCTCTTTTGTCAAAAATTGGGCATTATTGCTTGAACAATAAAGGCCTAAAAATGTTATTTAATTCACTTCCAGTGGTGGAGAAACACTTTTTAAGGCCTCAGAGTGAGTAAATTGGCCATTTTCATTCACGTTTACCCATTCCACAAATCTTGCGTTCAGGGCCCCTGGAAGCATGAAAATCACTTTAAACATCTCATTTTATCTCTAAAAGTGATTATCCACGTACAAATGTGAATTTTAGTTCAAAGACGCAACATTTGAAAACGGACCATTTTTTTAGTTTCTGAAGCATGTCGTAAGGGGGGGTGGTTATCTCTTTTGTCAAAAATTGGGCATTTTTGATTGAACAATAAAGGCCTAAAAATGTAATTTAATTCACTTCCTGTGGTGGAGAAACACTTTTTAAGGCCTCAGAGTGAGTAAATTGGCCATTTTCATTCACGTTTACCCATTCCACAAATTTTGCGTTCATATCCCCTGGAAGCATGAAAATCACTTTAAACATCTCATTTTATCTCTAAAAGTGATTATCCACGTACAAATGTGAATTTTAGTTCAAAGACGCAACATTTGAAAACGGACCATTTTTTTAGTTTCTGAAGCATGTCGTAAGGGGGGGTGGTTATCTCTTTTGTCAAAAATTGGGCATTTTTGATTGAACAATAAAGGCATAAAAATGTAATTTAATTCACTTCCTGTGGTGGAGATACAGTTTTTAAGGCCTCAGAGTGAGTAAATTGGCCATTTTCATTCACGTTTACCCATTCCACAAATTTTGCGTTCACGGCCTCTGGAAGCATGAAAATCACTTTAAACATCTCATTTTATCTCTAAAAGTGATTATCCACGAACAAATGGGAATTTTAGTTCAAAGACGCAACATTTGAAAACGGACCATTTTTTTAGTTTCTGAAGCATGGCGTAAGGGGGGGGGTTATCTCTTTTGTCAAAAATTGGGCATTTTTGATTGAACAATAAAGGCCTAAAAATGTTATTTAATTTACTTCCCGTGGTGGAGAAACACTTTTTAAGGCCTCAGAGTGAGTAAATTGGCCATTTTGATTCACGTTTACCCATTCCACAAATTTTGCGTTCAGGGCCCCTGGAAGCATGAAAATCACTTTAAACATCTCATTTTATCTCTAAAAGTGATTATCCACGTACAAATCTGAATTTTAGTTCAAAGACGCAACATTTGAAAACGGCACATTTTTTTAGTTTCTTGAGCATGTCGTAAGGGGGGGTGGTTATCTATTTCGTCAAAAATTGGGCATTTTTGATTGAACAATGAAGGCCTCCAAATGTTATTTATTTCACTTCCCGTGGTGGAGAAACACTTTTTAAGGCCTCAGAGTGAGTAAATTGGCCCTTTTCATTCACGTTTACCCATTCCACAAAGCTTGCGTTCAGGGCCCCTGGAAGCATGAAAATCACTTTAAACATCTCATTTTATCTCTTAAAGTGATTATCCACGTACAAATGTGAATTTTAGTTCAAAGACGCAACATTTGAAAACGGCACATTTTTTTAGTTTCTGGAGCATGTCGTAAGGGGGGGTGGTTATCTCTTTTGTCAAAAATCAGGCATTTTTGATTAAACAATAAAGGCCTCCAAATGTTATTTATTTCACTTCCTGTGGTGGAGAAACACTTTTTAAGGCCTCAGAGTGAGTAAATTGGCCCTTTTCATTCACGTTTACCCATTCCACAAATTTTGCGTTCATATCCCCTGGAAGCATGAAAATCACTTTAACCATCTCATTTTATCTCTAAAAGTGATTATCCACGCACAAATGTGAATTTTAGTTCAAAGACGCAACATTTGAAAACGGACCATTTTTTTAGTTTCTGAAGCATGGCGTAAGGGGGTGGTTATCTCTTTTGTCAAAAATTGGGCATTTTTGATTGAACAATAAAGGCCTAAAAATGTTATTTAATTCACTTCCAGTGGTGGAGAAACACTTTTTAAGGCCTCAGAGTGAGTAAATTGGCCATTTTCATTCACGTTTACCCATTCCACAAAGCTTGCGTTCAGGGCCCCTGGAAGCATGAAAATCACTTTAAACATCTCATTTTATCTCTAAAAGTGATTATCCAGGTACAAATGTGAATTTTAGTTCAAAGACGCAACATTTGAAAACGGACCATTTTTTTAGTTTCTGAAGCATGTCGTAAGGGGGGGTGGTTATCTCTTTCGTCAAAAATTGGGCAGTTTTGATTGAACAATAAAGGCTTCCAAATGTTATTTATTTCACTTCCCGTGGTGGAGAAACACTTTTTAAGGCCTCAGAGTGAGTAAATTGGCCATTTTCATTCACGTTTACCCATTCCACAAATTTTGCGTTCAGGGCCCCTGGAAGCATGAAAATCACTTTAAACATCTCATTTTATCTCTAAAAGTGATTATCCACGAACAAATGTGAATTTTAGTTCAAAGACGCAACATTTGAAAACGGGCCATTTTTGTAGTTTCTGAAGCATGGCGTAAGGGGGGGGTGGTTATCTCTTTTGTCAAAAATTGGGCATTTTTGATTGAACAATAAAGGCCTAAAAATGTTATTTACTTCACTTCCAGTGGTGGAGAAACACTTTTTAAGGCCTCAGAGTGAGTAAATTGGCCATTTTCATTCACGTTTACCCATTCAACAAATTTTGCGTTCAGAGCCCCTGGAAGCATGAAAATCACTTTAAACATCTCATTTTATCTCTAAAAGTGATTATCCACGTACAAATGTGAATTTTAGTTCAAAGACGCAACATTTGAAAACGGCACATTTTTTTAGTTTCTTGAGCATGTCGTAAGGGGGGTGGTTATCTATTTCGTCAAAAATCAGGCATTTTTGATTGAACAATAAAGGCCTCCAAATGTTATTTATTTCACTTCCCGTGGTGGAGAAACACTTTTTAAGGCATCAGAGTGAGTAAATTGGCCATTTTCATTCACGTTTACCCATTCCACAAATTTTGCGTTCATATCCCCTGGAAGCATGAAAATCACTTTAAACATCTCATTTTATCTCTAAAAGTGATTATCCACGTACAAATGTGAATTTTAGTTCAAAGACGCAACATTTGAAAACGGACCATTTTTGTAGTTTCTGAAGCATGGCGTAAGGGGGGGTGGTTATCTCTTTTGTCAAAAATTGGGCATTTTTGATTGAACAATAAAGGCCTAAAAATGTTATTTACTTCACTTCCAGTGGTGGAGAAACACTTTTTAAGGCCTCAGAGTGAGTAAATTGGCCATTTTCATTCACGTTTACCCATTCCACAAATCTTGCGTTCAGGGCCCCTGGAAGCATGAAAATCACTTTAAACATCTCATTTTATCTCTAAAAGTGATTATCCACGTACAAATGTGAATTTTAGTTCAAAGACGCAACATTTGAAAACGGCACAATTTTTTAGTTTCTTGAGCATGTCGTAAGGGGGGGTGGTTATCTATTTCGTCAAAAATCAGGCATTTTTGATTGAACAATAAAGGCCTCCACATGTTATTTATTTCACTTCCCGTGGTGGAGAAACACTTTTTAAGGCCTCAGAGTGAATAAATTGGCCATTTTCATTCACGTTTACCCATTCCACAAATTTTGCGTTCATATCCCCTGGAAGCATGAAAATCACTTTAAACATCTCATTTTATCTCTAAAAGTGATTATCCACGTACAAATGTGAATTTTAGTTCAAAGACACAACATTTGAAAACGGACCATTTTTTTTAGTTTCTGAAGCATGTCGTAAGGGGGGGTGGTTATCTCTTTTGTCAAAAATTGGGCATTTTTGATTGAACAATGAAGGCCTAAAAATGTTATTTATTTCACTTCCCGTGGTGGAGAAACACTTTTTAAGGCCTCAGAGTGAGTAAATTGGCCCTTTTCATTCACGTTTACCCATTCCACAAATTTTGCGTTCATATCCCCTGGAAGCATGAAAATCACTTTAAACATCTCATTTTATCTCTAAAAGTGATTATCCACGTACAAATGTGAATTTTAGTTCAAAGACGCAACATTTGAAAACGGACCATTTTTTTAGTTTCTGAAGCATGTCGTAAGGGGGGGTGGTTATCTCTTTTGTCAAAAATTGGGCATTTTTGATTGAACAATAAAGGCCTAAAAATGTAATTTAATTCACTTCCTGTGGTGGAGTAACACTTTTTAAGGCCTCAGAGTGAGTAAATTGGCCATTTTCATTCACGTTTACCCATTCCAGAAATCTTGCGTTCAGGGCCCCTGGAAGCATGCAAATCACTTTAAACATCTCATTTTATCTCTAAAAGTGATTATCCAGGTACAAATGTGAATTTTAGTTCAAAGACGCAACATTTGAAAACGGACCATTTTTTTAGTTTCTGAAGCATGTCGTAAGGGGGGGTGGTTATCTCTTTCGTCAAAAATTGGGCATTTTTGATTGAACAGTAAAGGCCTCCAAATGTTATTTATTTCACTTCCCGTGGTGGAGAAACACTTTTTAAGGCCTCAGAGTGAGTAAATTGGCCATTTTCATTCACGTTTACCCATTCCACAAATTTTGCGTTCAGGGCCCCTGGAAGCATGAAAATCACTTTAAACATCTCATTTTATCTCTAAAAGTGATTATCCACGAACAAATGTGAATTTTAGTTCAAAGACGCAACATTTGAAAACGGACCATTTTTTTACTTTCTGAAGCATGGCGAAAGGGGGGGTGGTTATCTCTTTTGTCAAAAATTGGGCATTTTTGATTGAACAATAAAGGCCTAAAAATGTTATTTACTTCACTTCCAGTGGTGGAGAAACACTTTTTAAGGCCTCAGAGTGAGTAAATTGGCCATTTTCATTCACGTTTACCCATTCCACAAATCTTGCGTTCAGGGCCCCTGGAAGCATGAAAATCACTTTAAACATCTCATTTTATCTCTAAAAGGGATTATCCACGTACAAATGTGAATTTTAGTTCAAAGACGCAACATTTGAAAACGGCACATTTTTTTAGTTTCTGGAGCATGTCGTAAGGGGGGGTGGTTATCTCTTTTGTCAAAAATCAGGCATTTTTGATTGAACAATAAAGGCCTCCAAATGTTATTTATTTCACTTCCCGTGGTGGAGAAACACTTTTTAAGGCCTCAGAGTGAGTAAATTGGCCCTTTTCATTCACGTTTAACCATTCCACAAATTTTGCGTTCATATCCCCTGGAAGCATGAAAATCACTTTAAACATCTCATTTTATCTCTAAAAGTGATTATCCACGTACAAATGTGAATTTTAGTTCAAAGACGCAACATTTGAAAACGGACCATTTTTTTTGTTTCTGAAGCATGTCGTAAGGGGGGGTGGTTATCTCTTTTGTCAAAAATTGGGCATTTTTGATTGAACAATAAAGGCCTAAAAATGTAATTTAATTCACTTCCTGTGGTGGAGAAACACTTTTTAAGGCCTCAGAGTGAGTAAATTGGCCATTTTCATTCACGTTTACCCATTCCAGAAATCTTGCGTTCAGGGCCCCTGGAAGCATGCAAATCACTTTAAACATCTCATTTTATCTCTAAAAGTGATTATCCACGTACAAATGTGAATTTTAGTTCAAAGACGCAACATTTGAAAACGGACCATTTTTTTACTTTCTGAAGCATGTCGTAAGGGGGGGGTGGTTATCTCTTTTGTCAAAAATTGGGCATTTTTGATTGAACAATAAAGGCCTCCAAATGTTATTTATTTCACTTTCCGTGGTGGAGAAAAACTTTTTAAGGCCTCAGAGTGAGTAAATTGGCCATTTTCATTCACGTTTACCCATTCCACAAATTTTGCGTTCACGGCCTCTGGAAGCATGAAAATCTCTTTAAACATCTCATTTTATCTCTAAAAGTGATTATCCACGAACAAATGTGAATTTTAGTTCAAAGACGCAACATTTGAAAACGGACCATTTTTTTAGTTTCTGAAGCATGGCGTAAGGGGGTGTGGTTATCTCTTTTGTCAAAAATTGGGCATTTTTGATTGAACAATAAAGGCCTCCAAATGTTATTTATTTCACTTCCCGAGGTGGATAAACACTTTTTAAGGCCTCAGAGTGAGTAAATTGGCCATTTTCATTCACGTTTACCCATTCCACAAATCTTGGGTTCAGGGCCCCTGGAAGCATGAAAATCACTTTAAACATCTCATTTTATCTCTAAAAGTGATTATCCACGTACAAATGTGAATTTTAGTTCAAAGACGCAACATTTGAAAACGGACCATTTTTTTAGTTTCTGAAGCATGTCGTAAGGGGGGGTGGTTATCTCTTTTGTCAAAAATTGGGCATTTTTGATTGAACAATAAAGGCCTAAAAATGTTATTTAATTCACTTCCCGTGGTGGAGAAACACTTTTTAAGGCCTCAGAGTGAGTAAATTGGCCATTTTGATTCACGTTTACCCATTCCACAAATTTTGCGTTCAGGGCCCCTGGAAGCATGAAAATCACTTTAAACATCTCATTTTATCTCTAAAAGTGATTATCCACGTACAAATGTGAATTTTAGTTCAAAGACGCAACATTTGAAAACGGCACATTTTTTTAGTTTCTTGAGCATGTCATAAGGGGGGGTGGTTATCTATTTCGTCAAAAATCAGGCATTTTTGATTGAACAATAAAGGCCTCCAAATGTTATTTATTTCACTTCCCGAGGTGGATAAACACTTTTTAAGGCCTCAGAGTGAGTAAATTGGCCATTTTTATTCACGTTTACCCATTCCACAAATCTTGCGTTCAGGGCCCCTGGAAGCATGAAAATCACTTTAAACATCTCATTTTATCTCTAAAAGTGATTATCCACGTACAAATGTGAATTTTAGTTCAAAGACGCAACATTTGAAAACGGACCATTTTTTTAGTTTCTGAAGCATGTCGTAAGGGGGGGTGGTTATCTCTTTTGTCAAAAATTGGGCATTTTTGATTGAACAATAAAGGCCTAAAAATGTAATTTAATTCACTCACTGTGGTGGAGAAACACTTTTTAAGGCCTCAGAGTGAGTAAATTGGCCATTTTCATTCACGTTTACCCATTCCAGAAATCTTGCGTTCAGGGCCCCTGGAAGCATGCAAATCACTTTAAACATCTCATTTTATCTCTAAAAGTGATTATCCACGTACAAATGTGAATTTTAATTCAAAGACGCAACATTTGAAAACGGACCATTTTTTTAGTTTCTGAAGCATGTCGTAAGGGGGGGTGGTTATCTCTTTCGTCAAAAATTGGACATTTTTGATTGAACAATAAAGGCCTCCAAATGTTATTTATTTCACTTCCCGTGGTGGAGAAACACTTTTTAAGGCCTCAGAGTGAGTAAATTGGCCATTTTCATTCACGTTTACCCATTCCAGAAATCTTGCGTTCAGGGCCCCTGGAAGCATGCAAATCACTTTAAACATCTCATTTTATCTCTAAAAGTGATTATCCACGTACAAATGTGAATTTTAGTTCAAAGACGCAACATTTGAAAACGGACCATTTTTTTACTTTCTGAAGCATGTCGTAAGGGGGGGGTGGTTATCTCTTTCGTCAAAAATTGGGCATTTTTGATTGAACAATAAAGGCCTCCAAATGTTATTTATTTCACTTTCCGTGGTGGAGAAAAACTTTTTAAGGCCTCAGAGTGAGTAAATTGGCCATTTTCATTCACGTTTACCCATTCCACAAATTTTGCGTTCACGGCCTCTGGAAGCATGAAAATCTCTTTAAACATCTCATTTTATCTCTAAAAGTGATTATCCACGAACAAATGTGAATTTTAGTTCAAAGACGCAACATTTGAAAACGGACCATTTTTTTAGTTTCTGAAGCATGGCGTAAGGGGGTGTGGTTATCTCTTTTGTCAAAAATTGGGCATTTTTGATTGAACAATAAAGGCCTCCAAATGTTATTTATTTCACTTCCCGAGGTGGATAAACACTTTTTAAGGCCTCAGAGTGAGTAAATTGGCCATTTTCATTCACGTTTACCCATTCCACAAATCTTGGGTTCAGGGCCCCTGGAAGCATGAAAATCACTTTAAACATCTCATTTTATCTCTAAAAGTGATTATCCACGTACAAATGTGAATTTTAGTTCAAAGACGCAACATTTGAAAACGGACCATTTTTTTAGTTTCTGAAGCATGTCGTAAGGGGGGGTGGTTATCTCTTTTGTCAAAAATTGGGCATTTTTGATTGAACAATAAAGGCCTAAAAATGTAATTTAATTCACTTCCTGTGGTGGAGAAACACTTTTTAAGGCCTCAGAGTGAGTAAATTGGCCATTTTCATTCACGTTTACCCATTCCACAAATTTTGCGTTCATATCCCCTGGAAGCATGAAAATCACTTTAAACATCTCATTTTATCTCTAAAAGTGATTATCCACGTACAAATGTGAATTTTAGTTCAAAGACGCAACATTTGAAAACGGACCATTTTTTTAGTTTCTGAAGCATGTCGTAAGGGGGGGTGGTTATCTCTTTTGTCAAAAATTGGGCATTTTTGATTGAACAATAAAGGCATAAAAATGTAATTTAATTCACTTCCTGTGGTGGAGATACACTTTTTAAGGCCTCAGAGTGAGTAAATTGGCCATTTTCATTCACGTTTACCCATTCCACAAATTTTGCGTTCACGGCCTCTGGAAGCATGAAAATCACTTTAAACATCTCATTTTATCTCTAAAAGTGATTATCCACGAACAAATGGGAATTTTAGTTCAAAGACGCAACATTTGAAAACGGACCATTTTTTTAGTTTCTGAAGCATGGCGTAAGGGGGGGGGTTATCTCTTTTGTCAAAAATTGGGCATTTTTGATTGAACAATAAAGGCCTAAAAATGTTATTTAATTTACTTCCCGTGGTGGAGAAACACTTTTTAAGGCCTCAGAGTGAGTAAATTGGCCATTTTGATTCACGTTTACCCATTCCACAAATTTTGCGTTCAGGGCCCCTGGAAGCATGAAAATCACTTTAAACATCTCATTTTATCTCTAAAAGTGATTATCCACGTACAAATCTGAATTTTAGTTCAAAGACGCAACATTTGAAAACGGCACATTTTTTTAGTTTCTTGAGCATGTCGTAAGGGGGGGTGGTTATCTATTTCGTCAAAAATTGGGCATTTTTGATTGAACAATGAAGGCCTCCAAATGTTATTTATTTCACTTCCCGTGGTGGAGAAACACTTTTTAAGGCCTCAGAGTGAGTAAATTGGCCCTTTTCATTCACGTTTACCCATTCCACAAATTTTGCGTTCATATCCCCTGGAAGCATGAAAATCACTTTAAACATCTCATTTTATCTCTAAAAGTGATTATCCACGCACAAATGTGAATTTTAGTTCAAAGACGCAACATTTGAAAACGGACCATTTTTTTAGTTTCTGAAGCATGGCGTAAGGGGGTGGTTATCTCTTTTGTCAAAAATTGGGCATTTTTGATTGAACAATAAAGGCCTAAAAATGTTATTTAATTCACTTCCAGTGGTGGAGAAACACTTTTTAAGGCCTCAGAGTGAGTAAATTGGCCATTTTCATTCACGTTTACCCATTCCACAAAGCTTGCGTTCAGGGCCCCTGGAAGCATGAAAATCACTTTAAACATCTCATTTTATCTCTTAAAGTGATTATCCACGTACAAATGTGAATTTTAGTTCAAAGACGCAACATTTGAAAACGGCACATTTTTTTAGTTTCTGGAGCATGTCGTAAGGGGGGGTGGTTATCTCTTTTGTCAAAAATCAGGCATTTTTGATTAAACAATAAAGGCCTCCAAATGTTATTTATTTCACTTCCTGTGGTGGAGAAACACTTTTTAAGGCCTCAGAGTGAGTAAATTGGCCCTTTTCATTCACGTTTACCCATTCCACAAATTTTGCGTTCATATCCCCTGGAAGCATGAAAATCACTTTAAACATCTCATTTTATCTCTAAAAGTGATTATCCACGCACAAATGTGAATTTTAGTTCAAAGACGCAACATTTGAAAACGGACCATTTTTTTAGTTTCTGAAGCATGGCGTAAGGGGGTGGTTATCTCTTTTGTCAAAAATTGGGCATTTTTGATTGAACAATAAAGGCCTAAAAATGTTATTTAATTCACTTCCAGTGGTGGAGAAACACTTTTTAAGGCCTCAGAGTGAGTAAATTGGCCATTTTCATTCACGTTTACCCATTCCACAAAGCTTGCGTTCAGGGCCCCTGGAAGCATGAAAATCACTTTAAACATCTCATTTTATCTCTAAAAGTGATTATCCAGGTACAAATGTGAATTTTAGTTCAAAGACGCAACATTTGAAAACGGACCATTTTTTTAGTTTCTGAAGCATGTCGTAAGGGGGGGTGGTTATCTCTTTCGTCAAAAATTGGGCAGTTTTGATTGAACAATAAAGGCTTCCAAATGTTATTTATTTCACTTCCCGTGGTGGAGAAACACTTTTTAAGGCCTCAGAGTGAGTAAATTGGCCATTTTCATTCACGTTTACCCATTCCACAAATTTTGCGTTCAGGGCCCCTGGAAGCATGAAAATCACTTTAAACATCTCATTTTATCTCTAAAAGTGATTATCCACGAACAAATGTGAATTTTAGTTCAAAGACGCAACATTTGAAAACGGGCCATTTTTGTAGTTTCTGAAGCATGGCGTAAGGGGGGGTGGTTATCTCTTTTGTCAAAAATTGGGCATTTTTGATTGAACAATAAAGGCCTAAAAATGTTATTTATTTCACTTTCCGTGGTGGAGAAAAACTTTTTAAGGCCTCAGAGTGAGTAAATTGGCCATTTTCATTCACGTTTACCCATTCCACAAATTTTGCGTTCACGGCCTCTGGAAGCATGAAAATCTCTTTAAACATCTCATTTTATCTCTAAAAGTGATTATCCACGAACAAATGTGAATTTTAGTTCAAAGACGCAACATTTGAAAACGGACCATTTTTTTAGTTTCTGAAGCATGGCGTAAGGGGGTGTGGTTATCTCTTTTGTCAAAAATTGGGCATTTTTGATTGAACAATAAAGGCCTCCAAATGTTATTTATTTCACTTCCCGAGGTGGATAAACACTTTTTAAGGCCTCAGAGTGAGTAAATTGGCCATTTTCATTCACGTTTACCCATTCCACAAATCTTGGGTTCAGGGCCCCTGGAAGCATGAAAATCACTTTAAACATCTCATTTTATCTCTAAAAGTGATTATCCACGTACAAATGTGAATTTTAGTTCAAAGACGCAACATTTGAAAACGGACCATTTTTTTAGTTTCTGAAGCATGTCGTAAGGGGGGGTGGTTATCTCTTTTGTCAAAAATTGGGCATTTTTGATTGAACAATAAAGGCCTAAAAATGTTATTTAATTCACTTCCCGTGGTGGAGAAACACTTTTTAAGGCCTCAGAGTGAGTAAATTGGCCATTTTCATTCACGTTTACCCATTCCAGAAATCTTGCGTTCAGGGCCCCTGGAAGAATGCAAATCACTTTAAACATCTCATTTTATCTCTAAAAGTGATTATCCACGTACAAATGTGAATTTTAGTTCAAAGACGCAACATTTGAAAACGGACCATTTTTTTTAGTTTCTGAAGCATGTCGTAAGGGGGGGTGGTTATCTCTTTCGTCAAAAATTGGGCATTTTTGATTGAACAATAAAGGCCTCCAAATGTTATTTATTTCACTTCCCGTGGTGGAGAAACACTTTTTAAGGCCTCAGAGTGAGTAAATTGGCCATTTTCATTCACGTTTACCCATTCCACAAATCTTGGGTTCAGGGCCCCTGGAAGCATGAAAATCACTTTAAACATCTCATTTTATCTCTAAAAGTGATTATCCACGTACAAATGTGAATTTTAGTTCAAAGACGCAACATTTGAAAACGGACCATTTTTTTAGTTTCTGAAGCATGGCGTAAGGGGGGGTGGTTATCTCTTTTGTCAAAAATTGGGCATTATTGCTTGAACAATAAAGGCCTAAAAATGTTATTTAATTCACTTCCAGTGGTGGAGAAACACTTTTTAAGGCCTCAGAGTGAGTAAATTGGCCATTTTCAATCACGTTTACCCATTCCACAAATCTTGCGTTCAGGGCCCCTGGAAGCATGAAAATCACTTTAAACATCTCATTTTATCTCTAAAAGTGATTATCCACGTACAAATGTGAATTTTAGTTCAAAGACGCAACATTTGAAAACGGACCATTTTTTTAGTTTCTGAAGCATGTCGTAAGGGGGGGTGGTTATCTCTTTTGTCAAAAATTGGGCATTTTTGATTGAACAATAAAGGCCTAAAAATGTAATTTAATTCACTTCCTGTGGTGGAGAAACACTTTTTAAGGCCTCAGAGTGAGTAAATTGGCCATTTTCATTCACGTTTACCCATTCCACAAATTTTGCGTTCATATCCCCTGGAAGCATGAAAATCACTTTAAACATCTCATTTTATCTCTAAAAGTGATTATCCACGTACAAATGTGAATTTTAGTTCAAAGACGCAACATTTGAAAACGGACCATTTTTTTAGTTTCTGAAGCATGTCGTAAGGGGGGGTGGTTATCTCTTTTGTCAAAAATTGGGCATTTTTGATTGAACAATAAAGGCATAAAAATGTAATTTAATTCACTTCCTGTGGTGGAGATACACTTTTTAAGGCCTCAGAGTGAGTAAATTGGCCATTTTCATTCACGTTTACCCATTCCACAAATTTTGCGTTCACGGCCTCTGGAAGCATGAAAATCACTTTAAACATCTCATTTTATCTCTAAAAGTGATTATCCACGAACAAATGGGAATTTTAGTTCAAAGACGCAACATTTGAAAACGGACCATTTTTTTAGTTTCTGAAGCATGGCGTAAGGGGGGGGGTTATCTCTTTTGTCAAAAATTGGGCATTTTTGATTGAACAATAAAGGCCTAAAAATGTTATTTAATTTACTTCCCGTGGTGGAGAAACACTTTTTAAGGCCTCAGAGTGAGTAAATTGGCCATTTTGATTCACGTTTACCCATTCCACAAATTTTGCGTTCAGGGCCCCTGGAAGCATGAAAATCACTTTAAACATCTCATTTTATCTCTAAAAGTGATTATCCACGTACAAATCTGAATTTTAGTTCAAAGACGCAACATTTGAAAACGGCACATTTTTTTAGTTTCTTGAGCATGTCGTAAGGGGGGTGGTTATCTATTTCGTCAAAAATTGGGCATTTTTGATTGAACAATGAAGGCCTCCAAATGTTATTTATTTCACTTCCCGTGGTGGAGAAACACTTTTTAAGGCCTCAGAGTGAGTAAATTGGCCCTTTTGATTCACGTTTACCCATTCCACAAATTTTGCGTTCATATCCCCTGGAAGCATGAAAATCACTTTAAACATCTCATTTTATCTCTAAAAGTGATTATCCACGCACAAATGTGAATTTTAGTTCAAAGACGCAACATTTGAAAACGGACCATTTTTTTAGTTTCTGAAGCATGGCGTAAGGGGGTGGTTATCTCTTTTGTCAAAAATTGGGCATTTTTGATTGAACAATAAAGGCCTAAAAATGTTATTTAATTCACTTCCAGTGGTGGAGAAACACTTTTTAAGGCCTCAGAGTGAGTAAATTGGCCATTTTCATTCACGTTTACCCATTCCACAAAGCTTGCGTTCAGGGCCCCTGGAAGCATGAAAATCACTTTAAACATCTCATTTTATCTCTTAAAGTGATTATCCACGTACAAATGTGAATTTTAGTTCAAAGACGCAACATTTGAAAACGGCACATTTTTTTAGTTTCTGAAGCATGGCGTAAGGGGGGGGGTTATCTCTTTTGTCAAAAATTGGGCATTTTTGATTGAACAATAAAGGCCTCCAAATGTTATTTATTTCACTTCCCGAGGTGGATAAACACTTTTTAAGGCCTCAGAGTGAGTAAATTGGCCATTTTTATTCACGTTTACCCATTCCACAAATCTTGCGTTCAGGGCCCCTGGAAGCATGAAAATCACTTTAAACATCTCATTTTATCTCTAAAAGTGATTATCCACGTACAAATGTGAATTTTAGTTCAAAGACGCAACATTTGAAAACGGACCATTTTTTTAGTTTCTGAAGCATGTCGTAAGGGGGGGTGGTTATCTCTTTTGTCAAAAATTGGGCATTTTTGATTGAACAATAAAGGCCTAAAAATGTAATTTAATTCACTCACTGTGGTGGAGAAACACTTTTTAAGGCCTCAGAGTGAGTAAATTGGCCATTTTCATTCACGTTTACCCATTCCAGAAATCTTGCGTTCAGGGCCCCTGGAAGCATGCAAATCACTTTAAACATCTCATTTTATCTCTAAAAGTGATTATCCACGTACAAATGTGAATTTTAATTCAAAGACGCAACATTTGAAAACGGACCATTTTTTTAGTTTCTGAAGCATGTCGTAAGGGGGGGTGGTTATCTCTTTCGTCAAAAATTGGACATTTTTGATTGAACAATAAAGGCCTCCAAATGTTATTTATTTCACTTCCCGTGGTGGAGAAACACTTTTTAAGGCCTCAGAGTGAGTAAATTGGCCATTTTCATTCACGTTTACCCATTCCAGAAATCTTGCGTTCAGGGCCCCTGGAAGCATGCAAATCACTTTAAACATCTCATTTTATCTCTAAAAGTGATTATCCACGTACAAATGTGAATTTTAGTTCAAAGACGCAACATTTGAAAACGGACCATTTTTTTACTTTCTGAAGCATGTCGTAAGGGGGGGGTGGTTATCTCTTTCGTCAAAAATTGGGCATTTTTGATTGAACAATAAAGGCCTCCAAATGTTATTTATTTCACTTTCCGTGGTGGAGAAAAACTTTTTAAGGCCTCAGAGTGAGTAAATTGGCCATTTTCATTCACGTTTACCCATTCCACAAATTTTGCGTTCACGGCCTCTGGAAGCATGAAAATCTCTTTAAACATCTCATTTTATCTCTAAAAGTGATTATCCACGAACAAATGTGAATTTTAGTTCAAAGACGCAACATTTGAAAACGGACCATTTTTTTAGTTTCTGAAGCATGGCGTAAGGGGGTGTGGTTATCTCTTTTGTCAAAAATTGGGCATTTTTGATTGAACAATAAAGGCCTCCAAATGTTATTTATTTCACTTCCCGAGGTGGATAAACACTTTTTAAGGCCTCAGAGTGAGTAAATTGGCCATTTTCATTCACGTTTACCCATTCCACAAATCTTGGGTTCAGGGCCCCTGGAAGCATGAAAATCACTTTAAACATCTCATTTTATCTCTAAAAGTGATTATCCACGTACAAATGTGAATTTTAGTTCAAAGACGCAACATTTGAAAACGGACCATTTTTTTAGTTTCTGAAGCATGTCGTAAGGGGGGGTGGTTATCTCTTTTGTCAAAAATTGGGCATTTTTGATTGAACAATAAAGGCCTAAAAACGTAATTTAATTCACTTCCTGTGGTGGAGAAACACTTTTTAAGGCCTCAGAGTGAGTAAATTGGCCATTTTCATTCACGTTTACCCATTCCACAAATTTTGCGTTCATATCCCCTGGAAGCATGAAAATCACTTTAAACATCTCATTTTATCTCTAAAAGTGATTATCCACGTACAAATGTGAATTTTAGTTCAAAGACGCAACATTTGAAAACGGACCATTTTTTTAGTTTCTGAAGCATGTCGTAAGGGGGGGTGGTTATCTCTTTTGTCAAAAATTGGGCATTTTTGATTGAACAATAAAGGCATAAAAATGTAATTTAATTCACTTCCTGTGGTGGAGATACACTTTTTAAGGCCTCAGAGTGAGTAAATTGGCCATTTTCATTCACGTTTACCCATTCCACAAATTTTGCGTTCACGGCCTCTGGAAGCATGAAAATCACTTTAAACATCTCATTTTATCTCTAAAAGTGATTATCCACGAACAAATGGGAATTTTAGTTCAAAGACGCAACATTTGAAAACGGACCATTTTTTTAGTTTCTGAAGCATGGCGTAAGGGGGGGGGTTATCTCTTTTGTCAAAAATTGGGCATTTTTGATTGAACAATAAAGGCCTAAAAATGTTATTTAATTTACTTCCCGTGGTGGAGAAACACTTTTTAAGGCCTCAGAGTGAGTAAATTGGCCATTTTGATTCACGTTTACCCATTCCACAAATTTTGCGTTCAGGGCCCCTGGAAGCATGAAAATCACTTTAAACATCTCATTTTATCTCTAAAAGTGATTATCCACGTACAAATCTGAATTTTAGTTCAAAGACGCAACATTTGAAAACGGCACATTTTTTTAGTTTCTTGAGCATGTCGTAAGGGGGGGTGGTTATCTATTTCGTCAAAAATTGGGCATTTTTGATTGAACAATGAAGGCCTCCAAATGTTATTTATTTCACTTCCCGTGGTGGAGAAACACTTTTTAAGGCCTCAGAGTGAGTAAATTGGCCCTTTTCATTCACGTTTACCCATTCCACAAATTTTGCGTTCATATCCCCTGGAAGCATGAAAATCACTTTAAACATCTCATTTTATCTCTAAAAGTGATTATCCACGCACAAATGTGAATTTTAGTTCAAAGACGCAACATTTGAAAACGGACCATTTTTTTAGTTTCTGAAGCATGGCGTAAGGGGGTGGTTATCTCTTTTGTCAAAAATTGGGCATTTTTGATTGAACAATAAAGGCCTAAAAATGTTATTTAATTCACTTCCAGTGGTGGAGAAACACTTTTTAAGGCCTCAGAGTGAGTAAATTGGCCATTTTCATTCACGTTTACCCATTCCACAAAGCTTGCGTTCAGGGCCCCTGGAAGCATGAAAATCACTTTAAACATCTCATTTTATCTCTTAAAGTGATTATCCACGTACAAATGTGAATTTTAGTTCAAAGACGCAACATTTGAAAACGGCACATTTTTTTAGTTTCTGGAGCATGTCGTAAGGGGGGGTGGTTATCTCTTTTGTCAAAAATCAGGCATTTTTGATTAAACAATAAAGGCCTCCAAATGTTATTTATTTCACTTCCTGTGGTGGAGAAACACTTTTTAAGGCCTCAGAGTGAGTAAATTGGCCCTTTTCATTCACGTTTACCCATTCCACAAATTTTGCGTTCATATCCCCTGGAAGCATGAAAATCACTTTAAACATCTCATTTTATCTCTAAAAGTGATTATCCACGCACAAATGTGAATTTTAGTTCAAAGACGCAACATTTGAAAACGGACCATTTTTTTAGTTTCTGAAGCATGGCGTAAGGGGGTGGTTATCTCTTTTGTCAAAAATTGGGCATTTTTGATTGAACAATAAAGGCCTAAAAATGTTATTTAATTCACTTCCAGTGGTGGAGAAACACTTTTTAAGGCCTCAGAGTGAGTAAATTGGCCATTTTCATTCACGTTTACCCATTCCACAAAGCTTGCGTTCAGGGCCCCTGGAAGCATGAAAATCACTTTAAACATCTCATTTTATCTCTAAAAGTGATTATCCAGGTACAAATGTGAATTTTAGTTCAAAGACGCAACATTTGAAAACGGACCATTTTTTTAGTTTCTGAAGCATGTCGTAAGGGGGGGTGGTTATCTCTTTCGTCAAAAATTGGGCAGTTTTGATTGAACAATAAAGGCTTCCAAATGTTATTTATTTCACTTCCCGTGGTGGAGAAACACTTTTTAAGGCCTCAGAGTGAGTAAATTGGCCATTTTCATTCACGTTTACCCATTCCACAAATTTTGCGTTCAGGGCCCCTGGAAGCATGAAAATCACTTTAAACATCTCATTTTATCTCTAAAAGTGATTATCCACGAACAAATGTGAATTTTAGTTCAAAGACGCAACATTTGAAAACGGGCCATTTTTGTAGTTTCTGAAGCATGGCGTAAGGGGGGGTGGTTATCTCTTTTGTCAAAAATTGGGCATTTTTGATTGAACAATAAAGGCCTAAAAATGTTATTTATTTCACTTTCCGTGGTGGAGAAAAACTTTTTAAGGCCTCAGAGTGAGTAAATTGGCCATTTTCATTCACGTTTACCCATTCCACAAATTTTGCGTTCACGGCCTCTGGAAGCATGAAAATCTCTTTAAACATCTCATTTTATCTCTAAAAGTGATTATCCACGAACAAATGTGAATTTTAGTTCAAAGACGCAACATTTGAAAACGGACCATTTTTTTAGTTTCTGAAGCATGGCGTAAGGGGGTGTGGTTATCTCTTTTGTCAAAAATTGGGCATTTTTGATTGAACAATAAAGGCCTCCAAATGTTATTTATTTCACTTCCCGAGGTGGATAAACACTTTTTAAGGCCTCAGAGTGAGTAAATTGGCCATTTTCATTCACGTTTACCCATTCCACAAATCTTGGGTTCAGGGCCCCTGGAAGCATGAAAATCACTTTAAACATCTCATTTTATCTCTAAAAGTGATTATCCACGTACAAATGTGAATTTTAGTTCAAAGACGCAACATTTGAAAACGGACCATTTTTTTAGTTTCTGAAGCATGTCGTAAGGGGGGGTGGTTATCTCTTTTGTCAAAAATTGGGCATTTTTGATTGAACAATAAAGGCCTAAAAATGTTATTTAATTCACTTCCCGTGGTGGAGAAACACTTTTTAAGGCCTCAGAGTGAGTAAATTGGCCATTTTCATTCACGTTTACCCATTCCAGAAATCTTGCGTTCAGGGCCCCTGGAAGCATGCAAATCACTTTAAACATCTCATTTTATCTCTAAAAGTGATTATCCACGTACAAATGTGAATTTTAGTTCAAAGACGCAACATTTGAAAACGGACCATTTTTTTTAGTTTCTGAAGCATGTCGTAAGGGGGGGTGGTTATCTCTTTCGTCAAAAATTGGGCATTTTTGATTGAACAATAAAGGCCTCCAAATGTTATTTATTTCACTTCCCGTGGTGGAGAAACACTTTTTAAGGCCTCAGAGTGAGTAAATTGGCCATTTTCATTCACGTTTACCCATTCCACAAATCTTGGGTTCAGGGCCCCTGGAAGCATGAAAATCACTTTAAACATCTCATTTTATCTCTAAAAGTGATTATCCACGTACAAATGTGAATTTTAGTTCAAAGACGCAACATTTGAAAACGGACCATTTTTTTAGTTTCTGAAGCATGGCGTAAGGGGGGGTGGTTATCTCTTTTGTCAAAAATTGGGCATTATTGCTTGAACAATAAAGGCCTAAAAATGTTATTTAATTCACTTCCAGTGGTGGAGAAACACTTTTTAAGGCCTCAGAGTGAGTAAATTGGCCATTTTCATTCACGTTTACCCATTCCACAAATCTTGCGTTCAGGGCCCCTGGAAGCATGAAAATCACTTTAAACATCTCATTTTATCTCTAAAAGTGATTATCCACGTACAAATGTGAATTTTAGTTCAAAGACGCAACATTTGAAAACGGACCATTTTTTTAGTTTCTGAAGCATGTCGTAAGGGGGGGTGGTTATCTCTTTTGTCAAAAATTGGGCATTTTTGATTGAACAATAAAGGCCTAAAAATGTAATTTAATTCACTTCCTGTGGTGGAGAAACACTTTTTAAGGCCTCAGAGTGAGTAAATTGGCCATTTTCATTCACGTTTACCCATTCCACAAATTTTGCGTTCATATCCCCTGGAAGCATGAAAATCACTTTAAACATCTCATTTTATCTCTAAAAGTGATTATCCACGTACAAATGTGAATTTTAGTTCAAAGACGCAACATTTGAAAACGGACCATTTTTTTAGTTTCTGAAGCATGTCGTAAGGGGGGGTGGTTATCTCTTTTGTCAAAAATTGGGCATTTTTGATTGAACAATAAAGGCATAAAAATGTAATTTAATTCACTTCCTGTGGTGGAGATACACTTTTTAAGGCCTCAGAGTGAGTAAATTGGCCATTTTCATTCACGTTTACCCATTCCACAAATTTTGCGTTCACGGCCTCTGGAAGCATGAAAATCACTTTAAACATCTCATTTTATCTCTAAAAGTGATTATCCACGAACAAATGGGAATTTTAGTTCAAAGACGCAACATTTGAAAACGGACCATTTTTTTAGTTTCTGAAGCATGGCGTAAGGGGGGGGGTTATCTCTTTTGTCAAAAATTGGGCATTTTTGATTGAACAATAAAGGCCTAAAAATGTTATTTAATTTACTTCCCGTGGTGGAGAAACACTTTTTAAGGCCTCAGAGTGAGTAAATTGGCCATTTTGATTCACGTTTACCCATTCCACAAATTTTGCGTTCAGGGCCCCTGGAAGCATGAAAATCACTTTAAACATCTCATTTTATCTCTAAAAGTGATTATCCACGCACAAATGTGAATTTTAGTTCAAAGACGCAACATTTGAAAACGGACCATTTTTTTAGTTTCTGAAGCATGGCGTAAGGGGGTGGTTATCTCTTTTGTCAAAAATTGGGCATTTTTGATTGAACAATAAAGGCCTAAAAATGTTATTTAATTCACTTCCAGTGGTGGAGAAACACTTTTTAAGGCCTCAGAGTGAGTAAATTGGCCATTTTCATTCACGTTTACCCATTCCACAAAGCTTGCGTTCAGGGCCCCTGGAAGCATGAAAATCACTTTAAACATCTCATTTTATCTCTTAAAGTGATTATCCACGTACAAATGTGAATTTTAGTTCAAAGACGCAACATTTGAAAACGGCACATTTTTTTAGTTTCTGGAGCATGTCGTAAGGGGGGGTGGTTATCTCTTTTGTCAAAAATCAGGCATTTTTGATTAAACAATAAAGGCCTCCAAATGTTATTTATTTCACTTCCTGTGGTGGAGAAACACTTTTTAAGGCCTCAGAGTGAGTAAATTGGCCCTTTTCATTCACGTTTACCCATTCCACAAATTTTGCGTTCATATCCCCTGGAAGCATGAAAATCACTTTAAACATCTCATTTTATCTCTAAAAGTGATTATCCACGCACAAATGTGAATTTTAGTTCAAAGACGCAACATTTGAAAACGGACCATTTTTTTAGTTTCTGAAGCATGGCGTAAGGGGGTGGTTATCTCTTTTGTCAAAAATTGGGCATTTTTGATTGAACAATAAAGGCCTAAAAATGTTATTTAATTCACTTCCAGTGGTGGAGAAACACTTTTTAAGGCCTCAGAGTGAGTAAATTGGCCATTTTCATTCACGTTTACCCATTCCACAAAGCTTGCGTTCAGGGCCCCTGGAAGCATGAAAATCACTTTAAACATCTCATTTTATCTCTAAAAGTGATTATCCAGGTACAAATGTGAATTTTAGTTCAAAGACGCAACATTTGAAAACGGACCATTTTTTTAGTTTCTGAAGCATGTCGTAAGGGGGGGTGGTTATCTCTTTCGTCAAAAATTGGGCAGTTTTGATTGAACAATAAAGGCTTCCAAATGTTATTTATTTCACTTCCCGTGGTGGAGAAACACTTTTTAAGGCCTCAGAGTGAGTAAATTGGCCATTTTCATTCACGTTTACCCATTCCACAAATTTTGCGTTCAGGGCCCCTGGAAGCATGAAAATCACTTTAAACATCTCATTTTATCTCTAAAAGTGATTATCCACGAACAAATGTGAATTTTAGTTCAAAGACGCAACATTTGAAAACGGGCCATTTTTGTAGTTTCTGAAGCATGGCGTAAGGGGGGGTGGTTATCTCTTTTGTCAAAAATTGGGCATTTTTGATTGAACAATAAAGGCCTAAAAATGTTATTTATTTCACTTTCCGTGGTGGAGAAAAACTTTTTAAGGCCTCAGAGTGAGTAAATTGGCCATTTTCATTCACGTTTACCCATTCCACAAATTTTGCGTTCATATCCCCTGGAAGCATGAAAATCACTTTAAACATCTCATTTTATCTCTAAAAGTGATTATCCACGCACAAATGTGAATTTTAGTTCAAAGACGCAACATTTGAAAACGGACCATTTTTTTAGTTTCTGAAGCATGGCGTAAGGGGGTGGTTATCTCTTTTGTCAAAAATTGGGCATTTTTGATTGAACAATAAAGGCCTAAAAATGTTATTTAATTCACTTCCAGTGGTGGAGAAACACTTTTTAAGGCCTCAGAGTGAGTAAATTGGCCATTTTCATTCACGTTTACCCATTCCACAAAGCTTGCGTTCAGGGCCCCTGGAAGCATGAAAATCACTTTAAACATCTCATTTTATCTCTTAAAGTGATTATCCACGTACAAATGTGAATTTTAGTTCAAAGACGCAACATTTGAAAACGGCACATTTTTTTAGTTTCTGGAGCATGTCGTAAGGGGGGGTGGTTATCTCTTTTGTCAAAAATCAGGCATTTTTGATTAAACAATAAAGGCCTCCAAATGTTATTTATTTCACTTCCTGTGGTGGAGAAACACTTTTTAAGGCCTCAGAGTGAGTAAATTGGCCCTTTTCATTCACGTTTACCCATTCCACAAATTTTGCGTTCATATCCCCTGGAAGCATGAAAATCACTTTAAACATCTCATTTTATCTCTAAAAGTGATTATCCACGCACAAATGTGAATTTTAGTTCAAAGACGCAACATTTGAAAACGGACCATTTTTTTAGTTTCTGAAGCATGGCGTAAGGGGGTGGTTATCTCTTTTGTCAAAAATTGGGCATTTTTGATTGAACAATAAAGGCCTAAAAATGTTATTTAATTCACTTCCAGTGGTGGAGAAACACTTTTTAAGGCCTCAGAGTGAGTAAATTGGCCATTTTCATTCACGTTTACCCATTCCACAAAGCTTGCGTTCAGGGCCCCTGGAAGCATGAAAATCACTTTAAACATCTCATTTTATCTCTAAAAGTGATTATCCAGGTACAAATGTGAATTTTAGTTCAAAGACGCAACATTTGAAAACGGACCATTTTTTTAGTTTCTGAAGCATGTCGTAAGGGGGGGTGGTTATCTCTTTCGTCAAAAATTGGGCAGTTTTGATTGAACAATAAAGGCTTCCAAATGTTATTTATTTCACTTCCCGTGGTGGAGAAACACTTTTTAAGGCCTCAGAGTGAGTAAATTGGCCATTTTCATTCACGTTTACCCATTCCACAAATTTTGCGTTCAGGGCCCCTGGAAGCATGAAAATCACTTTAAACATCTCATTTTATCTCTAAAAGTGATTATCCACGAACAAATGTGAATTTTAGTTCAAAGACGCAACATTTGAAAACGGGCCATTTTTGTAGTTTCTGAAGCATGGCGTAAGGGGGGGTGGTTATCTCTTTTGTCAAAAATTGGGCATTTTTGATTGAACAATAAAGGCCTAAAAATGTTATTTATTTCACTTTCCGTGGTGGAGAAAAACTTTTTAAGGCCTCAGAGTGAGTAAATTGGCCATTTTCATTCACGTTTACCCATTCCACAAATTTTGCGTTCACGGCCTCTGGAAGCATGAAAATCTCTTTAAACATCTCATTTTATCTCTAAAAGTGATTATCCACGAACAAATGTGAATTTTAGTTCAAAGACGCAACATTTGAAAACGGACCATTTTTTTAGTTTCTGAAGCATGGCGTAAGGGGGTGTGGTTATCTCTTTTGTCAAAAATTGGGCATTTTTGATTGAACAATAAAGGCCTCCAAATGTTATTTATTTCACTTCCCGAGGTGGATAAACACTTTTTAAGGCCTCAGAGTGAGTAAATTGGCCATTTTCATTCACGTTTACCCATTCCACAAATCTTGGGTTCAGGGCCCCTGGAAGCATGAAAATCACTTTAAACATCTCATTTTATCTCTAAAAGTGATTATCCACGTACAAATGTGAATTTTAGTTCAAAGACGCAACATTTGAAAACGGACCATTTTTTTAGTTTCTGAAGCATGTCGTAAGGGGGGGTGGTTATCTCTTTTGTCAAAAATTGGGCATTTTTGATTGAACAATAAAGGCCTAAAAATGTTATTTAATTCACTTCCCGTGGTGGAGAAACACTTTTTAAGGCCTCAGAGTGAGTAAATTGGCCATTTTCATTCACGTTTACCCATTCCAGAAATCTTGCGTTCAGGGCCCCTGGAAGAATGCAAATCACTTTAAACATCTCATTTTATCTCTAAAAGTGATTATCCACGTACAAATGTGAATTTTAGTTCAAAGACGCAACATTTGAAAACGGACCATTTTTTTTAGTTTCTGAAGCATGTCGTAAGGGGGGGTGGTTATCTCTTTCGTCAAAAATTGGGCATTTTTGATTGAACAATAAAGGCCTCCAAATGTTATTTATTTCACTTCCCGTGGTGGAGAAACACTTTTTAAGGCCTCAGAGTGAGTAAATTGGCCATTTTCATTCACGTTTACCCATTCCACAAATCTTGGGTTCAGGGCCCCTGGAAGCATGAAAATCACTTTAAACATCTCATTTTATCTCTAAAAGTGATTATCCACGTACAAATGTGAATTTTAGTTCAAAGACGCAACATTTGAAAACGGACCATTTTTTTAGTTTCTGAAGCATGGCGTAAGGGGGGGTGGTTATCTCTTTTGTCAAAAATTGGGCATTATTGCTTGAACAATAAAGGCCTAAAAATGTTATTTAATTCACTTCCAGTGGTGGAGAAACACTTTTTAAGGCCTCAGAGTGAGTAAATTGGCCATTTTCAATCACGTTTACCCATTCCACAAATCTTGCGTTCAGGGCCCCTGGAAGCATGAAAATCACTTTAAACATCTCATTTTATCTCTAAAAGTGATTATCCACGTACAAATGTGAATTTTAGTTCAAAGACGCAACATTTGAAAACGGACCATTTTTTTAGTTTCTGAAGCATGTCGTAAGGGGGGGTGGTTATCTCTTTTGTCAAAAATTGGGCATTTTTGATTGAACAATAAAGGCCTAAAAATGTAATTTAATTCACTTCCTGTGGTGGAGAAACACTTTTTAAGGCCTCAGAGTGAGTAAATTGGCCATTTTCATTCACGTTTACCCATTCCACAAATTTTGCGTTCATATCCCCTGGAAGCATGAAAATCACTTTAAACATCTCATTTTATCTCTAAAAGTGATTATCCACGTACAAATGTGAATTTTAGTTCAAAGACGCAACATTTGAAAACGGACCATTTTTTTAGTTTCTGAAGCATGTCGTAAGGGGGGGTGGTTATCTCTTTTGTCAAAAATTGGGCATTTTTGATTGAACAATAAAGGCATAAAAATGTAATTTAATTCACTTCCTGTGGTGGAGATACACTTTTTAAGGCCTCAGAGTGAGTAAATTGGCCATTTTCATTCACGTTTACCCATTCCACAAATTTTGCGTTCACGGCCTCTGGAAGCATGAAAATCACTTTAAACATCTCATTTTATCTCTAAAAGTGATTATCCACGAACAAATGGGAATTTTAGTTCAAAGACGCAACATTTGAAAACGGACCATTTTTTTAGTTTCTGAAGCATGGCGTAAGGGGGGGGGTTATCTCTTTTGTCAAAAATTGGGCATTTTTGATTGAACAATAAAGGCCTAAAAATGTTATTTAATTTACTTCCCGTGGTGGAGAAACACTTTTTAAGGCCTCAGAGTGAGTAAATTGGCCATTTTGATTCACGTTTACCCATTCCACAAATTTTGCGTTCAGGGCCCCTGGAAGCATGAAAATCACTTTAAACATCTCATTTTATCTCTAAAAGTGATTATCCACGTACAAATCTGAATTTTAGTTCAAAGACGCAACATTTGAAAACGGCACATTTTTTTAGTTTCTTGAGCATGTCGTAAGGGGGGGTGGTTATCTATTTCGTCAAAAATTGGGCATTTTTGATTGAACAATGAAGGCCTCCAAATGTTATTTATTTCACTTCCCGTGGTGGAGAAACACTTTTTAAGGCCTCAGAGTGAGTAAATTGGCCCTTTTGATTCACGTTTACCCATTCCACAAATTTTGCGTTCATATCCCCTGGAAGCATGAAAATCACTTTAAACATCTCATTTTATCTCTAAAAGTGATTATCCACGCACAAATGTGAATTTTAGTTCAAAGACGCAACATTTGAAAACGGACCATTTTTTTAGTTTCTGAAGCATGGCGTAAGGGGGTGGTTATCTCTTTTGTCAAAAATTGGGCATTTTTGATTGAACAATAAAGGCCTAAAAATGTTATTTAATTCACTTCCAGTGGTGGAGAAACACTTTTTAAGGCCTCAGAGTGAGTAAATTGGCCATTTTCATTCACGTTTACCCATTCCACAAAGCTTGCGTTCAGGGCCCCTGGAAGCATGAAAATCACTTTAAACATCTCATTTTATCTCTTAAAGTGATTATCCACGTACAAATGTGAATTTTAGTTCAAAGACGCAACATTTGAAAACGGCACATTTTTTTAGTTTCTGAAGCATGGCGTAAGGGGGGGGGTTATCTCTTTTGTCAAAAATTGGGCATTTTTGATTGAACAATAAAGGCCTCCAAATGTTATTTATTTCACTTCCCGAGGTGGATAAACACTTTTTAAGGCCTCAGAGTGAGTAAATTGGCCATTTTTATTCACGTTTACCCATTCCACAAATCTTGCGTTCAGGGCCCCTGGAAGCATGAAAATCACTTTAAACATCTCATTTTATCTCTAAAAGTGATTATCCACGTACAAATGTGAATTTTAGTTCAAAGACGCAACATTTGAAAACGGACCATTTTTTTAGTTTCTGAAGCATGTCGTAAGGGGGGGTGGTTATCTCTTTTGTCAAAAATTGGGCATTTTTGATTGAACAATAAAGGCCTAAAAATGTAATTTAATTCACTCACTGTGGTGGAGAAACACTTTTTAAGGCCTCAGAGTGAGTAAATTGGCCATTTTCATTCACGTTTACCCATTCCAGAAATCTTGCGTTCAGGGCCCCTGGAAGCATGCAAATCACTTTAAACATCTCATTTTATCTCTAAAAGTGATTATCCACGTACAAATGTGAATTTTAATTCAAAGACGCAACATTTGAAAACGGACCATTTTTTTAGTTTCTGAAGCATGTCGTAAGGGGGGGTGGTTATCTCTTTCGTCAAAAATTGGACATTTTTGATTGAACAATAAAGGCCTCCAAATGTTATTTATTTCACTTCCCGTGGTGGAGAAACACTTTTTAAGGCCTCAGAGTGAGTAAATTGGCCATTTTCATTCACGTTTACCCATTCCAGAAATCTTGCGTTCAGGGCCCCTGGAAGCATGCAAATCACTTTAAACATCTCATTTTATCTCTAAAAGTGATTATCCACGTACAAATGTGAATTTTAGTTCAAAGACGCAACATTTGAAAACGGACCATTTTTTTACTTTCTGAAGCATGTCGTAAGGGGGGGGTGGTTATCTCTTTCGTCAAAAATTGGGCATTTTTGATTGAACAATAAAGGCCTCCAAATGTTATTTATTTCACTTTCCGTGGTGGAGAAAAACTTTTTAAGGCCTCAGAGTGAGTAAATTGGCCATTTTCATTCACGTTTACCCATTCCACAAATTTTGCGTTCACGGCCTCTGGAAGCATGAAAATCTCTTTAAACATCTCATTTTATCTCTAAAAGTGATTATCCACGAACAAATGTGAATTTTAGTTCAAAGACGCAACATTTGAAAACGGACCATTTTTTTAGTTTCTGAAGCATGGCGTAAGGGGGTGTGGTTATCTCTTTTGTCAAAAATTGGGCATTTTTGATTGAACAATAAAGGCCTCCAAATGTTATTTATTTCACTTCCCGAGGTGGATAAACACTTTTTAAGGCCTCAGAGTGAGTAAATTGGCCATTTTCATTCACGTTTACCCATTCCACAAATCTTGGGTTCAGGGCCCCTGGAAGCATGAAAATCACTTTAAACATCTCATTTTATCTCTAAAAGTGATTATCCACGTACAAATGTGAATTTTAGTTCAAAGACGCAACATTTGAAAACGGACCATTTTTTTAGTTTCTGAAGCATGTCGTAAGGGGGGGTGGTTATCTCTTTTGTCAAAAATTGGGCATTTTTGATTGAACAATAAAGGCCTAAAAACGTAATTTAATTCACTTCCTGTGGTGGAGAAACACTTTTTAAGGCCTCAGAGTGAGTAAATTGGCCATTTTCATTCACGTTTACCCATTCCACAAATTTTGCGTTCATATCCCCTGGAAGCATGAAAATCACTTTAAACATCTCATTTTATCTCTAAAAGTGATTATCCACGTACAAATGTGAATTTTAGTTCAAAGACGCAACATTTGAAAACGGACCATTTTTTTAGTTTCTGAAGCATGTCGTAAGGGGGGGTGGTTATCTCTTTTGTCAAAAATTGGGCATTTTTGATTGAACAATAAAGGCATAAAAATGTAATTTAATTCACTTCCTGTGGTGGAGATACACTTTTTAAGGCCTCAGAGTGAGTAAATTGGCCATTTTCATTCACGTTTACCCATTCCACAAATTTTGCGTTCACGGCCTCTGGAAGCATGAAAATCACTTTAAACATCTCATTTTATCTCTAAAAGTGATTATCCACGAACAAATGGGAATTTTAGTTCAAAGACGCAACATTTGAAAACGGACCATTTTTTTAGTTTCTGAAGCATGGCGTAAGGGGGGGGGTTATCTCTTTTGTCAAAAATTGGGCATTTTTGATTGAACAATAAAGGCCTAAAAATGTTATTTAATTTACTTCCCGTGGTGGAGAAACACTTTTTAAGGCCTCAGAGTGAGTAAATTGGCCATTTTGATTCACGTTTACCCATTCCACAAATTTTGCGTTCAGGGCCCCTGGAAGCATGAAAATCACTTTAAACATCTCATTTTATCTCTAAAAGTGATTATCCACGTACAAATCTGAATTTTAGTTCAAAGACGCAACATTTGAAAACGGCACATTTTTTTAGTTTCTTGAGCATGTCGTAAGGGGGGGTGGTTATCTATTTCGTCAAAAATTGGGCATTTTTGATTGAACAATGAAGGCCTCCAAATGTTATTTATTTCACTTCCCGTGGTGGAGAAACACTTTTTAAGGCCTCAGAGTGAGTAAATTGGCCCTTTTCATTCACGTTTACCCATTCCACAAATTTTGCGTTCATATCCCCTGGAAGCATGAAAATCACTTTAAACATCTCATTTTATCTCTAAAAGTGATTATCCACGCACAAATGTGAATTTTAGTTCAAAGACGCAACATTTGAAAACGGACCATTTTTTTAGTTTCTGAAGCATGGCGTAAGGGGGTGGTTATCTCTTTTGTCAAAAATTGGGCATTTTTGATTGAACAATAAAGGCCTAAAAATGTTATTTAATTCACTTCCAGTGGTGGAGAAACACTTTTTAAGGCCTCAGAGTGAGTAAATTGGCCATTTTCATTCACGTTTACCCATTCCACAAAGCTTGCGTTCAGGGCCCCTGGAAGCATGAAAATCACTTTAAACATCTCATTTTATCTCTTAAAGTGATTATCCACGTACAAATGTGAATTTTAGTTCAAAGACGCAACATTTGAAAACGGCACATTTTTTTAGTTTCTGGAGCATGTCGTAAGGGGGGGTGGTTATCTCTTTTGTCAAAAATCAGGCATTTTTGATTAAACAATAAAGGCCTCCAAATGTTATTTATTTCACTTCCTGTGGTGGAGAAACACTTTTTAAGGCCTCAGAGTGAGTAAATTGGCCCTTTTCATTCACGTTTACCCATTCCACAAATTTTGCGTTCATATCCCCTGGAAGCATGAAAATCACTTTAAACATCTCATTTTATCTCTAAAAGTGATTATCCACGCACAAATGTGAATTTTAGTTCAAAGACGCAACATTTGAAAACGGACCATTTTTTTAGTTTCTGAAGCATGGCGTAAGGGGGTGGTTATCTCTTTTGTCAAAAATTGGGCATTTTTGATTGAACAATAAAGGCCTAAAAATGTTATTTAATTCACTTCCAGTGGTGGAGAAACACTTTTTAAGGCCTCAGAGTGAGTAAATTGGCCATTTTCATTCACGTTTACCCATTCCACAAAGCTTGCGTTCAGGGCCCCTGGAAGCATGAAAATCACTTTAAACATCTCATTTTATCTCTAAAAGTGATTATCCAGGTACAAATGTGAATTTTAGTTCAAAGACGCAACATTTGAAAACGGACCATTTTTTTAGTTTCTGAAGCATGTCGTAAGGGGGGGTGGTTATCTCTTTCGTCAAAAATTGGGCAGTTTTGATTGAACAATAAAGGCTTCCAAATGTTATTTATTTCACTTCCCGTGGTGGAGAAACACTTTTTAAGGCCTCAGAGTGAGTAAATTGGCCATTTTCATTCACGTTTACCCATTCCACAAATTTTGCGTTCAGGGCCCCTGGAAGCATGAAAATCACTTTAAACATCTCATTTTATCTCTAAAAGTGATTATCCACGAACAAATGTGAATTTTAGTTCAAAGACGCAACATTTGAAAACGGGCCATTTTTGTAGTTTCTGAAGCATGGCGTAAGGGGGGGTGGTTATCTCTTTTGTCAAAAATTGGGCATTTTTGATTGAACAATAAAGGCCTAAAAATGTTATTTATTTCACTTTCCGTGGTGGAGAAAAACTTTTTAAGGCCTCAGAGTGAGTAAATTGGCCATTTTCATTCACGTTTACCCATTCCACAAATTTTGCGTTCACGGCCTCTGGAAGCATGAAAATCTCTTTAAACATCTCATTTTATCTCTAAAAGTGATTATCCACGAACAAATGTGAATTTTAGTTCAAAGACGCAACATTTGAAAACGGACCATTTTTTTAGTTTCTGAAGCATGGCGTAAGGGGGTGTGGTTATCTCTTTTGTCAAAAATTGGGCATTTTTGATTGAACAATAAAGGCCTCCAAATGTTATTTATTTCACTTCCCGAGGTGGATAAACACTTTTTAAGGCCTCAGAGTGAGTAAATTGGCCATTTTCATTCACGTTTACCCATTCCACAAATCTTGGGTTCAGGGCCCCTGGAAGCATGAAAATCACTTTAAACATCTCATTTTATCTCTAAAAGTGATTATCCACGTACAAATGTGAATTTTAGTTCAAAGACGCAACATTTGAAAACGGACCATTTTTTTAGTTTCTGAAGCATGTCGTAAGGGGGGGTGGTTATCTCTTTTGTCAAAAATTGGGCATTTTTGATTGAACAATAAAGGCCTAAAAATGTTATTTAATTCACTTCCCGTGGTGGAGAAACACTTTTTAAGGCCTCAGAGTGAGTAAATTGGCCATTTTCATTCACGTTTACCCATTCCAGAAATCTTGCGTTCAGGGCCCCTGGAAGCATGCAAATCACTTTAAACATCTCATTTTATCTCTAAAAGTGATTATCCACGTACAAATGTGAATTTTAGTTCAAAGACGCAACATTTGAAAACGGACCATTTTTTTTAGTTTCTGAAGCATGTCGTAAGGGGGGGTGGTTATCTCTTTCGTCAAAAATTGGGCATTTTTGATTGAACAATAAAGGCCTCCAAATGTTATTTATTTCACTTCCCGTGGTGGAGAAACACTTTTTAAGGCCTCAGAGTGAGTAAATTGGCCATTTTCATTCACGTTTACCCATTCCACAAATCTTGGGTTCAGGGCCCCTGGAAGCATGAAAATCACTTTAAACATCTCATTTTATCTCTAAAAGTGATTATCCACGTACAAATGTGAATTTTAGTTCAAAGACGCAACATTTGAAAACGGACCATTTTTTTAGTTTCTGAAGCATGGCGTAAGGGGGGGTGGTTATCTCTTTTGTCAAAAATTGGGCATTATTGCTTGAACAATAAAGGCCTAAAAATGTTATTTAATTCACTTCCAGTGGTGGAGAAACACTTTTTAAGGCCTCAGAGTGAGTAAATTGGCCATTTTCATTCACGTTTACCCATTCCACAAATCTTGCGTTCAGGGCCCCTGGAAGCATGAAAATCACTTTAAACATCTCATTTTATCTCTAAAAGTGATTATCCACGTACAAATGTGAATTTTAGTTCAAAGACGCAACATTTGAAAACGGACCATTTTTTTAGTTTCTGAAGCATGTCGTAAGGGGGGGTGGTTATCTCTTTTGTCAAAAATTGGGCATTTTTGATTGAACAATAAAGGCCTAAAAATGTAATTTAATTCACTTCCTGTGGTGGAGAAACACTTTTTAAGGCCTCAGAGTGAGTAAATTGGCCATTTTCATTCACGTTTACCCATTCCACAAATTTTGCGTTCATATCCCCTGGAAGCATGAAAATCACTTTAAACATCTCATTTTATCTCTAAAAGTGATTATCCACGTACAAATGTGAATTTTAGTTCAAAGACGCAACATTTGAAAACGGACCATTTTTTTAGTTTCTGAAGCATGTCGTAAGGGGGGGTGGTTATCTCTTTTGTCAAAAATTGGGCATTTTTGATTGAACAATAAAGGCATAAAAATGTAATTTAATTCACTTCCTGTGGTGGAGATACACTTTTTAAGGCCTCAGAGTGAGTAAATTGGCCATTTTCATTCACGTTTACCCATTCCACAAATTTTGCGTTCACGGCCTCTGGAAGCATGAAAATCACTTTAAACATCTCATTTTATCTCTAAAAGTGATTATCCACGAACAAATGGGAATTTTAGTTCAAAGACGCAACATTTGAAAACGGACCATTTTTTTAGTTTCTGAAGCATGGCGTAAGGGGGGGGGTTATCTCTTTTGTCAAAAATTGGGCATTTTTGATTGAACAATAAAGGCCTAAAAATGTTATTTAATTTACTTCCCGTGGTGGAGAAACACTTTTTAAGGCCTCAGAGTGAGTAAATTGGCCATTTTGATTCACGTTTACCCATTCCACAAATTTTGCGTTCAGGGCCCCTGGAAGCATGAAAATCACTTTAAACATCTCATTTTATCTCTAAAAGTGATTATCCACGCACAAATGTGAATTTTAGTTCAAAGACGCAACATTTGAAAACGGACCATTTTTTTAGTTTCTGAAGCATGGCGTAAGGGGGTGGTTATCTCTTTTGTCAAAAATTGGGCATTTTTGATTGAACAATAAAGGCCTAAAAATGTTATTTAATTCACTTCCAGTGGTGGAGAAACACTTTTTAAGGCCTCAGAGTGAGTAAATTGGCCATTTTCATTCACGTTTACCCATTCCACAAAGCTTGCGTTCAGGGCCCCTGGAAGCATGAAAATCACTTTAAACATCTCATTTTATCTCTTAAAGTGATTATCCACGTACAAATGTGAATTTTAGTTCAAAGACGCAACATTTGAAAACGGCACATTTTTTTAGTTTCTGGAGCATGTCGTAAGGGGGGGTGGTTATCTCTTTTGTCAAAAATCAGGCATTTTTGATTAAACAATAAAGGCCTCCAAATGTTATTTATTTCACTTCCTGTGGTGGAGAAACACTTTTTAAGGCCTCAGAGTGAGTAAATTGGCCCTTTTCATTCACGTTTACCCATTCCACAAATTTTGCGTTCATATCCCCTGGAAGCATGAAAATCACTTTAAACATCTCATTTTATCTCTAAAAGTGATTATCCACGCACAAATGTGAATTTTAGTTCAAAGACGCAACATTTGAAAACGGACCATTTTTTTAGTTTCTGAAGCATGGCGTAAGGGGGTGGTTATCTCTTTTGTCAAAAATTGGGCATTTTTGATTGAACAATAAAGGCCTAAAAATGTTATTTAATTCACTTCCAGTGGTGGAGAAACACTTTTTAAGGCCTCAGAGTGAGTAAATTGGCCATTTTCATTCACGTTTACCCATTCCACAAAGCTTGCGTTCAGGGCCCCTGGAAGCATGAAAATCACTTTAAACATCTCATTTTATCTCTAAAAGTGATTATCCAGGTACAAATGTGAATTTTAGTTCAAAGACGCAACATTTGAAAACGGACCATTTTTTTAGTTTCTGAAGCATGTCGTAAGGGGGGGTGGTTATCTCTTTCGTCAAAAATTGGGCAGTTTTGATTGAACAATAAAGGCTTCCAAATGTTATTTATTTCACTTCCCGTGGTGGAGAAACACTTTTTAAGGCCTCAGAGTGAGTAAATTGGCCATTTTCATTCACGTTTACCCATTCCACAAATTTTGCGTTCAGGGCCCCTGGAAGCATGAAAATCACTTTAAACATCTCATTTTATCTCTAAAAGTGATTATCCACGAACAAATGTGAATTTTAGTTCAAAGACGCAACATTTGAAAACGGGCCATTTTTGTAGTTTCTGAAGCATGGCGTAAGGGGGGGTGGTTATCTCTTTTGTCAAAAATTGGGCATTTTTGATTGAACAATAAAGGCCTAAAAATGTTATTTATTTCACTTTCCGTGGTGGAGAAAAACTTTTTAAGGCCTCAGAGTGAGTAAATTGGCCATTTTCATTCACGTTTACCCATTCCACAAATTTTGCGTTCATATCCCCTGGAAGCATGAAAATCACTTTAAACATCTCATTTTATCTCTAAAAGTGATTATCCACGCACAAATGTGAATTTTAGTTCAAAGACGCAACATTTGAAAACGGACCATTTTTTTAGTTTCTGAAGCATGGCGTAAGGGGGTGGTTATCTCTTTTGTCAAAAATTGGGCATTTTTGATTGAACAATAAAGGCCTAAAAATGTTATTTAATTCACTTCCAGTGGTGGAGAAACACTTTTTAAGGCCTCAGAGTGAGTAAATTGGCCATTTTCATTCACGTTTACCCATTCCACAAAGCTTGCGTTCAGGGCCCCTGGAAGCATGAAAATCACTTTAAACATCTCATTTTATCTCTTAAAGTGATTATCCACGTACAAATGTGAATTTTAGTTCAAAGACGCAACATTTGAAAACGGCACATTTTTTTAGTTTCTGGAGCATGTCGTAAGGGGGGGTGGTTATCTCTTTTGTCAAAAATCAGGCATTTTTGATTAAACAATAAAGGCCTCCAAATGTTATTTATTTCACTTCCTGTGGTGGAGAAACACTTTTTAAGGCCTCAGAGTGAGTAAATTGGCCCTTTTCATTCACGTTTACCCATTCCACAAATTTTGCGTTCATATCCCCTGGAAGCATGAAAATCACTTTAAACATCTCATTTTATCTCTAAAAGTGATTATCCACGCACAAATGTGAATTTTAGTTCAAAGACGCAACATTTGAAAACGGACCATTTTTTTAGTTTCTGAAGCATGGCGTAAGGGGGTGGTTATCTCTTTTGTCAAAAATTGGGCATTTTTGATTGAACAATAAAGGCCTAAAAATGTTATTTAATTCACTTCCAGTGGTGGAGAAACACTTTTTAAGGCCTCAGAGTGAGTAAATTGGCCATTTTCATTCACGTTTACCCATTCCACAAAGCTTGCGTTCAGGGCCCCTGGAAGCATGAAAATCACTTTAAACATCTCATTTTATCTCTAAAAGTGATTATCCAGGTACAAATGTGAATTTTAGTTCAAAGACGCAACATTTGAAAACGGACCATTTTTTTAGTTTCTGAAGCATGTCGTAAGGGGGGGTGGTTATCTCTTTCGTCAAAAATTGGGCAGTTTTGATTGAACAATAAAGGCTTCCAAATGTTATTTATTTCACTTCCCGTGGTGGAGAAACACTTTTTAAGGCCTCAGAGTGAGTAAATTGGCCATTTTCATTCACGTTTACCCATTCCACAAATTTTGCGTTCAGGGCCCCTGGAAGCATGAAAATCACTTTAAACATCTCATTTTATCTCTAAAAGTGATTATCCACGAACAAATGTGAATTTTAGTTCAAAGACGCAACATTTGAAAACGGGCCATTTTTGTAGTTTCTGAAGCATGGCGTAAGGGGGGGTGGTTATCTCTTTTGTCAAAAATTGGGCATTTTTGATTGAACAATAAAGGCCTAAAAATGTTATTTATTTCACTTTCCGTGGTGGAGAAAAACTTTTTAAGGCCTCAGAGTGAGTAAATTGGCCATTTTCATTCACGTTTACCCATTCCACAAATTTTGCGTTCACGGCCTCTGGAAGCATGAAAATCTCTTTAAACATCTCATTTTATCTCTAAAAGTGATTATCCACGAACAAATGTGAATTTTAGTTCAAAGACGCAACATTTGAAAACGGACCATTTTTTTAGTTTCTGAAGCATGGCGTAAGGGGGTGTGGTTATCTCTTTTGTCAAAAATTGGGCATTTTTGATTGAACAATAAAGGCCTCCAAATGTTATTTATTTCACTTCCCGAGGTGGATAAACACTTTTTAAGGCCTCAGAGTGAGTAAATTGGCCATTTTCATTCACGTTTACCCATTCCACAAATCTTGGGTTCAGGGCCCCTGGAAGCATGAAAATCACTTTAAACATCTCATTTTATCTCTAAAAGTGATTATCCACGTACAAATGTGAATTTTAGTTCAAAGACGCAACATTTGAAAACGGACCATTTTTTTAGTTTCTGAAGCATGTCGTAAGGGGGGGTGGTTATCTCTTTTGTCAAAAATTGGGCATTTTTGATTGAACAATAAAGGCCTAAAAATGTTATTTAATTCACTTCCCGTGGTGGAGAAACACTTTTTAAGGCCTCAGAGTGAGTAAATTGGCCATTTTCATTCACGTTTACCCATTCCAGAAATCTTGCGTTCAGGGCCCCTGGAAGCATGCAAATCACTTTAAACATCTCATTTTATCTCTAAAAGTGATTATCCACGTACAAATGTGAATTTTAGTTCAAAGACGCAACATTTGAAAACGGACCATTTTTTTTAGTTTCTGAAGCATGTCGTAAGGGGGGGTGGTTATCTCTTTCGTCAAAAATTGGGCATTTTTGATTGAACAATAAAGGCCTCCAAATGTTATTTATTTCACTTCCCGTGGTGGAGAAACACTTTCTAAGGCCTCAGAGTGAGTAAATTGGCCATTTTCATTCACGTTTACCCATTCCACAAATCTTGGGTTCAGGGCCCCTGGAAGCATGAAAATCACTTTAAACATCTCATTTTATCTCTAAAAGTGATTATCCACGTACAAATGTGAATTTTAGTTCAAAGACGCAACATTTGAAAACGGACCATTTTTTTAGTTTCTGAAGCATGGCGTAAGGGGGGGTGGTTATCTCTTTTGTCAAAAATTGGGCATTATTGCTTGAACAATAAAGGCCTAAAAATGTTATTTAATTCACTTCCAGTGGTGGAGAAACACTTTTTAAGGCCTCAGAGTGAGTAAATTGGCCATTTTCATTCACGTTTACCCATTCCACAAATCTTGCGTTCAGGGCCCCTGGAAGCATGAAAATCACTTTAAACATCTCATTTTATCTCTAAAAGTGATTATCCACGTACAAATGTGAATTTTAGTTCAAAGACGCAACATTTGAAAACGGACCATTTTTTTAGTTTCTGAAGCATGTCGTAAGGGGGGGTGGTTATCTCTTTTGTCAAAAATTGGGCATTTTTGATTGAACAATAAAGGCCTAAAAATGTAATTTAATTCACTTCCTGTGGTGGAGAAACACTTTTTAAGGCCTCAGAGTGAGTAAATTGGCCATTTTCATTCACGTTTACCCATTCCACAAATTTTGCGTTCATATCCCCTGGAAGCATGAAAATCACTTTAAACATCTCATTTTATCTCTAAAAGTGATTATCCACGTACAAATGTGAATTTTAGTTCAAAGACGCAACATTTGAAAACGGACCATTTTTTTAGTTTCTGAAGCATGTCGTAAGGGGGGGTGGTTATCTCTTTTGTCAAAAATTGGGCATTTTTGATTGAACAATAAAGGCATAAAAATGTAATTTAATTCACTTCCTGTGGTGGAGATACACTTTTTAAGGCCTCAGAGTGAGTAAATTGGCCATTTTCATTCACGTTTACCCATTCCACAAATTTTGCGTTCACGGCCTCTGGAAGCATGAAAATCACTTTAAACATCTCATTTTATCTCTAAAAGTGATTATCCACGAACAAATGGGAATTTTAGTTCAAAGACGCAACATTTGAAAACGGACCATTTTTTTAGTTTCTGAAGCATGGCGTAAGGGGGGGGGTTATCTCTTTTGTCAAAAATTGGGCATTTTTGATTGAACAATAAAGGCCTAAAAATGTTATTTAATTTACTTCCCGTGGTGGAGAAACACTTTTTAAGGCCTCAGAGTGAGTAAATTGGCCATTTTGATTCACGTTTACCCATTCCACAAATTTTGCGTTCAGGGCCCCTGGAAGCATGAAAATCACTTTAAACATCTCATTTTATCTCTAAAAGTGATTATCCACGTACAAATCTGAATTTTAGTTCAAAGACGCAACATTTGAAAACGGCACATTTTTTTAGTTTCTTGAGCATGTCGTAAGGGGGGGTGGTTATCTATTTCGTCAAAAATTGGGCATTTTTGATTGAACAATGAAGGCCTCCAAATGTTATTTATTTCACTTCCCGTGGTGGAGAAACACTTTTTAAGGCCTCAGAGTGAGTAAATTGGCCCTTTTGATTCACGTTTACCCATTCCACAAATTTTGCGTTCATATCCCCTGGAAGCATGAAAATCACTTTAAACATCTCATTTTATCTCTAAAAGTGATTATCCACGCACAAATGTGAATTTTAGTTCAAAGACGCAACATTTGAAAACGGACCATTTTTTTAGTTTCTGAAGCATGGCGTAAGGGGGTGGTTATCTCTTTTGTCAAAAATTGGGCATTTTTGATTGAACAATAAAGGCCTAAAAATGTTATTTAATTCACTTCCAGTGGTGGAGAAACACTTTTTAAGGCCTCAGAGTGAGTAAATTGGCCATTTTCATTCACGTTTACCCATTCCACAAAGCTTGCGTTCAGGGCCCCTGGAAGCATGAAAATCACTTTAAACATCTCATTTTATCTCTTAAAGTGATTATCCACGTACAAATGTGAATTTTAGTTCAAAGACGCAACATTTGAAAACGGCACATTTTTTTAGTTTCTGGAGCATGTCGTAAGGGGGGGTGGTTATCTCTTTTGTCAAAAATCAGGCATTTTTGATTAAACAATAAAGGCCTCCAAATGTTATTTATTTCACTTCCTGTGGTGGAGAAACACTTTTTAAGGCCTCAGAGTGAGTAAATTGGCCCTTTTCATTCACGTTTACCCATTCCACAAATTTTGCGTTCATATCCCCTGGAAGCATGAAAATCACTTTAAACATCTCATTTTATCTCTAAAAGTGATTATCCACGCACAAATGTGAATTTTAGTTCAAAGACGCAACATTTGAAAACGGACCATTTTTTTAGTTTCTGAAGCATGGCGTAAGGGGGTGGTTATCTCTTTTGTCAAAAATTGGGCATTTTTGATTGAACAATAAAGGCCTAAAAATGTTATTTAATTCACTTCCAGTGGTGGAGAAACACTTTTTAAGGCCTCAGAGTGAGTAAATTGGCCATTTTCATTCACGTTTACCCATTCCACAAAGCTTGCGTTCAGGGCCCCTGGAAGCATGAAAATCACTTTAAACATCTCATTTTATCTCTAAAAGTGATTATCCAGGTACAAATGTGAATTTTAGTTCAAAGACGCAACATTTGAAAACGGACCATTTTTTTAGTTTCTGAAGCATGTCGTAAGGGGGGGTGGTTATCTCTTTCGTCAAAAATTGGGCAGTTTTGATTGAACAATAAAGGCTTCCAAATGTTATTTATTTCACTTCCCGTGGTGGAGAAACACTTTTTAAGGCCTCAGAGTGAGTAAATTGGCCATTTTCATTCACGTTTACCCATTCCACAAATTTTGCGTTCAGGGCCCCTGGAAGCATGAAAATCACTTTAAACATCTCATTTTATCTCTAAAAGTGATTATCCACGAACAAATGTGAATTTTAGTTCAAAGACGCAACATTTGAAAACGGGCCATTTTTGTAGTTTCTGAAGCATGGCGTAAGGGGGGGTGGTTATCTCTTTTGTCAAAAATTGGGCATTTTTGATTGAACAATAAAGGCCTAAAAATGTTATTTACTTCACTTCCAGTGGTGGAGAAACACTTTTTAAGGCCTCAGAGTGAGTAAATTGGCCATTTTCATTCACGTTTACCCATTCAACAAATTTTGCGTTCAGAGCCCCTGGAAGCATGAAAATCACTTTAAACATCTCATTTTATCTCTAAAAGTGATTATCCACGTACAAATGTGAATTTTAGTTCAAAGACGCAACATTTGAAAACGGCACATTTTTTTAGTTTCTTGAGCATGTCGTAAGGGGGGGTGGTTATCTATTTCGTCAAAAATCAGGCATTTTTGATTGAACAATAAAGGCCTCCAAATGTTATTTATTTCACTTCCCGTGGTGGAGAAACACTTTTTAAGGCATCAGAGTGAGTAAATTGGCCATTTTCATTCACGTTTACCCATTCCACAAATTTTGCGTTCATATCCCCTGGAAGCATGAAAATCACTTTAAACATCTCATTTTATCTCTAAAAGTGATTATCCACGTACAAATGTGAATTTTAGTTCAAAGACGCAACATTTGAAAACGGACCATTTTTGTAGTTTCTGAAGCATGGCGTAAGGGGGGGTGGTTATCTCTTTTGTCAAAAATTGGGCATTTTTGATTGAACAATAAAGGCCTAAAAATGTTATTTACTTCACTTCCAGTGGTGGAGAAACACTTTTTAAGGCCTCAGAGTGAGTAAATTGGCCATTTTCATTCACGTTTACCCATTCCACAAATCTTGCGTTCAGGGCCCCTGGAAGCATGAAAATCACTTTAAACATCTCATTTTATCTCTAAAAGTGATTATCCACGTACAAATGTGAATTTTAGTTCAAAGACGCAACATTTGAAAACGGCACAATTTTTTAGTTTCTTGAGCATGTCGTAAGGGGGGGTGGTTATCTATTTCGTCAAAAATCAGGCATTTTTGATTGAACAATAAAGGCCTCCACATGTTATTTATTTCACTTCCCGTGGTGGAGAAACACTTTTTAAGGCCTCAGAGTGAATAAATTGGCCATTTTCATTCACGTTTACCCATTCCACAAATTTTGCGTTCATATCCCCTGGAAGCATGAAAATCACTTTAAACATCTCATTTTATCTCTAAAAGTGATTATCCACGTACAAATGTGAATTTTAGTTCAAAGACGCAACATTTGAAAACGGACCATTTTTTTAGTTTCTGAAGCATGTCGTAAGGGGGGGTGGTTATCTCTTTTGTCAAAAATTGGGCATTTTTGATTGAACAATAAAGGCCTAAAAATGTAATTTAATTCACTTCCTGTGGTGGAGAAACACTTTTTAAGGCCTCAGAGTGAGTAAATTGGCCATTTTCATTCACGTTTACCCATTCCACAAATTTTGCGTTCATATCCCCTGGAAGCATGAAAATCACTTTAAACATCTCATTTTATCTCTAAAAGTGATTATCCACGTACAAATGTGAATTTTAGTTCAAAGACGCAACATTTGAAAACGGACCATTTTTTTAGTTTCTGAAGCATGTCGTAAGGGGGGGTGGTTATCTCTTTTGTCAAAAATTGGGCATTTTTGATTGAACAATAAAGGCATAAAAATGTAATTTAATTCACTTCCTGTGGTGGAGATACACTTTTTAAGGCCTCAGAGTGAGTAAATTGGCCATTTTCATTCACGTTTACCCATTCCACAAATTTTGCGTTCACGGCCTCTGGAAGCATGAAAATCACTTTAAACATCTCATTTTATCTCTAAAAGTGATTATCCACGAACAAATGGGAATTTTAGTTCAAAGACGCAACATTTGAAAACGGACCATTTTTTTAGTTTCTGAAGCATGGCGTAAGGGGGGGGGTTATCTCTTTTGTCAAAAATTGGGCATTTTTGATTGAACAATAAAGGCCTAAAAATGTTATTTAATTTACTTCCCGTGGTGGAGAAACACTTTTTAAGGCCTCAGAGTGAGTAAATTGGCCATTTTGATTCACGTTTACCCATTCCACAAATTTTGCGTTCAGGGCCCCTGGAAGCATGAAAATCACTTTAAACATCTCATTTTATCTCTAAAAGTGATTATCCACGTACAAATCTGAATTTTAGTTCAAAGACGCAACATTTGAAAACGGCACATTTTTTTAGTTTCTTGAGCATGTCGTAAGGGGGGGTGGTTATCTATTTCGTCAAAAATTGGGCATTTTTGATTGAACAATGAAGGCCTCCAAATGTTATTTATTTCACTTCCCGTGGTGGAGAAACACTTTTTAAGGCCTCAGAGTGAGTAAATTGGCCCTTTTGATTCACGTTTACCCATTCCACAAATTTTGCGTTCATATCCCCTGGAAGCATGAAAATCACTTTAAACATCTCATTTTATCTCTAAAAGTGATTATCCACGCACAAATGTGAATTTTAGTTCAAAGACGCAACATTTGAAAACGGACCATTTTTTTAGTTTCTGAAGCATGGCGTAAGGGGGTGGTTATCTCTTTTGTCAAAAATTGGGCATTTTTGATTGAACAATAAAGGCCTAAAAATGTTATTTAATTCACTTCCAGTGGTGGAGAAACACTTTTTAAGGCCTCAGAGTGAGTAAATTGGCCATTTTCATTCACGTTTACCCATTCCACAAAGCTTGCGTTCAGGGCCCCTGGAAGCATGAAAATCACTTTAAACATCTCATTTTATCTCTTAAAGTGATTATCCACGTACAAATGTGAATTTTAGTTCAAAGACGCAACATTTGAAAACGGCACATTTTTTTAGTTTCTGGAGCATGTCGTAAGGGGGGGTGGTTATCTCTTTTGTCAAAAATCAGGCATTTTTGATTAAACAATAAAGGCCTCCAAATGTTATTTATTTCACTTCCTGTGGTGGAGAAACACTTTTTAAGGCCTCAGAGTGAGTAAATTGGCCCTTTTCATTCACGTTTACCCATTCCACAAATTTTGCGTTCATATCCCCTGGAAGCATGAAAATCACTTTAAACATCTCATTTTATCTCTAAAAGTGATTATCCACGCACAAATGTGAATTTTAGTTCAAAGACGCAACATTTGAAAACGGACCATTTTTTTAGTTTCTGAAGCATGGCGTAAGGGGGTGGTTATCTCTTTTGTCAAAAATTGGGCATTTTTGATTGAACAATAAAGGCCTAAAAATGTTATTTAATTCACTTCCAGTGGTGGAGAAACACTTTTTAAGGCCTCAGAGTGAGTAAATTGGCCATTTTCATTCACGTTTACCCATTCCACAAAGCTTGCGTTCAGGGCCCCTGGAAGCATGAAAATCACTTTAAACATCTCATTTTATCTCTAAAAGTGATTATCCAGGTACAAATGTGAATTTTAGTTCAAAGACGCAACATTTGAAAACGGACCATTTTTTTAGTTTCTGAAGCATGTCGTAAGGGGGGGTGGTTATCTCTTTCGTCAAAAATTGGGCAGTTTTGATTGAACAATAAAGGCTTCCAAATGTTATTTATTTCACTTCCCGTGGTGGAGAAACACTTTTTAAGGCCTCAGAGTGAGTAAATTGGCCATTTTCATTCACGTTTACCCATTCCACAAATTTTGCGTTCAGGGCCCCTGGAAGCATGAAAATCACTTTAAACATCTCATTTTATCTCTAAAAGTGATTATCCACGAACAAATGTGAATTTTAGTTCAAAGACGCAACATTTGAAAACGGGCCATTTTTGTAGTTTCTGAAGCATGGCGTAAGGGGGGGTGGTTATCTCTTTTGTCAAAAATTGGGCATTTTTGATTGAACAATAAAGGCCTAAAAATGTTATTTACTTCACTTCCAGTGGTGGAGAAACACTTTTTAAGGCCTCAGAGTGAGTAAATTGGCCATTTTCATTCACGTTTACCCATTCAACAAATTTTGCGTTCAGAGCCCCTGGAAGCATGAAAATCACTTTAAACATCTCATTTTATCTCTAAAAGTGATTATCCACGTACAAATGTGAATTTTAGTTCAAAGACGCAACATTTGAAAACGGCACATTTTTTTAGTTTCTTGAGCATGTCGTAAGGGGGGGTGGTTATCTATTTCGTCAAAAATCAGGCATTTTTGATTGAACAATAAAGGCCTCCAAATGTTATTTATTTCACTTCCCGTGGTGGAGAAACACTTTTTAAGGCATCAGAGTGAGTAAATTGGCCATTTTCATTCACGTTTACCCATTCCACAAATTTTGCGTTCATATCCCCTGGAAGCATGAAAATCACTTTAAACATCTCATTTTATCTCTAAAAGTGATTATCCACGTACAAATGTGAATTTTAGTTCAAAGACGCAACATTTGAAAACGGACCATTTTTGTAGTTTCTGAAGCATGGCGTAAGGGGGGGTGGTTATCTCTTTTGTCAAAAATTGGGCATTTTTGATTGAACAATAAAGGCCTAAAAATGTTATTTACTTCACTTCCAGTGGTGGAGAAACACTTTTTAAGGCCTCAGAGTGAGTAAATTGGCCATTTTCATTCACGTTTACCCATTCCACAAATCTTGCGTTCAGGGCCCCTGGAAGCATGAAAATCACTTTAAACATCTCATTTTATCTCTAAAAGTGATTATCCACGTACAAATGTGAATTTTAGTTCAAAGACGCAACATTTGAAAACGGCACAATTTTTTAGTTTCTTGAGCATGTCGTAAGGGGGGGTGGTTATCTATTTCGTCAAAAATCAGGCATTTTTGATTGAACAATAAAGGCCTCCACATGTTATTTATTTCACTTCCCGTGGTGGAGAAACACTTTTTAAGGCCTCAGAGTGAATAAATTGGCCATTTTCATTCACGTTTACCCATTCCACAAATTTTGCGTTCATATCCCCTGGAAGCATGAAAATCACTTTAAACATCTCATTTTATCTCTAAAAGTGATTATCCACGTACAAATGTGAATTTTAGTTCAAAGACGCAACATTTGAAAACGGACCATTTTTTTTAGTTTCTGAAGCATGTCGTAAGGGGGGGTGGTTATCTCTTTTGTCAAAAATTGGGCATTTTTGATTGAACAATGAAGGCCTAAAAATGTTATTTATTTCACTTCCCGTGGTGGAGAAACACTTTTTAAGGCCTCAGAGTGAGTAAATTGGCCCTTTTCATTCACGTTTACCCATTCCACAAATTTTGCGTTCATATCCCCTGGAAGCATGAAAATCACTTTAAACATCTCATTTTATCTCTAAAAGTGATTATCCACGTACAAATGTGAATTTTAGTTCAAAGACGCAACATTTGAAAACGGACCATTTTTTTAGTTTCTGAAGCATGTCGTAAGGGGGGGTGGTTATCTCTTTTGTCAAAAATTGGGCATTTTTGATTGAACAATAAAGGCCTAAAAATGTAATTTAATTCACTTCCTGTGGTGGAGAAACACTTTTTAAGGCCTCAGAGTGAGTAAATTGGCCATTTTCATTCACGTTTACCCATTCCAGAAATCTTGCGTTCAGGGCCCCTGGAAGCATGCAAATCACTTTAAACATCTCATTTTATCTCTAAAAGTGATTATCCAGGTACAAATGTGAATTTTAGTTCAAAGACGCAACATTTGAAAACGGACCATTTTTTTAGTTTCTGAAGCATGTCGTAAGGGGGGGTGGTTATCTCTTTCGTCAAAAATTGGGCATTTTTGATTGAACAGTAAAGGCCTCCAAATGTTATTTATTTCACTTCCCGTGGTGGAGAAACACTTTTTAAGGCCTCAGAGTGAGTAAATTGGCCATTTTCATTCACGTTTACCCATTCCACAAATTTTGCGTTCAGGGCCCCTGGAAGCATGAAAATCACTTTAAACATCTCATTTTATCTCTAAAAGTGATTATCCACGAACAAATGTGAATTTTAGTTCAAAGACGCAACATTTGAAAACGGACCATTTTTTTACTTTCTGAAGCATGGCGAAAGGGGGGGTGGTTATCTCTTTTGTCAAAAATTGGGCATTTTTGATTGAACAATAAAGGCCTAAAAATGTTATTTACTTCACTTCCAGTGGTGGAGAAACACTTTTTAAGGCCTCAGAGTGAGTAAATTGGCCATTTTCATTCACGTTTACCCATTCCACAAATCTTGCGTTCAGGGCCCCTGGAAGCATGAAAATCACTTTAAACATCTCATTTTATCTCTAAAAGGGATTATCCACGTACAAATGTGAATTTTAGTTCAAAGACGCAACATTTGAAAACGGCACATTTTTTTAGTTTCTGGAGCATGTCGTAAGGGGGGGTGGTTATCTCTTTTGTCAAAAATCAGGCATTTTTGATTGAACAATAAAGGCCTCCAAATGTTATTTATTTCACTTCCCGTGGTGGAGAAACACTTTTTAAGGCCTCAGAGTGAGTAAATTGGCCCTTTTCATTCACGTTTAACCATTCCACAAATTTTGCGTTCATATCCCCTGGAAGCATGAAAATCACTTTAAACATCTCATTTTATCTCTAAAAGTGATTATCCACGTACAAATGTGAATTTTAGTTCAAAGACGCAACATTTGAAAACGGACCATTTTTTTTGTTTCTGAAGCATGTCGTAAGGGGGGGTGGTTATCTCTTTTGTCAAAAATTGGGCATTTTTGATTGAACAATAAAGGCCTAAAAATGTAATTTAATTCACTTCCTGTGGTGGAGAAACACTTTTTAAGGCCTCAGAGTGAGTAAATTGGCCATTTTCATTCACGTTTACCCATTCCAGAAATCTTGCGTTCAGGGCCCCTGGAAGCATGCAAATCACTTTAAACATCTCATTTTATCTCTAAAAGTGATTATCCACGTACAAATGTGAATTTTAGTTCAAAGACGCAACATTTGAAAACGGACCATTTTTTTACTTTCTGAAGCATGTCGTAAGGGGGGGGTGGTTATCTCTTTCGTCAAAAATTGGGCATTTTTGATTGAACAATAAAGGCCTCCAAATGTTATTTATTTCACTTTCCGTGGTGGAGAAAAACTTTTTAAGGCCTCAGAGTGAGTAAATTGGCCATTTTCATTCACGTTTACCCATTCCACAAATTTTGCGTTCACGGCCTCTGGAAGCATGAAAATCTCTTTAAACATCTCATTTTATCTCTAAAAGTGATTATCCACGAACAAATGTGAATTTTAGTTCAAAGACGCAACATTTGAAAACGGACCATTTTTTTAGTTTCTGAAGCATGGCGTAAGGGGGTGTGGTTATCTCTTTTGTCAAAAATTGGGCATTTTTGATTGAACAATAAAGGCCTCCAAATGTTATTTATTTCACTTCCCGAGGTGGATAAACACTTTTTAAGGCCTCAGAGTGAGTAAATTGGCCATTTTCATTCACGTTTACCCATTCCACAAATCTTGGGTTCAGGGCCCCTGGAAGCATGAAAATCACTTTAAACATCTCATTTTATCTCTAAAAGTGATTATCCACGTACAAATGTGAATTTTAGTTCAAAGACGCAACATTTGAAAACGGACCATTTTTTTAGTTTCTGAAGCATGTCGTAAGGGGGGGTGGTTATCTCTTTTGTCAAAAATTGGGCATTTTTGATTGAACAATAAAGGCCTAAAAATGTTATTTAATTCACTTCCCGTGGTGGAGAAACACTTTTTAAGGCCTCAGAGTGAGTAAATTGGCCATTTTGATTCACGTTTACCCATTCCACAAATTTTGCGTTCAGGGCCCCTGGAAGCATGAAAATCACTTTAAACATCTCATTTTATCTCTAAAAGTGATTATCCACGTACAAATGTGAATTTTAGTTCAAAGACGCAACATTTGAAAACGGCACATTTTTTTAGTTTCTTGAGCATGTCGTAAGGGGGGGTGGTTATCTATTTCGTCAAAAATCAGGCATTTTTGATTGAACAATAAAGGCCTCCAAATGTTATTTATTTCACTTCCCGAGGTGGATAAACACTTTTTAAGGCCTCAGAGTGAGTAAATTGGCCATTTTTATTCACGTTTACCCATTCCACAAATCTTGCGTTCAGGGCCCCTGGAAGCATGAAAATCACTTTAAACATCTCATTTTATCTCTAAAAGTGATTATCCACGTACAAATGTGAATTTTAGTTCAAAGACGCAACATTTGAAAACGGACCATTTTTTTAGTTTCTGAAGCATGTCGTAAGGGGGGGTGGTTATCTCTTTTGTCAAAAATTGGGCATTTTTGATTGAACAATAAAGGCCTAAAAATGTAATTTAATTCACTCACTGTGGTGGAGAAACACTTTTTAAGGCCTCAGAGTGAGTAAATTGGCCATTTTCATTCACGTTTACCCATTCCAGAAATCTTGCGTTCAGGGCCCCTGGAAGCATGCAAATCACTTTAAACATCTCATTTTATCTCTAAAAGTGATTATCCACGTACAAATGTGAATTTTAATTCAAAGACGCAACATTTGAAAACAGACCATTTTTTTAGTTTCTGAAGCATGTCGTAAGGGGGGGTGGTTATCTCTTTCGTCAAAAATTGGGCATTTTTGATTGAACAATAAAGGCCTCCAAATGTTATTTATTTCACTTCCCGTGGTGGAGAAACACTTTTTAAGGCCTCAGAGTGAGTAAATTGGCCATTTTCATTCACGTTTACCCATTCCAGAAATCTTGCGTTCAGGGCCCCTGGAAGCATGCAAATCACTTTAAACATCTCATTTTATCTCTAAAAGTGATTATCCACGTACAAATGTGAATTTTAGTTCAAAGACGCAACATTTGAAAACGGACCATTTTTTTACTTTCTGAAGCATGTCGTAAGGGGGGGGGTGGTTATCTCTTTCGTCAAAAATTGGGCATTTTTGATTGAACAATAAAGGCCTCCAAATGTTATTTATTTCACTTTCCGTGGTGGAGAAAAACTTTTTAAGGCCTCAGAGTGAGTAAATTGGCCATTTTCATTCACGTTTACCCATTCCACAAATTTTGCGTTCACGGCCTCTGGAAGCATGAAAATCTCTTTAAACATCTCATTTTATCTCTAAAAGTGATTATCCACGAACAAATGTGAATTTTAGTTCAAAGACGCAACATTTGAAAACGGACCATTTTTTTAGTTTCTGAAGCATGGCGTAAGGGGGTGTGGTTATCTCTTTTGTCAAAAATTGGGCATTTTTGATTGAACAATAAAGGCCTCCAAATGTTATTTATTTCACTTCCCGAGGTGGATAAACACTTTTTAAGGCCTCAGAGTGAGTAAATTGGCCATTTTCATTCACGTTTACCCATTCCACAAATCTTGGGTTCAGGGCCCCTGGAAGCATGAAAATCACTTTAAACATCTCATTTTATCTCTAAAAGTGATTATCCACGTACAAATGTGAATTTTAGTTCAAAGACGCAACATTTGAAAACGGACCATTTTTTTAGTTTCTGAAGCATGTCGTAAGGGGGGGTGGTTATCTCTTTTGTCAAAAATTGGGCATTTTTGATTGAACAATAAAGGCCTAAAAATGTTATTTAATTCACTTCCCGTGGTGGAGAAACACTTTTTAAGGCCTCAGAGTGAGTAAATTGGCCATTTTGATTCACGTTTACCCATTCCACAAATTTTGCGTTCAGGGCCCCTGGAAGCATGAAAATCACTTTAAACATCTCATTTTATCTCTAAAAGTGATTATCCACGTACAAATGTGAATTTTAGTTCAAAGACGCAACATTTGAAAACGGCACATTTTTTTAGTTTCTTGAGCATGTCGTAAGGGGGGGTGGTTATCTATTTCGTCAAAAATCAGGCATTTTTGATTGAACAATAAAGGCCTCCAAATGTTATTTATTTCACTTCCCGAGGTGGATAAACACTTTTTAAGGCCTCAGAGTGAGTAAATTGGCCATTTTCATTCACGTTTACCCATTCCACAAATCTTGCGTTCAGGGCCCCTGGAAGCATGAAAATCACTTTAAACATCTCATTTTATCTCTAAAAGTGATTATCCACGTACAAATGTGAATTTTAGTTCAAAGACGCAACATTTGAAAACGGACCATTTTTTTAGTTTCTGAAGCATGTCGTAAGGGGGGGTGGTTATCTCTTTTGTCAAAAATTGGGCATTTTTGATTGAACAATAAAGGCCTAAAAATGTAATTTAATTCACTCACTGTGGTGGAGAAACACTTTTTAAGGCCTCAGAGTGAGTAAATTGGCCATTTTCATTCACGTTTACCCATTCCAGAAATCTTGCGTTCAGGGCCCCTGGAAGCATGCAAATCACTTTAAACATCTCATTTTATCTCTAAAAGTGATTATCCACGTACAAATGTGAATTTTAATTCAAAGACGCAACATTTGAAAACGGACCATTTTTTTAGTTTCTGAAGCATGTCGTAAGGGGGGGTGGTTATCTCTTTTGTCAAAAATCAGGCATTTTTGATTGAACAATAAAGGCCTCCAAATGTTATTTATTTCACTTCCCGTGGTGGAGAAACACTTTTTAAGGCCTCAGAGTGAGTAAATTGGCCCTTTTCATTCACGTTTACCCATTCCACAAATTTTGCGTTCATATCCCCTGGAAGCATGAAAATCACTTTAAACATCTCATTTTATCTCTAAAAGTGATTATCCACGTACAAATGTGAATTTTAGTTCAAAGACGCAACATTTGAAAACGGACCATTTTTTTAGTTTCTGAAGCATGTCGTAAGGGGGGGTGGTTATCTCTTTTGTCAAAAATTGGGCATTTTTGATTGAACAATAAAGGCCTAAAAATGTAATTTAATTCACTTCCTGTGGTGGAGAAACACTTTTTAAGGCCTCAGAGTGAGTAAATTGGCCCTTTTCATTCACGTTTACCCATTCCAGAAATCTTGCGTTCAGGGCCCCTGGAAGCATGCAAATCACTTTAAACATCTCATTTTATCTCTAAAAGTGATTATCCACGTACAAATGTGAATTTTAGTTCAAAGACGCAACATTTGAAAATGGACCATTTTTTTACTTTCTGAAGCATGTCGTAAGGGGGGGTGGTTATCTCTTTCGTGAAAAATTGGGTATTTTTGATTGAACAATAAAGGCCTCCAAACGTTATTTATTTCACTTCCCGTGGTGGAGAAACACTTTTTAAGGCCTCAGAGTGAGTAAATTGGCCATTTTCATTCACGTTTACCCATTCCACAAATTTTGCATTCACGGCCTCTGGAAGCATGAAAATCACTTTAAACATCTCATTTTATCTCTAAAAGTGATTATCCACATACAAATGTGAATTTTAGTTCAAAGACGCAACATTTGAAAACGGACCATTTTTTTAGTTTCTGAAGCATGGCGTAAGGGGGTGGTTATCTCTTTTGTCAAAAATTGGGCATTTTTGATTGAACAATAAAGGCCTAAAAATGTTATTTAATTCACTTCCAGTGGTGGAGAAACACTTTTTAAGGCCTCAGAGTGAGTAAATTGGCCATTTTCATTCACGTTTACCCATTCCACAAAGCTTGCGTTCAGGGCCCCTGGAAGCATGAAAATCACTTTAAACATCTCATTTTATCTCTTAAAGTGATTATCCACGTACAAATGTGAATTTTAGTTCAAAGACGCAAGATTTGAAAACGGCACATTTTTTTAGTTTCTGGAGCATGTCGTAAGGGGGGGTGGTTATCTCTTTTGTCAAAAATCAGGCATTTTTGATTGAACAATAAAGGCCTCCAAATGTTATTTATTTCACTTCCTGTGGTGGAGAAACACTTTTTAAGGCCTCAGAGTGAGTAAATTGGCCCTTTTCATTCACGTTTACCCATTCCACAAATTTTGCGTTCATATCCCCTGGAAGCATGAAAATCACTTTAAACATCTCATTTTATCTCTAAAAGTGATTATCCACGTACAAATGTGAATTTTAGTTCAAAGACGCAACATTTGAAAACTGACCATTTTTTTAGTTTCTGAAGCATGTCGTAAGGGGGGGTGGTTATCTCTTTTGTCAAAAATTGGGCATTTTTGATTGAACAATAAAGGCCTAAAAATGTAATTTAATTCACTTCCTGTGGTGGAGATACACTTTTTAAGGCCTCAGAGTGAGTAAATTGGCCATTTTCATTCACGTTTACCCATTCCAGAAATCTTGCGTTCAGGGCCCCTGGAAGCATGCAAATCACTTTAAACATCTCATTTTATCTCTAAAAGTGATTATCCACGTACAAATGTGAATTTTAGTTCAAAGACGCAACATTTGAAAACGGACCATTTTTTTTAGTTTCTGAAGCATGTCGTAAGGGGGGGTGGTTATCTCTTTCGTCAAAAATTGGGCATTTTTGATTGAACAATAAAGGCCTCCAAATGTTATTTATTTCACTTCCCGTGGTGGAGAAACACTTTTTAAGGCCTCAGAGTGAGTAAATTGGCCATTTTCATTCACGTTTACCCATTCCACAAATCTTGGGTTCAGGGCCCCTGGAAGCATGAAAATCACTTTAAACATCTCATTTTATCTCTAAAAGTGATTATCCACGTACAAATGTGAATTTTAGTTCAAAGACGCAACATTTGAAAACGGACCATTTTTTTAGTTTCTGAAGCATGGCGTAAGGGGGGGTGGTTATCTCTTTTGTCAAAAATTGGGCATTATTGCTTGAACAATAAAGGCCTAAAAATGTTATTTAATTCACTTCCAGTGGTGGAGAAACACTTTTTAAGGCCTCAGAGTGAGTAAATTGGCCATTTTCATTCACGTTTACCCATTCCACAAATCTTGCGTTCAGGGCCCCTGGAAGCATGAAAATCACTTTAAACATCTCATTTTATCTCTAAAAGTGATTATCCACGTACAAATGTGAATTTTAGTTCAAAGACGCAACATTTGAAAACGGACCATTTTTTTAGTTTCTGAAGCATGTCGTAAGGGGGGGTGGTTATCTCTTTTGTCAAAAATTGGGCATTTTTGATTGAACAATAAAGGCCTAAAAATGTAATTTAATTCACTTCCTGTGGTGGAGAAACACTTTTTAAGGCCTCAGAGTGAGTAAATTGGCCATTTTCATTCACGTTTACCCATTCCACAAATTTTGCGTTCATATCCCCTGGAAGCATGAAAATCACTTTAAACATCTCATTTTATCTCTAAAAGTGATTATCCACGTACAAATGTGAATTTTAGTTCAAAGACGCAACATTTGAAAACGGACCATTTTTTTAGTTTCTGAAGCATGTCGTAAGGGGGGGTGGTTATCTCTTTTGTCAAAAATTGGGCATTTTTGATTGAACAATAAAGGCATAAAAATGTAATTTAATTCACTTCCTGTGGTGGAGATACACTTTTTAAGGCCTCAGAGTGAGTAAATTGGCCATTTTCATTCACGTTTACCCATTCCAGAAATCTTGCGTTCAGGGCCCCTGGAAGCATGCAAATCACTTTAAACATCTCATTTTATCTCTAAAAGTGATTATCCACGTACAAATGTGAATTTTAGTTCAAAGACGCAACATTTGAAAACGGACCATTTTTTTAGTTTCTGAAGCATGTCGTAAGGGGGGGTGGTTATCTCTTTCGTCAAAAATTGGGCATTTTTGATTGAACAATAAAGGCCTAAAAATGTTATTTAATTCACTTCCAGTGGTGGAGAAACACTTTTTAAGGCCTCAGAGTGAGTAAATTGGCCATTTTCATTCACGTTTACCCATTCCACAAACCTTGCGTTCAGGGCCCCTGGAAGCATGCAAATCACTTTAAACATCTCATTTTATCTCTAAAAGTGATTATCCACGTACAAATGTGAATTTTAGTTCAAAGACGCAACATTTGAAAACGGACCATTTTTTTACTTTCTGAAGCATGTCGTAAGGGGGGGTGGTAATCTCTTTCGTCAAAAATTGGGCATTTTTGATTGAACAATAAAGGCCTCCAAATGTTATTTATTTCACTTCCCGTGGTGGAGAAACACTTTCTAAGGCCTCAGAGTGAGTAAATTGGCCATTTTCATTCACGTTTACCCATTCCACAAATTTTGCGTTCACGGCCTCTGGAAGCATGAAAATCACTTTAAACATCTCATTTTATCTCTAAAAGTGATTATCCACGAACAAATGGGAATTTTAGTTCAAAGACGCAACATTTGAAAACGGACCATTTTTTTAGTTTCTGAAGCATGGCGTAAGGGGGGGGGTTATCTCTTTTGTCAAAAATTGGGCATTTTTGATTGAACAATAAAGGCCTAAAAATGTTATTTAATTTACTTCCCGTGGTGGAGAAACACTTTTTAAGGCCTCAGAGTGAGTAAATTGGCCATTTTGATTCACGTTTACCCATTCCACAAATTTTGCGTTCAGGGCCCCTGGAAGCATGAAAATCACTTTAAACATCTCATTTTATCTCTAAAAGTGATTATCCACGTACAAATCTGAATTTTAGTTCAAAGACGCAACATTTGAAAACGGCACATTTTTTTAGTTTCTTGAGCATGTCGTAAGGGGGGGTGGTTATCTATTTCGTCAAAAATTGGGCATTTTTGATTGAACAATGAAGGCCTCCAAATGTTATTTATTTCACTTCCCGTGGTGGAGAAACACTTTTTAAGGCCTCAGAGTGAGTAAATTGGCCCTTTTCATTCACGTTTACCCATTCCACAAATTTTGCGTTCATATCCCCTGGAAGCATGAAAATCACTTTAAACATCTCATTTTATCTCTAAAAGTGATTATCCACGCACAAATGTGAATTTTAGTTCAAAGACGCAACATTTGAAAACGGACCATTTTTTTAGTTTCTGAAGCATGGCGTAAGGGGGTGGTTATCTCTTTTGTCAAAAATTGGGCATTTTTGATTGAACAATAAAGGCCTAAAAATGTTATTTAATTCACTTCCAGTGGTGGAGAAACACTTTTTAAGGCCTCAGAGTGAGTAAATTGGCCATTTTCATTCACGTTTACCCATTCCACAAAGCTTGCGTTCAGGGCCCCTGGAAGCATGAAAATCACTTTAAACATCTCATTTTATCTCTTAAAGTGATTATCCACGTACAAATGTGAATTTTAGTTCAAAGACGCAACATTTGAAAACGGCACATTTTTTTAGTTTCTGGAGCATGTCGTAAGGGGGGGTGGTTATCTCTTTTGTCAAAAATCAGGCATTTTTGATTAAACAATAAAGGCCTCCAAATGTTATTTATTTCACTTCCTGTGGTGGAGAAACACTTTTTAAGGCCTCAGAGTGAGTAAATTGGCCCTTTTCATTCACGTTTACCCATTCCACAAATTTTGCGTTCATATCCCCTGGAAGCATGAAAATCACTTTAAACATCTCATTTTATCCCTAAAAGTGATTATCCACGTACAAATGTGAATTTTAGTTCAAAGACGCAACATTTGAAAACTGACCATTTTTTTTGTTTCTGAAGCATGTCGTAAGGGGGGGTGGTTATCTCTTTCGTCAAAAATTGGGCATTTTTGATTGAACAATGAAGGCCTAAAAATGTTATTTATTTCACTTCCCGTGGTGGAGAAACACTTTTTAAGGCCTCAGAGTGAGTAAATTGGCCCTTTTCATTCACGTTTACCCATTCCACAAATTTTGCGTTCATATCCCCTGGAAGCATGAAAATCACTTTAAACATCTCATTTTATCTCTAAAAGTGATTATCCACGCACAAATGTGAATTTTAGTTCAAAGACGCAACATTTGAAAACGGACCATTTTTTTAGTTTCTGAAGCATGGCGTAAGGGGGTGGTTATCTCTTTTGTCAAAAATTGGGCATTTTTGATTGAACAATAAAGGCCTAAAAATGTAATTTAATTCACTTCCTGTGGTGGAGATACACTTTTTAAGGCCTCAGAGTGAGTAAATTGGCCATTTTCATTCACGTTTACCCATTCCAGAAATCTTGCGTTCAGGGCACCTGGAAGCATGCAAATCACTTTAAACATCTCATTTTATCTCTAAAAGTGATTATCCACGTACAAATGTGAATTTTAGTTCATAGACGCAACATTTGAAAACGGACCATTTTTTTAGTTTCTGAAGCATGTCGTAAGGGGGGGTGGTTATCTCTTTCGTCAAAAATTGGGCATTTTTGATTGAACAATAAAGGCCTCCAAATGTTATTTATTTCACTTCCTGTGGTGGAGAAACACTTTTTAAGGCCTCAGAGTGAGTAAATTGGCCCTTTTCATTCACGTTTACCCATTCCACAAATTTTGCGTTCATATCCCCTGGAAGCATGAAAATCACTTTAAACATCTCATTTTATCCCTAAAAGTGATTATCCACGTACAAATGTGAATTTTAGTTCAAAGACGCAACATTTGAAAACTGACCATTTTTTTAGTTTCTGAAGCATGTCGTAAGGGGGGGTGGTTATCTCTTTCGTCAAAAATTGGGCATTTTTGATTGAACAATAAAGGCCTAAAAATGTAATTTAATTCACTTCCTGTGGTGGAGATACACTTTTTAAGGCCTCAGAGTGAGTAAATTGGCCATTTTCATTCACGTTTACCCATTCCAGAAATCTTGCGTTCAGGGCCCCTGGAAGCATGCAAATCACTTTAAACATCTCATTTTATCTCTAAAAGTGATTATCCACGTACAAATGTGAATTTTAGTTCAAAGACGCAACATTTGAAAACGGACCATTTTTTTTAGTTTCTGAAGCATGTCGTAAGGTTGGGTGGTTATCTCTTTCGTCAAAAATTGGGCATTTTTGATTGAACAATAAAGGCCTCCAAATGTTATTTATTTCACTTCCCGTGGTGGAGAAACACTTTTTAAGGCCTCAGAGTGAGTAAATTGGCCATTTTCATTCACGTTTACCCATTCCACAAATTTTGCGTTCAGGGCCCCTGGAATCATGAAAATAACTTTAAACATCTCATTTTATCTCTAAAAGTGATTATCCACGAACAAATGTGAATTTTAGTTCAAAGACGCAACATTTGAAAACGGACCATTTTTTTAGTTTCTGAAGCATGGCGTAAGGGGGGGTGGTTATCTCTTTTGTCAAAAATTGGGCATTTTTGATTGAACAATAAAGGCCTAAAAATGTTATTTAATTCACTTCCAGTGGTGGAGAAACACTTTTTAAGGCCTCAGAGTGAGTAAATTGGCCATTTTCATTCACGTTTACCCATTCCACAAATCTTGCGTTCAGGGCCCCTGGAAGCATGAAAATCACTTTAAACATCTCATTTTATCTCTAAAAGTGATTATCCACGTACAAATGTGAATTTTAGTTCAAAGACGCAACATTTGAAAACGGACCATTTTTTTAGTTTCTGAAGCATGTCGTAAGGGGGGGTGGTTATCTCTTTTGTCAAAAATTGGGCATTTTTGATTGAACAATAAAGGCCTAAAAATGTAATTTAATTCACTTCCTGTGGTGGAGAAACACTTTTTAAGGCCTCAGAGTGAGTAAATTGGCCATTTTCATTCACATTTACCCATTCCACAAATTTTGCGTTCATATCCCCTGGAAGCATGAAAATCACTTTAAACATCTCATTTTATCTCTAAAAGTGATTATCCACGTACAAATGTGAATTTTAGTTCAATGACGCAACATTTGAAAACGGACCATTTTTTTAGTTTCTGAAGCATGTCGTAAGGGGGGGTGGTTATCTCTTTTGTCAAAAATTGGGCATTTTTGATTGAACAATAAAGGCATAAAAATGTAATTTAATTCACTTCCTGTGGTGGAGATACACTTTTTAAGGCCTCAGAGTGAGTAAATTGGCCATTTTCATTCACGTTTACCCATTCCAGAAATCTTGCGTTCAGGGCCCCTGGAAGCATGCAAATCACTTTAAACATCTCATTTTATCTCTAAAAGTGATTATCCACGTACAAATGTGAATTTTAGTTCAAAGACGCAACATTTGAAAACGGACCATTTTTTTAGTTTCTGAAGCATGGCGTAAGGGGGGGGGGTTATCTCTTTTGTCAAAAATTGGGCATTTTTGATTGAACAATAAAGGCATAAAAATGTAATTTAATTCACTTCCTGTGGTGGAGATACACTTTTTAAGGCCTCAGAGTGAGTAAATTGGCCATTTTCATTCACGTTTACCCATTCCACAAAGCTTGCGTTCAGGGCCCCTGGAAGCATGAAAATCACTTTAAACATCTCATTTTATCTCTAAAAGTGATTATCCACGTACAAATGTGAATTTTAGTTCAAAGACGCAACATTTGAAAACTGACCATTTTTTTAGTTTCTGAAGCATGTCGTAAGGGGGGGTGGTTATCTCTTTCGTCAAAAATTGGGCATTTTTGATTGAACAATAAAGGCCTCCAAATGTTATTTATTTCACTTCCCGAGGTGGATAAACACTTTTTAAGGCCTCAGAGTGAGTAAATTGGCCATTTTCATTCAAGTTTACCCATTCCACAAATCTTGCGTTCAGGGCCCCTGGAAGCATGAAAATCACTTTAAACATCTCATTTTATCTCTAAAAGTGATTATCCACGAACAAATGTAAATGTTAGTTCAAAGACGCAACATTTGAAAACGGGACATTTTTTTAGTTTCTGAAGCATGTCGTAAGGGGGGGTGGTTATCTCTTTTGTCAAAAATCAGGCATTTTTGATTGAACAATAAAGGCCTCCAAATGTTATTCATTTCACTTCCCGTGGTGGAGAAACACTTTTTAAGGCCTCAGAGTGAGTAAATTGGCCCTTTTCATTCACGTTTACCCATTCCACAAATTTTGCGTTCATATCCCCTGGAAGCATGAAAATCACTTTAAACATCTCATTTTATCTCTAAAGGTGATTATCCACGTACAAATGTGAATTTTAGTTCAAAGACGCAACATTTGAAAACGGACCATTTTTTTTGTTTCTGAAGCATGTCGTAAGGGGGGGTGGTTATCTCTTTCGTCAAAAATTGGGCATTTTTGATTGAACAATAAAGGCCTAAAAATGTTATTTATTTCACTTCCCGTGGTGGAGAAACACTTTTTAAGGCCTCAGAGTGAGTAAATTGGCCCTTTTCATTCACGTTTACCCATTCCACAAATTTTGCGTTCATATCCCCTGGAAGCATGAAAATCACTTTAAACATCTCATTTTATCTCTAAAAGTGATTATCCACGTATAAATGTGAATTTTAGTTCAAAGACGCAACATTTGAAAACGGACCAATTTTTTAGTTTCTGAAGCATGTCGTAAGGGGGGGTGGTTATCTCGTTTGTCAAAAATTGGGCATTTTTGATTGAACAATAAAGGCCTCCAAATGTTATTTATTTCACTTCCCGAGGTGGATAAACACTTTTTAAGGCCTCAGAGTGAGTAAATTGGCCATTTTCATTCACGTTTACCCATTAAACAAATTTTGCGTTCAGGGCCCCTGGAAGCATGAAAATCACTTTAAACATCTCATTTGATCTCTAAAAGTGATTATCCACGTACAAATGTGAATTTTAGTTCAAAGACGCAACATTTGAAAACGGCACATTTTTTTAGTTTCTGGAGCATGTCGTAAGGGGGGGTGGTTATCTCTTTTGTCAAAAATCAGGCATTTTTGATTGAACAATAAAGGCCTCCAAATGTTATTTATTTCACTTCCCGTGGTGGAGAAACAATTTTTAAGGCCTCAGAGTGAGTAAATTGGCCCTTTTCATTCACGTTTACCCATTCCAGAAATCTTGCGTTCAGGGCCCCTGGAAGCATGCAAATCACTTTAAACATCTCATTTTATCTCTAAAAGTGATTATCCACGTACAAATGTGAATTTTAGTTCAAAGACGCAACATTTGAAAACGGACCATTTTTTTTAGTTTCTGAAGCATGTCGTAAGGGGGGGTGGTTATCTCTTTCGTCAAAAATTGGGCATTTTTGATTGAACAATAAAGGCCTCCAAATGTTATTTATTTCACTTCCCGTGGTGGAGAAACACTTTTTAAGGCCTCAGAGTGAGTAAATTGGCCATTTTCATTCACGTTTACCCATTCCACAAATTTTGCGTTCAGGGCCCCTGGAATCATGAAAATAACTTTAAACATCTCATTTTATCTCTAAAAGTGATTATCCACGAACAAATGTGAATTTTAGTTCAAAGACGCAACATTTGAAAACGGACCATTTTTTTAGTTTCTGAAGCATGGCGTAAGGGGGGGTGGTTATCTCTTTTGTCAAAAATTGGGCATTTTTGATTGAACAATAAAGGCCTAAAAATGTTATTTAATTCACTTCCAGTGGTGGAGAAACACTTTTTAAGGCCTCAGAGTGAGTAAATTGGCCATTTTCATTCACGTTTACCCATTCCACAAATCTTGCGTTCAGTGCCCCTGGAAGCATGAAAATCACTTTAAACATCTCATTTTATCTCTAAAAGTGATTATCCACGTACAAATGTGAATTTTAGTTCAAAGACGCAACATTTGAAAACGGACCATTTTTTTAGTTTCTGAAGCATGTCGTAAGGGGGGGTGGTTATCTCTTTTGTCAAAAATTGGGCATTTTTGATTGAACAATAAAGGCCTAAAAATGTAATTTAATTCACTTCCTGTGGTGGAGAAACACTTTTTAAGGCCTCAGAGTGAGTAAATTGGCCATTTTCATTCACATTTACCCATTCCACAAATTTTGCGTTCATATCCCCTGGAAGCATGAAAATCACTTTAAACATCTCATTTTATCTCTAAAAGTGATTATCCACGTACAAATGTGAATTTTAGTTCAAAGACGCAACATTTGAAAACGGACCATTTTTTTAGTTTCTGAAGCATGTCGTAAGGGGGGGTGGTTATCTCTTTTGTCAAAAATTGGGCATTTTTGATTGAACAATAAAGGCATAAAAATGTAATTTAATTCACTTCCTGTGGTGGAGATACACTTTTTAAGGCCTCAGAGTGAGTAAATTGGCCATTTTCATTCACGTTTACCCATTCCAGAAATCTTGCGTTCAGGGCCCCTGGAAGCATGCAAATCACTTTAAACATCTCATTTTATCTCTAAAAGTGATTATCCACGTACAAATGTGAATTTTAGTTCAAAGACGCAACATTTGAAAACGGACCATTTTTTTAGTTTCTGAAGCATGTCGTAAGGGGGGGTGGTTATCTCTTTCGTCAAAAATTGGGCATTTTTGATTGAACAATAAAGGCCTAAAAATGTTATTTAATTCACTTCCAGTGGTGGAGAAACACTTTTTAAGGCCTCAGAGTGAGTAAATTGGCCATTTTCATTCACGTTTACCCATTCCACAAAGCTTGCGTTCAGGGCCCCTGGAAGCATGAAAATCACTTTAAACATCTCATTTTATCTCTAAAAGTGATTATCCACGTACAAATGTGAATTTTAGTTCAAAGACGCAACATTTGAAAACTGACCATTTTTTTAGTTTCTGAAGCATGTCGTAAGGGGGGGTGGTTATCTCTTTCGTCAAAAATTGGGCATTTTTGATTGAACAATAAAGGCCTCCAAATGTTATTTATTTCACTTCCCGAGGTGGATAAACACTTTTTAAGGCCTCAGAGTGAGTAAATTGGCCATTTTCATTCACGTTTACCCATTCCACAAATCTTGCGTTCAGGGCCCCTGGAAGCATGAAAATCACTTTAAACATCTCATTTTATCTCTAAAAGTGATTATCCACGAACAAATGTAAATGTTAGTTCAAAGACGCAACATTTGAAAACGGACCATTTTTTTAGTTTCTGAAGCATGTCGTAAGGGGGGGTGGTTATCTCTTTTGTCAAAAATCAGGCATTTTTGATTGAACAATAAAGGCCTCCAAATGTTATTCATTTCACTTCCCGTGGTGGAGAAACACTTTTTAAGGCCTCAGAGTGAGTAAATTGGCCCTTTTCATTCACGTTTACCCATTCCACAAATTTTGCGTTCATATCCCCTGGAAGCATGAAAATCACTTTAAACATCTCATTTTATCTCTAAAGGTGATTATCCACGTACAAATGTGAATTTTAGTTCAAAGACGCAACATTTGAAAACGGACCATTTTTTTTGTTTCTGAAGCATGTCGTAAGGTGGGGTGGTTATCTCTTTCGTCAAAAATTGGGCATTTTTGATTGAACAATGAAGGCCTAAAAATGTTATTTATTTCACTTCCCGTGGTGGAGAAACACTTTTTAAGGCCTCAGAGTGAGTAAATTGGCCCTTTTCATTCACGTTTACCCATTCCACAAATTTTGCGTTCATATCCCCTGGAAGCATGAAAATCACTTTAAACATCTCATTTTATCTCTAAAAGTGATTATCCACGTATAAATGTGAATTTTAGTTCAAAGACGCAACATTTGAAAACGGACCAATTTTTTAGTTTCTGAAGCATGTCGTAAGGGGGGGTGGTTATCTCGTTTGTCAAAAATTGGGCATTTTTGATTGAACAATAAAGGCCTCCAAATGTTATTTATTTCACTTCCCGAGGTGGATAAACACTTTTTAAGGCCTCAGAGTGAGTAAATTGGCCATTTTCATTCACGTTTACCCATTCCACAAATTTTGCGTTCAGGGCCCCTGGAAGCATGAAAATCACTTTAAACATCTCATTTGATCTCTAAAAGTGATTATCCACGTACAAATGTGAATTTTAGTTCAAAGACGCAACATTTGAAAACGGCACATTTTTTTAGTTTCTGGAGCATGTCGTAAGGGGGGGTGGTTATCTCTTTTGTCAAAAATCAGGCATTTTTGATTGAACAATAAAGGCCTCCAAATGTTATTTATTTCACTTCCCGTGGTGGAGAAACAATTTTTAAGGCCTCAGAGTGAGTAAATTGGCCCTTTTCATTCACGTTTACCCATTCCACAAATTTTGCGTTCATATCCCCTGGAAGCATGAAAATCACTTTAAACATCTCATTTTATCTCTAAAAGTGATTATCCACGTACAAATGTGAATTTTAGTTCAAAGACGCAACATTTGAAAACGGACCATTTTTTTTAGTTTCTGAAGCATGTCGTAAGGGGGGGTGGTTATCTCTTTTGTCAAAAATTGGGCATTTTTGATTGAACAATAAAGGCCTAAAAATGTAATTTAATTCACTTCCTGTGGTGGAGAAACACTTTTTAAGGCCTCAGAGTGAGTAAATTGCCCATTTTCATTCACGTTTACCTACTCCAGAAATCTTGCGTTCAGGGCCCCTGGAAGCATGCAAATCACTTTAAACATCTCATTTTATCTCTAAAAGTGATTATCCACATACAAATGTGAATTTTAGTTCAAAGACGCAACATTTGAAAACGGACCATTTTTTTAGTTTCTGAAGCATGGCGTAAGGGGGTGGTTATCTCTTTTGTCAAAAATTGGGCATTTTTGATTGAACAATAAAGGCCTAAAAATGTTATTTAATTCACTTCCAGTGGTGGAGAAACACTTTTTAAGGCCTCAGAGTGAGTAAATTGGCCATTTTCATTCACGTTTACCCATTCCACAAAGCTTGCGTTCAGGGCCCCTGGAAGCATGAAAATCACTTTAAACATCTCATTTTATCTCTAAAAGTGATTATCCACGTACAAATGTGAATTTTAGTTCAAAGACGCAACATTTGAAAACGGCACATTTTTTTAGTTTCTGAAGCATGTCGTAAGGGGGGGTGGTTATCTCTTTCGTCAAAAATTGGGCATTTTTGATTGAACAATAAAGGCCTAAAAATGTTATTTATTTCACTTCCAGTGGTGGAGAAACACTTTTTAAGGCCTCAGAGTGAGTAAATTGGCCATTTTCATTCACGTTTACCCATTCCATAAATCTTGCGTTCAGGGCCCCTGGAAGCATGAAAATCACTTTAAACATCTCATTTTATCTCTAAAAGTGATTATCCACGTACAAATGTGAATTTTAGTTCAAAGACGCAACATTTGAAAACGGACCATTTTTTTAGTTTCTGAAGCATGTCGTAAGGGGGGGTGGTTATCTCTTTTGTCAAAAATTGGGCATTTTTGATTGAACAATAAAGGCCTAAAAATGTAATTTAATTCACTTCCTGTGGTGGAGAAACACTTTTTAAGGCCTCAGAGTGAGTAAATTGGCCATTTTCATTCACGTTTACCCATTCCACAAATTTTGCGTTCATATCCCCTGGAAGCATGAAAATCACTTTAAACATCTCATTTTATCTCTAAAAGTGATTATCCACGTACAAATGTGAATTTTAGTTCAAAGACGCAACATTTGAAAACGGACCATTTTTTTAGTTTCTGAAGCATGTCGTAAGGGGGGGTGGTTATCTCTTTTGTCAAAAATTGGGCATTTTTGATTGAACAATAAAGGCCTAAAAATGTAATTTAATTCACTTCCTGTGGTGGAGATACACTTTTTAAGGCCTCAGAGTGAGTAAATTGGCCATTTTCATTCACGTTTACCCATTCCAGAAATCTTGCGTTCAGGGCCCCTGGAAGCATGCAAATCACTTTAAACATCTCATTTTATCTCTAAAAGTGATTATCCACGTACAAATGTGAATTTTAGTTCAAAGACGCAACATTTGAAAACGGACCATTTTTTTAGTTTCTGAAGCATGTCGTAAGGGGGGGTGGTTATCTCTTTCGTCAAAAATTGGGCATTTTTGATTGAACAATAAAGGCCTCCAAATGTTATTTATTTCACTTCCCGTGGTGGAGAAACACTTTTTAAGGCCTCAGAGTGAGTAAATTGGCCATTTTCATTCACGTTTACCCATTCCACAAATTTTGCATTCAGGGCCCCTGGAAGCATGAAAATCACTTTAAACATCTCATTTTATCTCTAAAAGTGATTATCCACGAACAAATGTGAATTTTAGTTCAAAGACGCAACATTTGAAAACGGACCATTTTTTTAGTTTCTGAAGCATGGCGTAAGGGGGGGTGGTTATCTCTTTTGTCAAAAATTGGGCATTTTTGATTGAACAATAAAGGCCTAAAAATGTTATTTAATTCACTTCCAGTGGTGGAGAAACACTTTTTAAGGCCTCAGAGTGAGTTGAGTAAATTGGCCATTTTCATTCACGTTTACCCATTCCACAAATCTTGCGTTCAGGGCTCCCTGGAAGCAAGAAAATCACTTTAAACATCTCATTTTATCTCTAAAAGTGATTATCCACGTACAAATGTGAATTTTAGTTCAAAGACGCAACATTTGAAAACGGACCATTTTTTTAGTTTCTGAAGCATGTCGTAAGGGGGGGTGGTTTCTCTTTTGTCAAAAATTGGGCATTTTTGATTGAACAATAAAGGCCTAAAAATGTAATTTAATTCACTTCCTGTGGTGGAGAAACACTTTTTAAGGCCTCAGAGTGAGTAAATTGGCCATTTTCATTCACGTTTACCCATTCCACAAAACTTGCGTTCAGGGCCCCTGGAAGCATGCAAATCACTTTAAACATCTCATTTATCTCTAAAAGTGATTATCTACGTACAAATGTGAATTTTAGTTCAAAGACGCAACATTTGAAAACGGACCATTTTTTACTTTCTGAAGCATGTCGTAAGGGGGGGTGGTTATCCTCTTTCGTCAAAAATTGGGCATTTTTGATTGAACAATAAAGGCCTCCCAAATGTTATTTATTTCACTTTCCCGTGGTGGAGAAACACTTTTTAAGGCCTCAGAGTGAGTAAATTGGCCATTTTCATTCACGTTTACCCATTCCACAAATTTGCGTTCACGGCCTCTGGGAAGCATGAAAATCACTTTAAACATCTCATTTTATCTCTAAAAGTGATTATCCACGAACAAATGTGAATTTTAGTTCAAAGACGCAACATTTGAAAACGGACCATTTTTTTAGTTTCTGAAGCATGGCGTAAGGGGGGGTGGTTATCTCTTTTGTCAAAATTGGGCATTTTTGATTGAACAATAAAGGCCTAAAAATGTTATTTAATTCACTTCCAGTGGTGGAGAAACACTTTTTAAGGCCTCAGAGTGAGTAAATTGGCCATTTTCATTCACGTTTACCCATTCCACAAAGCTTGCGTTCAGGGCCCCTGGAAGCATGAAAATCACTTTAAACATCTCATTGATCTCTTAAAGTGATTATCCACGTACAAGATGTGAATTTTAGTTCAAAGACGCAACATTTGAAAACGGGCACATTTTTTTAGTTTCTGGAGCATGTCGTAAGGGGGGTGGTTATCTCTTTTGTCAAAAAATCAGGCATTTTTGATTGAACAATAAAGGCCTCCAAATGGTATTTATTTCACTTCCCGTGATGGAGAAACACTTTTTAAGGCCTCAGAGTGAGTAAATTGGCCCTTTTCATTCACGTTTACCCATTCCACAAATTTTTGCGTTCATATCCCCTGGAAGCATGAAAATCACTTTAACATCTCATTTTACTCTAAAAGTGATTATCCACGTACAAATGTGAATTTTAGTTCAAAGACGCAACATTTGAAACGGACCATTTTTTTAGTTTCTGAGCATGTCGTAAGGGGGGGGTGGTTATCTCTTTTGTCAAAAATTGGGCATTTTTTGATTGAACAAAAAGGCCTAAAAATGTAATTTAATTCACTTCCTGTGGTGGAGAAACACTTTTTAAGGCCTCAGAGTGAGTAAATTGGCCTTTTTCATTCACGTTTACCCATTCCAGAAATCTTGCGTTCAGGGCCCCTGGAAGCATGCAAATCACTTTAAACATCTCATTTATCTCTAAAGTGATTATCCACGTACAAATGTGAATTTTAGTTCAAAGACGCAACATTTGAAAACGGACCATTTTTTTACTTTCTGAAGCATGTCGTAAGGGGGGGTGGTTATCTCTTTCGTCAAAAATTGGGCATTTTTTATTGAACAGTTAAGGCCTCCAAAGGTTATTTATTTCACTTCCCGTGGTGGAGAAACACTTTTTTAGGCCTCAGAGTGAGTAAATTGGCCATTTTCATCACGTTTACCCATTCCACAAATTTTGCGTTCACGGCATCTGGAAGCATGAAAATCACTTTAAACGTCTCATTTTATCTCTAAAAGTGATTATCCACGAACAAATGTGAATTTTAGTTCAAAGACGCAACATTTGAAAACGGACCATTTTTTTAGTTTCTGAAGCATGGCGTAAGGGGGGGTGGTTATCTCTTTTGTCAAAAATTGGGCATTTTTGATTGAACAATAAAGGCCTAAAAATGTTATTTAGTTCACTTCCAGTGGTGGAGAAACACTTTTTAAGGCCTCAGAGTGAGTAAATTGGCCATTTTCATTCACGTTTACCCATTCCACAAAGCTTGCGTTCAGGGCCCCTGGAAGCATGAAAATCACTTTAAACATCTCATTTTATCTTTAAAAGTGATTATCCACGTACAAATGTGAATTTTAGTTCAAAGACGCAACATTTGAAAACTGACCATTTTTTTAGTTTCTGAAGCATGTTGTAAGGGGGGGTGGTTATCTCTTTCGTCAAAAATTGGGCATTTTTGATTGAACAATAAAGGCCTCCAAATGTTATTTATTTCACTTCCCAAGGTGGATAAACACTTTTTAAGGCCTCAGAGTGAGTAAATTGGCCATTTTCATTCACGTTTACCCATTCCACAAATCTTGCGTTCAGGGCCCCTGGAAGCATGAAAATCACTTTAAACATCTCATTTTATCTCTAAAAGTGATTATCCACGAACAAATGTGAATGTTAGTTCAAAGACGCAACATTTGAAAACGGACCATTTTTTTTGTTTCTGAAGCATGGCGTAAGGGGGGGTGGTTATCTCTTTTGTCAAAAATTGGGCATTTTTGATTGAACAATAAAGGCCTAAAAATGTTATTTAATTCACTTCCAGTGGTGGAGAAACACTTTTTAAGGCCTCAGAGTGAGTAAATTGGCCATTTTCATTCACGTTTACCCATTCCACAAAGCTTGCGTTCAGGGCCCCTGGAAGCATGAAAATCACTTTAAACATCTCATTTGATCTCTTAAAGTGATTATCCACGTACAAATGTGAATTTTAGTTCAAAGACGCAACATTTGAAAACGGCACATTTTTTTTGTTTCTGGAGCATGTCGTAAGGGGGGGGTGGTTATCTCTTTTGTCAAAAATCAGGCATTTTTGATTGAACAATAAAGGCCTCCAAATGGTATTTATTTCACTTCCCGTGGTGGAGAAACACTTTTTAAGGCCTCAGAGTGAGTAAATTGGCCCTTTTCATTCACGTTTACCAATTCCACAAATTTTGCGTTCATATCCCCTGGAAGCATGAAAATCACTTTAAACATCTCATTTTATCTCTAAAAGTGATTATCCACGTACAAATGTGAATTTTAGTTCAAAGACGCAACATTTGAAAACGGACCATTTTTTTAGTTTCTGAAGCATGTCGTAAGGGGAGGGGGGTTATCTCTTTTGTCAAAAATTGGGCATTTTTGATTGAACAATAAAGGCCTAAAAATGTAATTTAATTCACTTCCTGTGGTGGAGAAACACTTTTTAAGGCCTCAGAGTGAGTAAATTGGCCATTTTTATTCACGTTTACCCATTCCAGAAATCTTGCGTTCAGGGCCCCTGGAAGCATGCAAATCACTTTAAACATCTCATTTTATCTCTAAAAGTGATTATCCACGTACAAATGTGAATTTTAGTTCAAAGACGCAACATTTGAAAACGGACCATTTTTTTACTTTCTGAAGCATGTCGTAAGGGGGGGTGGTTATCTCTTTCGTCAAAAATTGGGCATTTTTGATTGAACAATAAAGGCCCCCAAATGTTATTTATTTCACTTCCCGTGGTGGAGAAACACTTTTTAAGGCCTCAGAGTGAGTAAATTGGCCATTTTCATTCACGTTTACCCATTCCACAAATTTTGCGTTCACGGCCTCTGGAAGCATGAAAATCACTTTAAACATCTCATTTTATCTCTAAAAGTGATTATCCACGAACAAATGTGAATTTTAGTTCAAAGACGCAACATTTGAAAACTGACCATTTTTTTAGTTTCTGAAGCATGTCGTAAGGGGGGGTGGTTATCTCTTTCGTCAAAAATTGGGCATTTTTGATTGAACAATAAAGGCCTCCAAATGTTATTTATTTCACTTCCCGAGGTGGATAAACACTTTTTAAGGCCTCAGAGTGAGTAAATTGGCCATTTTCATTCACGTTTACCCATTCCACAAATCTTGCGTTCAGGGCCCCTGGAAGCATGAAAATCACTTTAAACATCTCATTTTATCTCTAAAAGTGATTATCCACGAACAAATGTGAATGTGAGTTCAAAGACGCAACATTTGAAAACGGACCATTTTTTTAGTTTCTGAAGCATGTCGTAAGGGGTGGTGGTTATCTCTTTTGTCAAAAATTGGGCATTTTTGATTGAACAATAAAGGCCTAAAAATGTTATTTAATTTACTTCCCGTGGTGGAGAAACACTTTTTAAGGCCTCAGAGTGAGTAAATTGGCCATTTTGATTCACGTTTACCCATTCCACAAATTTTGCGTTCAGGGCCCCTGGAAGCATGAAAATCACTTTAAACATCTCATTTTATCTCTAAAAGTGATTATCCACGTATAAATGTGAATTTTAGTTCAAAGACGCAACATTTGAAAACGGACCAATTTTTTAGTTTCTGAAGCATGTCGTAAGGGGGGGTGGTTATCTCGTTTGTCAAAAATTGGGCATTTTTGATTGAACAATCAAGGCCTCCAAATGTTATTTATTTCACTTCCCGAGGTGGATAAACACTTTTTAAGGCCTCAGAGTGAGTAAATTGGCCATTTTCATTCACGTTTACCCATTCCACAAATTTTGCGTTCAGGGCCCCTGGAAGCATGAAAATCACTTTAAACATCTCATTTGATCTCTAAAAGTGATTATCCACGTACAAATGTGAATTTTAGTTCAAAGACGCAACATTTGAAAACGGACCATTTTTTTAGTTTCTGAAGCATGTCGTAAGGGGGGGTGGTTTTCTCTTTTGTCAAAAATTGGGCATTTTTGATTGAACAATAAAGGCCTAAAAATGTAATTTAATTCACTTCCTGTGGTGGAGAAACACTTTTTAAGGCCTCAGAGTGAGTAAATTGGCCATTTTCATTCACGTTTACCCATTCCACAAAACTTGCGTTCAGGGCCCCTGGAAGCATGCAAATCACTTTAAACATCTCATTTTATCTCTAAAAGTGATTATCTACGTACAAATGTGAATTTTAGTTCAAAGACGCAACATTTGAAAACGGACCATTTTTTTACTTTCTGAAGCATGTCGTAAGGGGGGGTGGTTATCTCTTTCGTCAAAAATTGGGCATTTTTGATTGAACAATAAAGGCCTCCAAATGTTATTTATTTCACTTCCCGTGGTGGAGAAACACTTTTTAAGGCCTCAGAGTGAGTAAATTGGCCATTTTCATTCACGTTTACCCATTCCACAAATTTTGCGTTCACGGCCTCTGGAAGCATGAAAATCACTTTAAACATCTCATTTTATCTCTAAAAGTGATTATCCACGAACAAATGTGAATTTTAGTTCAAAGACGCAACATTTGAAAACGGACCATTTTTTTAGTTTCTGAAGCATGGCGTAAGGGGGGGTGGTTATCTCTTTTGTCAAAAATTGGGCATTTTTGATTGAACAATAAAGGCCTAAAAATGTTATTTAATTCACTTCCAGTGGTGGAGAAACACTTTTTAAGGCCTCAGAGTGAGTAAATTGGCCATTTTCATTCACGTTTACCCATTCCACAAAGCTTGCGTTCAGGGCCCCTGGAAGCATGAAAATCACTTTAAACATCTCATTTGATCTCTTAAAGTGATTATCCACGTACAAATGTGAATTTTAGTTCAAAGACGCAACATTTGAAAACGGCACATTTTTTTAGTTTCTGGAGCATGTCGTAAGGGGGGGTGGTTATCTCTTTTGTCAAAAATCAGGCATTTTTGATTGAACAATAAAGGCCTCCAAATGGTATTTATTTCACTTCCCGTGATGGAGAAACACTTTTTAAGGCCTCAGAGTGAGTAAATTGGCCCTTTTCATTCACGTTTACCCATTCCACAAATTTTGCGTTCATATCCCCTGGAAGCATGAAAATCACTTTAAACATCTCATTTTATCTCTAAAAGTGATTATCCACGTACAAATGTGAATTTTAGTTCAAAGACGCAACATTTGAAAACGGACCATTTTTTTAGTTTCTGAAGCATGTCGTAAGGGGGGGGTGGTTATCTCTTTTGTCAAAAATTGGGCATTTTTGATTGAACAAAAAAGGCCTAAAAATGTAATTTAATTCACTTCCTGTGGTGGAGAAACACTTTTTAAGGCCTCAGAGTGAGTAAATTGGCCATTTTCATTCACGTTTACCCATTCCAGAAATCTTGCGTTCAGGGCCCCTGGAAGCATGCAAATCACTTTAAACATCTCATTTTATCTCTAAAAGTGATTATCCACGTACAAATGTGAATTTTAGTTCAAAGACGCAACATTTGAAAACGGACCATTTTTTTACTTTCTGAAGCATGTCGTAAGGGGGGGTGGTTATCTCTTTCGTCAAAAATTGGGCATTTTTTATTGAACAGTTAAGGCCTCCAAAGGTTATTTATTTCACTTCCCGTGGTGGAGAAACACTTTTTAGGGCCTCAGAGTGAGTAAATTGGCCATTTTCATTCACGTTTACCCATTCCACAAATTTTGCGTTCACGGCATCTGGAAGCATGAAAATCACTTTAAACGTCTCATTTTATCTCTAAAAGTGATTATCCACGAACAAATGTGAATTTTAGTTCAAAGACGCAACATTTGAAAACGGACCATTTTTTTAGTTTCTGAAGCATGGCGTAAGGGGGGGTGGTTATCTCTTTTGTCAAAAATTGGGCATTTTTGATTGAACAATAAAGGCCTAAAAATGTTATTTAGTTCACTTCCAGTGGTGGAGAAACACTTTTTAAGGCCTCAGAGTGAGTAAATTGGCCATTTTCATTCACGTTTACCCATTCCACAAAGCTTGCGTTCAGGGCCCCTGGAAGCATGAAAATCACTTTAAACATCTCATTTTATCTTTAAAAGTGATTATCCACGTACAAATGTGAATTTTAGTTCAAAGACGCAACATTTGAAAACTGACCATTTTTTTAGTTTCTGAAGCATGTTGTAAGGGGGGGTGGTTATCTCTTTCGTCAAAAATTGGGCATTTTTGATTGAACAATAAAGGCCTCCAAATGTTATTTATTTCACTTCCCAAGGTGGATAAACACTTTTTAAGGCCTCAGAGTGAGTAAATTGGCCATTTTCATTCACGTTTACCCATTCCACAAATCTTGCGTTCAGGGCCCCTGGAAGCATGAAAATCACTTTAAACATCTCATTTTATCTCTAAAAGTGATTATCCACGAACAAATGTGAATGTTAGTTCAAAGACGCAACATTTGAAAACGGACCATTTTTTTTGTTTCTGAAGCATGGCGTAAGGGGGGGTGGTTATCTCTTTTGTCAAAAATTGGGCATTTTTGATTGAACAATAAAGGCCTAAAAATGTTATTTAATTCACTTCCAGTGGTGGAGAAACACTTTTTAAGGCCTCAGAGTGAGTAAATTGGCCATTTTCATTCACGTTTACCCATTCCACAAAGCTTGCGTTCAGGGCCCCTGGAAGCATGAAAATCACTTTAAACATCTCATTTGATCTCTTAAAGTGATTATCCACGTACAAATGTGAATTTTAGTTCAAAGACGCAACATTTGAAAACGGCACATTTTTTTTGTTTCTGGAGCATGTCGTAAGGGGGGGGTGGTTATCTCTTTTGTCAAAAATCAGGCATTTTTGATTGAACAATAAAGGCCTCCAAATGGTATTTATTTCACTTCCCGTGGTGGAGAAACACTTTTTAAGGCCTCAGAGTGAGTAAATTGGCCCTTTTCATTCACGTTTACCAATTCCACAAATTTTGCGTTCATATCCCCTGGAAGCATGAAAATCACTTTAAACATCTCATTTTATCTCTAAAAGTGATTATCCACGTACAAATGTGAATTTTAGTTCAAAGACGCAACATTTGAAAACGGACCATTTTTTTAGTTTCTGAAGCATGTCGTAAGGGGAGGGGGGTTATCTCTTTTGTCAAAAATTGGGCATTTTTGATTGAACAATAAAGGCCTAAAAATGTAATTTAATTCACTTCCTGTGGTGGAGAAACACTTTTTAAGGCCTCAGAGTGAGTAAATTGGCCATTTTTATTCACGTTTACCCATTCCAGAAATCTTGCGTTCAGGGCCCCTGGAAGCATGCAAATCACTTTAAACATCTCATTTTATCTCTAAAAGTGATTATCCACGTACAAATGTGAATTTTAGTTCAAAGACGCAACATTTGAAAACGGACCATTTTTTTACTTTCTGAAGCATGTCGTAAGGGGGGGTGGTTATCTCTTTCGTCAAAAATTGGGCATTTTTGATTGAACAATAAAGGCCCCCAAATGTTATTTATTTCACTTCCCGTGGTGGAGAAACACTTTTTAAGGCCTCAGAGTGAGTAAATTGGCCATTTTCATTCACGTTTACCCATTCCACAAATTTTGCGTTCACGGCCTCTGGAAGCATGAAAATCACTTTAAACATCTCATTTTATCTCTAAAAGTGATTATCCACGAACAAATGTGAATTTTAGTTCAAAGACGCAACATTTGAAAACTGACCATTTTTTTAGTTTCTGAAGCATGTCGTAAGGGGGGGTGGTTATCTCTTTCGTCAAAAATTGGGCATTTTTGATTGAACAATAAAGGCCTCCAAATGTTATTTATTTCACTTCCCGAGGTGGATAAACACTTTTTAAGGCCTCAGAGTGAGTAAATTGGCCATTTTCATTCACGTTTACCCATTCCACAAATCTTGCGTTCAGGGCCCCTGGAAGCATGAAAATCACTTTAAACATCTCATTTTATCTCTAAAAGTGATTATCCACGAACAAATGTGAATGTGAGTTCAAAGACGCAACATTTGAAAACGGACCATTTTTTTAGTTTCTGAAGCATGTCGTAAGGGGTGGTGGTTATCTCTTTTGTCAAAAATTGGGCATTTTTGATTGAACAATAAAGGCCTAAAAATGTTATTTAATTTACTTCCCGTGGTGGAGAAACACTTTTTAAGGCCTCAGAGTGAGTAAATTGGCCATTTTGATTCACGTTTACCCATTCCACAAATTTTGCGTTCAGGGCCCCTGGAAGCATGAAAATCACTTTAAACATCTCATTTTATCTCTAAAAGTGATTATCCACGTATAAATGTGAATTTTAGTTCAAAGACGCAACATTTGAAAACGGACCAATTTTTTAGTTTCTGAAGCATGTCGTAAGGGGGGGTGGTTATCTCGTTTGTCAAAAATTGGGCATTTTTGATTGAACAATCAAGGCCTCCAAATGTTATTTATTTCACTTCCCGAGGTGGATAAACACTTTTTAAGGCCTCAGAGTGAGTAAATTGGCCATTTTCATTCACGTTTACCCATTCCACAAATTTTGCGTTCAGGGCCCCTGGAAGCATGAAAATCACTTTAAACATCTCATTTGATCTCTAAAAGTGATTATCCACGTACAAATGTGAATTTTAGTTCAAAGACGCAACATTTGAAAACGGACCATTTTTTTAGTTTCTGAAGCATGTCGTAAGGGGGGGTGGTTTTCTCTTTTGTCAAAAATTGGGCATTTTTGATTGAACAATAAAGGCCTAAAAATGTAATTTAATTCACTTCCTGTGGTGGAGAAACACTTTTTAAGGCCTCAGAGTGAGTAAATTGGCCATTTTCATTCACGTTTACCCATTCCACAAAACTTGCGTTCAGGGCCCCTGGAAGCATGCAAATCACTTTAAACATCTCATTTTATCTCTAAAAGTGATTATCTACGTACAAATGTGAATTTTAGTTCAAAGACGCAACATTTGAAAACGGACCATTTTTTTACTTTCTGAAGCATGTCGTAAGGGGGGGTGGTTATCTCTTTCGTCAAAAATTGGGCATTTTTGATTGAACAATAAAGGCCTCCAAATGTTATTTATTTCACTTCCCGTGGTGGAGAAACACTTTTTAAGGCCTCAGAGTGAGTAAATTGGCCATTTTCATTCACGTTTACCCATTCCACAAATTTTGCGTTCACGGCCTCTGGAAGCATGAAAATCACTTTAAACATCTCATTTTATCTCTAAAAGTGATTATCCACGAACAAATGTGAATTTTAGTTCAAAGACGCAACATTTGAAAACGGACCATTTTTTTAGTTTCTGAAGCATGGCGTAAGGGGGGGTGGTTATCTCTTTTGTCAAAAATTGGGCATTTTTGATTGAACAATAAAGGCCTAAAAATGTTATTTAATTCACTTCCAGTGGTGGAGAAACACTTTTTAAGGCCTCAGAGTGAGTAAATTGGCCATTTTCATTCACGTTTACCCATTCCACAAAGCTTGCGTTCAGGGCCCCTGGAAGCATGAAAATCACTTTAAACATCTCATTTGATCTCTTAAAGTGATTATCCACGTACAAATGTGAATTTTAGTTCAAAGACGCAACATTTGAAAACGGCACATTTTTTTAGTTTCTGGAGCATGTCGTAAGGGGGGGTGGTTATCTCTTTTGTCAAAAATCAGGCATTTTTGATTGAACAATAAAGGCCTCCAAATGGTATTTATTTCACTTCCCGTGATGGAGAAACACTTTTTAAGGCCTCAGAGTGAGTAAATTGGCCCTTTTCATTCACGTTTACCCATTCCACAAATTTTGCGTTCATATCCCCTGGAAGCATGAAAATCACTTTAAACATCTCATTTTATCTCTAAAAGTGATTATCCACGTACAAATGTGAATTTTAGTTCAAAGACGCAACATTTGAAAACGGACCATTTTTTTAGTTTCTGAAGCATGTCGTAAGGGGGGGGTGGTTATCTCTTTTGTCAAAAATTGGGCATTTTTGATTGAACAAAAAAGGCCTAAAAATGTAATTTAATTCACTTCCTGTGGTGGAGAAACACTTTTTAAGGCCTCAGAGTGAGTAAATTGGCCATTTTCATTCACGTTTACCCATTCCAGAAATCTTGCGTTCAGGGCCCCTGGAAGCATGCAAATCACTTTAAACATCTCATTTTATCTCTAAAAGTGATTATCCACGTACAAATGTGAATTTTAGTTCAAAGACGCAACATTTGAAAACGGACCATTTTTTTACTTTCTGAAGCATGTCGTAAGGGGGGGTGGTTATCTCTTTCGTCAAAAATTGGGCATTTTTTATTGAACAGTTAAGGCCTCCAAAGGTTATTTATTTCACTTCCCGTGGTGGAGAAACACTTTTTAGGGCCTCAGAGTGAGTAAATTGGCCATTTTCATTCACGTTTACCCATTCCACAAATTTTGCGTTCACGGCATCTGGAAGCATGAAAATCACTTTAAACGTCTCATTTTATCTCTAAAAGTGATTATCCACGAACAAATGTGAATTTTAGTTCAAAGACGCAACATTTGAAAACGGACCATTTTTTTAGTTTCTGAAGCATGGCGTAAGGGGGGGTGGTTATCTCTTTTGTCAAAAATTGGGCATTTTTGATTGAACAATAAAGGCCTAAAAATGTTATTTAGTTCACTTCCAGTGGTGGAGAAACACTTTTTAAGGCCTCAGAGTGAGTAAATTGGCCATTTTCATTCACGTTTACCCATTCCACAAAGCTTGCGTTCAGGGCCCCTGGAAGCATGAAAATCACTTTAAACATCTCATTTTATCTTTAAAAGTGATTATCCACGTACAAATGTGAATTTTAGTTCAAAGACGCAACATTTGAAAACTGACCATTTTTTTAGTTTCTGAAGCATGTTGTAAGGGGGGGTGGTTATCTCTTTCGTCAAAAATTGGGCATTTTTGATTGAACAATAAAGGCCTCCAAATGTTATTTATTTCACTTCCCAAGGTGGATAAACACTTTTTAAGGCCTCAGAGTGAGTAAATTGGCCATTTTCATTCACGTTTACCCATTCCACAAATCTTGCGTTCAGGGCCCCTGGAAGCATGAAAATCACTTTAAACATCTCATTTTATCTCTAAAAGTGATTATCCACGAACAAATGTGAATGTTAGTTCAAAGACGCAACATTTGAAAACGGACCATTTTTTTTGTTTCTGAAGCATGGCGTAAGGGGGGGTGGTTATCTCTTTTGTCAAAAATTGGGCATTTTTGATTGAACAATAAAGGCCTAAAAATGTTATTTAATTCACTTCCAGTGGTGGAGAAACACTTTTTAAGGCCTCAGAGTGAGTAAATTGGCCATTTTCATTCACGTTTACCCATTCCACAAAGCTTGCGTTCAGGGCCCCTGGAAGCATGAAAATCACTTTAAACATCTCATTTGATCTCTTAAAGTGATTATCCACGTACAAATGTGAATTTTAGTTCAAAGACGCAACATTTGAAAACGGCACATTTTTTTTGTTTCTGGAGCATGTCGTAAGGGGGGGGTGGTTATCTCTTTTGTCAAAAATCAGGCATTTTTGATTGAACAATAAAGGCCTCCAAATGGTATTTATTTCACTTCCCGTGGTGGAGAAACACTTTTTAAGGCCTCAGAGTGAGTAAATTGGCCCTTTTCATTCACGTTTACCAATTCCACAAATTTTGCGTTCATATCCCCTGGAAGCATGAAAATCACTTTAAACATCTCATTTTATCTCTAAAAGTGATTATCCACGTACAAATGTGAATTTTAGTTCAAAGACGCAACATTTGAAAACGGACCATTTTTTTAGTTTCTGAAGCATGTCGTAAGGGGAGGGGGGTTATCTCTTTTGTCAAAAATTGGGCATTTTTGATTGAACAATAAAGGCCTAAAAATGTAATTTAATTCACTTCCTGTGGTGGAGAAACACTTTTTAAGGCCTCAGAGTGAGTAAATTGGCCATTTTTATTCACGTTTACCCATTCCAGAAATCTTGCGTTCAGGGCCCCTGGAAGCATGCAAATCACTTTAAACATCTCATTTTATCTCTAAAAGTGATTATCCACGTACAAATGTGAATTTTAGTTCAAAGACGCAACATTTGAAAACGGACCATTTTTTTACTTTCTGAAGCATGTCGTAAGGGGGGGTGGTTATCTCTTTCGTCAAAAATTGGGCATTTTTGATTGAACAATAAAGGCCCCCAAATGTTATTTATTTCACTTCCCGTGGTGGAGAAACACTTTTTAAGGCCTCAGAGTGAGTAAATTGGCCATTTTCATTCACGTTTACCCATTCCACAAATTTTGCGTTCACGGCCTCTGGAAGCATGAAAATCACTTTAAACATCTCATTTTATCTCTAAAAGTGATTATCCACGAACAAATGTGAATTTTAGTTCAAAGACGCAACATTTGAAAACTGACCATTTTTTTAGTTTCTGAAGCATGTCGTAAGGGGGGGTGGTTATCTCTTTCGTCAAAAATTGGGCATTTTTGATTGAACAATAAAGGCCTCCAAATGTTATTTATTTCACTTCCCGAGGTGGATAAACACTTTTTAAGGCCTCAGAGTGAGTAAATTGGCCATTTTCATTCACGTTTACCCATTCCACAAATCTTGCGTTCAGGGCCCCTGGAAGCATGAAAATCACTTTAAACATCTCATTTTATCTCTAAAAGTGATTATCCACGAACAAATGTGAATGTGAGTTCAAAGACGCAACATTTGAAAACGGACCATTTTTTTAGTTTCTGAAGCATGTCGTAAGGGGTGGTGGTTATCTCTTTTGTCAAAAATTGGGCATTTTTGATTGAACAATAAAGGCCTAAAAATGTTATTTAATTTACTTCCCGTGGTGGAGAAACACTTTTTAAGGCCTCAGAGTGAGTAAATTGGCCATTTTGATTCACGTTTACCCATTCCACAAATTTTGCGTTCAGGGCCCCTGGAAGCATGAAAATCACTTTAAACATCTCATTTTATCTCTAAAAGTGATTATCCACGTATAAATGTGAATTTTAGTTCAAAGATGCAACATTTGAAAACGGACCAATTTTTTAGTTTCTGAAGCATGTCGTAAGGGGGGGTGGTTATCTCGTTTGTCAAAAATTGGGCATTTTTGATTGAACAATCAAGGCCTCCAAATGTTATTTATTTCACTTCCCGAGGTGGATAAACACTTTTTAAGGCCTCAGAGTGAGTAAATTGGCCATTTTCATTCACGTTTACCCATTCCACAAATTTTGCGTTCAGGGCCCCTGGAAGCATGAAAATCACTTTAAACATCTCATTTGATCTCTAAAAGTGATTATCCACGTACAAATGTGAATTTTAGTTCAAAGACGCAACATTTGAAAACGGCACATTTTTTTTGTTTCTGGAGCATGTCGTAAGGGGGGGTGGTTATCTCTTTTGTCAAAAATCAGGCATTTTTGATTGAACAATAAAGGCCTCCAAATGTTATTTATTTCACTTCCCGTGGTGGAGAAACAATTTTTAAGGCCTCAGAGTGAGTAAATTGGCCCTTTTCATTCACGTTTACCCATTCCACAAATTTTGCGTTCATATCCCCTGGAAGCATGAAAATCACTTTAAACATCTCATTTTATCTCTAAAAGTGATTATCCACATACAAATGTGAATTTTAGTTCAAAGACGCAACATTTGAAAACGGACCATTTTTTTAGTTTCTGAAGCATGGCGTAAGGGGGTGGTTATCTCTTTTGTCAAAAATTGGGCATTTTTGATTGAACAATAAAGGCCTAAAAATGTTATTTAATTCACTTCCAGTGGTGGAGAAACACTTTTTAAGGCCTCAGAGTGAGTAAATTGGCCATTTTCATTCACGTTTACCCATTCCACAAAGCTTGCGTTCAGGGCCCCTGGAAGCATGAAAATCACTTTAAACATCTCATTTTATCTCTAAAAGTGATTATCCACGTACAAATGTGAATTTTAGTTCAAAGACGCAACATTTGAAAACTGACCATTTTTTTAGTTTCTGAAGCATGTTGTAAGGGGGGGTGGTTATCACTTTCGTCAAAAATTGGGCATTTTTGATTGAACAATAAAGGCCTCCAAATGTTATTTATTTCACTTCCCAAGGTGGATAAACACTTTTTAAGGCCTCAGAGTGAGTAAATTGGCCATTTTCATTCACGTTTACCCATTCCACAAATCTTGCGTTCAGGGCCCCTGGAAGCATGAAAATCACTTTAAACATCTCATTTTATCTCTAAAAGTGATTATCCACGAACAAATGTGAATGTTAGTTCAAAGACGCAACATTTGAAAACGGACCATTTTTTTGGTTTCTGAAGCATGGCGTAAGGGGGGGTGGTTATCTCTTTTGTCAAAAATTGGGCATTTTTGATTGAACAATAAAGGCCTAAAAATGTTATTTAATTCACTTCCAGTGGTGGAGAAACACTTTTTAAGGCCTCAGAGTGAGTAAATTGGCCATTTTCATTCACGTTTACCCATTCCACAAAGCTTGCGTTCAGGGCCCCTGGAAGCATGAAAATCACTTTAAACATCTCATTTGATCTCTTAAAGTGATTATCCACGTACAAATGTGAATTTTAGTTCAAAGACGCAACATTTGAAAACGGCACATTTTTTTTGTTTCTGGAGCATGTCGTAAGGGGGGGTGGTTATCTCTTTTGTCAAAAATCAGGCATTTTTGATTGAACAATAAAGGCCTCCAAATGGTATTTATTTCACTTCCCGTGGTGGAGAAACACTTTTTAAGGCCTCAGAGTGAGTAAATTGGCCCTTTTCATTCACGTTTACCAATTCCACAAATTTTGCGTTCATATCCCCTGGAAGCATGAAAATCACTTTAAACATCTCATTTTATCTCTAAAAGTGATTATCCACGTACAAATGTGAATTTTAGTTCAAAGACGCAACATTTGAAAACGGACCATTTTTTTAGTTTCTGAAGCATGTCGTAAGGGGGGGTGGTTATCTCTTTTGTCAAAAATTGGGCATTTTTGATTGAACAATAAAGGCCTAAAAATGTAATTTAATTCACTTCCTGTGGTGGAGAAACACTTTTTAAGGCCTCAGAGTGAGTAAATTGGCCATTTTTATTCACGTTTACCCATTCCAGAAATCTTGCGTTCAGGGCCCCTGGAAGCATGCAAATCACTTTAAACATCTCATTTTATCTCTAAAAGTGATTATCCACGTACAAATGTGAATTTTAGTTCAAAGACGCAACATTTGAAAACGGACCATTTTTTTACTTTCTGAAGCATGTCGTAAGGGGGGGTGGTTATCTCTTTCGTCAAAAATTGGGCATTTTTGATTGAACAATAAAGGCCTCCAAATGTTATTTATTTCACTTCCCGTGGTGGAGAAACACTTTTTAAGGCCTCAGAGTGAGTAAATTGGCCATTTTCATTCACGTTTACCCATTCCACAAATTTTGCGTTCACGGCCTCTGGAAGCATGAAAATCACTTTAAACATCTCATTTTATCTCTAAAAGTGATTATCCACGAACAAATGTGAATTTTAGTTCAAAGACGCAACATTTGAAAACTGACCATTTTTTTAGTTTCTGAAGCATGTCGTAAGGGGGGGTGGTTCTCTCTTTCGTCAAAAATTGGGCATTTTTGATTGAACAATAAAGGCCTCCAAATGTTATTTATTTCACTTCCCGAGGTGGATAAACACTTTTTAAGGCCTCAGAGTGAGTAAATTGGCCATTTTCATTCACGTTTACCCATTCCACAAATCTTGCGTTCAGGGCCCCTGGAAGCATGAAAATCACTTTAAACATCTCATTTTATCTCTAAAAGTGATTATCCACGAACAAATGTGAATGTGAGTTCAAAGACGCAACATTTGAAAACGGACCATTTTTTTAGTTTCTGAAGCATGTCGTAAGGGGTGGTGGTTATCTCTTTTGTCAAAAATTGGGCATTTTTGATTGAACAATAAAGGCCTAAAAATGTTATTTAATTTACTTCCCGTGGTGGAGAAACACTTTTTAAGGCCTCAGAGTGAGTAAATTGGCCATTTTGATTCACGTTTACCCATTCCACAAATTTTGCGTTCAGGGCCCCTGGAAGCATGAAAATCACTTTAAACATCTCATTTTATCTCTAAAAGTGATTATCCACGTATAAATGTGAATTTTAGTTCAAAGACGCAACATTTGAAAACGGACCAATTTTTTAGTTTCTGAAGCATGTCGTAAGGGGGGGTGGTTATCTCTTTTGTCAAAAATTGGGCATTTTTGATTGAACAATAAAGGCCTCCAAATGTTATTTATTTCACTTCCCGAGGTGGATAAACACTTTTTAAGGCCTCAGAGTGAGTAAATTGGCCATTTTCATTCACGTTTACCTACTCCAGAAATCTTGCGTTCAGGGCCCCTGGAAGCATGCAAATCACTTTAAACATCTCATTTTATCTCTAAAAGTGATTATCCACATACAAATGTGAATTTTAGTTCAAAGACGCAACATTTGAAAACGGACCATTTTTTTAGTTTCTGAAGCATGGCGTAAGGGGGTGGTTATCTCTTTTGTCAAAAATTGGGCATTTTTGATTGAACAATAAAGGCCTAAAAATGTTATTTAATTCACTTCCAGTGGTGGAGAAACACTTTTTAAGGCCTCAGAGTGAGTAAATTGGCCATTTTCATTCACGTTTACCCATTCCACAAAGCTTGCGTTCAGGGCCCCTGAAAGCATGAAAATCACTTTAAACATCTCATTTTATCTCTAAAAGTGATTATCCACGTACAAATGTGAATTTTAGTTCAAAGACGCAACATTTGAAAACGGCACATTTTTTTAGTTTCTGGAGCATGTCGTAAGGGGGGGTGGTTATCTCTTTTGTCAAAAATCAGGCATTTTTGATTGAACAATAAAGGCCTCCAAATGTTATTTATTTCACTTCCTGTGGTGGAGAAACACTTTTTAAGGCCTCAGAGTGAGTAAATTGGCCCTTTTCATTCACGTTTACCCATTCCACAAGCTTTGCGTTCATATCCCCTGGAAGCATGAAAATCACTTTAAACATCTCATTTTATCTCTAAAAGTGATTATCCACGTACAAATGAGAATTTTAGTTCAAAGACGCAACATTTGAAAACGGACCATTTTTTTAGTTTCTGAAGCATGTCGTAAGGGGGGGTGGTTATCTCTTTTGTCAAAAATTGGGCATTTTTGATTGAACAATAAAGGCCTAAAAATGTAATTTAATTCACTTCCTGTGGTGGAGATACACTTTTTAAGGCCTCAGAGTGAGTAAATTGGCCATTTTCATTCACGTTTACCCATTCCAGAAATCTTGCGTTCAGGGCCCCTGGAAGCATGCAAATCACTTTAAACATCTCATTTTATCTCTAAAAGTGATTATCCACGTACAAATGTGAATTTTAGTTCAAAGACGCAACATTAGAAAACGGACCATTTTTTTAGTTTCTGAAGCATGTCGTAAGGGGGGGTGGTTATCTCTTTCGTCAAAAATTGGGCATTTTTGATTGAACAATAAAGGCCTCCAAATGTTATTTAATTCACTTCCCGTGGTGGAGAAACACTTTTTAAGGCCTCAGAGTGAGTAAATTGGCCATTTTCATTCACGTTTACCCATTCCACAAATTTTGCGTTCAGGGCCCCTGGAATCATGAAAATCACTTTAAACATCTCATTTTATCTCTAAAAGTGATTATCCACGAACAAATGTGAATTTTAGTTCAAAGACGCAACATTTGAAAACGGACCATTTTTTTAGTTTCTGAAGCATGGCGTAAGGGGGGGTGGTTATCTCTTTTGTCAAAAATTGTGCATTTTTGATTGAACAATAAAGGCCTAAAAATGTTATTTAATTCACTTCCAGTGGTGGAGAAACACTTTTTAAGGCCTCAGAGTGAGTAAATTGGCCATTTTCATTCACGTTTACCCATTCCATAAATCTTGCGTTCAGGGCCCCTGGAAGCATGAAAATCACTTTAAACATCTCATTTTATCTCTAAAAGTGATTATCCACGTACAAATGTGAATTTTAGTTCAAAGACGCAACATTTGAAAACGGACCATTTTTTTAGTTTCTGAAGCATGTCGTAAGGGGGGGTGGTTATCTCTTTTGTCAAAAATTGGGCATTTTTGATTGAACAATAAAGGCCTAAAAATGTAATTTAATTCACTTCCTGTGGTGGAGAAACACTTTTTAAGGCCTCAGAGTGAGTAAATTGGCCATTTTCATTCACGTTTACCCATTCCACAAATTTTGCGTTCATATCCCCTGGAAGCATGAAAATCACTTTAAACATCTCATTTTATCTCTAAAAGTGATTATCCACGTACAAATGTGAATTTTAGTTCAAAGACGCAACATTTGAAAACGGACCATTTTTTTAGTTTCTGAAGCATGTCGTAAGGGGGGGTGGTTATCTCTTTTGTCAAAAATTGGGCATTTTTGATTGAACAATAAAGGCCTAAAAATGTAATTTAATTCACTTCCTGTGGTGGAGATACACTTTTTAAGGCCTCAGAGTGAGTAAATTGGCCATTTTCATTCACGTTTACCCATTCCAGAAATCTTGCGTTCAGGGCCCCTGGAAGCATGCAAATCACTTTAAACATCTCATTTTATCTCTAAAAGTGATTATCCACGTACAAATGTGAATTTTAGTTCAAAGACGCAACATTTGAAAACGGACCATTTTTTTAGTTTCTGAAGCATGTCGTAAGGGGGGGTGGTTATTTCTTTCGTCAAAAATTGGGCATTTTTGATTGAACAATAAAGGCCTCCAAATGTTATTTATTTCACTTCCCGTGGTGGAGAAACACTTTTCAAGTCCTCAGAGTGAGTAAATTGGCCATTTTCATTCACGTTTACCCATTCCACAAATTTTGCGTTCAGGGCCCCTGGAAGCATGAAAATCACTTTAAACATCTCATTTTATCTCTAAAAGTGATTATCCACGAACAAATGTGAATTTTAGTTCAAAGACGCAACATTTGAAAACGGACCATTTTTTTAGTTTCTGAAGCATGGCGTAAGGGGGGTGGTTATCTCTTTTGTCAAAAATTGGGCATTTTTGATTGAACAATAAAGGCCTAAAAATGTTATTTAATTCACTTCCAGTGGTGGAGAAACACTTTTTAAGGCCTCAGAGTGAGTAAATTGGCCATTTTCATTCACGTTTACCCATTCCACAAATCTTGCGTTCAGGGCCCCTGGAAGCATGAAAATCACTTTAAACATCTCATTTTATCTCTAAAAGTGATTATCCACGTACAAATGTGAATTTTAGTTCAAAGACGCAACATTTGAAAACGGACCAGTTTTTTTAGTTTCTGAAGCATGTCGTAAGGGGGGGTGGTTATCTCTTTTGTCAAAAATTGGGCATTTTTGATTGAACAATAAAGGCCTAAAAATGTTATTTAATTTACTTCCCGTGGTGGAGAAACACTTTTTAAGGCCTCAGAGTGAGTAAATTGGCCATTTTGATTCACGTTTACCCATTCCACAAATTTTGCGTTCAGGGCCCCTGGAAGCATGAAAATCACTTTAAACATCTCATTTTATCTCTAAAAGTGATTATCCACGTATAAATGTGAATTTTAGTTCAAAGACGCAACATTTGAAAACGGACCAATTTTTTAGTTTCTGAAGCATGTCGTAAGGGGGGGTGGTTATCTCTTTTGTCAAAAATTGGGCATTTTTGATTGAACAATAAAGGCCTCCAAATGTTATTTATTTCACTTCCCGAGGTGGATAAACACTTTTTAAGGCCTCAGAGTGAGTAAATTGGCCATTTTCATTCACGTTTACCTACTCCAGAAATCTTGCGTTCAGGGCCCCTGGAAGCATGCAAATCACTTTAAACATCTCATTTTATCTCTAAAAGTGATTATCCACATACAAATGTGAATTTTAGTTCAAAGACGCAACATTTGAAAACGGACCATTTTTTTAGTTTCTGAAGCATGGCGTAAAGGGGTGGTTATCTCTTTTGTCAAAAATTGGGCATTTTTGATTGAACAATAAAGGCCTAAAAATGTTATTTAATTCACTTCCAGTGGTGGAGAAACACTTTTTAAGGCCTCAGAGTGAGTAAATTGGCCATTTTCATTCACGTTTACCCATTCCACAAAGCTTGCGTTCAGGGCCCCTGAAAGCATGAAAATCACTTTAAACATCTCATTTTATCTCTAAAAGTGATTATCCACGTACAAATGTGAATTTTAGTTCAAAGACGCAACATTTGAAAACGGCACATTTTTTTAGTTTCTGGAGCATGTCGTAAGGGGGGGTGGTTTTCTCTTTTGTCAAAAATCAGGCATTTTTGATTGAACAATAAAGGCCTCCAAATGTTATTTATTTCACTTCCTGTGGTGGAGAAACACTTTTTAAGGCCTCAGAGTGAGTAAATTGGCCCTTTTCATTCACGTTTACCCATTCCACAAGCTTTGCGTTCATATCCCCTGGAAGCATGAAAATCACTTTAAACATCTCATTTTATCTCTAAAAGTGATTATCCACGTACAAATGAGAATTTTAGTTCAAAGACGCAACATTTGAAAACGGACCATTTTTTTAGTTTCTGAAGCATGTCGTAAGGGGGGGTGGTTATCTCTTTTGTCAAAAATTGGGCATTTTTGATTGAACAATAAAGGCCTAAAAATGTAATTTAATTCACTTCCTGTGGTGGAGATACACTTTTTAAGGCCTCAGAGTGAGTAAATTGGCCATTTTCATTCACGTTTACCCATTCCAGAAATCTTGCGTTCAGGGCCCCTGGAAGCATGCAAATCACTTTAAACATCTCATTTTATCTCTAAAAGTGATTATCCACGTACAAATGTGAATTTTAGTTCAAAGACGCAACATTTGAAAACGGACCATTTTTTTAGTTTCTGAAGCATGTCGTAAGGGGGGGTGGTTATCTCTTTCGTCAAAAATTGGGCATTTTTGATTGAACAATAAAGGCCTCCAAATGTTATTTATTTCACTTCCCGTGGTGGAGAAACACTTTTTAAGGCCTCAGAGTGAGTAAATTGGCCATTTTCATTCACGTTTACCCATTCCACAAATTTTGCGTTCAGGGCCCCTGGAATCATGAAAATCACTTTAAACATCTCATTTTATCTCTAAAAGTGATTATCCACGAACAAATGTGAATTTTAGTTCAAAGACGCAACATTTGAAAACGGACCATTTTTTTAGTTTCTGAAGCATGGCGTAAGGGGGGGTGGTTATCTCTTTTGTCAAAAATTGTGCATTTTTGATTGAACAATAAAGGCCTAAAAATGTTATTTAATTCACTTCCAGTGGTGGAGAAACACTTTTTAAGGCCTCAGAGTGAGTAAATTGGCCATTTTCATTCACGTTTACCCATTCCATAAATCTTGCGTTCAGGGCCCCTGGAAGCATGAAAATCACTTTAAACATCTCATTTTATCTCTAAAAGTGATTATCCACGTACAAATGTGAATTTTAGTTCAAAGACGCAACATTTGAAAACGGACCATTTTTTTAGTTTCTGAAGCATGTCGTAAGGGGGGGTGGTTATCTCTTTTGTCAAAAATTGGGCATTTTTGATTGAACAATAAAGGCCTAAAAATGTAATTTAATTCACTTCCTGTGGTGGAGAAACACTTTTTAAGGCCTCAGAGTGAGTAAATTGGCCATTTTCATTCACGTTTACCCATTCCACAAATTTTGCGTTCATATCCCCTGGAAGCATGAAAATCACTTTAAACATCTCATTTTATCTCTAAAAGTGATTATCCACGTACAAATGTGAATTTTAGTTCAAAGACGCAACATTTGAAAACGGACCATTTTTTTAGTTTCTGAAGCATGTCGTAAGGGGGGTGGTTATCTCTTTTGTCAAAAATTGGGCATTTTTGATTGAACAATAAAGGCCTAAAAATGTAATTTAATTCACTTCCTGTGGTGGAGATACACTTTTTAAGGCCTCAGAGTGAGTAAATTGGCCATTTTCATTCACGTTTACCCATTCCAGAAATCTTGCGTTCAGGGCCCCTGGAAGCATGCAAATCACTTTAAACATCTCATTTTATCTCTAAAAGTGATTATCCACGTACAAATGTGAATTTTAGTTCAAAGACGCAACATTTGAAAAAAGGACCATTTTTTTAGTTTCTGAAGCATGTCGTAAGGGGGGGTGGTTATCTCTTTCGTCAAAAATTGGGCATTTTTGATTGAACAATAAAGGCCTCCAAATGTTATTTATTTCACTTCCCGTGGTGGAGAAACACTTTTCAAGTCCTCAGAGTGAGTAAATTGGCCATTTTCATTCACGTTTACCCATTCCACAAATTTTGCGTTCAGGGCCCCTGGAAGCATGAAAATCACTTTAAACATCTCATTTTATCTCTAAAAGTGATTATCCACGAACAAATGTGAATTTTAGTTCAAAGACGCAACATTTGAAAACGGACCATTTTTTTAGTTTCTGAAGCATGGCGTAAGGGGGGGTGGTTATCTCTTTTGTCAAAAATTGGGCATTTTTGATTGAACAATAAAGGCCTAAAAATGTTATTTAATTCACTTCCAGTGGTGGAGAAACACTTTTTAAGGCCTCAGAGTGAGTAAATTGGCCATTTTCATTCACGTTTACCCATTCCACAAATCTTGCGTTCAGGGCCCCTGGAAGCATGAAAATCACTTTAAACATCTCATTTTATCTCTAAAAGTGATTATCCACGTACAAATGTGAATTTTAGTTCAAAGACGCAACATTTGAAAACGGACCAGTTTTTTTAGTTTCTGAAGCATGTCGTAAGGGGGGGTGGTTATCTCTTTTGTCAAAAATTGGGCATTTTTGATTGAACAATAAAGGCCTAAAAATGTAATTTAATTCACTTCCTGTGGTGGAGAAACACTTTTTAAGGCCTCAGAGTGAGTAAATTGGCCATTTTCATTCACGTTTACCCATTCCACAAATCTTGCGTTCAGGGCCCGTGGAAGCATGCAAATCACTTTAAACATCTCATTTTATCTCTAAAAGTGATTATCCACGTACAAATGTGAATTTTAGTTCAAAGACGCAACATTTGAAAACGGACCATTTTTTTACTTTCTGAAGCATGTCGTAAGGGGGGGTGGTTATCTCTTTCGTCAAAAATTGGGCATTTTTGATTGAACAATAAAGGCCTCCAAATGTTATTTATTTCACTTCCCGTGGTGGAGAAACACTTTTTAAGGCCTCAGAGTGAGTAAATTGGCCATTTTCATTCACGTTTACCCATTCCACAAATTTTGCGTTCAGGGCCCCTGGAATCATGAAAATCACTTTAAACATCTCATTTTATCTCTAAAAGTGATTATCCACGAACAAATGTGAATTTTAGTTCAAAGACGCAACATTTGAAAACGGACCATTTTTTTAGTTTCTGAAGCATGGCGTAAGGGGGGGTGGTTATCTCTTTTGTCAAAAATTGTGCATTTTTGATTGAACAATAAAGGCCTAAAAATGTTATTTAATTCACTTCCAGTGGTGGAGAAACACTTTTTAAGGCCTCAGAGTGAGTAAATTGGCCATTTTCATTCACGTTTACCCATTCCATAAATCTTGCGTTCAGGGCCCCTGGAAGCATGAAAATCACTTTAAACATCTCATTTTATCTCTAAAAGTGATTATCCACGTACAAATGTGAATTTTAGTTCAAAGACGCAACATTTGAAAACGGACCATTTTTTTAGTTTCTGAAGCATGTCGTAAGGGGGGGTGGTTATCTCTTTTGTCAAAAATTGGGCATTTTTGATTGAACAATAAAGGCCTAAAAATGTAATTTAATTCACTTCCTGTGGTGGAGAAACACTTTTTAAGGCCTCAGAGTGAGTAAATTGGCCATTTTAATTCACGTTTACCCATTCCACAAATTTTGCGTTCATATCCCCTGGAAGCATGAAAATCACTTTAAACATCTCATTTTATCTCTAAAAGTGATTATCCACGTACAAATGTGAATTTTAGTTCAAAGACGCAACATTTGAAAACGGACCATTTTTTTAGTTTCTGAAGCATGTCGTAAGGGGGGGTGGTTATCTCTTTTGTCAAAAATTGTGCATTTTTGATTGAACAATAAAGGCCTAAAAATGTTATTTAATTCACTTCCAGTGGTGGAGAAACACTTTTTAAGGCCTCAGAGTGAGTAAATTGGCCATTTTCATTCACGTTTACCCATTCCATAAATCTTGCGTTCAGGGCCCCTGGAAGCATGAAACTCACTTTAAACATCTCATTTTATCTCTAAAAGTGATTATCCACGTACAAATGTGAATTTTAGTTCAAAGACGCAACATTTGAAAACGGACCATTTTTTTAGTTTCTGAAGCATGTCGTAAGGGGGGGTGGTTATCTCTTTCGTCAAAAATTGGGCATTTTTGATTGAACAATAAAGGCCTCCAAATGTTATTTATTTCACTTCCCGTGGTGGAGAAACACTTTTTAAGGCCTCAGAGTGAGTAAATTGGCCATTTTCATTCACGTTTACCCATTCCACAAATTTTGCGTTCAGGGCCCCTGGAAGCATGAAAATCACTTTAAACATCTCATTTTATCTCTAAAAGTGATTATCCACGAACAAATGTGAATTTTAGTTCAAAGACGCAACATTTGAAAACGGACCATTTTTTTAGTTTCTGAACCATGGCGTGAGGGGGGGTGGTTATCTCTTTTGTCAAAAATTGGGCATTTTTGATTGAACAATAAAGGCCTAAAAATGTTATTTAATTCACTTCCAGTGGTGGAGAAACACTTTTTAAGGCCTCAGAGTGAGTAAATTGGCCATTTTCATTCACGTTTACCCATTCCACAAATCTTGCGTTCAGGGCCCCTGGAAGCATGAAAATCACTTTAAACATCTCATTTTATCTCTAAAAGTGATTATCCACGTACAAATGTGAATTTTAGTTCAAAGACGCAACATTTGAAAACGGACCATTTTTTTAGTTTCTGAAGCATGTCGTAAGGGGGGGTGGTTATCTCTTTTGTCAAAAATTGGGCATTTTTGATTGAACAATAAAGGCCTAAAAATGTAATTTAATTCACTTCCTGTGGTGGAGAAACACTTTTTAAGGCCTCAGAGTGAGTAAATTGGCCATTTTCATTCACGTTTACCCATTCCAGAAATCTTGCGTTCAGGGCCCCTGGAAGCATGCAAATCACTTTAAACATCTCATTTTATCTCTAAAAGTGATTATCCACGTACAAATGTGAATTTTAGTTCAAAGACGCAACATTTGAAAACGGACCATTTTTTTACTTTCTGAAGCATGTCGTAAGGGGGGGTGGTTATCTCTTTCGTCAAAAATTGGGCATTTTTGATTGAACAATAAAGGCCTCCAAATGTTATTTATTTCACTTCCCGTGGTGGAGAAAAACTTTTTAAGGCCTCAGAGTGAGTAAATTGGCCATTTTCATTCACGTTTACCCATTCCACAAATTTTGCGTTCACGGCCTCTGGAAGCATGAAAATCACTTTAAACATCTCATTTTATCTCTAAAAGTGATTATCCACGAACAAATGTGAATTTTAGTTCAAAGACGCAACATTTGAAAACGGACCATTTTTTTAGTTTCTGAAGCATGTCGTAAGGGGGGGTGGTTATCTCTTTTGTCAAAAATTGGGCATTTTTGATTGAACAATAAAGGCCTAAAAATGTAATTTAATTCACTTCCTGTGGTGGAGATACACTTTTTAAGGCCTCAGAGTGAGTAAATTGGCCATTTTCATTCACGTTTACCCATTCCAGAAATCTTGCGTTCAGGGCCCCTGGAAGCATGCAAATCACTTTAAACATCTCATTTTATCTCTAAAAGTGATTATCCACGTACAAATGTGAATTTTAGTTCAAAGACGCAACATTTGAAAACGGACCATTTTTTTAGTTTCTGAAGCATGTCGTAAGGGGGGGTGGTTATCTCTTTCGTCAAAAATTGGGCATTTTTGATTGAACAATAAAGGCCTAAAAATGTTATTTAATTCACTTCCAGTGGTGGAGAAACACTTTTTAAGGCCTCAGAGTGAGTAAATTGGCCATTTTCATTCACGTTTACCCATTCCACAAATCTTGCGTTCAGGGCCCCTGGAAGCATGAAAATCACTTTAAACATCTCATTTTATCTCTAAAAGTGATTATCCACGTACAAATGTGAATTTTAGTTCAAAGACGCAACATTTGAAAACGGACCAGTTTTTTTAGTTTCTGAAGCATGTCGTAAGGGGGGGTGGTTATCTCTTTTGTCAAAAATTGGGCATTTTTGATTGAACAATAAAGGCCTAAAAATGTAATTTAATTCACTTCCTGTGGTGGAGAAACACTTTTTAAGGCCTCAGAGTGAGTAAATTGGCCATTTTCATTCACGTTTACCCATTCCACAAATCTTGCGTTCAGGGCCCGTGGAAGCATGCAAATCACTTTAAACATCTCATTTTATCTCTAAAAGTGATTATCCACGTACAAATGTGAATTTTAGTTCAAAGACGCAACATTTGAAAACGGACCATTTTTTTACTTTCTGAAGCATGTCGTAAGGGGGGGTGGTTATCTCTTTCGTCAAAAATTGGGCATTTTTGATTGAACAATAAAGGCCTCCAAATGTTATTTATTTCACTTCCCGTGGTGGAGAAACACTTTTTAAGGCCTCAGAGTGAGTAAATTGGCCATTTTCATTCACGTTTACCCATTCCACAAATTTTGCGTTCAGGGCCCCTGGAATCATGAAAATCACTTTAAACATCTCATTTTATCTCTAAAAGTGATTATCCACGAACAAATGTGAATTTTAGTTCAAAGACGCAACATTTGAAAACGGACCATTTTTTTAGTTTCTGAAGCATGGCGTAAGGGGGGGTGGTTATCTCTTTTGTCAAAAATTGTGCATTTTTGATTGAACAATAAAGGCCTAAAAATGTTATTTAATTCACTTCCAGTGGTGGAGAAACACTTTTTAAGGCCTCAGAGTGAGTAAATTGGCCATTTTCATTCACGTTTACCCATTCCATAAATCTTGCGTTCAGGGCCCCTGGAAGCATGAAAATCACTTTAAACATCTCATTTTATCTCTAAAAGTGATTATCCACGTACAAATGTGAATTTTAGTTCAAAGACGCAACATTTGAAAACGGACCATTTTTTTAGTTTCTGAAGCATGTCGTAAGGGGGGGGTGGTTATCTCTTTTGTCAAAAATTGGGCATTTTTGATTGAACAATAAAGGCCTAAAAATGTAATTTAATTCACTTCCTGTGGTGGAGAAACACTTTTTAAGGCCTCAGAGTGAGTAAATTGGCCATTTTAATTCACGTTTACCCATTCCACAAATTTTGCGTTCATATCCCCTGGAAGCATGAAAATCACTTTAAACATCTCATTTTATCTCTAAAAGTGATTATCCACGTACAAATGTGAATTTTAGTTCAAAGACGCAACATTTGAAAACGGACCATTTTTTTAGTTTCTGAAGCATGTCGTAAGGGGGGGTGGTTATCTCTTTTGTCAAAAATTGTGCATTTTTGATTGAACAATAAAGGCCTAAAAATGTTATTTAATTCACTTCCAGTGGTGGAGAAACACTTTTTAAGGCCTCAGAGTGAGTAAATTGGCCATTTTCATTCACGTTTACCCATTCCATAAATCTTGCGTTCAGGGCCCCTGGAAGCATGAAACTCACTTTAAACATCTCATTTTATCTCTAAAAGTGATTATCCACGTACAAATGTGAATTTTAGTTCAAAGACGCAACATTTGAAAACGGACCATTTTTTTAGTTTCTGAAGCATGTCGTAAGGGGGGGTGGTTATCTCTTTCGTCAAAAATTGGGCATTTTTGATTGAACAATAAAGGCCTCCAAATGTTATTTATTTCACTTCCCGTGGTGGAGAAACACTTTTTAAGGCCTCAGAGTGAGTAAATTGGCCATTTTCATTCACGTTTACCCATTCCACAAATTTTGCGTTCAGGGCCCCTGGAAGCATGAAAATCACTTTAAACATCTCATTTTATCTCTAAAAGTGATTATCCACGAACAAATGTGAATTTTAGTTCAAAGACGCAACATTTGAAAACGGACCATTTTTTTAGTTTCTGAACCATGGCGTGAGGGGGGGTGGTTATCTCTTTTGTCAAAAATTGGGCATTTTTGATTGAACAATAAAGGCCTAAAAATGTTATTTAATTCACTTCCAGTGGTGGAGAAACACTTTTTAAGGCCTCAGAGTGAGTAAATTGGCCATTTTCATTCACGTTTACCCATTCCACAAATCTTGCGTTCAGGGCCCCTGGAAGCATGAAAATCACTTTAAACATCTCATTTTATCTCTAAAAGTGATTATCCACGTACAAATGTGAATTTTAGTTCAAAGACGCAACATTTGAAAACGGACCATTTTTTTAGTTTCTGAAGCATGTCGTAAGGGGGGGTGGTTATCTCTTTTGTCAAAAATTGGGCATTTTTGATTGAACAATAAAGGCCTAAAAATGTAATTTAATTCACTTCCTGTGGTGGAGAAACACTTTTTAAGGCCTCAGAGTGAGTAAATTGGCCATTTTCATTCACGTTTACCCATTCCAGAAATCTTGCGTTCAGGGCCCCTGGAAGCATGCAAATCACTTTAAACATCTCATTTTATCTCTAAAAGTGATTATCCACGTACAAATGTGAATTTTAGTTCAAAGACGCAACATTTGAAAACGGACCATTTTTTTACTTTCTGAAGCATGTCGTAAGGGGGGGTGGTTATCTCTTTCGTCAAAAATTGGGCATTTTTGATTGAACAATAAAGGCCTCCAAATGTTATTTATTTCACTTCCCGTGGTGGAGAAAAACTTTTTAAGGCCTCAGAGTGAGTAAATTGGCCATTTTCATTCACGTTTACCCATTCCACAAATTTTGCGTTCACGGCCTCTGGAAGCATGAAAATCACTTTAAACATCTCATTTTATCTCTAAAAGTGATTATCCACGAACAAATGTGAATTTTAGTTCAAAGACGCAACATTTGAAAACGGACCATTTTTTTAGTTTCTGAAGCATGGCGTAAGGGGGGGTGGTTATCTCTTTTGTCAAAAATTGGGCATTTTTGATTGAACAATAAAGGCCTAAAAATGTTATTTAATTCACTTCCAGTGGTGGAGAAACACTTTTTAAGGCCTCAGAGTGAGTAAATTGGCCATTTTCATTCACGTTTACCCATTCCACAAAGCTTGCGTTCAGGGCCCCTGGAAGCATGAAAATCACTTTAAACATCTCATTTTATCTCTAAAAGTGATTATCCACGTACAAATGTGAATTTTAGTTCAAAGACGCAACATTTGAAAACGGACCATTTTTTTAGTTTCTGAAGCATGTTGTAAGGGGGGGTGGTTATCTCTTTCGTCAAAAATTGGGCATTTTTGATTGAACAATAAAGGCCTCCAAATGTTATTTATTTCACTTCCCGAGTTGGATAAACACTTTTTAAGGCCTCAGAGTGAGTAAATTGGCCATTTTCATTCACGTTTACCCATTCCACAAAGCTTGCGTTCAGGGCCCCTGGAAGCATGAAAATCACTTTAAACATCTCATTTGATCTCTTAAAGTGATTATCCACGTACAAATGTGAATTTTAGTTCAAAGACGCAACATTTGAAAACGGCACATTTTTTTTGTTTCTGGAGCATGTCGTAAGGGGGGGGTGGTTATCTCTTTTGTCAAAAATCAGGCATTTTTGATTGAACAATAAAGGCCTCCAAATGGTATTTATTTCACTTCCCGTGGTGGAGAAACACTTTTTAAGGCCTCAGAGTGAGTAAATTGGCCCTTTTCATTCACGTTTACCAATTCCACAAATTTTGCGTTCATATCCCCTGGAAGCATGAAAATCACTTTAAACATCTCATTTTATCTCTAAAAGTGATTATCCACGTACAAATGTGAATTTTAGTTCAAAGACGCAACATTTGAAAACGGACCATTTTTTTAGTTTCTGAAGCATGTCGTAAGGGGGGGTGGTTATCTCTTTTGTCAAAAATTGGGCATTTTTGATTGAACAATAAAGGCCTAAAAATGTTATTTAATTCACTTCCAGTGGTGGAGAAACACTTTCTAAGGCCTCAGAGTGAGTAAATTGGCCATTTTCATTCACGTTTACCCATTCCACAAATTTTGCGTTCAGGGCCCCTGGAATCATGAAAATCACTTTAAACATCTCATTTTATCTCTAAAAGTGATTATCCACGAACAAATGTGAATTTTAGTTCAAAGAAGCAACATTTGAAAACTGACCATTTTTTTAGTTTCTGAAGCATGTCGTAAGGGGGGGTGGTTATCTCTTTCGTCAAAAATTGGGCATTTTTGATTGAACAATAAAGGCCTCCAAATGTTATTTATTTCACTTCCCGAGGTGGATAAACACTTTTTAAGGCCTCAGAGTGAGTAAATTGGCCATTTTCATTCACGTTTACCCATTCCACAAATCTTGCGTTCAGGGCCCCTGGAAGCATGAAAATCACTTTAAACATCTCATTTTATCTCTAAAAGTGATTATCCACGAACAAATGTGAATGTGAGTTCAAAGACGCAACATTTGAAAACGGACCATTTTTTTAGTTTCTGAAGCATGTCGTAAGGGGTGGTGGTTATCTCTTTTGTCAAAAATTGGGCATTTTTGATTGAACAATAAAGGCCTAAAAATGTTATTTAATTTACTTCCCGTGGTGGAGAAACACTTTTTAAGGCCTCAGAGTAAGTAAATTGGCCATTTTGATTCACGTTTAGCCATTCCACAAATTTTGCGTTCAGGGCCCCTGGAAGCATGAAAATCACTTTAAACATCTCATTTTATCTCTAAAAGTGATTATCCACGTATAAATGTGAATTTTAGTTCAAAGACGCAACATTTGAAAACGGACCAATTTTTTAGTTTCTGAAGCATGTCGTAAGGGGGGGTGGTTATCTCGTTTGTCAAAAATTGGGCATTTTTGATTGAACAATAAAGGCCTCCAAATGTTATTTATTTCACTTCCCGAGGTGGATAAACACTTTTTAAGGCCTCAGAGTGAGTAAATTGGCCATTTTCATTCACGTTTACCCATTCCACAAATTTTGCATTCAGGGCCCCTGGAAGCATGAAAATCACTTTAAACATCTCATTTGATCTCTAAAAGTGATTATCCACGTACAAATGTGAATTTTAGTTCAAAGACGCAACATTTGAAAACGGCACATTTTTTTAGTTTCTGGAGCATGTCGTAAGGGGGGGTGGTTATCTCTTTTGTCAAAAATCAGGCATTTTTGATTGAACAATAAAGGCCTCCAAATGTTATTTATTTCACTTCCCGTGGTGGAGAAACAATTTTTAAGGCCTCAGAGTGAGTAAATTGGCCCTTTTCATTCACGTTTACCCATTCCACAAATTTTGCGTTCATATCCCCTGGAAGCATGAAAATCACTTTAAACATCTCATTTTATCTCTAAAAGTGATTATCCACGAACAAATGTGAATTTTAGTTCAAAGACGCAACATTTGAAAACGGACCATTTTTTTAGTTTCTGAAGCATGGCGTAAGGGGGGGTGGTTATCTCTTTCGTCAAAAATTGGGCATTTTTGATTGAACAATAAAGGCCTCCAAATGTTATTTATTTCACTTCCCGAGGTGGATAAACACTTTTTAAGGCCTCAGAGTGAGTAAATTGGCCATTTTCATTCACGTTTACCCATTCCACAAAGCTTGCGTTCAGGGCCCCTGGAAGCATGAAAATCACTTTAAACATCTCATTTGATCTCTTAAAGTGATTATCCACGTACAAATGTGAATTTTAGTTCAAAGACGCAACATTTGAAAACGGCACATTTTTTTTGTTTCTGGAGCATGTCGTAAGGGGGGGGTGGTTATCTCTTTTGTCAAAAATTGGGCATTTTTGATTGAACAATAAAGGCCTAAAAATGTTATTTAATTCACTTCCAGTGGTGGAGAAACACTTTTTAAGGCCTCAGAGTGAGTAAATTGGCCATTTTCATTCACGTTTACCCATTCCACAAAGCTTGCGTTCAGGGCCCCTGGAAGCATGAAAATCACTTTAAACATCTCATTTTATCTCTAAAAGTGATTATCCACGTACAAATGTGAATTTTAGTTCAAAGACGCAACATTTGAAAACGGACCATTTTTTTAGTTTCTGAAGCATGTTGTAAGGGGGGGTGGTTATCTCTTTCGTCAAAAATTGGGCATTTTTGATTGAACAATAAAGGCCTCCAAATGTTATTTATTTCACTTCCCGAGGTGGATAAACACTTTTTAAGGCCTCAGAGTGAGTAAATTGGCCATTTTCATTCACGTTTACCCATTCCACAAAGCTTGCGTTCAGGGCCCCTGGAAGCATGAAAATCACTTTAAACATCTCATTTGATCTCTTAAAGTGATTATCCACGTACAAATGTGAATGTGAGTTCAAAGACGCAACATTTGAAAACGGACCATTTTTTTAGTTTCTGAAGCATGTCGTAAGGGGTGGTGGTTATCTCTTTTGTCAAAAATTGGGCATTTTTGATTGAACAATAAAGGCCTAAAAATGTTATTTAATTTACTTCCCGTGGTGGAGAAACACTTTTTAAGGCCTCAGAGTAAGTAAATTGGCCATTTTGATTCACGTTTAGCCATTCCACAAATTTTGCGTTCAGGGCCCCTGGAAGCATGAAAATCACTTTAAACATCTCATTTTATCTCTAAAAGTGATTATCCACGTATAAATGTGAATTTTAGTTCAAAGACGCAACATTTGAAAACGGACCAATTTTTTAGTTTCTGAAGCATGTCGTAAGGGGGGGTGGTTATCTCGTTTGTCAAAAATTGGGCATTTTTGATTGAACAATAAAGGCCTCCAAATGTTATTTATTTCACTTCCCGAGGTGGATAAACACTTTTTAAGGCCTCAGAGTGAGTAAATTGGCCATTTTCATTCACGTTTACCCATTCCACAAATTTTGCGTTCAGGGCCCCTGGAAGCATGAAAATCACTTTAAACATCTCATTTGATCTCTAAAAGTGATTATCCACGTACAAATGTGAATTTTAGTTCAAAGACGCAACATTTGAAAACGGACCATTTTTTTAGTTTCTGAAGCATGTCGTAAGGGGGGGTGGTTATCTCTTTCGTCAAAAATTGGGCATTTTTGATTGAACAATAAAGGCCTCCAAATGTTATTTATTTCACTTCCCGTGGTGGAGAAACACTTTTTAAGGCCTCAGAGTGAGTAAATTGGCCATTTTCATTCACGTTTACCCATTCCACAAATTTTGCGTTCACGGCCTCTGGAAGCATGAAAATCACTTTAAACATCTCATTTTATCTCTAAAAGTGATTATCCACGAACAAATGTGAATTTTAGTTCAAAGACGCAACATTTGAAAACTGACCATTTTTTTAGTTTCTGAAGCATGTCGTAAGGGGGGGTGGTTATCTCTTTCGTCAAAAATTGGGCATTTTTGATTGAACAATAAAGGCCTCCAAATGTTATTTATTTCACTTCCCGAGGTGGATAAACACTTTTTAAGGCCTCAGAGTGAGTAAATTGGCCATTTTCATTCACGTTTACCCATTCCACAAATCTTGCGTTCAGGGCCCCTGGAAGCATGAAAATCACTTTAAACATCTCATTTTATCTCTAAAAGTGATTATCCACGAACAAATGTGAATGTGAGTTCAAAGACGCAACATTTGAAAACGGACCATTTTTTTAGTTTCTGAAGCATGTCGTAAGGGGTGGTGGTTATCTCTTTTGTCAAAAATTGGGCATTTTTGATTGAACAATAAAGGCCTAAAAATGTTATTTAATTTACTTCCCGTGGTGGAGAAACACTTTTTAAGGCCTCAGAAAGAGTAAATTGGCCATTTGATTCACGTTTACCCATTCCACAAATTTTGCGTTCAGGGCCCCTGGAATCATGAAAATCACTTTAAACATCTCATTTTATCTCTAAAAGTGATTATCCACGTATAAATGTGAATTTTAGTTCAAAGACGCAACATTTGAAAACGGACCAATTTTTTAGTTTCTGAAGCATGTCGTAAGGGGGGGTGGTTATCTCGTTTGTCAAAAATTGGGCATTTTTGATTGAACAATAAAGGCCTCCAAATGTTATTTATTTCACTTCCCGAGGTGGATAAACACTTTTTAAGGCCTCAGAGTGAGTAAATTGGCCATTTTCATTCACGTTTACCCATTCCACAAATTTTGCGTTCAGGGCCCCTGGAAGCATGAAAATCACTTTAAACATCTCATTTGATCTCTAAAAGTGATTATCCACGTACAAATGTGAATTTTAGTTCAAAGACGCAACATTTGAAAACGGCACATTTTTTTAGTTTCTGGAGCATGTCGTAAGGGGGGGTGGTTATCTCTTTTGTCAAAAATCAGGCATTTTTGATTGAACAATAAAGGCCTCCAAATGTTATTTATTTCACTTCCCGTGGTGGAGAAACAATTTTTAAGGCCTCAGAGTGAGTAAATTGGCCCTTTTCATTCACGTTTACCCATTCCACAAATTTTGCGTTCATATCCCCTGGAAGCATGAAAATCACTTTAAACATCTCATTTTATCTCTAAAAGTGATTATCCACGAACAAATGTGAATTTTAGTTCAAAGACGCAACATTTGAAAACGGACCATTTTTTTAGTTTCTGAAGCATGGCGTAAGGGGGGGTGGTTATCTCTTTCGTCAAAAATTGGGCATTTTTGATTGAACAATAAAGGCCTCCAAATGTTATTTATTTCACTTCCCGAGGTGGATAAACACTTTTTAAGGCCTCAGAGTGAGTAAATTGGCCATTTTCATTCACGTTTACCCATTCCACAAAGCTTGCGTTCAGGGCCCCTGGAAGCATGAAAATCACTTTAAACATCTCATTTGATCTCTTAAAGTGATTATCCACGTACAAATGTGAATTTTAGTTCAAAGACGCAACATTTGAAAACGGCACATTTTTTTTGTTTCTGGAGCATGTCGTAAGGGGGGGGTGGTTATCTCTTTTGTCAAAAATCAGGCATTTTTGATTGAACAATAAAGGCCTCCAAATGGTATTTATTTCACTTCCCGTGGTGGAGAAACACTTTTTAAGGCCTCAGAGTGAGTAAATTGGCCCTTTTCATTCACGTTTACCCATTCCACAAATTTTGCGTTCATATCCCCTGGAAGCATGAAAATCACTTTAAACATCTCATTTTATCTCTAAAAGTGATTATCCACGTACAAATGTGAATTTTAGTTCAAAGACGCAACATTTGAAAACGGACCATTTTTTTAGTTTCTGAAGCATGTCGTAAGGGGGGGTGGTTATCTCTTTTGTCAAAAATTGGGCATTTTTGATTGAACAATAAAGGCCTAAAAATGTAATTTAATTCACTTCCTGTGGTGGAGAAACACTTTTTAAGGCCTCAGAGTGAGTAAATTGGCCATTTTTATTCACGTTTACCCATTCCAGAAATCTTGCGTTCAGGGCCCCTGGAAGCATGCAAATCACTTTAAACATCTCATTTTATCTCTAAAAGTGATTATCCACGTACAAATGTGAATTTTAGTTCAAAGACGCAACATTTGAAAACGGACCATTTTTTTACTTTCTGAAGCATGTCGTAAGGGGGGGTGGTTATCTCTTTCGTCAAAAATTGGGCATTTTTGATTGAACAATAAAGGCCTCCAAATGTGATTTATTTCACTTCCCGTGGTGGAGAAACACTTTTTAAGGCCTCAGAGTGAGTAAATTGGCCATTTTCATTCACGTTTACCCATTCCACAAATTTTGCGTTCACGGCCTCTGGAAGCATGAAAATCACTTTAAACATCTCATTTTATCTCTAAAAGTGATTATCCACGAACAAATGTGAATTTTAGTTCAAAGACGCAACATTTGAAAACTGACCATTTTTTTAGTTTCTGAAGCATGTCGTAAGGGGGGGTGGTTATCTCTTTCGTCAAAAATTGGGCATTTTTGATTGAACAATAAAGGCCTCCAAATGTTATTTATTTTACTTCCCGAGGTGGATAAACACTTTTTAAGGCCTCAGAGTGAGTAAATTGGCCATTTTCATTCACGTTTACCCATTCCACAAATCTTGCGTTCAGGGCCCCTGGAAGCATGAAAATCACTTTAAACATCTCATTTTATCTCTAAAAGTGATTATCCATGAACAAATGTGAATGTGAGTTCAAAGACGCAACATTTGAAAACGGACCATTTTTTTAGTTTCTGAAGCATGTCGTAAGGGGTGGTGGTTATCTCTTTTGTCAAAAATTGGGCATTTTTGATTGAACAATAAAGGCCTCCAAATGTTATTTATTTCACTTCCCGAGGTGGATAAACACTTTTTAAGGCCTCAGAGTGAGTAAATTGGCCATTTTCATTCACGTTTACCCATTCCACAAATTTTGCGTTCAGGGCCCCTGGAAGCATGAAAATCACTTTAAACATCTCATTTGATCTCTAAAAGTGATTATCCACGTACAAATGTGAATTTTAGTTCAAAGACGCAACATTTGAAAACGGCACATTTTTTTGTTTCTGGAGCATGTCGTAAGGGGGGGTGGTTATCTCTTTTGTCAAAAATCAGGCATTTTTGATTGAACAATAAAGGCCTCCAAATGTTATTTATTTCACTTCCCGTGGTGGAGAAACAATTTTTAAGGCCTCAGAGTGAGTAAATTGGCCCTTTTCATTCACGTTTACCCATTCCACAAATTTTGCGTTCATATCCCCTGGAAGCATGAAAATCACTTTAAACATCTCATTTTATCTCTAAAAGTGATTATCCACGTACAAATGTGAATTTTAGTTCAAAGACGCAACATTTGAAAACGGACCATTTTTTTAGTTTCTGAAGCATGTCGTAAGGGGGGGTGGTTATCTCTTTTGTCAAAAATTGGGCATTTTTGATTGAACAATAAAGGCCTAAAAATGTAATTTAATTCACTTCCTGTGGTGGAGAAACACTTTTTAAGGCCTCAGAGTGAGTAAATTGCCCATTTTCATTCACGTTTACCTACTCCAGAAATCTTGCGTTCAGGGCCCCTGGAAGCATGCAAATCACTTTAAACATCTCATTTTATCTCTAAAAGTGATTATCCACATACAAATGTGAATTTTAGTTCAAAGACGCAACATTTGAAAACGGACCATTTTTTTAGTTTCTGAAGCATGGCGTAAGGGGGTGGTTATCTCTTTTGTCAAAAATTGGGCATTTTTGATTGAACAATAAAGGCCTAAAAATGTTATTTAATTCACTTCCAGTGGTGGAGAAACACTTTTTAAGGCCTCAGAGTGAGTAAATTGGCCATTTTCATTCACGTTTACCCATTCCACAAAGCTTGCGTTCAGGGCCCCTGGAAGCATGAAAATCACTTTAAACATCTCATTTGATCTCTAAAAGTGATTATCCACGTACAAATGTGAATTTTAGTTCAAAGACGCAACATTTGAAAACGGCACATTTTTTTAGTTTCTGGAGCATGTCGTAAGGGGGGGTGGTTATCTCTTTTGTCAAAAATCAGGCATTTTTGATTGAACAATAAAGGCCTCCAAATGTTATTTATTTCACTTCCTGTGGTGGAGAAACACTTTTTAAGGCCTCAGAGTGAGTAAATTGGCCCTTTTCATTCACGTTTACCCATTCCACAAGCTTTGCGTTCATATCCCCTGGAAGCATGAAAATCACTTTAAACATCTCATTTTATCTCTAAAAGTGATTATCCACGTACAAATGTGAATTTTAGTTCAAAGACGCAACATTTGAAAACGGACCATTTTTTTAGTTTCTGAAGCATGTCGTAAGGGGGGGTGGTTATCTCTTTTGTCAAAAATTGGGCATTTTTGATTGAACAATAAAGGCCTAAAAATGTAATTTAATTCACTTCCTGTGGTGGAGATACACTTTTTAAGGCCTCAGAGTGAGTAAATTGGCCATTTTCATTCACGTTTACCCATTCCAGAAATCTTGCGTTCAGGGCCCCTGGAAGCATGCAAATCACTTTAAACATCTCATTTTATCTCTAAAAGTGATTATCCACGTACAAATGTGAATTTTAGTTCAAAGACGCAACATTTGAAAACGGACCATTTTTTTAGTTTCTGAAGCATGTCGTAAGGGGGGGTGGTTATCTCTTTCGTCAAAAATTGGGCATTTTTGATTGAACAATAAAGGCCTCCAAATGTTATTTATTTCACTTCCCGTGGTGGAGAAACACTTTTTAAGGCCTCAGAGTGAGTAAATTGGCCATTTTCATTCACGTTTACCCATTCCACAAATTTTGCGTTCAGGGCCCCTGGAATCATGAAAATCACTTTAAACATCTCATTTTATCTCTAAAAGTGATGATCCACGAACAAATGTGAATTTTAGTTCAAAGACGCAACATTTGAAAACGGACCATTTTTTTAGTTTCTGAAGCATGGCGTAAGGGGGGGTGGTTATCTCTTTTGTCAAAAATTGGGCATTTTTGATTGAACAATAAAGGCCTAAAAATGTAATTTAATTCACTTCCTGTGGTGGAGAAACACTTTTTAAGGCCTCAGAGTGAGTAAATTGGCCATTTTCATTCACGTTTACCCATTCCACAAATTTTGCGTTCATATCCCCTGGAAGCATGAAAATCACTTTAAACATCTCATTTTATCTCTAAAAGTGATTATCCACGTACAAATGTGAATTTTAGTTCAAAGACGCAACATTTGAAAACGGACCATTTTTTTAGTTTCTGAAGCATGTCGTAAGGGGGGGTGGTTATCTCTTTTGTCAAAAATTGGGCATTTTTGATTGAACAATAAAGGCCTAAAAATGTAATTTAATTCACTTCCTGTGGTGGAGATACACTTTTTAAGGCCTCAGAGTGAGTAAATTGGCCATTTTCATTCACGTTTACCCATTCCAGAAATCTTGCGTTCAGGGCCCCTGGAAGCATGCAAATCACTTTAAACATCTCATTTTATCTCTAAAAGTGATTATCCACGTACAAATGTGAATTTTAGTTCAAAGACGCAACATTTGAAAACGGACCATTTTTTTAGTTTCTGAAGCATGTCGTAAGGGGGGGTGGTTATCTCTTTCGTCAAAAATTGGGCATTTTTGATTGAACAATAAAGGCCTCCAAATGTTATTTATTTCACTTCCCGTGGTGGAGAAACACTTTTTAAGGCCTCAGAGTGAGTAAATTGGCCATTTTCATTCACGTTTACCCATTCCACAAATTTTGCGTTCAGGGCCCCTGGAAGCATGAAAATCACTTTAAACATCTCATTTTATCTCTAAAAGTGATTATCCACGAACAAATGTGAATTTTAGTTCAAAGACGCAACATTTGAAAACGGACCATTTTTTTAGTTTCTGAAGCATGGCGTAAGGGGGGGTGGTTATCTCTTTTGTCAAAAATTGGGCATTTTTGATTGAACAATAAAGGCCTAAAAATGTTATTTAATTCACTTCCAGTGGTGGAGAAACACTTTTTAAGGCCTCAGAGTGAGTAAATTGGCCATTTTCATTCACGTTTACCCATTCCACAAATCTTGCGTTCAGGGCCCCTGGAAGCATGAAAATCACTTTAAACATCTCATTTTATCTCTAAAAGTGATTATCCACGTACAAATGTGAATTTTTGTTCAAAGACGCAACATTTGAAAACGGACCATTTTTTTAGTTTCTGAAGCATGTCGTAAGGGGGGGTGGTTATCTCTTTTGTCAAAAATTGGGCATTTTTGATTGAACAATAAAGGCCTAAAAATGTAATTTAATTCACTTCCTGTGGTGGAGAAACACTTTTTAAGGCCTCAGAGTGAGTAAATTGGCCATTTTCATTCACGTTTACCCATTCCAGAAATCTTGCGTTCAGGGCCCCTGGAAGCATGCAAATCACTTTAAACATCTCATTTTATCTCTGAAAGTGATTATCCACGTACAAATGTGAATTTTAGTTCAAAGACGCAACATTTGAAAACGGACCATTTTTTTACTTTCTGAAGCATGTCGTAAGGGGGGGTGGTTATCTCTTTCGTCAAAAATTGGGCATTTTTGATTGAACAATAAAGGCCTCCAAATGTTATTTATTTCACTTCCCGTGGTGGAGAAACACTTTTTAAGGCCTCAGAGTGAGTAAATTGGCCATTTTCATTCACGTTTACCCATTCCACAAATTTTGCGTTCACGGCCTCTGGAAGCATGAAAATCACTTTAAACATCTCATTTTATCTCTAAAAGTGATTATCCACGAACAAATGTGAATTTTAGTTCAAAGACGCAACATTTGAAAACGGACCATTTTTTTAGTTTCTGAAGCATGGCGTAAGGGGGGGTGGTTATCTCTTTTGTCAAAAATTGGGCATTTTTGATTGAACAATAAAGGCCTAAAAATGTAATTTAATTCACTTCCTGTGGTGGAGAAACACTTTTTAAGGCCTCAGAGTGAGTAAATTGGCCATTTTTATTCACGTTTACCCATTCCAGAAATCTTGCGTTCAGGGCCCCTGGAAGCATGCAAATCACTTTAAACATCTCATTTTATCTCTAAAAGTGATTATCCACGTACAAATGTGAATTTTAGTTCAAAGACGCAACATTTGAAAACGGACCATTTTTTTACTTTCTGAAGCATGTCGTAAGGGGGGGTGGTTATCTCTTTCGTCAAAAATTGGGCATTTTTGATTGAACAATAAAGGCCTCCAAATGTTATTTATTTCACTTCCCGTGGTGGAGAAACACTTTTTAAGGCCTCAGAGTGAGTAAATTGGCCATTTTCATTCACGTTTACCCATTCCACAAATTTTGCGTTCACGGCCTCTGGAAGCATGAAAATCACTTTAAACATCTCATTTTATCTCTAAAAGTGATTATCCACGAACAAATGTGAATTTTAGTTCAAAGACGCAACATTTGAAAACTGACCATTTTTTTAGTTTCTGAAGCATGTCGTAAGGGGGGGTGGTTATCTCTTTCGTCAAAAATTGGGCATTTTTGATTGAACAATAAAGGCCTCCAAATGTTTTTTATTTCACTTCCCGAGGTGGATAAACACTTTTTAAGGCCTCAGAGTGAGTAAATTGGCCATTTTCATTCACGTTTACCCATTCCACAAATCTTGCGTTCAGGGCCCCTGGAAGCATGAAAATCACTTTAAACATCTCATTTTATCTCTAAAAGTGATTATCCACGAACAAATGTGAATGTGAGTTCAAAGACGCAACATTTGAAAATGGACCATTTTTTTAGTTTCTGAAGCATGTCGTAAGGGGTGGTGGTTATCTCTTTTGTCAAAAATTGGGCATTTTTGATTGAACAATAAAGGCCTAAAAATGTTATTTAATTTACTTCCCGTGGTGGAGAAACACTTTTTAAGGCCTCAGAGTGAGTAAATTGGCCATTTTGATTCACCTTTACCCATTCCACAAATTTTGCGTTCAGGGCCCCTGGAAGCATGAAAATCACTTTAAACATCTCATTTTATCTCTAAAAGTGATTATCCACGTATAAATGTGAATTTTAGTTCAAAGACGGAACATTTGAAAACGGACCAATTTTTTAGTTTCTGAAGCATGTCGTAAGGGGGGGTGGTTATCTCGTTTGTCAAAAATTGGGCATTTTTGATTGAACAATAAAGGCCTCCAAATGTTATTTATTTCACTTCCCGAGGTGGATAAACACTTTTTAAGGCCTCAGAGTGAGTAAATTGGCCATTTTCATTCACGTTTACCCATTCCACAAATTTTGCGTTCAGGGCCCCTGGAAGCATGAAAATCACTTTAAACATCTCATTTGATCTCTAAAAGTGATTATCCACGTACAAATGTGAATTTTAGTTCAAAGACGCAACATTTGAAAACGGCACATTTTTTTAGTTTCTGGAGCATGTCGTAAGGGGGGGTGGTTATCTCTTTTGTCAAAAATCAGGCATTTTTGATTGCACAATAAAGGCCTCCAAATGTTATTTATTTCACTTCCCGTGGTGGAGAAACAATTTTTAAGGCCTCAGAGTGAGTAAATTGGCCCTTTTCATTCACGTTTACCCATTCCACAAATTTTGCGTTCATATCCCCTGGAAGCATGAAAATCACTTTAAACATCTCATTTTATCTCTAAAAGTGATTATCCACGTACAAATGTGAATTTTAGTTCAAAGACGCAACATTTGAAAACGGACCATTTTTTTTAGTTTCTGAAGCATGGCGTAAGGGGGGGTGGTTATCTCTTTTGTCAAAAATTGGGCATTTTTGATTGAACAATAAAGGCCTAAAAATGTTATTTAATTCACTTCCAGTGGTGGAGAAACACTTTTTAAGGCCTCAGAGTGAGTAAATTGGCCATTTTCATTCACGTTTACCCATTCCACAAAGCTTGCGTTCAGGGCCCCTGGAAGCATGCAAATCACTTTAAACATCTCATTTTATCTCTAAAAGTGATTATCCACGTACAAATGTGAATTTTAGTTCAAAGACGCAACATTTGAAAATGGACCATTTTTTTACTTTCTGAAGCATGTCGTAAGGGGGGGTGGTTATCTCTTTCGTCAAAAATTGGGCATTTTTGATTGAACAGTTAAGGCCTCCAAAGGTTATTTATTTCACTTCCCGTGGTGGAGAAACACTTTTTAAGGCCTCAGAGTGAGTAAATTGGCCATTTTCATTCACGTTTACCCATTCCACAAATTTTGCGTTCACGGCATCTGGAAGCATGAAAATCACTTTAAACGTCTCATTTTATCTCTAAAAGTGATTATCCACGAACAAATGTGAATTTTAGTTCAAAGACGCAACATTTGAAAACGGACCATTTTTTTAGTTTCTGAAGCATGGCGTAAGGGGGGGTGGTTATCTCTTTTGTCAAAAATTGGGCATTTTTGATTGAACAATAAAGGCCTAAAAATGTTATTTAGTTCACTTCCAGTGGTGGAGAAACACTTTTTAAGGCCTCAGAGTGAGTAAATTGGCCATTTTCATTCACGTTTACCCATTCCACAAAGCTTGCGTTCAGGGCCCCTGGAAGCATGAAAATCACTTTAAACATCTCATTTTATCTCTAAAAGTGATTATCCACGTACAAATGTGAATTTTAGTTCAAAGACGCAACATTTGAAAACTGACCATTTTTTTAGTTTCTGAAGCATGTTGTAAGGGGGGGTGGTTATCTCTTTTGTCAAAAATTGGGCATTTTTGATTGAACAATAAAGGCCTAAAAATGTTATTTATTTCACTTCCCGTGGTGGAGAAACACTTTTTAAGGCCTCAGAGTGAGTAAATTGGCCATTTTCATTCACGTTTACCCATTCCACAAATTTTGCGTTCAGGGCCCCTGGAAGCATGAAAATCACTTTAAACATCTCATTTTATCTCTAAAAGTGATTATCCACGAACAAATGTGAATTTTAGTTCAAAGACGCAACATTTGAAAACGGACCATTTTTTTAGTTTCTGAAGCATGGCGTAAGGGGGGGTGGTTATCTCTTTTGTCAAAAATTGGGCATTTTTGATTGAACAATAAAGGCCTAAAAATGTTATTTAATTCACTTCCAGTGGTGGAGAAACACTTTTTAAGGCCTCAGAGTGAGTAAATTGGCCATTTTCATTCACGTTTACCCATTCCACAAATCTTGCGTTCAGGGCCCCTGGAAGCATGAAAATCACTTTAAACATCTCATTTTATCTCTAAAAGTGATTATCCACGTACAAATGTGAATTTTAGTTCAAAGACGCAACATTTGAAAACGGACCATTTTTTTAGTTTCTGAAGCATGTCGTAAGGGGGGGTGGTTATCTCTTTTGTCAAAAATTGGGCATTTTTGATTGAACAATAAAGGCCTAAAAATGTAATTTAATTCACTTCCTGTGGTGGAGAAACACTTTTTAAGGCCTCAGAGTGAGTAAATTGGCCATTTTCATTCACGTTTACCCATTCCAGAAATCTTGCGTTCAGGGCCCCTGGAAGCATGCAAATCACTTTAAACATCTCATTTTATCTCTAAAAGTGATTATCCACGTACAAATGTGAATTTTAGTTCAAAGACGCAACATTTGAAAACGGACCATTTTTTTACTTTCTGAAGCATGTCGTAAGGGGGGGTGGTTATCTCTTTCGTCAAAAATTGGGCATTTTTGATTGAACAATAAAGGCCTCCAAATGTTATTTATTTCAATTCCCGTGGTGGAGAAACACTTTTTAAGGCCTCAGAGTGAGTAAATTGGCCATTTTCATTCACGTTTACCCATTCCACAAATTTTGCGTTCACGGCCTCTGGAAGCATGAAAATCACTTTAAACATCTCATTTTATCTCTAAAAGTGATTATCCACGAACAAATGTGAATTTTAGTTCAAAGACGCAACATTTGAAAACGGACCATTTTTTTAGTTTCTGAAGCATGGCGTAAGGGGGGGTGGTTATCTCTTTTGTCAAAAATTGGGCATTTTTGATTGAACAATAAAGGCCTAAAAATGTTATTTAATTCACTTCCAGTGGTGGAGAAACACTTTTTAAGGCCTCAGAGTGAGTAAATTGGCCATTTTCATTCACGTTTACCCATTCCACAAAGCTTGCATTCAGGGCCCCTGGAAGCATGAAAATCACTTTAAACATCTCATTTGATCTCTTAAAGTGATTATCCACGTACAAATGTGAATTTTAGTTCAAAGACGCAACATTTGAAAACGGCACATTTTTTTAGTTTCTGGAGCATGTCGTAAGGGGGGGTGGTTATCTCTTTTGTCAAAAATCAGGCATTTTTGATTGAACAATAAAGGCCTCCAAATGGTATTTATTTCACTTCCCGTGGTGGAGAAACACTTTTTAAGGCCTCAGAGTGAGTAAATTGGCCCTTTTCATTCACGTTTACCCATTCCACAAATTTTGCGTTCATATCCCCTGGAAGCATGAAAATCACTTTAAACATCTCATTTTATCTCTAAAAGTGATTATCCACGTACAAATGTGAATTTTAGTTCAAAGACGCAACATTTGAAAACGGACCATTTTTTTAGTTTCTGAAGCATGTCGTAAGGGGGGGGTGGTTATCTCTTTTGTCAAAAATTGGGCATTTTTGATTGAACAATAAAGGCCTAAAAATGTAATTTAATTCACTTCCTGTGGTGGAGAAACACTTTTTAAGGCCTCAGAGTGAGTAAATTGGCCATTTTCATTCACGTTTACCCATTCCAGAAATCTTGCGTTCAGGGCCCCTGGAAGCATGCAAATCACTTTAAACATCTCATTTTATCTCTAAAAGTGATTATCCACGTACAAATGTGAATTTTAGTTCAAAGACGCAACATTTGAAAACGGACCATTTTTTTACTTTCTGAAGCATGTCGTAAGGGGGGGTGGTTATCTCTTTCGTCAAAAATTGGGCATTTTTGATTGAACAATAAAGGCCTCCAAATGTTATTTATTTCACTTCCCGTGGTGGAGAAACACTTTTTAAGGCCTCAGAGTGAGTAAATTGGCCATTTTCATTCACGTTTACCCATTCCACAAAGCTTGCGTTCAGGGCCCCTGGAAGCATGAAAATCACTTTAAACATCTCATTTGATCTCTTAAAGTGATTATCCACGTACAAATGTGAATTTTAGTTCAAAGACGCAACATTTGAAAACGGCACATTTTTTTAGTTTCTGGAGCATGTCGTAAGGGGGGGTGGTTATCTCTTTTGTCAAAAATCAGGCATTTTTGATTGAACAATAAAGGCCTCCAAATGGTATTTATTTCACTTCCCGTGGTGGAGAAACACTTTTTAAGGCCTCAGAGTGAGTAAATTGGCCCTTTTCATTCACGTTTACCCATTCCACAAATTTTGCATTCATATCCCCTGGAAGCATGAAAATCACTTTAAACATCTCATTTTATCTCTAAAAGTGATTATCCACGTACAAATGTGAATTTTAGTTCAAAGACGCAACATTTGAAAACGGACCATTTTTTTAGTTTCTGAAGCATGTCGTAAGGGGGGGGGTGGTTATCTCTTTTGTCAAAAATTGGCCATTTTTGATTGAACAAAAAAGGCCTAAAAATGTAATTTAATTCACTTCCTGTGGTGGAGAAACACTTTTTAAGGCCTCAGAGTGAGTAAATTGGCCATTTTCATTCACGTTTACCCATTCCAGAAACCTTGCGTTCAGGGCCCCTGGAAGCATGCAAATCACTTTAAACATCTCATTTTATCTCTAAAAGTGATTATCCACGTACAAATGTGAATTTTAGTTCAAAGACGCAACATTTGAAAATGGACCATTTTTTTACTTTCTGAAGCATGTCGTAAGGGGGGGTGGTTATCTCTTTCGTCAAAAATTGGGCATTTTTGATTGAACAGTTAAGGCCTCCAAAGGTTATTTATTTCACTTCCCGTGGTGGAGAAACACTTTTTAAGGCCTCAGAGTGAGTAAATTGGCCATTTTCATTCACGTTTACCCATTCCACAAATTTTGCGTTCACGGCATCTGGAAGCATGAAAATCACTTTAAACGTCTCATTTTATCTCTAAAAGTGATTATCCACGAACAAATGTGAATTTTAGTTCAAAGACGCAACATTTGAAAACGGACCATTTTTTTAGTTTCTGAAGCATGGCGTAAGGGGGGGTGGTTATCTCTTTTGTCAAAAATTGGGCATTTTTGATTGAACAATAAAGGCCTAAAAATGTTATTTAGTTCACTTCCAGTGGTGGAGAAACACTTTTTAAGGCCTCAGAGTGAGTAAATTGGCCATTTTCATTCACGTTTACCCATTCCACAAAGCTTGCGTTCAGGGCCCCTGGAAGCATGAAAATCACTTTAAACATCTCATTTTATCTCTAAAAGTGATTATCCACGTACAAATGTGAATTTTAGTTCAAAGACGCAACATTTGAAAACTGACCATTTTTTTGGTTTCTGAAGCATGGCGTAAGGGGGGGTGGTTATCTCTTTTGTCAAAAATTGGGCATTTTTGATTGAACAATAAAGGCCTAAAAATGTTATTTAATTCACTTCCAGTGGTGGAGAAACACTTTTTAAGGCCTCAGAGTGAGTAAATTGGCCATTTTCATTCACGTTTACCCATTCCACAAAGCTTGCGTTCAGGGCCCCTGGAAGCATGAAAATCACTTTAAACATCTCATTTGATCTCTTAAAGTGATTATCCACGTACAAATGTGAATTTTAGTTCAAAGACGCAACATTTGAAAACGGCACATTTTTTTTGTTTCTGGAGCATGTCGTAAGGGGGGGGTGGTTATCTCTTTTGTCAAAAATCAGGCATTTTTGATTGAACAATAAAGGCCTCCAAATGGTATTTATTTCACTTCCCGTGGTGGAGAAACACTTTTTAAGGCCTCAGAGTGAGTAAATTGGCCTTTTTCATTCACGTTTACCAATTCCACAAATTTTGCGTTCATATCCCCTGGAAGCATGAAAATCACTTTAAACATCTCATTTTATCTCTAAAAGTGATTATCCACGTACAAATGTGAATTTTAGTTCAAAGACGCAACATTTGAAAACGGACCATTTTTTTAGTTTCTGAAGCATGTCGTAAGGGGGGGGGTGGTTATCTCTTTTGTCAAAAATTGGCCATTTTTGATTGAACAAAAAAGGCCTAAAAATGTAATTTAATTCACTTCCTGTGGTGGAGAAACACTTTTTAAGGCCTCAGAGTGAGTAAATTGGCCATTTTCATTCACGTTTACCCATTCCAGAAACCTTGCGTTCAGGGCCCCTGGAAGCATGCAAATCACTTTAAACATCTCATTTTATCTCTAAAAGTGATTATCCACGTACAAATGTGAATTTTAGTTCAAAGACGCAACATTTGAAAATGGACCATTTTTTTACTTTCTGAAGCATGTCGTAAGGGGGGGTGGTTATCTCTTTCGTCAAAAATTGGGCATTTTTGATTGAACAGTTAAGGCCTCCAAAGGTTATTTATTTCACTTCCCGTGGTGGAGAAACACTTTTTAAGGCCTCAGAGTGAGTAAATTGGCCATTTTCATTCACGTTTACCCATTCCACAAATTTTGCGTTCACGGCATCTGGAAGCATGAAAATCACTTTAAACGTCTCATTTTATCTCTAAAAGTGATTATCCACGAACAAATGTGAATTTTAGTTCAAAGACGCATCATTTGAAAACGGACCATTTTTTTAGTTTCTGAAGCATGGCGTAAGGGGGGGTGGTTATCTCTTTTGTCAAAAATTGGGCATTTTTGATTGAACAATAAAGGCCTAAAAATGTTATTTAGTTCACTTCCAGTGGTGGAGAAACACTTTTTAAGGCCTCAGAGTGAGTAAATTGGCCATTTTCATTCACGTTTACCCATTCCACAAAGCTTGCGTTCAGGGCCCCTGGAAGCATGAAAATCACTTTAAACATCTCATTTTATCTCTAAAAGTGATTATCCACGTACAAATGTGAATTTTAGTTCAAAGACGCAACATTTGAAAACGGACCATTTTTTTAGTTTCTGAAGCATGGCGTAAGGGGGGGTGGTTATCTCTTTTGTCAAAAATTGGGCATTTTTGATTGAACAATAAAGGCCTAAAAATGTTATTTAGTTCACTTCCAGTGGTGGAGAAACACTTTTTAAGGCCTCAGAGTGAGTAAATTGGCCATTTTCATTCACGTTTACCCATTCCACAAAGCTTGCGTTCAGGGCCCCTGGAAGCATGAAAATCACTTTAAACATCTCATTTGATCTCTTAAAGTGATTATCCACGTACAAATGTGAATTTTAGTTCAAAGACGCAACATTTGAAAACGGCACATTTTTTTTGTTTCTGGAGCATGTCGTAAGGGGGGGGTGGTTATCTCTTTTGTCAAAAATCAGGCATTTTTGATTGAACAATAAAGGCCTCCAAATGGTATTTATTTCACTTCCCGTGGTGGAGAAACACTTTTTAAGGCCTCAGAGTGAGTAAATTGGCCTTTTTCATTCACGTTTACCAATTCCACAAATTTTGCGTTCATATCCCCTGGAAGCATGAAAATCACTTTAAACATCTCATTTTATCTCTAAAAGTGATTATCCACGTACAAATGTGAATTTTAGTTCAAAGACGCAACATTTGAAAACGGACCATTTTTTTAGTTTCTGAAGCATGGCGTAAGGGGGGGTGGTTATCTCTTTTGTCAAAAATTGGGCATTTTTGATTGAACAATAAAGGCCTAAAAATGTTATTTAATTCACTTCCAGTGGTGGAGAAACTTTTTAAGGCCTCAGAGTGAGTAAATTGGCCATTTTCATTCACGTTTACCCATTCCACAAAGCTTGCGTTCAGGGCCCCTGGAAGCATGAAAATCACTTTAAACATCTCATTTTATCTCTAAAAGTGATTATCCACGTACAAATGTGAATTTTAGTTCAAAGACGCAACATTTGAAAACTGACCATTTTTTTGGTTTCTGAAGCATGGCGTAAGGGGGGGGTGGTTATCTCTTTTGTCAAAAATTGGGCATTTTTGATTGAACAATAAAGGCCTAAAAATGTTATTTAATTCACTTCCAGTGGTGGAGAAACACTTTTTAAGGCCTCAGAGTGAGTAAATTGGCCATTTTCATTCACGTTTACCCATTCCACAAAGCTTGCGTTCAGGGCCCCTGGAAGCATGAAAATCACTTTAAACATCTCATTTGATCTCTTAAAGTGATTATCCACGTACAAATGTGAATTTTAGTTCAAAGACGCAACATTTGAAAACGGCACATTTTTTTTGTTTCTGGAGCATGTCGTAAGGGGGGGGTGGTTATCTCTTTTGTCAAAAATCAGGCATTTTTGATTGAACAATAAAGGCCTCCAAATGGTATTTATTTCACTTCCCGTGGTGGAGAAACACTTTTTAAGGCCTCAGAGTGAGTAAATTGGCCTTTTTCATTCACGTTTACCAATTCCACAAATTTTGCGTTCATATCCCCTGGAAGCATGAAAATCACTTTAAACATCTCATTTTATCTCTAAAAGTGATTATCCACGTACAAATGTGAATTTTAGTTCAAAGACGCAACATTTGAAAACGGACCATTTTTTTAGTTTCTGAAGCATGTCGTAAGGGGGGGGGTGGTTATCTCTTTTGTCAAAAATTGGCCATTTTTGATTGAACAAAAAAGGCCTAAAAATGTAATTTAATTCACTTCCTGTGGTGGAGAAACACTTTTTAAGGCCTCAGAGTGAGTAAATTGGCCATTTTCATTCACGTTTACCCATTCCAGAAACCTTGCGTTCAGGGCCCCTGGAAGCATGCAAATCACTTTAAACATCTCATTTTATCTCTAAAAGTGATTATCCACGTACAAATGTGAATTTTAGTTCAAAGACGCAACATTTGAAAATGGACCATTTTTTTACTTTCTGAAGCATGTCGTAAGGGGGGGTGGTTATCTCTTTCGTCAAAAATTGGGCATTTTTGATTGAACAGTTAAGGCCTCCAAAGGTTATTTATTTCACTTCCCGTGGTGGAGAAACACTTTTTAAGGCCTCAGAGTGAGTAAATTGGCCATTTTCATTCACGTTTACCCATTCCACAAATTTTGCGTTCACGGCATCTGGAAGCATGAAAATCACTTTAAACGTCTCATTTTATCTCTAAAAGTGATTATCCACGAACAAATGTGAATTTTAGTTCAAAGACGCAACATTTGAAAACGGACCATTTTTTTAGTTTCTGAAGCATGGCGTAAGGGGGGGTGGTTATCTCTTTTGTCAAAAATTGGGCATTTTTGATTGAACAATAAAGGCCTAAAAATGTTATTTAGTTCACTTCCAGTGGTGGAGAAACACTTTTTAAGGCCTCAGAGTGAGTAAATTGGCCATTTTCATTCACGTTTACCCATTCCACAAAGCTTGCGTTCAGGGCCCCTGGAAGCATGAAAATCACTTTAAACATCTCATTTTATCTCTAAAAGTGATTATCCACGTACAAATGTGAATTTTAGTTCAAAGACGCAACATTTGAAAACTGACCATTTTTTTGGTTTCTGAAGCATGGCGTAAGGGGGGGTGGTTATCTCTTTTGTCAAAAATTGGGCATTTTTGATTGAACAATAAAGGCCTAAAAATGTTATTTAATTCACTTCCAGTGGTGGAGAAACACTTTTTAAGGCCTCAGAGTGAGTAAATTGGCCATTTTCATTCACGTTTACCCATTCCACAAAGCTTGCGTTCAGGGCCCCTGGAAGCATGAAAATCACTTTAAACATCTCATTTGATCTCTTAAAGTGATTATCCACGTACAAATGTGAATTTTAGTTCAAAGACGCAACATTTGAAAACGGCACATTTTTTTTGTTTCTGGAGCATGTCGTAAGGGGGGGGTGGTTATCTCTTTTGTCAAAAATCAGGCATTTTTGATTGAACAATAAAGGCCTCCAAATGGTATTTATTTCACTTCCCGTGGTGGAGAAACACTTTTTAAGGCCTCAGAGTGAGTAAATTGGCCTTTTTCATTCACGTTTACCAATTCCACAAATTTTGCGTTCATATCCCCTGGAAGCATGAAAATCACTTTAAACATCTCATTTTATCTCTAAAAGTGATTATCCACGTACAAATGTGAATTTTAGTTCAAAGACGCAACATTTGAAAACGGACCATTTTTTTAGTTTCTGAAGCATGGCGTAAGGGGGGGTGGTTATCTCTTTTGTCAAAAATTGGGCATTTTTGATTGAACAATAAAGGCCTAAAAATGTTATTTAATTCACTTCCAGTGGTGGAGAAACTTTTTAAGGCCTCAGAGTGAGTAAATTGGCCATTTTCATTCACGTTTACCCATTCCACAAAGCTTGCGTTCAGGGCCCCTGGAAGCATGAAAATCACTTTAAACATCTCATTTTATCTCTAAAAGTGATTATCCACGTACAAATGTGAATTTTAGTTCAAAGACACAACATTTGAAAACGGACCATTTTTTTAGTTTCTGAAGCATGTCGTAAGGGGGGGTGGTTATCTCTTTCGTCAAAAATTGGGCATTTTTGATTGAACAATAAAGGCCTCCAAATGTTATTTATTTCACTTCCCGTGGTGGAGAAACACTTTTTAAGGCCTCAGAGTGAGTAAATTGGCCATTTTCATTCACGTTTACCCATTCCACAAATTTTGCGTTCACGGCCTCTGGAAGCATGAAAATCACTTTAAACATCTCATTTTATCTCTAAAAGTGATTATCCACGAACAAATGTGAATGTTAGTTCAAAGACGCAACATTTGAAAACGGACCATTTTTTTAGTTTCTGAAGCATGGCGTAAGGGGGGGTGGTTATCTCTTTTGTCAAAAATTGGGCATTTTTGATTGAACAATAAAGGCCTAAAAATGTTATTTAATTCACTTCCAGTGGTGGAGAAACACTTTTTAAGGCCTCAGAGTGAGTAAATTGGCCATTTTCATTCACGTTTACCCATTCCACAAAGCTTGCGTTCAGGGCCCCTGGAAGCATGAAAATCACTTTAAACATCTCATTTGATCTCTTAAAGTGATTATCCACGTACAAATGTGAATTTTAGTTCAAAGACGCAACATTTGAAAACGGCACATTTTTTTAGTTTCTGGAGCATGTCGTAAGGGGGGGTGGTTATCTCTTTTGTCAAAAATCAGGCATTTTTGATTGAACAATAAAGGCCTCCAAATGGTATTTATTTCACTTCCCGTGGTGGAGAAACACTTTTTAAGGCCTCAGAGTGAGTAAATTGGCCCTTTTCATTCACGTTTACCCATTCCACAAATTTTGCGTTCATATCCCCTGGAAGCATGAAAATCACTTTAAACATCTCATTTTATCTCTAAAAGTGATTATCCACGTACAAATGTGAATTTTAGTTCAAAGACGCAACATTTGAAAATGGACCATTTTTTTAGTTTCTGAAGCATGTCGTAAGGGGGGGTGGTTATCTCTTTTGTCAAAAATTGGGCATTTTTGATTGAACAATAAAGGCCTAAAAATGTAATTTAATTCACTTCCTGTGGTGGAGAAACACTTTTTAAGGCCTCAGAGTGAGTAAATTGGCCATTTTCATTCACGTTTACCCATTCCACAAATTTTGCGTTCACGGCCTCTGGAAGCATGAAAATCACTTTAAACATCTCATTTTATCTCTAAAAGTGATTATCCATGAACAAATGTGAATTTTAGTTCAAAGACGCAACATTTGAAAACGGACCATTTTTTTAGATTCTGAAGCATGGCGTAAGGGGGGGTGGTTATCTCTTTTGTCAAAAATTGGGCATTTTTGATTGAACAATAAAGGCCTAAAAAATGTTATTTAATTCACTTCCAGTGGTGGAGAAACACTTTTTAAGGCCTCAGAGTGAGTAAATTGGCCATTTTCATTCACGTTTACCCATTCCACAAAGCTTGCGTTCAGGGCCCCTGGAAGCATGAAAATCACTTTAAACATCTCATTTTATCTCTAAAAGTGATTATCCACGTACAAATGTGAATTTTAGTTCAAAGACGCAACATTTGAAAACTGACCATTTTTTTAGTTTCTGAAGCATGTCGTAAGGGGGGGTGGTTATCTCTTTCGTCAAAAATTGGGCATTGTTGATTGAACAATAAAGGCCTCCAAATGTTATTTATTTCACTTCCCGAGGTGGATAAACACTTTTTAAGGCCTCAGAGTGAGTAAATTGGCCATTTTCATTCACATTTACCCATTCCACAAATCTTGCGTTCAGGGCCCCTGGAAGCATGAAAATCACTTTAAACATCTCATTTTATCTCTAAAAGTGATTATCCACGAACAAATGTGAATGTTAGTTCAAAGACACAACATTTGAAAACGGTACATTTTTTTAGTTTCTTGAGCATGTCGTAAGGGGGGGTGGTTATCTATATCGTCAAAAATCAGGCATTTTTGATTGAACAATAAAGGCCTCCAAATGTTATTTATTTCACTTCCCGTGGTGGAGAAACACTTTTTAAGGCCTCAGAGTGAGTAAATTGGCCCTTTTCATTCACGTTCACCCATTCCACAAATTTTGCGTTCATATCCCCTGGAAGCATGAAAATCACTTTAAACATCTCATTTTATCTCTAAAGGTGATTATCCACGTACAAATGTGAATTTTAGTTCAAAGACGCAACATTTGAAAACGGACCATTTTTTTAGTTTCTGAAGCATGTCGTAAGGGGGGGGTGGTTATCTCTTTTGTCAAAAATTGGGCATTTTTGATTGAACAATAAAGGCCTAAAAATGTAATTTAATTCACTTCCTGTGGTGGAGAAACACTTTTTAAGGCCTCAGAGTGAGTAAATTGGCCATTTTCATTCACGTTTACCCATTCCACAAATTTTGCGTTCACGGCCTCTGGAAGCATGAAAATCACTTTAAACATCTCATTTTATCTCTAAAAGTGATTATCCATGAACAAATGTGAATTTTAGTTCAAAGACGCAACATTTGAAAACGGACCATTTTTTTAGTTTCTGAAGCATGGCGTAAGGGGGGGTGGTTATCTCTTTTGTCAAAAATTGGGCATTTTTGATTGAACAATAAAGGCCTAAAAATGTTATTTAATTCACTTCCAGTGGTGGAGAAACACTTTTTAAGGCCTCAGAGTGAGTAAATTGGCCATTTTCATTCATGTTTACCCATTCCACAAAGCTTGCGTTCAGGGCCCCTGGAAGAATGAAAATCACTTTAAACATCTCATTTTATCTCTAAAAGTGATTATCCACGTACAAATGTGAATTTTAGTTCAAAGACGCAACATTTGAAAACTGACCATTTTTTTAGTTTCTGAAGCATGTCGTAAGGGGGGGTGGTTATCTCTTTCGTCAAAAATTGGGCATTGTTGATTGAACAATAAAGGCCTCCAAATGTTATTTATTTCACTTCCCGAGGTGGATAAACACTTTTTAAGGCCTCAGAGTGAGTAAATTGGCCATTTTCATTCACATTTACCCATTCCACAAATCTTGCGTTCAGGGCCCCTGGAAGCATGAAAATCACTTTAAACATCTCATTTTATCTCTAAAAGTGATTATCCACGAACAAATGTGAATGTTAGTTCAAAGACGCAACATTTGAAAACGGTACATTTTTTTAGTTTCTTGAGCATGTCGTAAGGGGGGGTGGTTATCTATATCGTCAAAAATCAGGCATTTTTGATTGAACAATAAAGGCCTCCAAATGTTATTTATTTCACTTCCCGTGGTGGAGAAACACTTTTTAAGGCCTCAGAGTGAGTAAATTGGCCCTTTTCATTCACGTTCACCCATTCCACAAATTTTGCGTTCATATCCCCTGGAAGCATGAAAATCACTTTAAACATCTCATTTTATCTCTAAAGGTGATTATCCACGTACAAATGTGAATTTTAGTTCAAAGACGCAACATTTGAAAACGGACCATTTTTTTAGTTTCTGAAGCATGTCGTAAGGGGGGGGGTGGTTATCTCTTTCGTCAAAAATTGGGCATTTTTGATTGAACAATGAAGGCCTAAAAATGTTATTTATTTCACTTCCCGTGGTGGAGAAACACTTTTTAAGGCCTCAGAGTGAGTAAATTGGCCCTTTTCATTCACGTTTACCCATTCCACAAATTTTGCGTTCATATCCCCTGGAAGCATGAAAATCACTTTAAACATCTCATTTTATCTCTAAAAGTGATTATCCACGTACAAATGTGAATTTTAGTTCAAAGACGCAACATTTGAAAACGGACCATTTTTTTAGTTTCTGAAGCATGTCGTAAGGGGGGGTGGTTATCTCTTTTGTCAAAAATTGGGCATTTTTGATTGAACAATAAAGGCCTCCAAATGTTATTTATTTCACTTCCCGAGGTGGATAAACACTTTTTAAGGCCTCAGAGTGAGTAAATTGGCCATTTTCATTCACGTTTACCCATTCCACAAATTTTGCGTTCAGGGCCCCTGGAAGCATGAAAATCACTTTAAACATCTCATTTGATGTCTAAAAGTGATTATCCACGTACAAATGTGAATTTTAGTTCAAAGACGCAACATTTGAAAACGGCACATTTTTTTAGTTTCTGGAGCATGTCGTAAGGGGGGGTGGTTATCTCTTTTGTCAAAAATCAGGCCTTTTTGATTGAACAATAAAGGCCTCCAAATGTTATTTATTTCACTTCCCGTGGTGGAGAAACACTTTTTAAGGCCTCAGAGTGAGTAAATTGGCCCTTTTCATTCACGTTTACCCATTCCACAAATTTTGCGTTCATCTCCCCTGGAAGCATGAAAATCACTTTAAACATCTCATTTTATCTCTAAAAGTGATTATCCACGTACAAATGTGAATTTTAGTTCAAAGACGCAACATTTGAAAACGGACCATTTTTTTACTTTCTGAAGCATGTCGTAAGGGGGGGTGGTTATCTCTTTCGTCAAAAATAGGGCATTTTTGATTGAACAATAAAGGCCTCCAAATGTTATTTATTTCACTTCCCGTGGTGGAGAAACACTTTTTAAGGCCTCAGAGTGAGTAAATTGGCCATTTTCATTCACGTTTACCCATTCCACAAATTTTGCGTTCACGGCCTCTGGAAGCATGAAAATCACTTTAAACATCTCATTTTATCTCTAAAAGTGATTATCCACGTACAAATGTGAATTTTAGTTCAAAGACGCAACATTTGAAAATGGACCATTTTTTTACTTTCTGAAGCATGTCGTAAGGGGGGGTGGTTATCTCTTTCGTCAAAAATTGGGCATTTTTGATTGAACAATAAAGGCCTCCAAATGTTATTTATTTCACTTCCCGTGGTGGAGAAACACTTTTTAAGGCCTCAGAGTGAGTAAATTGGCCATTTTCATTCACGTTTACCCATTCCACAAATTTTGCGTTCAGGGCCCCTGGAATCATGAAAATCACTTTAAACATCTCATTTTATCTCTAAAAGTGATTATCCACGTACAAATGTGAATTTTAGTTCAAAGACGCAACATTTGAAAACGGACCATTTTTTTAGTTTCTGAAGCATGTCGTAAGGGGGGGTGGTTATCTCTTTTGTCAAAAATTGGGCATTTTTGATTGAACAATAAAGGCCTAAAAATGTAATTTAATTCACTTCCTGTGGTGGAGAAACACTTTTTAAGGCCTCAGAGTGAGTAAATTGGCCATTTTCATTCACGTTTACCCATTCCAGAAATCTTGCGTTCAGGGCCCCTGGAAGCATGCAAATCACTTTAAACATCTCATTTTATCTCTAAAAGTGATTATCCACGTACAAATGTGAATTTTAGTTCAAAGACGCAACATTTGAAAACGGACCATTTTTTTAGTTTCTGAAGCATGTCGTAAGGGGGGGTGGTTATCTCTTTCGTCAAAAATTGGGCATTTTTGATTGAACAATAAAGGCCTCCAAATGTTATTTATTTCACTTCCCGTGGTGGAGAAACACTTTTTAAGGCCTCAGAGTGAGTAAATTGGCCATTTTCATTCACGTTTACCCATTCCACAAATTTTGCGTTCAGGGCCCCTGGAAGCATGAAAATCACTTTAAACATCTCATTTTATCTCTAAAAGTGATTATCCACGAACAAATGTGAATTTTAGTTCAAAGACGCAACATTTGAAAACGGACCATTTTTTTAGTTTCTGAAGCATGGCGTAAGGGGGGGTGGTTATCTCTTTTGTCAAAAATTGGGCATTTTTGATTGAACAATAAAGGCCTAAAAATGTTATTTAATTCACTTCCAGTGGTGGAGAAACACTTTTTAAGGCCTCAGAGTGAGTAAATTGGCCATTTTCATTCACGTTTACCCATTCCACAAATCTTGCGTTCAGGGCCCCTGGAAGCATGAAAATCACTTTAAACATCTCATTTTATCTCTAAAAGTGATTATCCACGTACAAATGTGAATTTTAGTTCAAAGACGCAACATTTGAAAACGGACCATTTTTTTAGTTTCTGAAGCATGTCGTAAGGGGGGGTGGTTATCTCTTTTGTCAAAAATTGGGCATTTTTGATTGAACAATAAAGGCCTAAAAATGTAATTTAATTCACTTCCTGTGGTGGAGAAACACTTTTTAAGGCCTCAGAGTGAGTAAATTGGCCATTTTCATTCACGTTTACCCATTCCACAAATCTTGCGTTCAGGGCCCCTGGAAGCATGCAAATCACTTTAAACATCTCATTTTATCTCTAAAAGTGATTATCCATGTACAAATGTGAATTTTAGTTCAAAGACGCAACATTTGAAAACGGACCATTTTTTTACTTTCTGAAGCATGTCGTAAGGGGGGGTGGTTATCTCTTTCGTCAAAAATTGGGCATTTTTGATTGAACAATAAAGGCCTCCAAATGTAATTTAATTCACTTCCTGTGGTGGAGAGACACTTTTTAAGGCCTCAGAGTGAGTAAATTGGCCATTTTCATTCACGTTTACCCATTCCACAAATTTTGCGTTCACGGCCTCTGGAAGCATGAAAATCACTTTAAACATCTCATTTTATCTCTAAAAGTGATTATCCACGAACAAATGTGAATTTTAGTTCAAAGACGCAACATTTGAAAACGGACCATTTTTTTAGTTTCTGAAGCATGGCGTAAGGGGGGGTGGTTATCTCTTTTGTCAAAAATTGGGCATTTTTGATTGAACAATAAAGGCCTCCAAATGTTATTTATTTCACTTCCCGTGGTGGAGAAACACTTTTTAAGGCCTCAGAGTGAGTAAATTGGCCATTTTCATTCACGTTTACCCATTCCACAAATTTTGCGTTCACGGCCTCTGGAAGCATGAAAATCACTTTAAACATCTCATTTTATCTCTAAAAGTGATTATCCACGAACAAATGTGAATTTTAGTTCAAAGACGCAACATTTGAAAACGGACCATTTTTTTAGTTTCTGAAGCATGGCGTAAGGGGGGGTGGTTATCTCTTTTGTCAAAAATTGGGCATTTTTGATTGAACAATAAAGGCCTAAAAATGTTATTTAATTCACTTCCAGTGGTGGAGAAACACTTTTTAAGGCCTCAGAGTGAGTAAATTGGCCATTTTCATTCACGTTTACCCATTCCACAAAGCTTGCGTTCAGGGCCCCTGGAAGCATGAAAATCACTTTAAACATCTCATTTGATCTCTTAAAGTGATTATCCACGTACAAATGTGAATTTTAGTTCAAAGACGCAACATTTGAAAACGGCACATTTTTTTAGTTTCTGGAGCATGTCGTAAGGGGGGGTGGTTATCTCTTTTGTCAAAAATCAGGCATTTTTGATTGAACAATAAAGGCCTCCAAATGGTATTTATTTCACTTCCCGTGGTGGAGAAACACTTTTTAAGGCCTCAGAGTGAGTAAATTGGCCCTTTTCATTCACGTTTACCCATTCCACAAATTTTGCGTTCATATCCCTTGGAAGCATGAAAATCACTTTAAACATCTCATTTTATCTCTAAAAGTGATTATCCACGTACAAATGTGAATTTTAGTTCAAAGACGCAACATTTGAAAACGGACCATTTTTTTACTTTCTGAAGCATGTCGTAAGGGGGGGTGGTTATCTCTTTCGTCAAAAATTGGGCATTTTTGATTGAACAATAAAGGCCTCCAAATGTTATTTATTTCACTTCCCGTGGTGGAGAAACACTTTTTAAGGCCTCAGAGTGAGTAAATTGGCCATTTTCATTCACGTTTACCCATTCCACAAATTTTGCGTTCACGGCCTCTGGAAGCATGAAAATCACTTTAAACATCTCATTTTATCTCTAAAAGTGATTATCCACGAACAAATGTGAATTTTAGTTCAAAGACGCAACATTTGAAAACGGACCATTTTTTTTAGTTTCTGAAGCATGGCGTAAGGGGGGGTGGTTATCTCTTTTGTCAAAAATTGGGCATTTTTGATTGAACAATAAAGGCCTAAAAATGTTATTTAATTCACTTCCAGTGGTGGAGAAACACTTTTTAAGGCCTCAGAGTGAGTAAATTGGCCATTTTCATTCACGTTTACCCATTCCACAAAGCTTGCGTTCAGGGCCCCTGGAAGCATGAAAATCACTTTAAACATCTCATTTGATCTCTTAAAGTGATTATCCACGTACAAATGTGAATTTTAGTTCAAAGACGCAACAATTGAAAACGGCACATTTTTTTAGTTTCTGGAGCATGTCGTAAGGGGGGGTGGTTATCTCTTTTGTCAAAAATCAGGCATTTTTGATTGAACAATAAAGGCCTCCAAATGGTATTTATTTTACTTCCCGTGGTGGAGAAACACTTTTTAAGGCCTCAGAGTGAGTAAATTGGCCCTTTTCATTCACGTTTACCCATTCCACAAATTTTGCGTTCATATCCCCTGGAAGCATGAAAATCACTTTAAACATCTCATTTTATCTCTAAAAGTGATTATCCACGTACAAATGTGAATTTTAGTTCAAAGACGCAACATTTGAAAACGGACCATTTTTTTAGTTTCTGAAGCATGTCGTAAGGGGTGGTGGTTATCTCTTTTGTCAAAAATTGGGCATTTTTGATTGAACAAAAAAGGCCTAAAAATGTAATTTAATTCACTTCCTGTGGTGGAGAAACACTTTTTAAGGCCTCAGAGTGAGTAAATTGGCCATTTTCATTCACGTTTACCCATTCCAGAAATCTTGCGTTCAGGGCCCCTGGAAGCATGCAAATCACTTTAAACATCTCATTTTATCTCTAAAAGTGATTATCCACGTACAAATGTGAATTTTAGTTCAAAGACGCAACATTTGAAAACGGACCATTTTTTTACTTTCTGAAGCATGTCGTAAGGGGGGGTGGTTATCTCTTTCGTCAAAAATTGGGCATTTTTGATTGAACAGTTAAGGCCTCCAAAGGTTATTTATTTCACTTCCCGTGGTGGAGAAACACTTTTTAAGGCCTCAGAGTGAGTAAATTGGCCATTTTCATTCACGTTTACCCATTCCACAAATTTTGCGTTCACGGCATCTGGAAGCATGAAAATCACTTTAAACGTCTCATTTTATCTCTAAAAGTGATTATCCACGAACAAATGTGAATTTTAGTTCAAAGACGCAACATTTGAAAACGGACCATTTTTTTAGTTTCTGAAGCATGGCGTAAGGGGGGGTGGTTATCTCTTTTGTCAAAAATTGGGCATTTTTGATTGAACAATAAAGGCCTAAAAATGTTATTTAGTTCACTTCCAGTGGTGGAGAAACACTTTTTAAGGCCTCAGAGTGAGTAAATTGGCCATTTTCATTCACGTTTACCCATTCCACAAAGCTTGCGTTCAGGGCCCCTGGAAGCATGAAAATCACTTTAAACATCTCATTTTATCTCTAAAAGTGATTATCCACGTACAAATGTGAATTTTAGTTCAAAGACGCAACATTTGAAAACTGACCATTTTTTTAGTTTCTGAAGCATGTTGTAAGGGGGGGTGGTTATCTCTTTCGTCAAAAATTGGGCATTTTTGATTGAACAATAAAGGCCTCCAAATGTTATTTATTTCACTTCCTGAGGTGGATAAACACTTTTTAAGGCCTCAGAGTGAGTAAATTGGCCATTTTCATTCACGTTTACCCATTCCACAAAGCTTGCGTTCAGGGCCCCTGGAAGCATGAAAATCACTTTAAACATCTCATTTGATCTCTTAAAGTGATTATCCACGTACAAATGTGAATTTTAGTTCAAAGACGCAACATTTGAAAACGGCACATTTTTTTAGTTTCTGGAGCATGTCGTAAGGGGGGGTGGTTATCTCTTTTGTCAAAAATCAGGCATTTTTGATTGAACAATAAAGGCCTCCAAATGGTATTTATTTCACTTCCCGTGGTGGAGAAACACTTTTTAAGGCCTCAGAGTGAGTAAATTGGCCCTTTTCATTCACGTTTACCCATTCCACAAATTTTGCGTTCATATCCCCTGGAAGCATGAAAATCACTTTAAACATCTCATTTTATCTCTAAAAGTGATTATCCACGAACAAATGTGAATTTTAGTTCAAAGACGCAACATTTGAAAACGGACCATTTTTTTAGTTTCTGAAGCATGTCGTAAGGGGGGGGTGGTTATCTCTTTTGTCAAAAATTGGGCATTTTTGATTGAACAAAAAAGGCCTAAAAATGTAATTTAATTCACTTCCTGTGGTGGAGAAACACTTTTTAAGGCCTCAGAGTGAGTAAATTGGCCATTTTCATTCACGTTTACCCATTCCAGAAATCTTGCGTTCAGGGCCCCTGGAAGCATGCAAATCACTTTAAACATCTCATTTTATCTCTAAAAGTGATTATCCACGTACAAATGTGAATTTTAGTTCAAAGACGCAACATTTGAAAACGGACCATTTTTTTACTTTCTGAAGCATGTCGTAAGGGGGGGTGGTTATCTCTTTCGTCAAAAATTGGGCATTTTTGATTGAACAATAAAGGCCTCCAAATGTTATTTATTTCACTTCCCGTGGTGGAGAAACACTTTTTAAGGCCTCAGAGTGAGTAAATTGGCCATTTTCATTCACGTTTACCCATTCCACAAATTTTGCATTCACGGCCTCTGGAAGCATGAAAATCACTTTAAACATCTCATTTTATCTCTAAAAGTGATTATCCACGAACAAATGTGAATGTTAGTTCAAAGACGCAACATTTGAAAACGGACCATTTTTTTAGTTTCTGAAGCATGGCGTAAGGGGGGGTGGTTATCTCTTTTGTCAAAAATTGGGCATTTTTGATTGAACAATAAAGGCCTAAAAATGTTATTTAATTCACTTCCAGTGGTGGAGAAACACTTTTTAAGGCCTCAGAGTGAGTAAATTGGCCATTTTCATTCACGTTTACCCATTCCACAAAGCTTGCGTTCAGGGCCCCTGGAAGCATGAAAATCACTTTAAACATCTCATTTGATCTCTTAAAGTGATTATCCACGTACAAATGTGAATTTTAGTTCAAAGACGCAACATTTGAAAACGGCACATTTTTTTAGTTTCTGGAGCATGTCGTAAGGGGGGGTGGTTATCTCTTTTGTCAAAAATCAGGCATTTTTGATTGAACAATAAAGGCCTCCAAATGTTATTTATTTCACTTCCCGTGGTGGAGAAACACTTTTTAAGGCCTCAGAGTGAGTAAATTGGCCATTTTCATTCACGTTTACCCATTCCACAAATTTTGCGTTCACGGCCTCTGGAAGCATGAAAATCACTTTAAACATCTCATTTTATCTCTAAAAGTGATTATCCACGAACAAATGTGAATGTTAGTTCAAAGACGCAACATTTGAAAACTGACCATTTTTTTAGTTTCTGAAGCATGTCGTAAGGGGGGGTGGTTATCTCTTTCGTCAAAAATTGGGCATTTTTGATTGAACAATAAAGGCCTCCAAATGTTATTTATTTCACTTCCCGAGGTGGATAAACACTTTTTAAGGCCTCAGAGTGAGTAAATTGGCCATTTTCATTCACGTTTACCCATTCCACAAATCTTGCGTTCAGGGCCCCTGGAAGCATGAAAATCACTTTAAACATCTCATTTTATCTCTAAAAGTGATTATCCACGAACAAATGTGAATGTGAGTTCAAAGACGCAACATTTGAAAACGGACCATTTTTTTAGTTTCTGAAGCATGTCGTAAGGGGTGGTGGTTATCTCTTTTGTCAAAAATTGGGCATTTTTGATTGAACAATAAAGGCCTAAAAATGTTATTTAATTTACTTCCCGTGGTGGAGAAACACTTTTTAAGGCCTCAGAGTGAGTAAATTGGCCATTTTGATTCACGTTTACCCATTCCACAAATTTTGCGTTCAGGGCCCCTGGAAGCATGAAAATCACTTTAAACATCTCATTTTATCTCTAAAAGTGATTATCCACGTACAAATGTGAATTTTAGTTCAAAGACGCAACATTTGAAAACGGCACATTTTTTTAGTTTCTTGAGCATGTCGTAAGGGGGGGTGGTTATCTATTTCGTCAAAAATCAGGCATTTTTGATTGAACAATAAAGGCCTCCAAATGTTATTTATTTCACTTCCCGTGGTGGAGAAACACTTTTTAAGGCCTCAGAGTGAGTAAATTGGCCCTTTTCATTCACGTTTACCCATTCCACAAATTTTGCGTTCATATCCCCTGGAAGCATGAAAATCACTTTAAACATCTCATTTTATCTCTAAAAGTGATTATCCACGTACAAATGTGAATTTTAGTTCAAAGACGCAACATTTGAAAACGGACCATTTTTTTAGTTTCTGAAGCATGTCGTAAGGGGGGGTGGTTATCTCTTTTGTCAAAAATTGGGCATTTTTGATTGAACAATAAAGGCCTAAAAATGTAATTTAATTCACTTCCTGTGGTGGAGAAACACTTTTTAAGGCCTCAGAGTGAGTAAATTGGCCATTTTCATTCACGTTTACTCATTCTAGAAATCTTGCGTTCAGGGCCCCTGGAAGCATGCAAATCACTTTAAACATCTCATTTTATCTCTTAAAGTGATTATCCACGTACAAATGTCAATTTTAGTTCAAAGACGCAACATTTGAAAACGGACCATTTTTTTAGTTTCTGAAGCATGGCGTAAGGGGGGGTGGTTATCTCTTTTGTCAAAAATTGGGCATTTTTGATTGAACAATAAAGGCCTAAAAATGTTATTTAATTCACTTCCAGTGGTGGAGAAACTTTTTAAGGCCTCAGAGTGAGTAAATTGGCCATTTTCATTCACGTTTACCCATTCCACAAAGCTTGCGTTCAGGGCCCCTGGAAGCATGAAAATCACTTTAAACATCTCATTTTATCTCTAAAAGTGATTATCCACGTACAAATGTGAATTTTAGTTCAAAGACACAACATTTGAAAACGGACCATTTTTTTAGTTTCTGAAGCATGTCGTAAGGGGGGGGTGGTTATCTCTTTTGTCAAAAATTGGGCATTTTTGATTGAACAATAAAGGCCTCCAAATGTTATTTATTTCACTTCCCGAGGTGGATAAACACTTTTTAAGGCCTCAGAGTGAGTAAATTGGCCATTTTCATTCACGTTTACCCATTCCACAAATCTTGCGTTCAGGGCCCCTGGAAGCATGAAAATCACTTTAAACATCTCATTTTATCTCTAAAAGTGATTATCCACGAACAAATGTGAATGTTAGTTCAAAGACGCAACATTTGAAAACGGACCATTTTTTTAGTTTCTGAAGCATGGCGTGAGGGGGGGTGGTTATCTCTTTTGTCAAAAATTGGGCATTTTTGATTGAACATTAAAGGCCTAAAAATGTTATTTAATTCACTTCCAGTGGTGGAGAAACACTTTCTAAGGCCTCAGAGTGAGTAAATTGGCCCTTTTCATTCACGTTTACCCATTCCACAAATTTTGCGTTCATATCCCCTGGAAGCATGAAAATCACTTTAAACATCTCATTTTATCTCTAAAAGTGATTATCCACGTACAAATGTGAATTTTAGTTCAAAGACGCAACATTTGAAAACGGACCATTTTTTTAGTTTCTGAAGCATGTCGTAAGGGGGGGTGGTTATCTCTTTTGTCAAAAATTGGGCATTTTTGATTGAACAATAAAGGCCTAAAAATGTAATTTAATTCACTTCCTGTGGTGGAGAAACACTTTTTAAGGCCTCAGAGTGAGTAAATTGGCCATTTTCATTCACGTTTACCCATTCCAGAAATCTTGCGTTCAGGGCCCCTGGAAGCATGCAAATCACTTTAAACATCTCATTTTATCTCTAAAAGTGATTATCCACGTACAAATGTGAATTTTAGTTCAAAGACGCAACATTTGAAAACGGACCATTTTTTTACTTTCTGAAGCATGTCGTAAGGGGGGGTGGTTATCTCTTTCGTCAAAAATTGGGCATTTTTGATTGAACAATAAAGGCCTCCAAATGTTATTTATTTCACTTCCCGTGGTGGAGAAACACTTTTTAAGGCCTCAGAGTGAGTAAATTGGCCATTTTCATTCACGTTTACCCATTCCACAAATTTTGCGTTCACGGCCTCTGGAAGCATGAAAATCACTTTAAACATCTCATTTTATCTCTAAAAGTGATTATCCACGAACAAATGTGAATGTTAGTTCAAAGACGCAACATTTGAAAACGGACCATTTTTTTAGTTTCTGAAGCATGGCGTAAGGGGGGGTGGTTATCTCTTTTGTCAAAAATTGGGCATTTTTGATTGAACAATAAAGGCCTAAAAATGTTATTTAATTCACTTCCAGTGGTGGAGAAACACTTTTTAAGGCCTCAGAGTGAGTAAATTGGCCATTTTCATTCACGTTTACCCATTCCACAAAGCTTGCGTTCAGGGCCCCTGAAAGCATGAAAATCACTTTAAACATCTCATTTGATCTCTTAAAGTGATTATCCACGTACAAATGTGAATTTTAGTTCAAAGACGCAACATTTGAAAACGGCACATTTTTTTAGTTTCTGGAGCATGTCGTAAGGGGGGGTGGTTATCTCTTTTGTCAAAAATCAGGCATTTTTGATTGAACAATAAAGGCCTCCAAATGGTATTTATTTCACTTCCCGTGGTGGAGAAACACTTTTTAAGGCCTCAGAGTGAGTAAATTGGCCCTTTTCATTCACGTTTACCCATTCCACAAATTTTGCGTTCATATCCCCTGGAAGCATGAAAATCACTTTAAACATCTCATTTTATCTCTAAAAGTGATTATCCACGTACAAATGTGAATTTTAGTTCAAAGACGCAACATTTGAAAACGGACCATTTTTTTAGTTTCTGAAGCATGTCGTAAGGGGGGGGTGGTTATCTCTTTTGTCAAAAATTGGGCATTTTTGATTGAACAATAAAGGCCTAAAAATGTAATTTAATTCACTTCCTGTGGTGGAGAAACACTTTTTAAGGCCTCAGAGTGAGTAAATTGGCCATTTTCATTCACGTTTACCCATTCCACAAATTTTGCGTTCACGGCCTCTGGAAGCATGAAAATCACTTTAAACATCTCATTTTATCTCTAAAAGTGATTATCCATGAACAAATGTGAATTTTAGTTCAAAGACGCAACATTTGAAAACGGACCATTTTTTTAGTTTCTGAAGCATGGCGTAAGGGGGGGTGGTTATCTCTTTTGTCAAAAATTGGGCATTTTTGATTGAACAATAAAGGCCTAAAAATGTTATTTAATTCACTTCCAGTGGTGGAGAAACACTTTTTAAGGCCTCAGAGTGAGTAAATTGGCCATTTTCATTCACGTTTACCCATTCAACAAAGCTTGCGTTCAGGGCCCCTGGAAGCATGAAAATCACTTTAAACATCTCATTTTATCTCTAAAAGTGATTATCCACGAACAAATGTGAATGTTAGTTCAAAGACGCAACATTTGAAAACGGTACATTTTTTTAGTTTCTTGAGCATGTCGTAAGGGGGGGTGGTTATCTATATCGTCAAAAATCAGGCATTTTTGATTGAACAATAAAGGCCTCCAAATGTTATTTATTTCACTTCCCGTGGTGGAGAAACACTTTTTAAGGGGTCAGAGTGAGTAAATTGGCCCTTTTCATTCACGTTCACCCATTCCACAAATTTTGCGTTCATATCCCCTGGAAGCATGAAAATCACTTTAAACATCTCATTTTATCTCTAAAGGTGATTATCCACGTACAAATGTGAATTTTAGTTCAAAGACGCAACATTTGAAAATGGACCATTTTTTTAGTTTCTGAAGCATGTCGTAAGGGGGGGGTGGTTATCTCTTTTGTCAAAAATTGGGCATTTTTGATTGAACAATAAAGGCCTAAAAATGTAATTTAATTCACTTCCTGTGGTGGAGAAACACTTTTTAAGGCCTCAGAGTGAGTAAATTGGCCATTTTCATTCACGTTTACCCATTCCACAAATTTTGCGTTCACGGCCTCTGGAAGCATGAAAATCACTTTAAACATCTCATTTTATCTCTAAAAGTGATTATCCATGAACAAATGTGAATTTTAGTTCAAAGACGCAACATTTGAAAACGGACCATTTTTTTAGTTTCTGAAGCATGGCGTAAGGGGGGGTGGTTATCTCTTTTGTCAAAAATTGGGCATTTTTGATTGAACAATAAAGGCCTAAAAATGTTATTTAATTCACTTCCAGTGGTGGAGAAACACTTTTTAAGGCCTCAGAGTGAGTAAATTGGCCATTTTCATTCACGTTTACCCATTCAACAAAGCTTGCGTTCAGGGCCCCTGGAAGCATGAAAATCACTTTAAACATCTCATTTTATCTCTAAAAGTGATTATCCACGTACAAATGTGAATTTTAGTTCAAAGACGCAACATTTGAAAACTGACCATTTTTTTAGTTTCTGAAGCATGTCGTAAGGGGGGGTGGTTATCTCTTTCGTCAAAAATTGGGCATTGTTGATTGAACAATAAAGGCCTCCAAATGTTATTTATTTCACTTCCCGAGGTGGATAAACACTTTATAAGGCCTCAGAGTGAGTAAATTGGCCATTTTCATTCACATTTACCCATTCCACAAATCTTGCGTTCAGGGCCCCTGGAAGCATGAAAATCACTTTAAACATCTCATTTTATCTCTAAAAGTGATTATCCACGAACAAATGTGAATGTTAGTTCAAAGACGCAACATTTGAAAACGGTACATTTTTTTAGTTTCTTGAGCATGTCGTAAGGGGGGGTGGTTATCTATATCGTCAAAAATCAGGCATTTTTGATTGAACAATAAAGGCCTCCAAATGTTATTTATTTCACTTCCCGTGGTGGAGAAACACTTTTTAAGGCCTCAGAGTGAGTAAATTGGCCCTTTTCATTCACGTTCACCCATTCCACAAATTTTGCGTTCATATCCCCTGGAAGCATGAAAATCACTTTAAACATCTCATTTTATCTCTAAAGGTGATTATCCACGTACAAATGTGAATTTTAGTTCAAAGACGCAACATTTGAAAACGGACCATTTTTTTAGTTTCTGAAGCATGTCGTAAGGGGGGGGTGGTTATCTCTTTCGTCAAAAATTGGGCATTTTTGATTGAACAATGAAGGCCTAAAAATGTTATTTATTTCACTTCCCGTGGTGGAGAAACACTTTTTAAGGCCTCAGAGTGAGTAAATTGGCCCTTTTCATTCACGTTTACCCATTCCACAAATTTTGCGTTCATATCCCCTGGAAGCATGAAAATCACTTTAAACATCTCATTTTATCTCTAAAAGTGATTATCCACGTACAAATGTGAATTTTAGTTCAAAGACGCAACATTTGAAAATGGACCATTTTTTTAGTTTCTGAAGCATGTCGTAAGGGGGGGTGGTTATCTCTTTTGTCAAAAATTGGGCATTTTTGATTGAACAATAAAGGCCTCCAAATGTTATTTATTTCACTTCCCGAGGTGGATAAACACTTTTTAAGGCCTCAGAGTGAGTAAATTGGCCATTTTCATTCACGTTTACCCATTCCACAAATTTTGCGTTCAGGGCCCCTGGAAGCATGAAAATCACTTTAAACATCTCATTTGATGTCTAAAAGTGATTATCCACGTACAAATGTGAATTTTAGTTCAAAGACGCAACATTTGAAAACGGCACATTTTTTTAGTTTCTGGAGCATGTCGTAAGGGGGGGTGGTTATCTCTTTTGTCAAAAATCAGGCATTTTTGATTGAACAATAAAGGCCTCCAAATGTTATTTATTTCACTTCCCGTGGTGGAGAAACACTTTTTAAGGCCTCAGAGTGAGTAAATTGGCCCTTTTCATTCACGTTTACCCATTCCACAAATTTTGCGTTCATCTCCCCTGGAAGCATGAAAATCACTTTAAACATCTCATTTTATCTCTAAAAGTGATTATCCACGTACAAATGTGAATTTTAGTTCAAAGACGCAACATTTGAAAACGGACCATTTTTTTACTTTCTGAAGCATGTCGTAAGGGGGGGTGGTTATCTCTTTCGTCAAAAATTGGGCATTTTTGATTGAACAATAAAGGCCTCCAAATGTTATTTATTTCACTTCCCGTGGTGGAGAAACACTTTTTAAGGCCTCAGAGTGAGTAAATTGGCCATTTTCATTCACGTTTACCCATTCCACAAATTTTGCGTTCACGGCCTCTGGAAGCATGAAAATCACTTTAAACATCTCATTTTATCTCTAAAAGTGATTATCCACGTACAAATGTGAATTTTAGTTCAAAGACGCAACATTTGAAAATGGACCATTTTTTTACTTTCTGAAGCATGTCGTAAGGGGGGGTGGTTATCTCTTTCGTCAAAAATTGGGCATTTTTGATTGAACAATAAAGGCCTCCAAATGTTATTTATTTCACTTCCCGTGGTGGAGAAACACTTTTTAAGGCCCCAGAGTGAGTAAATTGGCCATTTTCATTCACGTTTACCCATTCCACAAATTTTGCGTTCACGGCCTCTGGAAGCATGAAAATCACTTTAAACATCTCATTTTATCTCTAAAAGTGATTATCCACGAACAAATGTGAATGTTAGTTCAAAGACGCAACATTTGAAAACGGACCATTTTTTTACTTTCTGAAGCATGGCGTAAGGGGGGGTGGTTATCTCTTTTGTCAAAAATTGGGCATTTTTGATTGAACAATAAAGGCCTAAAAATGTTATTTAATTCACTTCCAGTGGTGGAGAAACACTTTTTAAGGCCTCAGAGTGAGTAAATTGGCCATTTTCATTCACGTTTACCCATTCCACAAAGCTTGCGTTCAGGGCCCCTGGAAGCATGAAAATCACTTTAAACATCTCATTTGATCTCTTAAAGTGATTATCCACGTACAAATGTGAATTTTAGTTCAAAGACGCAACATTTGAAAACGGCACATTTTTTTTAGTTTCTGGAGCATGTCGTAAGGGGGGGTGGTTATCTCTTTTGTCAAAAATCAGGCATTTTTGATTGAACAATAAAGGCCTCCAAATGGTATTTATTTCACTTCCCGTGGTGGAGAAACACTTTTTAAGGCCTCAGAGTGAGTAAATTGGCCCTTTTCATTCACGTTTACCCATTCCACAAATTTTGCGTTCATATCCCCTGGAAGCATGAAAATCACTTTAAACATCTCATTTTATCTCTAAAAGTGATTATCCACGTACAAATGTGAATTTTAGTTCAAAGACGCAACATTTGAAAACGGACCATTTTTTTAGTTTCTGAAGCATGTCGTAAGGGGGGGGGTGGTTATCTCTTTTGTCAAAAATTGGGCATTTTTGATTGAACAATAAAGGCCTAAAAATGTAATTTAGTTCACTTCCTGTGGTGGAGAAACACTTTTTAAGGCCTCAGAGTGAGTAAATTGGCCATTTTCATTCACGTTTACCCATTCCAGAAATCTTGCATTCAGGGCCCCTGGAAGCATGCAAATCACTTTAAACATCTCATTTTATCTCTAAAAGTGATTATCCACGTACAAATGTGAATTTTAGTTCAAAGACGCAACATTTGAAAACGGACCATTTTTTTACTTTCTGAAGCATGTCGTAAGGGGGGGTGGTTATCTCTTTCGTCAAAAATTGGGCATTTTTGATTGAACAATAAAGGCCTCCAAATGTTATTTATTTCACTTCCCGTGGTGGAGAAACACTTTTTAAGGCCTCAGAGTGAGTAAATTGGCCATTTTCATTCACGTTTACCCATTCCACAAATTTTGCGTTCATGGCCTCTGGAAGCATGAAAATCACTTTAAACATCTCATTTTATCTCTAAAAGTGATTATCCACGAACAAATGTGAATGTTAGTTCAAAGACGCAACATTTGAAAACGGCACATTTTTTTAGTTTCTTGAGCATGTCGTAAGGGGGGGTGGTTATCTATATCGTCAAAAATCAGGCATTTTTGATTGAACAATAAAGGCCTCCAAATGTTATTTATTTCACTTCCCGTGGTGGAGAGACACTTTTTAAGGCCTCAGAGTGAGTAAATTGGCCCTTTTCATTCACGTTCACCCATTCCACAAATTTTGCGTTCATATCCCCTGGAAGCATGAAAATCACTTTAAACATCTCATTTTATCTCTAAAGGTGATTATCCACGTACAAATGTGAATTTTAGTTCAAAGACGCAACATTTGAAAACGGACCATTTTTTTACTTTCTGAAGCATGTCGTAAGGGGGGGTGGTTATCTCTTTCGTCAAAAATTGGGCATTTTTGATTGAACAATAAAGGCCTCCAAATGTTATTTATTTCACTTCCCGTGGTGGAGAAACACTTTTTAAGGCCTCAGAGTGAGTAAATTGGCCATTTTCATTCACGTTTACCCATTCCACAAATTTTGCGTTCACGGCCTCTGGAAGCATGAAAATCACTTTAAACATCTCATTTTATCTCTAAAAGTGATTATCCACGAACAAATGTGAATTTTAGTTCAAAGACGCAACATTTGAAAACGGACCATTTTTTTAGTTTCTGAAGCATGGCGTAAGGGGGGGTGGTTATCTCTTTTGTCAAAAATTGGGCATTTTTGATTGAACAATAAAGGCCTAAAAATGTTATTTAATTCACTTCCAGTGGTGGAGAAACACTTTTTAAGGCCTCAGAGTGAGTAAATTGGCCATTTTCATTCACGTTTACCCATTCCACAAAGCTTGCGTTCAGGGCCCCTGGAAGCATGAAAATCACTTTAAACATCTCATTTTATCTCTAAAAGTGATTATCCACGTACAAATGTGAATTTTAGTTCAAAGACGCAACATTTGAAAACTGACCATTTTTTTAGTTTCTGAAGCATGTCGTAAGGGGGGGTGGTTATCTCTTTTGTCAAAAATTGGGCATTTTTGATTGAACAATAAAGGCCTCCAAATGTTATTTATTTCACTTCCCGTGGTGGAGAAACACTTTTTAAGGCCTCAGAGTGAGTAAATTGGCCATTTTCATTCACGTTTACCCATTCCACAAATTTTGCGTTCATGGCCTCTGGAAGCATGAAAATCACTTTAAACATCTCATTTTATCTCTAAAAGTGATTATCCACGAACAAATGTGAATGTTAGTTCAAAGACGCAACATTTGAAAACGGCACATTTTTTTAGTTTCTTGAGCATGTCGTAAGGGGGGGTGGTTATCTATATCGTCAAAAATCAGACATTTTTGATTGCACAATAAAGGCCTCCAAATGTTATTTATTTCACTTCCCGTGGTGGAGAGACACTTTTTAAGGCCTCAGAGTGAGTAAATTGGCCCTTTTCATTCACGTTCACCCATTCCACAAATTTTGCGTTCATATCCCCTGGAAGCATGAAAATCACTTTAAACATCTCATTTTATCTCTAAAGGTGATTATCCACGTACAAATGTGAATTTTAGTTCAAAGACGCAACATTTGAAAACGGACCATTTTTTTAGTTTCTGAAGCATGTCGTAAGGGGGGGGTGGTTATCTCTTTCGTCAAAAATTGGGCATTTTTGATTGAACAATGAAGGCCTAAAAATGTTATTTATTTCACTTCCCGTGGTGGAGAAACACTTTTTAAGGCCTCAGAGTGAGTAAATTGGCCCTTTTCATTCACGTTTACCCATTCCACAAATTTTGCGTTCATATCCCCTGGAAGCATGAAAATCACTTTAAACATCTCATTTTATCTCTAAAAGTGATTATCCACGTACAAATGTGAATTTTAGTTCAAAGACGCAACATTTGAAAACGGACCATTTTTTTAGTTTCTGAAGCATGTCGTAAGGGGGGGTGGTTATCTCTTTTGTCAAAAATTGGGCATTTTTGATTGAACAATAAAGGCCTCCAAATGTTATTTATTTCACTTCCCGAGGTGGATAAACACTTTTTAAGGCCTCAGAGTGAGTAAATTGGCCATTTTCATTCACGTTTACCCATTCCACAAATTTTGCGTTCAGGGCCCCTGGAAGCATGAAAATCACTTTAAACATCTCATTTGATGTCTAAAAGTGATTATCCACGTACAAATGTGAATTTTAGTTCAAAGACGCAACATTTGAAAACGGCACATTTTTTTAGTTTCTGGAGCATGTCGTAAGGGGGGGTGGTTATCTCTTTTGTCAAAAATCAGGCATTTTTGATTGAACAATAAAGGCCTCCAAATGTTATTTATTTCACTTCCCGTGGTGGAGAAACACTTTTTAAGGCCTCAGAGTGAGTAAATTGGCCATTTTCATTCACGTTTACCCATTCCACAAATTTTGCGTTCACGGCCTCTGGAAGCATGAAAATCACTTTAAACATCTCATTTTATCTCTAAAAGTGATTATCCACGTACAAATGTGAATTTTAGTTCAAAGACGCAACATTTGAAAATGGACCATTTTTTTACTTTCTGAAGCATGTCGTAAGGGGGGGTGGTTATCTCTTTCGTCAAAAATTGGGCATTTTTGATTGAACAATAAAGGCCTCCAAATGGTATTTATTTCACTTCCCGTGGTGGAGAAACACTTTTTAAGGCCTCAGAGTGAGTAAATTGGCCCTTTTCATTCACGTTTACCCATTCCACAAATTTTGCGTTCATATCCCCTGGAAGCATGAAAATCACTTTAAACATCTCATTTTATCTCTAAAAGTGATTATCCACGTACAAATGTGAATTTTAGTTCAAAGACGCAACATTTGAAAACGGACCATTTTTTTAGTTTCTGAAGCATGTCGTAAGGGGGGGTGGTTATCTCTTTTGTCAAAAATTGGGCATTTTTGATTGAACAACAAAGGCCTAAAAATGTAATTTAATTCACTTCCTGTGGTGGAGAAACACTTTTTAAGGCCTCAGAGTGAGTAAATTGGCCATTTTCATTCACGTTTACCCATTCCAGAAATCTTGCGTTCAGGGCCCCTGGAAACATGCAAATCACTTTAAACATCTCATTTTATCTCTAAAAGTGATTATCCACGTACAAATGTGAATTTTAGTTCAAAGACGCAACATTTGAAAACGGACCATTTTATTAGTTTCTGAAGCATGGCGTAAGGGGGGGTGGTTATCTCTTTTGTCAAAAATTGGGCATTTTTGATTGAACAATAAAGGCCTAAAAATGTTATTTAATTCACTTCCAGTGGTGGAGAAACACTTTTTAAGGCCTCAGAGTGAGTAAATTGGCCATTTTCATTCACGTTTACCCATTCCACAAAGCTTGCGTTCAGGGCCCCTGGAAGCATGAAAATCACTTTAAACATCTCATTTTATCTCTAAAAGTGATTATCCACGTACAAATGTGAATTTTAGTTCAAAGACGCAACATTTGAAAACGGACCATTTTTTTAGTTTCTGAAGCATGTCGTAAGGGGGGGTGGTTATCTCTTTTGTCAAAAATCAGGCATTTTTGATTGAACAATAAAGGCCTCCAAATGTTATTTATTTCACTTCCTGTGGTGGAGAAACACTTTTTAAGGCCTCAGAGTGAGTAAATTGGCCCTTTTCATTCACGTTTACCCATTCCACAAATTTTGCGTTCATATCCCCTGGAAGCATGAAAGTCACTTTAAACATCTCATTTTATCTCTAAAAGTGATTATCCACGTACAAATGTGAATTTTAGTTCAAAGACGCAACATTTGAAAACGGACCATTTTTTTAGTTTCTGAAGCATGTCGTAAGGGGGGGTGGTTATCTCTTTTGTCAAAAATTGGGCATTTTTGATTGAACAATAAAGGGCTAAAAATGTAATTTAATTCACTTCCTGTGGTGGAGAAACACTTTTTAAGGCCTCAGAGTGAGTAAATTGGCCATTTTCATTCACGTTTACCCATTCCAGAAAACTTGCGTTCAGGGCCCCTGGAAGCATGCAAATCACTTTAAACATCTCATTTTATCTCTAAAAGTGATTATCCACGTACAAATGTGAATTTTAGTTCTAAGACGCAACATTTGAAAACGGCACATTTTTTTTAGTTTCTGGAGCATGTCGTAAGGGGGGGTGGTTATCTCTTTTGTCAAAAATCAGGCATTTTTGATTGAACAATAAAGGCCTCCAAATGGTATTTATTTCACTTCCCGTGGTGGAGAAACACTTTTTAAGGCCTCAGAGTGAGTAAATTGGCCCTTTTCATTCACGTTTACCCATTCCACAAATTTTGCGTTCATATCCCCTGGAAGCATGAAAATCACTTTAAACATCTCATTTTATCTCTAAAAGTGATTATCCACGTACAAATGTGAATTTTAGTTCAAAGACGCAACATTTGAAAACGGACCATTTTTTTAGTTTCTGAAGCATGTCGTAAGGGGGGGTGGTTATCTCTTTTGTCAAAAATTGGGCATTTTTGATTGAACAACAAAGGCCTAAAAATGTAATTTAATTCACTTCCTGTGGTGGAGAAACACTTTTTAAGGCCTCAGAGTGAGTAAATTGGCCATTTTCATTCACGTTTACCCATTCCAGAAATCTTGCGTTCAGGGCCCCTGGAAGCATGCAAATCACTTTAAACATCTCATTTTATCTCTAAAAGTGATTATCCACGTACAAATGTGAATTTTAGTTCAAAGACGCAACATTTGAAAACGGACCATTTTATTAGTTTCTGAAGCATGGCGTAAGGGGGGGTGGTTATCTCTTTTGTCAAAAATTGGGCATTTTTGATTGAACAATAAAGGCCTAAAAATGTTATTTAATTCACTTCCAGTGGTGGAGAAACACTTTTTAAGGCCTCAGAGTGAGTAAATTGGCCATTTTCATTCACGTTTACCCATTCCACAAAGCTTGCGTTCAGGGCCCCTGGAAGCATGAAAATCACTTTAAACATCTCATTTTATCTCTAAAAGTGATTATCCACGTACAAATGTGAATTTTAGTTCAAAGACGCAACATTTGAAAACGGACCATTTTTTTAGTTTCTGAAGCATGTCGTAAGGGGGGGTGGTTATCTCTTTTGTCAAAAATTGGGCATTTTTGATTGAACAATAAAGTTCTCCAAATGTTATTTATTTCACTTCCCGAGGTGGATAAACACTTTTTAAGGCCTCAGAGTGAGTAAATTGGCCATTTTCATTCACGTTTACCCATTCCACAAATTTTGCGTTCAGGGCCCCTGGAAGCATGAAAATCACTTTAAACATCTCATTTGATCTCTAAAAGTGATTATCCACGTACAAATGTGAATTTTAGTTCAAAGACGCAACATTTGAAAACGGCAAATTTTTTTAGTTTCTGGAGCATGTCGTAAGGGGGGGTGGTTATCTCTTTTGTCAAAAATCAGGCATTTTTGATTGAACAATAAAGGCCTCCAAATGTTATTTATTTCACTTCCTGTGGTGGAGAAACACTTTTTAAGGCCTCAGAGTGAGTAAATTGGCCATTTTCATTCACGTTTACCCATTCCACAAAGCTTGCGTTCAGGGCCCCTGGAAGCATGAAAATCACTTTAAACATCTCATTTGATCTCTTAAAGTGATTATCCACGTACAAATGTGAATTTTAGTTCAAAGACGCAACATTTGAAAATGGCACATTTTTTTAGTTTCTGGAGCATGTCGTAAGGGGGGGTGGTTATCTCTTTTGTCAAAAATCAGGCATTTTTGATTGAACAATAAAGGCCTCCAAATGGTATTTATTTCACTTCCCGTGGTGGAGAAACACTTTTTAAGGCCTCAGAGTGAGTAAATTGGCCCTTTTCATTCACGTTTACCCATTCCACAAATTTTGCGTTCATATCCCCTGGAAGCATGAAAATCACTTTAAACATCTCATTTTATCTCTAAAAGTGATTATCCACGTACAAATGTGAATTTTAGTTCAAAGACGCAACATTTGAAAACGGACCATTTTTTTAGTTTCTGAAGCATGTCGTAAGGGGGGGTGGTTATCTCTTTTGTCAAAAATTGGGCATTTTTGATTGAACAATAAAGGCCTAAAAATGTAATTTAATTCACTTCCTGTGGTGGAGAAACACTTTTTAAGGCCTCAGAGTGAGTAAATTGGCCATTTTCATTCACGTTTACCCATTCCAGAAATCTTGCGTTCAGGGCCCCTGGAAGCATGCAAATCACTTTAAACATCTCATTTTATCTCTAAAAGTGATTATCCACGTACAAATGTGAATTTTAGTTCAAAGACGCATCATTTGAAAACGGACCATTTTTTTACTTTCTGAAGCATGTCGTAAGGGGGGGTGGTTATCTCTTTCGTCAAAAATTGGGCATTTTTGATTGAACAATAAAGGCCTCCAAATGTTATTTATTTCACTTCCCGTGGTGGAGAAACACTTTTTAAGGCCTCAGAGTGAGTAAATTGGCCATTTTCATTCACGTTTACCCATTCCACAAATTTTGCGTTCACGGCCTCTGGAAGCATGAAAATCACTTTAAACATCTCATTTTATCTCTAAAAGTGATTATCCACGAACAAATGTGAATTTTAGTTCAAAGACGCAACATTTGAAAACGGACAATTTTTTTAGTTTCTGAAGCATGGCGTAAGGGGGGGGTTATCTCTTTTGTCAAAAATTGGGCATTTGTGATTGAACAATAAAGGCCTAAAAATGTTATTTAATTCACTTCCAGTGGTGGAGAAACACTTTTTAAGGCCTCAGAGTGAGTAAATTGGCCATTTTCATTCACGTTTACCCATCCCACAAAGCTTGCGTTCAGGGCCCCTGGAAGCATGAAAATCACTTTAAACATCTCATTTTATCTCTAAAAGTGATTATCCATGTACAAATGTGAATTTTAGTTCAAAGACGCAACATTTGAAAACTGACCATTTTTTTAGTTTCTGAAGCATGTCGTAAGGGGGGGTGGTTATCTCTTTCGTCAAAAATTGGGCATTGTTGATTGAACAATAAAGGCCTCCAAATGTTATTTATTTCACTTCCCGAGGTGGATAAACACTTTTTAAGGCCTCAGAGTGAGTAAATTGGCCCTTTTCATTCACGTTTACCCATTCCACAAATTTTGCGTTCATATCCCCTGGAAGCATGAAAATCACTTTAAACATCTCATTTTATCTCTAAAAGTGATTATCCACGTACAAATGTGAATTTTAGTTCAAAGACGCAACATTTGAAAACGGACCATTTTTTTAGTTTCTGAAGCATGTCGTAAGGGGGGGTGGTTATCTCTTTTGTCAAAAATTGGGCATTTTTGATTGAACAATAAAGGCCTCCAAATGTTATTTATTTCACTTCCCGAGGTGGATAAACACTTTTTAAGGCCTCAGAGTGAGTAAATTGGCCATTTTCATTCACGTTTACCCATTCCACAAATTTTGCGTTCAGGGCCCCTGGAAGCATGAAAATCACTTTAAACATCTCATTTGATGTCTAAAAGTGATTATCCACGTACAAATGTGAATTTTAGTTCAAAGACGCAACATTTGAAAACGGCACATTTTTTTAGTTTCTGGAGCATGTCGTAAGGGGGGGTGGTTATCTCTTTTGTCAAAAATCAGGCATTTTTGATTGAACAATAAAGGCCTCCAAATGTTATTTATTTCACTTCCCGTGGTGGAGAAACACTTTTTAAGGCCTCAGAGTGAGTAAATTGGCCCTTTTCATTCACGTTTACCCATTCCACAAATTTTGCGTTCATCTCCCCTGGAAGCATGAAAATCACTTTAAACATCTCATTTTATCTCTAAAAGTGATTATCCACGTACAAATGTGAATTTTAGTTCAAAGACGCAACATTTGAAAACGGACCATTTTTTTAGTTTCTGAATTATGTCGTAAGGGGGGGTGGTTATCTCTTTTGTCAAAAATTGGGCATTTTTGATTGAACAATAAAGGCCTAAAAATGTAATTTAATTCACTTCCTGTGGTGGAGAAACACTTTTTAAGGCCTCAGAGTGAGTAAATTGGCCATTTTCATTCACGTTTACCCATTCCAGAAATCTTGCGTTCAGGGCCCCTGGAAGCATGCAAATCACTTTAAACATCTCATTTTATCTCTAAAAGTTATTATCCACGTACAAATGTGAATTTTAGTTCAAAGACGCAACATTTGAAAACGGCACATTTTTTTAGTTTCTTGAGCATGTCGTAAGGGGGGTGGTTATCTATTTCGTCAAAAATCAGGCATTTTTGATTGAACAATAAAGGCCTCCAAATGTTATTTATTTCACTTCCCGTGGTGGAGAAACACTTTTTAAGGCCTCAGAGTGAGTAAATTGGCCCTTTTCATTCACGTTTACCCATTCTACAAATTTTGCGTTCATATCCCCTGGAAGCATGAAAATCACTTTAAACATCTCATTTTATCTCTAAAAGTGATTATCCACGAACAAATGTGAATGTTAGTTCAAAGACGCAACATTTGAAAACGGACCATTTTTTTAGTTTCTGAAGCATGTCGTAAGGGGGGGTGGTTATCTCTTTTGTCAAAAATTGGGCATTTTTGATTGAACAATAAAGGCCTAAAAATGTTATTTAATTTACTTCCCGTGGTGGAGAAACACTTTTTAAGGCCTCAGAGTGAGTAAATTGGCCCTTTTCATTCACGTTTACCCATTCCACAAATTTTGCGTTCATATCCCCTGGAAGCATGAAAATCACTTTAAACATCTCATTTTATCTCTAAAAGTGATTATCCACGTACAAATGTGAATTTTAGTTCAAAGACGCAACATTTGAAAACGGACCATTTTTTTAGTTTCTGAAGCATGTCGTAAGGGGGGGTGGTTATCTCTTTTGTCAAAAATTGGGCATTTTTGATTGAACAATAAAGGCCTCCAAATGTTATTTATTTCACTTCCCGAGGTGGATAAACACTTTTTAAGGCCTCAGAGTGAGTAAATTTGCCCTTTTCATTCACGTTTACCCATTCCACAAATTTTGCGTTCATATCCCCTGGAAGCATGAAAATCACTTTAAACATCTCATTTGATCTCTAAAAGTGATTATCCACGTACAAATGTGAATTTTAGTTCAAAGACGCAACATTTGAAAACGGCACATTTTTTTAGTTTCTGGAGCATGTCGTAAGGGGGGGTGGTTATCTCTTTTGTCAAAAATCAGGCATTTTTGATTGAACAATAAAGGCCTCCAAATGTTATTTATTTCACTTCCCGTGGTGGAGAAACACTTTTTAAGGCCTCAGAGTGAGTAAATTGGCCCTTTTCATTCACGTTTACCCATTCCACAAATTTTGCGTTCATATCCCCTGGAAGCATGAAAATCACTTTAAACATCTCATTTTATCTCTAAAAGTGATTATCCACGTACAAATGTGAATTTTAGTTCAAAGACGCAACATTTGAAAACGGACCATTTTTTTAGTTTCTGAAGCATGTCGTAAGGGGGGGTGGTTATCTCTTTTGTCAAAAATTGGGCATTTTTGATTGAACAACAAAGGCCTAAAAATGTAATTTAATTCACTTCCTGTGGTGGAGAAACACTTTTTAAGGCCTCAGAGTGAGTAAATTGGCCATTTTCATTCACGTTTACCCATTCCAGAAATCTTGCGTTCAGGGCCCCTGGAAGCATGCAAATCACTTTAAACATCTCATTTTATCTCTAAAAGTGATTATTCACGTACAAATGTGAATTTTAGTTCAAAGACGCAACATTTGAAAACGGACCATTTTTTTAGTTTCTGAAGCATGGCGTAAGGGGGGGTGGTTATCTCTTTTGTCAAAAATTGGGCATTTTTGATTGAACAATAAAGGCCTAAAAATGTTATTTAATTCACTTCCAGTGGTGGAGAAACTTTTTTTAAGGCCTCAGAGTGAGTAAATTGGCCATTTTCATTCACGTTTACCCATTCCACAAAGCTTGCGTTCAGGGCCCCTGGAAGCATGAAAATCACTTTAAACATCTCATTTTATCTCTAAAAGTGATTATCCACGTACAAATGTGAATTTTAGTTCAAAGACGCAACATTTGAAAACGGACCATTTTTTTAGTTTCTGAAGCATGTCGTAAGGGGGGGTGGTTATCTCTTTTGTCAAAAATTGGGCATTTTTGATTGAACAATAAAGTTCTCCAAATGTTATTTATTTCACTTCCCGAGGTGGATAAACACTTTTTAAGGCCTCAGAGTGAGTAAATTGGCCATTTTCATTCACGTTTACCCATTCCACAAATTTTGCGTTCAGGGCCCCTGGAAGCATGAAAATCACTTTAAACATCTCATTTGATCTCTAAAAGTGATTATCCACGTACAAATGTGAATTTTAGTTCAAAGACGCAACATTTGAAAACGGCACATTTTTTTAGTTTCTGGAGCATGTCGTAAGGGGGGGTGGTTATCTCTTTTGTCAAAAATCAGGCATTTTTGATTGAACAATAAAGGCCTCCAAATGTTATTTATTTCACTTCCTGTGGTGGAGAAACACTTTTTAAGGCCTCAGAGTGAGTAAATTGGCCCTTTTCATTCACGTTTACCCATTCCACAAATTTTGCGTTCATATCCCCTGGAAGCATGAAAGTCACTTTAAACATCTCATTTTATCTCTAAAAGTGATTATCCACGTACAAATGTGAATTTTAGTTCAAAGACGCAACATTTGAAAACGGACCATTTTTTTAGTTTCTGAAGCATGTCGTAAGGGGGGGTGGTTATCTCTTTTGTCAAAAATTGGGCATTTTTGATTGAACAATAAAGGCCTAAAAATGTAATTTAATTCACTTCCTGTGGTGGAGAAACACTTTTTAAGGCCTCAGAGTGAGTAAATTGGCCATTTTCATTCACGTTTACCCATTCCAGAAAACTTGCGTTCAGGGCCCCTGGAAGCATGCAAATCACTTTAAACATCTCATTTTATCTCTAAAAGTGATTATCCACGTACAAATGTGAATTTTAGTTCAAAGACGCAACATTTGAAAACGGACCATTTTTTTAGTTTCTGAAGCATGTCGTAAGGGGGGGTGGTTCTCTCTTTCGTCAAAAATTGGGCATTTTTGATTGAACAATAAAGGCCTCCAAATGTTATTTATTTCACTTCCCGTGGTGGAGAAACACTTTTTAAGGCCTCAGAGTGAGTAAATTGGCCATTTTCATTCACGTTTACCCATTCCACAAATTTTACGTTCAGGGCCCCTGGAAGCATGAAAATCACTTTAAACATCTCATTTTATCTCTAAAAGTGATTATCCACGAACAAATGTGAATTTTAGTTCAAAGACGCAACATTTGAAAACGGACCATTTTTTTAGTGCCTGAAGCATGGCGTAAGGGGGGGTGGTTATCTCTTTTGTCAAAAATTGGGCATTTTTGATTGAACAATAAAGGCCTAAAAATGTTATTTAATTCACTTCCAGTGGTGGAGAAACATTTTTTAAGGCCTCAGAGTGAGTAAATTGGCCATTTTCATTCACTTTTACCCATTCCACAAATCTTGCGTTCAGGGCCCCTGGAAGCATGAAAATCACTTTAAACATCTCATTTTATCTCTAAAAGTGATTATCCACGTACCAATGTGAATTTTAGTTCAAAGACGCAACATTTGAAAACGGACCATTTTTTTAGTTTCTGAAGCATGTCGTAAGGGGGGGTGGTTATCTATTTTGTCAAAAATTGGGCATTTTTGATTAAACAATAAAGGCCTAAAAATGTAATTTAATTCACTTCCTGTGGTGGAGAAACACTTTTTAAGGCCTCAGAGTGAGTAAATTGGCCATTTTTATTCACGTTTACCCATTCCAGAAATCTTGCGTTCAGGGCCCCTGGAAGCATGCAAATCACTTTAAACATCTCATTTTATCTCTAAAAGTGATCATCCACGTACAAATGTGAATTTTAGTTCAAAGACGCAACATTTGAAAACGGACCATTTTTTTACTTTCTGAAGCATGTCGTAAGGGGGGGTGGTTATCTCTTTCGTCAAAAATTGGGCATTTTGATTGCACAATAAAGGCCTCCAAATGTTATTTATTTCACTTCCCGTGGTGGAGAAACACTTTTTAAGGCCTTAGAGTGAGTAAATTGGCCATTTTCATTCACGTTTACCCATTCCACAAATTTTGCGTTCACGGCCTCTGGAAGCATGAAAATCACTTTAAACATCTCAGTTTATCTCTAAAAGTGATTATCCACGAACAAATGTGAATTTTAGTTCAAAGACGCAACATTTGAAAACGGACCATTTTTTTAGTTTCTGAAGCATGTCGTAAGTGGGGGTGGTTATCTCTTTTGTCAAAAATCAGGCATTTTTGATTGAACAATAAAGGCCTCCAAATGGTATTTATTTCACTTCCCGTGGTGGAGAAACACTTTTTAAGGCCTCAGAGTGAGTAAATTGGCCCTTTTCATTCACGTTTACCCATTCCACAAATTGTGCGTTCATATCCCCTGGAAGCATGAAAATCACTTTAAACATCTCATTTTATCTCTAAAAGTGATTATCCACGTACAAATGTGAATTTTAGTTCAAAGACGCAACATTTGAAAACGGACCATTTTTTTAGTTTCTGAAGCATGTCGTAAGGGGGGGGTGGTTATCTCTTTTGTCAAAAATTGGGCATTTTTGATTGAACAATAAAGGCCTAAAAATGTAATTTAATTCACTTCCTGTGGTGGAGAAACACTTTTTAAGGCCTCAGAGAGAGTAAATTGGCCATTTTCATTCACGTTTACCCATTCCAGAAATCTTGCGTTCAGGGCCCCTGGAAGCATGCAAATCACTTTAAACATCTCATTTTATCTCTAAAAGTGATTATCCACGTACAAATGTGAATTTTAGTTCAAAGACGCAACATTTGAAAACGGACCATTTTTTTACTTTCTGAAGCATGTCGTAAGGGGGGGTGGTTATCTCTTTCGTCAAAAATTGGGCATTTTTGATTGAACAATAAAGGCCTCCAAATGTTATTTATTTCACTTCCCGTGGTGGAGAAACACTTTTTAAGGCCTCAGAGTGAGTAAATTGGCCCTTTTCATTCACGTTTACCCATTCCACAAATTTTGCGTTCATATCCCCTGGAAGCATGAAAATCACTTTAAACATCTCATTTTATCTCTAAAGGTGATTATCCACGTACAAATGTGAATTTATTTCAAAGACGCAACATTTGAAAACGGACCATTTTTTTAGTTTCTGAAGCATGTCGTAAGGGGGGGTGGTTATCTCTTTCATCAAAAATTGGGCATTTTTGATTGAACAATGAAGGCCTAAAAATGTTATTTATTTCACTTCCCGTGGTGGAGAAACACTTTTTAAGGCCTCAGAGTGAGTAAATTGGCCCTTTTCATTCACGTTTACCCATTCCACAAATTTTGCGTTCATATCCCCTGGAAGCATGAAAATCACTTTAAACATCTCATTTTATCTCTAAAAGTGATTATCCACGTACAAATGTGAATTTTAGTTCAAAGACGCAACATTTGAAAACGGACCATTTTTTTAGTTTCTGAAGCATGTCGTAAGGGGGGGTGGTTATCTCTTTTGTCAAAAATTGGGCATTTTTGATTGAACAATAAAGGCCTCCAAATGTTATTTATTTCCCTTCCCGAGGTGGATAAACACTTTTTAAGGCCTCAGCGTGAGTAAATTGGCCATTTTCATTCACGTTTACCCATTCCACAAATTTTGCGTTCAGGGCCCCTGGAAGCATGAAAATAACTTTAAACATCTCATTTGATCTCTAAAAGTGATTATCCACGTACAAATGTGAATTTTAGTTCAAAGACGCAACATTTGAAAACGGCACATTTTTTTAGTTTCTGGAGCATGTCGTAAGGGGGGGTGGTTATCTCTTTTGTCAAAAATCAGGCATTTTTGATTGAACAATAAAGGCCTCCAAATGTTATTTATTTCACTTCCCGTGGTGGAGAAACACTTTTTAAGGCCTCAGAGTGAGTAAATTGGCCCTTTTCATTCACGTTTACCCATTCCACAAATTTTGCGTTCATATCCCCTGGAAGCATGAAAATCACTTTAAACATCTCATTTTATCTCTAAAAGTGATTATCCACGTACAAATGTGAATTTTAGTTCAAAGACGCAACATTTGAAAACGGACCATTTTTTTAGTTTCTGAAGCATGTCGTAAGGGGGGGTGGTTATCTCTTTTGTCAAAAATTGGGCATTTTTGATTGAACAACAAAGGCCTAAAAATGTAATTTAATTCACTTCCTGTGGTGGAGAAACACTTTTTAAGGCCTCAGAGTGAGTAAATTGGCCATTTTCATTCACGTTTACCCATTCCAGAAATCTTGCGTTCAGGGCCCCTGGAAGCATGCAAATCACTTTAAACATCTCATTTTATCTCTAAAAGTGATTATTCACGTACAAATGTGAATTTTAGTTCAAAGACGCAACATTTGAAAACGGACCATTTTTTTAGTTTCTGAAGCATGGCGTAAGGGGGGGTGGTTATCTCTTTTGTCAAAAATCAGGCATTTTTGATTGAACAATAAAGGCCTCCAAATGTTATTTATTTCACTTCCCGTGGTGGAGAAACACTTTTTAAGGCCTCAGAGTGAGTAAATTGGCCCTTTTCATTCACGTTTACCCATTCCACAAATTTTGCGTTCATATCCCCTGGAAGCATGAAAATCACTTTAAACATCTCATTTTATCTCTAAAAGTGATTATCCACGTACAAATGTGAATTTTAGTTCAAAGACGCAACATTTGAAAACGGACCATTTTTTTAGTTTCTGAAGCATGTCGTAAGGGGGGGTGGTTATCTCTTTTGTCAAAAATTGGGCATTTTTGATTGAACAACAAAGGCCTAAAAATGTAATTTAATTCACTTCCTGTGGTGGAGAAACACTTTTTAAGGCCTCAGAGTGAGTAAATTGGCCATTTTCATTCACGTTTACCCATTCCAGAAATCTTGCGTTCAGGGCCCCTGGAAGCATGCAAATCACTTTAAACATCTCATTTTATCTCTAAAAGTGATTATTCACGTACAAATGTGAATTTTAGTTCAAAGACGCAACATTTGAAAACGGACCATTTTTTTAGTTTCTGAAGCATGGCGTAAGGGGGGGTGGTTATCTCTTTTGTCAAAAATTGGGCATTTTTGATTGAACAATAAAGGCCTAAAAATGTTATTTAATTCACTTCCAGTGGTGGAGAAACTTTTTTTAAGGCCTCAGAGTGAGTAAATTGGCCATTTTCATTCACGTTTACCCATTCCACAAAGCTTGCGTTCAGGGCCCCTGGAAGCATGAAAATCACTTTAAACATCTCATTTTATCTCTAAAAGTGATTATCCACGTACAAATGTGAATTTTAGTTCAAAGACGCAACATTTGAAAACGGACCATTTTTTTAGTTTCTGAAGCATGTCGTAAGGGGGGGTGGTTATCTCTTTTGTCAAAAATTGGGCATTTTTGATTGAACAATAAAGTTCTCCAAATGTTATTTATTTCACTTCCCGAGGTGGATAAACACTTTTTAAGGCCTCAGAGTGAGTAAATTGGCCATTTTCATTCACGTTTACCCATTCCACAAATTTTGCGTTCAGGGCCCCTGGAAGCATGAAAATCACTTTAAACATCTCATTTGATCTCTAAAAGTGATTATCCACGTACAAATGTGAATTTTAGTTCAAAGACGCAACATTTGAAAACGGCACATTTTTTTAGTTTCTGGAGCATGTCGTAAGGGGGGGTGGTTATCTCTTTTGTCAAAAATCAGGCATTTTTGATTGAACAATAAAGGCCTCCAAATGTTATTTATTTCACTTCCTGTGGTGGAGAAACACTTTTTAAGGCCTCAGAGTGAGTAAATTGGCCCTTTTCATTCACGTTTACCCATTCCACAAATTTTGCGTTCATATCCCCTGGAAGCATGAAAATCACTTTAAACATCTCATTTTATCTCTAAAAGTGATTATCCACGTACAAATGTGAATTTTAGTTCAAAGACGCAACATTTGAAAACGGACCATTTTTTTAGTTTCTGAAGCATGTCGTAAGGGGGGGTGGTTATCTCTTTTGTCAAAAATTGGGCATTTTTGATTGAACAATAAAGGCCTAAAAATGTAATTTAATTCACTTCCTGTGGTGGAGAAACACTTTTTAAGGCCTCAGAGTGAGTAAATTGGCCATTTTCATTCACGTTTACCCATTCCAGAAAACTTGCGTTCAGGGCCCCTGGAAGCATGCAAATCACTTTAAACATCTCATTTTATCTCTAAAAGTGATTATCCACGTACAAATGTGAATTTTAGTTCAAAGACGCAACATTTGAAAACGGCACATTTTTTTAGTTTCTGGAGCATGTCGTAAGGGGGGGTGGTTATCTCTTTTGTCAAAAATCAGGCATTTTTGATTGAACAATAAAGGCCTAAAAATGTTATTTAATTCACTTCCAGTGGTGGAGAAACACTTCTTAAGGCCTCAGAGTGAGTAAATTGGCCATTTTCATTCACGTTTACCCATTCCACAAAGCTTGCGTTCAGGGCCCCTGGAAGCATGAAAATCACTTTAAACATCTCATTTGATCTCTAAAAGTGATTATCCACGTACAAATGTGAATTTTAGTTCAAAGACGCAACATTTGAAAACGGCACATTTTTTTAGTTTCTGGAGCATGTCGTAAGGGGGGGTGGTTATCTCTTTTGTCAAAAATCAGGCATTTTTGATTGAACAATAAAGGCCTCCAAATGTTATTTATTTCACTTCCTGTGGTGGAGAAACACTTTTTAAGGCCTCAGAGTGAGTAAATTGGCCCTTTTCATTCACGTTTACCCATTCCACAAATTTTGCGTTCATATCCCCTGGAAGCATGAAAATCACTTTAAACATCTCATTTTATCTCTAAAAGTGATTATCCACGTACAAATGTGAATTTTAGTTCAAAGACGCAACATTTGAAAACGGACCATTTTTTTAGTTTCTGAAGCATGTCGTAAGGGGGGGTGGTTATCTCTTTTGTCAAAAATTGGGCATTTTTGATTGAACAATAAAGGCCTAAAAATGTAATTTAATTCACTTCCTGTGGTGGAGAAACACTTTTTAAGGCCTCAGAGTGAGTAAATTGGCCATTTTCATTCACGTTTACCCATTCCAGAAAACTTGCGTTCAGGGCCCCTGGAAGCATGCAAATCACTTTAAACATCTCATTTTATCTCTAAAAGTGATTATCCACGTACAAATGTGAATTTTAGTTCAAAGACGCAACATTTGAAAACGGACCATTTTTTTAGTTTCTGAAGCATGTCGTAAGGGGGGGTGGTTCTCTCTTTCGTCAAAAATTGGGCATTTTTGATTGAACAATAAAGGCCTCCAAATGTTATTTATTTCACTTCCCGTGGTGGAGAAACACTTTTTAAGGCCTCAGAGTGAGTAAATTGGCCATTTTCATTCACGTTTACCCATTCCACAAATTTTACGTTCAGGGCCCCTGGAAGCATGAAAATCACTTTAAACATCTCATTTTATCTCTAAAAGTGATTATCCACGTACCAATGTGAATTTTAGTTCAAAGACGCAACATTTGAAAACGGACCATTTTTTTAGTTTCTGAAGCATGTCGTAAGGGGGGGTGGTTATCTATTTTGTCAAAAATTGGGCATTTTTGATTAAACAATAAAGGCCTAAAAATGTAATTTAATTCACTTCCTGTGGTGGAGAAACACTTTTTAAGGCCTCAGAGTGAGTAAATTGGCCATTTTTATTCACGTTTACCCATTCCAGAAATCTTGCGTTCAGGGCCCCTGGAAGCATGCAAATCACTTTAAACATCTCATTTTATCTCTAAAAGTGATTATCCACGTACAAATGTGAATTTTAGTTCAAAGACGCAACATTTGAAAACGGACCATTTTTTTACTTTCTGAAGCATGTCGTAAGGGGGGGTGGTTATCTCTTTCGTCAAAAATTGGGCATTTTTGATTGAACAATAAAGGCCTCCAAATGTTATTTATTTCACTTCCCGTGGTGGAGAAACACTTTTTAAGGCCTTAGAGTGAGTAAATTGGCCATTTTCATTCACGTTTACCCATTCCACAAATTTTGCGTTCACGGCCTCTGGAAGCATGAAAATCACTTTAAACATCTCAGTTTATCTCTAAAAGTGATTATCCACGAACAAATGTGAATTTTAGTTCAAAGACGCAACATTTGAAAACGGACCATTTTTTTAGTTTCTGAAGCATGTCGTAAGTGGGGGTGGTTATCTCTTTTGTCAAAAATCAGGCATTTTTGATTGAACAATAAAGGCCTCCAAATGGTATTTATTTCACTTCCCGTGGTGGAGAAACACTTTTTAAGGCCTCAGAGTGAGTAAATTGGCCCTTTTCATTCACGTTTACCCATTCCACAAATTTTGCGTTCATATCCCCTGGAAGCATGAAAATCACTTTAAACATCTCATTTTATCTCTAAAAGTGATTATCCACGTACAAATGTGAATTTTAGTTCAAAGACGCAACATTTGAAAACGGACCATTTTTTTAGTTTCTGAAGCATGTCGTAAGGGGGGGGTGGTTATCTCTTTTGTCAAAAATTGGGCATTTTTGATTGAACAATAAAGGCCTAAAAATGTAATTTAATTCACTTCCTGTGGTGGAGAAACACTTTTTAAGGCCTCAGAGTGAGTAAATTGGCCATTTTCATTCACGTTTACCCATTCCAGAAATCTTGCGTTCAGGGCCCCTGGAAGCATGCAAATCACTTTAAACATCTCATTTTATCTCTAAAAGTGATTATCCACGTACAAATGTGAATTTTAGTTCAAAGACGCAACATTTGAAAACGGACCATATTTTTACTTTCTGAAGCATGTCGTAAGGGGGGGTGGTTATCTCTTTCGTCAAAAATTGGGCATTTTTGATTGAACAATAAAGGCCTCCAAATGTTATTTATTTCACTTCCCGTGGTGGAGAAACACTTTTTAAGGCCTCAGAGTGAGTAAATTGGCCCTTTTCATTCACGTTTACCCATTCCACAAATTTTGCGTTCATATCCCCTGGAAGCATGAAAATCACTTTAAACATCTCATTTTATCTCTAAAGGTGATTATCCACGTACAAATGTGAATTTATTTCAAAGACGCAACATTTGAAAACTGACCATTTTTTTAGTTTCTGAAGCATGTCGTAAGGGGGGTGGTTATCTCTTTCATCAAAAATTGGGCATTTTTGATTGAACAATGAAGGCCTAAAAATGTTATTTATTTCACTTCCCGTGGTGGAGAAACACTTTTTAAGGCCTCAGAGTGAGTAAATTGGCCCTTTTCATTCACGTTTACCCATTCCACAAATTTTGCGTTCATATCCCCTGGAAGCATGAAAATCACTTTAAACATCTCATTTTATCTCTAAAAGTGATTATCCACGTACAAATGTGAATTTTAGTTCAAAGACGCAACATTTGAAAACGGACCATTTTTTTAGTTTCTGAAGCATGTCGTAAGGGGGGGTGGTTATCTCTTTTGTCAAAAATTGGGCATTTTTGATTGAACAATAAAGGCCTAAAAATGTAATTTAATTCACTTCCTGTGGTGGAGAAACACTTTTTAAGGCCTCAGAGTGAGTAAATTGGCCATTTTCATTCACGTTTACCCATTCCAGAAAACTTGCGTTCAGGGCCCCTGGAAGCATGCAAATCACTTTAAACATCTCATTTTATCTCTAAAAGTGATTATCCACGTACAAATGTGAATTTTAGTTCAAAGACGCAACATTTGAAAACGGACCATTTTTTTAGTTTCTGAAGCATGTCGTAAGGGGGGGTGGTTCTCTCTTTCGTCAAAAATTGGGCATTTTTGATTGAACAATAAAGGCCTCCAAATGGTATTTATTTCACTTCCCGTGGTGGAGAAACACTTTTTAAGGCCTCAGAGTGAGTAAATTGGCCATTTTCATTCACGTTTACCCATTCCACAAATTTTACGTTCAGGGCCCCTGGAAGCATGAAAATCACTTTAAACATCTCATTTTATCTCTAAAAGTGATTATCCACGAACAAATGTGAATTTTAGTTCAAAGACGCAACATTTGAAAACGGACCATTTTTTTAGTGCCTGAAGCATGGCGTAAGGGGGGGTGGTTATCTCTTTTGTCAAAAATTGGGCATTTTTGATTGAACAATAAAGGCCTAAAAATGTTATTTAATTCACTTCCAGTGGTGGAGAAACACTTTTTAAGGCCTCAGAGTGAGTAAATTGGCCATTTTCATTCACGTTTACCCATTCCACAAATCTTGCGTTCAGGGCCCCTGGAAGCATGAAAATCACTTTAAACATCTCATTTTATCTCTAAAAGTGATTATCCACGTACCAATGTGAATTTTAGTTCAAAGACGCAACATTTGAAAACGGACCATTTTTTTAGTTTCTGAAGCATGTCGTAAGGGGGGGTGGATATCTCTTTTGTCAAAAATTGGGCATTTTTGATTGAACAATAAAGGCCTAAAAATGTAATTTAATTCACTTCCTGTGGTGGAGAAACACTTTTTAAGGCCTCAGAGTGAGTAAATTGGCCATTTTTATTCACGTTTACCCATTCCAGAAATCTTGCGTTCAGGGCCCCTGGAAGCATGCAAATCACTTTAAACATCTCATTTTATCCCTAAAAGTGATTATCCACGTACAAATGTGAATTTTAGTTCAAAGACGCAACATTTGAAAACGGACCATTTTTTTACTTTCTGAAGCATGTCGTAATGGGGGGTGGTTATCTCTTTTGTCAAAAATTGGGCATTTTTGATTGAACAATAAAGGCCTAAAAATGTTATTTAATTCACTTCCAGTGGTGGAGAAACACTTTTTAAGGCCTCAGAGTGAGTAAATTGGCCATTTTCATTCACGTTTACCCATTCCACAAAGCTTGCGTTCAGGGCCCCTGGAAGCATGAAAATCACTTTAAACATCTCATTTGATCTCTTAAAGTGATTATCCACGTACAAATGTGAATTTTAGTTCAAAGACGCAACATTTGAAAACGGCACATTTTTTTAGTTTCTGGAGCATGTCGTAAGGGGGGGTGGTTATCTCTTTTGTCAAAAATCAGGCATTTTTGATTGAACAATAAAGGCCTCCAAATGGTATTTATTTCACTTCCCGAGGTGGATAAACACTTTTTAAGGCCTCAGAGTGAGTAAATTGGCCCTTTTCATTCACGTTTACCCATTCCACAAATTTTGCGTTCATATCCCCTGGAAGCATGAAAATCACTTTAAACATCTCATTTTATCTCTAAAAGTGATTATCCACGTACAAATGTGAATTTTAGTTCAAAGACGCAACATTTGAAAACGGACCATTTTTTTAGTTTCTGAAGCATGTCGTAAGGGGGGGGTGGTTATCTCTTTTGTCAAAAATTGGGCATTTTTGATTGAACAATAAAGGCCTAAAAATGTAATTTAATTCACTTCCTGTGGTGGAGAAACACTTTTTAAGGCCTCAGAGTGAGTAAATTGGCCATTTTCATTCACGTTTACCCATTCCAGAAATCTTGCGTTCAGGGCCCCTGGAAGCATGCAAATCACTTTAAACATCTCATTTTATCTCTAAAAGTGATTATCCACGTACAAATGTGAATTTTAGTTCAAAGACGCAACATTTGAAAACGGACCATTTTTTTACTTTCTGAAGCATGTCGTAAGGGGGGGTGGTTATCTCTTTCGTCAAAAATTGGGCATTTTTGATTGAACAATAAAGGCCTCCAAATGTTATTTATTTCACTTCCCGTGGTGGAGAAACACTTTTTAAGGCCTCAGAGTGAGTAAATTGGCCCTTTTCATTCACGTTTACCCATTCCACAAATTTTGCGTTCATATCCCCTGGAAGCATGAAAATCACTTTAAACATCTCATTTTATCTCTAAAGGTGATTATCCACGTACAAATGTGAATTTTAGTTCAAAGACGCAACATTTGAAAACGGACCATTTTTTTAGTTTCTGAAGCATGTCGTAAGGGGGGGTGGTTATCTCTTTCATCAAAAATTGGGCATTTTTGATTGAACAATGAAGGCCTAAAAATGTTATTTATTTCACTTCCCGTGGTGGAGAAACACTTTTTAAGGCCTCAGAGTGAGTAAATTGGCCCTTTTCATTCACGTTTACCCATTCCACAAATTTTGCGTTCATATCCCCTGGAAGCATGAAAATCACTTTAAACATCTCATTTTATCTCTAAAAGTGATTATCCACGTACAAATGTGAATTTTAGTTCAAAGACGCAACATTTGAAAACGGACCATTTTTTTAGTTTCTGAAGCATGTCGTAAGGGGGGGTGGTTATCTCTTTTGTCAAAAATTGGGCATTTTTGATTGAACAATAAAGGCCTCCAAATGTTATTTATTTCACTTCCCGAGGTGGATAAACACTTTTTAAGGCCTCAGAGTGAGTAAATTGGCCATTTTCATTCACGTTTACCCATTCCACAAATTTTGCGTTCAGGGCCCCTGGAAGCATGAAAATAACTTTAAACATCTCATTTGATCTCTAAAAGTGATTATCCACGTACAAATGTGAATTTTAGTTCAAAGACGCAACATTTGAAAACGGCACATTTTTTTAGTTTCTGGAGCATGTCGTAAGGGGGGGTGGTTATCTCTTTTGTCAAAAATCAGGCATTTTTGATTGAACAATAAAGGCCTCCAAATGTTATTTATTTCACTTCCCGTGGTGGAGAAACACTTTTTAAGGCCTCAGAGTGAGTAAATTGGCCCTTTTCATTCACGTTTACCCATTCCACAAATTTTGCGTTCATATCCCCTGGAAGCATGAAAATCACTTTAAACATCTCATTTTATCTCTAAAAGTGATTATCCACGTACAAATGTGAATTTTAGTTCAAAGACACAACATTTGAAAACGGACCATTTTTTTAGTTTCTGAAGCATGTCGTAAGGCGGGGTGGTTATCTCTTTTGTCAAAAATTGGGCATTTTTGATTGAACAATAAAGGCCTAAAAATGTAATTTAATTCACTTCCTGTGGTGGAGAAACACTTTTTAAGGCCTCAGAGTGAGTAAATTGGCCATTTTCATTCACGTTTACCCATTCCAGAAATCTTGCGTTCAGGGCCCCTGGAAGCATGCAAATCACTTTAAACATCTCATTTTATCTCTAAAAGTGATTATCCACGTACAAATGTGAATTTTAGTTAAAAGACGCAACATTTGAAAACGGACCATTTTTTTAGTTTCTGAAGCATGGCGTAAGGGGGGGTGGCTATCTCTTTTGTCAAAAATTGGGCATTTTTGATTGAACAATAAAGGCCTAAAAATGGTATTTAATTCACTTCCAGTGGTGGAGAAACACTTCTTAAGGCCTCAGAGTGAGTAAATTGGCCATTTTCATTCACGTTTACCCATTCCACAAAGCTTGCGTTCAGGGCCCCTGGAAGCATGAAAATCACTTTAAACATCTCATTTTATCTCTAAAAGTGATTATCCACGTACAAATGTGAATTTTAGTTCAAAGACGCAACATTTGAAAACGGACCATTTTTTTAGTTTCTGAAGCATGTCGTAAGGGGGGGTGGTTATCTCTTTTGTCAAAAATTGGGCATTTTTGATTGAACAATAAAGGCCTCCAAATGTTATTTATTTCACTTCCCGAGGTGGATAAACACTTTTTAAGGCCTCAGAGTGAGTAAATTGGCCATTTTCATTCACGTTTACCCATTCCACAAATTTTGCGTTCAGGGCCCCTGGAAGCATGAAAATCACTTTAAACATCTCATTTGATCTCTAAAAGTGATTATCCACGTACAAATGTGAATTTTAGTTCAAAGACGCAACATTTGAAAACGGCACATTTTTTTAGTTTCTGGAGCATGTCGTAAGGGGGGGTGGTTATCTCTTTTGTCAAAAATCAGGCATTTTTGATTGAACAATAAAGGCCTCCAAATGTTATTTATTTCACTTCCTGTGGTGGAGAAACACTTTTTAAGGCCTCAGAGTGAGTAAATTGGCCCTTTTCATTCACGTTTACCCATTCCACAAATTTTGCGTTCATATCCCCTGGAAGCATGAAAATCACTTTAAACATCTCATTTTATCTCTAAAAGTGATTATCCACGTACAAATGTGAATTTTAGTTCAAAGACGCAACATTTGAAAACGGACCATTTTTTTAGTTTCTGAAGCATGTCGTAAGGGGGGGTGGTTATCTCTTTTGTCAAAAATTGGGCATTTTTGATTGAACAATAAAGGCCTAAAAATGTAATTTAATTCACTTCCTGTGGTGGAGAGACACTTTTTAAGGCCTCAGAGTGAGTAAATTGGCCATTTTCATTCACGTTTACCCATTCCAGAAAACTTGCGTTCAGGGCCCCTGGAAGCATGCAAATCACTTTAAACATCTCATTTTATCTCTAAAAGTGATTATCCACGTACAAATGTGAATTTTAGTTCAAAGACGCAACATTTGAAAACGGACCATTTTTTTACTTTCTGAAGCATGTCGTAATGGGGGGTGGTTATCTCTTTCGTCAAAAATTGGGCATTTTTGATTGAACAATAAAGGCCTCCAAATGTTATTTATTTCACTTCCCGTGGTGGAGAAACACTTTTTAAGGCCTCAGAGTGAGTAAATTGGCCATTTTCATTCACGTTTACCCATTCCACAAATTTTACGTTCAGGGCCCCTGGAAGCATGAAAATCACTTTAAACATCTCATTTTATCTCTAAAAGTGATTATCTACGAACAAATGTGAATTTTAGTTCAAAGACGCAACATTTGAAAACGGACCATTTTTTTAGTGCCTGAAGCATGGCGTAAGGGGGGGTGGTTATCTCTTTTGTCAAAAATTGGGCATTTTTGATTGAACAATAAAGGCCTAAAAATGTTATTTAATTCACTTCCAGTGGTGGAGAAACACTTTTTAAGGCCTCAGAGTGAGTAAATTGGCCATTTTCATTCACGTTTACCCATTCCACAAATCTTGCGTTCAGGGCCCCTGGAAGCATGAAAATCACTTTAAACATCTCATTTTATCTCTAAAAGTGATTATCCACGTACAAATGTGAATTTTAGTTCAAAGACGCAACATTTGAAAACGGACCATTTTTTTACTTTCTGAAGCATGTCGTAAGGGGGGGTGGTTATCTCTTTCGTCAAAAATTGGGCATTTTTGATTGAACAATAAAGGCCTCCAAATGTTATTTATTTCACTTCCCGTGGTGGAGAAACACTTTTTAAGGCCTTAGAGTGAGTAAATTGGCCATTTTCATTCACGTTTACCCATTCCACAAATTTTGCGTTCACGGCCTCTGGAAGCATGAAAATCACTTTAAACATCTCAGTTTATCTCTAAAAGTGATTATCCACGAACAAATGTGAATTTTAGTTCAAAGACGCAACATTTGAAAACGGACCATTTTTTTAGTTTCTGAAGCATGGCTTAAGGGGGGGTGGTTATCTCTTTTGTCAAAAATTGGGCATTTTTGATTGAACAATAAAGGCCTAAAAATGTTATTTAATTCACTTCCAGTGGTGGAGAAACACTTTTTAAGGCCTCAGAGTGAGTAAATTGCCCATTTTCATTCACGTTTACCCATTCCACAAAGCTTGCGTTCAGGGCCCCTGGAAGCATGAAAATCACTTTAAACATCTCATTTGATCTCTTAAAGTGATTATCCACGTACAAATGTGAATTTTAGTTCAAAGACGCAACATTTGAAAACGGCACATTTTTTTAGTTTCTGGAGCATGTCGTAAGGGGGGGTGGTTATCTCTTTTGTCAAAAATCAGTCATTTTTGATTGAACAATAAAGGCCTCCAAATGGTATTTATTTCACTTCCCGTGGTGGAGAAACACTTTTTAAGGCCTCAGAGTGAGTAAATTGGCCCTTTTCATTCACGTTTACCCATTCCACAAATTTTGCGTTCATATCCCCTGGAAGCATGAAAATCACTTTAAACATCTCATTTTATCTCTAAAAGTGATTATCCACGTACAAATGTGAATTTTAGTTCAAAGACGCAACATTTGAAAACGGACCATTTTTTTAGTTTCTGAAGCATGTCGTAAGGGGGGGGTGGTTATCTCTTTTGTCAAAAATTGGGCATTTTTGATTGAACAATAAAGGCCTAAAAATGTTATTTAATTCACTTCCAGTGGTGGAGAAACACTTTTTAAGGCCTCAGAGTGAGTAAATTGGCCATTTTCATTCACGTTTACCCATTCCACAAAGCTTGCGTTCAGGGCCCCTGGAAGCATGAAAATCACTTCAAACATCTCATTTTATCTCTAAAAGTGATTATCCACGTACAAATGTGAATTTTAGTTCAAAGACGCAACATTTGAAAACTGACCATTTTTTTAGTTTCTGAAGCATGTCGTAAGGGGGGGTGGTTATCTCTTTCGTCAAAAATTGGGCATTTTTGATTGAACAATAAAGGCCTCCAAATGTTATTTATTTCACTTCCCGAGGTGGATAAACACTTTTTAAGGCCTCAGAGTGAGTAAATTGGCCATTTTAATTCACGTTTACCCATTCCACAAATTTTGCGTTCATATCCCCTGGAAGCATGAAAATCACTTTAAACATCTCATTTTATCTCTAAAAGTGATTATCCACGTACAAATGTGAATTTTAGTTCAAAGACGCAACATTTGAAAACGGACCATTTTTTTAATTTCTGAAGCATGTCGTAAGGGGGGGTGGTTATGTCTTTTGTCAAAAATTGGGCATTTTTGATTGAACAATAAAGGCCTCCAAATGTTATTTATTTCACTTCCCGAGGTGGATAAACACTTTTTAAGGCCTCAGAGTGAGTAAATTGGCCATTTTCATTCATGTTTACCCATTCCACAAATTTTGCGTTCAGGGCCCCTGGAAGCATGAAAATCACTTTAAACATCTCATTTGATCTCTAAAAGTGATTATCCACGTACAAATGTGAATTTTAGTTCAAAGACGCAACATTTGAAAACGGCACATTTTTTTAGTTTCTGGAGCATGTCGTAAGCGGGGGTGGTTATCTCTTTTGTCAGAAATCAGGCATTTTTGATTGAACAATAAAGGCCTCCAAATGTTATTTATTTCACTTCACGTGGTGGAGAAACACTTTTTAAGGCCTCAGAGTGAGTAAATTGGCCCTTTTCATTCACGTTTACCCATTCCACAAATTTTGCGTTCATATCCCCTGGAAGCATGAAAATCACTTTAAACATCTCATTTTATCTCTAAAAGTGATTATCCACGTACAAATGTGAATTTTAGTTCAAAGACGCAACATTTGAAAACGGACCATTTTTTTAGTTTCTGAAGCATGTCGTAAGGGGGGGTGGTTATCTCTTTCGTCAAAAATTGGGCATTTTTGATTGAACAATAAAGGCCTCCAAATGTTATTTATTTCACTTCCCGTGGTGGAGAAACACTTTTAAAGGCCTCAGAGTGAGTAAATTGTCCATTTTCATTCACGTTTACCCATTCCACAAATTTTGCGTTCAGGGCCCCTGGAAGCATGAAAATCACTTTAAACATCTCATTTTATCTCTAAAAGTGATTATCCACGTACAAATTTAAATTTTAGTTCAAAGACGCAACATTTGAAAACGGCACATTTTTTTAGTTTCTGGAGCATGTCGTAAGGGGGGGTGGTTATCTCTTTTGTCAAAAATTGGGCATTTTTGATTGAACAATAAAGGCCTAAAAATGTAATTTAATTCACTTCCTGTGGTGGAGAAACACTTTTTAAGGCCTCAGAGTGAGTAAATTGGCCATTTTCATTCACGTTTACCCATTCCAGAAATCTTGCGTTCAGGGCCCCTGGAAGCATGCAAATCACTTTAAACATCTCATTTTATCTCTTAAAGTGATTATCCACGTACAAATGTGAATTTTAGTTCAAAGACGCAACATTTGAAAACGGACCATTTTTTTAGTTTCTGAAGCATGGCGTAAGGGGGGGTGGTTATCTCTTTTGTCAAAAATTGGGCATTTTTGATTGAACAATAAAGGCCTAAAAATGTTATTTAATTCACTTCCAGTGGTGGAGAAACACTTTTTAAGGCCTCAGAGTGAGTAAATTGGCCATTTTCATTCACGTTTACCCATTCCACAAAGCTTGCGTTCAGGGCCCCTGGAAGCATGAAAATCACTTTAAACATCTCATTTTATCTCTAAAAGTGATTATCCACGTACAAATGTGAATTTTAGTTCAAAGACGCAACATTTGAAAACAGACCTTTTTTTAGTTTCTGAAGCATGTCGTAAGGGGGGGGTGGTTATCTCTTTTGTCAAAAATTGGGCATTTTTGATTGAACAATAAAGGCCTCCAAATGTTATTTATTTCACTTCCCGAGGTGGATAAACACTTTTTAAGGCCTCAGAGTGAGTAAATTGGCCATTTTCATTCACGTTTACCCATTCCACAAATCTTGCGTTCAGGGCCCCTGGAAGCATGAAAATCACTTTAAACATCTCATTTTATCTCTAAAAGTGATTATCCACGAACAAATGTGAATGTTAGTTCAAAGACGCAACATTTGAAAACGGACCATTTTTTTAGTTTCTGAAGCATGGCGTAAGGGGGGGTGGTTATCTCTTTTGTCAAAAATTGGGCATTTTTGATTGAACAATAAAGGCCTAAAAATGTTATTTAATTCACTTCCAGTGGTGGAGAAACACTTTTTAAGGCCTCAGAGTGAGTAAATTGGCCATTTTCATTCACGTTTACCCATTCCACAAAGCTTGCGTTCAGGGCCCCTGGAAGCATGAAAATCACTTTAAACATCTCATTTGATCTCTTAAAGTGATTATCCACGTACAAATGTGAATTTTAGTTCAAAGACGCAACATTTGAAAACGGCACATTTTTTTAGTTTCTGGAGCATGTCGTAAGGGGGGGTGGTTATCTCTTTTGTCAAAAATCAGGCATTTTTGATTGAACAATAAAGGCCTCCAAATGGTATTTATTTCACTTCCCGTGGTGGAGAAACACTTTTTAAGGCCTCAGAGTGAGTAAATTGGCCCTTTTCATTCACGTTTACCCATTCCACAAATTTTGCGTTCATATCCCCTGGAAGCATGAAAATCACTTTAAACATCTCATTTTATCTCTAAAAGTGATTATCCACGTACAAATGTGAATTTTAGTTCAAAGACGCAACATTTGAAAACGGACCATTTTTTTAGTTTCTGAAGCATGTCGTAAGGGGGGGGTGGTTATCTCTTTTGTCAAAAATTGGGCATTTTTGATTGAACAATAAAGGCCTAAAAATGTAATTTAATTCACTTCCTGTGGTGGAGAAACACTTTTTAAGGCCTCAGAGTGAGTAAATTGGCCATTTTCATTCACGTTTACCCATTCCAGAAATCTTGCGTTCAGGGCCCCTGGAAGCATGCAAATCACTTTAAACCTCTCATTTTATCTCTAAAAGTGATTATCCACGTACAAATGTGAATTTTAGTTCAAAGACGCATCATTTGAAAACGGACCATTTTTTTACTTTCTGAAGCATGTCGTAAGGGGGGGGTGGTTATCTCTTTCGTCAAAAATTCGGCATTTTTGATTGAACAATAAAGGCCTCCAAATGTTATTTATTTCACTTCCCGTGGTGGAGAAACACTTTTTAAGGCCTCAGAGTGAGTAAATTGGCCATTTTCATTCACGTTTACCCATTCCACAAATTTTGCGTTCACGGCCTCTGGAAGCATGAAAATCACTTTAAACATCTCATTTTATCTCTAAAAGTGATTATCCACGAACAAATGTGAATTTTAGTTCAAAGACGCAACATTTGAAAACGGACCATTTTTTTAGTTTCTGAAGCATGGCGTAAGGGGGGGGGGTTATCTCTTTTGTCAAAAATTGGGCATTTTTGATTGAACAATAAAGGCCTAAAAATGTTATTTAATTCACTTCCAGTGGTGGATAAACACTTTTTAAGGCCTCAGAGTGAGTAAATTGGCCATTTTCATTCACATTTACTCATTCCACAAATCTTACGTTCAGGGCCCCTGGAAGCATGAAAATCACTTTAAACATCTCATTTTATCTCTAAAAGTGATTATCCACGAACAAATGTGAATGTTAGTTCAAAGACGCAACATTTGAAAACGGACCATTTTTTTAGTTTCTGAAGCATGTCGTAAGGGGGGGTGGTTATCTCTTTTGTCAAAAATTGGGCATTTTTGATTGAACAATGAAGGCCTAAAAATGTTATTTATTTCACTTCCCGTGGTGGAGAAACACTTTTTAAGGCCTCAGAGTTAGTAAATTGGCCCTTTTCATTCACGTTTACCCATTCCACAAATTTTGCGTTCATATCCCCTGGAAGCATGAAAATCACTTTAAACATCTCATTTTATCTCTAAAAGTGATTATCCACGTACAAATGTGAATTTTAGTTCAAAGACGCAACATTTGAAAATGGACCATTTTTTTAGTTTCTGAAGCATGTCGTAAGGGGGGGTGGTTATCTCTTTTGTCAAAAATTGGGCATTTTTGATTGAACAATAAAGGCCTCCAAATGTTATTTATTTCAGTTCCCGAGGTGGATAAACACTTTTTAAGGCCTCAGAGTGAGTAAATTGGCCATTTTCATTCACGTTTACCCATTCCACAAATTTTGCGTTCAGGGCCCCTGGAAGCATGAAAATCACTTTAAACATCTCATTTGATGTCTAAAAGTGATTATCCACGTACAAATGTGAATTTTAGTTCAAAGACGCAACATTTGAAAACGGCACATTTTTTTAGTTTCTGGAGCATGTCGTAAGGGGGGGGTGGTTATCTCTTTTGTCAAAAATCAGGCATTTTTGATTGAACAATAAAGGCCTCCAAATGTTATTTATTTCACTTCCCGTGGTGGAGAAACACTTTTTAAGGCCTCAGAGTGAGTAAATTGGCCCTTTTCATTCACGTTTACCCATTCCACAAATTTTGCGTTCATCTCCCCTGGAAGCATGAAAATCACTTTAAACATCTCATTTTATCACTAAAAGTGATTATCCACGTACAAATGTGAATTTTAGTTCAAAGACGCAACATTTGAAAACGGACCATTTTTTTAGTTTCTGAATTATGTCGTAAGGGGGGGTGGTTATCTCTTTTGTCAAAAATTGGGCATTTTTGATTGAACAATAAAGGCCTAAAAATGTAATTTAATTCACTTCCTGTGGTGGAGAAACACTTTTTAAGGCCTCAGAGTGAGTAAATTGGCCATTTTCATTCACGTTTACCCATTCCAGAAATCTTGCGTTCAGGGCCCCTGGAAGCATGCAAATCACTTTAAACATCTCATTTTATCTCTAAAAGTTATTATCCGCGTACAAATGTGAATTTTAGTTCAAAGACGCAACATTTGAAAACGGCACATTTTTTTAGTTTCTTGAGCATGTCGTAAGGGGGGTGGTTATCTATTTCGTCAAAAATCAGGCATTTTTGATTGAACAATAAAGGCCTCCAAATGTTATTTATTTCACTTCCCGTGATGGAGAAACACTTTTTAAGGCCTCAGAGTGAGTAAATTGGCCCTTTTCATTCACGTTTACCCATTCCACAAATTTTGCGTTCATATCCCCTGGAAGCATGAAAATCACTTTAAACATCTCATTTTATCTCTAAAAGTGATTATCCACGAACAAATGTGAATGTTAGTTCAAAGACGCAACATTTGAAAACGGACCATTTTTTTAGTTTCTGAAGCATGTCGTAAGGGGGGGTGGTTATCTCTTTTGTCAAAAATTGGGCATTTTTGATTGAACAATAAAGGCCTAAAAATGTTATTTAATTTACTTCCCGTGGTGGAGAAACACTTTTTAAGGCCTCAGAGTGAGTAAATTGGCCATTTTGATTCACGTTTACCCATTCCACAAATTTTGCGTTCAGGGCCCCTGGAAGCATGAAAATCACTTTAAACATCTCATTTTATCTCTAAAAGTGATTATCCACGTACAAATGTGAATTTTAGTTCAAAGACGCAACATTTGAAAACGGCACATTTTTTTAGTTTCTTGAGCATGTCGTAAGGGGGGGTGGTTATCTATTTCGTCAAAAATCAGGCATTTTTGATTGAACAATAAAGGCCTCCAAATGTTATTTATTTCACTTCCCGTGGTGGAGAAACACTTTTTAAGGCCTCAGAGTGAGTAAATTGGCCCTTTCATTCACGTTTACCCATTCCACAAATTTTGCGTTCATATCCCCTGGAAGCATGAAAATCACTTTAAACATCTCATTTTATCTCTAAAGGTGATTATCCACGTACAAATGTGAATTTTAGTTCAAAGACGCAACATTTGAAAACGGACCATTTTTTTAGTTTCTGAAGCATGTCGTAAGGGGGGGTGGTTATCTCTTTCATCAAAAATTGGGCATTTTTGATTGAACAATGAAGGCCTAAAAATGTTATTTATTTCACTTCCCGTGGTGGAGAAACACTTTTTAAGGCCTCAGAGTGAGTAAATTGGCCCTTTTCATTCACGTTTACCCATTCCACAAATTTTGCGTTCATATCCCCTGGAAGCATGAAAATCACTTTAAACATCTCATTTTATCTCTAAAAGTGATTATCCACGTACAAATGTGAATTTTAGTTCAAAGACGCAACATTTGAAAACGGACCATTTTTTTAGTTTCTGAAGCATGTCGTAAGGGGGGGTGGTTATCTCTTTTGTCAAAAATTGGGCATTTTTGATTGAACAATAAAGGCCTCCAAATGTTATTTATTTCACTTCCCGAGGTGGATAAACACTTTTTAAGGCCTCAGAGTGAGTAAATTGGCCATTTTCATTCACGTTTACCCATTCCACAAATTTTGCGTTCATGGCCCCTGGAAGCATGAAAATAACTTTAAACATCTCATTTGATCTCTAAAAGTGATTATCCACGTACAAATGTGAATTTTAGTTCAAAGACGCAACATTTGAAAACGGCACATTTTTTTAGTTTCTGGAGCATGTCGTAAGGGGGGGTGGTTATCTCTTTTGTCAAAAATCAGGCATTTTTGATTGAACAATAAAGGCCTCCAAATGTTATTTATTTCACTTCCCGTGGTGGAGAAACACTTTTTAAGGCCTCAGAGTGAGTAAATTGGCCCTTTTCATTCACGTTTACCCATTCCACAAATTTTGCGTTCATATCCCCTGGAAGCATGAAAATCACTTTAAACATCTCATTTTATCTCTAAAAGTGATTATCCACGTACAAATGTGAATTTTAGTTCAAAGACGCAACATTTGAAAACGGACCATTTTTTTAGTTTCTGAAGCATGTCGTAAGGGGGGGTGCTTATCTCTTTTGTCAAAAATTGGGCATTTTTGATTGAACAATAAAGGCCTAAAAATGTAATTTAATTCACTTCCTGTGGTGGAGAAACACTTTTTAAGGCCTCAGAGTGAGTAAATTGGCCATTTTCATTCACGTTTACCCATTCCAGAAATCTTGCGTTCAGGGCCCCTGGAAGCATGCAAATCACTTTAAACATCTCATTTTATCTCTAAAAGTGATTATCCACGTACAAATGTGAATTTTAGTTCAAAGACGCAACATTTGAAAACGGACCATTTTTTTAGTTTCTGAAGCATGTCGTAAGGGGGGGTGGTTATCTCTTTTGTCAAAAATTGGGCATTTTTGATTGAACAATAAAGGCCTCCAAATGTTATTTATTTCACTTCCCGAGGTGGATAAACACTTTTTAAGGCCTCAGAGTGAGTAAATTGGCCATTTTCATTCACGTTTACCCATTCCACAAATTTTGCGTTCAGGGCCCCTGGAAGCCTGAAAATCACTTTAAACATCTCATTTGATCTCTAAAAGTGATTATCCACGTACAAATGTGAATTTTAGTTCAAAGACGCAACATTTGAAAACGACACATTTTTTTAGTTTCTGGAGCATGTCGTAAGGGGGGGTGGTTATCTCTTTTGTCAAAAATCAGGCATTTTTGATTGAACAATAAAGGCCTCCAAATGTTATTTATTTCACTTCCTGTGGTGGAGAAACACTTTTTAAGGCCTCAGAGTGAGTAAATTGGCCCTTTTCATTCACGTTTACCCATTCCACAAATTTTGCCTTCATATCCCCTGGAAGCATGAAAATCACTTTAAACATCTCATTTTATCTCTAAAAGTGATTATCCACGTACAAATGTGAATTTTAGTTCAAAGACGCAACATTTGAAAACGGACCATTTTTTTAGTTTCTGAAGCATGTCGTAAGGGGGGGTGGTTCTCTCTTTCGTCAAAAATTGGGCATTTTTGATTGAACAATAAAGGCCTCCAAATGTTATTTATTTCACTTCCCGTGGTGGAGAAACACTTTTTAAGGCCTCAGAGTGAGTAAATTGGCCATTTTCATTCACGTTTACCCATTCCACAAATTTTACGTTCAGGGCCCCTGGAAGCATGAAAATCACTTTAAACATCTCATTTTATCTCTAAAAGTGATTATCCACGAACAAATGTGAATTTTAGTTCAAAGACGCAACATTTGAAAACGGACCATTTTTTTAGTGCCTGAAGCATGGCGTAAGGGGGGTGGTTATCTCTTTTGTCAAAAATTGGGCATTTTTGATTGAACAATGAAGGCCTAAAAATGTTATTTATTTCACTTCCCGTGGTGGAGAAACACTTTTTAAGGCCTCAGAGTGAGTAAATTGGCCCTTTTCATTCACGTTTACCCATTCCACAAATTTTGCGTTCATATCCCCTGGAAGCATGAAAATCACTTTAAACATCTCATTTTATCTCTAAAAGTGATTATCCACGTACAAATGTGAATTTTAGTTCAAAGACGCAACATTTGAAAACGGACCATTTTTTTAGTTTCTGAAGCATGTCGTAAGGGGGGGTGGTTATCTCTTTTGTCAAAAATTGGGCATTTTTGATTGAACAATAAAGGCCTCCAAATGTTATTTATTTCACTTCCCGAGGTGGATAAACACTTTTTAAGGCCTCAGAGTGAGTAAATTGGCCATTTTCATTCACGTTTACCCATTCCACAAATTTTGCGTTCATGGCCCCTGGAAGCATGAAAATAACTTTAAACATCTCATTTGATCTCTAAAAGTGATTATCCACGTACAAATGTGAATTTTAGTTCAAAGACGCAACATTTGAAAACGGCACATTTTTTTAGTTTCTGGAGCATGTCGTAAGGGGGGGTGGTTATCTCTTTTGTCAAAAATCAGGCATTTTTGATTGAACAATAAAGGCCTCCAAATGTTATTTATTTCACTTCCCGTGGTGGAGAAACACTTTTTAAGGCCTCAGAGTGAGTAAATTGGCCCTTTTCATTCACGTTTACCCATTCCACAAATTTTGCGTTCATATCCCCTGGAAGCATGTAAATCACTTTAAACATCTCATTTTATCTCTAAAAGTGATTATCCACGTACAAATGTGAATTTTAGTTCAAAGACGCAACATTTGAAAACGGACCATTTTTTTAGTTTCTGAAGCATGTCGTAAGGGGGGGTGGTTATCTCTTTTGTCAAAAATTGGGCATTTTTGATTGAACAATAAAGGCCTAAAAATGTAATTTAATTCACTTCCTGTGGTGGAGAAACACTTTTTAAGGCCTCAGAGTGAGTAAATTGGCCATTTTCATTCACGTTTACCCATTCCAGAAATCTTGCGTTCAGGGCCCCTGGAAGCATGCAAATCACTTTAAACATCTCATTTTATCTCTAAAAGTGATTATCCACGTACAAATGTGAATTTTAGTTCAAAGACGCAACATTTGAAAACGGACCATTTTTTTAGTTTCTGAAGCATGTCGTAAGGGGGGGTGGTTATCTCTTTTGTCAAAAATTGGGCATTTTTGATTGAACAATAAAGGCCTCCAAATGGTATTTATTTCACTTCCCGAGGTGGATAAACGCTTTTTAAGGCCTCAGAGTGAGTAAATTGGCCATTTTCATTCACGTTTACCCATTCCACAAATTTTGCGTTCAGGGCCCCTGGAAGCATGAAAATCACTTTAAACATCTCATTTGATCTCTAAAAGTGATTATCCACGTACAAATGTGAATTTTAGTTCAAAGACGCAACATTTGAAAACGGCACATTTTTTTAGTTTCTGGAGCATGTCGTAAGGGGGGGTGGTTATCTCTTTTGTCAAAAATCAGGCATTTTTGATTGAACAATAAAGGCCTCCAAATGTTATTTATTTCACTTCCTGTGGTGGAGAAACACTTTTTAAGGCCTCAGAGTGAGTAAATTGGCCCTTTTCATTCACGTTTACCCATTCCACAAATTTTGCGTTCATATCCCCTGGAAGCATGAAAATCACTTTAAACATCTCATTTTATCTCTAAAAGTGATTATCCACGTACAAATGTGAATTTTAGTTCAAAGACGCAACATTTGAAAACGGACCATTTTTTTAGTTTCTGAAGCATGTCGTAAGGGGGGGTGGTTATCTCTTTTGTCAAAAATTGGGCATTTTTGATTGAACAATAAAGGCCTAAAAATGTAATTTAATTCACTTCCTGTGGTGGAGAAACACTTTTTAAGGCCTCAGAGTGAGTAAATTGGCCATTTTCATTCACGTTTACCCATTCCAGAAAACTTGCGTTCAGGGCCCCTGGAAGCATGCAAATCACTTTAAACATCTCATTTTATCTCTAAAAGTGATTATCCACGTACAAATGTGAATTTTAGTTTAAAGACGCAACATTTGAAAACGGACCATTTTTTTAGTTTCTGAAGCATGTCGTAAGGGGGGGTGGTTCTCTCTTTCGTCAAAAATTGGGCATTTTTGATTGAACAATAAAGGCCTCCAAATGTTATTTATTTCACTTCCCGTGGTGGAGAAACACTTTTTAAGGCCTCAGAGTGAGTAAATTGGCCCTTTTCATTCACGTTTACCCATTCCACAAATTTTGCGTTCATATCCCCTGGAAGCATGAAAATCACTTTAAACATCTCATTTTATCTCTAAAAGTGATTATCCACGTACAAATGTGAATTTTAGTTCAAAGACGCAACATTTGAAAACGGACCATTTTTTTAGTGCCTGAAGCATGGCGTAAGGGGGGGGGTGGTTATCTCTTTTGTCAAAAATTGGGCATTTTTGATTGAACAATAAAGGCCTAAAAATGTTATTTAATTCACTTCCAGTGGTGGAGAAACACTTTTTAAGGCCTCAGAGTGAGTAAATTGGCCATTTTCATTCACGTTTACCCATTCCACAAATCTTGGGTTCAGGGCCCCTGGAAGCATGAAAATCACTTTAAACATCTCATTTTATCTCTAAAAGTGATTATCCACGTACCAATGTGAATTTTAGTTCAAAGACGCAACTTTTGAAAACGGACCATTTTTTTAGTTTCTGAAGCATGTCGTAAGGGGGGGTGGTTATCTCTTTTGTCAAAAATTGGGCATTTTTGATTGAACAATAAAGGCCTAAAAATGTAATTTAATTCACTTCCTGTGGTGGAGAAACACTTTTTAAGGCCTCAGAGTGAGTAAATTGGCCATTTTTATTCACGTTTACCCATTCCAGAAATCTTGCGTTCAGGGCCCCTGGAAGCATGCAAATCACTTTAAACATCTCATTTTATCTCTAAAAGTGATTATCCACGTACAAATGTGAATTTTAGTTCAAAGACGCAACATTTGAAAACGGCACATTTTTTTAGTTTCTGGAGCATGTCGTAAGGGGGGGTGGTTATCTCTTTTGTCAAAAATCAGGCATTTTTGATTGAACAATAAAGGCCTCCAAATGGTATTTATTTCACTTCCCGTGGTGGAGAAACACTTTTTAAGGCCTCAGAGTGAGTAAATTGGCCCTTTTCATTCACGTTTACCCATTCCACAAATTTTGCGTTCATATCCCCTGGAAGCATGAAAATCACTTTAAACATCTCATTTTATCTCTAAAAGTGATTATCCACGTACAAATGTGAATTTTAGTTCAAAGACACAACATTTGAAAACGGACCATTTTTTTAGTTTCTGAAGCATGTCGTAAGGGGGGGTGGTTATCTCTTTTGTCAAAAATTGGGCATTTTTGATTGAACAATAAAGGCCTAAAAATGTAATTTAATTCACTTCCTGTGGTGGAGAAACACTTTTTAAGGCCTCAGAGTGAGTAAATTGGCCATTTTCATTCACGTTTACCCATTCCACAAAGCTTGCGTTCAGGGCCCCTGGAAGCATGAAAATCACTTCAAACATCTCATTTTATCTCTAAAAGTGATTATCCACGTACAAATGTGAATTTTAGTTCAAAGACGCAACATTTGAAAACTGACCATTTTTTTAGTTTCTGAAGCATGTCGTAAGGGGGGGTGGTTATCTCTTTCGTCAAAAATTGGGCATTTTTGATTGAACAATAAAGGCCTCCAAATGTTATTTATTTCACTTCCCGAGGTGGATAAACACTTTTTAAGGCCTCAGAGTGAGTAAATTGGCCATTTTAATTCACGTTTACCCATTCCACAAATTTTGCGTTCATATCCCCTGGAAGCATGAAAATCACTTTAAACATCTCATTTTATCTCTAAAAGTGATTATCCACGTACAAATGTGAATTTTAGTTCAAAGACGCAACATTTGAAAACGGACCATTTTTTTAGTTTCTGAAGCATGTCGTAAGGGGGGGTGGTTATGTCTTTTGTCAAAAATTGGGCATTTTTGATTGAACAATAAAGGCCTCCAAATGTTATTTATTTCACTTCCCGAGGTGGATAAACACTTTTTAAGGCCTCAGAGTGAGTAAATTGGCCATTTTCATTCATGTTTACCCATTCCACAAATCTTGCGTTCAGGGCCCCTGGAAGCATGAAAATCACTTTAAACATCTCATTTTATCTCTAAAAGTGATTATCCACGTACCAATGTGAATTTTAGTTCAAAGACGCAACATTTGAAAACGGACCATTTTTTTAGTTTCTGAAGCATGGCTTAAGGGGGGGTGGTTATCTCTTTTGTCAAAAATTGGGCATTTTTGATTGAACAATAAAGGCCTAAAAATGTTATTTAATTCACTTCCAGTGGTGGAGAAACACTTTTTAAGGCCTCAGAGTGAGTAAATTGCCCATTTTCATTCACGTTTACCCATTCCACAAAGCTTGCGTTCAGGGCCCCTGGAAGCATGAAAATCACTTTAAACATCTCATTTGATCTCTTAAAGTGATTATCCACGTACAAATGTGAATTTTAGTTCAAAGACGCAACATTTGAAAACGGCACATTTTTTTAGTTTCTGGAGCATGTCGTAAGGGGGGGTGGTTATCTCTTTTGTCAAAAATCAGTCATTTTTGATTGAACAATAAAGGCCTCCAAATGGTATTTATTTCACTTCCCGTGGTGGAGAAACACTTTTTAAGGCCTCAGAGTGAGTAAATTGGCCCTTTTCATTCACGTTTACCCATTCCACAAATTTTGCGTTCATATCCCCTGGAAGCATGAAAATCACTTTAAACATCTCATTTTATCTCTAAAAGTGATTATCCACGTACAAATGTGAATTTTAGTTCAAAGACGCAACATTTGAAAACGGACCATTTTTTTAGTTTCTGAAGCATGTCGTAAGGGGGGGTGGTTATCTCTTTTGTCAAAAATTGGGCATTTTTGATTGAACAATAAAGGCCTAAAAATGTTATTTAATTCACTTCCAGTGGTGGAGAAACACTTTTTAAGGCCTCAGAGTGAGTAAATTGGCCATTTTCATTCACGTTTACCCATTCCACAAAGCTTGCGTTCAGGGCCCCTGGAAGCATGAAAATCACTTCAAACATCTCATTTTATCTCTAAAAGTGATTATCCACGTACAAATGTGAATTTTAGTTCAAAGACGCAACATTTGAAAACTGACCATTTTTTTAGTTTCTGAAGCATGTCGTAAGGGGGGGTGGTTATCTCTTTCGTCAAAAATTGGGCATTTTTGATTGAACAATAAAGGCCTCCAAATGTTATTTATTTCACTTCCCGAGGTGGATAAACACTTTTTAAGGCCTCAGAGTGAGTAAATTGGCCATTTTAATTCACGTTTACCCATTCCACAAATTTTGCGTTCATATCCCCTGGAAGCATGAAAATCACTTTAAACATCTCATTTTATCTCTAAAAGTGATTATCCACGTACAAATGTGAATTTTAGTTCAAAGACGCAACATTTGAAAACGGACCATTTTTTTAATTTCTGAAGCATGTCGTAAGGGGGGGTGGTTATGTCTTTTGTCAAAAATTGGGCATTTTTGATTGAACAATAAAGGCCTCCAAATGTTATTTATTTCACTTCCCGAGGTGGATAAACACTTTTTAAGGCCTCAGAGTGAGTAAATTGGCCATTTTCATTCATGTTTACCCATTCCACAAATTTTGCGTTCAGGGCCCCTGGAAGCATGAAAATCACTTTAAACATCTCATTTGATCTCTAAAAGTGATTATCCACGTACAAATGTGAATTTTAGTTCAAAGACGCAACATTTGAAAACGGCACATTTTTTTAGTTTCTGGAGCATGTCGTAAGCGGGGGTGGTTATCTCTTTTGTCAGAAATCAGGCATTTTTGATTGAACAATAAAGGCCTCCAAATGTTATTTATTTCACTTCACGTGGTGGAGAAACACTTTTTAAGGCCTCAGAGTGAGTAAATTGGCCCTTTTCATTCACGTTTACCCATTCCACAAATTTTGCGTTCATATCCCCTGGAAGCATGAAAATCACTTTAAACATCTCATTTTATCTCTAAAAGTGATTATCCACGTACAAATGTGAATTTTAGTTCAAAGACGCAACATTTGAAAACGGACCATTTTTTTAGTTTCTGAAGCATGTCGTAAGGGGGGGTGGTTATCTCTTTCGTCAAAAATTGGGCATTTTTGATTGAACAATAAAGGCCTCCAAATGTTATTTATTTCACTTCCCGTGGTGGAGAAACACTTTTAAAGGCCTCAGAGTGAGTAAATTGTCCATTTTCATTCACGTTTACCCATTCCACAAATTTTGCGTTCAGGGCCCCTGGAAGCATGAAAATCACTTTAAACATCTCATTTTATCTCTAAAAGTGATTATCCACGTACAAATTTAAATTTTAGTTCAAAGACGCAACATTTGAAAACGGCACATTTTTTTAGTTTCTGGAGCATGTCGTAAGGGGGGGTGGTTATCTCTTTTGTCAAAAATTGGGCATTTTTGATTGAACAATAAAGGCCTAAAAATGTAATTTAATTCACTTCCTGTGGTGGAGAAACACTTTTTAAGGCCTCAGAGTGAGTAAATTGGCCATTTTCATTCACGTTTACCCATTCCAGAAATCTTGCGTTCAGGGCCCCTGGAAGCATGCAAATCACTTTAAACATCTCATTTTATCTCTTAAAGTGATTATCCACGTACAAATGTGAATTTTAGTTCAAAGACGCAACATTTGAAAACGGACCATTTTTTTAGTTTCTGAAGCATGGCGTAAGGGGGGGTGGTTATCTCTTTTGTCAAAAATTGGGCATTTTTGATTGAACAATAAAGGCCTAAAAATGTTATTTAATTCACTTCCAGTGGTGGAGAAACACTTTTTAAGGCCTCAGAGTGAGTAAATTGGCCATTTTCATTCACGTTTACCCATTCCACAAAGCTTGCGTTCAGGGCCCCTGGAAGCATGAAAATCACTTTAAACATCTCATTTTATCTCTAAAAGTGATTATCCACGTACAAATGTGAATTTTAGTTCAAAGACGCAACATTTGAAAACAGACCTTTTTTTAGTTTCTGAAGCATGTCGTAAGGGGGGGGTGGTTATCTCTTTTGTCAAAAATTGGGCATTTTTGATTGAACAATAAAGGCCTCCAAATGTTATTTATTTCACTTCCCGAGGTGGATAAACACTTTTTAAGGCCTCAGAGTGAGTAAATTGGCCATTTTCATTCACGTTTACCCATTCCACAAATCTTGCGTTCAGGGCCCCTGGAAGCATGAAAATCACTTTAAACATCTCATTTTATCTCTAAAAGTGATTATCCACGAACAAATGTGAATGTTAGTTCAAAGACGCAACATTTGAAAACGGACCATTTTTTTAGTTTCTGAAGCATGGCGTAAGGGGGGGTGGTTATCTCTTTTGTCAAAAATTGGGCATTTTTGATTGAACAATAAAGGCCTAAAAATGTTATTTAATTCACTTCCAGTGGTGGAGAAACACTTTTTAAGGCCTCAGAGTGAGTAAATTGGCCATTTTCATTCACGTTTACCCATTCCACAAAGCTTGCGTTCAGGGCCCCTGGAAGCATGAAAATCACTTTAAACATCTCATTTGATCTCTTAAAGTGATTATCCACGTACAAATGTGAATTTTAGTTCAAAGACGCAACATTTGAAAACGGCACATTTTTTTAGTTTCTGGAGCATGTCGTAAGGGGGGGTGGTTATCTCTTTTGTCAAAAATCAGGCATTTTTGATTGAACAATAAAGGCCTCCAAATGGTATTTATTTCACTTCCCGTGGTGGAGAAACACTTTTTAAGGCCTCAGAGTGAGTAAATTGGCCCTTTTCATTCACGTTTACCCATTCCACAAATTTTGCGTTCATATCCCCTGGAAGCATGAAAATCACTTTAAACATCTCATTTTATCTCTAAAAGTGATTATCCACGTACAAATGTGAATTTTAGTTCAAAGACGCAACATTTGAAAACGGACCATTTTTTTAGTTTCTGAAGCATGTCGTAAGGGGGGGGTGGTTATCTCTTTTGTCAAAAATTGGGCATTTTTGATTGAACAATAAAGGCCTAAAAATGTAATTTAATTCACTTCCTGTGGTGGAGAAACACTTTTTAAGGCCTCAGAGTGAGTAAATTGGCCATTTTCATTCACGTTTACCCATTCCAGAAATCTTGCGTTCAGGGCCCCTGGAAGCATGCAAATCACTTTAAACCTCTCATTTTATCTCTAAAAGTGATTATCCACGTACAAATGTGAATTTTAGTTCAAAGACGCATCATTTGAAAACGGACCATTTTTTTACTTTCTGAAGCATGTCGTAAGGGGGGGGTGGTTATCTCTTTCGTCAAAAATTGGGCATTTTTGATTGAACAATAAAGGCCTCCAAATGTTATTTATTTCACTTCCCGTGGTGGAGAAACACTTTTTAAGGCCTCAGAGTGAGTAAATTGGCCATTTTCATTCACGTTTACCCATTCCACAAATTTTGCGTTCACGGCCTCTGGAAGCATGAAAATCACTTTAAACATCTCATTTTATCTCTAAAAGTGATTATCCACGAACAAATGTGAATTTTAGTTCAAAGACGCAACATTTGAAAACGGACCATTTTTTTAGTTTCTGAAGCATGGCGTAAGGGGGGGGGGTTATCTCTTTTGTCAAAAATTGGGCATTTTTGATTGAACAATAAAGGCCTAAAAATGTTATTTAATTCACTTCCAGTGGTGGATAAACACTTTTTAAGGCCTCAGAGTGAGTAAATTGGCCATTTTCATTCACATTTACTCATTCCACAAATCTTACGTTCAGGGCCCCTGGAAGCATGAAAATCACTTTAAACATCTCATTTTATCTCTAAAAGTGATTATCCACGAACAAATGTGAATGTTAGTTCAAAGACGCAACATTTGAAAACGGACCATTTTTTTAGTTTCTGAAGCATGTCGTAAGGGGGGGTGGTTATCTCTTTTGTCAAAAATTGGGCATTTTTGATTGAACAATGAAGGCCTAAAAATGTTATTTATTTCACTTCCCGTGGTGGAGAAACACTTTTTAAGGCCTCAGAGTTAGTAAATTGGCCCTTTTCATTCACGTTTACCCATTCCACAAATTTTGCGTTCATATCCCCTGGAAGCATGAAAATCACTTTAAACATCTCATTTTATCTCTAAAAGTGATTATCCACGTACAAATGTGAATTTTAGTTCAAAGACGCAACATTTGAAAACGGACCATTTTTTTAGTTTCTGAAGCATGTCGTAAGGGGGGGTGGTTATCTCTTTTGTCAAAAATTGGGCATTTTTGATTGAACAATAAAGGCCTCCAAATGTTATTTATTTCAGTTCCCGAGGTGGATAAACACTTTTTAAGGCCTCAGAGTGAGTAAATTGGCCATTTTCATTCACGTTTACCCATTCCACAAATTTTGCGTTCAGGGCCCCTGGAAGCATGAAAATCACTTTAAACATCTCATTTGATGTCTAAAAGTGATTATCCACGTACAAATGTGAATTTTAGTTCAAAGACGCAACATTTGAAAACGGCACATTTTTTTAGTTTCTGGAGCATGTCGTAAGGGGGGGGTGGTTATCTCTTTTGTCAAAAATCAGGCATTTTTGATTGAACAATAAAGGCCTCCAAATGTTATTTATTTCACTTCCCGTGGTGGAGAAACACTTTTTAAGGCCTCAGAGTGAGTAAATTGGCCCTTTTCATTCACGTTTACCCATTCCACAAATTTTGCGTTCATCTCCCCTGGAAGCATGAAAATCACTTTAAACATCTCATTTTATCACTAAAAGTGATTATCCACGTACAAATGTGAATTTTAGTTCAAAGACGCAACATTTGAAAACGGACCATTTTTTTAGTTTCTGAATTATGTCGTAAGGGGGGGTGGTTATCTCTTTTGTCAAAAATTGGGCATTTTTGATTGAACAATAAAGGCCTAAAAATGTAATTTAATTCACTTCCTGTGGTGGAGAAACACTTTTTAAGGCCTCAGAGTGAGTAAATTGGCCATTTTCATTCACGTTTACCCATTCCAGAAATCTTGCGTTCAGGGCCCCTGGAAGCATGCAAATCACTTTAAACATCTCATTTTATCTCTAAAAGTTATTATCCGCGTACAAATGTGAATTTTAGTTCAAAGACGCAACATTTGAAAACGGCACATTTTTTTAGTTTCTTGAGCATGTCGTAAGGGGGGTGGTTATCTATTTCGTCAAAAATCAGGCATTTTTGATTGAACAATAAAGGCCTCCAAATGTTATTTATTTCACTTCCCGTGATGGAGAAACACTTTTTAAGGCCTCAGAGTGAGTAAATTGGCCCTTTTCATTCACGTTTACCCATTCCACAAATTTTGCGTTCATATCCCCTGGAAGCATGAAAATCACTTTAAACATCTCATTTTATCTCTAAAAGTGATTATCCACGAACAAATGTGAATGTTAGTTCAAAGACGCAACATTTGAAAACGGACCATTTTTTTAGTTTCTGAAGCATGTCGTAAGGGGGGGTGGTTATCTCTTTTGTCAAAAATTGGGCATTTTTGATTGAACAATAAAGGCCTAAAAATGTTATTTAATTTACTTCCCGTGGTGGAGAAACACTTTTTAAGGCCTCAGAGTGAGTAAATTGGCCATTTTGATTCACGTTTACCCATTCCACAAATTTTGCGTTCAGGGCCCCTGGAAGCATGAAAATCACTTTAAACATCTCATTTTATCTCTAAAAGTGATTATCCACGTACAAATGTGAATTTTAGTTCAAAGACGCAACATTTGAAAACGGCACATTTTTTTAGTTTCTTGAGCATGTCGTAAGGGGGGGTGGTTATCTATTTCGTCAAAAATCAGGCATTTTTGATTGAACAATAAAGGCCTCCAAATGTTATTTATTTCACTTCCCGTGGTGGAGAAACACTTTTTAAGGCCTCAGAGTGAGTAAATTGGCCCTTTCATTCACGTTTACCCATTCCACAAATTTTGCGTTCATATCCCCTGGAAGCATGAAAATCACTTTAAACATCTCATTTTATCTCTAAAGGTGATTATCCACGTACAAATGTGAATTTTAGTTCAAAGACGCAACATTTGAAAACGGACCATTTTTTTAGTTTCTGAAGCATGTCGTAAGGGGGGGTGGTTATCTCTTTCATCAAAAATTGGGCATTTTTGATTGAACAATGAAGGCCTAAAAATGTTATTTATTTCACTTCCCGTGGTGGAGAAACACTTTTTAAGGCCTCAGAGTGAGTAAATTGGCCCTTTTCATTCACGTTTACCCATTCCACAAATTTTGCGTTCATATCCCCTGGAAGCATGAAAATCACTTTAAACATCTCATTTTATCTCTAAAAGTGATTATCCACGTACAAATGTGAATTTTAGTTCAAAGACGCAACATTTGAAAACGGACCATTTTTTTAGTTTCTGAAGCATGTCGTAAGGGGGGGTGGTTATCTCTTTTGTCAAAAATTGGGCATTTTTGATTGAACAATAAAGGCCTCCAAATGTTATTTATTTCACTTCCCGAGGTGGATAAACACTTTTTAAGGCCTCAGAGTGAGTAAATTGGCCATTTTCATTCACGTTTACCCATTCCACAAATTTTGCGTTCATGGCCCCTGGAAGCATGAAAATAACTTTAAACATCTCATTTGATCTCTAAAAGTGATTATCCACGTACAAATGTGAATTTTAGTTCAAAGACGCAACATTTGAAAACGGCACATTTTTTTAGTTTCTGGAGCATGTCGTAAGGGGGGGTGGTTATCTCTTTTGTCAAAAATCAGGCATTTTTGATTGAACAATAAAGGCCTCCAAATGTTATTTATTTCACTTCCCGTGGTGGAGAAACACTTTTTAAGGCCTCAGAGTGAGTAAATTGGCCCTTTTCATTCACGTTTACCCATTCCACAAATTTTGCGTTCATATCCCCTGGAAGCATGAAAATCACTTTAAACATCTCATTTTATCTCTAAAAGTGATTATCCACGTACAAATGTGAATTTTAGTTCAAAGACGCAACATTTGAAAACGGACCATTTTTTTAGTTTCTGAAGCATGTCGTAAGGGGGGGTGCTTATCTCTTTTGTCAAAAATTGGGCATTTTTGATTGAACAATAAAGGCCTAAAAATGTAATTTAATTCACTTCCTGTGGTGGAGAAACACTTTTTAAGGCCTCAGAGTGAGTAAATTGGCCATTTTCATTCACGTTTACCCATTCCAGAAATCTTGCGTTCAGGGCCCCTGGAAGCATGCAAATCACTTTAAACATCTCATTTTATCTCTAAAAGTGATTATCCACGTACAAATGTGAATTTTAGTTCAAAGACGCAACATTTGAAAACGGACCATTTTTTTAGTTTCTGAAGCATGTCGTAAGGGGGGGTGGTTATCTCTTTTGTCAAAAATTGGGCATTTTTGATTGAACAATAAAGGCCTCCAAATGTTATTTATTTCACTTCCCGAGGTGGATAAACACTTTTTAAGGCCTCAGAGTGAGTAAATTGGCCATTTTCATTCACGTTTACCCATTCCACAAATTTTGCGTTCAGGGCCCCTGGAAGCCTGAAAATCACTTTAAACATCTCATTTGATCTCTAAAAGTGATTATCCACGTACAAATGTGAATTTTAGTTCAAAGACGCAACATTTGAAAACGACACATTTTTTTAGTTTCTGGAGCATGTCGTAAGGGGGGGTGGTTATCTCTTTTGTCAAAAATCAGGCATTTTTGATTGAACAATAAAGGCCTCCAAATGTTATTTATTTCACTTCCTGTGGTGGAGAAACACTTTTTAAGGCCTCAGAGTGAGTAAATTGGCCCTTTTCATTCACGTTTACCCATTCCACAAATTTTGCCTTCATATCCCCTGGAAGCATGAAAATCACTTTAAACATCTCATTTTATCTCTAAAAGTGATTATCCACGTACAAATGTGAATTTTAGTTCAAAGACGCAACATTTGAAAACGGACCATTTTTTTAGTTTCTGAAGCATGTCGTAAGGGGGGGTGGTTCTCTCTTTCGTCAAAAATTGGGCATTTTTGATTGAACAATAAAGGCCTCCAAATGTTATTTATTTCACTTCCCGTGGTGGAGAAACACTTTTTAAGGCCTCAGAGTGAGTAAATTGGCCATTTTCATTCACGTTTACCCATTCCACAAATTTTACGTTCAGGGCCCCTGGAAGCATGAAAATCACTTTAAACATCTCATTTTATCTCTAAAAGTGATTATCCACGAACAAATGTGAATTTTAGTTCAAAGACGCAACATTTGAAAACGGACCATTTTTTTAGTGCCTGAAGCATGGCGTAAGGGGGGTGGTTATCTCTTTTGTCAAAAATTGGGCATTTTTGATTGAACAATGAAGGCCTAAAAATGTTATTTATTTCACTTCCCGTGGTGGAGAAACACTTTTTAAGGCCTCAGAGTGAGTAAATTGGCCCTTTTCATTCACGTTTACCCATTCCACAAATTTTGCGTTCATATCCCCTGGAAGCATGAAAATCACTTTAAACATCTCATTTTATCTCTAAAAGTGATTATCCACGTACAAATGTGAATTTTAGTTCAAAGACGCAACATTTGAAAACGGACCATTTTTTTAGTTTCTGAAGCATGTCGTAAGGGGGGGTGGTTATCTCTTTTGTCAAAAATTGGGCATTTTTGATTGAACAATAAAGGCCTCCAAATGTTATTTATTTCACTTCCCGAGGTGGATAAACACTTTTTAAGGCCTCAGAGTGAGTAAATTGGCCATTTTCATTCACGTTTACCCATTCCACAAATTTTGCGTTCATGGCCCCTGGAAGCATGAAAATAACTTTAAACATCTCATTTGATCTCTAAAAGTGATTATCCACGTACAAATGTGAATTTTAGTTCAAAGACGCAACATTTGAAAACGGCACATTTTTTTAGTTTCTGGAGCATGTCGTAAGGGGGGGTGGTTATCTCTTTTGTCAAAAATCAGGCATTTTTGATTGAACAATAAAGGCCTCCAAATGTTATTTATTTCACTTCCCGTGGTGGAGAAACACTTTTTAAGGCCTCAGAGTGAGTAAATTGGCCCTTTTCATTCACGTTTACCCATTCCACAAATTTTGCGTTCATATCCCCTGGAAGCATGTAAATCACTTTAAACATCTCATTTTATCTCTAAAAGTGATTATCCACGTACAAATGTGAATTTTAGTTCAAAGACGCAACATTTGAAAACGGACCATTTTTTTAGTTTCTGAAGCATGTCGTAAGGGGGGGTGGTTATCTCTTTTGTCAAAAATTGGGCATTTTTGATTGAACAATAAAGGCCTAAAAATGTAATTTAATTCACTTCCTGTGGTGGAGAAACACTTTTTAAGGCCTCAGAGTGAGTAAATTGGCCATTTTCATTCACGTTTACCCATTCCAGAAATCTTGCGTTCAGGGCCCCTGGAAGCATGCAAATCACTTTAAACATCTCATTTTATCTCTAAAAGTGATTATCCACGTACAAATGTGAATTTTAGTTCAAAGACGCAACATTTGAAAACGGACCATTTTTTTAGTTTCTGAAGCATGTCGTAAGGGGGGGTGGTTATCTCTTTTGTCAAAAATTGGGCATTTTTGATTGAACAATAAAGGCCTAAAAATGTAATTTAATTCACTTCCTGTGGTGGAGAAACACTTTTTAAGGCCTCAGAGTGAGTAAATTGGCCATTTTCATTCACGTTTACCCATTCCACAAAGCTTGCGTTCAGGGCCCCTGGAAGCATGAAAATCACTTCAAACATCTCATTTTATCTCTAAAAGTGATTATCCACGTACAAATGTGAATTTTAGTTCAAAGACGCAACATTTGAAAACTGACCATTTTTTTAGTTTCTGAAGCATGTCGTAAGGGGGGGTGGTTATCTCTTTCGTCAAAAATTGGGCATTTTTGATTGAACAATAAAGGCCTCCAAATGTTATTTATTTCACTTCCCGAGGTGGATAAACACTTTTTAAGGCCTCAGAGTGAGTAAATTGGCCATTTTAATTCACGTTTACCCATTCCACAAATTTTGCGTTCATATCCCCTGGAAGCATGAAAATCACTTTAAACATCTCATTTTATCTCTAAAAGTGATTATCCACGTACAAATGTGAATTTTAGTTCAAAGACGCAACATTTGAAAACGGACCATTTTTTTAGTTTCTGAAGCATGTCGTAAGGGGGGGTGGTTATGTCTTTTGTCAAAAATTGGGCATTTTTGATTGAACAATAAAGGCCTCCAAATGTTATTTATTTCACTTCCCGAGGTGGATAAACACTTTTTAAGGCCTCAGAGTGAGTAAATTGGCCATTTTCATTCATGTTTACCCATTCCACAAATCTTGCGTTCAGGGCCCCTGGAAGCATGAAAATCACTTTAAACATCTCATTTTATCTCTAAAAGTGATTATCCACGTACCAATGTGAATTTTAGTTCAAAGACGCAACTTTTGAAAACGGACCATTTTTTTAGTTTCTGAAGCATGTCGTAAGGGGGGGTGGTTATCTCTTTTGTCAAAAATTGGGCATTTTTGATTGAACAATAAAGGCCTAAAAATGTAATTTAATTCACTTCCTGTGGTGGAGAAACACTTTTTAAGGCCTCAGAGTGAGTAAATTGGCCATTTTTATTCACGTTTACCCATTCCAGAAATCTTGCGTTCAGGGCCCCTGGAAGCATGCAAATCACTTTAAACATCTCATTTTATCTCTAAAAGTGATTATCCACGTACAAATGTGAATTTTAGTTCAAAGACGCAACATTTGAAAACGGCACATTTTTTTAGTTTCTGGAGCATGTCGTAAGGGGGGGTGGTTATCTCTTTTGTCAAAAATCAGGCATTTTTGATTGAACAATAAAGGCCTCCAAATGGTATTTATTTCACTTCCCGTGGTGGAGAAACACTTTTTAAGGCCTCAGAGTGAGTAAATTGGCCCTTTTCATTCACGTTTACCCATTCCACAAATTTTGCGTTCATATCCCCTGGAAGCATGAAAATCACTTTAAACATCTCATTTTATCTCTAAAAGTGATTATCCACGTACAAATGTGAATTTTAGTTCAAAGACACAACATTTGAAAACGGACCATTTTTTTAGTTTCTGAAGCATGTCGTAAGGGGGGGTGGTTATCTCTTTTGTCAAAAATTGGGCATTTTTGATTGAACAATAAAGGCCTAAAAATGTAATTTAATTCACTTCCTGTGGTGGAGAAACACTTTTTAAGGCCTCAGAGTGAGTAAATTGGCCATTTTCATTCACGTTTACCCATTCCACAAAGCTTGCGTTCAGGGCCCCTGGAAGCATGAAAATCACTTCAAACATCTCATTTTATCTCTAAAAGTGATTATCCACGTACAAATGTGAATTTTAGTTCAAAGACGCAACATTTGAAAACTGACCATTTTTTTAGTTTCTGAAGCATGTCGTAAGGGGGGGTGGTTATCTCTTTCGTCAAAAATTGGGCATTTTTGATTGAACAATAAAGGCCTCCAAATGTTATTTATTTCACTTCCCGAGGTGGATAAACACTTTTTAAGGCCTCAGAGTGAGTAAATTGGCCATTTTAATTCACGTTTACCCATTCCACAAATTTTGCGTTCATATCCCCTGGAAGCATGAAAATCACTTTAAACATCTCATTTTATCTCTAAAAGTGATTATCCACGTACAAATGTGAATTTTAGTTCAAAGACGCAACATTTGAAAACGGACCATTTTTTTAGTTTCTGAAGCATGTCGTAAGGGGGGGTGGTTATGTCTTTTGTCAAAAATTGGGCATTTTTGATTGAACAATAAAGGCCTCCAAATGTTATTTATTTCACTTCCCGAGGTGGATAAACACTTTTTAAGGCCTCAGAGTGAGTAAATTGGCCATTTTCATTCATGTTTACCCATTCCACAAATTTTGCGTTCAGGGCCCCTGAAAGCATGAAAATCACTTTAAACATCTCATTTGATCTCTAAAAGTGATTATCCACGTACAAATGTGAATTTTAGTTCAAAGACGCGACATTTGAAAACGGCACATTTTTTTAGTTTCTGGAGCATGTCGTAAGCGGGGGTGGTTATGTCTTTTGTCAGAAATCAGGCATTTTTGATTGAACAATAAAGGCCTCCAAATGTTATTTATTTCACTTCACGTGGTGGAGAAACACTTTTTAAGGCCTCAGAGTGAGTAAATTGGCCCTTTTCATTCACGTTTACCCATTCCACAAATTTTGCGTTCATATCCCCTGGAAGCATGAAAATCACTTTAAACATCTCATTTTATCTCTAAAAGTGATTATCCACGTACAAATGTGAATTTTAGTTCAAAGACGCAACATTTGAAAACGGACCATTTTTTTAGTTTCTGAAGCATGTCGTAAGGGGGGGTGGTTATCTCTTTTGTCAAAAATTGGGCATTTTTGATTGAACATTAAAGGCCTAAAAATGTAATTTAATTCACTTCCTGTGGTGGAGAAACACTTTTTAAGGCCTCAGAGTGAGTAAATTGGCCATTTTCATTCACGTTTACCCATTCCAGAAATCTTGCGTTCAGGGCCCCTGGAAGCATGCAAATCACTTTAAACATCTCATTTTATCTCTTAAAGTGATTATCCACGTACAAATGTGAATTTTAGTTCAAAGACGCAACATTTGAAAACGGACCATTTTTTTAGTTTCTGAAGCATGGCGTAAGGGAGGGTGGTTATCTCTTTTGTCAAAAATTGGGCATTTTTGATTGAACAATAAAGGCCTAAAAATGTTATTTAATTCACTTCCAGTGGTGGAGAAACACTTTTTAAGGCCTCAGAGTGAGTAAATTGGCCATTTTCATTCACGTTTACCCATTCCACAAAGCTTGCGTTCAGGGCCCCTGGAAGCATGAAAATCACTTTAAACATCTCATTTTATCTCTAAAAGTGATTATCCACGTACAAATGTGAATTTTAGTTCAAAGACGCAACATTTGAAAACGGACCTTTTTTTAGTTTCTGAAGCATGTCGTAAGGGGTGGGTGGTTATCTCTTTTGTCAAAAATTGGGCATTTTTGATTGAACAATAAAGGCCTCCAAATGTTATTTATTTCACTTCCCGAGGTGGATAAACACTTTTTAAGGCCTCAGAGTGAGTAAATTGGCCATTTTCATTCACGTTTACCCATTCCACAAATCTTGCGTTCAGGGCCCCTGGAAGCATGAAAATCACTTTAAACATCTCATTTTATCTCTAAAAGTGATTATCCACGAACAAATGTGAATGTTAGTTCAAAGACGCAACATTTGAAAACGGACCATTTTTTTAGTTTCTGAAGCATGGCGTAAGGGGGGGTGGTTATCTCTTTTGTCAAAAATTGGGCATTTTTGATTGAACAATAAAGGCCTAAAAATGTTATTTAATTCACTTCCAGTGGTGGAGAAACACTTTTTAAGGCCTCAGAGTGAGTAAATTGGCCATTTTCATTCACGTTTACCCATTCCACAAAGCTTGCGTTCAGTGCCCCTGGAAGCATGAAAATCACTTTAAACATCTCATTTGATCTCTTAAAGTGATTATCCACGTACAAATGTGAATTTTAGTTCAAAGACGCAACATTTGAAAACGGCACATTTTTTTAGTTTCTGGAGCATGTCGTAAGGGGGGGTGGTTATCTCTTTTGTCAAAAATCAGGCATTTTTGATTGAACAATAAAGGCCTCCAAATGGTATTTATTTCACTTCCCGTGGTGGAGAAACACTTTTTAAGGCCTCAGAGTGAGTAAATTGGCCCTTTTCATTCACGTTTACCCATTCCACAAATTTTGCGTTCATATCCCCTGGAAGCATGAAAATCACTTTAAACATCTCATTTTATCTCTAAAAGTGATTATCCACGTACAAATGTGAATTTTAGTTCAAAGACGCAACATTTGAAAACGGACCATTTTTTTAGTTTCTGAAGCATGTCGTAAGGGGGGGGTGGTTATCTCTTTTGTCAAAAATTGGGCATTTTTGATTGAACAATAAAGGCCTAAAAATGTAATTTAATTCACTTCCTGTGGTGGAGAAACACTTTTTAAGGCCTCAGAGTGAGTAAATTGGCCATTTTCATTCACGTTTACCCATTCCAGAAATCTTGCGTTCAGGGCCCCTGGAAGCATGCAAATCACTTTAAACCTCTCATTTTATCTCTAAAAGTGATTATCCACGTACAAATGTGAATTTTAGTTCAAAGACGCATCATTTGAAAACGGACCATTTTTTTACTTTCTGAAGCATGTCGTAAGGGGGGGGGTGGTTATCTCTTTCGTCAAAAATTGGGCATTTTTGATTGAACAATAAAGGCCTCCAAATGTTATTTATTTCACTTCCCGTGGTGGAGAAACACTTTTTAAGGCCTCAGAGTGAGTAAATTGGCCATTTTCATTCACGTTTACCCATTCCACAAATTTTGCGTTCACGGCCTCTGGAAGCATGAAAATCACTTTAAACATCTCATTTTATCTCTAAAAGTGATTATCCACGAACAAATGTGAATTTTAGTTCAAAGACGCAACATTTGAAAACGGACCATTTTTTTAGTTTCTGAAGCATGGCGTAAGGGGGGGGGTTATCTCTTTTGTCAAAAATTGGGCATTTTTGATTGAACAATAAAGGCCTAAAAATGTTATTTAATTCACTTCCAGTGGTGGAGAAACACTTTTTAAGGCCTCAGAGTGAGTAAATTGGCCATTTTCATTCACGTTTACCCATTCCACAAAGCTTGCGTTCAGGGCCCCTGGAAGCATGAAAATCACTCTAAACATCTCATTTTATCTCTAAAAGTGATTATCCACGTACAAATGTGAATTTTAGTTCAAAGACGCAACATTTGAAAACTGACCATTTTTTTAGTTTCTGAAGCATGTCGTAAGGGGGGGTGGTTATCTCTTTCGTCAAAAATTGGGCATTGTTGATTGAACAATAAAGGCCTCCAAATGTTATTTATTTCACTTCCCGAGGTGGATAAACACTTTTTAAGGCCTCAGAGTGAGTAAATTGGCCATTTTCATTCACATTTACTCATTCCACAAATCTTACGTTCAGGGCCCCTGGAAGCATGAAAATCACTTTAAACATCTCATTTTATCTCTAAAAGTGATTATCCACGAACAAATGTGAATGTTAGTTCAAAGACGCAACATTTGAAAACGGACCATTTTTTTAGTTTCTGAAGCATGTCGTAAGGGGGGGTGGTTATCTCTTTTGTCAAAAATTGGGCATTTTTGATTGAACAATGAAGGCCTAAAAATGTTATTTATTTCACTTCCCGTGGTGGAGAAACACTTTTTAAGGCCTCAGAGTGAGTAAATTGGCCCTTTTCATTCACGTTTACCCATTCCACAAATTTTGCGTTCATATCCCCTGGAAGCATGAAAATCACTTTAAACATCTCATTTTATCTCTAAAAGTGATTATCCACGTACAAATGTGAATTTTAGTTCAAAGACGCAACATTTGAAAACGGACCATTTTTTTAGTTTCTGAAGCATGTCGTAAGGGGGGGGGGTGGTTATCTCTTTTGTCAAAAATTGGGCATTTTTGATTGAACAATAAAGGCCTCCAAATGTTATTTATTTCAGTTCCCGAGGTGGATAAACACTTTTTAAGGCCTCAGAGTGAGTAAATTGGCCATTTTCATTCACGTTTACCCATTCCACAAATTTTGCGTTCAGGGCCCCTGGAAGCATGAAAATCACTTTAAACATCTCATTTGATGTCTAAAAGTGATTATCCACGTACAAATGTGAATTTTAGTTCAAAGACGCAACATTTGAAAACGGCACATTTTTTTAGTTTCTGGAGCATGTCGTAAGGGGGGGGTGGTTATCTCTTTTGTCAAAAATCAGGCATTTTTGATTGAACAATAAAGGCCTCCAAATGTTATTTATTTCACTTCCCGTGGTGGAGAAACACTTTTTAAGGCCTCAGAGTGAGTAAATTGGCCCTTTTCATTCACGTTTACCCATTCCACAAATTTTGCGTTCATCTCCCCTGGAAGCATGAAAATCACTTTAAACATCTCATTTTATCACTAAAAGTGATTATCCACGTACAAATGTGAATTTTAGTTCAAAGACGCAACATTTGAAAACGGACCATTTTTTTAGTTTCTGAATTATGTCGTAAGGGGGGGTGGTTATCTCTTTTGTCAAAAATTGGGCATTTTTGATTGAACAATAAAGGCCTAAAAATGTAATTTAATTCACTTCCTGTGGTGGAGAAACACTTTTTAAGGCCTCAGAGTGAGTAAATTGGCCATTTTCATTCACGTTTACCCATTCCAGAAATCTTGCGTTCAGGGCCCCTGGAAGCATGCAAATCACTTTAAACATCTCATTTTATCTCTAAAAGTTATTATCCGCGTACAAATGTGAATTTTAGTTCAAAGACGCAACATTTGAAAACGGCACATTTTTTTAGTTTCTTGAGCATGTCGTAAGGGGGGTGGTTATCTATTTCGTCAAAAATCAGGCATTTTTGATTGAACAATAAAGGCCTCCAAATGTTATTTATTTCACTTCCCGTGATGGAGAAACACTTTTTAAGGCCTCAGAGTGAGTAAATTGGCCCTTTTCATTCACGTTTACCCATTCCACAAATTTTGCGTTCATATCCCCTGGAAGCATGAAAATCACTTTAAACATCTCATTTTATCTCTAAAAGTGATTATCCACGAACAAATGTGAATGTTAGTTCAAAGACGCAACATTTGAAAACGGACCATTTTTTTAGTTTCTGAAGCATGTCGTAAGGGGGGGTGGTTATCTCTTTTGTCAAAAATTGGGCATTTTTGATTGAACAATAAAGGCCTAAAAATGTAATTTAATTCACTTCCTGTGGTGGAGAAACACTTTTTAAGGCCTCAGAGTGAGTAAATTGGCCATTTTCATTCACGTTTACCCATTCCAGAAATCTTGCGTTCAGGGCCCCTGGAAGCATGCAAATCACTTTAAACATCTCATTTTATCTCTAAAAGTGATTATCCACGTACAAATGTGAATTTTAGTTCAAAGACGCAACATTTGAAAACGGACCATTTTTTTAGTTTCTGAAGCATGTCGTAAGGGGGGGTGGTTATCTCTTTTGTCAAAAATTGGGCATTTTTGATTGAACAATAAAGGCCTCCAAATGGTATTTATTTCACTTCCCGAGGTGGATAAACGCTTTTTAAGGCCTCAGAGTGAGTAAATTGGCCATTTTCATTCACGTTTACCCATTCCACAAATTTTGCGTTCAGGGCCCCTGGAAGCATGAAAATCACTTTAAACATCTCATTTGATCTCTAAAAGTGATTATCCACGTACAAATGTGAATTTTAGTTCAAAGACGCAACATTTGAAAACGGCACATTTTTTTAGTTTCTGGAGCATGTCGTAAGGGGGGGTGGTTATCTCTTTTGTCAAAAATCAGGCATTTTTGATTGAACAATAAAGGCCTCCAAATGTTATTTATTTCACTTCCTGTGGTGGAGAAACACTTTTTAAGGCCTCAGAGTGAGTAAATTGGCCCTTTTCATTCACGTTTACCCATTCCACAAATTTTGCGTTCATATCCCCTGGAAGCATGAAAATCACTTTAAACATCTCATTTTATCTCTAAAAGTGATTATCCACGTACAAATGTGAATTTTAGTTCAAAGACGCAACATTTGAAAACGGACCATTTTTTTAGTTTCTGAAGCATGTCGTAAGGGGGGGTGGTTATCTCTTTTGTCAAAAATTGGGCATTTTTGATTGAACAATAAAGGCCTAAAAATGTAATTTAATTCACTTCCTGTGGTGGAGAAACACTTTTTAAGGCCTCAGAGTGAGTAAATTGGCCATTTTCATTCACGTTTACCCATTCCAGAAAACTTGCGTTCAGGGCCCCTGGAAGCATGCAAATCACTTTAAACATCTCATTTTATCTCTAAAAGTGATTATCCACGTACAAATGTGAATTTTAGTTCAAAGACGCAACATTTGAAAACGGACCATTTTTTTAGTTTCTGAAGCATGTCGTAAGGGGGGGTGGTTCTCTCTTTCGTCAAAAATTGGGCATTTTTGATTGAACAATAAAGGCCTCCAAATGTTATTTATTTCACTTCCCGTGGTGGAGAAACACTTTTTAAGGCCTCAGAGTGAGTAAATTGGCCATTTTCATTCACGTTTACCCATTCCACAAATTTTACGTTCAGGCCCCTGGAAGCATGAAAATCACTTTAAACATCTCATTTTAGCTCTAAAAGTGATTATCCACGAACAAATGTGAATTTTAGTTCAAAGACGCAACATTTGAAAACGGACCATTTTTTTAGTGCCTGAAGCATGGCGTAAGGGGGGGTGGTTATCTCTTTTTTCAAAAATTGGGCATTTTTGATTGAACAATAAAGGCCTAAAAATGTAATTTAATTCACTTCCTGTGGTGGAGAAACACTTTTTAAGGCCTCAGAGTGAGTAAATTGGCCATTTTTATTCACGTTTACCCATTCCAGAAATCTTGCGTTCAGGGCCCCTGGAAGCATGCAAATCACTTTAAACATCTCATTTTATCTCTAAAAGTGATTATCCACGTACAAATGTGAATTTTAGTTCAAAGACGCAACATTTGAAAACGGCACATTTTTTAGTTTCTGGAGCATGTCGTAAGGGGGGGTGGTTATCTCTTTTGTCAAAAATCAGGCATTTTTGATTGAACAATAAAGGCCTCCAAATGGTATTTATTTCACTTCCCGTGGTGGAGAAACACTTTTTAAGGCCTCAGAGTGAGTAAATTGGCCCTTTTCATTCACGTTTACCCATTCCACAAATTTTGCGTTCATATCCCCTGGAAGCATGAAAATCACTTTAAACATCTCATTTTATCTCTAAAAGTGATTATCCACGTACAAATGTGAATTTTAGTTCAAAGACACAACATTTGAAAACGGACCATTTTTTTAGTTTCTGAAGCATGTCGTAAGGGGGGGTGGTTATCTCTTTTGTCAAAAATTGGGCATTTTTGATTGAACAATAAAGGCCTAAAAATGTAATTTAATTCACTTCCTGTGGTGGAGAAACACTTTTTAAGGCCTCAGAGTGAGTAAATTGGCCATTTTCATTCACGTTTACCCATTCCACAAAGCTTGCGTTCAGGGCCCCTGGAAGCATGAAAATCACTTCAAACATCTCATTTTATCTCTAAAAGTGATTATCCACGTACAAATGTGAATTTTAGTTCAAAGACGCAACATTTGAAAACTGACCATTTTTTTAGTTTCTGAAGCATGTCGTAAGGGGGGGTGGTTATCTCTTTCGTCAAAAATTGGGCATTTTTGATTGAACAATAAAGGCCTCCAAATGTTATTTATTTCACTTCCCGAGGTGGATAAACACTTTTTAAGGCCTCAGAGTGAGTAAATTGGCCATTTTAATTCACGTTTACCCATTCCACAAATTTTGCGTTCATATCCCCTGGAAGCATGAAAATCACTTTAAACATCTCATTTTATCTCTAAAAGTGATTATCCACGTACAAATGTGAATTTTAGTTCAAAGACGCAACATTTGAAAACGGACCATTTTTTTAGTTTCTGAAGCATGTCGTAAGGGGGGGTGGTTATGTCTTTTGTCAAAAATTGGGCATTTTTGATTGAACAATAAAGGCCTCCAAATGTTATTTATTTCACTTCCCGAGGTGGATAAACACTTTTTAAGGCCTCAGAGTGAGTAAATTGGCCATTTTCATTCATGTTTACCCATTCCACAAATTTTGCGTTCAGGGCCCCTGAAAGCATGAAAATCACTTTAAACATCTCATTTGATCTCTAAAAGTGATTATCCACGTACAAATGTGAATTTTAGTTCAAAGACGCGACATTTGAAAACGGCACATTTTTTTAGTTTCTGGAGCATGTCGTAAGCGGGGGTGGTTATGTCTTTTGTCAGAAATCAGGCATTTTTGATTGAACAATAAAGGCCTCCAAATGTTATTTATTTCACTTCACGTGGTGGAGAAACACTTTTTAAGGCCTCAGAGTGAGTAAATTGGCCCTTTTCATTCACGTTTACCCATTCCACAAATTTTGCGTTCATATCCCCTGGAAGCATGAAAATCACTTTAAACATCTCATTTTATCTCTTAAAGTGATTATCCACGTACAAATGTGAATTTTAGTTCAAAGACGCAACATTTGAAAACGGACCATTTTTTTAGTTTCTGAAGCATGTCGTAAGGGGGGGTGGTTATCTCTTTTGTCAAAAATTGGGCATTTTTGATTGAACATTAAAGGCCTAAAAATGTAATTTAATTCACTTCCTGTGGTGGAGAAACACTTTTTAAGGCCTCAGAGTGAGTAAATTGGCCATTTTCATTCACGTTTACCCATTCCAGAAATCTTGCGTTCAGGGCCCCTGGAAGCATGCAAATCACTTTAAACATCTCATTTTATCTCTTAAAGTGATTATCCACGTACAAATGTGAATTTTAGTTCAAAGACGCAACATTTGAAAACGGACCATTTTTTTAGTTTCTGAAGCATGGCGTAAGGGGGGGTGGTTATCTCTTTTGTCAAAAATTGGGCACTTTTGATTGAACAATAAAGGCCTAAAAATGTTATTTAATTCACTTCCAGTGGTGGAGAAACACTTTTTAAGGCCTCAGAGTGAGTAAATTGGCCATTTTCATTCACGTTTACCCATTCCACAAAGCTTGCGTTCAGGGCCCCTGGAAGCATGAAAATCACTTTAAACATCTCATTTTATCTCTAAAAGTGATTATCCACGTACAAATGTGAATTTTAGTTCAAAGACGCAACATTTGAAAACGGACCTTTTTTTAGTTTCTGAAGCATGTCGTAAGGGGTGGGTGGTTATCTCTTTTGTCAAAAATTGGGCATTTTTGATTGAACAATAAAGGCCTCCAAATGTTATTTATTTCACTTCCCGAGGTGGATAAACACTTTTTAAGGCCTCAGAGTGAGTAAATTGGCCATTTTCATTCACGTTTACCCATTCCACAAATCTTGCGTTCAGGGCCCCTGGAAGCATGAAAATCACTTTAAACATCTCATTTTATCTCTAAAAGTGATTATCCACGAACAAATGTGAATGTTAGTTCAAAGACGCAACATTTGAAAACGGACCATTTTTTTAGTTTCTGAAGCATGGCGTAAGGGGGGGGTGGTTATCTCTTTTGTCAAAAATTGGGCATTTTTGATTGAACAATAAAGGCCTAAAAATGTTATTTAATTCACTTCCAGTGGTGGAGAAACACTTTTTAAGGCCTCAGAGTGAGTAAATTGGCCATTTTCATTCACGTTTACCCATTCCACAAAGCTTGCGTTCAGTGCCCCTGGAAGCATGAAAATCACTTTAAACATCTCATTTGATCTCTTAAAGTGATTATCCACGTACAAATGTGAATTTTAGTTCAAAGACGCAACATTTGAAAACGGCACATTTTTTTAGTTTCTGGAGCATGTCGTAAGGGGGGGTGGTTATCTCTTTTGTCAAAAATCAGGCATTTTTGATTGAACAATAAAGGCCTCCAAATGGTATTTATTTCACTTCCCGTGGTGGAGAAACACTTTTTAAGGCCTCAGAGTGAGTAAATTGGCCCTTTTCATTCACGTTTACCCATTCCACAAATTTTGCGTTCATATCCCCTGGAAGCATGAAAATCACTTTAAACATCTCATTTTATCTCTAAAAGTGATTATCCACGTACAAATGTGAATTTTAGTTCAAAGACGCAACATTTGAAAACGGACCATTTTTTTAGTTTCTGAAGCATGTCGTAAGGGGGGGGTGGTTATCTCTTTTGTCAAAAATTGGGCATTTTTGATTGAACAATAAAGGCCTAAAAATGTAATTTAATTCACTTCCTGTGGTGGAGAAACACTTTTTAAGGCCTCAGAGTGAGTAAATTGGCCATTTTCATTCACGTTTACCCATTCCAGAAATCTTGCGTTCAGGGCCCCTGGAAGCATGCAAATCACTTTAAACCTCTCATTTTATCTCTAAAAGTGATTATCCACGTACAAATGTGAATTTTAGTTCAAAGACGCATCATTTGAAAACGGACCATTTTTTTACTTTCTGAAGCATGTCGTAAGGGGGGGGTGGTTATCTCTTTCGTCAAAAATTGGGCATTTTTGATTGAACAATAAAGGCCTCCAAATGTTATTTATTTCACTTCCCGTGGTGGAGAAACACTTTTTAAGGCCTCAGAGTGAGTAAATTGGCCCTTTTCATTCACGTTTACCCATTCCACAAATTTTGCGTTCATATCCCCTGGAAGCATGAAAATCACTTTAAACATCTCATTTTATCTCTAAAAGTGATTATCCACGTACAAATGTGAATTTTAGTTCAAAGACGCAACATTTGAAAACTGACCATTTTTTTAGTTTCTGAAGCATGTCGTAAGGGGGGGTGGTTATCTCTTTCGTCAAAAATTGGGCATTGTTGATTGAACAATAAAGGCCTCCAAATGTTATTTATTTCACTTCCCGAGGTGGATAAACACTTTTTAAGGCCTCAGAGTGAGTAAATTGGCCATTTTCATTCACATTTACTCATTCCACAAATCTTACGTTCAGGGCCCCTGGAAGCATGAAAATCACTTTAAACATCTCATTTTATCTCTAAAAGTGATTATCCACGAACAAATGTGAATGTTAGTTCAAAGACGCAACATTTGAAAACGGACCATTTTTTTAGTTTCTGAAGCATGTCGTAAGGGGGGGTGGTTATCTCTTTTGTCAAAAATTGGGCATTTTTGATTGAACAATGAAGGCCTAAAAATGTTATTTATTTCACTTCCCGTGGTGGAGAAACACTTTTTAAGGCCTCAGAGTGAGTAAATTGGCCCTTTTCATTCACGTTTACCCATTCCACAAATTTTGCGTTCATATCCCCTGGAAGCATGAAAATCACTTTAAACATCTCATTTTATCTCTAAAAGTGATTATCCACGTACAAATGTGAATTTTAGTTCAAAGACGCAACATTTGAAAACGGACCATTTTTTTAGTTTCTGAAGCATGTCGTAAGGGGGGGGTGGTTATCTCTTTTGTCAAAAATTGGGCATTTTTGATTGAACAATAAAGGCCTCCAAATGTTATTTATTTCAGTTCCCGAGGTGGATAAACACTTTTTAAGGCCTCAGAGTGAGTAAATTGGCCATTTTCATTCACGTTTACCCATTCCACAAATTTTGCGTTCAGGGCCCCTGGAAGCATGAAAATCACTTTAAACATCTCATTTGATGTCTAAAAGTGATTATCCACGTACAAATGTGAATTTTAGTTCAAAGACGCAACATTTGAAAACGGCACATTTTTTTAGTTTCTGGAGCATGTCGTAAGGGGGGGGTGGTTATCTCTTTTGTCAAAAATCAGGCATTTTTGATTGAACAATAAAGGCCTCCAAATGTTATTTATTTCACTTCCCGTGGTGGAGAAACACTTTTTAAGGCCTCAGAGTGAGTAAATTGGCCCTTTTCATTCACGTTTACCCATTCCACAAATTTTGCGTTCATCTCCCCTGGAAGCATGAAAATCACTTTAAACATCTCATTTTATCACTAAAAGTGATTATCCACGTACAAATGTGAATTTTAGTTCAAAGACGCAACATTTGAAAACGGACCATTTTTTTAGTTTCTGAATTATGTCGTAAGGGGGGGTGGTTATCTCTTTTGTCAAAAATTGGGCATTTTTGATTGAACAATAAAGGCCTAAAAATGTAATTTAATTCACTTCCTGTGGTGGAGAAACACTTTTTAAGGCCTCAGAGTGAGTAAATTGGCCATTTTCATTCACGTTTACCCATTCCAGAAATCTTGCGTTCAGGGCCCCTGGAAGCATGCAAATCACTTTAAACATCTCATTTTATCTCTAAAAGTTATTATCCGCGTACAAATGTGAATTTTAGTTCAAAGACGCAACATTTGAAAACGGCACATTTTTTTAGTTTCTGGAGCATGTCGTAAGGGGGGGTGGTTATCTCTTTTGTCAAAAATCAGGCATTTTTGATTGAACAATAAAGGCCTCCAAATGTTATTTATTTCACTTCCTGTGGTGGAGAAACACTTTTTAAGGCCTCAGAGTGAGTAAATTGGCCCTTTTCATTCACGTTTACCCATTCCACAAATTTTGCGTTCATATCCCCTGGAAGCATGAAAATCACTTTAAACATCTCATTTTATCTCTAAAAGTGATTATCCACGTACAAATGTGAATTTTAGTTCAAAGACGCAACATTTGAAAACGGACCATTTTTTTAGTTTCTGAAGCATGTCGTAAGGGGGGGTGGTTCTCTCTTTCGTCAAAAATTGGGCATTTTTGATTGAACAATAAAGGCCTCCAAATGTTATTTATTTCACTTCCCGTGGTGGAGAAACACTTTTTAAGGCCTCAGAGTGAGTAAATTGGCCATTTTCATTCACGTTTACCCATTCCACAAATTTTACGTTCAGGGCCCCTGGAAGCATGAAAATCACTTTAAACATCTCATTTTATCTCTAAAAGTGATTATCCACGAACAAATGTGAATTTTAGTTCAAAGACGCAACATTTGAAAATGGACCATTTTTTTAGTGCCTGAAGCATGGCGTAAGGGGGGGTGGTTATCTCTTTTGTCAAAAATTGGGCATTTTTGATTGAACAATGAAGGCCTAAAAATGTTATTTATTTCACTTCCCGTGGTGGAGAAACACTTTTTAAGGCCTCAGAGTGAGTAAATTGGCCCTTTTCATTCACGTTTACCCATTCCACAAATTTTGCGTTCATATCCCCTGGAAGCATGAAAATCACTTTAAACATCTCATTTTATCTCTAAAAGTGATTATCCACGTACAAATGTGAATTTTAGTTCAAAGACGCAACATTTGAAAACGGACCATTTTTTTAGTTTCTGAAGCATGTCGTAAGGGGGGGTGGTTATCTCTTTTGTCAAAAATTGGGCATTTTTGATTGAACAATAAAGGCCTCCAAATGTTATTTATTTCACTTCCCGAGGTGGATAAACACTATTTAAGGCCTCAGAGTGAGTAAATTGGCCATTTTCATTCACGTTTACCCATTCCACAAATTTTGCGTTCATGGCCCCTGGAAGCATGAAAATAACTTTAAACATCTCATTTGATCTCTAAAAGTGATTATCCACGTACAAATGTGAATTTTAGTTCAAAGACGCAACATTTGAAAACGGCACATTTTTTTAGTTTCTGGAGCATGTCGTAAGGGGGGGTGGTTATCTCTTTTGTCAAAAATCAGGCATTTTTGATTGAACAATAAAGGCCTCCAAATGTTATTTATTTCACTTCCCGTGGTGGAGAAACACTTTTTAAGGCCTCAGAGTGAGTAAATTGGCCCTTTTCATTCACGTTTACCCATTCCACAAATTTTGCGTTCATATCCCCTGGAAGCATGTAAATCACTTTAAACATCTCATTTTATCTCTAAAAGTGATTATCCACGTACAAATGTGAATTTTAGTTCAAAGACGCAACATTTGAAAACGGACCATTTTTTTAGTTTCTGAAGCATGTCGTAAGGGGGGGTGGTTATCTCTTTTGTCAAAAATTGGGCATTTTTGATTGAACAATAAAGGCCTAAAAATGTAATTTAATTCACTTCCTGTGGTGGAGAAACACTTTTTAAGGCCTCAGAGTGAGTAAATTGGCCATTTTCATTCACGTTTACCCATTCCAGAAATCTTGCGTTCAGGGCCCCTGGAAGCATGCAAATCACTTTAAACATCTCATTTTATCTCTAAAAGTGATTATCCACGTACAAATGTGAATTTTAGTTCAAAGACGCAACATTTGAAAACGGACCATTTTTTTAGTTTCTGAAGCATGTCGTAAGGGGGGGTGGTTATCTCTTTTGTCAAAAATTGGGCATTTTTGATTGAACAATAAAGGCCTCCAAATGGTATTTATTTCACTTCCCGAGGTGGATAAACGCTTTTTAAGGCCTCAGAGTGAGTAAATTGGCCATTTTCATTCACGTTTACCCATTCCACAAATTTTGCATTCAGGGCCCCTGGAAGCATGAAAATCACTTTAAACATCTCATTTGATCTCTAAAAGTGATTATCCACGTACAAATGTGAATTTTAGTTCAAAGACGCAACATTTGAAAACGGCACATTTTTTTAGTTTCTGGAGCATGTCGTAAGGGGGGGTGGTTATCTCTTTTGTCAAAAATCAGGCATTTTTGATTGAACAATAAAGGCCTCCAAATGTTATTTATTTCACTTCCTGTGGTGGAGAAACACTTTTTAAGGCCTCAGAGTGAGTAAATTGGCCCTTTTCATTCACGTTTACCCATTCCACAAATTTTGCGTTCATATCCCCTGGAAGCATGAAAATCACTTTAAACATCTCATTTTATCTCTAAAAGTGATTATCCACGTACAAATGTGAATTTTAGTTCAAAGACGCAACATTTGAAAACGGACCATTTTTTTAGTTTCTGAAGCATGTCGTAAGGGGGGGTGGTTATCTCTTTTGTCAAAAATTGGGCTTTTTTGATTGAACAATAAAGGCCTAAAAATGTAATTTAATTCACTTCCTGTGGTGGATAAACACTTTTTAAGGCCTCAGAGTGAGTAAATTGGCCATTTTCATTCACGTTTACCCATTCCAGAAAACTTGCGTTCAGGGCCCCTGGAAGCATGCAAATCACTTTAAACATCTCATTTTATCTCTAAAAGTGATTATCCACGTACAAATGTGAATTTTAGTTCAAAGACGCAACATTTGAAAACGGACCATTTTTTTAGTTTCTGAAGCATGTCGTAAGGGGGGGTGGTTCTCTCTTTCGTCAAAAATTGGGCATTTTTGATTGAACAATAAAGGCCTCCAAATGTTATTTATTTCACTTCCCGTGGTGGAGAAACACTTTTTAAGGCCTCAGAGTGAGTAAATTGGCCATTTTCATTCACGTTTACCCATTCCACAAATTTTACGTTCAGGGCCCCTGGAAGCATGAAAATCACTTTAAACATCTCATTTTATCTCTAAAAGTGATTATCCACGAACAAATGTGAATTTTAGTTCAAAGACGCAACATTTGAAAACGGACCATTTTTTTAGTGCCTGAAGCATGGCGTAAGGGGGGGGTGGTTATCTCTTTTGTCAAAAATTGGGCATTTTTGATTGAACAATAAAGGCCTAAAAATGTTATTTAATTCACTTCCAGTGGTGGAGAAACACTTTTTAAGGCCTCAGAGTGAGTAAATTGGCCATTTTCATTCACGTTTACCCATTCCACAAATCTTGCGTTCAGGGCCCCTGGAAGCATGAAAATCACTTTAAACATCTCATTTTATCTCTAAAAGTGATTATCCACGTACCAATGTGAATTTTAGTTCAAAGACGCAACTTTTGAAAACGGACCATTTTTTTAGTTTCTGAAGCATGTCGTAAGGGGGGGTGGTTATCTCTTTTGTCAAAAATTGGGCATTTTTGATTGAACAATAAAGGCCTAAAAATGTAATTTAATTCACTTCCTGTGGTGGAGAAACACTTTTTAAGGCCTCAGAGTGAGTAAATTGGCCATTTTTATTCACGTTTACCCATTCCAGAAATCTTGCGTTCAGGGCCCCTGGAAGCATGCAAATCACTTTAAACATCTCATTTTATCTCTAAAAGTGATTATCCACGTACAAATGTGAATTTTAGTTCAAAGACGCAACATTTGAAAACGGCACATTTTTTTAGTTTCTGGAGCATGTCGTAAGGGGGGGTGGTTATCTCTTTTGTCAAAAATCAGGCATTTTTGATTGAACAATAAAGGCCTCCAAATGGTATTTATTTCACTTCCCGTGGTGGGGAAACACTTTTTAAGGCCTCAGAGTGAGTAAATTGGCCCTTTTCATTCACGTTTACCCATTCCACAAATTTTGCGTTCATATCCCCTGGAAGCATGAAAATCACTTTAAACATCTCATTTTATCTCTAAAAGTGATTATCCACGTACAAATGTGAATTTTAGTTCAAAGACACAACATTTGAAAACGGACCATTTTTTTAGTTTCTGAAGCATGACGTAAGGGGGGGTGGTTATCTCTTTTGTCAAAAATTGGGCATTTTTGATTGAACAATAAAGGCCTAAAAATGTAATTTAATTCACTTCCTGTGGTGGAGAAACACTTTTTAAGGCCTCAGAGTGAGTAAATTGGCCATTTTCATTCACGTTTACCCATTCCACAAAGCTTGCGTTCAGGGCCCCTGGAAGCATGAAAATCACTTCAAACATCTCATTTTATCTCTAAAAGTGATTATCCACGTACAAATGTGAATTTTAGTTCAAAGACGCAACATTTGAAAACTGACCATTTTTTTAGTTTCTGAAGCATGTCGTAAGGGGGGGTGGTTATCTCTTTCGTCAAAAATTGGGCATTTTTGATTGAACAATAAAGGCCTCCAAATGTTATTTATTTCACTTCCCGAGGTGGATAAACACTTTTTAAGGCCTCAGAGTGAGTAAATTGGCCATTTTAATTCACGTTTACCCATTCCACAAATTTTGCGTTCATATCCCCTGGAAGCATGAAAATCACTTTAAACATCTCATTTTATCTCTAAAAGTGATTATCCACGTACAAATGTGAATTTTAGTTCAAAGACGCAACATTTGAAAACGGACCATTTTTTTAGTTTCTGAAGCATGTCGTAAGGGGGGGTGGTTATGTCTTTTGTCAAAAATTGGGCATTTTTGATTGAACAATAAAGGCCTCCAAATGTTATTTATTTCACTTCCCGAGGTGGATAAACACTTTTTAAGGCCTCAGAGTGAGTAAATTGGCCATTTTCATTCATGTTTACCCATTCCACAAATTTTGCGTTCAGGGCCCCTGAAAGCATGAAAATCACTTTAAACATCTCATTTGATCTCTAAAAGTGATTATCCACGTACAAATGTGAATTTTAGTTCAAAGACGCGACATTTGAAAACGGCACATTTTTTTAGTTTCTGGAGCATGTCGTAAGCGGGGGTGGTTATGTCTTTTGTCAGAAATCAGGCATTTTTGATTGAACAATAAAGGCCTCCAAATGTTATTTATTTCACTTCACGTGGTGGAGAAACACTTTTTAAGGCCTCAGAGTGAGTAAATTGGCCCTTTTCATTCACGTTTACCCATTCCACAAATTTTGCGTTCATATCCCCTGGAAGCATGAAAATCACTTTAAACATCTCATTTTATCTCTAAAAGTGATTATCCACGTACAAATGTGAATTTTAGTTCAAAGACGCAACATTTGAAAACGGACCATTTTTTTAGTTTCTGAAGCATGTCGTAAGGGGGGGTGGTTATCTCTTTTGTCAAAAATTGGGCATTTTTGATTGAACATTAAAGGCCTAAAAATGTAATTTAATTCACTTCCTGTGGTGGAGAAACACTTTTTAAGGCCTCAGAGTGAGTAAATTGGCCATTTTCATTCACGTTTACCCATTCCAGAAATCTTGCGTTCAGGGCCCCTGGAAGCATGCAAATCACTTTAAACATCTCATTTTATCTCTTAAAGTGATTATCCACGTACAAATGTGAATTTTAGTTCAAAGACGCAACATTTGAAAACGGACCATTTTTTTAGTTTCTGAAGCATGGCGTAAGGGGGGGTGGTTATCTCTTTTGTCAAAAATTGGGCATTTTTGATTGAACAATAAAGGCCTAAAAATGTTATTTAATTCACTTCCAGTGGTGGAGAAACACTTTTTAAGGCCTCAGAGTGAGTAAATTGGCCATTTTCATTCACGTTTACCCATTCCACAAAGCTTGCGTTCAGGGCCCCTGGAAGCATGAAAATCACTTTAAACATCTCATTTTATCTCTAAAAGTGATTATCCACGTACAAATGTGAATTTTAGTTCAAAGACGCAACATTTGAAAACGGACCTTTTTTTAGTTTCTGAAGCATGTCGTAAGGGGTGGGTGGTTATCTCTTTTGTCAAAAATTGGGCATTTTTGATTGAACAATAAAGGCCTCCAAATGTTATTTATTTCACTTCCCGAGGTGGATAAACACTTTTTAAGGCCTCAGAGTGAGTAAATTGGCCATTTTCATTCACGTTTACCCATTCCACAAATCTTGCGTTCAGGGCCCCTGGAAGCATGAAAATCACTTTAAACATCTCATTTTATCTCTAAAAGTGATTATCCACGAACAAATGTGAATGTTAGTTCAAAGACGCAACATTTGAAAACGGACCATTTTTTTAGTTTCTGAAGCATGGCGTAAGGGGGGGTGGTTATCTCTTTTGTCAAAAATTGGGCATTTTTGATTGAACAATAAAGGCCTAAAAATGTTATTTAATTCACTTCCAGTGGTGGAGAAACACTTTTTAAGGCCTCAGAGTGAGTAAATTGGCCATTTTCATTCACGTTTACCCATTCCACTAAGCTTGCGTTCAGTGCCCCTGGAAGCATGAAAATCACTTTAAACATCTCATTTGATCTCTTAAAGTGATTATCCACGTACAAATGTGAATTTTAGTTCAAAGACGCAACATTTGAAAACGGCACATTTTTTTAGTTTCTGGAGCATGTCGTAAGGGGGGGTGGTTATCTCTTTTGTCAAAAATCAGGCATTTTTGATTGAACAATAAAGGCCTCCAAATGGTATTTATTTCACTTCCCGTGGTGGAGAAACACTTTTTAAGGCCTCAGAGTGAGTAAATTGGCCCTTTTCATTCACGTTTACCCATTCCACAAATTTTGCGTTCATATCCCCTGGAAGCATGAAAATCACTTTAAACATCTCATTTTATCTCTAAAAGTGATTATCCACGTACAAATGTGAATTTTAGTTCAAAGACGCAACATTTGAAAACGGACCATTTTTTTAGTTTCTGAAGCATGTCGTAAGGGGGGGGTGGTTATCTCTTTTGTCAAAAATTGGGCATTTTTGATTGAACAATAAAGGCCTAAAAATGTAATTTAATTCACTTCCTGTGGTGGAGAAACACTTTTTAAGGCCTCAGAGTGAGTAAATTGGCCATTTTCATTCACGTTTACCCATTCCAGAAATCTTGCGTTCAGGGCCCCTGGAAGCATGCAAATCACTTTAAACCTCTCATTTTATCTCTAAAAGTGATTATCCACGTACAAATGTGAATTTTAGTTCAAAGACGCATCATTTGAAAACGGACCATTTTTTTACTTTCTGAAGCATGTCGTAAGGGGGGGGTGGTTATCTCTTTCGTCAAAAATTGGGCATTTTTGATTGAACAATAAAGGCCTCCAAATGTTATTTATTTCACTTCCCGTGGTGGAGAAACACTTTTTAAGGCCTCAGAGTGAGTAAATTGGCCATTTTCATTCACGTTTACCCATTCCACAAATTTTGCGTTCACGGCCTCTGGAAGCATGAAAATCACTTTAAACATCTCATTTTATCTCTAAAAGTGATTATCCACGAACAAATGTGAATTTTAGTTCAAAGACGCAACATTTGAAAACGGACCATTTTTTTAGTTTCTGAAGCATGGCGTAAGGGGGGGGGTTATCTCTTTTGTCAAAAATTGGGCATTTTTGATTGAACAATAAAGGCCTAAAAATGTTATTTAATTCACTTCCAGTGGTGGAGAAACACTTTTTAAGGCCTCAGAGTGAGTAAATTGGCCATTTTCATTCACGTTTACCCATTCCACAAAGCTTGCGTTCAGGGCCCCTGGAAGCATGAAAATCACTCTAAACATCTCATTTTATCTCTAAAAGTGATTATCCACGTACAAATGTGAATTTTAGTTCAAAGACGCAACATTTGAAAACTGACCATTTTTTTAGTTTCTGAAGCATGTCGTAAGGGGGGGTGGTTATCTCTTTCGTCAAAAATTGGGCATTGTTGATTGAACAATAAAGGCCTCCAAATGTTATTTATTTCACTTCCCGAGGTGGATAAACACTTTTTAAGGCCTCAGAGTGAGTAAATTGGCCATTTTCATTCACATTTACTCATTCCACAAATCTTACGTTCAGGGCCCCTGGAAGCATGAAAATCACTTTAAACATCTCATTTTATCTCTAAAAGTGATTATCCACGAACAAATGTGAATGTTAGTTCAAAGACGCAACATTTGAAAACGGACCATTTTTTTAGTTTCTGAAGCATGTCGTAAGGGGGGGTGGTTATCTCTTTTGTCAAAAATTGGGCATTTTTGATTGAACAATGAAGGCCTAAAAATGTTATTTATTTCACTTCCCGTGGTGGAGAAACACTTTTTAAGGCCTCAGAGTGAGTAAATTGGCCCTTTTCATTCACGTTTACCCATTCCACAAATTTTGCGTTCATATCCCCTGGAAGCATGAAAATCACTTTAAACATCTCATTTTATCTCTAAAAGTGATTATCCACGTACAAATGTGAATTTTAGTTCAAAGACGCAACATTTGAAAACGGACCATTTTTTTAGTTTCTGAAGCATGTCGTAAGGGGGGGGTGGTTATCTCTTTTGTCAAAAATTGGGCATTTTTGATTGAACAATAAAGGCCTCCAAATGTTATTTATTTCAGTTCCCGAGGTGGATAAACACTTTTTAAGGCCTCAGAGTGAGTAAATTGGCCATTTTCATTCACGTTTACCCATTCCACAAATTTTGCGTTCAGGGCCCCTGGAAGCATGAAAATCACTTTAAACATCTCATTTGATGTCTAAAAGTGATTATCCACGTACAAATGTGAATTTTAGTTCAAAGACGCAACATTTGAAAACGGCACATTTTTTTAGTTTCTGGAGCATGTCGTAAGGGGGGGGTGGTTATCTCTTTTGTCAAAAATCAGGCATTTTTGATTGAACAATAAAGGCCTCCAAATGTTATTTATTTCACTTCCCGTGGTGGAGAAACACTTTTTAAGGCCTCAGAGTGAGTAAATTGGCCCTTTTCATTCACGTTTACCCATTCCACAAATTTTGCGTTCATCTCCCCTGGAAGCATGAAAATCACTTTAAACATCTCATTTTATCACTAAAAGTGATTATCCACGTACAAATGTGAATTTTAGTTCAAAGACGCAACATTTGAAAACGGACCATTTTTTTAGTTTCTGAATTATGTCGTAAGGGGGGGTGGTTATCTCTTTTGTCAAAAATTGGGCATTTTTGATTGAACAATAAAGGCCTAAAAATGTAATTTAATTCACTTCCTGTGGTGGAGAAACACTTTTTAAGGCCTCAGAGTGAGTAAATTGGCCATTTTCATTCACGTTTACCCATTCCAGAAATCTTGCGTTCAGGGCCCCTGGAAGCATGCAAATCACTTTAAACATCTCATTTTATCTCTAAAAGTTATTATCCGCGTACAAATGTGAATTTTAGTTCAAAGACGCAACATTTGAAAACGGCACATTTTTTTAGTTTCTTGAGCATGTCGTAAGGGGGGTGGTTATCTATTTCGTCAAAAATCAGGCATTTTTGATTGAACAATAAAGGCCTCCAAATGTTATTTATTTCACTTCCCGTGGTGGAGAAACACTTTTTAAGGCCTCAGAGTGAGTAAATTGGCCCTTTTCATTCACGTTTACCCATTCCACAAATTTTGCGTTCATATCCCCTGGAAGCATGAAAATCACTTTAAACATCTCATTTCATCTCTAAAAGTGATTATCCACGAACAAATGTGAATGTTAGTTCAAAGACGCAACATTTGAAAACGGACCATTTTTTTAGTTTCTGAAGCATGTCGTAAGGGGGGGTGGTTATCTCTTTTGTCAAAAATTGGGCATTTTTGATTGAACAATAAAGGCCTAAAAATGTTATTTAATTTACTTCCCGTGGTGGAGAAACACTTTTTAAGGCCTCAGAGTGAGTAAATTGGCCATTTTGATTCACGTTTACCCATTCCACAAATTTTGCGTTCAGGGCCCCTGGAAGCATGAAAATCACTTTAAACATCTCATTTTATCTCTAAAAGTGATTATCCACGTACAAATGTGAATTTTAGTTCAAAGACGCAACATTTGAAAACGGCACATTTTTTTAGTTTCTTGAGCATGTCGTAAGGGGGGGTGGTTATCTATTTCGTCAAAAATCAGGCATTTTTGATTGAACAATAAAGGCCTCCAAATGTTATTTATTTCACTTCCCGTGGTGGAGAAACACTTTTTAAGGCCTCAGAGTGAGTAAATTGGCCCTTTTCATTCACGTTTACCCATTCCACAAATTTTGCGTTCATATCCCCTGGAAGCATGAAAATCACTTTAAACATCTCATTTTATCTCTAAAAGTGATTATCCACGTACAAATGTGAATTTTAGTTCAAAGACGCAACATTTGAAAACGGACCATTTTTTTAGTTTCTGAAGCATGTCGTAAGGGGGGGTGGTTATCTCTTTTGTCAAAAATTGGGCATTTTTGATTGAACAATAAAGGCCTCCAAATGTTATTTATTTCACTTCCCGAGGTGGATAAACACTTTTTAAGGCCTCAGAGTGAGTAAATTGGCCATTTTCATTCACGTTTACCCATTCCACAAATTTTGCGTTCATGGCCCCTGGAAGCATGAAAATAACTTTAAACATCTCATTTTATCTCTAAAAGTGATTATCCACGTACAAATGTGAATTTTAGTTCAAAGACGCAACATTTGAAAACGGACCATTTTTTTAGTTTCTGAAGCATGTCGTAAGGGGGGGTGGTTATCTCTTTTGTCAAAAATTGGGCATTATTGATTGAACAATAAAGGCCTAAAAATGTAATTTAATTCACTTCCCGTGGTGGAGAAACACTTTTTAAGGCCTCAGAGTGAGTAAATTGGCCATTTTCATTCACGTTTACCCATTCCACAAATCTTGCGTTCAGGGCCCCTGGAAGAATGCAAATCACTTTAAACATCTCATTTTATCTCTAAAAGTGATTATCCACGTACAAATGTGAATTTTAGTTCAAAGACGCAACATTTGAAAACGGCACATTTTTTTAGTTTCTGGAGCATGTCGTAAGGGGGGGTGGTTATCTCTTTTGTCAAAAATCAGGCATTTTTGATTGAACAATAAAGGCCTCCAAATGTTATTTATTTCACTTCACGTGGTGGAGAAACACTTTTTAAGGCCTCAGAGTGAGTAAATTGGCCCTTTTCATTCACGTTTACCCATTCCACAAATTTTGCGTTCATATCCCCTGGAAGCATGAAAATCACTTTAAACATCTCATTTTATCTCTAAAAGTGATTATCCACGTACAAATGTGAATTTTAGTTCAAAGACGCAACATTTGAAAACGGACCATTTTTTTAGTTTCTGAAGCATGTCGTAAGGGGGGGTGGTTATCTCTTTTGTCAAAAATTGGGCATTTTTGATTGAACATTAAAGGCCTAAAAATGTAATTTAATTCACTTCCTGTGGTGGAGAAACACTTTTTAAGGCCTCAGAGTGAGTAAATTGGCCATTTTCATTCACGTTTACCCATTCCAGAAATCTTGCGTTCAGGGCCCCTGGAAGCATGCAAATCACTTTAAACATCTCATTTTATCTCTTAAAGTGATTATCCACGTACAAATGTGAATTTTAGTTCAAAGACGCAACATTTGAAAACGGACCATTTTTTTAGTTTCTGAAGCATGGCGTAAGGGGGGGTGGTTATCTCTTTTGTCAAAAATTGGGCATTTTTGATTGAACAATAAAGGCCTAAAAATGTTATTTAATTCACTTCCAGTGGTGGAGAAACACTTTTTAAGGCCTCAGAGTGAGTAAATTGGCCATTTTCATTCACGTTTACCCATTCCACAAAGCTTGCGTTCAGGGCCCCTGGAAGCATGAAAATCACTTTAAACATCTCATTTTATCTCTAAAAGTGATTATCCACGTACAAATGTGAATTTTAGTTCAAAGACGCAACATTTGAAAACGGACCTTTTTTTAGTTTCTGAAGCATGTCGTAAGGGGGGGGGTGGTTATCTTTTTTGTCAAAAATTGGGCATTTTTGATTGAACAATAAAGGCCTCCAAATGTTATTTATTTCACTTCCCGAGGTGGATAAACACTTTTTAAGGCCTCAGAGTGAGTAAATTGGCCATTTTCATTCACGTTTACCCATTCCACAAATCTTGCGTTCAGGGCCCCTGGAAGCATGAAAATCACTTTAAACATCTCATTTTATCTCTAAAAGTGATTATCCACGAACAAATGTGAATGTTAGTTCAAAGACGCAACATTTGAAAACGGACCATTTTTTTAGTTTCTGAAGCATGGCGTAAGGGGGGGTGGTTATCTCTTTTGTCAAAAATTGGGCATTTTTGATTGAACAATAAAGGCCTAAAAATGTTATTTAATTCACTTCCAGTGGTGGAGAAACACTTTTTAAGGCCTCAGAGTGAGTAAATTGGCCATTTTCATTCACGTTTACCCATTCCACAAAGCTTGCGTTCAGGGCCCCTGGAAGCATGAAAATCACTTTAAACATCTCATTTGATCTCTTAAAGTGATTATCCACGTACAAATGTGAATTTTAGTTCAAAGACGCAACATTTGAAAACGGCACATTTTTTTAGTTTCTGGAGCATGTCGTAAGGGGGGGTGGTTATCTCTTTTGTCAAAAATCAGGCATTTTTGATTGAACAATAAAGGCCTCCAAATGGTATTTATTTCACTTCCCGTGGTGGAGAAACACTTTTTAAGGCCTCAGAGTGAGTAAATTGGCCCTTTTCATTCACGTTTACCCATTCCACAAATTTTGCGTTCATATCCCCTGGAAGCATGAAAATCACTTTAAACATCTCATTTTATCTCTAAAAGTGATTATCCACGTACAAATGTGAATTTTAGTTCAAAGACGCAACATTTGAAAACGGACCATTTTTTTAGTTTCTGAAGCATGTCGTAAGGGGGGGGTGGTTATCTCTTTTGTCAAAAATTGGGCATTTTTGATTGAACAATAAAGGCCTAAAAATGTAATTTAATTCACTTCCTGTGGTGGAGAAACACTTTTTAAGGCCTCAGAGTGAGTAAATTGGCCATTTTCATTCACGTTTACCCATTCCAGAAATCTTGCGTTCAGGGCCCCTGGAAGCATGCAAATCACTTTAAACCTCTCATTTTATCTCTAAAAGTGATTATCCACGTACAAATGTGAATTTTAGTTCAAAGACGCATCATTTGAAAACGGACCATTTTTTTACTTTCTGAAGCATGTCGTAAGGGGGGGGGTGGTTATCTCTTTCGTCAAAAATTGGGCATTTTTGATTGAACAATAAAGGCCTCCAAATGTTATTTATTTCACTTCCCGTGGTGGAGAAACACTTTTTAAGGCCTCAGAGTGAGTAAATTGGCCATTTTCATTCACGTTTACCCATTCCACAAATTTTGCGTTCACGGCCTCTGGAAGCATGAAAATCACTTTAAACATCTCATTTTATCTCTAAAAGTGATTATCCACGAACAAATGTGAATTTTAGTTCAAAGACGCAACATTTGAAAACGGACCATTTTTTTAGTTTCTGAAGCATGGCGTAAGGGGGGGGGGTTATCTCTTTTGTCAAAAATTGGGCATTTTTGATTGAACAATAAAGGCCTAAAAATGTTATTTAATTCACTTCCAGTGGTGGAGAAACACTTTTTAAGGCCTCAGAGTGAGTAAATTGGCCATTTTCATTCACGTTTACCCATTCCACAAAGCTTGCGTTCAGGGCCCCTGGAAGCATGAAAATCACTCTAAACATCTCATTTTATCTCTAAAAGTGATTATCCACGTACAAATGTGAATTTTAGTTCAAAGACGCAACATTTGAAAACTGACCATTTTTTTAGTTTCTGAAGCATGTCGTAAGGGGGGGTGGTTATCTCTTTCGTCAAAAATTGGGCATTGTTGATTGAACAATAAAGGCCTCCAAATGTTATTTATTTCACTTCCCGAGGTGGATAAACACTTTTTAAGGCCTCAGAGTGAGTAAATTGGCCATTTTCATTCACATTTACTCATTCCACAAATCTTACGTTCAGGGCCCCTGGAAGCATGAAAATCACTTTAAACATCTCATTTTATCTCTAAAAGTGATTATCCACGAACAAATGTGAATGTTAGTTCAAAGACGCAACATTTGAAAACGGACCATTTTTTTAGTTTCTGAAGCATGTCGTAAGGGGGGGTGGTTATCTCTTTTGTCAAAAATTGGGCATTTTTGATTGAACAATGAAGGCCTAAAAATGTTATTTATTTCACTTCCCGTGGTGGAGAAACACTTTTTAAGGCCTCAGAGTGAGTAAATTGGCCCTTTTCATTCACGTTTACCCATTCCACAAATTTTGCGTTCATATCCCCTGGAAGCATGAAAATCACTTTAAACATCTCATTTTATCTCTAAAAGTGATTATCCACGTACAAATGTGAATTTTAGTTCAAAGACGCAACATTTGAAAACGGACCATTTTTTTAGTTTCTGAAGCATGTCGTAAGGGGGGGTGGTTATCTCTTTTGTCAAAAATTGGGCATTTTTGATTGAACAATAAAGGCCTCCAAATGTTATTTATTTCAGTTCCCGAGGTGGATAAACACTTTTTAAGGCCTCAGAGTGAGTAAATTGGCCATTTTCATTCACGTTTACCCATTCCACAAATTTTGCGTTCAGGGCCCCTGGAAGCATGAAAATCACTTTAAACATCTCATTTGATGTCTAAAAGTGATTATCCACGTACAAATGTGAATTTTAGTTCAAAGACGCAACATTTGAAAACGGCACATTTTTTTAGTTTCTGGAGCATGTCGTAAGGGGGGGTGGTTATCTCTTTTGTCAAAAATCAGGCATTTTTGATTGAACAATAAAGGCCTCCAAATGTTATTTATTTCACTTCCCGTGGTGGAGAAACACTTTTTAAGGCCTCAGAGTGAGTAAATTGGCCCTTTTCATTCACGTTTACCCATTCCACAAATTTTGCGTTCATCTCCCCTGGAAGCATGAAAATCACTTTAAACATCTCATTTTATCACTAAAAGTGATTATCCACGTACAAATGTGAATTTTAGTTCAAAGACGCAACATTTGAAAACGGACCATTTTTTTAGTTTCTGAATTATGTCGTAAGGGGGGGTGGTTATCTCTTTTGTCAAAAATTGGGCATTTTTGATTGAACAATAAAGGCCTAAAAATGTAATTTAATTCACTTCCTGTGGTGGAGAAACACTTTTTAAGGCCTCAGAGTGAGTAAATTGGCCATTTTCATTCACGTTTATCCATTCCAGAAATCTTGCGTTCAGGGCCCCTGGAAGCATGCAAATCACTTTAAACATCTCATTTTATCTCTAAAAGTTATTATCCGCGTACAAATGTGAATTTTAGTTCAAAGACGCAACATTTGAAAACGGCACATTTTTTTAGTTTCTTGAGCATGTCGTAAGGGGGGTGGTTATCTATTTCGTCAAAAATCAGGCATTTTTGATTGAACAATAAAGGCCTCCAAATGTTATTTATTTCACTTCCCGTGGTGGAGAAACACTTTTTAAGGCCTCAGAGTGAGTAAATTGGCCCTTTTCATTCACGTTTACCCATTCCACAAATTTTGCGTTCATATCCCCTGGAAGCATGAAAATCACTTTAAACATCTCATTTCATCTCTAAAAGTGATTATCCACGAACAAATGTGAATGTTAGTTCAAAGACGCAACATTTGAAAACGGACCATTTTTTTAGTTTCTGAAGCATGTCGTAAGGGGGGGTGGTTATCTCTTTTGTCAAAAATTGGGCATTTTTGATTGAACAATAAAGGCCTAAAAATGTTATTTAATTCACTTCCCGAGGTGGATAAACACTTTTTAAGGCCTCAGAGTGAGTAAATTGGCCATTTTCATTCACGTTTACCCATTCCAGAAATTTTGCGTTCAGGGCCCCTGGAAGCATGAAAATCACTTTAAACATCTCATTTTATCTCTAAAAGTGATTATCCACGTACAAATGTGAATTTTAGTTCAAAGACGCAACATTTGAAAACGGCACATTTTTTTAGTTTCTGGAGCATGTCGTAAGGGGGGGTGGTTATCTCTTTTGTCAAAAATCAGGCATTTTTGATTGAACAATAAAGGCCTCCAAATGTTATTTATTTCACTTCCCGTGGTGGAGAAACACTTTTTAAGGCCTCAGAGTGAGTAAATTGGCCCTTTTCATTCACGTTTACCCATTCCACAAATTTTGCGTTCATATCCCCTGGAAGCATGAAAATCACTTTAAACATCTCATTTTATCTCTAAAAGTGATTATCCACGTACAAATGTGAATTTTAGTTCAAAGACGCAACATTTGAAAACGGACCATTTTTTTAGTTTCTGAAGCATGTCGTAAGGGGGGGTGGTTATCTCTTTTGTCAAAAATTGGGCATTTTTGATTGAACAATAAAGGCCTCCAAATGTTATTTATTTCACTTCCCGAGGTGGATAAACACTTTTTAAGGCCTCAGAGTGAGTAAATTGGCCATTTTCATTCACGTTTACCCATTCCACAAATTTTGCGTTCAGGGCCCCTGGAAGCCTGAAAATCACTTTAAACATCTCATTTGATCTCTAAAAGTGATTATCCACGTACAAATGTAAATTTTAGTTCAAAGACGCAACATTTGAAAACGGCACATTTTTTTAGTTTCTGGAGCATGTCGTAAGGGGGGGTGGTTATCTCTTTTGTCAAAAATCAGGCATTTTTGATTGAACAATAAAGGCCTCCAAATGTTATTTATTTCACTTCCTGTGGTGGAGAAACACTTTTTAAGGCCTCAGAGTGAGTAAATTGGCCCTTTTCATTCACGTTTACCCATTCCACAAATTTTGCGTTCACGGCCTCTGGAAGCATGAAAATCACTTTAAACATCTCATTTTATCTCTAAAAGTGATTATCCACGAACAAATGTGAATTTTAGTTCAAAGACGCAACATTTGAAAACGGACCATTTTTTTAGTTTCTGAAGCATGTCGTAAGGGGGGGTGGTTATCTCTTTTGTCAAAAATTGGGCATTTTTGATTGAACAATAAAGGCCTAAAAATGTAATTTAATTCACTTCCTGTGGTGGAGAAACACTTTTTAAGGCCTCAGAGTGAGTAAATTGGCCATTTTCATTCACGTTTACCCATTCCAGAAATCTTGCGTTCAGGGCCCCTGGAAGCATGCAAATCACTTTAAACATCTCATTTTATCTCTAAAAGTGATTATCCACGTACAAATGTGAATTTTAGTTCAAAGACGCAACATTTGAAAACGGACCATTTTTTTAGTTTCTGAAGCATGTCGTAAGGGGGGGTGGTTATCTCTTTTGTCAAAAATTGGGCATTTTTGATTGAACAATAAAGGCCTCCAAATGTTATTTATTTCACTTCCCGAGGTGGATAAACACTTTTTAAGGCCTCAGAGTGAGTAAATTGGCCATTTTCATTCACGTTTACCCATTCCACAAATTTTGCGTTCAGGGCCCCTGGAAGCCTGAAAATCACTTTAAACATCTCATTTGATCTCTAAAAGTGATTATCCACGTACAAATGTAAATTTTAGTTCAAAGACGCAACATTTGAAAACGGCACATTTTTTTAGTTTCTGGAGCATGTCGTAAGGGGGGGTGGTTATCTCTTTTGTCAAAAATCAGGCATTTTTGATTGAACAATAAAGGCCTCCAAATGTTATTTATTTCACTTCCTGTGGTGGAGAAACACTTTTTAAGGCCTCAGAGTGAGTAAATTGGCCCTTTTCATTCACGTTTACCCATTCCACAAATGTTGCGTTCATATCCCCTGGAAGCATGAAAATCACTTTAAACATCTCATTTTATCTCTAAAAGTGATTATCCACGTACAAATGTGAATTTTAGTTCAAAGACGCAACATTTGAAAACGGACCATTTTTTTAGTTTCTGAAGCATGTCGTAAGGGGGGTGGTTATCTCTTTTGTCAAAAATTGGGCATTTTTGATTGAACAATAAAGGCCTAAAAATGTTATTTAATTCACTTCCTGTGGTGGAGAAACACTTTTTAAGGCCTCAGAGTGAGTAAATTGGCCATTTTCATTCACGTTTACCCATTCCAGAAAACTTGCGTTCAGGGCCCCTGGAAGCATGCAAATCACTTTAAACATCTCATTTTATCTCTAAAAGTGATTATCCACGTACAAATGTGAATTTTAGTTCAAAGACGCAACATTTGAAAACGGACCATTTTTTTAGTTTCTGAAGCATGTCGTAAGGGGGGGTGGTTCTCTCTTTCGTCAAAAATTGGGCATTTTTGATTGAACAATAAAGGCCTCCAAATGTTATTTATTTCACTTCCCGTGGTGGAGAAACACTTTTTAAGGCCTCAGAGTGAGTAAATTGGCCATTTTCATTCACGTTTACCCATTCCACAAATTTTACGTTCAGGGCCCCTGGAAGCATGAAAATCACTTTAAACATCTCATTTTATCTCTAAAAGTGATTATCCACGAACAAATGTGAATTTTAGTTCAAAGACGCAACATTTGAAAACGGACCATTTTTTTAGTGCCTGAAGCATGGCGTAAGGGGGGGTGGTTATCTCTTTTGTCAAAAATTGGGCATTTTTGATTGAACAATAAAGGCCTAAAAATGTTATTTAATTCACTTCCAGTGGTGGAGAAACACTTTTTAAGGCCTCAGAGTGAGTAAATTGGCCATTTTCATTCACGTTTACCCATTCCACAAATCTTGCGTTCAGGGCCCCTGGAAGCATGAAAATCACTTTAAACATGTCATTTTATCTCTAAAAGTGATTATCCACGTACCAATGTGAATTTTAGTTCAAAGACGCAACATTTGAAAACGGACCATTTTTTTAGTTTCTGAAGCATGTCGTAAGGGGGGGTGGTTATCTCTTTTGTCAAAAATTGGGCATTTTTGATTGAACAATGAAGGCCTAAAAATGTTATTTATTTCACTTCCCGTGGTGGAGAAACACTTTTTAAGGCCTCAGAGTGAGTAAATTGGCCCTTTTCATTCACGTTTACCCATTCCACAAATTTTGCGTTCAGGGCCCCTGGAAGCATGCAAATCACTTTAAACATCTCATTTTATCTCTAAAAGTGATTATCCACGTACAAATGTGAATTTTAGTTCAAAGACGCAACATTTGAAAACGGACCATTTTTTTAGTTTCTGAAGCATGTCGTAAGGGGGGGTGGTTATCTCTTTTGTCAAAAATTGGGCATTTTTGATTGAACAATAAAGGCCTCCAAATGTTATTTATTTCACTTCCCGAGGTGGATAAACACTTTTTAAGGCCTCAGAGTGAGTAAATTGGCCATTTTCATTCACGTTTACCCACTCCACAAATTTTGCGTTCAGGGCCCCTGGAAGCATGAAAATCACTTTAAACATCTCATTTGATCTCTAAAAGTGATTATCCACGTACAAATGTGAATTTTAGTTCAAAGACGCAACATTTGAAAACGGCACATTTTTTTAGTTTCTGGAGCATGTCGTAAGGGGGGGTGGTTATCTCTTTTGTCAAAAATCAGGCATTTTTGATTGAACAATAAAGGCCTCCAAATGTTATTTATTTCACTCCCTGTGGTGGAGAAACACTTTTTAAGGCCTCAGAGTGAGTAAATTGGCCCTTTTCATTCACGTTTACCCATTCCACAAATTTTGCGTTCATATCCCCTGGAAGCATGAAAATCACTTTAAACATCTAATTTTATCTCTAAAAGTGATTATCCACGTACAAATGTGAATTTTAGTTCAAAGACGCAACATTTGAAAACGGACCATTTTTTTTGTTTCTGAAGCATGTCGTAAGGGGGGGTGGTTCTCTCTTTCGTCAAAAATTGGGCATTTTTGATTGAACAATAAAGGCCTCCAAATGTTATTTATTTCACTTCCCGTGGTGGAGAAACACTTTTTAAGGCCTCAGAGTGAGTAAATTGGCCATTTTCATTCACGTTTACCCATTCCACAAATTTTACGTTCAGGGCCCCTGGAAGCATGAAAATCACTTTAAACATCTCATTTTATCTCTAAAAGTGATTATCCACGAACAAATGTGAATTTTAGTTCAAAGACGCAACATTTGAAAACGGACCATTTTTTTAGTGCCTGAAGCATGGCGTAAGGGGGGGTGGTTATCTCTTTTGTCAAAAATTGGGCATTTTTGATTGAACAATAAAGGCCTAAAAATGTTATTTAATTCACTTCCAGTGGTGGAGAAACACTTTTTAAGGCCTCAGAGTGAGTAAATTGGCCATTTTCATTCACGTTTACCCATTCCACAAATCTTGCGTTCAGGGCCCCTGGAAGCATGAAAATCACTTTAAACATCTCATTTTATCTCTAAAAGTGATTATCCACGTACCAATGTGAATTTTAGTTCAAAGACGCAACATTTGAAAACGGACCATTTTTTTAGTTTCTGAAGCATGTCGTAAGGGGGGGTGGTTATCTCTTTTGTCAAAAATTGGGCATTTTTGATTGAACAATAAAGGCCTAAAAATGTAATTTAATTCACTTCCTGTGGTGGAGAAACACTTTTTAAGGCCTCAGAGTGAGTAAATTGGCCATTTTTATTCACGTTTACCCATTCCAGAAATCTTGCGTTCAGGGCCCCTGGAAGCATGCAAATCACTTTAAACATCTCATTTTATCTCTAAAAGTGATTATCCACGTACAAATGTGAATTTTAGTTCAAAGACGCAACATTTGAAAACGGCACATTTTTTTAGTTTCTGGAGCATGTCGTAAGGGGGGGTGGTTATCTCTTTTGTCAAAAATCAGGCATTTTTGATTGAACAATAAAGGCCTCCAAATGGTATTTATTTCACTTCCCGTGGTGGAGAAACACTTTTTAAGGCCTCAGAGTGAGTAAATTGGCCCTTTTCATTCACGTTTACCCATTCCACAAATTTTACGTTCAGGGCCCCTGGAAGCATGAAAATCACTTTAAACATCTCATTTTATCTCTAAAAGTGATTATCCACGAACAAATGTGAATTTTAGTTCAAAGACGCAACATTTGAAAACGGACCATTTTTTTAGTGCCTGAAGCATGGCGTAAGGGGGGGTGGTTATCTCTTTTGTCAAAAATTGGGCATTTTTGATTGAACAATAAAGGCCTAAAAATGTTATTTAATTCACTTCCAGTGGTGGAGAAACACTTTTTAAGGCCTCAGAGTGAGTAAATTGGCCATTTTCATTCACGTTTACCCATTCCAGAAATCTTGCGTTCAGGGCCCCTGGAGGCATGCAAATCACTTTAAACATCTCATTTTATCTCTAAAAGTGATTATCCACGTACAAATGTGAATTTTAGTTCAAAGACGCAACATTTGAAAACGGACCATTTTTTTACTTTCTGAAGCATGTCGTAAGGGGGGGTGGTTATCTCTTTCGTCAAAAATTGGGCATTTTTGATTGAACAATAAAGGCCTCCAAATGTTATTTATTTCACTTCCCGTGGTGGAGAAACACTTTTTAAGGTCTCAGAGTGAGTAAATTGGCCCTTTTCATTCACGTTTACCCATTCCACAAATTTTGCGTTCATATCCCCTGGAAGCATGAAAATCACTTTAAACATCTCATTTTATCTCTAAAAGTGATTATCCACGTACAAATGTGAATTTTAGTTCAAAGACGCAACATTTGAAAACGGACCATTTTTTTAGTTTCTGAAGCATGTCGTAAGGGGGGGTGGTTATCTCTTTTGTCAAAAATTGGGCATTTTTGATTGAACAATAAAGGCCTCCAAATGTTATTTATTTCACTTCCCGAGGTGGATAAACACTTTTTAAGGCCTCAGAGTGAGTAAATTGGCCATTTTCATTCACGTTTACCCATTCCACAAATTTTGCGTTCAGGGCCCCTGGAAGCATGAAAATAACTTTAAACATCTCATTTGATCTCTAAAAGGGATTATCCACGTACAAATGTGAATTTTAGTTCAAAGACGCAACATTTGAAAACGGACCATTTTTTTAGTTTCTGAAGCATGTCGTAAGGGGGGGTGGTTATCTCTTTTGTCAAAAATTGGGCATTTTTGATTGAACAATAAAGGCCTAAAAATGTAATTTAATTCACTTCCTGTGGTGGAGAAACACTTTTTAAGGCCTCAGAGTGAGTAAATTGGCCATTTTCATTCACGTTTACCCATTCCAGAAATCTTGCGTTCAGGGCCCCTGGAAGCATGCAAATCACTTTAAACATCTCATTTTATCTCTAAAAGTGATTATCCACGTACAAATGTGAATTTTAGTTCAAAGACGCAACATTTGAAAACGGACCATTTTTTTAGTTTCTGAAGCATGGCGTAAGGGGGGGGTGGTTATCTCTTTTGTCAAAAATTGGGCATTTTTGATTGAACAATAAAGGCCTAAAAATGTTATTTAATTCACTTCCAGTGGTGGAGATACACTTTTTAAGGCCTCAGAGTGAGTAAATTGGCCATTTTCATTCACGTTTACCCATTCCACAAAGCTTGCGTTCAGGGCCCCTGGAAGCATGAAAATCACTTTAAACATCTCATTTTATCTCTAAAAGTGATTATCCACGTACAAATGTGAATTTTAGTTCAAAGACGCAACATTTGAAAACGGACCATTTTTTTAGTTTCTGAAGCATGTCGTAAGGGGGGGTGGTTATCTCTTTTGTCAAAAATTGGGCATTTTTGATTGAACAATAAAGGCCTCCAAATGTTATTTATTTCACTTCCCGAGGTGGATAAACACTTTTTAAGGCCTCAGAGTGAGTAAATTGGCCATTTTCATTCACGTTTACCCATTCCACAAATTTTGCGTTCAGGGCCCCTGGAAGCATGAAAATCACTTTAAACATCTCATTTGATCTCTAAAAGTGATTATCCACGTACAAATGTGAATTTTAGTTCAAAGACGCAACATTTGAAAACGGCACATTTTTTTAGTTTCTGGAGTATGTCGTAAGGGGGGGTGGTTATCTCTTTTGTCAAAAATCAGGCATTTTTGATTGAACAATAAAGGCCTCCAAATGTTATTTATTTCACTTCCTGTGGTGGAGAAACACTTTTTAAGGCCTCAGAGTGAGTAAATTGGCCCTTTTCATTCACGTTTACCCATTCCACAAATTTTGCGTTCATATCCCCTGGAAGCATGAAAATCACTTTAAACATCTCATTTTATCTCTAAAAGTGATTATCCACGTACAAATGTGAATTTTAGTTCAAAGACGCAACATTTGAAAACTGACCATTTTTTTAGTTTCTGAAGCATGTCGTAAGGGGGGGTGGTTATCTCTTTTGTCAAAAATTGGGCATTTTTGATTGAACAATAAAGGCCTAAAAATGTAATTTAATTCACTTCCTGTGGTGGAGAAACACTTTTTAAGGCCTCAGAGTGAGTAAATTGGCCATTTTCATTCACGTTTACCCATTCCAGAAAACTTGCGTTCAGGGCCCCTGGAAGCATGCAAATCACTTTAAACATCTCATTTTATCTCTAAAAGTGATTATCCACGTACAAATGTGAATTTTAGTTCAAAGACGCAACATTTGAAAACGGACCATTTTTTTAGTTTCTGAAGCATGTCGTAAGGGGGGGTGGTTCTCTCTTTCGTCAAAAATTGGGCATTTTTGATTGAACAATAAAGGCCTCCAAATGTTATTTATTTCACTTCCCGTGGTGGAGAAACACTTTTTAAGGCCTCAGAGTGAGTAAATTGGCCATTTTCATTCACGTTTACCCATTCCACAAATTTTACGTTCAGGGCCCCTGGAAGCATGAAAATCACTTTAAACATCTCATTTTATCTCTAAAAGTGATTATCCACGAACAAATGTGAATTTTAGTTCAAAGACGCAACATTTGAAAACGGACCATTTTTTTAGTGCCTGAAGCATGGCGTAAGGGGGGGTGGTTATCTCTTTTGTCAAAAATTAGGCATTTTTGATTGAACAATAAAGGCCTAAAAATGTTATTTAATTCACTTCCAGTGGTGGAGAAACACTTTTTAAGGCCTCAGAGTGAGTAAATTGGCCATTTTCATTCACGTTTACCCATTCCACAAATCTTGCGTTCAGGGCCCCTGGAAGCATGAAAATCACTTTAAACATCTCATTTTATCTCTAAAAGTGATTATCCACGTACCAATGTGAATTTTAGTTCAAAGACGCAACATTTGAAAACGGACCATTTTTTTAGTTTCTGAAGCATGTCGTAAGGGGGGTGGTTATCTCTTTTGTCAAAAATTAGGCATTTTTGATTGAACAATAAAGGCCTAAAAATGTAATTTAATTCACTTCCTGTGGTGGAGAAACACTTTTTAAGGCCTCAGAGTGAGTAAATTGGCCATTTTTATTCACGTTTACCCATTCCAGAAATCTTGCGTTCAGGGCCCCTGGAAGCATGCAAATCACTTTAAACATCTCATTTTATCTCTAAAAGTGATTATCCACGTACAAATGTGAATTTTAGTTCAAAGACGCAACATTTGAAAACGGACCATTTTTTTACTTTCTGAAGCATGTCGTAAGGGGGGGTGGTTATCTCTTTCGTCAAAAATTGGGCATTTTTGATTGAACAATAAAGGCCTCCAAATGTTATTTATTTCACTTCCCGTGGTGGAGAAACACTTTTTAAGGCCTTAGAGTGAGTAAATTGGCCATTTTCATTCACGTTTACCCATTCCACAAATTTTGCGTTCACGGCCTCTGGAAGCATGAAAATCACTTTAAACATCTCAGTTTATCTCTAAAAGTGATTATCCACGAACAAATGTGAATTTTAGTTCAAAGACGCAACATTTGAAAACGGACCATTTTTTTAGTTTCTGAAGCATGGCTTAAGGGGGGGTGGTTATCTCTTTTGTCAAAAATTGGGCATTTTTGATTGAACAATAAAGGCCTAAAAATGTTATTTAATTCACTTCCAGTGGTGGAGAAACACTTTTTAAGGCCTCAGAGTGAGTAAATTGTCCATTTTCATTCACGTTTACCCTTTCCAAGAAGCTTGCGTTCAGGGCCCCTGGAAGCATGAAAATCACTTTAAACATCTCATTTGATCTCTTAAAGTGATTATCCACGTACAAATGTGAATTTTAGTTCAAAGACGCAACATTTGAAAACGGCACATTTTTTTAGTTTCTGGAGCATGTCGTAAGGGGGGGTGGTTATCTCTTTTGTCAAAAATCAGGCATTTTTGATTGAACAATAAAGGCCTCCAAATGGTATTTATTTCACTTCCCGTGGTGGAGAAACACTTTTTAAGGCCTCAGAGTGAGTAAATTGGCCCTTTTCATTCACGTTTTCCCATTCCACAAATTTTGCGTTCATATCCCCTGGAAGCATGAAAATCACTTTAAACATCTCATTTTCTCTCTAAAAGTGATTATCCACGTACAAATGTGAATTTTAGTTCAAAGACGCAACATTTGAAAACGGACCATTTTTTTAGTTTCTGAAGCATGTCGTAAGGGGGGGGTGGTTATCTCTTTTGCCAAAAATTGGGCATTTTTGATTGAACAATAAAGGCCTAAAAATGTAATTTAATTCACTTCCTGTGGTGGAGAAACACTTTTTAAGGCCTCAGAGTGAGTAAATTGGCCATTTTCATTCACGTTTACCCATTCCAGAAATCTTGCGTTCAGGGCCCCTGGAAGCATGCAAATCACTTTAAACATCTCATTTTATCTCTAAAAGTGATTATCCACGTACAAATGTGAATTTTAGTTCAAAGACGCAACATTTGAAAACGGACCATTTTTTTACTTTCTGAAGCATGTCGTAAGGGGGGGTGGTTATCTCTTTCGTCAAAAATTGGGCATTTTTGATTGAACAATAAAGGCCTCCAAATGTTATTTATTTCACTTCCCGTGGTGGAGAAACACTTTTTAAGGCCTCAGAGTGAGTAAATTGGCCATTTTCATTCACGTTTACCCATTCCACAAATTTTGCGTTCACGGCCTCTGGAAGCATGAAAATCACTTTAAACATCTCATTTTATCTCTAAAAGTGATTATCCACGAACAAATGTGAATTTTAGTTCAAAGACGCAACATTTGAAAACGGACCATTTTTTTAGTTTCTGAAGCATGGCGTAAGGGGGGGTGGTTATCTCTTTTGTCAAAAATTGGGCATTTTTGATTGAACAATGAAGGCCTAAAAATTTTATTTATTTCACTTCCCGTGGTGGAGAAACACTTTTTAAGGCCTCAGAGTGAGTAAATTGGCCCTTTTCATTCACGTTTACCCATTCCACAAATTTTGCGTTCATATCCCCTGGAAGCATGAAAATCACTTTAAACATCTCATTTTATCTCTAAAAGTGATTATCCACGTACAAATGTGAATTTTAGTTCAAAGACGCAACATTTGAAAACGGACCATTTTTTTAGTTTCTGAAGCATGTCGTAAGGGGGGGTGGTTATCTCTTTTGTCAAAAATTGGGCATTTTTGATTGAACAATAAAGGCCTCCAAATGTTATTTATTTCAGTTCCCGAGGTGGATAAACACTTTTTAAGGCCTCAGAGTGAGTAAATTGGCCATTTTCATTCACGTTTAGCCATTCCACAAATTTTGCGTTCAGGGCCCCTGGAAGCATGAAAATCACTTTAAACATCTCATTTGATGTTTAAAAGTGATTATCCACGTACAAATGTGAATTTTAGTTCAAAGACGCAACATTTGAAAACGGCACATTTTTTTAGTTTCTGGAGCATGTCGTAAGGGGGGGTGGTTATCTCTTTTGTCAAAAATCAGGCATTTTTGATTGAACAATAAAGGCCTCCAAATGTTATTTATTTCACTTCCCGTGGTGGAGAAACACTTTTTAAGGCCTCAGAGTGAGTAAATTGGCCCTTTTCATTCACGTTTACCCATTCCACAAATTTTGCGTTCATCTCCCCTGGAAGCATGAAAATCACTTTAAACATCTCATTTTATCACTAAAAGTGATTATCCACGTACAAATGTGAATTTTAGTTCAAAGACGCAACATTTGAAAACGGACCATTTTTTTAGTTTCTGAATTATGTCGTAAGGGGGGGTGGTTATCTCTTTTGTCAAAAATTGGGCATTTTTGATTGAACAATAAAGGCCTAAAAATGTAATTTAATTCACTTCCTGTGGTGGAGAAACACTTTTTAAGGCCTCAGAGTGAGTAAATTGGCCATTTTCATTCACGTTTATCCATTCCAGAAATCTTGCGTTCAGGGCCCCTGGAAGCATGCAAATCACTTTAAACATCTCATTTTATCTCTAAAAGTTATTATCCGCGTACAAATATGAATTTTAGTTCAAAGACGCAACATTTGAAAACGGCACATTTTTTTAGTTTCTTGAGCATGTCGTAAGGGGGGTGGTTATCTATTTCGTCAAAAATCAGGCATTTTTGATTGAACAATAAAGGCCTCCAAATGTTATTTATTTCACTTCCCGTGGTGGAGAAACACTTTTTAAGGCCTCAGAGTGAGTAAATTGGCCCTTTTCATTCACGTTTACCCATTCCACAAATTTTGCGTTCATATCCCCTGGAAGCATGAAAATCACTTTAAACATCTCATTTCATCTCTAAAAGTGATTATCCACGAACAAATGTGAATGTTAGTTCAAAGACGCAACATTTGAAAACGGACCATTTTTTTAGTTTCTGAAGCATGTCGTAAGGGGGGGTGGTTATCTCTTTTGTCAAAAATTGGGCATTTTTGATTGAACAATAAAGGCCTAAAAATGTTATTTAATTTACTTCCCGTGGTGGAGAAACACTTTTTAAGGCCTCAGAGTGAGTAAATTGGCCATTTTGATTCACGTTTACCCATTCCACAAATTTTGCGTTCAGGGCCCCTGGAAGCATGAAAATCACTTTAAACATCTCATTTTATCTCTAAAAGTGATTATCCACGTACAAATGTGAATTTTAGTTCAAAGACGCAACATTTGAAAGCGGCACATTTTTTTAGTTTCTTGAGCATGTCGTAAGGGGGGGTGGTTATCTATTTCGTCAAAAATCAGGCATTTTTGATTGAACAATAAAGGCCTCCAAATGTTATTTATTTCACTTCCCGTGGTGGAGAAACACTTTTTAAGGCCTCAGAGTGAGTAAATTGGCCCTTTTCATTCACGTTTACCCATTCCACAAATTTTGCGTTCATATCCCCTGGAAGCATGAAAATCACTTTAAACATCTCATTTTATCTCTAAAGGTGATTATCCACGTACAAATGTGAATTTTAGTTCAAAGACGCAACATTTGAAAACGGACCATTTTTTTAGTTTCTGAAGCATGTCGTAAGGGGGGGGGTTATCTCTTTCATCAAAAATTGGGCATTTTTGATTGAACAATGAAGGCCTAAAAATGTTATTTATTTCACTTCCCGTGGTGGAGAAACACTTTTTAAGGCCTCAGAGTGAGTAAATTGGCCCTTTTCATTCACGTTTACCCATTCCACAAATTTTGCGTTCATATCCCCTGGAAGCATGAAAATCACTTTAAACATCTCATTTTATCTCTAAAAGTGATTATCCACGTACAAATGTGAATTTTAGTTCAAAGACGCAACATTTGAAAACGGACCATTTTTTTAGTTTCTGAAGCATGTCGTAAGGGGGGGTGGTTATCTCTTTTGTCAAAAATTGGGCATTTTTGATTGAACAATAAAGGCCTCCAAATGTTATTTATTTCACTTCCCGAGGTGGATAAACACTTTTTAAGGCCTCAGAGTGAGTAAATTGGCCATTTTCATTCACGTTTACCCATTCCACAAATTTTGCGTTCATGGCCCCTGGAAGCATGAAAATAACTTTAAACATCTCATTTGATCTCTAAAAGTGATTATCCACGTACAAATGTGAATTTTAGTTCAAAGACGCAACATTTGAAAACGGCACATTTTTTTAGTTTCTGGAGCATGTCGTAAGGGGGGGTGGTTATCTCTTTTGTCAAAAATCAGGCATTTTTGATTGAACAATAAAGGCCTCCAAATGTTATTTATTTCACTTCCCGTGGTGGAGAAACACTTTTTAAGGCCTCAGAGTGAGTAAATTGGCCCTTTTCATTCACGTTTACCCATTCCACAAATTTTGCGTTCATATCCCCTGGAAGCATGAAAATCACTTTAAACATCTCATTTTATCTCTAAAAGTGATTATCCACGCACAAATGTGAATTTTAGTTCAAAGACGCAACATTTGAAAACGGACCATTTTTTTAGTTTCTGAAGCATGTCGTAAGGGGGGGTGGTTATCTCTTTTGTCAAAAATTGGGCATTTTTGATTGAACAATAAAGGCCTAAAAATGTAATTTAATTCACTTCCTGTGGTGGAGAAACACTTTTTAAGGCCTCAGAGTGAGTAAATTGGCCATTTTCATTCACGTTTACCCATTCCAGAAATCTTGCGTTCAGGGCCCCTGGAAGCATGCAAATCACTTTAAACATCTCATTTTATCTCTAAAAGTGATTATCCACGTACAAATGTGAATTTTAGTTCAAAGACGCAACATTTGAAAACGGACCATTTTTTTAGTTTCTGAAGCATGTCGTAAGGGGGGGTGGTTATCTCTTTTGTCAAAAATTGGGCATTTTTGATTGAACAATAAAGGCCTCCAAATGTTATTTATTTCACTTCCCGAGGTGGATAAACACTTTTTAAGGCCTCAGAGTGAGTAAATTGGCCATTTTCATTCACGTTTACCCATTCCACAAATTTTGCGTTCAGGGCCCCTGGAAGCCTGAAAATCACTTTAAACATCTCATTTGATCTCTAAAAGTGATTATCCACGTACAAATGTAAATTTTAGTTCAAAGACGCAACATTTGAAAACGGCACATTTTTTTAGTTTCTGGAGCATGTCGTAAGGGGGGGTGGTTATCTCTTTTGTCAAAAATCAGGCATTTTTGATTGAACAATAAAGGCCTCCAAATGTTATTTATTTCACTTCCTGTGGTGGAGAAACACTTTTTAAGGCCTCAGAGTGAGTAAATTGGCCCTTTTCATTCACGTTTACCCATTTCACAAATTTTGCGTTCATATCCCCTGGAAGCATGAAAATCACTTTAAACATCTCATTTTATCTCTAAAAGTGATTATCCATGTACAAATGTGAATTTTAGTTCAAAGACGCAACATTTGAAAACGGACCATTTTTTTAGTTTCTGAAGCATGTCGTAAGTGGGGTGGTTATCTCTTTTGTCAAAAATTGGGCATTTTTGATTGAACAATAAAGGCCTAAAAATGTTATTTAATTCACTTCCTGTGGTGGAGAAACACTTTTTAAGGCCTCAGAGTGAGTAAATTGGCCATTTTCATTCACGTTTACCCATTCCAGAAAACTTGCGTTCAGTGCCCCTGGAAGCATGCAAATCACTTTAAACATCTCATTTTATCTCTAAAAGTGATTATCCACGTACAAATGTGAATTTTAGTTCAAAGACACAACATTTGAAAACGGACCATTTTTTTAGTTTCTGAAGCATGTCGTAAGGGGGGGTGGTTCTCTCTTTCGTCAAAAATTGGGCATTTTTGATTGAACAATAAAGGCCTCCAAATGTTATTTATTTCACTTCCCGTGGTGGAGAAACACTTTTTAAGGCCTCAGAGTGAGTAAATTGGCCATTTTCATTCACGTTTACCCATTCCACAAATTTTACGTTCAGGGCCCCTGGAAGCATGAAAATCACTTTAAACATCTCATTTTATCTCTAAAAGTGATTATCCACGAACAAATGTGAATTTTAGTTCAAAGACGCAACATTTGAAAACGGACCATTTTTTTAGTGCCTGAAGCATGGCGTAAGGGGGGGTGGTTATCTCTTTTGTCAAAAATTGGGCATTTTTGATTGAACAATGAAGGCCTAAAAATGTTATTTATTTCACTTCCCGTGGTGGAGAAACACTTTTTAAGGCCTCAGAGTGAGTAAATTGGCCCTTTTCATTCACGTTTACCCATTCCACAAATTTTGCGTTCATATCCCCTGGAAGCATGAAAATCACTTTAAACATCTCATTTTATCTCTAAAAGTGATTATCCACGTACAAATGTGAATTTTAGTTCAAAGACGCAACATTTGAAAACGGACCATTTTTTTAGTTTCTGAAGCATGTCGTAAGGGGGGGTGGTTATCTCTTTTGTCAAAAATTGGGCATTTTTGATTGAACAATAAAGGCCTCCAAATGTTATTTATTTCACTTCCCGAGGTGGATAAACACTTTTTAAGGCCTCAGAGTGAGTAAATTGGCCATTTTCATTCACGTTTACCCATTCCACAAATTTTGCGTTCATGGCCCCTGGAAGCATGAAAATAACTTTAAACATCTCATTTGATCTCTAAAAGTGATTATCCACGTACAAATGTGAATTTTAGTTCAAAGACGCAACATTTGAAAACGGCACATTTTTTTAGTTTCTGGAGCATGTCGTAAGGGGGGGTGGTTATCTCTTTTGTCAAAAATCAGGCATTTTTGATTGAACAATAAAGGCCTCCAAATGTTATTTATTTCACTTCCCGTGGTGGAGAAACACTTTTTAAGGCCTCAGAGTGAGTAAATTGGCCCTTTTCATTCACGTTTACCCATTCCACAAATTTTGCGTTCATATCCCCTGGAAGCATGAAAATCACTTTAAACATCTCATTTTATCTCTAAAAGTGATTATCCACGTACAAATGTGAATTTTAGTTCAAAGACGCAACATTTGAAAACGGACCATTTTTTTAGTTTCTGAAGCATGTCGTAAGGGGGGGTGGTTATCTCTTTTGTCAAAAATTGGGCATTTTTGATTGAACAATAAAGGCCTAAAAATGTAATTTAATTCACTTCCTGTGGTGGAGAAACACTTTTTAAGGCCTCAGAGTGAGTAAATTGGCCATTTTCATTCACGTTTACCCATTCCAGAAATCTTGCGTTCAGGGCCCCTGGAAGCATGCAAATCACTTTAAACATCTCATTTTATCTCTAAAAGTGATTATCCACGTACAAATGTGAATTTTAGTTCAAAGACGCAACATTTGAAAACGGACCATTTTTTTAGTTTCTGAAGCATGTCGTAAGGGGGGGTGGTTATCTCTTTTGTCAAAAATTGGGCATTTTTGATTGAACAATAAAGGCCTCCAAATGTTATTTATTTCACTTCCCGAGGTGGATAAACACTTTTTAAGGCCTCAGAGTGAGTAAATTGGCCATTTTCATTCACGTTTACCCATTCCACAAATTTTGCGTTCAGGGCCCCTGGAAGCATGAAAATCACTTTAAACATCTCATTTGATCTCTAAAAGTGATTATCCACGTACAAATGTGAATTTTAGTTCAAAGACGCAACATTTGAAAACGGCACATTTTTTTAGTTTCTGGAGCATGTCGTAAGGGGGGGGTGGTTATCTCTTTTGTCAAAAATCAGGCATTTTTGATTGAACAATAAAGGCCTCCAAATGTTATTTATTTCACTCCCTGTGGTGGAGAAACACTTTTTAAGGCCTCAGAGTGAGTAAATTGGCCCTTTTCATTCACGTTTACCCATTCCACAAATTTTGCGTTCATATCCCCTGGAAGCATGAAAATCACTTTAAACATCTCATTTTATCTCTAAAAGTGATTATCCACGTACAAATGTGAATTTTAGTTCAAAGACGCAACATTTGAAAACGGACCATTTTTTTAGTGCCTGAAGCATGGCGTAAGGGGGGGTGGTTATCTCTTTTGTCAAAAATTGGGCATTTTTGATTGAACAATAAAGGCCTAAAAATGTTATTTAATTCACTTCCAGTGGTGGAGAAACACTTTTTAAGGCCTCAGAGTGAGTAAATTGGCCATTTTCATTCACGTTTACCCATTCCACAAATTTTACGTTCAGGGCCCCTGGAAGCATGAAAATCACTTTAAACATCTCATTTTATCTCTAAAAGTGATTATCCACGAACAAATGTGAATTTTAGTTCAAAGACGCAACATTTGAAAACGGACCATTTTTTTAGTGCCTGAAGCATGGCGTAAGGGGGGGTGGTTATCTCTTTTGTCAAAAATTGGGCATTTTTGATTGAACAATAAAGGCCTAAAAATGTTATTTAATTCACTTCCAGTGGTGGAGAAACACTTTTTAAGGCCTCAGAGTGAGTAAATTGGCCATTTTCATTCACGTTTACCCATTCCACAAATCTTGCGTTCAGGGCCCCTGGAAGCATGAAAATCACTTTAAACATCTCATTTTATCTCTAAAAGTGATTATCCACGTACCAATGTGAATTTTAGTTCAAAGACGCAACATTTGAAAACGGACCATTTTTTTAGTTTCTGAAGCATGTCGTAAGGGGGGGTGGTTATCTCTTTTGTCAAAAATTGGGCATTTTTGATTGAACAATAAAGGCCTAAAAATGTAATTTAATTCACTTCCTGTGGTGGAGAAACACTTTTTAAGGCCTCAGAGTGAGTAAATTGGCCATTTTTATTCACGTTTACCCATTCCAGAAATCTTGCGTTCAGGGCCCCTGGAAGCATGCAAATCACTTTAAACATCTCATTTTATCTCTAAAAGTGATTATCCACGTACAAATGTGAATTTTAGTTCAAAGACGCAACATTTGAAAACGGCACATTTTTTTAGTTTCTGGAGCATGTCGTAAGGGGGGGTGGTTATCTCTTTTGTCAAAAATCAGGCATTTTTGATTGAACAATAAAGGCCTCCAAATGGTATTTATTTCACTTCCCGTGGTGGAGAAACACTTTTTAAGGCCTCAGAGTGAGTAAATTGGCCCTTTTCATTCACGTTTACCCATTCCACAAATTTTACGTTCAGGGCCCCTGGAAGCATGAAAATCACTTTAAACATCTCATTTTATCTCTAAAAGTGATTATCCACGAACAAATGTGAATTTTAGTTCAAAGACGCAACATTTGAAAACGGACCATTTTTTTAGTGCCTGAAGCATGGCGTAAGGGGGGGTGGTTATCTCTTTTGTCAAAAATTGGGCATTTTTGATTGAACAATAAAGGCCTAAAAATGTTATTTAATTCACTTCCAGTGGTGGAGAAACACTTTTTAAGGCCTCAGAGTGAGTAAATTGGCCATTTTCATTCACGTTTACCCATTCCAGAAATCTTGCGTTCAGGGCCCCTGGAAGCATGCAAATCACTTTAAACATCTCATTTTATCTCTAAAAGTGATTATCCACGTACAAATGTGAATTTTAGTTCAAAGACGCAACATTTGAAAACGGACCATTTTTTTACTTTCTGAAGCATGTCGTAAGGGGGGGTGGTTATCTCTTTCGTCAAAAATTGGGCATTTTTGATTGAACAATAAAGGCCTCCAAATGTTATTTATTTCACTTCCCGTGGTGGAGAAACACTTTTTAAGGTCTCAGAGTGAGTAAATTGGCCCTTTTCATTCACGTTTACCCATTCCACAAATTTTGCGTTCATATCCCCTGGAAGCATGAAAATCACTTTAAACATCTCATTTTATCTCTAAAGGTGATTATCCACGTACAAATGTGAATTTTAGTTCAAAGACGCAACATTTGAAAACGGACCATTTTTTTAGTTTCTGAAGCATGTCGTAAGGGGGGGTGGTTATCTCTTTCATCAAAAATTGGGCATTTTTGATTGAACAATGAAGGCCTAAAAATGTTATTTATTTCACTTCCCGTGGTGGAGAAACACTTTTTAAGGCCTCAGAGTGAGTAAATTGGCCCTTTTCATTCACGTTTACCCATTCCACAAATTTTGCGTTCATATCCCCTGGAAGCATGAAAATCACTTTAAACATCTCATTTTATCTCTAAAAGTGATTATCCACGTACAAATGTGAATTTTAGTTCAAAGACGCAACATTTGAAAACGGACCATTTTTTTAGTTTCTGAAGCATGTCGTAAGGGGGGGTGGTTATCTCTTTTGTCAAAAATTGGGCATTTTTGATTGAACAATAAAGGCCTCCAAATGTTATTTATTTCACTTCCCGAGGTGGATAAACACTTTTTAAGGCCTCAGAGTGAGTAAATTGGCCATTTTCATTCACGTTTACCCATTCCACAAATTTTGCGTTCAGGGCCCCTGGAAGCATGAAAATAACTTTAAACATCTCATTTGATCTCTAAAAGGGATTATCCACGTACAAATGTGAATTTTAGTTCAAAGACGCAACATTTGAAAACGGACCATTTTTTTAGTTTCTGAAGCATGTCGTAAGGGGGGGTGGTTATCTCTTTTGTCAAAAATTGGGCATTTTTGATTGAACAATAAAGGCCTAAAAATGTAATTTAATTCACTTCCTGTGGTGGAGAAACACTTTTTAAGGCCTCAGAGTGAGTAAATTGGCCATTTTCATTCACGTTTACCCATTCCAGAAATCTTGCGTTCAGGGCCCCTGGAAGCATGCAAATCACTTTAAACATCTCATTTTATCTCTAAAAGTGATTATCCACGTACAAATGTGAATTTTAGTTCAAAGACGCAACATTTGAAAACGGACCATTTTTTTAGTTTCTGAAGCATGTCGTAAGGGGGGGGTGGTTATCTCTTTTGTCAAAAATTGGGCATTTTTGATTGAACAATAAAGGCCTAAAAATGTTATTTAATTCACTTCCAGTGGTGGAGAAACACTTTTTAAGGCCTCAGAGTGAGTAAATTGGCCATTTTCATTCACGTTTACCCATTCCACAAAGCTTGCGTTCAGGGCCCCTGGAAGCATGAAAATCACTTTAAACATCTCATTTTATCTCTAAAAGTGATTATCCACGTACAAATGTGAATTTTAGTTCAAAGACGCAACATTTGAAAACGGACCATTTTTTTAGTTTCCGAAGCATGTCGTAAGGGGGGGTGGTTATCTCTTTTGTCAAAAATTGGGCATTTTTGATTGAACAATAAAGGCCTCCAAATGTTATTTATTTCACTTCCCGAGGTGGATAAACACTTTTTAAGGCCTCAGAGTGAGTAAATTGGCCATTTTCATTCACGTTTACCCATTCCACAAATTTTGCGTTCAGGGCCCCTGGAAGCATGAAAATCACTTTAAACATCTCATTTGATCTCTAAAAGTGATTATCCACGTACAAATGTGAATTTTAGTTCAAAGACGCAACATTTGAAAACGGCACATTTTTTTAGTTTCTGGAGCATGTCGTAAGGGGGGGTGGTTATCTCTTTTGTCAAAAATCAGGCATTTTTGATTGAACAATAAAGGCCTCCAAATGTTATGTATTTCACTTCCTGTGGTGGAGAAACACTTTTTAAGGCCTCAGAGTGAGTAAATTGGCCCTTTTCATTCACGTTTACCCATTCCACAAATTTTGCGTTCATATCCCCTGGAAGCATGAAAATCACTTTAAACATCTCATTTTATCTCTAAAAGTGATTATCCACGTACAAATGTGAATTTTAGTTCAAAGACGCAACATTTGAAAACTGACCATTTTTTTAGTTTCTGAAGCATGTCGTAAGGGGGGGTGGTTATCTCTTTTGTCAAAAATTGGGCATTTTTGATTGAACAATAAAGGCCTAAAAATGTAATTTAATTCACTTCCTGTGGTGGAGAAACACTTTTTAAGGCCTCAGAGTGAGTAAATTGGCCATTTTCATTCACGTTTACCCATTCCAGAAAACTTGCGTTCAGGGCCCCTGGAAGCATGCAAATCACTTTAAACATCTCATTTTATCTCTAAAAGTGATTATCCACGTACAAATGTGAATTTTAGTTCAAAGACGCAACATTTGAAAACGGACCATTTTTTTAGTTTCTGAAGCATGTCGTAAGGGGGGGTGGTTCTCTCTTTCGTCAAAAATTGGGCATTTTTGATTGAACAATAAAGGCCTCCAAATGTTATTTATTTCACTTCCCGTGGTGGAGAAACACTTTTTAAGGCCTCAGAGTGAGTAAATTGGCCATTTTCATTCACGTTTACCCATTCCACAAATTTTACGTTCAGGGCCCCTGGAAGCATGAAAATCACTTTAAACATCTCATTTTATCTCTAAAAGTGATTATCCACGAACAAATGTGAATTTTAGTTCAAAGACGCAACATTTGAAAACGGACCATTTTTTTAGTGCCTGAAGCATGGCGTAAGGGGGGGTGGTTATCTCTTTTGTCAAAAATTGGGCATTTTTGATTGAACAATAAAGGCCTAAAAATGTTATTTAATTCACTTCCAGTGGTGGAGAAACACTTTTTAAGGCCTCAGAGTGAGTAAATTGGCCATTTTCATTCACGTTTACCCATTCCACAAATCTTGCGTTCAGGGCCCCTGGAAGCATGAAAATCACTTTAAACATCTCATTTTATCTCTAAAAGTGATTATCCACGTACCAATGTGAATTTTAGTTCAAAGACGCAACATTTGAAAACGGACCATTTTTTTAGTTTCTGAAGCATGGCGTAAGGGGGGGTGGTTATCTCTTTCGTCAAAAATTGGGCATTTTTGATTGAACAATAAAGGCCTCCAAATGTTATTTATTTCACTTCCCGAGGTGGATAAACACTTTTTAAGGCCTCAGAGTGAGTAAATTGGCCATTTTCATTCACGTTTACCCATTCCACAAATCTTGCGTTCAGGGCCCCTGGAAGCATGAAAATCACTTTAAACATCTCATTTTATCTCTAAAAGTGATTATCCACGAACAAATGTGAATGTTAGTTCAAAGACGCAACATTTGAAAACGGACCATTTTTTTAGTTTCTGAAGCATGTCGTAAGGGGGGGTGGTTATCTCTTTTGTCAAAAATTGGGCCTTTTTGATTGAACAATAAAGGCCTAAAAATGTTATTTAATTTACTTCCCGTGGTGGAGAAACACTTTTTAAGGCCTCAGAGTGAGTAAATTGGCCATTTTGATTCACGTTTACCCATTCCATAAATTTTGCGTTCAGGGCCCCTGGAAGCATGAAAATCACTTTAAACATCTCATTTTATCTCTAAAAGTGATTATCCACGTACAAATGTGAGTTTTAGTTCAAAGACGCAACATTTGAAAACGGCACATTTTTTTAGTTTCTTGAGCATGTCGTAAGGGGGGGTGGTTATCTATTTCGTCAAAAATCAGGCATTTTTGATTGAACAATAAAGGCCTCCAAATGTTATTTATTTCACTTCCCGTGGTGGAGAAACACTTTTTAAGGCCTCAGAGTGAGTAAATTGGCCCTTTTCATTCACGTTTACCCATTCCACAAATTTTGCGTTCATATCCCCTGGAAGCATGAAAATCACTTTAAACATCTCATTTTATCTCTAAAGGTGATTATCCACGTACAAATGTGAATTTTAGTTCAAAGACGCAACATTTGAAAACGGACCATTTTTTTAGTTTCTGAAGCATGTCGTAAGGGGGGGTGGTTATCTCTTTCGTCAAAAATTGGGCATTTTTGATTGAACAATGAAGGCCTAAAAATGTTATTTATTTCACTTCCCGTGGTGGAGAAACACTTTTTAAGGCCTCAGAGTGAGTAAATTGGCCCTTTTCATTCACGTTTACCCATTCCACAAATTTTGCGTTCATATCCCCTGGAAGCATGAAAATCACTTTAAACATCTCATTGTATCTCTAAAAGTGATTATCCACGTACAAATGTGAATTTTAGTTCAAAGACGCAACATTTGAAAACGGACCATTTTTTTAGTTTCTGAAGCATGTCGTAAGGGGGGGTGGTTCTCTCTTTCGTCAAAAATTGGGCATTTTTGATTGAACAATAAAGGCCTCCAAATGTTATTTATTTCACTTCCCGTGGTGGAGAAACACTTTTTAAGGCCTCAGAGTGAGTAAATTGGCCATTTTCATTCACGTTTACCCATTCCACAAATTTTACGTTCAGGGCCCCTGGAAGCATGAAAATCACTTTAAACATCTCATTTTATCTCTAAAAGTGATTATCCACGAACAAATGTGAATTTTAGTTCAAAGACGCAACATTTGAAAACGGACCATTTTTTTAGTGCCTGAAGCATGGCGTAAGGGGGGGTGGTTATCTCTTTTGTCAAAAATTGGGCATTTTTGATTGAACAATAAAGGCCTAAAAATGTTATTTAATTCACTTCCAGTGGTGGAGAAACACTTTTTAAGGCCTCAGAGTGAGTAAATTGGCCATTTTCATTCACGTTTACCCATTCCACAAATCTTGCGTTCAGGGCCCCTGGAAGCATGAAAATCACTTTAAACATGTCATTTTATCTCTAAAAGTGATTATCCACGTACCAATGTGAATTTTAGTTCAAAGACGCAACATTTGAAAACGGACCGTTTTTTTAGTTTCTGAAGCATGTCGTAAGGGGGGGTGGTTATCTCTTTTGTCAAAAATTGGGCATTTTTGATTGAACAATGAAGGCCTAAAAATGTTATTTATTTCACTTCCCGTGGTGGAGAAACACTTTTTAAGGCCTCAGAGTGAGTAAATTGGCCCTTTTCATTCACGTTTACCCATTCCACAAATTTTGCGTTCATATCCCCTGGAAGCATGAAAATCACTTTAAACATCTCATTTTATCTCTAAAAGTGATTATCCACGTACAAATGTGAATTTTAGGTCAAAGACGCAACATTTGAAAACGGACCATTTTTTTAGTTTCTGAAGCATGTCGTAAGGGGGGGTGGTTATCTCTTTTGTCAAAAATTGGGCATTTTTGATTGAACAATAAAGGCCTCCAAATGTTATTTATTTCACTTCCCGAGGTGGATAAACACTTTTTAAGGCCTCAGAGTGAGTAAATTGGCCATTTTCATTCACGTTTACCCATTCCAGAAAACTTGCGTTCAGGGCCCCTGGAAGCATGCAAATCACTTTAAACATCTCATTTTATCTCTAAAAGTGATTATCCACGTACAAATGTGAATTTTAGTTCAAAGACGCAACATTTGAAAACGGACCATTTTTTTAGTTTCTGAAGCATGTCGTAAGGGGGGGTGGTTCTCTCTTTCGTCAAAAATTGGGCATTTTTGATTGAACAATAAAGGCCTCCAAATGTTATTTATTTCACTTCCCGTGGTGGAGAAACACTTTTTAAGGCCTCAGAGTGAGTAAATTGGCCATTTTCATTCACGTTTACCCATTCCACAAATTTTACGTTCAGGGCCCCTGGAAGCATGAAAATCACTTTAAACATCTCATTTTATCTCTAAAAGTGATTATCCACGTACAAATGTGAATTTTAGTTCAAAGACGCAACATTTGAAAACGGCACATTTTTTTAGTTTCTGGAGCATGTCGTAAGGGGGGGTGGTTATCTCTTTTGTCAAAAATCAGGCATTTTTGATTGAACAATAAAGGCCTCCAAATGGTATTTATTTCACTTCCCGTGGTGGAGAAACACTTTTTAAGGCCTCAGAGTGAGTAAATTGGCCCTTTTCATTCACGTTTTCCCATTCCACAAATTTTGCGTTCATATCCCCTGGAAGCATGAAAATCACTTTAAACATCTCATTTTATCTCTAAAAGTGATTATCCACGTACAAATGTGAATTTTAGTTCAAAGACGCAACATTTGAAAACGGACCATTTTTTTAGTTTCTGAAGCATGTCGTAAGGGGGGGGTGGTTATCTCTTTTGTCAAAAATTGGGCATTTTTGATTGAACAATAAAGGCCTAAAAATGTAATTTAATTCACTTCCTGTGGTGGAGAAACACTTTTTAAGGCCTCAGAGTGAGTAAATTGGCCATTTTCATTCACGTTTACCCATTCCAGAAATCTTGCGTTCAGGGCCCCTGGAAGCATGCAAATCACTTTAAACATCTAATTTTATCTCTAAAAGTGATTATCCACGTACAAATGTGAATTTTAGTTCAAAGACGCAACATTTGAAAACGGACCATTTTTTTACTTTCTGAAGCATGTCGTAAGGGGGGGTGGTTATCTCTTTCGTCAAAAATTGGGCATTTTTGATTGAACAATAAAGGCCTCCAAATGTTATTTATTTCACTTCCCGTGGTGGAGAAACACTTTTTAAGGCCTCAGAGTGAGTAAATTGGCCATTTTCATTCACGTTTACCCATTCCACAAATTTTGCGTTCACGGCCTCTGGAAGCATGAAAATCACTTTAAACATCTCATTTTATCTCTAAAAGTGATTATCCACGAACAAATGTGAATTTTAGTTCAAAGACGCAACATTTGAAAACGGACCATTTTTTTAGTTTCTGAAGCATGGCGTAAGGGGGGGTGGTTATCTCTTTTGTCAAAAATTGGGCATTTTTGATTGAACAATAAAGGCCTAAAAATGTTATTTAATTCACTTCCAGTGGTGGAGAAACACTTTTTAAGGCCTCAGAGTGAGTAAATTGGCCATTTTCATTCACGTTTACCCATTCCACAAAGCTTGCGTTCAGGGCCCCTGGAAGCATGAAAATCACTTTAAACATCTCATTTTATCTCTAAAAGTGATTATCCACGTACAAATGTGAATTTTAGTTCAAAGATGCAACATTTGAAAACTGACCATTTTTTTAGTTTCTGAAGCATGTCGTAAGGGGGGGTAGTTATCTCTTTCGTCAAAAATTGGGCATTTTTGATTGAACAATAAAGGCCTCCAAATGTTATTTATTTCACTTCCCGAGGTGGATAAACACTTTTTAAGGCCTCAGAGTGAGTAAATTGGCCATTTTCATTCACGTTTACCCATTCCACAAATCTTGCGTTCAGGGCCCCTGGAAGCATGAAAATCACTTTAAACATCTCATTTTATCTCTAAAAGTGATTATCCACGAACAAATGTGAATGTTAGTTCAAAGACGCAACATTTGAAAACGGACCATTTTTTTAGTTTCTGAAGCATGTCGTAAGGGGGGGTGGTTATCTCTTTTGTCAAAAATTGGGCCTTTTTGATTGAACAATAAAGGCCTAAAAATGTTATTTAATTTACTTCCCGTGGTGGAGAAACACTTTTTAAGGCCTCAGAGTGAGTAAATTGGCCATTTTGATTCACGTTTACCCATTCCATAAATTTTGCGTTCAGGGCCCCTGGAAGCATGAAAATCACTTTAAACATCTCATTTTATCTCTAAAAGTGATTATCCACGTACAAATGTGAGTTTTAGTTCAAAGACGCAACATTTGAAAACGGCACATTTTTTTAGTTTCTTGAGCATGTCGTAAGGGGGGGTGGTTATCTATTTCGTCAAAAATCAGGCATTTTTGATTGAACAATAAAGGCCTCCAAATGTTATTTATTTCACTTCCCGTGGTGGAGAAACACTTTTTAAGGCCTCAGAGTGAGTAAATTGGCCCTTTTCATTCACGTTTACCCATTCCACAAATTTTGCGTTCATATCCCCTGGAAGCATGAAAATCACTTTAAACATCTCATTTTATCTCTAAAGGTGATTATCCACGTACAAATGTGAATTTTAGTTCAAAGACGCAACATTTGAAAACGGACCATTTTTTTAGTTTCTGAAGCATGTCGTAAGGGGGGGTGGTTATCTCTTTCGTCAAAAATTGGGCATTTTTGATTGAACAATGAAGGCCTAAAAATGTTATTTATTTCACTTCCCGTGGTGGAGAAACACTTTTTAAGGCCTCAGAGTGAGTAAATTGGCCCTTTTCATTCACGTTTACCCATTCCACAAATTTTGCGTTCATATCCCCTGGAAGCATGAAAATCACTTTAAACATCTCATTGTATCTCTAAAAGTGATTATCCACGTACAAATGTGAATTTTAGTTCAAAGACGCAACATTTGAAAACGGACCATTTTTTTAGTTTCTGAAGCATGTCGTAAGGGGGGGTGGTTCTCTCTTTCGTCAAAAATTGGGCATTTTTGATTGAACAATAAAGGCCTCCAAATGTTATTTATTTCACTTCCCGTGGTGGAGAAACACTTTTTAAGGCCTCAGAGTGAGTAAATTGGCCATTTTCATTCACGTTTACCCATTCCACAAATTTTACGTTCAGGGCCCCTGGAAGCATGAAAATCACTTTAAACATCTCATTTTATCTCTAAAAGTGATTATCCACGAACAAATGTGAATTTTAGTTCAAAGACGCAACATTTGAAAACGGACCATTTTTTTAGTGCCTGAAGCATGGCGTAAGGGGGGGTGGTTATCTCTTTTGTCAAAAATTGGGCATTTTTGATTGAACAATAAAGGCCTAAAAATGTTATTTAATTCACTTCCAGTGGTGGAGAAACACTTTTTAAGGCCTCAGAGTGAGTAAATTGGCCATTTTCATTCACGTTTACCCATTCCACAAATCTTGCGTTCAGGGCCCCTGGAAGCATGAAAATCACTTTAAACATGTCATTTTATCTCTAAAAGTGATTATCCACGTACCAATGTGAATTTAAGTTCAAAGACGCAACATTTGAAAACGGACCATTTTTTTAGTTTCTGAAGCATGTCGTAAGGGGGGGTGGTTATCTCTTTTGTCAAAAATTGGGCATTTTTGATTGAACAATGAAGGCCTAAAAATGTTATTTATTTCACTTCCCGTGGTGGAGAAACACTTTTTAAGGCCTCAGAGTGAGTAAATTGGCCCTTTTCATTCACGTTTACCCATTCCACAAATTTTGCGTTCATATCCCCTGGAAGCATGAAAATCACTTTAAACATCTCATTTTATCTCTAAAAGTGATTATCCACGTACAAATGTGAATTTTAGTTCAAAGACGCAACATTTGAAAACGGACCATTTTTTTAGTTTCTGAAGCATGTCGTAAGGGGGGGTGGTTATCTCTTTTGTCAAAAATTGGGCATTTTTGATTGAACAATAAAGGCCTCCAAATGTTATTTATTTCACTTCCCGAGGTGGATAAACACTTTTTAAGGCCTCAGAGTGAGTAAATTGGCCATTTTCATTCACGTTTACCCATTCCACAAATTTTGCGTTCATGGCCCCTGGAAGCATGAAAATAACTTTAAACATCTCATTTGATCTCTAAAAGTGATTATCCACGTACAAATGTGAATTTTAGTTCAAAGACGCAACATTTGAAAACGGCACATTTTTTTAGTTTCTGGAGCATGTCGTAAGGGGGGGTGGTTATCTCTTTTGTCAAAAATCAGGCATTTTTGATTGAACAATAAAGGCCTCCAAATGTTATTTATTTCACTTCCCGTGGTGGAGAAACACTTTTTAAGGCCTCAGAGTGAGTAAATTGGCCCTTTTCATTCACGTTTACCCATTCCACAAATTTTGCGTTCATATCCCCTGGAAGCATGAAAATCACTTTAAACATCTCATTTTATCTCTAAAAGTGATTATCCACGTACAAATGTGAATTTTAGTTCAAAGACGCAACATTTGAAAACGGACCATTTTTTTAGTTTCTGAAGCATGTCGTAAGGGGGGGTGGTTATCTCTTTTGTCAAAAATTGGGCATTTTTGATTGAACAATAAAGGCCTAAAAATGTAATTTAATTCACTTCCTGTGGTGGAGAAACACTTTTTAAGGCCTCAGAGTGAGTAAATTGGCCATTTTCATTCACGTTTACCCATTCCAGAAATCTTGCGTTCAGGGCCCCTGGAAGCATGCAAATCACTTTAAACATCTCATTTTATCTCTAAAAGTGATTATCCACGTACAAATGTGAATTTTAGTTCAAAGACGCAACATTTGAAAACGGACCATTTTTTTAGTTTCTGAAGCATGTCGTAAGGGGGGGTGGTTATCTCTTTTGTCAAAAATTGGGCATTTTTGATTGAACAATAAAGGCCTCCAAATGTTATTTATTTCACTTCCCGAGGTGGATAAACACTTTTTAAGGCCTCAGAGTGAGTAAATTGGCCATTTTCATTCACGTTTACCCATTCCACAAATTTTGCGTTCAGGGCCCCTGGAAGCATGAAAATCACTTTAAACATCTCATTTGATCTCTAAAAGTGATTATCCACGTACAAATGTGAATTTTAGTTCAAAGACGCAACATTTGAAAACGGCACATTTTTTTAGTTTCTGGAGCATGTCGTAAGGGGGGGTGGTTATCTCTTTTGTCAAAAATCAGGCATTTTTGATTGAACAATAAAGGCCTCCAAATGTTATTTATTTCACTCCCTGTGATGGAGAAACACTTTTTAAGGCCTCAGAGTGAGTAAATTGGCCCTTTTCATTCACGTTTACCCATTCCACAAATTTTGCGTTCATATCCCCTGGAAGCATGAAAATCACTTTAAACATCTCATTTTATCTCTAAAAGTGATTATCCACGTACAAATGTGAATTTTAGTTCAAAGACGCAACATTTGAAAACGGACCATTTTTTTAGTTTCTGAAGCATGTCGTAAGGGGGGGTGGTTCTCTCTTTCGTCAAAAATTGGGCATTTTTGATTGAACAATAAAGGCCTCCAAATGTTATTTATTTCACTTCCCGTGGTGGAGAAACACTTTTTAAGGCCTCAGAGTGAGTAAATTGGCCATTTTCATTCACGTTTACCCATTCCACAAATTTTACGTTCAGGGCCCCTGGAAGCATGAAAATCACTTTAAACATCTCATTTTATCTCTAAAAGTGATTATCCACGAACAAATGTGAATTTTAGTTCAAAGACGCAACATTTGAAAACGGACCATTTTTTTAGTGCCTGAAGCATGGCGTAAGGGGGGGTGGTTATCTCTTTTGTCAAAAATTGGGCATTTTTGATTGAACAATAAAGGCCTAAAAATGTTATTTAATTCACTTCCAGTGGTGGAGAAACACTTTTTAAGGCCTCAGAGTGAGTAAATTGGCCATTTTCATTCACGTTTACCCATTCCACAAATCTTGCGTTCAGGGCCCCTGGAAGCATGAAAATCACTTTAAACATCTCATTTTATCTCTAAAAGTGATTATCCACGTACCAATGTGAATTTTAGTTCAAAGACGCAACATTTGAAAACGGACCATTTTTTTAGTTTCTGAAGCATGTCGTAAGGGGGGGTGGTTATCTCTTTTGTCAAAAATTGGGCATTTTTGATTGAACAATAAAGGCCTAAAAATGTAATTTAATTCACTTCCTGTGGTGGAGAAACACTTTTTAAGGCCTCAGAGTGAGTAAATTGGCCATTTTTATTCACGTTTACCCATTCCAGAAATCTTGCGTTCAGGGCCCCTGGAAGCATGCAAATCACTTTAAACATCTCATTTTATCTCTAAAAGTGATTATCCACGTACAAATGTGAATTTTAGTTCAAAGACGCAACATTTGAAAACGGCACATTTTTTTAGTTTCTGGAGCATGTCGTAAGGGGGGGTGGTTATCTCTTTTGTCAAAAATCAGGCATTTTTGATTGAACAATAAAGGCCTCCAAATGGTATTTATTTCACTTCCCGTGGTGGAGAAACACTTTTTAAGGCCTCAGAGTGAGTAAATTGGCCCTTTTCATTCACGTTTACCCATTCCACAAATTTTACGTTCAGGGCCCCTGGAAGCATGAAAATCACTTTAAACATCTCATTTTATCTCTAAAAGTGATTATCCACGAACAAATGTGAATTTTAGTTCAAAGACGCAACATTTGAAAACGGACCATTTTTTTAGTGCCTGAAGCATGGCGTAAGGGGGGGTGGTTATCTCTTTTGTCAAAAATTGGGCATTTTTGATTGAACAATAAAGGCCTAAAAATGTTATTTAATTCACTTCCAGTGGTGGAGAAACACTTTTTAAGGCCTCAGAGTGAGTAAATTGGCCATTTTCATTCACGTTTACCCATTCCAGAAATCTTGCGTTCAGGGCCCCTGGAAGCATGCAAATCACTTTAAACATCTCATTTTATCTCTAAAAGTGATTATCCACGTACAAATGTGAATTTTAGTTCAAAGACGCAACATTTGAAAACGGACCATTTTTTTACTTTCTGAAGCATGTCGTAAGGGGGGGTGGTTATCTCTTTCGTCAAAAATTGGGCATTTTTGATTGAACAATAAAGGCCTCCAAATGTTATTTATTTCACTTCCCGTGGTGGAGAAACACTTTTTAAGGTCTCAGAGTGAGTAAATTGGCCCTTTTCATTCACGTTTACCCATTCCACAAATTTTGCGTTCATATCCCCTGGAAGCATGAAAATCACTTTAAACATCTCATTTTATCTCTAAAGGTGATTATCCACGTACAAATGTGAATTTTAGTTCAAAGACGCAACATTTGAAAACGGACCATTTTTTTAGTTTCTGAAGCATGTCGTAAGGGGGGGTGGTTATCTCTTTCATCAAAAATTGGGCATTTTTGATTGAACAATGAAGGCCTAAAAATGTTATTTATTTCACTTCCCGTGGTGGAGAAACACTTTTTAAGGCCTCAGAGTGAGTAAATTGGCCCTTTTCATTCACGTTTACCCATTCCACAAATTTTGCGTTCATATCCCCTGGAAGCATGAAAATCACTTTAAACATCTCATTTTATCTCTAAAAGTGATTATCCACGTACAAATGTGAATTTTAGTTCAAAGACGCAACATTTGAAAACGGACCATTTTTTTAGTTTCTGAAGCATGTCGTAAGGGGGGGTGGTTATCTCTTTTGTCAAAAATTGGGCATTTTTGATTGAACAATAAAGGCCTCCAAATGTTATTTATTTCACTTCCCGAGGTGGATAAACACTTTTTAAGGCCTCAGAGTGAGTAAATTGGCCATTTTCATTCACGTTTACCCATTCCACAAATTTTGCGTTCAGGGCCCCTGGAAGCATGAAAATAACTTTAAACATCTCATTTGATCTCTAAAAGGGATTATCCACGTACAAATGTGAATTTTAGTTCAAAGACGCAACATTTGAAAACGGACCATTTTTTTAGTTTCTGAAGCATGTCGTAAGGGGGGGTGGTTATCTCTTTTGTCAAAAATTGGGCATTTTTGATTGAACAATAAAGGCCTAAAAATGTAATTTAATTCACTTCCTGTGGTGGAGAAACACTTTTTAAGGCCTCAGAGTGAGTAAATTGGCCATTTTCATTCACGTTTACCCATTCCAGAAATCTTGCGTTCAGGGCCCCTGGAAGCATGCAAATCACTTTAAACATCTCATTTTATCTCTAAAAGTGATTATCCACGTACAAATGTGAATTTTAGTTCAAAGACGCAACATTTGAAAACGGACCATTTTTTTAGTTTCTGAAGCATGGCGTAAGGGGGGGGTGGTTATCTCTTTTGTCAAAAATTGGGCATTTTTGATTGAACAATAAAGGCCTAAAAATGTTATTTAATTCACTTCCAGTGGTGGAGAAACACTTTTTAAGGCCTCAGAGTGAGTAAATTGGCCATTTTCATTCACGTTTACCCATTCCACAAAGCTTGCGTTCAGGGCCCCTGGAAGCATGAAAATCACTTTAAACATCTCATTTTATCTCTAAAAGTGATTATCCACGTACAAATGTGAATTTTAGTTCAAAGACGCAACATTTGAAAACGGACCATTTTTTTAGTTTCTGAAGCATGTCGTAAGGGGGGGTGGTTATCTCTTTTGTCAAAAATTGGGCATTTTTGATTGAACAATAAAGGCCTCCAAATGTTATTTATTTCACTTCCCGAGGTGGATAAACACTTTTTAAGGCCTCAGAGTGAGTAAATTGGCCATTTTCATTCACGTTTACCCATTCCACAAATTTTGCGTTCAGGGCCCCTGGAAGCATGAAAATCACTTTAAACATCTCATTTGATCTCTAAAAGTGATTATCCACGTACAAATGTGAATTTTAGTTCAAAGACGCAACATTTGAAAACGGCACATTTTTTTAGTTTCTGGAGCATGTCGTAAGGGGGGGTGGTTATCTCTTTTGTCAAAAATCAGGCATTTTTGATTGAACAATAAAGGCCTCCAAATGTTATTTATTTCACTTCCCGTGGTGGAGAAACACTTTTTAAGGCCTCAGAGTGAGTAAATTGGCCCTTTTCATTCACGTTTACCCATTCCACAAATTTTGCGTTCATATCCCCTGGAAGCATGAAAATCACTTTAAACATCTCCTTTTATCTCTAAAGGTGATTATCCACGTACAAATGTGAATTTTAGTTCAAAGACGCAACATTTGAAAACGGACCATTTTTTTAGTTTCTGAAGCATGTCGTAAGGGGGGGTGGTTATCTCTTTCGTCAAAAATTGGGCATTTTTGATTGAACAATGAAGGCCTAAAAATGTTATTTATTTCACTTCCCGTGGTGGAGAAACACTTTTTAAGGCCTCAGAGTGAGTAAATTGGCCCTTTTCATTCACGTTTACCCATTCCACAAATTTTGCGTTCATATCCCCTGGAAGCATGAAAATCACTTTAAACATCTCATTTTATCTCTAAAAGTGATTATCCACGTACAAATGTGAATTTTAGTTCAAAGACGCAACATTTGAAAACGGACCATTTTTTTAGTTTCTGAAGCATGTCGTAAGGGGGGGTGGTTATCTCTTTTGTCAAAAATTGGGCATTTTTGATTGAACAATAAAGGCCTCCAAATGTTATTTATTTCACTTCTCGAGGTGGATAAACACTTTTTAAGGCCTCAGAGTGAGTAAATTGGCCATTTTCATTCACGTTTACCCATTCCACAAATTTTGCGTTCAGGGCCCCTGGAAGCATGAAAATCACTTTAAACATCTCATTTGATCTCTAAAAGTGATTATCCACGTACAAATGTGAATTTTAGTTCAAAGACGCAACATTTGAAAACGGCACATTTTTTTAGTTTCTGGAGCATGTCGTAAGGGGGGGTGGTTATCTCTTTTGTCAAAAATTGGGCATTTTTGATTGAACAATAAAGGCCTCCAAATGTTATTTATTTCCCTTCCCGTGGTGGAGAAACACTTTTTAAGGACTCAGAGTGAGTAAATTGGCCCTTTTCATTCACGTTTACCCATTCCACAAATTTTGCGTTCATATCCCCTGGAAGCATGAAAATCACTTTAAACATCTCATTTTATCTCTAAAAGTGATTATCCACGTACAAATGTGAATTTTAGTTCAAAGACGCAACATTTGAAAACGGACCATTTTTTTAGTTTCTGAAGCATGTCGTAAGGGGGGGTGGTTATCTCTTTTGTCAAAAATTGGGCATTTTTGATTGAACAATAAAGGCCTAAAAATGTAATTTAGTTCACTTCCTGTGGTGGAGAAACACTTTTTAAGGCCTCAGAGTGAGTAAATTGGCCATTTTCATTCACGTTTACCCATTCCAGAAATCTTGCGTTCAGGGCCCCTGGAAGCATGCAAATCACTTTAAACATCTCATTTTATCTCTAAAAGTGATTATCCACGTATAAATGTGAATTTTAGTTCAAAGACGCAACATTTGAAAACGGACCATTTTTTTAGTTTCTGAAGCATGGCGTAAGGGGGGGTGGTTATCTCTTTTGTCACAAATTGGGCATTTTTGATTGAACAATAAAGGCCTAAAAATGTTATTTAATTCACTTCCAGTGGTGGAGAAACACTTTTTAAGGCCTCAGAGTGAGTAAATTGGCCATTTTCATTCACGTTTACCCATTCCACAAAGCTTGCGTTCAGGGCCCCTGGAAGCATGAAAATCACTTTAAACATCTCATTTTATCTCTAAAAGTGATTATCCACGTACAAATGTGAATTTTAGTTCAAAGACGCAACATTTGAAAACGGACCATTTTTTTAGTTTCTGAAGCATGTCGTAAGGGGGGGGTGGTTATCTCTTTTGTCAAAAATTGGGCATTTTTGATTGAACAATAAAGGCCTCCAAATGTTATTTATTTCACTTCCAGTGGTGGAGAAACACTTTTTAAGGCCTCAGAGTGAGTAAATTGGCCATTTTCATTCACGTTTACCCATTCCACAAATCTTGCGTTCGGGGCCCCTGGAAGCATGAAAATCACTTTAAACATCTCATTTTATCTCTAAAAGTGATTATCCACGTACAAATGTGAATTTTAGTTCAAAGACGCAACATTTGAAAACGGACCATTTTTTTAGTTTCTGAAGCATGTCGTAAGGGGGGTGGTTATCTCTTTTGTCAAAAATTGGGCATTTTTGATTGAACAATAAAGGCCTAAAAATTTAATTTAATTCACTTCCTGTGGTGGAGAAACACTTTTTAAGGCCTCAGAGTGAGTAAATTGGCCATTTTCATTCACGTTTACCCATTCCACACATTTTGCGTTCACGGCCTCTGGAAGCATGAAAATCACTTTAAACATCTCATTTTATCTCTAAAAGTGATTATCCACGAACAAATGTGAATTTTAGGTCAAAGACGCAACATTTGAAAACGGACCATTTTTTTAGTTTCTGAAGCATGGAGTAAGGGGGGGTGGTTATCTCTTTTGTCAAAAATTGGGCATTTTTGATTGAACAATAAAGGCCTAAAAATGTTATTTAATTCACTTCCAGTGGTGGAGAAACACTTTTTAAGGCCTCAGAGTGAGTAAATTGGCCATTTTCATTCACGTTTACCCATTCCACAAAGCTTGCGTTCAGGGCCCCTGGAAGCATGAAAATCACTTTAAACATCTCATTTGATCTCTTAAAGTGATTATCCACGTACAAATGTGAATTTTAGTCCAAAGACGCAACATTTGAAAACTGCACATTTTTTTAGTTTCTGGAGCATGTCGTAAGGGGGGGTGGTTATCTCTTTTGTCAAAAATCAGGCATTTTTGATTGAACAATAAAGGCCTCCAAATGGTATTTATTTCACTTCCCGTGGTGGAGAAACACTTTTTAAGGCCTCAGAGTGAGTAAATTGGCCCTTTTCATTCACGTTTACCCATTCCACAAATTTTGCGTTCATATCCCCTGGAAGCATGAAAATCACTTTAAACATCTCATTTTATCTCTAAAAGTGATTATCCACGTACAAATGTGAATTTTAGTTCAAAGATGCAACATTTGAAAACGGACCATTTTTTTAGTTTCTGAAGCATGTCGTAAGGGGGGGTGGTTATCTCTTTTGTCAAAAATTGGGCATTTTTGATTGAACAATAAAGGCCTAAAAATGTAATTTAATTCACTTCCTGTGGTGGAGAAACACTTTTTAAGGCCTCAGAGTGAGTAAATTGGCCATTTTTATTCACGTTTACCCATTCCAGAAATCTTGCGTTCAGGGCCCCTGGAAGCATGCAAATCACTTTAAACATCTCATTTTATCTCTAAAAGTGATTATCCACGTACAAATGTGAATTTTAGTTCAAAGACGCAACATTTGAAAACGGACCATTTTTTTACTTTCTGAAGCATGTCGTAAGGGGGGGTGGTTATCTCTTTCGTCAAAAATTGGGCATTTTTGATTGAACAATAAAGGCCTCCAAATGTTATTTATTTCACTTCCCGTGGTGGAGAAACACTTTTTAAGGCCTCAGAGTGAGTAAATTGGCCATTTTCATTCACGTTTTCCCATTCCACAAATTTTGCGTTCATATCCCCTGGAAGCATGAAAATCACTTTAAACATCTCATTTTATCTCTAAAAGTGATTATCCACGTACAAATGTGAATTTTAGTTCAAAGACGCAACATTTGAAAACGGACCATTTTTTTAGTTTCTGAAGCATGTCGTAAGGGGGGGGGTGGTTATCTCTTTTGTCAAAAATTGGGCATTTTTGATTGAACAATAAAGGCCTAAAAATGTAATTTAATTCACTTCCTGTGGTGGAGAAACACTTTTTAAGGCCTCAGAGTGAGTAAATTGGCCATTTTCATTCACGTTTACCCATTCCAGAAATCTTGCGTTCAGGGCCCCTGGAAGCATGCAAATCACTTTAAACATCTCATTTTATCTCTAAAAGTGATTATCCACGTACAAATGTGAATTTTAGTTCAAAGACGCAACATTTGAAAACGGACCATTTTTTTAGTGCCTGAAGCATGGCGTAAGGGGGGGTGGTTATCTCTTTTGTCAAAAATTGGGCATTTTTGATTGAACAATAAAGGCCTAAAAATGTTATTTAATTCACTTCCAGTGGTGGAGAAACACTTTTTAAGGCCTCAGAGTGAGTAAATTGGCCATTTTCATTCACGTTTACCCATTCCACAAATCTTGCGTTCAGGGCCCCTGGAAGCATGAAAATCACTTTAAACATGTCATTTTATCTCTAAAAGTGATTATCCACGTACCAATGTGAATTTTAGTTCAAAGACGCAACATTTGAAAATGGACCATTTTTTTAGTTTCTGAAGCATGTCGTAAGGGGGGGTGGTTATCTCTTTTGTCAAAAATTGGGCATTTTTGATTGAACAATGAAGGCCTAAAAATGTTATTTATTTCACTTCCCGTGGTGGAGAAACACTTTTTAAGGCCTCAGAGTGAGTAAATTGGCCCTTTTCATTCACGTTTACCCATTCCACAAATTTTGCGTTCATATCCCCTGGAAGCATGAAAATCACTTTAAACATCTCATTTTATCTCTAAAAGTGATTATCCACGTACAAATGTGAATTTTAGTTCAAAGACGCAACATTTGAAAACGGACCATTTTTTTAGTTTCTGAAGCATGTCGTAAGGGGGGGTGGTTATCTCTTTTGTCAAAAATTGGGCATTTTTGATTGAACAATAAAGGCCTCCAAATGTTATTTATTTCACTTCCCGAGGTGGATAAACACTTTTTAAGGCCTCAGAGTGAGTAAATTGGCCATTTTCATTCACGTTTACCCATTCCAGAAAACTTGCGTTCAGGGCCCCTGGAAGCATGCAAATCACTTTAAACATCTCATTTTATCTCTAAAAGTGATTATCCACGTACAAATGTGAATTTTAGTTCAAAGACGCAACATTTGAAAACGGACCATTTTTTTAGTTTCTGAAGCATGTCGTAAGGGGGGGTGGTTCTCTCTTTCGTCAAAAATTGGGCATTTTTGATTGAACAATAAAGGCCTCCAAATGTTATTTATTTCACTTCCCGTGGTGGAGAAACACTTTTTAAGGCCTCAGAGTGAGTAAATTGGCCATTTTCATTCACGTTTACCCATTCCACAAATTTTACGTTCAGGGCCCCTGGAAGCATGAAAATCACTTTAAACATCTCATTTTATCTCTAAAAGTGATTATCCACGTACAAATGTGAATTTTAGTTCAAAGACGCAACATTTGAAAACGGCACATTTTTTTAGTTTCTGGAGCATGTCGTAAGGGGGGGTGGTTATCTCTTTTGTCAAAAATCAGGCATTTTTGATTGAACAATAAAGGCCTCCAAATGGTATTTATTTCACTTCCCGTGGTGGAGAAACACTTTTTAAGGCCTCAGAGTGAGTAAATTGGCCCTTTTCATTCACGTTTTCCCATTCCACAAATTTTGCGTTCATATCCCCTGGAAGCATGAAAATCACTTTAAACATCTCATTTTATCTCTAAAAGTGATTATCCACGTACAAATGTGAATTTTAGTTCAAAGACGCAACATTTGAAAACGGACCATTTTTTTAGTTTCTGAAGCATGTCGTAAGGGGGGGGTGGTTATCTCTTTTGTCAAAAATTGGGCATTTTTGATTGAACAATAAAGGCCTAAAAATGTAATTTAATTCACTTCCTGTGGTGGAGAAACACTTTTTAAGGCCTCAGAGTGAGTAAATTGGCCATTTTCATTCACGTTTACCCATTCCAGAAATCTTGCGTTCAGGGCCCCTGGAAGCATGCAAATCACTTTAAACATCTCATTTTATCTCTAAAAGTGATTATCCACGTACAAATGTGAATTTTAGTTCAAAGACGCAACATTTGAAAACGGACCATTTTTTTACTTTCTGAAGCATGTCGTAAGGGGGGGTGGTTATCTCTTTCGTCAAAAATTGGGCATTTTTGATTGAACAATAAAGGCCTCCAAATGTTATTTATTTCACTTCCCGTGGTGGAGAAACACTTTTTAAGGCCTCAGAGTGAGTAAATTGGCCATTTTCATTCACGTTTACCCATTCCACAAATTTTGCGTTCACGGCCTCTGGAAGCATGAAAATCACTTTAAACATCTCATTTTATCTCTAAAAGTGATTATCCACGAACAAATGTGAATTTTAGTTCAAAGACGCAACATTTGAAAACGGACCATTTTTTTAGTTTCTGAAGCATGGCGTAAGGGGGGGTGGTTATCTCTTTTGTCAAAAATTGGGCATTTTTGATTGAACAATAAAGGCCTAAAAATGTTATTTAATTCACTTCCAGTGGTGGAGAAACACTTTTTAAGGCCTCAGAGTGAGTAAATTGGCCATTTTCATTCACGTTTACCCATTCCACAAAGCTTGCGTTCAGGGCCCCTGGAAGCATGAAAATCACTTTAAACATCTCATTTTATCTCTAAAAGTGATTATCCACGTACAAATGTGAATTTTAGTTCAAAGACGCAACATTTGAAAACTGACCATTTTTTTAGTTTCTGAAGCATGTCGTAAGGGGGGGTAGTTATCTCTTTCGTCAAAAATTGGGCATTTTTGATTGAACAATAAAGGCCTCCAAATGTTATTTATTTCACTTCCCGAGGTGGATAAACACTTTTTAAGGCCTCAGAGTGAGTAAATTGGCCATTTTCATTCACGTTTACCCATTCCACAAATCTTGCGTTCAGGGCCCCTGGAAGCATGAAAATCACTTTAAACATCTCATTTTATCTCTAAAAGTGATTATCCACGAACAAATGTGAATGTTAGTTCAAAGACGCAACATTTGAAAACGGACCATTTTTTTAGTTTCTGAAGCATGTCGTAAGGGGGGGTGGTTATCTCTTTTGTCAAAAATTGGGCCTTTTTGATTGAACAATAAAGGCCTAAAAATGTTATTTAATTTACTTCCCGTGGTGGAGAAACACTTTTTAAGGCCTCAGAGTGAGTAAATTGGCCATTTTGATTCACGTTTACCCATTCCATAAATTTTGCGTTCAGGGCCCCTGGAAGGATGAAAATCACTTTAAACATCTCATTTTATCTCTAAAAGTGATTATCCACGTACAAATGTGAGTTTTAGTTCAAAGACGCAACATTTGAAAACGGCACATTTTTTTAGTTTCTTGAGCATGTCGTAAGGGGGGGTGGTTATCTATTTCGTCAAAAATCAGGCATTTTTGATTGAACAATAAAGGCCTCCAAATGTTATTTATTTCACTTCCCGTGGTGGAGAAACACTTTTTAAGGCCTCAGAGTGAGTAAATTGGCCCTTTTCATTCACGTTTACCCATTCCACAAATTTTGCGTTCATATCCCCTGGAAGCATGAAAATCACTTTAAACCTCTCATTTTATCTCTAAAGGTGATTATCCACGTACAAATGTGAATTTTAGTTCAAAGACGCAACATTTGAAAACGGACCATTTTTTTAGTTTCTGAAGCATGTCGTAAGGGGGGGTGGTTATCTCTTTCGTCAAAAATTGGGCATTTTTGATTGAACAATGAAGGCCTAAAAATGTTATTTATTTCACTTCCCGTGGTGGAGAAACACTTTTTAAGGCCTCAGAGTGAGTAAATTGGCCCTTTTCATTCACGTTTACCCATTCCACAAATTTTGCGTTCATATCCCCTGGAAGCATGAAAATCACTTTAAACATCTCATTGTATCTCTAAAAGTGATTATCCACGTACAAATGTGAATTTTAGTTCAAAGACGCAACATTTGAAAACGGACCATTTTTTTAGTTTCTGAAGCATGTCGTAAGGGGGGGTGGTTCTCTCTTTCGTCAAAAATTGGGCATTTTTGATTGAACAATAAAGGCCTCCAAATGTTATTTATTTCACTTCCCGTGGTGGAGAAACACTTTTTAAGGCCTCAGAGTGAGTAAATTGGCCATTTTCATTCACGTTTACCCATTCCACAAATTTTACGTTCAGGGCCCCTGGAAGCATGAAAATCACTTTAAACATCTCATTTTATCTCTAAAAGTGATTATCCACGAACAAATGTGAATTTTAGTTCAAAGACGCAACATTTGAAAACGGACCATTTTTTTAGTGCCTGAAGCATGGCGTAAGGGGGGGTGGTTATCTCTTTTGTCAAAAATTGGGCATTTTTGATTGAACAATAAAGGCCTAAAAATGTTATTTAATTCACTTCCAGTGGTGGAGAAACACTTTTTAAGGCCTCAGAGTGAGTAAATTGGCCATTTTCATTCACGTTTACCCATTCCACAAATCTTGCGTTCAGGGCCCCTGGAAGCATGAAAATCACTTTAAACATGTCATTTTATCTCTAAAAGTGATTATCCACGTACCAATGTGAATTTTAGTTCAAAGACGCAACATTTGAAAACGGACCATTTTTTTAGTTTCTGAAGCATGTCGTAAGGGGGGGTGGTTATCTCTTTTGTCAAAAATTGGGCATTTTTGATTGAACAATGAAGGCCTAAAAATGTTATTTATTTCACTTCCCGTGGTGGAGAAACACTTTTTAAGGCCTCAGAGTGAGTAAATTGGCCCTTTTCATTCACGTTTACCCATTCCACAAATTTTGCGTTCATATCCCCTGGAAGCATGAAAATCACTTTAAACATCTCATTTTATCTCTAAAAGTGATTATCCACGTACAAATGTGAATTTTAGTTCAAAGACGCAACATTTGAAAACGGACCATTTTTTTAGTTTCTGAAGCATGTCGTAAGGGGGGGTGGTTATCTCTTTTGTCAAAAATTGGGCATTTTTGATTGAACAATAAAGGCCTCCAAATGTTATTTATTTCACTTCCCGAGGTGGATAAACACTTTTTAAGGCCTCAGAGTGAGTAAATTGGCCATTTTCATTCACGTTTACCCATTCCACAAATTTTGCGTTCATGGCCCCTGGAAGCATGAAAATAACTTTAAACATCTCATTTGATCTCTAAAAGTGATTATCCACGTACAAATGTGAATTTTAGTTCAAAGACGCAACATTTGAAAACGGACCATTTTTTTAGTTTCTGAAGCATGTCGTAAGGGGGGGTGGTTATCTCTTTTGTCAAAAATTGGGCATTTTTGATTGAACAATAAAGGCCTAAAAATGTAATTTAATTCACTTCCTGTGGTGGAGAAACACTTTTTAAGGCCTCAGAGTGAGTAAATTGGCCATTTTTATTCACGTTTACCCATTCCAGAAATCTTGCGTTCAGGGCCCCTGGAAGCATGCAAATCACTTTAAACATCTCATTTTATCTCTAAAAGTGATTATCCACGTACAAATGTAAATTTTAGTTCAAAGACGCAACATTTGAAAACGGACCATTTTTTTACTTTCTGAAGCATGTCGTAAGGGGGGGTGGTTATCTCTTTCGTCAAAAATTGGGCATTTTTGATTGAACAATAAAGGCCTCCAAATGTTATTTATTTCACTTCCCGTGGTGGAGAAACACTTTTTAAGGCCTCAGAGTGAGTAAATTGGCCATTTTCATTCACGTTTTCCCATTCCACAAATTTTGCGTTCATATCCCCTGGAAGCATGAAAATCACTTTAAACATCTCATTTTATCTCTAAAAGTGATTATCCACGTACAAATGTGAATTTTAGTTCAAAGACGCAACATTTGAAAACGGACCATTTTTTTAGTTTCTGAAGCATGTCGTAAGGGGGGGGGTGGTTATCTCTTTTGTCAAAAATTGGGCATTTTTGATTGAACAATAAAGGCCTAAAAATGTAATTTAATTCACTTCCTGTGGTGGAGAAACACTTTTTAAGGCCTCAGAGTGAGTAAATTGGCCATTTTCATTCACGTTTACCCATTCCAGAAATCTTGCGTTCAGGGCCCCTGGAAGCATGCAAATCACTTTAAACATCTCATTTTATCTCTAAAAGTGATTATCCACGTACAAATGTGAATTTTAGTTCAAAGACGCAACATTTGAAAACGGACCATTTTTTTAGTTTCTGAAGCATGTCGTAAGGGGGGGTGGTTATCTCTTTTGTCAAAAATTGGGCATTTTTGATTGAACAATAAAGGCCTCCAAATGTTATTTATTTCACTTCCCGAGGTGGATAAACACTTTTTAAGGCCTCAGAGTGAGTAAATTGGCCATTTTCATTCACGTTTACCCATTCCACAAATTTTGCGTTCAGGGCCCCTGGAAGCATGAAAATCACTTTAAACATCTCATTTGATCTCTAAAAGTGATTATCCACGTACAAATGTGAATTTTAGTTCAAAGACGCAACATTTGAAAACGGCACATTTTTTTAGTTTCTGGAGCATGTCGTAAGGGGGGGTGGTTATCTCTTTTGTCAAAAATCAGGCATTTTTGATTGAACAATAAAGGCCTCCAAATGTTATTTATTTCACTCCCTGTGGTGGAGAAACACTTTTTAAGGCCTCAGAGTGAGTAAATTGGCCCTTTTCATTCACGTTTACCCATTCCACAAATTTTGCGTTCATATCCCCTGGAAGCATGAAAATCACTTTAAACATCTCATTTTATCTCTAAAAGTGATTATCCACGTACAAATGTGAATTTTAGTTCAAAGACGCAACATTTGAAAACGGACCATTTTTTTAGTTTCTGAAGCATGTCGTAAGGGGGGGTGGTTCTCTCTTTCGTCAAAAATTGGGCATTTTTGATTGAACAATAAAGGCCTCCAAATGTTATTTATTTCACTTCCCGTGGTGGAGAAACACTTTTTAAGGCCTCAGAGTGAGTAAATTGGCCATTTTCATTCACGTTTACCCATTCCACAAATTTTACGTTCAGGGCCCCTGGAAGCATGAAAATCACTTTAAACATCTCATTTTATCTCTAAAAGTGATTATCCACGAACAAATGTGAATTTTAGTTCAAAGACGCAACATTTGAAAACGGACCATTTTTTTAGTGCCTGAAGCATGGCGTAAGGGGGGGTGGTTATCTCTTTTGTCAAAAATTGGGCATTTTTGATTGAACAATAAAGGCCTAAAAATGTTATTTAATTCACTTCCAGTGGTGGAGAAACACTTTTTAAGGCCTCAGAGTGAGTAAATTGGCCATTTTCATTCACGTTTACCCATTCCACAAATCTTGCGTTCAGGGCCCCTGGAAGCATGAAAATCACTTTAAACATCTCATTTTATCTCTAAAAGTGATTATCCACGTACCAATGTGAATTTTAGTTCAAAGACGCAACATTTGAAAACGGACCATTTTTTTAGTTTCTGAAGCATGTCGTAAGGGGGGGTGGTTATCTCTTTTGTCAAAAATTGGGCATTTTTGATTGAACAATAAAGGCCTAAAAATGTAATTTAATTCACTTCCTGTGGTGGAGAAACACTTTTTAAGGCCTCAGAGTGAGTAAATTGGCCATTTTTATTCACGTTTACCCATTCCAGAAATCTTGCGTTCAGGGCCCCTGGAAGCATGCAAATCACTTTAAACATCTCATTTTATCTCTAAAAGTGATTATCCACGTACAAATGTGAATTTTAGTTCAAAGACGCAACATTTGAAAACGGCACATTTTTTTAGTTTCTGGAGCATGTCGTAAGGGGGGGTGGTTATCTCTTTTGTCAAAAATCAGGCATTTTTGATTGAACAATAAAGGCCTCCAAATGGTATTTATTTCACTTCCCGTGGTGGAGAAACACTTTTTAAGGCCTCAGAGTGAGTAAATTGGCCCTTTTCATTCACGTTTACCCATTCCACAAATTTTACGTTCAGGGCCCCTGGAAGCATGAAAATCACTTTAAACATCTCATTTTATCTCTAAAAGTGATTATCCACGAACAAATGTGAATTTTAGTTCAAAGACGCAACATTTGAAAACGGACCATTTTTTTAGTGCCTGAAGCATGGCGTAAGGGGGGGTGGTTATCTCTTTTGTCAAAAATTGGGCATTTTTGATTGAACAATAAAGGCCTAAAAATGTTATTTAATTCACTTCCAGTGGTGGAGAAACACTTTTTAAGGCCTCAGAGTGAGTAAATTGGCCATTTTCATTCACGTTTACCCATTCCAGAAATCTTGCGTTCAGGGCCCCTGGAAGCATGCAAATCACTTTAAACATCTCATTTTATCTCTAAAAGTGATTATCCACGTACAAATGTGAATTTTAGTTCAAAGACGCAACATTTGAAAACGGACCATTTTTTTACTTTCTGAAGCATGTCGTAAGGGGGGGTTGTTATCTCTTTCGTCAAAAATTGGGCATTTTTGATTGAACAATAAAGGCCTCCAAATGTTATTTATTTCACTTCCCGTGGTGGAGAAACACTTTTTAAGGCCTCAGAGTGAGTAAATTGGCCCTTTTCATTCACGTTTACCCATTCCACAAATTTTGCGTTCATATCCCCTGGAAGCATGAAAATCACTTTAAACATCTCATTTTATCTCTAAAAGTGATTATCCACGTACAAATGTGAATTTTAGTTCAAAGACGCAACATTTGAAAACGGACCATTTTTTTAGTTTCTGAAGCATGTCGTAAGGGGGGGGGTGGTTATCTCTTTTGTCAAAAATTGGGCATTTTTGATTGAACAATAAAGGCCTAAAAATGTAATTTAATTCACTTCCTGTGGTGGAGAAACACTTTTTAAGGCCTCAGAGTGAGTAAATTGGCCATTTTCATTCACGTTTACCCATTCCAGAAATCTTGCGTTCAGGGCCCCTGGAAGCATGCAAATCACTTTAAACATCTCATTTTATCTCTAAAAGTGATTATCCACGTACAAATGTGAATTTTAGTTCAAAGACGCAACATTTGAAAACGGACCATTTTTTTAGTGCCTGAAGCATGGCGTAAGGGGGGGTGGTTATCTCTTTTGTCAAAAATTGGGCATTTTTGATTGAACAATAAAGGCCTAAAAATGTTATTTAATTCACTTCCAGTGGTGGAGAAACACTTTTTAAGGCCTCAGAGTGAGTAAATTGGCCATTTTCATTCACGTTTACCCATTCCACAAATCTTGCGTTCAGGGCCCCTGGAAGCATGAAAATCACTTTAAACATGTCATTTTATCTCTAAAAGTGATTATCCACGTACCAATGTGAATTTTAGTTCAAAGACGCAACATTTGAAAACGGACCATTTTTTTAGTTTCTGAAGCATGTCGTAAGGGGGGGTGGTTATCTCTTTTGTCAAAAATTGGGCATTTTTGATTGAACAATGAAGGCCTAAAAATGTTATTTATTTCACTTCCCGTGGTGGAGAAACACTTTTTAAGGCCTCAGAGTGAGTAAATTGGCCCTTTTCATTCACGTTTACCCATTCCACAAATTTTGCGTTCATATCCCCTGGAAGCATGAAAATCACTTTAAACATCTCATTTTATCTCTAAAAGTGATTATCCACGTACAAATGTGAATTTTAGTTCAAAGACGCAACATTTGAAAACGGACCATTTTTTTAGTTTCTGAAGCATGTCGTAAGGGGGGGTGGTTATCTCTTTTGTCAAAAATTGGGCATTTTTGATTGAACAATAAAGGCCTCCAAATGTTATTTATTTCACTTCCCGAGGTGGATAAACACTTTTTAAGGCCTCAGAGTGAGTAAATTGGCCATTTTCATTCACGTTTACCCATTCCAGAAAACTTGCGTTCAGGGCCCCTGGAAGCATGCAAATCACTTTAAACATCTCATTTTATCTCTAAAAGTGATTATCCACGTACAAATGTGAATTTTAGTTCAAAGACGCAACATTTGAAAACGGACCATTTTTTTAGTTTCTGAAGCATGTCGTAAGGGGGGGTGGTTCTCTCTTTCGTCAAAAATTGGGCATTTTTGATTGAACAATAAAGGCCTCCAAATGTTATTTATTTCACTTCCCGTGGTGGAGAAACACTTTTTAAGGCCTCAGAGTGAGTAAATTGGCCATTTTCATTCACGTTTACCCATTCCACAAATTTTACGTTCAGGGCCCCTGGAAGCATGAAAATCACTTTAAACATCTCATTTTATCTCTAAAAGTGATTATCCACGTACAAATGTGAATTTTAGTTCAAAGACGCAACATTTGAAAACGGCACATTTTTTTAGTTTCTGGAGCATGTCGTAAGGGGGGGTGGTTATCTCTTTTGTCAAAAATCAGGCATTTTTGATTGAACAATAAAGGCCTCCAAATGGTATTTATTTCACTTCCCGTGGTGGAGAAACACTTTTTAAGGCCTCAGAGTGAGTAAATTGGCCCTTTTCATTCACGTTTTCCCATTCCACAAATTTTGCGTTCATATCCCCTGGAAGCATGAAAATCACTTTAAACATCTCATTTTATCTCTAAAAGTGATTATCCACGAACAAATGTGAATTTTAGTTCAAAGACGCAACATTTGAAAACGGACCATTTTTTTAGTTTCTGAAGCATGTCGTAAGGGGGGGGTGGTTATCTCTTTTGTCAAAAATTGGGCATTTTTGATTGAACAATAAAGGCCTAAAAATGTAATTTAATTCACTTCCTGTGGTGGAGAAACACTTTTTAAGGCCTCAGAGTGAGTAAATTGGCCATTTTCATTCACGTTTACCCATTCCAGAAATCTTGCGTTCAGGGCCCCTGGAAGCATGCAAATCACTTTAAACATCTCATTTTATCTCTAAAAGTGATTATCCACGTACAAATGTGAATTTTAGTTCAAAGACGCAACATTTGAAAACGGACCATTTTTTTACTTTCTGAAGCATGTCGTAAGGGGGGGTGGTTATCTCTTTCGTCAAAAATTGGGCATTTTTGATTGAACAATAAAGGCCTCCAAATGTTATTTATTTCACTTCCCGTGGTGGAGAAACACTTTTTAAGGCCTCAGAGTGAGTAAATTGGCCATTTTCATTCACGTTTACCCATTCCACAAATTTTGCGTTCACGGCCTCTGGAAGCATGAAAATCACTTTAAACATCTCATTTTATCTCTAAAAGTGATTATCCACGAACAAATGTGAATTTTAGTTCAAAGACGCAACATTTGAAAACGGACCATTTTTTTAGTTTCTGAAGCATGGCGTAAGGGGGGGTGGTTATCTCTTTTGTCAAAAATTGGGCATTTTTGATTGAACAATAAAGGCCTAAAAATGTTATTTAATTCACTTCCAGTGGTGGAGAAACACTTTTTAAGGCCTCAGAGTGAGTAAATTGGCCATTTTCATTCACGTTTACCCATTCCACAAAGCTTGCGTTCAGGGCCCCTGGAAGCATGAAAATCACTTTAAACATCTCATTTTATCTCTAAAAGTGATTATCCACGTACAAATGTGAATTTTAGTTCAAAGACGCAACATTTGAAAACTGACCATTTTTTTAGTTTCTGAAGCATGTCGTAAGGGGGGGTAGTTATCTCTTTCGTCAAAAATTGGGCATTTTTGATTGAACAATAAAGGCCTCCAAATGTTATTTATTTCACTTCCCGAGGTGGATAAACACTTTTTAAGGCCTCAGAGTGAGTAAATTGGCCATTTTCATTCACGTGTACCCATTCCACAAATCTTGCGTTCAGGGCCCCTGGAAGCATGAAAATCACTTTAAACATCTCATTTTATCTCTAAAAGTGATTATCCACGAACAAATGTGAATGTTAGTTCAAAGACGCAACATTTGAAAACGGACCATTTTTTTAGTTTCTGAAGCATGTCGTAAGGGGGGGTGGTTATCTCTTTTGTCAAAAATTGGGCCTTTTTGATTGAACAATAAAGGCCTAAAAATGTTATTTAATTTACTTCCCGTGGTGGAGAAACACTTTTTAAGGCCTCAGAGTGAGTAAATTGGCCATTTTGATTCACGTTTACCCATTCCATAAATTTTGCGTTCAGGGCCCCTGGAAGGATGAAAATCACTTTAAACATCTCATTTTATCTCTAAAAGTGATTATCCACGTACAAATGTGAGTTTTAGTTCAAAGACGCAACATTTGAAAACGGCACATTTTTTTAGTTTCTTGAGCATGTCGTAAGGGGGGGTGGTTATCTATTTCGTCAAAAATCAGGCATTTTTGATTGAACAATAAAGGCCTCCAAATGTTATTTATTTCACTTCCCGTGGTGGAGAAACACTTTTTAAGGCCTCAGAGTGAGTAAATTGGCCCTTTTCATTCACGTTTACCCATTCCACAAATTTTGCGTTCATATCCCCTGGAAGCATGAAAATCACTTTAAACATCTCATTTTATCTCTAAAGGTGATTATCCACGTACAAATGTGAATTTTAGTTCAAAGACGCAACATTTGAAAACGGACCATTTTTTTAGTTTCTGAAGCATGTCGTAAGGGGGGGTGGTTATCTCTTTCGTCAAAAATTGGGCATTTTTGATTGAACAATGAAGGCCTAAAAATGTTATTTATTTCACTTCCCGTGGTGGAGAAACACTTTTTAAGGCCTCAGAGTGAGTAAATTGGCCCTTTTCATTCACGTTTACCCATTCCACAAATTTTGCGTTCATATACCCTGGAAGCATGAAAATCACTTTAAACATCTCATTGTATCTCTAAAAGTGATTATCCACGTACAAATGTGAATTTTAGTTCAAAGACGCAACATTTGAAAACGGACCATTTTTTTAGTTTCTGAAGCATGTCGTAAGGGGGGGTGGTTCTCTCTTTCGTCAAAAATTGGGCATTTTTGATTGAACAATAAAGGCCTCCAAATGTTATTTATTTCACTTCCCGTGGTGGAGAAACACTTTTTAAGGCCTCAGAGTGAGTAAATTGGCCATTTTCATTCACGTTTACCCATTCCACAAATTTTACGTTCAGGGCCCCTGGAAGCATGAAAATCACTTTAAACATCTCATTTTATCTCTAAAAGTGATTATCCACGAACAAATGTGAATTTTAGTTCAAAGACGCAACATTTGAAAACGGACCATTTTTTTAGTGCCTGAAGCATGGCGTAAGGGGGGGTGGTTATCTCTTTTGTCAAAAATTGGGCATTTTTGATTGAACAATAAAGGCCTAAAAATGTTATTTAATTCACTTCCAGTGGTGGAGAAACACTTTTTAAGGCCTCAGAGTGAGTAAATTGGCCATTTTCATTCACGTTTACCCATTCCACAAATCTTGCGTTCAGGGCCCCTGGAAGCATGAAAATCACTTTAAACGTGTCATTTTATCTCTAAAAGTGATTATCCACGTACCAATGTGAATTTTAGTTCAAAGACGCAACATTTGAAAACGGACCATTTTTTTAGTTTCTGAAGCATGTCGTAAGGGGGGGTGGTTATCTCTTTTGTCAAAAATTGGGCATTTTTGATTGAACAATGAAGGCCTAAAAATGTTATTTATTTCACTTCCCGTGGTGGAGAAACACTTTTTAAGGCCTCAGAGTGAGTAAATTGGCCCTTTTCATTCACGTTTACCCATTCCACAAATTTTGCGTTCATATCCCCTGGAAGCATGAAAATCACTTTAAACATCTCATTTTATCTCTAAAAGTGATTATCCACGTACAAATGTGAATTTTAGTTCAAAGACGCAACATTTGAAAACGGACCATTTTTTTAGTTTCTGAAGCATGTCGTAAGGGGGGGTGGTTATCTCTTTTGTCAAAAATTGGGCATTTTTGATTGAACAATAAAGGCCTCCAAATGGTATTTATTTCACTTCCCGTGGTGGAGAAACACTTTTTAAGGCCTCAGAGTGAGTAAATTGGCCCTTTTCATTCACGTTTACCCATTCCACAAATTTTACGTTCAGGGCCCCTGGAAGCATGAAAATCACTTTAAACATCTCATTTTATCTCTAAAAGTGATTATCCACGAACAAATGTGAATTTTAGTTCAAAGACGCAACATTTGAAAACGGACCATTTTTTTAGTGCCTGAAGCATGGCGTAAGGGGGGGTGGTTATCTCTTTTGTCAAAAATTGGGCATTTTTGATTGAACAATAAAGGCCTAAAAATGTTATTTAATTCACTTCCAGTGGTGGAGAAACACTTTTTAAGGCCTCAGAGTGAGTAAATTGGCCATTTTCATTCACGTTTACCCATTCCAGAAATCTTGCGTTCAGGGCCCCTGGAAGCATGCAAATCACTTTAAACATCTCATTTTATCTCTAAAAGTGATTATCCACGTACAAATGTGAATTTTAGTTCAAAGACGCAACATTTGAAAACGGACCATTTTTTTACTTTCTGAAGCATGTCGTAAGGGGGGGTTGTTATCTCTTTCGTCAAAAATTGGGCATTTTTGATTGAACAATAAAGGCCTCCAAATGTTATTTATTTCACTTCCCGTGGTGGAGAAACACTTTTTAAGGCCTCAGAGTGAGTAAATTGGCCCTTTTCATTCACGTTTACCCATTCCACAAATTTTGCGTTCATATCCCCTGGAAGCATGAAAATCACTTTAAACATCTCATTTTATCTCTAAAAGTGATTATCCACGTACAAATGTGAATTTTAGTTCAAAGACGCAACATTTGAAAACGGACCATTTTTTTAGTTTCTGAAGCATGTCGTAAGGGGGGGGGTGGTTATCTCTTTTGTCAAAAATTGGGCATTTTTGATTGAACAATAAAGGCCTAAAAATGTAATTTAATTCACTTCCTGTGGTGGAGAAACACTTTTTAAGGCCTCAGAGTGAGTAAATTGGCCATTTTCATTCACGTTTACCCATTCCAGAAATCTTGCGTTCAGGGCCCCTGGAAGCATGCAAATCACTTTAAACATCTCATTTTATCTCTAAAAGTGATTATCCACGTACAAATGTGAATTTTAGTTCAAAGACGCAACATTTGAAAACGGACCATTTTTTTAGTGCCTGAAGCATGGCGTAAGGGGGGGTGGTTATCTCTTTTGTCAAAAATTGGGCATTTTTGATTGAACAATAAAGGCCTAAAAATGTTATTTAATTCACTTCCAGTGGTGGAGAAACACTTTTTAAGGCCTCAGAGTGAGTAAATTGGCCATTTTCATTCACGTTTACCCATTCCACAAATCTTGCGTTCAGGGCCCCTGGAAGCATGAAAATCACTTTAAACATGTCATTTTATCTCTAAAAGTGATTATCCACGTACCAATGTGAATTTTAGTTCAAAGACGCAACATTTGAAAACGGACCATTTTTTTAGTTTCTGAAGCATGTCGTAAGGGGGGGTGGTTATCTCTTTTGTCAAAAATTGGGCATTTTTGATTGAACAATGAAGGCCTAAAAATGTTATTTATTTCACTTCCCGTGGTGGAGAAACACTTTTTAAGGCCTCAGAGTGAGTAAATTGGCCCTTTTCATTCACGTTTACCCATTCCACAAATTTTGCGTTCATATCCCCTGGAAGCATGAAAATCACTTTAAACATCTCATTTTATCTCTAAAAGTGATTATCCACGTACAAATGTGAATTTTAGTTCAAAGACGCAACATTTGAAAACGGACCATTTTTTTAGTTTCTGAAGCATGTCGTAAGGGGGGGTGGTTATCTCTTTTGTCAAAAATTGGGCATTTTTGATTGAACAATAAAGGCCTCCAAATGTTATTTATTTCACTTCCCGAGGTGGATAAACACTTTTTAAGGCCTCAGAGTGAGTAAATTGGCCATTTTCATTCACGTTTACCCATTCCAGAAAACTTGCGTTCAGGGCCCCTGGAAGCATGCAAATCACTTTAAACATCTCATTTTATCTCTAAAAGTGATTATCCACGTACAAATGTGAATTTTAGTTCAAAGACGCAACATTTGAAAACGGACCATTTTTTTAGTTTCTGAAGCATGTCGTAAGGGGGGGTGGTTCTCTCTTTCGTCAAAAATTGGGCATTTTTGATTGAACAATAAAGGCCTCCAAATGTTATTTATTTCACTTCCCGTGGTGGAGAAACACTTTTTAAGGCCTCAGAGTGAGTAAATTGGCCATTTTCATTCACGTTTACCCATTCCACAAATTTTACGTTCAGGGCCCCTGGAAGCATGAAAATCACTTTAAACATCTCATTTTATCTCTAAAAGTGATTATCCACGTACAAATGTGAATTTTAGTTCAAAGACGCAACATTTGAAAACGGCACATTTTTTTAGTTTCTGGAGCATGTCGTAAGGGGGGGTGGTTATCTCTTTTGTCAAAAATCAGGCATTTTTGATTGAACAATAAAGGCCTCCAAATGGTATTTATTTCACTTCCCGTGGTGGAGAAACACTTTTTAAGGCCTCAGAGTGAGTAAATTGGCCCTTTTCATTCACGTTTTCCCATTCCACAAATTTTGCGTTCATATCCCCTGGAAGCATGAAAATCACTTTAAACATCTCATTTTATCTCTAAAAGTGATTATCCACGTACAAATGTGAATTTTAGTTCAAAGACGCAACATTTGAAAACGGACCATTTTTTTAGTTTCTGAAGCATGTCGTAAGGGGGGGGTGGTTATCTCTTTTGTCAAAAATTGGGCATTTTTGATTGAACAATAAAGGCCTAAAAATGTAATTTAATTCACTTCCTGTGGTGGAGAAACACTTTTTAAGGCCTCAGAGTGAGTAAATTGGCCATTTTCATTCACGTTTACCCATTCCAGAAATCTTGCGTTCAGGGCCCCTGGAAGCATGCAAATCACTTTAAACATCTCATTTTATCTCTAAAAGTGATTATCCACGTACAAATGTGAATTTTAGTTCAAAGACGCAACATTTGAAAACGGACCATTTTTTTACTTTCTGAAGCATGTCGTAAGGGGGGGTGGTTATCTCTTTCGTCAAAAATTGGGCATTTTTGATTGAACAATAAAGGCCTCCAAATGTTATTTATTTCACTTCCCGTGGTGGAGAAACACTTTTTAAGGCCTCAGAGTGAGTAAATTGGCCATTTTCATTCACGTTTACCCATTCCACAAATTTTGCGTTCACGGCCTCTGGAAGCATGAAAATCACTTTAAACATCTCATTTTATCTCTAAAAGTGATTATCCACGAACAAATGTGAATTTTAGTTCAAAGACGCAACATTTGAAAACGGACCATTTTTTTAGTTTCTGAAGCATGGCGTAAGGGGGGGTGGTTATCTCTTTTGTCAAAAATTGGGCATTTTTGATTGAACAATAAAGGCCTAAAAATGTTATTTAATTCACTTCCAGTGGTGGAGAAACACTTTTTAAGGCCTCAGAGTGAGTAAATTGGCCATTTTCATTCACGTTTACCCATTCCACAAAGCTTGCGTTCAGGGCCCCTGGAAGCATGAAAATCACTTTAAACATCTCATTTTATCTCTAAAAGTGATTATCCACGTACAAATGTGAATTTTAGTTCAAAGACGCAACATTTGAAAACTGACCATTTTTTTAGTTTCTGAAGCATGTCGTAAGGGGGGGTAGTTATCTCTTTCGTCAAAAATTGGGCATTTTTGATTGAACAATAAAGGCCTCCAAATGTTATTTATTTCACTTCCCGAGGTGGATAAACACTTTTTAAGGCCTCAGAGTGAGTAAATTGGCCATTTTCATTCACGTTTACCCATTCCACAAATCTTGCGTTCAGGGCCCCTGGAAGCATGAAAATCACTTTAAACATCTCATTTTATCTCTAAAAGTGATTATCCACGAACAAATGTGAATGTTAGTTCAAAGATGCAACATTTGAAAACGGACCATTTTTTTAGTTTCTGAAGCATGTCGTAAGGGGGGGTGGTTATCTCTTTTGTCAAAAATTGGGCCTTTTTGATTGAACAATAAAGGCCTAAAAATGTTATTTAATTTACTTCCCGTGGTGGAGAAACACTTTTTAAGGCCTCAGAGTGAGTAAATTGGCCATTTTGATTCACGTTTACCCATTCCATAAATTTTGCGTTCAGGGCCCCTGGAAGGATGAAAATCACTTTAAACATCTCATTTTATCTCTAAAAGTGATTATCCACGTACAAATGTGAGTTTTAGTTCAAAGACGCAACATTTGAAAACGGCACATTTTTTTAGTTTCTTGAGCATGTCGTAAGGGGGGGTGGTTATCTATTTCGTCAAAAATCAGGCATTTTTGATTGAACAATAAAGGCCTCCAAATGTTATTTATTTCACTTCCCGTGGTGGAGAAACACTTTTTAAGGCCTCAGAGTGAGTAAATTGGCCCTTTTCATTCACGTTTACCCATTCCACAAATTTTGCGTTCATATCCCCTGGAAGCATGAAAATCACTTTAAACATCTCATTTTATCTCTAAAGGTGATTATCCACGTACAAATGTGAATTTTAGTTCAAAGACGCAACATTTGAAAACGGACCATTTTTTTAGTTTCTGAAGCATGTCGTAAGGGGGGGTGGTTATCTCTTTCGTCAAAAATTGGGCATTTTTGATTGAACAATGAAGGCCTAAAAATGTTATTTATTTCACTTCCCGTGGTGGAGAAACACTTTTTAAGGCCTCAGAGTGAGTAAATTGGCCCTTTTCATTCACGTTTACCCATTCCACAAATTTTGCGTTCATATACCCTGGAAGCATGAAAATCACTTTAAACATCTCATTGTATCTCTAAAAGTGATTATCCACGTACAAATGTGAATTTTAGTTCAAAGACGCAACATTTGAAAACGGACCATTTTTTTAGTTTCTGAAGCATGTCGTAAGGGGGGGTGGTTCTCTCTTTCGTCAAAAATTGGGCATTTTTGATTGAACAATAAAGGCCTCCAAATGTTATTTATTTCACTTCCCGTGGTGGAGAAACACTTTTTAAGGCCTCAGAGTGAGTAAATTGGCCATTTTCATTCACGTTTACCCATTCCACAAATTTTACGTTCAGGGCCCCTGGAAGCATGAAAATCACTTTAAACATCTCATTTTATCTCTAAAAGTGATTATCCACGAACAAATGTGAATTTTAGTTCAAAGACGCAACATTTGAAAACGGACCATTTTTTTAGTGCCTGAAGCATGGCGTAAGGGGGGGTGGTTATCTCTTTTGTCAAAAATTGGGCATTTTTGATTGAACAATAAAGGCCTAAAAATGTTATTTAATTCACTTCCAGTGGTGGAGAAACACTTTTTAAGGCCTCAGAGTGAGTAAATTGGCCATTTTCATTCACGTTTACCCATTCCACAAATCTTGCGTTCAGGGCCCCTGGAAGCATGAAAATCACTTTAAACATGTCATTTTATCTCTAAAAGTGATTATCCACGTACCAATGTGAATTTTAGTTCAAAGACGCAACATTTGAAAACGGACCATTTTTTTAGTTTCTGAAGCATGTCGTAAGGGGGGGTGGTTATCTCTTTTGTCAAAAATTGGGCATTTTTGATTGAACAATGAAGGCCTAAAAATGTTATTTATTTCACTTCCCGTGGTGGAGAAACACTTTTTAAGGCCTCAGAGTGAGTAAATTGGCCCTTTTCATTCACGTTTACCCATTCCACAAATTTTGCGTTCATATCCCCTGGAAGCATGAAAATCACTTTAAACATCTCATTTTATCTCTAAAAGTGATTATCCACGTACAAATGTGAATTTTAGTTCAAAGACGCAACATTTGAAAACGGACCATTTTTTTAGTTTCTGAAGCATGTCGTAAGGGGGGGTGGTTATCTCTTTTGTCAAAAATTGGGCATTTTTGATTGAACAATAAAGGCCTCCAAATGTTATTTATTTCACTTCCCGAGGTGGATAAACACTTTTTAAGGCCTCAGAGTGAGTAAATTGGCCATTTTCATTCACGTTTACCCATTCCACAAATTTTGCGTTCATGGCCCCTGGAAGCATGAAAATAACTTTAAACATCTCATTTGATCTCTAAAAGTGATTATCCACGTACAAATGTGAATTTTAGTTCAAAGACGCAACATTTGAAAACGGACCATTTTTTTAGTTTCTGAAGCATGTCGTAAGGGGGGGTGGTTATCTCTTTTGTCAAAAATTGGGCATTTTTGATTGAACAATAAAGGCCTAAAAATGTAATTTAATTCACTTCCTGTGGTGGAGAAACACTTTTTAAGGCCTCAGAGTGAGTAAATTGGCCATTTTTATTCACGTTTACCCATTCCAGAAATCTTGCGTTCAGGGCCCCTGGAAGCATGCAAATCACTTTAAACATCTCATGTTATCTCTAAAAGTGATTATCCACGTACAAATGTAAATTTTAGTTCAAAGACGCAACATTTGAAAACGGACCATTTTTTCACTTTCTGAAGCATGTCGTAAGGGGGGGTGGTTATCTCTTTCGTCAAAAATTGGGCATTTTTGATTGAACAATAAAGGCCTCCAAATGTTATTTATTTCACTTCCCGTGGTGGAGAAACACTTTTTAAGGCCTCAGAGTGAGTAAATTGGCCATTTTCATTCACGTTTTCCCATTCCACAAATTTTGCGTTCATATCCCCTGGAAGCATGAAAATCACTTTAAACATCTCATTTTATCTCTAAAAGTGATTATCCACGTACAAATGTGAATTTTAGTTCAAAGACGCAACATTTGAAAACGGACCATTTTTTTAGTTTCTGAAGCATGTCGTAAGGGGGGGGGTGGTTATCTCTTTTGTCAAAAATTGGGCATTTTTGATTGAACAATAAAGGCCTAAAAATGTAATTTAATTCACTTCCTGTGGTGGAGAAACACTTTTTAAGGCCTCAGAGTGAGTAAATTGGCCATTTTCATTCACGTTTACCCATTCCAGAAATCTTGCGTTCAGGGCCCCTGGAAGCATGCAAATCACTTTAAACATCTCATTTTATCTCTAAAAGTGATTATCCACGTACAAATGTGAATTTTAGTTCAAAGACGCAACATTTGAAAACGGACCATTTTTTTAGTTTCTGAAGCATGTCGTAAGGGGGGGTGGTTATCTCTTTTGTCAAAAATTGGGCATTTTTGATTGAACAATAAAGGCCTCCAAATGTTATTTATTTCACTTCCCGAGGTGGATAAACACTTTTTAAGGCCTCAGAGTGAGTAAATTGGCCATTTTCATTCACGTTTACCCATTCCACAAATTTTGCGTTCAGGGCCCCTGGAAGCATGAAAATCACTTTAAACATCTCATTTGATCTCTAAAAGTGATTATCCACGTACAAATGTGAATTTTAGTTCAAAGACGCAACATTTGAAAACGGCACATTTTTTTAGTTTCTGGAGCATGTCGTAAGGGGGGGTGGTTATCTCTTTTGTCAAAAATCAGGCATTTTTGATTGAACAATAAAGGCCTCCAAATGTTATTTATTTCACTCCCTGTGGTGGAGAAACACTTTTTAAGGCCTCAGAGTGAGTAAATTGGCCCTTTTCATTCACGTTTACCCATTCCACAAATTTTGCGTTCATATCCCCTGGAAGCATGAAAATCACTTTAAACATCTCATTTTATCTCTAAAAGTGATTATCCACGTACAAATGTGAATTTTAGTTCAAAGACGCAACATTTGAAAACGGACCATTTTTTTAGTTTCTGAAGCATGTCGTAAGGGGGGGTGGTTCTCTCTTTCGTCAAAAATTGGGCATTTTTGATTGAACAATAAAGGCCTCCAAATGTTATTTATTTCACTTCCCGTGGTGGAGAAACACTTTTTAAGGCCTCAGAGTGAGTAAATTGGCCATTTTCATTCACGTTTACCCATTCCACAAATTTTACGTTCAGGGCCCCTGGAAGCATGAAAATCACTTTAAACATCTCATTTTATCTCTAAAAGTGATTATCCACGAACAAATGTGAATTTTAGTTCAAAGACGCAACATTTGAAAACGGACCATTTTTTTAGTGCCTGAAGCATGGCGTAAGGGGGGGTGGTTATCTCTTTTGTCAAAAATTGGGCATTTTTGATTGAACAATAAAGGCCTAAAAATGTTATTTAATTCACTTCCAGTGGTGGAGAAACACTTTTTAAGGCCTCAGAGTGAGTAAATTGGCCATTTTCATTCACGTTTACCCATTCCACAAATCTTGCGTTCAGGGCCCCTGGAAGCATGAAAATCACTTTAAACATCTCATTTTATCTCTAAAAGTGATTATCCACGTACCAATGTGAATTTTAGTTCAAAGACGCAACATTTGAAAACGGACCATTTTTTTAGTTTCTGAAGCATGTCGTAAGGGGGGGTGGTTATCTCTTTTGTCAAAAATTGGGCATTTTTGATTGAACAATAAAGGCCTAAAAATGTAATTTAATTCACTTCCTGTGGTGGAGAAACACTTTTTAAGGCCTCAGAGTGAGTAAATTGGCCATTTTTATTCACGTTTACCCATTCCAGAAATCTTGCGTTCAGGGCCCCTGGAAGCATGCAAATCACTTTAAACATCTCATTTTATCTCTAAAAGTGATTATCCACGTACAAATGTGAATTTTAGTTCAAAGACGCAACATTTGAAAACGGCACATTTTTTTAGTTTCTGGAGCATGTCGTAAGGGGGGGTGGTTATCTCTTTTGTCAAAAATCAGGCATTTTTGATTGAACAATAAAGGCCTCCAAATGGTATTTATTTCACTTCCCGTGGTGGAGAAACACTTTTTAAGGCCTCAGAGTGAGTAAATTGGCCCTTTTCATTCACGTTTACCCATTCCACAAATTTTACGTTCAGGGCCCCTGGAAGCATGAAAATCACTTTAAACATCTCATTTTATCTCTAAAAGTGATTATCCACGAACAAATGTGAATTTTAGTTCAAAGACGCAACATTTGAAAACGGACCATTTTTTTAGTGCCTGAAGCATGGCGTAAGGGGGGGTGGTTATCTCTTTTGTCAAAAATTGGGCATTTTTGATTGAACAATAAAGGCCTAAAAATGTTATTTAATTCACTTCCAGTGGTGGAGAAACACTTTTTAAGGCCTCAGAGTGAGTAAATTGGCCATTTTCATTCACGTTTACCCATTCCAGAAATCTTGCGTTCAGGGCCCCTGGAAGCATGCAAATCACTTTAAACATCTCATTTTATCTCTAAAAGTGATTATCCACGTACAAATGTGAATTTTAGTTCAAAGACGCAACATTTGAAAACGGACCATTTTTTTACTTTCTGAAGCATGTCGTAAGGGGGGGTTGTTATCTCTTTCGTCAAAAATTGGGCATTTTTGATTGAACAATAAAGGCCTCCAAATGTTATTTATTTCACTTCCCGTGGTGGAGAAACACTTTTTAAGGTCTCAGAGTGAGTAAATTGGCCCTTTTCATTCACGTTTACCCATTCCACAAATTTTGCGTTCATATCCCCTGGAAGCATGAAAATCACTTTAAACATCTCATTTTATCTCTAAAGGTGATTATCCACGTACAAATGTGAATTTTAGTTCAAAGACGCAACATTTGAAAACGGACCATTTTTTTAGTTTCTGAAGCATGTCGTAAGGGGGGGTGGTTATCTCTTTCATCAAAAATTGGGCATTTTTGATTGAACAATGAAGGCCTAAAAATGTTATTTATTTCACTTCCCGTGGTGGAGAAACACTTTTTAAGGCCTCAGAGTGAGTAAATTGGCCCTTTTCATTCACGTTTACCCATTCCACAAATTTTGCGTTCATATCCCCTGGAAGCATGAAAATCACTTTAAACATCTCATTTTATCTCTAAAAGTGATTATCCACGTACAAATGTGAATTTTAGTTCAAAGACGCAACATTTGAAAACGGACCATTTTTTTAGTTTCTGAAGCATGTCGTAAGGGGGGGTGGTTATCTCTTTTGTCAAAAATTGGGCATTTTTGATTGAACAATAAAGGCCTCCAAATGTTATTTATTTCACTTCCCGAGGTGGATAAACACTTTTTAAGGCCTCAGAGTGAGTAAATTGGCCATTTTCATTCACGTTTACCCATTCCAGAAATCTTGCGTTCAGGGCCCCTGGAAGCATGCAAATCACTTTAAACATCTCATTTTATCTCTAAAAGTGATTATCCACGTACAAATGTGAATTTTAGTTCAAAGACGCAACATTTGAAAACGGACCATTTTTTTAGTTTCTGAAGCATGGCGTAAGGGGGGGGTGGTTATCTCTTTTGTCAAAAATTGGGCGTTTTTGATTGAACAATAAAGGCCTAAAAATGTTATTTAATTCACTTCCAGTGGTGGAGAAACACTTTTTAAGGCCTCAGAGTGAGTAAATTGGCCATTTTCATTCACGTTTACCCATTCCACAAAGCTTGCGTTCAGGGCCCCTGGAAGCATGAAAATCACTTTAAACATCTCATTTTATCTCTAAAAGTGATTATCCACGTACAAATGTGAATTTTAGTTCAAAGACGCAACATTTGAAAACGGACCATTTTTTTAGTTTCTGAAGCATGTCGTAAGGGGGGGTGGTTATCTCTTTTGTCAAAAATTGGGCATTTTTGATTGAACAATAAAGGCCTCCAAATGTTATTTATTTCACTTCCCGAGGTGGATAAACACTTTTTAAGGCCTCAGAGTGAGTAAATTGGCCATTTTCATTCACGTTTACCCATTCCACAAATTTTGCGTTCAGGGCCCCTGGAAGCATGAAAATCACTTTAAACATCTCATTTGATCTCTAAAAGTGATTATCCACGTACAAATGTGAATTTTAGTTCAAAGACGCAACATTTGAAAACGGCACATTTTTTTAGTTTCTGGAGCATGTCGTAAGGGGGGGTGGTTATCTCTTTTGTCAAAAATCAGGCATTTTTGATTGAACAATAAAGGCCTCCAAATGTTATTTATTTCACTTCCTGTGGTGGAGAAACACTTTTTAAGGCCTCAGAGTGAGTAAATTGGCCCTTTTCATTCACGTTTACCCATTCCACAAATTTTGCGTTCATATCCCCTGGAAGCATGAAAATCACTTTAAACATCTCATTTTATCTCTAAAAGTGATTATCCACGTACAAATGTGAATTTTAGTTCAAAGACGCAACATTTGAAAACTGACCATTTTTTTAGTTTCTGAAGCATGTCGTAAGGGGGGGTGGTTATCTCTTTTGTCAAAAATTGGGCATTTTTGATTGAACAATAAAGGCCTAAAAATGTAATTTAATTCACTTCCTGTGGTGGAGAAACACTTTTTAAGGCCTCAGAGTGAGTAAATTGGCCATTTTCATTCACGTTTACCCATTCCAGAAAACTTGCGTTCAGGGCCCCTGGAAGCATGCAAATCACTTTAAACATCTCATTTTATCTCTAAAAGTGATTATCCACGTACAAATGTGAATTTTAGTTCAAAGACGCAACATTTGAAAACTGACCATTTTTTTAGTTTCTGAAGCATGTCGTAAGGGGGGGTGGTTCTCTCTTTCGTCAAAAATTGGACATTTTTGATTGAACAATAAAGGCCTCCAAATGTTATTTATTTCACTTCCCGTGGTGGAGAAACACTTTTTAAGGCCTCAGAGTGAGTAAATTGGCCATTTTCATTCACGTTTACCCATTCCACAAATTTTACGTTCAGGGCCCCTGGAAGCATGAAAATCACTTTAAACATCTCATTTTATCTCTAAAAGTGATTATCCACGAACAAATGTGAATTTTAGTTCAAAGACGCAACATTTGAAAACGGACCATTTTTTTAGTTTCTGAAGCATGTCGTAAGGGGGGGTGGTTATCTCTTTTGTCAAAAATTGGGCATTTTTGATTGAACAATAAAGGCCTAAAAATGTTATTTAATTCACTTCCAGTGGTGGAGAAACACTTTTTAAGGCCTCAGAGTGAGTAAATTGGCCATTTTCATTCACGTTTACCCATTCCACAAATCTTGCGTTCAGGGCCCCTGGAAGCATGAAAATCACTTTAAACATCTCATTTTATCTCTAAAAGTGATTATCCACGTACCAATGTGAATTTTAGTTCAAAGACGCAACATTTGAAAACGGACCATTTTTTTAGTTTCTGAAGCATGTCGTAAGGGGGGGTGGTTATCTCTTTTGTCAAAAATTAGGCATTTTTGATTGAACAATAAAGGCCTAAAAATGTAATTTAATTCACTTCCTGTGGTGGAGAAACACTTTTTAAGGCCTCAGAGTGAGTAAATTGGCCATTTTTATTCACGTTTACCCATTCCAGAAATCTTGCGTTCAGGGCCCCTGGAAGCATGCAAATCACTTTAAACATCTCATTTTATCTCTAAAAGTGATTATCCACGTACAAATGTGAATTTTAGTTCAAAGACGCAACATTTGAAAACGGACCATTTTTTTACTTTCTGAAGCATGTCGTAAGGGGGGGTGGTTATCTCTTTCGTCAAAAATTGGGCATTTTTGATTGAACAATAAAGGCCTCCAAATGTTATTTATTTCACTTCCCGTGGTGGAGAAACACTTTTTAAGGCCTTAGAGTGAGTAAATTGGCCATTTTCATTCACGTTTACCCATTCCACAAATTTTGCGTTCACGGCCTCTGGAAGCATGAAAATCACTTTAAACATCTCAGTTTATCTCTAAAAGTGATTATCCACGAACAAATGTGAATTTTAGTTCAAAGACGCAACATTTGAAAACGGACCATTTTTTTAGTTTCTGAAGCATGGCTTAAGGGGGGGTGGTTATCTCTTTTGTCAAAAATTGGGCATTTTTGATTGAACAATAAAGGCCTAAAAATGTTATTTAATTCACTTCCAGTGGTGGAGAAACACTTTTTAAGGCCTCAGAGTGAGTAAATTGGCCATTTTCATTCACGTTTACCCATTCCAAGAAGCTTGCGTTCAGGGCCCCTGGAAGCATGAAAATCACTTTAAACATCTCATTTGATCTCTTAAAGTGATTATCCACGTACAAATGTGAATTTTAGTTCAAAGACGCAACATTTGAAAACGGCACATTTTTTTAGTTTCTGGAGCATGTCGTAAGGGGGGGTGGTTATCTCTTTTGTCAAAAATCAGGCATTTTTGATTGAACAATAAAGGCCTCCAAATGGTATTTATTTCACTTCCCGTGGTGGAGTAACACTTTTTAAGGCCTCAGAGTGAGTAAATTGGCCCTTTTCATTCACGTTTTCCCATTCCACAAATTTTGCGTTCATATCCCCTGGAAGCATGAAAATCACTTTAAACATCTCATTTTATCTCTAAAAGTGATTATCCACGTACAAATGTGAATTTTAGTTCAAAGACGCAACATTTGAAAACGGACCATTTTTTTAGTTTCTGAAGCATGTCGTAAGGTGGGGGTGGTTATCTCTTTTGTCAAAAATTGGGCATTTTTGATTGAACAATAAAGGCCTAAAAATGTAATTTAAGTCACTTCCTGTGGTGGAGAAACACTTTTTAAGGCCTCAGAGTGAGTAAATTGGCCATTTTCATTCACGTTTACCCATTCCAGAAATCTTGCGTTCAGGGCCCCTGGAAGCATGCAAATCACTTTAAACATCTCATTTTATCTCTAAAAGTGATTATCCACGTACAAATGTGAATTTTAGTTCAAAGACGCAACATTTGAAAACGGACCATTTTTTTAGTTTCTGAAGCATGTCGTAAGGGGGGGTGGTTATCTCTTTTGTCAAAAATTGGGCATTTTTGATTGAACAATAAAGGCCTCCAAATGTTATTTATTTCACTTCCCGAGGTGGATAAACACTTTTTAAGGCCTCAGAGTGAGTAAATTGGCCATTTTCATTCACGTTTACCCATTCCACAAATTTTGCGTTCAGGGCCCCTGGAAGCATGAAAATCACTTTAAACATCTCATTTGATCTCTAAAAGTGATTATCCACGTACAAATGTGAATTTTAGTTCAAAGACGCAACATTTGAAAACGGCACATTTTTTTAGTTTCTGGAGCATGTCGTAAGGGGGGGTGGTTATCTCTTTTGTCAAAAATCAGGCATTTTTGATTGAACAATAAAGGCCTCCAAATGTTATTTATTTCACTTCCTGTGGTGGAGAAACACTTTTTAAGGCCTCAGAGTGAGTAAATTGGCCCTTTTCATTCACGTTTACCCATTCCACAAATTTTGCGTTCATATCCCCTGGAAGCATGAAAATCACTTTAAACATCTCATTTTATCTCTAAAAGTGATTATCCACGTACAAATGTGAATTTTAGTTCAAAGACGCAACATTTGAAAACTGACCATTTTTTTAGTTTCTGAAGCATGTCGTAAGGGGGGGTGGTTATCTCTTTTGTCAAAAATTGGGCATTTTTGATTGAACAATAAAGGCCTAAAAATGTAATTTAATTCACTTCCTGTGGTGGAGAAACACTTTTTAAGGCCTCAGAGTGAGTAAATTGGCCATTTTCATTCACGTTTACCCATTCCACAAATTTTGCGTTCAGGGCCCCTGGAAGCATGAAAATCACTTTAAACATCTCATTTGATCTCTAAAAGTGATTATCCACGTACAAATGTGAATTTTAGTTCAAAGACGCAACATTTGAAAACGGCACATTTTTTTAGTTTCTGGAGCATGTCGTAAGGGGGGGTGGTTATCTCTTTTGTCAAAAATCAGGCATTTTTGATTGAACAATAAAGGCCTCCAAATGTTATTTATTTCACTTCCTGTGGTGGAGAAACACTTTTTAAGGCCTCAGAGTGAGTAAATTGGCCCTTTTCATTCACGTTTACCCATTCCACAAATTTTGCGTTCATATCCCCTGGAAGCATGAAAATCACTTTAAACATCTCATTTTATCTCTAAAAGTGATTATCCACGTACAAATGTGAATTTTAGTTCAAAGACGCAACATTTGAAAACTGACCATTTTTTTAGTTTCTGAAGCATGTCGTAAGGGGGGGTGGTTATCTCTTTTGTCAAAAATTGGGCATTTTTGATTGAACAATAAAGGCCTAAAAATGTAATTTAATTCACTTCCTGTGGTGGAGAAACACTTTTTAAGGCCTCAGAGTGAGTAAATTGGCCATTTTCATTCACGTTTACCCATTCCAGAAAACTTGCGTTCAGGGCCCCTGGAAGCATGCAAATCACTTTAAACATCTCATTTTATCTCTAAAAGTGATTATCCACGTACAAATGTGAATTTTAGTTCAAAGACGCAACATTTGAAAACGGACCATTTTTTTAGTTTCTGAAGCATGTCGTAAGGGGGGGTGGTTCTCTCTTTCGTCAAAAATTGGACATTTTTGATTGAACAATAAAGGCCTCCAAATGTTATTTATTTCACTTCCTGTGGTGGAGAAACACTTTTTAAGGCCTCAGAGTGAGTAAATTGGCCCTTTTCATTCACGTTTACCCATTCCACAAATTTTGCGTTCATATCCCCTGGAAGCATGAAAATCACTTTAAACATCTCATTTTATCTCTAAAAGTGATTATCCACGTACAAATGTGAATTTTAGTTCAAAGACGCAACATTTGAAAACTGACCATTTTTTTAGTTTCTGAAGCATGTCGTAAGGGGGGGTGGTTATCTCTTTTGTCAAAAATTGGGCATTTTTGATTGAACAATAAAGGCCTAAAAATGTAATTTAATTCACTTCCTGTGGTGGAGAAACACTTTTTAAGGCCTCAGAGTGAGTAAATTGGCCATTTTCATTCACGTTTACCCATTCCACAAATTTTGCGTTCAGGGCCCCTGGAAGCATGAAAATCACTTTAAACATCTCATTTGATCTCTAAAAGTGATTATCCACGTACAAATGTGAATTTTAGTTCAAAGACGCAACATTTGAAAACGGCACATTTTTTTAGTTTCTGGAGCATGTCGTAAGGGGGGGTGGTTATCTCTTTTGTCAAAAATCAGGCATTTTTGATTGAACAATAAAGGCCTCCAAATGTTATTTATTTCACTTCCTGTGGTGGAGAAACACTTTTTAAGGCCTCAGAGTGAGTAAATTGGCCCTTTTCATTCACGTTTACCCATTCCACAAATTTTGCGTTCATATCCCCTGGAAGCATGAAAATCACTTTAAACATCTCATTTTATCTCTAAAAGTGATTATCCACGTACAAATGTGAATTTTAGTTCAAAGACGCAACATTTGAAAACTGACCATTTTTTTAGTTTCTGAAGCATGTCGTAAGGGGGGGTGGTTATCTCTTTTGTCAAAAATTGGGCATTTTTGATTGAACAATAAAGGCCTAAAAATGTAATTTAATTCACTTCCTGTGGTGGAGAAACACTTTTTAAGGCCTCAGAGTGAGTAAATTGGCCATTTTCATTCACGTTTACCCATTCCAGAAAACTTGCGTTCAGGGCCCCTGGAAGCATGCAAATCACTTTAAACATCTCATTTTATCTCTAAAAGTGATTATCCACGTACAAATGTGAATTTTAGTTCAAAGACGCAACATTTGAAAACGGACCATTTTTTTAGTTTCTGAAGCATGTCGTAAGGGGGGGTGGTTCTCTCTTTCGTCAAAAATTGGACATTTTTGATTGAACAATAAAGGCCTCCAAATGTTATTTATTTCACTTCCCGTGGTGGAGAAACACTTTTTAAGGCCTCAGAGTGAGTAAATTGGCCATTTTCATTCACGTTTACCCATTCCACAAATTTTACGTTCAGGGCCCCTGGAAGCATGAAAATCACTTTAAACATCTCATTTTATCTCTAAAAGTGATTATCCACGAACAAATGTGAATTTTAGTTCAAAGACGCAACATTTGAAAACGGACCATTTTTTTAGTTTCTGAAGCATGTCGTAAGGGGGGGTGGTTATCTCTTTTGTCAAAAATTGGGCATTTTTGATTGAACAATAAAGGCCTAAAAATGTTATTTAATTCACTTCCAGTGGTGGAGAAACACTTTTTAAGGCCTCAGAGTGAGTAAATTGGCCATTTTCATTCACGTTTACCCATTCCACAAATCTTGCGTTCAGGGCCCCTGGAAGCATGAAAATCACTTTAAACATCTCATTTTATCTCTAAAAGTGATTATCCACGTACCAATGTGAATTTTAGTTCAAAGACGCAACATTTGAAAACGGACCATTTTTTTAGTTTCTGAAGCATGTCGTAAGGGGGGGTGGTTATCTCTTTTGTCAAAAATTAGGCATTTTTGATTGAACAATAAAGGCCTAAAAATGTAATTTAATTCACTTCCTGTGGTGGAGAAACACTTTTTAAGGCCTCAGAGTGAGTAAATTGGCCATTTTTATTCACGTTTACCCATTCCAGAAATCTTGCGTTCAGGGCCCCTGGAAGCATGCAAATCACTTTAAACATCTCATTTTATCTCTAAAAGTGATTATCCACGTACAAATGTGAATTTTAGTTCAAAGACGCAACATTTGAAAACGGACCATTTTTTTACTTTCTGAAGCATGTCGTAAGGGGGGGTGGTTATCTCTTTCGTCAAAAATTGGGCATTTTTGATTGAACAATAAAGGCCTCCAAATGTTATTTATTTCACTTCCCGTGGTGGAGAAACACTTTTTAAGGCCTTAGAGTGAGTAAATTGGCCATTTTCATTCACGTTTACCCATTCCACAAATTTTGCGTTCACGGCCTCTGGAAGCATGAAAATCACTTTAAACATCTCAGTTTATCTCTAAAAGTGATTATCCACGAACAAATGTGAATTTTAGTTCAAAGACGCAACATTTGAAAACGGACCATTTTTTTAGTTTCTGAAGCATGGCTTAAGGGGGGGTGGTTATCTCTTTTGTCAAAAATTGGGCATTTTTGATTGAACAATAAAGGCCTAAAAATGTTATTTAATTCACTTCCAGTGGTGGAGAAACACTTTTTAAGGCCTCAGAGTGAGTAAATTGGCCATTTTCATTCACGTTTACCCATTCCAAGAAGCTTGCGTTCAGGGCCCCTGGAAGCATGAAAATCACTTTAAACATCTCATTTGATCTCTTAAAGTGATTATCCACGTACAAATGTGAATTTTAGTTCAAAGACGCAACATTTGAAAACGGCACATTTTTTTAGTTTCTGGAGCATGTCGTAAGGGGGGGTGGTTATCTCTTTTGTCAAAAATCAGGCATTTTTGATTGAACAATAAAGGCCTCCAAATGGTATTTATTTCACTTCCCGTGGTGGAGTAACACTTTTTAAGGCCTCAGAGTGAGTAAATTGGCCCTTTTCATTCACGTTTTCCCATTCCACAAATTTTGCGTTCATATCCCCTGGAAGCATGAAAATCACTTTAAACATCTCATTTTATCTCTAAAAGTGATTATCCACGTACAAATGTGAATTTTAGTTCAAAGACGCAACATTTGAAAACGGACCATTTTTTTAGTTTCTGAAGCATGTCGTAAGGTGGGGGTGGTTATCTCTTTTGTCAAAAATTGGGCATTTTTGATTGAACAATAAAGGCCTAAAAATGTAATTTAAGTCACTTCCTGTGGTGGAGAAACACTTTTTAAGGCCTCAGAGTGAGTAAATTGGCCATTTTCATTCACGTTTACCCATTCCAGAAATCTTGCGTTCAGGGCCCCTGGAAGCATGCAAATCACTTTAAACATCTCATTTTATCTCTAAAAGTGATTATCCACGTACAAATGTGAATTTTAGTTCAAAGACGCAACATTTGAAAACGGACCATTTTTTTACTTTCTGAAGCATGTCGTAAGGGGGGGTGGTTATCTCTTTCGTCAAAAATTGGGCATTTTTGATTGAACAATAAAGGCCTCCAAATGTTATTTATTTCACTTCCCGTGGTGGAGAAACACTTTTTAAGGCCTCAGAGTGAGTAAATTGGCCATTTTCATTCACGTTTACCCATTCCACAAATTTTGCGTTCAGGGCCCCTGGAAGCATGAAAATCACTTTAAACATCTCATTTTATCTCTAAAAGTGATTATCCACGTACAAATGTGAGTTTTAGTTCAAAGACGCAACATTTGAAAACGGACCATTTTTTTAGTTTCTGAAGCATGGCGTAAGGGGGGGGTGGTTATCTCTTTTGTCAAAAATTGGGCATTTTTGATTGAACAATAAAGGCCTAAAAATGTTATTTAATTCACTTCCAGTGGTGGAGAAACACTTTTTAAGGCCTCAGAGTGAGTAAATTGGCCATTTTCATTCACGTTTACCCATTCCACAAAGCTTGCGTTCAGGGCCCCTGGAAGCATGAAAATCACTTTAAACATCTCATTTTATCTCTAAAAGTGATTATCCACGTACAAATGTGAATTTTAGTTCAAAGACGCAACATTTGAAAACTGACCATTTTTTTAGTTTCTGAAGCATGTCGTAAGGGGGGGTAGTTATCTCTTTCGTCAAAAATTCGGCATTTTTGATTGAACAATAAAGGCCTCCAAATGTTATTTATTTCACTTCCCGAGGTGGATAAACACTTTTTAAGGCCTCAGAGTGAGTAAATTGGCCATTTTCATTCACGTTTACCCATTCCACAAATCTTGCGTTCAGGGCCCCTGGAAGCATGAAAATCACTTTAAACATCTCATTTTATCTCTAAAAGTGATTATCCACGAACAAATGTGAATGTTAGTTCAAAGACGCAACTTTGAAAACGGACCATTTTTTTAGTTTCTGAAGCATGTCGTAAGGGGGGGTGGTTATCTCTTTTGTCAAAAATTGGGCCTTTTTGATTGAACAATAAAGGCCTAAAAATGTTATTTAATTTACTTCCCGTGGTGGAGAAACACTTTTTAAGGCCTCAGAGTGAGTAAATTGGCCATTTTGATTCACGTTTACCCATTCCATAAATTTTGCGTTCAGGGCCCCTGGAAGCATGAAAATCACTTTAAACATCTCATTTTATCTCTAAAAGTGATTATCCACGTACAAATGTGAGTTTTAGTTCAAAGACGCAACATTTGAAAACGGCACATTTTTTTAGTTTCTGAAGCATGTCGTAAGGGGGGGTGGTTATCTCTTTTGTCAAAAATTGGGCATTTTTGATTGAACAATAAAGGCCTCCAAATGTTATTTATTTCACTTCCCGAGGTGGATAAACACTTTTTAAGGCCTCAGAGTGAGTAAATTGGCCATTTTCATTCACGTTTACCCATTCCACAAATTTTGCGTTCATGGCCCCTGGAAGCATGAAAATAACTTTAAACATCTCATTTGATCTCTAAAAGTGATTATCCACGTACAAATGTGAATTTTAGTTCAAAGACGCAACATTTGAAAACGGACCATTTTTTTAGTTTCTGAAGCATGTCGTAAGGGGGGGTGGTTATCTCTTTTGTCAAAAATTGGGCATTTTTGATTGAACAATAAAGGCCTAAAAATGTAATTTAATTCACTTCCTGTGGTGGAGAAACACTTTTTAAGGCCTCAGAGTGAGTAAATTGGCCATTTTTATTCACGTTTACCCATTCCAGAAATCTTGCGTTCAGGGCCCCTGGAAGCATGCAAATCACTTTAAACATCTCATTTTATCTCTAAAAGTGATTATCCACGTACAAATGTAAATTTTAGTTCAAAGACGCAACATTTGAAAACGGACCATTTTTTTACTTTCTGAAGCATGTCGTAAGGGGGGGTGGTTATCTCTTTCGTCAAAAATTGGGCATTTTTGATTGAACAATAAAGGCCTCCAAATGTTATTTATTTCACTTCCCGTGGTGGAGAAACACTTTTTAAGGCCTCAGAGTGAGTAAATTGGCCATTTTCATTCACGTTTTCCCATTCCACAAATTTTGCGTTCATATCCCCTGGAAGCATGAAAATCACTTTAAACATCTCATTTTATCTCTAAAAGTGATTATCCACGTACAAATGTGAATTTTAGTTCAAAGACGCAACATTTGAAAACGGACCATTTTTTTAGTTTCTGAAGCATGTCGTAAGGGGGGGGGTGGTTATCTCTTTTGTCAAAAATTGGGCATTTTTGATTGAACAATAAAGGCCTAAAAATGTAATTTAATTCACTTCCTGTGGTGGAGAAACACTTTTTAAGGCCTCAGAGTGAGTAAATTGGCCATTTTCATTCACGTTTACCCATTCCAGAAATCTTGCGTTCAGGGCCCCTGGAAGCATGCAAATCACTTTAAACATCTCATTTTATCTCTAAAAGTGATTATCCACGTACAAATGTGAATTTTAGTTCAAAGACGCAACATTTGAAAACGGACCATTTTTTTAGTTTCTGAAGCATGTCGTAAGGGGGGGTGGTTATCTCTTTTGTCAAAAATTGGGCATTTTTGATTGAACAATAAAGGCCTCCAAATGTTATTTATTTCACTTCCCGAGGTGGATAAACACTTTTTAAGGCCTCAGAGTGAGTAAATTGGCCATTTTCATTCACGTTTACCCATTCCACAAATTTTGCGTTCAGGGCCCCTGGAAGCATGAAAATCACTTTAAACATCTCATTTGATCTCTAAAAGTGATTATCCACGTACAAATGTGAATTTTAGTTCAAAGACGCAACATTTGAAAACGGCACATTTTTTTAGTTTCTGGAGCATGTCGTAAGGGGGGGTGGTTATCTCTTTTGTCAAAAATCAGGCATTTTTGATTGAACAATAAAGGCCTCCAAATGTTATTTATTTCACTCCCTGTGGTGGAGAAACACTTTTTAAGGCCTCAGAGTGAGTAAATTGGCCCTTTTCATTCACGTTTACCCATTCCACAAATTTTGCGTTCATATCCCCTGGAAGCATGAAAATCACTTTAAACATCTCATTTTATCTCTAAAAGTGATTATCCACGTACAAATGTGAATTTTAGTTCAAAGACGCAACATTTGAAAACGGACCATTTTTTTAGTTTCTGAAGCATGTCGTAAGGGGGGGTGGTTCTCTCTTTCGTCAAAAATTGGGCATTTTTGATTGAACAATAAAGGCCTCCAAATGTTATTTATTTCACTTCCCGTGGTGGAGAAACACTTTTTAAGGCCTCAGAGTGAGTAAATTGGCCATTTTCATTCACGTTTACCCATTCCACAAATTTTACGTTCAGGGCCCCTGGAAGCATGAAAATCACTTTAAACATCTCATTTTATCTCTAAAAGTGATTATCCACGAACAAATGTGAATTTTAGTTCAAAGACGCAACATTTGAAAACGGACCATTTTTTTAGTGCCTGAAGCATGGCGTAAGGGGGGGTGGTTATCTCTTTTGTCAAAAATTGGGCATTTTTGATTGAACAATAAAGGCCTAAAAATGTTATTTAATTCACTTCCAGTGGTGGAGAAACACTTTTTAAGGCCTCAGAGTGAGTAAATTGGCCATTTTCATTCACGTTTACCCATTCCACAAATCTTGCGTTCAGGGCCCCTGGAAGCATGAAAATCACTTTAAACATCTCATTTTATCTCTAAAAGTGATTATCCACGTACCAATGTGAATTTTAGTTCAAAGACGCAACATTTGAAAACGGACCATTTTTTTAGTTTCTGAAGCATGTCGTAAGGGGGGGTGGTTATCTCTTTTGTCAAAAATTGGGCATTTTTGATTGAACAATAAAGGCCTAAAAATGTAATTTAATTCACTTCCTGTGGTGGAGAAACACTTTTTAAGGCCTCAGAGTGAGTAAATTGGCCATTTTTATTCACGTTTACCCATTCCAGAAATCTTGCGTTCAGGGCCCCTGGAAGCATGCAAATCACTTTAAACATCTCATTTTATCTCTAAAAGTGATTATCCACGTACAAATGTGAATTTTAGTTCAAAGACGCAACATTTGAAAACGGCACATTTTTTTAGTTTCTGGAGCATGTCGTAAGGGGGGGTGGTTATCTCTTTTGTCAAAAATCAGGCATTTTTGATTGAACAATAAAGGCCTCCAAATGGTATTTATTTCACTTCCCGTGGTGGAGAAACACTTTTTAAGGCCTCAGAGTGAGTAAATTGGCCCTTTTCATTCACGTTTACCCATTCCACAAATTTTACGTTCAGGGCCCCTGGAAGCATGAAAATCACTTTAAACATCTCATTTTATCTCTAAAAGTGATTATCCACGAACAAATGTGAATTTTAGTTCAAAGACGCAACATTTGAAAACGGACCATTTTTTTAGTGCCTGAAGCATGGCGTAAGGGGGGGTGGTTATCTCTTTTGTCAAAAATTGGGCATTTTTGATTGAACAATAAAGGCCTAAAAATGTTATTTAATTCACTTCCAGTGGTGGAGAAACACTTTTTAAGGCCTCAGAGTGAGTAAATTGGCCATTTTCATTCACGTTTACCCATTCCAGAAATCTTGCGTTCAGGGCCCCTGGAAGCATGCAAATCACTTTAAACATCTCATTTTATCTCTAAAAGTGATTATCCACGTACAAATGTGAATTTTAGTTCAAAGACGCAACATTTGAAAACGGACCATTTTTTTACTTTCTGAAGCATGTCGTAAGGGGGGGTTGTTATCTCTTTCGTCAAAAATTGGGCATTTTTGATTGAACAATAAAGGCCTCCAAATGTTATTTATTTCACTTCCCGTGGTGGAGAAACACTTTTTAAGGTCTCAGAGTGAGTAAATTGGCCCTTTTCATTCACGTTTACCCATTCCACAAATTTTGCGTTCATATCCCCTGGAAGCATGAAAATCACTTTAAACATCTCATTTTATCTCTAAAGGTGATTATCCACGTACAAATGTGAATTTTAGTTCAAAGACGCAACATTTGAAAACGGACCATTTTTTTAGTTTCTGAAGCATGTCGTAAGGGGGGGTGGTTATCTCTTTCATCAAAAATTGGGCATTTTTGATTGAACAATGAAGGCCTAAAAATGTTATTTATTTCACTTCCCGTGGTGGAGAAACACTTTTTAAGGCCTCAGAGTGAGTAAATTGGCCCTTTTCATTCACGTTTACCCATTCCACAAATTTTGCGTTCATATCCCCTGGAAGCATGAAAATCACTTTAAACATCTCATTTTATCTCTAAAAGTGATTATCCACGTACAAATGTGAATTTTAGTTCAAAGACGCAACATTTGAAAACGGACCATTTTTTTAGTTTCTGAAGCATGTCGTAAGGGGGGGTGGTTATCTCTTTTGTCAAAAATTGGGCATTTTTGATTGAACAATAAAGGCCTCCAAATGTTATTTATTTCACTTCCCGAGGTGGATAAACACTTTTTAAGGCCTCAGAGTGAGTAAATTGGCCATTTTCATTCACGTTTACCCATTCCACAAATTTTGCGTTCAGGGCCCCTGGAAGCATGAAAATAACTTTAAACATCTCATTTGATCTCTAAAAGGGATTATCCACGTACAAATGTGAATTTTAGTTCAAAGACGCAACATTTGAAAACGGACCATTTTTTTAGTTTCTGAAGCATGTCGTAAGGGGGGGTGGTTATCTCTATTGTCAAAAATTGGGCATTTTTGATTGAACAATAAAGGCCTAAAAATGTAATTTAATTCACTTCCTGTGGTGGAGAAACACTTTTTAAGGCCTCAGAGTGAGTAAATTGGCCATTTTCATTCACGTTTACCCATTCCAGAAATCTTGCGTTCAGGGCCCCTGGAAGCATGCAAATCACTTTAAACATCTCATTTTATCTCTAAAAGTGATTATCCACGTACAAATGTGAATTTTAGTTCAAAGACGCAACATTTGAAAACGGACCATTTTTTTAGTTTCTGAAGCATGGCGTAAGGGGGGGGTGGTTATCTCTTTTGTCAAAAATTGGGCGTTTTTGATTGAACAATAAAGGCCTAAAAATGTTATTTAATTCACTTCCAGTGGTGGAGAAACACTTTTTAAGGCCTCAGAGTGAGTAAATTGGCCATTTTCATTCACGTTTACCCATTCCACAAAGCTTGCGTTCAGGGCCCCTGGAAGCATGAAAATCACTTTAAACATCTCATTTTATCTCTAAAAGTGATTATCCACGTACAAATGTGAATTTTAGTTCAAAGACGCAACATTTGAAAACGGACCATTTTTTTAGTTTCTGAAGCATGTCGTAAGGGGGGGTGGTTATCTCTTTTGTCAAAAATTGGGCATTTTTGATTGAACAATAAAGGCCTCCAAATGTTATTTATTTCACTTCCCGAGGTGGATAAACACTTTTTAAGGCCTCAGAGTGAGTAAATTGGCCATTTTCATTCACGTTTACCCATTCCACAAATTTTGCGTTCAGGGCCCCTGGAAGCATGAAAATCACTTTAAACATCTCATTTGATCTCTAAAAGTGATTATCCACGTACAAATGTGAATTTTAGTTCAAAGACGCAACATTTGAAAACGGCACATTTTTTTAGTTTCTGGAGCATGTCGTAAGGGGGGGTGGTTATCTCTTTTGTCAAAAATCAGGCATTTTTGATTGAACAATAAAGGCCTCCAAATGTTATTTATTTCACTTCCTGTGGTGGAGAAACACTTTTTAAGGCCTCAGAGTGAGTAAATTGGCCCTTTTCATTCACGTTTACCCATTCCACAAATTTTGCGTTCATATCCCCTGGAAGCATGAAAATCACTTTAAACATCTCATTTTATCTCTAAAAGTGATTATCCACGTACAAATGTGAATTTTAGTTCAAAGACGCAACATTTGAAAAATGACCATTTTTTTAGTTTCTGAAGCATGTCGTAAGGGGGGGTGGTTATCTCTTTTGTCAAAAATTGGGCATTTTTGATTGAACAATAAAGGCCTAAAAATGTAATTTAATTCACTTCCTGTGGTGGAGAAACACTTTTTAAGGCCTCAGAGTGAGTAAATTGGCCATTTTCATTCACGTTTACCCATTCCAGAAAACTTGCGTTCAGGGCCCCTGGAAGCATGCAAATCACTTTAAACATCTCATTTTATCTCTAAAAGTGATTATCCACGTACAAATGTGAATTTTAGTTCAAAGACGCAACATTTGAAAACGGACCATTTTTTTAGTTTCTGAAGCATGTCGTAAGGGGGGGTGGTTCTCTCTTTCGTCAAAAATTGGACATTTTTGATTGAACAATAAAGGCCTCCAAATGTTATTTATTTCACTTCCCGTGGTGGAGAAACACTTTTTAAGGCCTCAGAGTGAGTAAATTGGCCATTTTCATTCACGTTTACCCATTCCACAAATTTTACGTTCAGGGCCCCTGGAAGCATGAAAATCACTTTAAACATCTCATTTTATCTCTAAAAGTGATTATCCACGAACAAATGTGAATTTTAGTTCAAAGACGCAACATTTGAAAACGGACCATTTTTTTAGTTTCTGAAGCATGTCGTAAGGGGGGGTGGTTATCTCTTTTGTCAAAAATTGGGCATTTTTGATTGAACAATAAAGGCCTAAAAATGTTATTTAATTCACTTCCAGTGGTGGAGAAACACTTTTTAAGGCCTCAGAGTGAGTAAATTGGCCATTTTCATTCACGTTTACCCATTCCACAAATCTTGCGTTCAGGGCCCCTGGAAGCATGAAAATCACTTTAAACATCTCATTTTATCTCTAAAAGTGATTATCCACGTACCAATGTGAATTTTAGTTCAAAGACGCAACATTTGAAAACGGACCATTTTTTTAGTTTCTGAAGCATGTCGTAAGGGGGGGTGGTTATCTCTTTTGTCAAAAATTAGGCATTTTTGATTGAACAATAAAGGCCTAAAAATGTAATTTAATTCACTTCCTGTGGTGGAGAAACACTTTTTAAGGCCTCAGAGTGAGTAAATTGGCCATTTTTATTCACGTTTACCCATTCCAGAAATCTTGCGTTCAGGGCCCCTGGAAGCATGCAAATCACTTTAAACATCTCATTTTATCTCTAAAAGTGATTATCCACGTACAAATGTGAATTTTAGTTCAAAGACGCAACATTTGAAAACGGACCATTTTTTTACTTTCTGAAGCATGTCGTAAGGGGGGGTGGTTATCTCTTTCGTCAAAAATTGGGCATTTTTGATTGAACAATAAAGGCCTCCAAATGTTATTTATTTCACTTCCCGTGGTGGAGAAACACTTTTTAAGGCCTTAGAGTGAGTAAATTGGCCATTTTCATTCACGTTTACCCATTCCACAAATTTTGCGTTCACGGCCTCTGGAAGCATGAAAATCACTTTAAACATCTCAGTTTATCTCTAAAAGTGATTATCCACGAACAAATGTGAATTTTAGTTCAAAGACGCAACATTTGAAAACGGACCATTTTTTTAGTTTCTGAAGCATGGCTTAAGGGGGGGTGGTTATCTCTTTTGTCAAAAATTGGGCATTTTTGATTGAACAATAAAGGCCTAAAAATGTTATTTAATTCACTTCCAGTGGTGGAGAAACACTTTTTAAGGCCTCAGAGTGAGTAAATTGGCCATTTTCATTCACGTTTACCCATTCCAAGAAGCTTGCGTTCAGGGCCCCTGGAAGCATGAAAATCACTTTAAACATCTCATTTGATCTCTTAAAGTGATTATCCACGTACAAATGTGAATTTTAGTTCAAAGACGCAACATTTGAAAACGGCACATTTTTTTAGTTTCTGGAGCATGTCGTAAGGGGGGGTGGTTATCTCTTTTGTCAAAAATCAGGCATTTTTGATTGAACAATAAAGGCCTCCAAATGGTATTTATTTCACTTCCCGTGGTGGAGTAACACTTTTTAAGGCCTCAGAGTGAGTAAATTGGCCCTTTTCATTCACGTTTTCCCATTCCACAAATTTTGCGTTCATATCCCCTGGAAGCATGAAAATCACTTTAAACATCTCATTTTATCTCTAAAAGTGATTATCCACGTACAAATGTGAATTTTAGTTCAAAGACGCAACATTTGAAAACGGACCATTTTTTTAGTTTCTGAAGCATGTCGTAAGGTGGGGGTGGTTATCTCTTTTGTCAAAAATTGGGCATTTTTGATTGAACAATAAAGGCCTAAAAATGTAATTTAATTCACTTCCTGTGGTGGAGAAACACTTTTTAAGGCCTCAGAGTGAGTAAATTGGCCATTTTCATTCACGTTTACCCATTCCAGAAATCTTGCGTTCAGGGCCCCTGGAAGCATGCAAATCACTTTAAACATCTCATTTTATCTCTAAAAGTGATTATCCACGTACAAATGTGAATTTTAGTTCAAAGACGCAACATTTGAAAACGGACCATTTTTTTACTTTCTGAAGCATGTCGTAAGGGGGGGTGGTTATCTCTTTCGTCAAAAATTGGGCATTTTTGATTGAACAATAAAGGCCTCCAAATGTTATTTATTTCACTTCCCGTGGTGGAGAAACACTTTTTAAGGCCTCAGAGTGAGTAAATTGGCCATTTTCATTCACGTTTACCCATTCCACAAATTTTGCGTTCAGGGCCCCTGGAAGCATGAAAATCACTTTAAACATCTCATTTTATCTCTAAAAGTGATTATCCACGTACAAATGTGAGTTTTAGTTCAAAGACGCAACATTTGAAAACGGACCATTTTTTTAGTTTCTGAAGCATGGCGTAAGGGGGGGGTGGTTATCTCTTTTGTCAAAAATTGGGCATTTTTGATTGAACAATAAAGGCCTAAAAATGTTATTTAATTCACTTCCAGTGGTGGAGAAACACTTTTTAAGGCCTCAGAGTGAGTAAATTGGCCATTTTCATTCACGTTTACCCATTCCACAAAGCTTGCGTTCAGGGCCCCTGGAAGCATGAAAATCACTTTAAACATCTCATTTTATCTCTAAAAGTGATTATCCACGTACAAATGTGAATTTTAGTTCAAAGACGCAACATTTGAAAACTGACCATTTTTTTAGTTTCTGAAGCATGTCGTAAGGGGGGGTAGTTATCTCTTTCGTCAAAAATTGGGCATTTTTGATTGAACAATAAAGGCCTCCAAATGTTATTTATTTCACTTCCCGAGGTGGATAAACACTTTTTAAGGCCTCAGAGTGAGTAAATTGGCCATTTTCATTCACGTTTACCCATTCCACAAATCTTGCGTTCAGGGCCCCTGGAAGCATGAAAATCACTTTAAACATCTCATTTTATCTCTAAAAGTGATTATCCACGAACAAATGTGAATGTTAGTTCAAAGACGCAACTTTGAAAACGGACCATTTTTTTAGTTTCTGAAGCATGTCGTAAGGGGGGGTGGTTATCTCTTTTGTCAAAAATTGGGCCTTTTTGATTGAACAATAAAGGCCTAAAAATGTTATTTAATTTACTTCCCGTGGTGGAGAAACACTTTTTAAGGCCTCAGAGTGAGTAAATTGGCCATTTTGATTCACGTTTACCCATTCCATAAATTTTGCGTTCAGGGCCCCTGGAAGCATGAAAATCACTTTAAACATCTCATTTTATCTCTAAAAGTGATTATCCACGTACAAATGTGAGTTTTAGTTCAAAGACGCAACATTTGAAAACGGCACATTTTTTTAGTTTCTTGAGCATGTCGTAAGGGGGGGTGGTTATCTATTTCGTCAAAAATCAGGCATTTTTGATTGAACAATAAAGGCCTCCAAATGTTATTTATTTCACTTCCCGTGGTGGAGAAACACTTTTTAAGGCCTCAGAGTGAGTAAATTGGCCCTTTTCATTCACGTTTACCCATTCCACAAATTTTGCGTTCATATCCCCTGGAAGCATGAAAATCACTTTAAACATCTCATTTTATCTCTAAAGGTGATTATCCACGTACAAATGTGAATTTTAGTTCAAAGACGCAACATTTGAAAACGGACCATTTTTTTAGTTTCTGAAGCATGTCGTAAGGGGGGGTGGTTATCTCTTTCGTCAAAAATTGGGCATTTTTGATTGAACAATGAAGGCCTAAAAATGTTATTTATTTCACTTCCCGTGGTGGAGAAACACTTTTTAAGGCCTCAGAGTGAGTAAATTGGCCCTTTTCATTCACGTTTACCCATTCCACAAATTTTGCGTTCATATCCCCTGGAAGCATGAAAATCACTTTAAACATCTCATTGTATCTCTAAAAGTGATTATCCACGTACAAATGTGAATTTTAGTTCAAAGACGCAACATTTGAAAACGGACCATTTTTTTAGTTTCTGAAGCATGTCGTAAGGGGGGGTGGTTATCTCTTTTGTCAAAAATTGGGCATTTTCGATTGAACAATAAAGGCCTCCAAATGTTATTTATTTCACTTCCCGAGGTGGATAAACACTTTTTAAGGCCTCAGAGTGAGTAAATTGGCCATTTTCATTCACGTTTACCCATTCCACAAATTTTGCGTTCAGGGCCCCTGGAAGCATGAAAATCACTTTAAACATCTCATTTGATCTCTAAAAGTGATTATCCACGTACAAATGTGAATTTTAGTTCAAAGACGCAACATTTGAAAACGGCACATTTTTTTAGTTTCTGGAGCATGTCGTAAGGGGGGGTGGTTATCTCTTTTGTCAAAAATCAGGCATTTTTGATTGAACAATAAAGGCCTCCAAATGTTATTTATTTCACTTCCCGTGGTGGAGAAACACTTTTTAAGGCCTCAGAGTGAGTAAATTGGCCCTTTTCATTCACGTTTACCCATTCCACAAATTTTGCGTTCATATCCCCTGGAAGCATGAAAATCACTTTAAACATCTCATTTTATCTCTAAAAGTGATTATCCACGTACAAATGTGAATTTTAGTTCAAAGATGCAACATTTGAAAACGGACCATTTTTTTAGTTTCTGAAGCATGTCGTAAGGGGGGGTGGTTATCTCTTTTGTCAAAAATTGGGCATTTTTGATTGAACAATAAAGGCCTAAAAATGTAATTTAATTCACTTCCTGTGGTGGAGAAACACTTTTTAAGGCCTCAGAGTGAGTAAATTGGCCATTTTCATTCACGTTTACCCATTCCAGAAATTTTGCGTTCAGGGCCCCTGGAAGCATGAAAATCACTTTAAACATCTCATTTTATCTCTAAAAGTGATTATCCACGTACAAATGTGAATTTTAGTTCAAAGACGCAACATTTGAAAACGGCACATTTTTTTAGTTTCTTGAGCATGTCGTAAGGGGGGGGTGGTTATCTATTTCGTCAAAAATCAGGCATTTTTGATTGAACAATAAAGGCCTCCAAATGTTATTTATTTCACTTCCCGTGGTGGAGAAACACTTTTTAAGGCCTCAGAGTGAGTAAATTGGCCCTTTTCATTCACGTTTACCCATTCCACAAATTTTGCGTTCATATCCCCTGGAAGCATGAAAATCACTTTAAACATCTCCTTTTATCTCTAAAGGTGATTATCCACGTACAAATGTGAATTTTAGTTCAAAGACGCAACATTTGAAAACGGACCATTTTTTTAGTTTCTGAAGCATGTCGTAAGGGGGGGTGGTTATCTCTTTTGTCAAAAATTGGGCATTTTTGATTGAACAATGAAGGCCTAAAAATGTTATTTATTTCACTTCCCGTGGTGGAGAAACACTTTTTAAGGCCTCAGAGTGAGTAAATTGGCCCTTTTCATTCACGTTTACCCATTCCACAAATTTTGCGTTCATATCCCCTGGAAGCATGAAAATCACTTTAAACATGTCATTTTATCTCTAAAAGTGATTATCCACGTACAAATGTGAATTTTAGTTCAAAGACGCAACATTTGAAAACGGACCATTTTTTTAGTTTCTGAAGCATGTCGTAAGGGGGGGTGGTTATCTCTTTTGTCAAAAATTGGGCATTTTTGATTGAACAATAAAGGCCTCCAAATGTTATTTATTTCACTTTCCGAGGTGGATAAACACTTTTTAAGGCCTCAGAGTGAGTAAATTGGCCATTTTCATTCACGTTTACCCATTCCAGAAATTTTGCGTTCAGGGCCCCTGGAAGCATGAAAATCACTTTAAACATCTCATTTTATCTCTAAAAGTGATTATCCACGTACAAATGTGAATTTTAGTTCAAAGACGCAACATTTGAAAACGGACCATTTTTTTAGTTTCTTGAGCATGTCGTAAGGGGGGGGGGGTTATCTATTTCGTCAAAAATCAGGCATTTTTGATTGAACAATAAAGGCCTCCAAATGTTATTTATTTCACTTCCCGTGGTGGAGAAACACTTTTTAAGGCCTCAGAGTGAGTAAATTGGCCCTTTTCATTCACGTTTACCCATTCCACAAATTTTGCGTTCATATCCCCTGGAAGCATGAAAATCACTTTAAACATCTCCTTTTATCTCTAAAGGTGATTATCCACGTACAAATGTGAATTTTAGTTCAAAGACGCAACATTTGAAAACGGACCATTTTTTTAGTTTCTGAAGCATGTCGTAAGGGGGGGTGGTTATCTCTTTCGTCAAAAATTGGGCATTTTTGATTGAACAATGAAGGCCTAAAAATGTTATTTATTTCACTTCCCGTGGTGGAGAAACACTTTTTAAGGCCTCAGAGTGAGTAAATTGGCCCTTTTCATTCACGTTTACCCATTCCACAAATTTTGCGTTCATATCCCCTGGAAGCATGAAAATCACTTTAAACATCTCATTTTATCTCTAAAAGTGATTATCCACGTACAAATGTGAATTTTAGTTCAAAGACGCAACATTTGAAAACGGACCATTTTTTTAGTTTCTGAAGCATGTCGTAAGGGGGGGTGGTTATCTCTTTTGTCAAAAATTGGGCATTTTTGATTGAACAATAAAGGCCTCCAAATGTTATTTATTTCACTTCCCGAGGTGGATAAACACTTTTTAAGGCCTCAGAGTGAGTAAATTGGCCATTTTCATTCACGTTTACCCATTCCACAAATTTTGCGTTCAGGGCCCCTGGAAGCATGAAAATCACTTTAAACATCTCATTTGATCTCTAAAAGTGATTATCCACGTACAAATGTGAATTTTAGTTCAAAGACGCAACATTTGAAAACGGCACATTTTTTTAGTTTCTGGAGCATGTCGTAAGGGGGGGTGGTTATCTCTTTTGTCAAAAATTGGGCATTTTTGATTGAACAATAAAGGCCTCCAAATGTTATTTATTTCCCTTCCCGTGGTGGAGAAACACTTTTTAAGGACTCAGAGTGAGTAAATTGGCCCTTTTCATTCACGTTTACCCATTCCACAAATTTTGCGTTCATATCCCCTGGAAGCATGAAAATCACTTTAAACATCTCATTTTATCTCTAAAAGTGATTATCCACGTACAAATGTGAATTTTAGTTCAAAGACGCAACATTTGAAAACGGACCATTTTTTTAGTTTCTGAAGCATGTCGTAAGGGGGGGTGGTTATCTCTTTTGTCAAAAATTGGGCATTTTTGATTGAACAATAAAGGCCTAAAAATGTAATTTAGTTCACTTCCTGTGGTGGAGAAACACTTTTTAAGGCCTCAGAGTGAGTAAATTGGCCATTTTCATTCACGTTTACCCATTCCAGAAATCTTGCGTTCTGGGCCCCTGGAAGCATGCAAATCACTTTAAACATCTCATTTTATCTCTAAAAGTGATTATCCACGTATAAATGTGAATTTTAGTTCAAAGACGCAACATTTGAAAACGGACCATTTTTTTAGTTTCTGAAGCATGGCGTAAGGGGGGGTGGTTATCTCTTTTGTCACAAATTGGGCATTTTTGATTGAACAATAAAGGCCTAAAAATGTTATTTAATTCACTTCCAGTGGTGGAGAAACACTTTTTAAGGCCTCAGAGTGAGTAAATTGGCCATTTTCATTCACGTTTACCCATTCCACAAAGCTTGCGTTCAGGGCCCCTGGAAGCATGAAAATCACTTTAAACATCTCATTTTATCTCTAAAAGTGATTATCCACGTACAAATGTGAATTTTAGTTCAAAGACGCAACATTTGAAAACGGACCATTTTTTTAGTTTCTGAAGCATGTCGTAAGGGGGGGGTGGTTATCTCTTTTGTCAAAAATTGGGCATTTTTGATTGAACAATAAAGGCCTCCAAATGTTATTTATTTCACTTCCAGTGGTGGAGAAACACTTTTTAAGGCCTCAGAGTGAGTAAATTGGCCATTTTCATTCACGTTTACCCATTCCACAAATCTTGCGTTCGGGGCCCCTGGAAGCATGAAAATCACTTTAAACATCTCATTTTATCTCTAAAAGTGATTATCCACGTACAAATGTGAATTTTAGTTCAAAGACGCAACATTTGAAAACGGACCATTTTTTTAGTTTCTGAAGCATGTCGTAAGGGGGGTGGTTATCTCTTTTGTCAAAAATTGGGCATTTTTGATTGAACAATAAAGGCCTAAAAATTTAATTTAATTCACTTCCTGTGGTGGAGAAACACTTTTTAAGGCCTCAGAGTGAGTAAATTGGCCATTTTCATTCACGTTTACCCATTCCACACATTTTGCGTTCACGGCCTCTAGAAGCATGAAAATCACTTTAAACATCTCATTTTATCTCTAAAAGTGATTATCCACGAACAAATGTGAATTTTAGGTCAAAGACGCAACATTTGAAAACGGACCATTTTTTTAGTTTCTGAAGCATGGAGTAAGGGGGGGTGGTTATCTCTTTTGTCAAAAATTGGGCATTTTTGATTGAACAATAAAGGCCTAAAAATGTTATTTAATTCACTTCCAGTGGTGGAGAAACACTTTTTAAGGCCTCAGAGTGAGTAAATTGGCCATTTTCATTCACGTTTACCCATTCCACAAAGCTTGCGTTCAGGGCCCCTGGAAGCATGAAAATCACTTTAAACATCTCATTTGATCTCTTAAAGTGATTATCCACGTACAAATGTGAATTTTAGTCCAAAGACGCAACATTTGAAAACGGCACATTTTTTTAGTTTCTGGAGCATGTCGTAAGGGGGGGTGGTTATCTCTTTTGTCAAAAATCAGGCATTTTTGATTGAACAATAAAGGCCTCCAAATGGTATTTATTTCACTTCCCGTGGTGGAGAAACACTTTTTAAGGCCTCAGAGTGAGTAAATTGGCCCTTTTCATTCACGTTTACCCATTCCACAAATTTTGCGTTCATATCCCCTGGAAGCATGAAAATCACTTTAAACATCTCATTTTATCTCTAAAAGTGATTATCCACGTACAAATGTGAATTTTAGTTCAAAGATGCAACATTTGAAAACGGACCATTTTTTTAGTTTCTGAAGCATGTCGTAAGGGGGGGTGGTTATCTCTTTTGTCAAAAATTGGGCATTTTTGATTGAACAATAAAGGCCTAAAAATGTATTTTAATTCACTTCCTGTGGTGGAGAAACACTTTTTAAGGCCTCAGAGTGAGTAAATTGGCCATTTTTATTCACGTTTACCCATTCCAGAAATCTTGCGTTCAGGGCCCCTGGAAGCATGCAAATCACTTTAAACATCTCATTTTATCTCTAAAAGTGATTATCCACGTACAAATGTGAATTTTAGTTCAAAGACGCAACATTTGAAAACGGACCATTTTTTTACTTTCTGAAGCATGTCGTAAGGGGGGGTGGTTATCTCTTTCGTCAAAAATTGGGCATTTTTGATTGAACAATAAAGGCCTCCAAATGTTATTTATTTCACTTCCCGTGGTGGAGAAACACTTTTTAAGGCCTCAGAGTGAGTAAATTGGCCATTTTCATTCACGTTTTCCCATTCCACAAATTTTGCGTTCATATCCCCTGGAAGCATGAAAATCACTTTAAACATCTCATTTTATCTCTAAAAGTGATTATCCACGTACAAATGTGAATTTTAGTTCAAAGACGCAACATTTGAAAACGGACCATTTTTTTAGTTTCTGAAGCATGTCGTAAGGGGGGGGGTGGTTATCTCTTTTGTCAAAAATTGGGCATTTTTGATTGAACAATAAAGGCCTAAAAATGTAATTTAATTCACTTCCTGTGGTGGAGAAACACTTTTTAAGGCCTCAGAGTGAGTAAATTGGCCATTTTCATTCACGTTTACCCATTCCAGAAATCTTGCGTTCAGGGCCCCTGGAAGCATGCAAATCACTTTAAACATCTCATTTTATCTCTAAAAGTGATTATCCACGTACAAATGTGAATTTTAGTTCAAAGACGCAACATTTGAAAACGGACCATTTTTTTACTTTCTGAAGCATGTCGTAAGGGGGGGTGGTTATCTCTTTCGTCAAAAATTGGGCATTTTTGATTGAACAATAAAGGCCTCCAAATGTTATTTATTTCACTTCCCGTGGTGGAGAAACACTTTTTAAGGCCTCAGAGTGAGTAAATTGGCCATTTTCATTCACGTTTACCCATTCCACAAATTTTGCGTTCACGGCCTCTGGAAGCATGAAAATCACTTTAAACATCTCATTTTATCTCTAAAAGTGATTATCCACGAACAAATGTGAATTTTAGTTCAAAGACGCAACATTTGAAAACGGACCATTTTTTTAGTTTCTGAAGCATGGCGTAAGGGGGGGTGGTTATCTCTTTTGTCAAAAATTGGGCATTTTTGATTGAACAATAAAGGCCTAAAAATGTTATTTAATTCACTTCCAGTGGTGGAGAAACACTTTTTAAGGCCTCAGAGTGAGTAAATTGGCCATTTTCATTCACGTTTACCCATTCCACAAAGCTTGCGTTCAGGGCCCCTGGAAGCATGAAAATCACTTTAAACATCTCATTTTATCTCTAAAAGTGATTATCCACGTACAAATGTGAATTTTAGTTCAAAGACGCAACATTTGAAAACTGACCATTTTTTTAGTTTCTGAAGCATGTCGTAAGGGGGGGTGGTTATCTCTTTCGTCAAAAATTGGGCATTTTTGATTGAACAATAAAGGCCTCCAAATGTTATTTATTTCACTTCCCGAGGTGGATAAACACTTTTTAAGGCCTCAGAGTGAGTAAATTGGCCATTTTCATTCACGTTTACCCATTCCACAAATCTTGCGTTCAGGGCCCCTGGAAGCATGAAAATCACTTTAAACATCTCATTTTATCTCTAAAAGTGATTATCCACGAACAAATGTGAATGTTAGTTCAAAGACGCAACATTTGAAAACGGACCATTTTTTTAGTTTCTGAAGCATGTCGTAAGGGGGGGTGGTTATCTCTTTTGTCAAAAATTGGGCCTTTTTGATTGAACAATAAAGGCCTAAAAATGTTATTTAATTTACTTCCCGTGGTGGAGAAACACTTTTTAAGGCCTCAGAGTGAGTAAATTGGCCATTTTGATTCACGTTTACCCATTCCATAAATTTTGCGTTCAGGGCCCCTGGAAGCATGAAAATCACTTTAAACATCTCATTTTATCTCTAAAAGTGATTATCCACGTACAAATGTGAGTTTTAGTTCAAAGACGCAACATTTGAAAACGGCACATTTTTTTAGTTTCTTGAGCATGTCGTAAGGGGGGGTGGTTATCTATTTCGTCAAAAATCAGGCATTTTTGATTGAACAATAAAGGCCTCCAAATGTTATTTATTTCACTTCCCGTGGTGGAGAAACACTTTTTAAGGCCTCAGAGTGAGTAAATTGGCCCTTTTCATTCACGTTTACCCATTCCACAAATTTTGCGTTCATATCCCCTGGAAGCATGAAAATCACTTTAAACATCTCATTTTATCTCTAAAGGTGATTATCCACGTACAAATGTGAATTTTAGTTCAAAGACGCAACATTTGAAAACGGACCATTTTTTTAGTTTCTGAAGCATGTCGTAAGGGGGGGTGGTTATCTCTTTCGTCAAAAATTGGGCATTTTTGATTGAACAATGAAGGCCTAAAAATGTTATTTATTTCACTTCCCGTGGTGGAGAAACACTTTTTAAGGCCTCAGAGTGAGTAAATTGGCCCTTTTCATTCACGTTTACCCATTCCACAAATTTTGCGTTCATATCCCCTGGAAGCATGAAAATCACTTTAAACATCTCATTGTATCTCTAAAAGTGATTATCCACGTACAAATGTGAATTTTAGTTCAAAGACGCAACATTTGAAAACGGACCATTTTTTTAGTTTCTGAAGCATGTCGTAAGGGGGGGTGGTTATCTCTTTTGTCAAAAATTGGGCATTTTCGATTGAACAATAAAGGCCTCCAAATGTTATTTATTTCACTTCCCGAGGTGGATAAACACTTTTTAAGGCCTCAGAGTGAGTAAATTGGCCATTTTCATTCACGTTTACCCATTCCACAAATTTTGCGTTCAGGGCCCCTGGAAGCATGAAAATCACTTTAAACATCTCATTTGATCTCTAAAAGTGATTATCCACGTACAAATGTGAATTTTAGTTCAAAGACGCAACATTTGAAAACGGCACATTTTTTTAGTTTCTGGAGCATGTCGTAAGGGGGGGTGGTTATCTCTTTTGTCAAAAATCAGGCATTTTTGATTGAACAATAAAGGCCTCCAAATGTTATTTATTTCACTTCCCGTGGTGGAGAAACACTTTTTAAGGCCTCAGAGTGAGTAAATTGGCCCTTTTCATTCACGTTTACCCATTCCACAAATTTTGCGTTCATATCCCCTGGAAGCATGAAAATCACTTTAAACATCTCATTTTATCTCTAAAAGTGATTATCCACGTACAAATGTGAATTTTAGTTCAAAGACGCAACATTTGAAAACGGACCATTTTTTTAGTTTCTGAAGCATGTCGTAAGGGGGGGTGGTTATCTCTTTTGTCAAAAATTGGGCATTTTTGATTGAACAATAAAGGCCTAAAAATGTAATTTAATTCACTTCCTGTGGTGGAGAAACACTTTTTAAGGCCTCAGAGTGAGTAAATTGGCCATTTTCATTCACGTTTACCCATTCCAGAAATTTTGCGTTCAGGGCCCCTGGAAGCATGAAAATCACTTTAAACATCTCATTTTATCTCTAAAAGTGATTATCCACGTACAAATGTGAATTTTAGTTCAAAGACGCAACATTTGAAAACGGCACATTTTTTTAGTTTCTTGAGCATGTCGTAAGGGGGGGGTGGTTATCTATTTCGTCAAAAATCAGGCATTTTTGATTGAACAATAAAGGCCTCCAAATGTTATTTATTTCACTTCCCGTGGTGGAGAAACACTTTTTAAGGCCTCAGAGTGAGTAAATTGGCCCTTTTCATTCACGTTTACCCATTCCACAAATTTTGCGTTCATATCCCCTGGAAGCATGAAAATCACTTTAAACATGTCATTTTATCTCTAAAAGTGATTATCCACGTACAAATGTGAATTTTAGTTCAAAGACGCAACATTTGAAAACGGACCATTTTTTTAGTTTCTGAAGCATGTCGTAAGGGGGGGTGGTTATCTCTTTTGTCAAAAATTGGGCATTTTTGATTGAACAATAAAGGCCTCCAAATGTTATTTATTTCACTTCCCGAGGTGGATAAACACTTTTTAAGGCCTCAGAGTGAGTAAATTGGCCATTTTCATTCACGTTTACCCATTCCAGAAATTTTGCGTTCAGGGCCCCTGGAAGCATGAAAATCACTTTAAACATCTCATTTTATCTCTAAAAGTGATTATCCACGTACAAATGTGAATTTTAGTTCAAAGACGCAACATTTGAAAACGGCACATTTTTTTAGTTTCTTGAGCATGTCGTAAGGGGGGGGGGGGTTATCTATTTCGTCAAAAATCAGGCATTTTTGATTGAACAATAAAGGCCTCCAAATGTTATTTATTTCACTTCCCGTGGTGGAGAAACACTTTTTAAGGCCTCAGAGTGAGTAAATTGGCCCTTTTCATTCACGTTTACCCATTCCACAAATTTTGCGTTCATATCCCCTGGAAGCATGAAAATCACTTTAAACATCTCCTTTTATCTCTAAAGGTGATTATCCACGTACAAATGTGAATTTTAGTTCAAAGACGCAACATTTGAAAACGGACCATTTTTTTAGTTTCTGAAGCATGTCGTAAGGGGGGGTGGTTATCTCTTTCGTCAAAAATTGGGCATTTTTGATTGAACAATGAAGGCCTAAAAATGTTATTTATTTCACTTCCCGTGGTGGAGAAACACTTTTTAAGGCCTCAGAGTGAGTAAATTGGCCCTTTTCATTCACGTTTACCCATTCCACAAATTTTGCGTTCATATCCCCTGGAAGCATGAAAATCACTTTAAACATCTCATTTTATCTCTAAAAGTGATTATCCACGTACAAATGTGAATTTTAGTTCAAAGACGCAACATTTGAAAACGGACCATTTTTTTAGTTTCTGAAGCATGTCGTAAGGGGGGGTGGTTATCTCTTTTGTCAAAAATTGGGCATTTTTGATTGAACAATAAAGGCCTCCAAATGTTATTTATTTCACTTCCCGAGGTGGATAAACACTTTTTAAGGCCTCAGAGTGAGTAAATTGGCCATTTTCATTCACGTTTACCCATTCCACAAATTTTGCGTTCAGGGCCCCTGGAAGCATGAAAATCACTTTAAACATCTCATTTGATCTCTAAAAGTGATTATCCACGTACAAATGTGAATTTTAGTTCAAAGACGCAACATTTGAAAACGGCACATTTTTTTAGTTTCTGGAGCATGTCGTAAGGGGGGGTGGTTATCTCTTTTGTCAAAAATTGGGCATTTTTGATTGAACAATAAAGGCCTCCAAATGTTATTTATTTCCCTTCCCGTGGTGGAGAAACACTTTTTAAGGACTCAGAGTGAGTAAATTGGCCCTTTTCATTCACGTTTACCCATTCCACAAATTTTGCGTTCATATCCCCTGGAAGCATGAAAATCACTTTAAACATCTCATTTTATCTCTAAAAGTGATTATCCACGTACAAATGTGAATTTTAGTTCAAAGACGCAACATTTGAAAACGGACCATTTTTTAAGTTTCTGAAGCATGTCGTAAGGGGGGGTGGTTATCTCTTTTGTCAAAAATTGGGCATTTTTGATTGAACAATAAAGGCCTAAAAATGTAATTTAGTTCACTTCCTGTGGTGGAGAAACACTTTTTAAGGCCTCAGAGTGAGTAAATTGGCCATTTTCATTCACGTTTACCCATTCCAGAAATCTTGCGTTCAGGGCCCCTGGAAGCATGCAAATCACTTTAAACATCTCATTTTATCTCTAAAAGTGATTATCCACGTATAAATGTGAATTTTAGTTCAAAGACGCAACATTTGAAAACGGACCATTTTTTTAGTTTCTGAAGCATGGCGTAAGGGGGGTGGTTATCTCTTTTGTCACAAATTGGGCATTTTTGATTGAACAATAAAGGCCTAAAAATGTTATTTAATTCACTTCCAGTGGTGGAGAAACACTTTTTAAGGCCTCAGAGTGAGTAAATTGGCCATTTTCATTCACGTTTACCCATTCCACAAAGCTTGCGTTCAGGGCCCCTGGAAGCATGAAAATCACTTTAAACATCTCATTTTATCTCTAAAAGTGATTATCCACGTACAAATGTGAATTTTAGTTCAAAGACGCAACATTTGAAAACGGACCATTTTTTTAGTTTCTGAAGCATGTCGTAAGGGGGGGGTGGTTATCTCTTTTGTCAAAAATTGGGCATTTTTGATTGAACAATAAAGGCCTCCAAATGTTATTTATTTCACTTCCAGTGGTGGAGAAACACTTTTTAAGGCCTCAGAGTGAGTAAATTGGCCATTTTCATTCACGTTTACCCATTCCACAAATCTTGCGTTCGGGGCCCCTGGAAGCATGAAAATCACTTTAAACATCTCATTTTATCTCTAAAAGTGATTATCCACGTACAAATGTGAATTTTAGTTCAAAGACGCAACATTTGAAAACGGACCAATTTTTTAGTTTCTGAAGCATGTCGTAAGGGGGGTGGTTATCTCTTTTGTCAAAAATTGGGCATTTTTGATTGAACAATAAAGGCCTAAAAATTTAATTTAATTCACTTCCTGTGGTGGAGAAACACTTTTTAAGGCCTCAGAGTGAGTAAATTGGCCATTTTCATTCACGTTTACCCATTCCACACATTTTGCGTTCACGGCCTCTGGAAGCATGAAAATCACTTTAAACATCTCATTTTATCTCTAAAAGTGATTATCCACGAACAAATGTGAATTTTAGGTCAACTACGCAACATTTGAAAACGGACCATTTTTTTAGTTTCTGAAGCATGGAGTAAGGGGGGGTGGTTATCTCTTTTGTCAAAAATTGGGCATTTTTGATTGAACAATAAAGGCCTAAAAATGTTATTTAATTCACTTCCAGTGGTGGAGAAACACTTTTTAAGGCCTCAGAGTGAGTAAATTGGCCATTTTCATTCACGTTTACCCATTCCACAAAGCTTGCGTTCAGGGCCCCTGGAAGCATGAAAATCACTTTAAACATCTCATTTGATCTCTTAAAGTGATTATCCACGTACAAATGTGAATTTTAGTCCAAAGACGCAACATTTGAAAACGGCACATTTTTTTAGTTTCTGGAGCATGTCGTAAGGGGGGGTGGTTATCTCTTTTGTCAAAAATCAGGCATTTTTGATTGAACAATAAAGGCCTCCAAATGGTATTTATTTCACTTCCCGTGGTGGAGAAACACTTTTTAAGGCCTCAGAGTGAGTAAATTGGCCCTTTTCATTCACGTTTACCCATTCCACAAATTTTGCGTTCATATCCCCTGGAAGCATGAAAATCACTTTAAACATCTCATTTTATCTCTAAAAGTGATTATCCACGTACAAATGTGAATTTTAGTTCAAAGATGCAACATTTGAAAACGGACCATTTTTTTAGTTTCTGAAGCATGTCGTAAGGGGGGGTGGTTATCTCTTTTGTCAAAAATTGGGCATTTTTGATTGAACAATAAAGGCCTAAAAATGTAATTTAATTCACTTCCTGTGGTGGAGAAACACTTTTTAAGGCCTCAGAGTGAGTAAATTGGCCATTTTTATTCACGTTTACCCATTCCAGAAATCTTGCGTTCAGGGCCCCTGGAAGCATGCAAATCACTTTAAACATCTCATTTTATCTCTAAAAGTGATTATCCACGTACAAATGTGAATTTTAGTTCAAAGACGCAACATTTGAAAACGGACCATTTTTTTACTTTCTGAAGCATGTCGTAAGGGGGGGTGGTTATCTCTTTCGTCAAAAATTGGGCATTTTTGATTGAACAATAAAGGCCTCCAAATGTTATTTATTTCACTTCCCGTGGTGGAGAAACACTTTTTAAGGCCTCAGAGTGAGTAAATTGGCCATTTTCATTCACGTTTTCCCATTCCACAAATTTTGCGTTCATATCCCCTGGAAGCATGAAAATCACTTTAAACATCTCATTTTATCTCTAAAAGTGATTATCCACGTACAAATGTGAATTTTAGTTCAAAGACGCAACATTTGAAAACGGACCATTTTTTTAGTTTCTGAAGCATGTCGTAAGGGGGGGGGTGGTTATCTCTTTTGTCAAAAATTGGGCATTTTTGATTGAACAATAAAGGCCTAAAAATGTAATTTAATTCACTTCCTGTGGTGGAGAAACACTTTTTAAGGCCTCAGAGTGAGTAAATTGGCCATTTTCATTCACGTTTACCCATTCCAGAAATCTTGCGTTCAGGGCCCCTGGAAGCATGCAAATCACTTTAAACATCTCATTTTATCTCTAAAAGTGATTATCCACGTACAAATGTGAATTTTAGTTCAAAGACGCAACATTTGAAAACGGACCATTTTTTTACTTTCTGAAGCATGTCGTAAGGGGGGGTGGTTATCTCTTTCGTCAAAAATTGGGCATTTTTGATTGAACAATAAAGGCCTCCAAATGTTATTTATTTCACTTCCCGTGGTGGAGAAACACTTTTTAAGGCCTCAGAGTGAGTAAATTGGCCATTTTCATTCACGTTTACCCATTCCACAAATTTTGCGTTCACGGCCTCTGGAAGCATGAAAATCACTTTAAACATCTCATTTTATCTCTAAAAGTGATTATCCACGAACAAATGTGAATTTTAGTTCAAAGACGCAACATTTGAAAACGGACCATTTTTTTAGTTTCTGAAGCATGGCGTAAGGGGGGGTGGTTATCTCTTTTGTCAAAAATTGGGCATTTTTGATTGAACAATAAAGGCCTAAAAATGTTATTTAATTCACTTCCAGTGGTGGAGAAACACTTTTTAAGGCCTCAGAGTGAGTAAATTGGCCATTTTCATTCACGTTTACCCATTCCACAAAGCTTGCGTTCAGGGCCCCTGGAAGCATGAAAATCACTTTAAACATCTCATTTTATCTCTAAAAGTGATTATCCACGTACAAATGTGAATTTTAGTTCAAAGACGCAACATTTGAAAACTGACCATTTTTTTAGTTTCTGAAGCATGTCGTAAGGGGGGGTGGTTATCTCTTTCGTCAAAAATTGGGCATTTTTGATTGAACAATAAAGGCCTCCAAATGTTATTTATTTCACTTCCCGAGGTGGATAAACACTTTTTAAGGCCTCAGAGTGAGTAAATTGGCCATTTTCATTCACGTTTACCCATTCCACAAATCTTGCGTTCAGGGCCCCTGGAAGCATGAAAATCACTTTAAACATCTCATTTTATCTCTAAAAGTGATTATCCACGAACAAATGTGAATGTTAGTTCAAAGACGCAACATTTGAAAACGGACCATTTTTTTAGTTTCTGAAGCATGTCGTAAGGGGGGGTGGTTATCTCTTTTGTCAAAAATTGGGCCTTTTTGATTGAACAATAAAGGCCTAAAAATGTTATTTAATTTACTTCCCGTGGTGGAGAAACACTTTTTAAGGCCTCAGAGTGAGTAAATTGGCCATTTTGATTCACGTTTACCCATTCCATAAATTTTGCGTTCAGGGCCCCTGGAAGCATGAAAATCACTTTAAACATCTCATTTTATCTCTAAAAGTGATTATCCACGTACAAATGTGAGTTTTAGTTCAAAGACGCAACATTTGAAAACGGCACATTTTTTTAGTTTCTTGAGCATGTCGTAAGGGGGGGTGGTTATCTATTTCGTCAAAAATCAGGCATTTTTGATTGAACAATAAAGGCCTCCAAATGTTATTTATTTCACTTCCCGTGGTGGAGAAACACTTTTTAAGGCCTCAGAGTGAGTAAATTGGCCCTTTTCATTCACGTTTACCCATTCCACAAATTTTGCGTTCATATCCCCTGGAAGCATGAAAATCACTTTAAACATCTCATTTTATCTCTAAAGGTGATTATCCACGTACAAATGTGAATTTTAGTTCAAAGACGCAACATTTGAAAACGGACCATTTTTTTAGTTTCTGAAGCATGTCGTAAGGGGGGGTGGTTATCTCTTTCGTCAAAAATTGGGCATTTTTGATTGAACAATGAAGGCCTAAAAATGTTATTTATTTCACTTCCCGTGGTGGAGAAACACTTTTTAAGGCCTCAGAGTGAGTAAATTGGCCCTTTTCATTCACGTTTACCCATTCCACAAATTTTGCGTTCATATCCCCTGGAAGCATGAAAATCACTTTAAACATCTCATTGTATCTCTAAAAGTGATTATCCACGTACAAATGTGAATTTTAGTTCAAAGACGCAACATTTGAAAACGGACCATTTTTTTAGTTTCTGAAGCATGTCGTAAGGGGGGGTGGTTATCTCTTTTGTCAAAAATTGGGCATTTTCGATTGAACAATAAAGGCCTCCAAATGTTATTTATTTCACTTCCCGAGGTGGATAAACACTTTTTAAGGCCTCAGAGTGAGTAAATTGGCCATTTTCATTCACGTTTACCCATTCCACAAATTTTGCGTTCAGGGCCCCTGGAAGCATGAAAATCACTTTAAACATCTCATTTGATCTCTAAAAGTGATTATCCACGTACAAATGTGAATTTTAGTTCAAAGACGCAACATTTGAAAACGGCACATTTTTTTAGTTTCTGGAGCATGTCGTAAGGGGGGGTGGTTATCTCTTTTGTCAAAAATCAGGCATTTTTGATTGAACAATAAAGGCCTCCAAATGTTATTTATTTCACTTCCCGTGGTGGAGAAACACTTTTTAAGGCCTCAGAGTGAGTAAATTGGCCCTTTTCATTCACGTTTACCCATTCCACAAATTTTGCGTTCATATCCCCTGGAAGCATGAAAATCACTTTAAACATCTCATTTTATCTCTAAAAGTGATTATCCACGTACAAATGTGAATTTTAGTTCAAAGACGCAACATTTGAAAACGGACCATTTTTTTAGTTTCTGAAGCATGTCGTAAGGGGGGGTGGTTATCTCTTTTGTCAAAAATTGGGCATTTTTGATTGAACAATAAAGGCCTAAAAATGTAATTTAATTCACTTCCTGTGGTGGAGAAACACTTTTTAAGGCCTCAGAGTGAGTAAATTGGCCATTTTCATTCACGTTTACCCATTCCAGAAATTTTGCGTTCAGGGCCCCTGGAAGCATGAAAATCACTTTAAACATCTCATTTTATCTCTAAAAGTGATTATCCACGTACAAATGTGAATTTTAGTTCAAAGACGCAACATTTGAAAACGGCACATTTTTTTAGTTTCTTGAGCATGTCGTAAGGGGGGGGTGGTTATCTATTTCGTCAAAAATCAGGCATTTTTGATTGAACAATAAAGGCCTCCAAATGTTATTTATTTCACTTCCCGTGGTGGAGAAACACTTTTTAAGGCCTCAGAGTGAGTAAATTGGCCCTTTTCATTCACGTTTACCCATTCCACAAATTTTGCGTTCATATCCCCTGGAAGCATGAAAATCACTTTAAACATGTCATTTTATCTCTAAAAGTGATTATCCACGTACAAATGTGAATTTTAGTTCAAAGACGCAACATTTGAAAACGGACCATTTTTTTAGTTTCTGAAGCATGTCGTAAGGGGGGGTGGTTATCTCTTTTGTCAAAAATTGGGCATTTTTGATTGAACAATAAAGGCCTCCAAATGTTATTTATTTCACTTCCCGAGGTGGATAAACACTTTTTAAGGCCTCAGAGTGAGTAAATTGGCCATTTTCATTCACGTTTACCCATTCCAGAAATTTTGCGTTCAGGGCCCCTGGAAGCATGAAAATCACTTTAAACATCTCATTTTATCTCTAAAAGTGATTATCCACGTACAAATGTGAATTTTAGTTCAAAGACGCAACATTTGAAAACGGCACATTTTTTTAGTTTCTTGAGCATGTCGTAAGGGGGGGGGGGGGTTATCTATTTCGTCAAAAATCAGGCATTTTTGATTGAACAATAAAGGCCTCCAAATGTTATTTATTTCACTTCCCGTGGTGGAGAAACACTTTTTAAGGCCTCAGAGTGAGTAAATTGGCCCTTTTCATTCACGTTTACCCATTCCACAAATTTTGCGTTCATATCCCCTGGAAGCATGAAAATCACTTTAAACATCTCCTTTTATCTCTAAAGGTGATTATCCACGTACAAATGTGAATTTTAGTTCAAAGACGCAACATTTGAAAACGGACCATTTTTTTAGTTTCTGAAGCATGTCGTAAGGGGGGGTGGTTATCTCTTTCGTCAAAAATTGGGCATTTTTGATTGAACAATGAAGGCCTAAAAATGTTATTTATTTCACTTCCCGTGGTGGAGAAACACTTTTTAAGGCCTCAGAGTGAGTAAATTGGCCCTTTTCATTCACGTTTACCCATTCCACAAATTTTGCGTTCATATCCCCTGGAAGCATGAAAATCACTTTAAACATCTCATTTTATCTCTAAAAGTGATTATCCACGTACAAATGTGAATTTTAGTTCAAAGACGCAACATTTGAAAACGGACCATTTTTTTAGTTTCTGAAGCATGTCGTAAGGGGGGGTGGTTATCTCTTTTGTCAAAAATTGGGCATTTTTGATTGAACAATAAAGGCCTCCAAATGTTATTTATTTCACTTCCCGAGGTGGATAAACACTTTTTAAGGCCTCAGAGTGAGTAAATTGGCCATTTTCATTCACGTTTACCCATTCCACAAATTTTGCGTTCAGGGCCCCTGGAAGCATGAAAATCACTTTAAACATCTCATTTGATCTCTAAAAGTGATTATCCACGTACAAATGTGAATTTTAGTTCAAAGACGCAACATTTGAAAACGGCACATTTTTTTAGTTTCTGGAGCATGTCGTAAGGGGGGGTGGTTATCTCTTTTGTCAAAAATTGGGCATTTTTGATTGAACAATAAAGGCCTCCAAATGTTATTTATTTCCCTTCCCGTGGTGGAGAAACACTTTTTAAGGACTCAGAGTGAGTAAATTGGCCCTTTTCATTCACGTTTACCCATTCCACAAATTTTGCGTTCATATCCCCTGGAAGCATGAAAATCACTTTAAACATCTCATTTTATCTCTAAAAGTGATTATCCACGTACAAATGTGAATTTTAGTTCAAAGACGCAACATTTGAAAACGGACCATTTTTTAAGTTTCTGAAGCATGTCGTAAGGGGGGGTGGTTATCTCTTTTGTCAAAAATTGGGCATTTTTGATTGAACAATAAAGGCCTAAAAATGTAATTTAGTTCACTTCCTGTGGTGGAGAAACACTTTTTAAGGCCTCAGAGTGAGTAAATTGGCCATTTTCATTCACGTTTACCCATTCCAGAAATCTTGCGTTCAGGGCCCCTGGAAGCATGCAAATCACTTTAAACATCTCATTTTATCTCTAAAAGTGATTATCCACGTATAAATGTGAATTTTAGTTCAAAGACGCAACATTTGAAAACGGACCATTTTTTTAGTTTCTGAAGCATGGCGTAAGGGGGGGTGGTTATCTCTTTTGTCACAAATTGGGCATTTTTGATTGAACAATAAAGGCCTAAAAATGTTATTTAATTCACTTCCAGTGGTGGAGAAACACTTTTTAAGGCCTCAGAGTGAGTAAATTGGCCATTTTCATTCACGTTTACCCATTCCACAAAGCTTGCGTTCAGGGCCCCTGGAAGCATGAAAATCACTTTAAACATCTCATTTTATCTCTAAAAGTGATTATCCACGTACAAATGTGAATTTTAGTTCAAAGACGCAACATTTGAAAACGGACCATTTTTTTAGTTTCTGAAGCATGTCGTAAGGGGGGGGTGGTTATCTCTTTTGTCAAAAATTGGGCATTTTTGATTGAACAATAAAGGCCTCCAAATGTTATTTATTTCACTTCCAGTGGTGGAGAAACACTTTTTAAGGCCTCAGAGTGAGTAAATTGGCCATTTTCATTCACGTTTACCCATTCCACAAATCTTGCGTTCGGGGCCCCTGGAAGCATGAAAATCACTTTAAACATCTCATTTTATCTCTAAAAGTGATTATCCACGTACAAATGTGAATTTTAGTTCAAAGACGCAACATTTGAAAACGGACCAATTTTTTAGTTTCTGAAGCATGTCGTAAGGGGGGTGGTTATCTCTTTTGTCAAAAATTGGGCATTTTTGATTGAACAATAAAGGCCTAAAAATTTAATTTAATTCACTTCCTGTGGTGGAGAAACACTTTTTAAGGCCTCAGAGTGAGTAAATTGGCCATTTTCATTCACGTTTACCCATTCCACACATTTTGCGTTCACGGCCTCTGGAAGCATGAAAATCACTTTAAACATCTCATTTTATCTCTAAAAGTGATTATCCACGAACAAATGTGAATTTTAGGTCAACTACGCAACATTTGAAAACGGACCATTTTTTTAGTTTCTGAAGCATGGAGTAAGGGGGGGTGGTTATCTCTTTTGTCAAAAATTGGGCATTTTTGATTGAACAATAAAGGCCTAAAAATGTTATTTAATTCACTTCCAGTGGTGGAGAAACACTTTTTAAGGCCTCAGAGTGAGTAAATTGGCCATTTTCATTCACGTTTACCCATTCCACAAAGCTTGCGTTCAGAGCCCCTGGAAGCATGAAAATCACTTTAAACATCTCATTTGATCTCTTAAAGTGATTATCCACGTACAAATGTGAATTTTAGTCCAAAGACGCAACATTTGAAAACGGCACATTTTTTTAGTTTCTGGAGCATGTCGTAAGGGGGGGTGGTTACCTCTTTTGTCAAAAATCAGGCATTTTTGATTGAACAATAAAGGCCTCCAAATGGTATTTATTTCACTTCCCGTGGTGGAGAAACACTTTTTAAGGCCTCAGAGTGAGTAAATTGGCCCTTTTCATTCACGTTTACCCATTCCACAAATTTTGCGTTCATATCCCCTGGAAGCATGAAAATCACTTTAAACATCTCATTTTATCTCTAAAAGTGATTATCCACGTACAAATGTGAATTTTAGTTCAAAGATGCAACATTTGAAAACGGACCATTTTTTTAGTTTCTGAAGCATGTCGTAAGGGGGGGTGGTTATCTCTTTTGTCAAAAATTGGGCATTTTTGATTGAACAATAAAGGCCTAAAAATGTAATTTAATTCACTTCCTGTGGTGGAGAAACACTTTTTAAGGCCTCAGAGTGAGTAAATTGGCCATTTTTATTCACGTTTACCCATTCCAGAAATCTTGCGTTCAGGGCCCCTGGAAGCATGCAAATCACTTTAAACATCTCATTTTATCTCTAAAAGTGATTATCCACGTACAAATGTGAATTTTAGTTCAAAGACGCAACATTTGAAAACGGACCATTTTTTTACTTTCTGAAGCATGTCGTAAGGGGGGGTGGTTATCTCTTTCGTCAAAAATTGGGCATTTTTGATTGAACAATAAAGGCCTCCAAATGTTATTTATTTCACTTCCCGTGGTGGAGAAACACTTTTTAAGGCCTCAGAGTGAGTAAATTGGCCATTTTCATTCACGTTTACCCATTCCACAAATTTTGCGTTCACGGCCTCTGGAAGCATGAAAATCACTTTAAACATCTCATTTTATCTCTAAAAGTGATTATCCACGAACAAATGTGAATTTTAGTTCAAAGACGCAACATTTGAAAACGGACCATTTTTTTAGTTTCTGAAGCATGGCGTAAGGGGGGGTGGTTATCTCTTTTGTCAAAAATTGGGCATTTTTGATTGAACAATAAAGGCCTAAAAATGGTATTTAATTCACTTCCAGTGGTGGAGAAACACTTTTTAAGGCCTCAGAGTGAGTAAATTGGCCATTTTCATTCACGTTTACCCATTCCACAAATCTTGCGTTCAGGGCCCCTGGAAGCATGAAAATCACTTTAAACATCTCATTTTATCTCTAAAAGTGATTATCCACGTACAAATGTGAATTTTAGTTCAAAGACGCAACATTTGAAAACGGCACATTTTTTTAGTTTCTTGAGCATGTCGTAAGGGGGGGTGGTTATCTATTTCGTCAAAAATCAGGCATTTTTGATTGAACAAGAAAGGCCTCCAAATGTTATTTATTTCACTTCCCGTGGTGGAGAAACACTTTTTAAGGCCTCAGAGTGAGTAAATTGGCCCTTTTCATTCACGTTTACCCATTCCACAAGTTTTGCGTTCATATCCCCTGGAAGCATGAAAATCACTTTAAACATCTCATTTTATCTCTAAAGGTGATTATCCACGTACAAATGTGAATTTTAGTTCAAAGACGCAACATTTGAAAACGGACCATTTTTTTAGTTTCTGAAGCATGTCGTAAGGGGGGGTGGTTATCTCTTTCGTCAAAAATTGGGCATTTTCGATTGAACAATGAAGGCCTAAAAATGTTATTTATTTCACTTCCCGTGGTGGAGAAACACTTTTTAAGGCCTCAGAGTGAGTAAATTGGCCCTTTTCATTCACGTTTACCCATTCCACAAATTTTGCGTTCATATCTCCTGGAAGCATGAAAATCACTTTAAACATCTCATTTTATCTCTAAAAGTGATTATCCACGTACAAACGTGAATTTTAGTTCAAAGACGCAACATTTGAAAACGGACCATTTTTTTTATTTCTGAAGCATGTCGTAAGGGGGGGTGGTTATCTCTTTTGTCAAAAATTGGGCATTTTTGATTGAACAATAAAGGCCTCCAAATGTAAATTTATTTCACTTCCCGAGGTGGATAAACACTTTTTAAGGCCTCAGAGTGAGTAAATTGGCCATTTTCATTCACGTTTACCCATTCCACAAATTTTGCGTTCAGGGCCCCTGGAAGCATGAAAATCACTTTAAACATCTCATTTGATCTCTAAAAGTGATTATCCACGTACAAATGTGAATTTTAGTTCAAAGAAGCAACATTTGAAAACGGCACATTTTTTTAGTTTCTGGAGCATGTCGTAAGGGGGGGGTGGTTATCTCTTTTGTCAAAAATCAGGCATTTTTGATTGAACAATAAAGGCCTCCAAATGTTATTTATTTCACTTCCCGTGGTGGAGAAACACTTTTTAAGGCCTCAGAGTGAGTAAATTGGCCCTTTTCATTCACGTTTACCCATTCCACAAATTTTGCGTTCATATCCCCTGGAAGCATGAAAATCACTTTAAACATCTCCTTTTATCTCTAAAGGTGATTATCCACGTACAAATGTGAATTTTAGTTCAAAGACGCAACATTTGAAAACGGACCATTTTTTTAGTTTCTGAAGCATGTCGTAAGGGGGGGTGGTTATCTCTTTCGTCAAAAATTGGGCATTTTTGATTGAACAATGAAGGCCTAAAAATGTTATTTATTTCACTTTCCGTGGTGGAGAAACACTTTTTAAGGCCTCAGAGTGAGTAAATTGGCCCTTTTCATTCACGTTTACCCATTCCACAAATTTTGCGTTCATATCCCCTGGAAGCATGAAAATCACTTTAAACATCTCATTTTATCTCTAAAAGTGATTATCCACGTACAAATGTGAATTTTAGTTCAAAGACGCAACATTTGAAAACGGACCATTTTTTTAGTTTCTGAAGCATGTCGTAAGGGGGGGTGGTTATCTCTTTTGTCAAAAATTGGGCATTTTTGATTGAACAATAAAGGCCTCCAAATGTTATTTATTTCACTTCCCGAGGTGGATAAACACTTTTTAAGGCCTCAGAGTGAGTAAATTGGCCATTTTGTTCACGTTTACCCATTCCACAAATTTTGCGTTCAGGGCCCCTGGAAGCATGAAAATCACTTTAAACATCTCATTTGATCTCTAAAAGTGATTATCCACGTACAAATGTGAATTTTAGTTCAAAGACGCAACATTTGAAAACGGCACATTTTTTTAGTTTCTGGAGCATGTCGTAAGGGGGGGTGGTTATCTCTTTTGTCAAAAATTGGGCATTTTTGATTGAACAATAAAGGCCTAAAAATGTAATTTAGTTCACTTCCTGTGGTGGAGAAACACTTTTTAAGGCCTCAGAGTGAGTAAATTGGCCATTTTCATTCACGTTTACCCATTCCAGAAAACTTGCGTTCAGGGCCCCTGGAAGCATGCAAATCACTTTAAACATCTCATTTTATCTCTAAAAGTGATTATCCACGTACAAATGTGAATTTTAGTTCAAAGACGCAACATTTGAAAACGGACCATTTTTTTAGTTTCTGAAGCATGTCGTAAGGGGGTTGGTTATCTCTTTTGTCAAAAATTGGGCATTTTTGATTGAACAATAAAGGCCTCCAAATGTTATTTATTTCACTTCCCGAGGTGGATAAACACTTTTTAAGGCCTCAGAGTGAGTAAATTGGCCATTTTCATTCACGTTTACCCATTCCACAAATTTTGCGTTCAGGGCCCCTGGAAGCATGAAAATCACTTTAAACATCTCATTTGAACTCTAAAAGTGATTATCCACGTACAAATGTGAATTTTAGTTCAAAGACGCAACATTTGAAAACGGCAAATTTTTTTAGTTTCTGGAGCATGTCGTAAGGGGGGGGTGGTTATCTCTTTTGTCAAAAATCAGGCATTTTTGATTGAACAATAAAGGCCTCCAAATGTTATTTATTTCACTTCCTGTGGTGGAGAAACACTTTTTAAGGCCTCAGAGTGAGTAAATTGGCCCTTTTCATTCACGTTTACCCATTCCACAAATTTTGCGTTCATATCCCCTGGAAGCATGAAAATCACTTTAAACATCTCATTTTATCTCTAAAAGTGATTATCCACGTACAAATGTGAATTTTAGTTCAAAGACGCAACATTTGAAAACGGACCATTTTTTTAGTTTCTGAAGCATGTCGTAAGGAGGGGTGGTTATCTCTTTTGTCAAAAATTGGGCATTTTTGATTGAACAATAAAGGCCTAAAAATGTAATTTAATTCACTTCCTGTGGTGGAGAAACACTTTTTAAGGCCTCAGAGTGAGTAAATTGGCCATTTTCATTCACGTTTACCCATTCCAGAAAACTTGCGTTCAGGGCCCCTGGAAGCATGCAAATCACTTTAAACATCTCATTTTATCTCTAAAAGTGATTATCCACGTACAAATGTGAATTTTAGTTCAAAGACGCAACATTTGAAAACGGACCTTTTTTTAGTTTCTGAAGCATGTCGTAAGGGGGGGTGGTTCTCTCTTTCGTCAAAAATTGGGCATTTTTGATTGAACAATAAAGGCCTCCAAATGTTATTTATTTCACTTCCCGTGGTGGAGAAACACTTTTTAAGGCCTCAGAGTGAGTAAATTGGCCATTTTCATTCACGTTTACCCATTCCACAAATTTTGCGTTCAGGGCCCCTGGAAGCATGAAAATCACTTTAAACATCTCATTTTATCTCTAAAAGTGATTATCCACGAACAAATGTGAATTTTAGTTCAAAGACGCAACATTTGAAAACGGACCATTTTTTTAGTTTCTGAAGCATGGCGTAAGGGGGGTGGTTATCTCTTTCGTCAAAAAAATGGGCATTTTTGATTGAACAATAAAGGCCTCCAAATGTTATTTATTTCACTTCCCGTGGTGGAGAAACACTTTTTAAGGCCTCAGAGTGAGTAAATTGGCCATTTTCATTCACGTTTACCCATTCCACACATTTTGCGTTCACGGCCTCGGGAAGCATGAAAATCACTTTAAACATCTCATTTTATCTCTAAAAGTGATTATCCACGAACAAATGTGAATTTTAGGTCAAAGACGCAACATTTGAAAACGGACCATTTTTTTAGTTTCTGAAGCATGTCGTAAGGAGGGGTGGTTATCTCTTTTGTCAAAAATTGGGCATTTTTGATTGAACAATAAAGGCCTAAAAATGTTATTTAATTCACTTCCAGTGGTGGAGAAACACTTTTTAAGGCCTCAGAGTGAGTAAATTGGCCATTTTCATTCACGTTTACCCATTCCACAAATTTTGCGTTCAGGGCCCCTGGAAGCATGAAAATCACTTTAAACATCTCATTTTATCTCTAAAAGTGATTATCCACGAACAAATGTGAATTTTAGTTCAAAGACGCAACATTTGAAAACGGACCATTTTTTTAGTTTCTGAAGCATGGCGTAAGGGGGGGTGGTTATCTCTTTTGTCAAAAATTGGGCATTTTTGATTGAACAATAAAGGCCTAAAAATGTTATTTAATTCACTTCCAGTGGTGGAGAAACACTTTTTAAGGCCTCAGAGTGAGTAAATTGGCCATTTTCATTCACATTTACCCATTCCACAAATCTTGCGTTCGGGGCCCCTGGAAGCATGAAAATCACTTTAAACATCTCATTTTATCTCTAAAAGTGATTATCCACGTACAAATGTGAATTTTAGTTCAAAGACGCAACATTTGAAAACGGACCATTTTTTTAGTTTCTGAAGCATGTCGTAAGGGGGGTGGTTATCTCTTTTGTCAAAAATTGGGCATTTTTGATTGAACAATAAAGGCCTAAAAATGTAATTTAATTCACTTCCTGTGGTGGAGAAACACTTTTTAAGGCCTCAGAGTGAGTAAATTGGCCATTTTCATTCACGTTTACCCATTCCAGAAATCTTGCGTTCAGGGCCCCTGGAAGCATGCAAATCACTTTAAACATCTCATTTTATCTCTAAAAGTGATTATCCACGTACAAATGTGAATTTTAGTTCAAAGACGCAACATTTGAAAACGGACCATTTTTTTACTTTCTGAAGCATGTCGTAAGGGGGGGTGGTTATCTCTTTCGTCAAAAAAATGGGCATTTTTGATTGAACAATAAAGGCCTCCAAATGTTATTTATTTCACTTCCCGTGGTGGAGAAACACTTTTTAAGGCCTCAGAGTGAGTAAATTGGCCATTTTCATTCACGTTTACCCATTCCACACATTTTGCGTTCACGGCCTCGGGAAGCATGAAAATCACTTTAAACATCTCATTTTATCTCTAAAAGTGATTATCCACGAACAAATGTGAATTTTAGGTCAAAGACGCAACATTTGAAAACGGACCATTTTTTTACTTTCTGAAGCATGTCGTAAGGGGGGGTGGTTATCTCTTTCGTCAAAAAAATGGGCATTTTTGATTGAACAATAAAGGCCTCCAAATGTTATTTATTTCACTTCCCGTGGTGGAGAAACACTTTTTAAGGCCTCAGAGTGAGTAAATTGGCCATTTTCATTCACGTTTACCCATTCCACAAATTTTGCGTTCAGGGCCCCTGGAAGCATGAAAATCACTTTAAACATCTCATTTTATCTCTAAAAGTGATTATCCACGAACAAATGTGAATTTTAGTTCAAAGACGCAACATTTGAAAACGGACCATTTTTTTAGTTTCTGAAGCATGGCGTAAGGGGGGGTGGTTATCTCTTTTGTCAAAAATTGGGCATTTTTGATTGAACAATAAAGGCCTAAAAATGTTATTTAATTCACTTCCAGTGGTGGAGAAACACTTTTTAAGGCCTCAGAGTGAGTAAATTGGCCATTTTCATTCACATTTACCCATTCCACAAATCTTGCGTTCGGGGCCCCTGGAAGCATGAAAATCACTTTAAACATCTCATTTTATCTCTAAAAGTGATTATCCACGTACAAATGTGAATTTTAGTTCAAAGACGCAACATTTGAAAACGGACCATTTTTTTAGTTTCTGAAGCATGTCGTAAGGGGGGTGGTTATCTCTTTTGTCAAAAATTGGGCATTGTTGATTGAACAATAAAGGCCTCCAAATGTTATTTATTTCACTTCCCGTGGTGGAGAAACACTTTTTAAGGCCTCAGAGTGAGTAAATTGGCCATTTTCATTCACGTTTACCCATTCCACAAATTTTGCGTTCACGGCCTCTGGAAGCATGAAAATCACTTTAAACATCTCATTTTATCTCTAAAAGTGATTATCCACGAACAAATGTGAATTTTAGTTCAAAGACGCAACATTTGAAAACGGACCATTTTTTTAGTTTCTGAAGCATGGCGTAAGGGGGGGTGGTTATCTCTTTTGTCAAAAATTGGGCATTGTTGATTGAACAATAAAGGCCTAAAAATGTAATTTAATTCACTTCCTGTGGTGGAGAAACACTTTTTAAGGCCTCAGAGTGAGTAAATTGGCCATTTTCATTCACGTTTACCCATTCCAGAAATTTTGCGTTCAGGGCCCCTGGAAGCATGAAAATCACTTTAAACATCTCATTTTATCTCTAAAAGTGATTATCCACGTACAAATGTGAATTTTAGTTCAAAGACGCAACATTTGAAAACGGCACATTTTTTTAGTTTCTTGAGCATGTCGTAAGGGGGGGGTGGTTATCTATTTCGTCAAAAATCAGGCATTTTTGATTGAACAATAAAGGCCTCCAAATGTTATTTATTTCACTTCCCGTGGTGGAGAAACACTTTTTAAGGCCTCAGAGTGAGTAAATTGGCCCTTTTCATTCACGTTTACCCATTCCACAAATTTTGCGTTCATATCCCCTGGAAGCATGAAAATCACTTTAAACATCTCCTTTTATCTCTAAAGGTGATTATCCACGTACAAATGTGAATTTCAGTTCAAAGACGCAACATTTGAAAACGGACCATTTTTTTAGTTTCTGAAGCATGTCGTAAGGGGGGGTGGTTATCTCTTTTGTCAAAAATTGGGCATTTTTGATTGAACAATGAAGGCCTAAAAATGTTATTTATTTCACTTCCCGTGGTGGAGAAACACTTTTTAAGGCCTCAGAGTGAGTAAATTGGCCCTTTTCATTCACGTTTACCCATTCCACAAATTTTGCGTTCATATCCCCTGGAAGCCTGAAAATCACTTTAAACATGTCATTTTATCTCTAAAAGTGATTATCCACGTACAAATGTGAATTTTAGTTCAAAGACGCAACATTTGAAAACGGACCATTTTTTTAGTTTCTGAAGCATGTCGTAAGGGGGGGTGGTTATCTCTTTTGTCAAAAATTGGGCATTTTTGATTGAACAATAAAGGCCTCCAAATGTTATTTATTTCACTTCCCGAGGTGGATAAACACTTTTTAAGGCCTCAGAGTGAGTAAATTGGCCATTTTCATTCACGTTTACCCTTTCCAGAAATTTTGCGTTCAGGGCCCCTGGAAGCATGAAAATCACTTTAAACATCTCATTTTATCTCTAAAAGTGATTATCCACGTACAAATGTGATATTTAGTTCAAAGACGCAACATTTGAAAACGGCACATTTTTTTAGTTTCTTGAGCATGTCGTAAGGGGGGGGGGTTATCTATTTCGTCAAAAATCAGGCATTTTTGATTGAACAATAAAGGCCTCCAAATGTTATTTATTTCACTTCCCGTGGTGGAGAAACACTTTTTAAGGCCTCAGAGTGAGTAAATTGGCCCTTTTCATTCACGTTTACCCATTCCACAAATTTTGCGTTCATATCCCCTGGAAGCATGAAAATCACTTTAAACATCTCCTTTTATCTCTAAAGGTGATTATCCACGTACAAATGTGAATTTTAGTTCAAAGACGCAACATTTGAAAACGGACCATTTTTTTAGTTTCTGAAGCATGTCGTAAGGGGGGGTGGTTATCTCTTTCGTCAAAAATTGGGCATTTTTGATTGAACAATGAAGGCCTAAAAATGTTATTTATTTCACTTCCCGTGGTGGAGAAACACTTTTTAAGGCCTCAGAGTGAGTAAATTGGCCCTTTTCATTCACGTTTACCCATTCCACAAATTTTGCGTTCATATCCCCTGGAAGCATGAAAATCACTTTAAACATCTCATTTTATCTCTAAAAGTGATTATCCACGTACAAATGTGAATTTTAGTTCAAAGACGCAACATTTGAAAACGGACCATTTTTTTAGTTTCTGAAGCATGTCGTAAGGGGGGGTGGTTATCTCTTTTGTCAAAAATTGGGCATTTTTGATTGAACAATAAAGGCCTCCAAATGTTATTTATTTCACTTCCCGAGGTGGATAAACACTTTTTAAGGCCTCAGAGTGAGTAAATTGGCCATTTTCATTCACGTTTACCCATTCCACAAATTTTGCGTTCAGGGCCCCTGGAAGCATGAAAATCACTTTAAACATCTCATTTGATCTCTAAAAGTGATTATCCACGTACAAATGTGAATTTTAGTTCAAAGACGCAACATTTGAAAACGGCACATTTTTTTAGTTTCTGGAGCATGTCGTAAGGGGGGGTGGTTATCTCTTTTGTCAAAAATTGGGCATTTTTGATTGAACAATAAAGGCCTCCAAATGTTATTTATTTCCCTTCCCGTGGTGGAGAAACACTTTTTAAGGACTCAGAGTGAGTAAATTGGCCCTTTTCATTCACGTTTACCCATTCCACAAATTTTGCGTTCATATCTCCTGGAAGCATGAAAATCACTTTAAACATCTCATTTTATCTCTAAAAGTGATTATCCACGTACAAATGTGAATTTTAGTTCAAAGACGCAACATTTGAAAACGGACCATTTTTTTAGTTTCTGAAGCATGTCGTAAGGGGGGGTGGTTATCTCTTTTGTCAAAAATTGGGCATTTTTGATTGAACAATAAAGGCCTAAAAATGTAATTTAGTTCACTTCCTGTGGTGGAGAAACACTTTTTAAGGCCTCAGAGTGAGTAAATTGGCCATTTTCATTCACGTTTACCCATTCCAGAAATCTTGCGTTCAGGGCCCCTGGAAGCATGCAAATCACTTTAAACATCTCATTTTATCTCTAAAAGTGATTATCCACGTATAAATGTGAATTTTAGTTCAAAGACGCAACATTTGAAAACGGACCATTTTTTTAGTTTCTGAAGCATGGCGTAAGGGGGGGTGGTTATCTCTTTTGTCACAAATTGGGCATTTTTGATTGAACAATAAAGGCCTAAAAATGTTATTTAATTCACTTCCAGTGGTGGAGAAACACTTTTTAAGGCCTCAGAGTGAGTAAATTGGCCATTTTCATTCACGTTTACCCATTCCACAAAGCTTGCGTTCAGGGCCCCTGGAAGCATGAAAATCACTTTAAACATCTCATTTTATCTCTAAAAGTGATTATCCACGTACAAATGTGAATTTTAGTTCAAAGACGCAACATTTGAAAACGGACCATTTTTTTAGTTTCTGAAGCATGTCGTAAGGGGGGGGTGGTTATCTCTTTTGTCAAAAATTGGGCATTTTTGATTGAACAATAAAGGCCTCCAAATGTTATTTATTTCACTTCCAGTGGTGGAGAAACACTTTTTAAGGCCTCAGAGTGAGTAAATTGGCCATTTTCATTCACGTTTACCCATTCCACAAATCTTGCGTTCGGGGCCCCTGGAAGCATGAAAATCACTTTAAACATCTCATTTTATCTCTAAAAGTGATTATCCATGTACAAATGTGAATTTTAGTTCAAAGACGCAACATTTGAAAACGGACCATTTTTTTAGTTTCTGAAGCATGTCGTAAGGGGGGTGGTTATCTCTTTTGTCAAAAATTGGGCATTTTTGATTGAACAATAAAGGACTAAAAATTTAATTTAATTCACTTCCTGTGGTGGAGAAACACTTTTTAAGGCCTCAGAGTGAGTAAATTGGCCATTTTCATTCACGTTTACCCATTCCACACATTTTGCGTTCACGGGCTCTGGAAGCATGAAAATCACTTTAAACATCTCATTTTATCTCTAAAAGTGATTATCCACGAACAAATGTGAATTTTAGGTCAAAGACGCAACATTTGAAAACGGACCATTTTTTTAGTTTCTGAAGCATGGAGTAAGGGGGGGTGGTTATCTCTTTTGTCAAAAATTGGGCATTTTTGATTGAACAATAAAGGCCTAAAAATGTTATTTAATTCACTTCCAGTGGTGGAGAAACACTTTTTAAGGCCTCAGAGTGAGTAAATTGGCCATTTTCATTCACGTTTACCCATTCCACAAAGCTTGCGTTCAGGGCCCCTGGAAGCATGAAAATCACTTTAAACATCTCATTTGATCTCTTAAAGTGATTATCCACGTACAAATGTGAATTTTAGTCCAAAGACGCAACATTTGAAAACGGCACATTTTTTTAGTTTCTGGAGCATGTCGTAAGGGGGGGTGGTTATCTCTTTTGTCAAAAATCAGGCATTTTTGATTGAACAATAAAGGCCTCCAAATGGTATTCATTTCACTTCCCGTGGTGGAGAAACACTTTTTAAGGCCTCAGAGTGAGTAAATTGGCCCTTTTCATTCACGTTTACCCATTCCACAAATTTTGCGTTCATATCCCCTGGAAGCATGAAAATCACTTTAAACATCTCATTTTATCTCTAAAAGTGATTATCCACGTACAAATGTGAATTTTAGTTCAAAGATGCAACATTTGAAAACGGACCATTTTTTTAGTTTCTGAAGCATGTCGTAAGGGGGGGTGGTTATCTCTTTTGTCAAAAATTGGGCATTTTTGATTGAACAATAAAGGCCTAAAAATGTAATTTAATTCACTTCCTGTGGTGGAGAAACACTTTTTAAGGCCTCAGAGTGAGTAAATTGGCCATTTTTATTCACGTTTACCCATTCCAGAAATCTTGCGTTCAGGGCCCCTGGAAGCATGCAAATCACTTTAAACATCTCATTTTATCTCTAAAAGTGATTATCCACGTACAAATGTGAATTTTAGTTCAAAGACGCAACATTTGAAAACGGACCATTTTTTTACTTTCTGAAGCATGTCGTAAGGGGGGGTGGTTATCTCTTTCGTCAAAAATCAGGCATTTTTGATTGAACAAGAAAGGCCTCCAAATGTTATTTATTTCACTTCCCGTGGTGGAGAAACACTTTTTAAGGCCTCAGAGTGAGTAAATTGGCCCTTTTCATTCACGTTTACCCATTCCACAAATTTTGCGTTCATATCCCCTGGAAGCATGAAAATCACTTTAAACATCTCATTTTATCTCTAAAGGTGATTATCCACGTACAAATGTGAATTTTAGTTCAAAGACGCAACATTTGAAAACGGACCATTTTTTTAGTTTCTGAAGCATGTCGTAAGGGGGGGTGGTTATCTCTTTCGTCAAAAATTGGGCATTTTTGATTGAACAATGAAGGCCTAAAAATGTTATTTATTTCACTTCCCGTGGTGGAGAAACACTTTTTAAGGCCTCAGAGTGAGTAAATTGGCCCTTTTCATTCACGTTTACCCATTCCACAAATTTTGCGTTCATATCTCCTGGAAGCATGAAAATCACTTTAAACATCTCATTTTATCTCTAAAAGTGATTATCCACGTACAAATGTGAATTTTAGTTCAAAGACGCAACATTTGAAAACGGACCATTTTTTTTATTTCTGAAGCATGTCGTAAGGGGGGGTGGTTATCTCTTTTGTCAAAAATTGGGCATTTTTGATTGAACAATAAAGGCCTCCAAATGTAAATTTATTTCACTTCCCGAGGTGGATAAACACTTTTTAAGGCCTCAGAGTGAGTAAATTGGCCATTTTCATTCACGTTTACCCATTCCACAAATTTTGCGTTCAGGGCCCCTGGAAGCATGAAAATCACTTTTAAACATCTCATTTGATCTCTAAAAGTGATTATCCACGTACAAATGTGAATTTTAGTTCAAAGAAGCAACATTTGAAAACGGCACATTTTTTTAGTTTCTGGAGCATGTCGTAAGGGGGGGGTGGTTATCTCTTTTGTCAAAAATCAGGCATTTTTGATTGAACAATAAAGGCCTCCAAATGTTATTTATTTCACTTCCCGTGGTGGAGAAACACTTTTTAAGGCCTCAGAGTGAGTAAATTGGCCCTTTTCATTCACGTTTACCCATTTCACAAATTTTGCGTTCATATCCCCTGGAAGCATGAAAATCACTTTAAACATCTCCTTTTATCTCTAAAGGTGATTATCCACGTACAAATGTGAATTTTAGTTCAAAGACGCAACATTTGAAAACGGACCATTTTTTTAGTTTCTGAAGCATGTCGTAAGGGGGGGTGGTTATCTCTTTCGTCAAAAATTGGGCATTTTTGATTGAACAATGAAGGCCTAAAAATGTTATTTATTTCACTTCCCGTGGTGGAGAAACACTTTTTAAGGCCTCAGAGTGAGTAAATTGGCCCTTTTCATTCACGTTTACCCATTCCACAAATTTTGCGTTCATATCCCCTGGAAGCATGAAAATCACTTTAAACATCTCATTTTATCTCTAAAAGTGATTATCCACGTACAAATGTGAATTTTAGTTCAAAGACGCAACATTTGAAAACGGACCATTTTTTTAGTTTCTGAAGCATGTCGTAAGGGGGGGTGGTTATCTCTTTTGTCAAAAATTGGGCATTTTTGATTGAACAATAAAGGCCTCCAAATGTTATTTATTTCACTTCCCGAGGTGGATAAACACTTTTTAAGGCCTCAGAGTGAGTAAATTGGCCATTTTCATTCACGTTTACCCATTCCACAAATTTTGCGTTCAGGGCCCCTGGAAGCATGAAAATCACTTTAAACATCTCATTTGATCTCTAAAAGTGATTATCCACGTACAAATGTGAATTTTAGTTCAAAGACGCAACATTTGAAAACGGACCATTTTTTTAGTTTCTGAAGCATGTCGTAAGGGGGGGTGGTTATCTCTTTTGTCAAAAATTGGGCATTTTTGATTGAACAATAAAGGCCTAAAAATGTAATTTAGTTCACTTCCTGTGGTGGAGAAACACTTTTTAAGGCCTCAGAGTGAGTAAATTGGCCATTTTCATTCACGTTTACCCATTCCAGAAATCTTGCGTTCAGGGCCCCTGGAAGCATGCAAATCACTTTAAACATCTCATTTTATCTCTAAAAGTGATTATCCATGTATAAATGTGAATTTTAGTTCAAAGACGCAACATTTGAAAACGGACCATTTTTTTAGTTTCTGAAGCATGGCATAAGGGGGGGTGGTTATCTCTTTTGTCACAAATTGGGCATTTTTGATTGAACAATAAAGGCCTAAAAATGTTATTTAATTCACTTCCAGTGGTGGAGAAACACTTTTTAAGGCCTCAGAGTGAGTAAATTGGCCATTTTCATTCACGTTTACCCATTCCACAAAGCTTGCGTTCAGGGCCCCTGGAAGCATGAAAATCACTTTAAACATCTCATTTTATCTCTAAAAGTGATTATCCACGTACAAATGTGAATTTTAGTTCAAAGACGCAACATTTGAAAACGGACCATTTTTTTAGTTTCTGAAGCATGTCGTAAGGGGGGGTGGTTATCTCTTTTGTCAAAAATTGGGCATTTTTGATTGAACAATAAAGGCCTCCAAATGTTATTTATTTCACTTCCCGAGGTGGATAAACACTTTTTAAGGCCTCAGAGTGAGTAAATTGGCCCTTTTCATTCACGTTTACCCATTCCACAAATTTTGCGTTCATATCCCCTGGAAGCATGAAAATCACTTTAAACATCTCATTTTATCTCTAAAAGTGATTATCCACGTACAAATGTGAATTTTAGTTCAAAGACGCAACATTTGAAAACGGACCATTTTTTTAGTTTCTGAAGCATGTCGTAAGGAGGGGTGGTTATCTCTTTTGTCAAAAATTGGGCATTTTTGATTGAACAATAAAGGCCTAAAAATGTAATTTAATTCACTTCCTGTGGTGGAGAAACACTTTTTAAGGCCTCAGAGTGAGTAAATTGGCCATTTTCATTCACGTTTACCCATTCCACAAATCTTGCGTTCAGGGCCCCTGGAAGCATGCAAATCACTTTAAACATCTCATTTTATCTCTAAAAGTGATTATCCACGTACAAATGTGAATTTTAGTTCAAAGACGCAACATTTGAAAACGGACCATTTTTTTACTTTCTGAAGCATGTCGTAAGGGGGGGTGGTTATCTCTTTCGTCAAAAAAATGGGCATTTTTGATTGAACAATAAAGGCCTCCAAATGTTATTTATTTCACTTCCCGTGGTGGAGAAACACTTTTTAAGGCCTCAGAGTGAGTAAATTGGCCATTTTCATTCACGTTTACCCATTCCACACATTTTGCGTTCACGGCCTCTGGAAGCATGAAAATCACTTTAAACATCTCATTTTATCTCTAAAAGTGATTATCCACGAACAAATGTGAATTTTAGGTCAAAGACGCAACATTTGAAAACGGACCATTTTTTTACTTTCTGAAGCATGTCGTAAGGGGGGGTGGTTATCTCTTTCGTCAAAAATTGGGCATTTTTGATTGAACAATAAAGGCCTCCAAATGTTATTTATTTCACTTCCCGTGGTGGAGAAACACTTTTTAAGGCCTCAGAGTGAGTAAATTGGCCATTTTCATTCACGTTTACCCATTCCACAAATTTTGCGTTCACGGCCTCTGGAAGCATGAAAATCACTTTAAACATCTCATTTTATCTCTAAAAGTGATTATCCACGAACAAATGTGAATTTTAGTTCAAAGACGCAACATTTGAAAACGGACCATTTTTTTAGTTTCTGAAGCATGGCGTAAGGGGGGGTGGTTATCTCTTTTGTCAAAAATTGGGCATTTTTGATTGAACAATAAAGGCCTAAAAATGGTATTTAATTCACTTCCAGTGGTGGAGAAACACTTTTTAAGGCCTCAGAGTGAGTAAATTGGCCATTTTCATTCACGTTTACCCATTCCACAAATCTTGATTCCACACATTTTGCGTTCACGGCCTCTGGAAGCATGAAAATCACTTTAAACATCTCATTTTATCTCTAAAAGTGATTATCCACGAACAAATGTGAATTTTAGTTCAAAGACGCAACATTTGAAAACGGACCATTTTTTTAGTTTCTGAAGCATGGCGTAAGGGGGGGTGGTTATCTCTTTTGTCAAAAATTGGGCATTTTTGATTGAACAATAAAGGCCTAAAAATGGTATTTAATTCACTTCCAGTGGTGGAGAAACACTTTTTAAGGCCTCAGAGTGAGTAAATTGGCCCTTTTCATTCACGTTTACCCATTCCACAAATTTTGCGTTCATATCTCCTGGAAGCATGAAAATCACTTTAAACATCTCATTTTATCTCTAAAAGTGATTATCCACGTACAAATGTGAATTTTAGTTCAAAGAAGCAACATTTGAAAACGGCACATTTTTTTAGTTTCTGGAGCATGTCGTAAGGGGGGGGTGGTTATCTCTTTTGTCAAAAATCAGGCATTTTTGATTGAACAATAAAGGCCTCCAAATGTTATTTATTTCACTTCCCGTGGTGGAGAAACACTTTTTAAGGCCTCAGAGTGAGTAAATTGGCCCTTTTCATTCACGTTTACCCATTCCACAAATTTTGCGTTCATATCCCCTGGAAGCATGAAAATCACTTTAAACATCTCCTTTTATCTCTAAAGGTGATTATCCACGTACAAATGTGAATTTTAGTTCAAAGACGCAACATTTGAAAACGGACCATTTTTTTAGTTTCTGAAGCATGTCGTAAGGGGGGTGGTTATCTCTTTCGTCAAAAATTGGGCATTTTTGATTGAACAATGAAGGCCTAAAAATGTTATTTATTTCACTTCCCGTGGTGGAGAAACACTTTTTAAGGCCTCAGAGTGAGTAAATTGGCCCTTTTCATTCACGTTTACCCATTCCACAAATTTTGCGTTCATATCCCCTGGAAGCATGAAAATCACTTTAAACATCTCATTTTATCTCTAAAAGTGATTATCCACGTACAAATGTGAATTTTAGTTCAAAGACGCAACATTTGAAAACGGACCATTTTTTTAGTTTCTGAAGCATGTCGTAAGGGGGGGTAGTTATCTCTTTTGTCAAAAATTGGGCATTTTTGATTGAACAATAAAGGCCTCCAAATGTTATTTATTTCACTTCCCGAGGTGGATAAACACTTTTTAAGGCCTCAGAGTGAGTAAATTGGCCATTTTCATTCACGTTTACCCATTCCACAAATTTTGCGTTCAGGGCCCCTGGAAGCATGAAAATCACTTTAAACATCTCATTTGATCTCTAAAAGTGATTATCCACGTACAAATGTGAATTTTAGTTCAAAGACGCAACATTTGAAAACGGCACATTTTTTTAGTTTCTGGAGCATGTCGTAAGGGGGGGTGGTTATCTCTTTTGTCAAAAATTGGGCATTTTTGATTGAACAATAAAGGCCTCCAAATGTTATTTATTTCCCTTCCCGTGGTGGAGAAACACTTTTTAAGGACTCAGAGTGAGTAAATTGGCCCTTTTCATTCACGTTTACCCATTCCACAAATTTTGCGTTCATATCCCCTGGAAGCATGAAAATCACTTTAAACATCTCATTTTATCTCTAAAAGTGATTATCCACGTACAAATGTGAATTTTAGTTCAAAGACGCAACATTTGAAAACGGACCATTTTTTTAGTTTCTGAAGCATGTCGTAAGGGGGGGTGGTTATCTCTTTTGTCAAAAATTGGGCATTTTTGATTGAACAATAAAGGCCTAAAAATGTAATTTAGTTCACTTCCTGTGGGGAGAAACACTTTTTAAGGCCTCAGAGTGAGTAAATTGGCCATTTTCATTCACGTTTACCCATTCCAGAAATCTTGCGTTCAGGGCCCCTGGAAGCATGCAAATCACTTTAAACATCTCATTTTATCTCTAAAAGTGATTATCCACGTATAAATGTGAATTTTAGTTCAAAGACGCAACATTTGAAAACGGACCATTTTTTTAGTTTCTGAAGCATGGCGTAAGGGGGGGTGGTTATCTCTTTTGTCACAAATTGGGCATTTTTGATTGAACAATAAAGGCCTAAAAATGTTATTTAATTCACTTCCAGTGGTGGAGAAACACTTTTTAAGGCCTCAGAGTGAGTAAATTGGCCATTTTCATTCACGTTTACCCATTCCACAAAGCTTGCGTTCAGGGCCCCTGGAAGCATGAAAATCACTTTAAACATCTCATTTTATCTCTAAAAGTGATTATCCACGTACAAATGTGAATTTTAGTTCAAAGACGCAACATTTGAAAACGGACCATTTTTTTAGTTTCTGAAGCATGTCGTAAGGGGGGGTGGTTATCTCTTTTGTCAAAAATTGGGCATTTTTGATTGAACAATAAAGGCCTCCAAATGTTATTTATTTCACTTCCCGAGGTGGATAAACACTTTTTAAGGCCTCAGAGTGAGTAAATTGGCCATTTTCATTCACGTTTACCCATTCCACAAATTTTGCGTTCAGGGCCCCTGGAAGCATGAAAATCACTTTAAACATCTCATTTGAACTCTAAAAGTGATTATCCACGTACAAATGTGAATTTTAGTTCAAAGACGCAACATTTGAAAACGGCAAATTTTTTTAGTTTCTGGAGCATGTCGTAAGGGGGGGTGGTTATCTCTTTTGTCAAAAATCAGGCATTTTTGATTGAACAATAAAGGCCTCCAAATGTTATTTATTTCACTTCCTGTGGTGGAGAAACACTTTTTAAGGCCTCAGAGTGAGTAAATTGGCCCTTTTCATTCACGTTTACCCATTCCACAAATTTTGCGTTCATATCCCCTGGAAGCATGAAAATCACTTTAAACATCTCATTTTATCTCTAAAAGTGATTATCCACGTACAAATGTGAATTTTAGTTCAAAGACGCAACATTTGAAAACGGACCATTTTTTTAGTTTCTGAAGCATGTCGTAAGGAGGGGTGGTTATCTCTTTTGTCAAAAATTGGGCATTTTTGATTGAACAATAAAGGCCTAAAAATGTAATTTAATTCACTTCCTGTGGTGGAGAAACACTTTTTAAGGCCTCAGAGTGAGTAAATTGGCCATTTTCATTCACGTTTACCCATTCCAGAAAACTTGCGTTCAGGGCCCCTGGAAGCATGCAAATCACTTTAAACATCTCATTTTATCTCTAAAAGTGATTATCCACGTACAAATGTGAATTTTAGTTCAAAGACGCAACATTTGAAAACGGACCATTTTTTTAGTTTCTGAAGCATGTCGTAAGGGGGGGTGGTTCTCTCTTTCGTCAAAAATTGGGCATTTTTGATTGAACAATAAAGGCCTCCAAATGTTATTTATTTCACTTCCCGTGGTGGAGAAACACTTTTTAAGGCCTCAGAGTGAGTAAATTGGCCATTTTCATTCACGTTTACCCATTCCACAAATTTTGCGTTCAGGGCCCCTGGAAGCATGAAAATCACTTTAAACATCTCATTTTATCTCTAAAAGTGATTATCCACGAACAAATGTGAATTTTAGTTCAAAGACGCAACATTTGAAAACGGACCATTTTTTTAGTTTCTGAAGCATGGCGTAAGGGGGGGTGGTTATCTCTTTTGTCAAAAATTGGGCATTTTTGATTGAACAATAAAGGCCTAAAAATGTTATTTAATTCACTTCCAGTGGTGGAGAAACACTTTTTAAGGCCTCAGAGTGAGTAAATTGGCCATTTTCATTCACATTTACCCATTCCACAAATCTTGCGTTCGGGGCCCCTGGAAGCATGAAAATCACTTTAAACATCTCATTTTATCTCTAAAAGTGATTATCCACGTACAAATGTGAATTTTAGTTCAAAGACGCAACATTTGAAAACGGACCATTTTTTTAGTTTCTGAAGCATGTCGTAAGGGGGGTGGTTATCTCTTTTGTCAAAAATTGGGCATTTTTGATTGAACAATAAAGGCCTAAAAATGTAATTTAATTCACTTCCTGTGGTGGAGAAACACTTTTTAAGGCCTCAGAGTGAGTAAATTGGCCATTTTCATTCACGTTTACCCATTCCAGAAATCTTGCGTTCAGGGCCCCTGGAAGCATGCAAATCACTTTAAACATCTCATTTTATCTCTAAAAGTGATTATCCACGTACAAATGTGAATTTTAGTTCAAAGACGCAACATTTGAAAACGGACCATTTTTTTACTTTCTGAAGCATGTCGTAAGGGGGGGTGGTTATCTCTTTCGTCAAAAAAATGGGCATTTTTGATTGAACAATAAAGGCCTCCAAATGTTATTTATTTCACTTCCCGTGGTGGAGAAACACTTTTTAAGGCCTCAGAGTGAGTAAATTGGCCATTTTCATTCACGTTTACCCATTCCACACATTTTGCGTTCACGGCCTCTGGAAGCATGAAAATCACTTTAAACATCTCATTTTATCTCTAAAAGTGATTATCCACGAACAAATGTGAATTTTAGGTCAAAGACGCAACATTTGAAAACGGACCATTTTTTTACTTTCTGAAGCATGTCGTAAGGGGGGGTGGTTATCTCTTTCGTCAAAAAAATGGGCATTTTTGATTGAACAATAAAGGCCTCCAAATGTTATTTATTTCACTTCCCGTGGTGGAGAAACACTTTTTAAGGCCTCAGAGTGAGTAAATTGGCCATTTTCATTCACGTTTACCCATTCCACAAATTTTGCGTTCAGGGCCCCTGGAAGCATGAAAATCACTTTAAACATCTCCTTTTATCTCTAAAGGTGATTATCCACGTACAAATGTGAATTTTAGTTCAAAGACGCAACATTTGAAAACGGACCATTTTTTTAGTTTCTGAAGCATGTCGTAAGGGGGGGTGGTTATCTCTTTTGTCAAAAATTGGGCATTTTTGATTGAACAATAAAGGCCTAAAAATGTTATTTAATTCACTTCCAGTGGTGGAGAAACACTTTTTAAGGCCTCAGAGTGAGTAAATTGGCCCTTTTCATTCACGTTTACCCATTCCACAAATTTTGCGTTCATATCCCCTGGAAGCATGAAAATCACTTTAAACATCTCCTTTTATCTCTAAAGGTGATTATCCACGTACAAATGTGAATTTTAGTTCAAAGACGCAACATTTGAAAACGGACCATTTTTTTAGTTTCTGAAGCATGTCGTAAGGGGGGGTGGGTATCTCTTTTGTCAAAAATTGGGCATTTTTGATTGAACAATAAAGGCCTAAAAATGTAATTTAGTTCACTTCCTGTGGTGGAGAAACACTTTTTAAGGCCTCAGAGTGAGTAAATTGGCCATTTTCATTCACGTTTACCCATTCCAGAAATCTTGCGTTCAGGGCCCCTGGAAGCATGCAAATCACTTTAAACATCTCATTTTATCTCTAAAAGTGATTATCCACGTATAAATGTGAATTTTAGTTCAAAGACGCAACATTTGAAAACGGACCATTTTTTTAGTTTCTGAAGCATGGCGTAAGGGGGGGTGGTTATCTCTTTTGTCACAAATTGGGCATTTTTGATTGAACAATAAAGGCCTAAAAATGTTATTTAATTCACTTCCAGTGGTGGAGAAACACTTTTTAAGGCCTCAGAGTGAGTAAATTGGCCATTTTCATTCACGTTTACCCATTCCACAAAGCTTGCGTTCAGGGCCCCTGGAAGCATGAAAATCACTTTAAACATCTCATTTTATCTCTAAAAGTGATTATCCACGTACAAATGTGAATTTTAGTTCAAAGACGCAACATTTGAAAACGGACCATTTTTTTAGTTTCTGAAGCATGTCGTAAGGGGGGGGTGGTTATCTCTTTTGTCAAAAATTGGGCATTTTTGATTGAACAATAAAGGCCTCCAAATGTTATTTATTTCACTTCCAGTGGTGGAGAAACACTTTTTAAGGCCTCAGAGTGAGTAAATTGGCCATTTTCATTCACGTTTACCCATTCCACAAATCTTGCGTTCGGGGCCCCTGGAAGCATGAAAATCACTTTAAACATCTCATTTTATCTCTAAAAGTGATTATCCACGTACAAATGTGAATTTTAGTTCAAAGACGCAACATTTGAAAACGGACCATTTTTTTAGTTTCTGAAGCATGTCGTAAGGGGGGTGGTTATCTCTTTTGTCAAAAATTGGGCATTTTTGATTGAACAATAAAGGCCTAAAAATTTAATTTAATTCACTTCCTGTGGTGGAGAAACACTTTTTAAGGCCTCAGAGTGAGTAAATTGGCCATTTTCATTCACGTTTACCCATTCCACATATTTTGCGTTCACGGCCTCTGGAAGCATGAAAATCACTTTAAACATCTCATTTTATCTCTAAAAGTGATTATCCACGAACAAATGTGAATTTTAGGTCAAAGACGCAACATTTGAAAACGGACCATTTTTTTAGTTTCTGAAGCACGGAGTAAGGGGGGGTGGTTATCTCTTTTGTCAAAAATTGGGCATTTTTGATTGAACAATAAAGGCCTAAAAATGTTATTTAATTCACTTCCAGTGGTGGAGAAACACTTTTTAAGGCCTCAGAGTGAGTAAATTGGCCATTTTCATTCACGTTTACCCATTCCACAAAGCTTGCGTTCAGGGCCCCTGGAAGCATGAAAATCACTTTAAACATCTCATTTGATCTCTTAAAGTGATTATCCACGTACAAATGTGAATTTTAGTCCAAAGACGCAACATTTGAAAACGGCACATTTTTTTAGTTTCTGGAGCATGTCGTAAGGGGGGGTGGTTATCTCTTTTGTCAAAAATCAGGCATTTTTGATTGAACAATAAAGGCCTCCAAATGGTATTTATTTCACTTCCCGTGGTGGAGAAACACTTTTTAAGGCCTCAGAGTGAGTAAATTGGCCCTTTTCATTCACGTTTACCCATTCCACAAATTTTGCGTTCATATCCCCTGGAAGCATGAAAATCACTTTAAACATCTCATTTTATCTCTAAAAGTGATTATCCACGTACAAATGTGAATTTTAGTTCAAAGATGCAACATTTGAAAACGGACCATTTTTTTAGTTTCTGAAGCATGTCGTAAGGGGGGGTGGTTATCTCTTTTGTCAAAAACTGGGCATTTTTGATTGAACAATAAAGGCCTAAAAATGTAATTTAATTCACTTCCTGTGGTGGAGAAACACTTTTTAAGGCCTCAGAGTGAGTAAATTGGCCATTTTTATTCACGTTTACCCATTCCAGAAATCTTGCGTTCAGGGCCCCTGGAAGCATGCAAATCACTTTAAACATCTCATTTTATCTCTAAAAGTGATTATCCACGTACAAATGTGAATTTTAGTTCAAAGACGCAACATTTGAAAACGGACCATTTTTTTACTTTCTGAAGCATGTCGTAAGGGGGGGTGGTTATCTCTTTCGTCAAAAATTGGGCATTTTTGATTGAACAATAAAGGCCTCCAAATGTTATTTATTTCACTTCCCGTGGTGGAGAAACACTTTTTAAGGCCTCAGAGTGAGTAAATTGGCCATTTTCATTCACGTTTACCCATTCCACAAATTTTGCGTTCACGGCCTCTGGAAGCATGAAAATCACTTTAAACATCTCATTTTATCTCTAAAAGTGATTATCCACGAACAAATGTGAATTTTAGTTCAAAGACGCAACATTTGAAAACGGACCATTTTTTTAGTTTCTGAAGCATGGCGTAAGGGGGGGTGGTTATCTCTTTTGTCAAAAATTGGGCATTTTTGATTGAACAATAAAGGCCTAAAAATGGTATTTAATTCACTTCCAGTGGTGGAGAAACACTTTTTAAGGCCTCAGAGTGAGTAAATTGGCCATTTTCATTCACGTTTACCCATTCCACAAATCTTGCGTTCAGGGCCCCTGGAAGCATGAAAATCACTTTAAACATCTCATTTTATCTCTAAAAGTGATTATCCACGTACAAATGTGAATTTTAGTTCAAAGACGCAACATTTGAAAACGGCACATTTTTTTAGTTTCTTGAGCATGTCGTAAGGGGGGGTGGTTATCTATTTCGTCAAAAATCAGGCATTTTTGATTGAACAAGAAAGGCCTCCAAATGTTATTTATTTCACTTCCTGTGGTGGAGAAACACTTTTTAAGGCCTCAGAGTGAGTAAATTGGCCCTTTTCATTCACGTTTACCCATTCCACAAATTTTGCGTTCATATCCCCTGGAAGCATGAAAATCACTTTAAACATCTCATTTTATCTCTAAAGGTGATTATCCACGTACAAATGTGAATTTTAGTTCAAAGACGCAACATTTGAAAACGGACCATTTTTTTAGTTTCTGAAGCATGTCGTAAGGGGGGGTGGTTATCTCTTTCGTCAAAAATTGGGCATTTTTGATTGAACAATGAAGGCCTAAAAATGTTATTTATTTCACTTCCCGTGGTGGAGAAACACTTTTTAAGGCCTCAGAGTGAGTAAATTGGCCCTTTTCATTCACGTTTACCCATTCCACAAATTTTGCGTTCATATCTCCTGGAAGCATGAAAATCACTTTAAACATCTCATTTTATCTCTAAAAGTGATTATCCACGTACAAATGTGAATTTTAGTTCAAAGACGCAACATTTGAAAACGGACCATTTTTTTTATTTCTGAAGCATGTCGTAAGGGGGGGTGGTTATCTCTTTTGTCAAAAATTGGGCATTTTTGATTGAACAATAAAGGCCTCCAAATGTAAATTTATTTCACTTCCCGAGGTGGATAAACACTTTTTAAGGCCTCAGAGTGAGTAAATTGGCCATTTTCATTCACGTTTACCCATTCCACAAATTTTGCGTTCAGGGCCCCTGGAAGCATGAAAATCACTTTAAAAATCTCATTTGATCTCTAAAAGTGATTATCCACGTACAAATGTGAATTTTAGTTCAAAGACGCAACATTTGAAAACGGCACATTTTTTTAGTTTCTGGAGCATGTCGTAAGGGGGGGTGGTTATCTCTTTTGTCAAAAATTGGGCATTTTTGATTGAACAATAAAGGCCTCCAAATGTTATTTATTTCCCTTCCCGTGGTGGAGAAACACTTTTTAAGGACTCAGAGTGAGTAAATTGGCCCTTTTCATTCACGTTTACCCATTCCACAAATTTTGCGTTCATATCCCCTGGAAGCATGAAAATCACTTTAAACATCTCATTTTATCTCTAAAAGTGATTATCCACGTACAAATGTGAATTTTAGTTCAAAGACGCAACATTTGAAAACGGACCATTTTTTTAGTTTCTGAAGCATGTCGTAAGGGGGGGTGGTTATCTCTTTTGTCAAAAATTGGGCATTTTTGATTGAACAATAAAGGCCTAAAAATGTAATTTAGTTCACTTCCTGTGGTGGAGAAACACTTTTTAAGGCCTCAGAGTGAGTAAATTGGCCATTTTCATTCACGTTTACCCATTCCAGAAATCTTGCGTTCAGGGCCTTTGGAAGCATGCAAATCACTTTAAACATCTCATTTTATCTCTAAAAGTGATTATCCACGTATAAATGTGAATTTTAGTTCAAAGACGCAGCATTTGAAAACGGACCATTTTTTTAGTTTCTGAAGCATGGCGTAAGGGGGGGTGGTTATCTCTTTTGTCACAAATTGGGCATTTTTGATTGAACAATAAAGGCCTAAAAATGTTATTTAATTCACTTCCAGTGGTGGAGAAACACTTTTTAAGGCCTCAGAGTGAGTAAATTGGCCATTTTCATTCACGTTTACCCATTCCACAAAGCTTGCGTTCAGGGCCCCTGGAAGCATGAAAATCACTTTAAACATCTCATTTTATCTCTAAAAGTGATTATCCACGTACAAATGTGAATTTTAGTTCAAAGACGCAACATTTGAAAACGGACCATTTTTTTAGTTTCTGAAGCATGTCGTAAGGGGGGGTGGTTATCTCTTTTGTCAAAAATTGGGCATTTTTGATTGAACAATAAAGGCCTCCAAATGTTATTTATTTCACTTCCCGAGGTGGATAAACACTTTTTAAGGCCTCAGAGTGAGTAAATTGGCCATTTTCATTCACGTTTACCCATTCCACAAATTTTGCGTTCAGGGCCCCTGGAAGCATGAAAATCACTTTAAACATCTCATTTGAACTCTAAAAGTGATTATCCACGTACAAATGTGAATTTTAGTTCAAAGACGCAACATTTGAAAACGGCAAATTTTTTTAGTTTCTGGAGCATGTCGTAAGGGGGGGTGGTTATCTCTTTTGTCAAGAATCAGGCATTTTTGATTGAACAATAAAGGCCTCCAAATGTTATTTATTTCACTTCCTGTGGTGGAGAAACACTTTTTAAGGCCTCAGAGTGAGTAAATTGGCCATTTTCATTCACGTTTACCCATTCCACACATTTTGCGTTCACGGCCTCTGGAAGCATGAAAATCACTTTAAACATCTCATTTTATCTCTAAAAGTGATTATCCACGAACAAATGTGAATTTTAGGTCAAAGACGCAACATTTGAAAACGGACCATTTTTTTACTTTCTGAAGCATGTCGTAAGGGGGGGTGGTTATCTCTTTCGTCAAAAAAATTGGCATTTTTGATTGAACAATAAAGGCCTCCAAATGTTATTTATTTCACTTCCCGTGGTGGAGAAACACTTTTTAAGGCCTCAGAGTGAGTAAATTGGCCATTTTCATTCACGTTTACCCATTCCACAAATTTTGCGTTCAGGGCCCCTGGAAGCATGAAAATCACTTTAAACATCTCATTTTATCTCTAAAAGTGATTATCCACGAACAAATGTGAATTTTAGTTCAAAGACGCAACATTTGAAAACGGACCATTTTTTTAGTTTCTGAAGCATGGCGTAAGGGGGGGTGGTTATCTCTTTTGTCAAAAATTGGGCATTTTTGATTGAACAATAAAGGCCTAAAAATGTTATTTAATTCACTTCCAGTGGTGGAGAAACACTTTTTAAGGCCTCAGAGTGAGTAAATTGGCCATTTTCATTCACATTTACCCATTCCACAAATCTTGCGTTCGGGGCCCCTGGAAGCATGAAAATCACTTTAAACATCTCATTTTATCTCTAAAAGTGATTATCCACGTACAAATGTGAATTTTAGTTCAAAGACGCAACATTTGAAAACGGACCATTTTTTTAGTTTCTGAAGCATGTCGTAAGGGGGGTGGTTATCTCTTTTGTCAAAAATTGGGCATTTTTGATTGAACAATAAAGGCCTAAAAATGTAATTTAATTCACTTCCTGTGGTGGAGAAACACTTTTTAAGGCCTCAGAGTGAGTAAATTGGCCATTTTCATTCACGTTTACCCATTCCAGAAATCTTGCGTTCAGGGCCCCTGGAAGCATGCAAATCACTTTAAACATCTCATTTTATCTCTAAAAGTGATTATCCACGTACAAATGTGAATTTTAGTTCAAAGACGCAACATTTGAAAACGGACCATTTTTTTACTTTCTGAAGCATGTCGTAAGGGGGGGTGGTTATCTCTTTCGTCAAAAAAATGGGCATTTTTGATTGAACAATAAAGGCCTCCAAATGTTATTTATTTCACTTCCCGTGGTGGAGAAACACTTTTTAAGGCCTCAGAGTGAGTAAATTGGCCATTTTCATTCACGTTTACCCATTCCACACATTTTGCGTTCACGGCCTCTGGAAGCATGAAAATCACTTTAAACATCTCATTTTATCTCTAAAAGTGATTATCCACGAACAAATGTGAATTTTAGGTCAAAGACGCAACATTTGAAAACGGACCATTTTTTTAGTTTCTGAAGCATGGAGTAAGGGGGGGTGGTTATCTCTTTTGTCAAAAATTGGGCATTTTTGATTGAACAATAAAGGCCTAAAAATGTTATTTAATTCACTTCCAGTGGTGGAGAAACACTTTTTAAGGCCTCAGAGTGAGTAAATTGGCCATTTTCATTCACGTTTACCCATTCCACAAAGCTTGCGTTCAGGGCCCCTGGAAGCATGAAAATCACTTTAAACATCTCATTTGAACTCTAAAAGTGATTATCCACGTACAAATGTGAATTTTAGTTCAAAGACGCAACATTTGAAAACGGCACATTTTTTTAGTTTCTGGAGCATGTCGTAAGGGGGGGTGGTTATCTCTTTTGTCAAAAATTGGGCATTTTTGATTGAACAATAAAGGCCTCCAAATGTTATTTATTTCACTTCCCGAGGTGGATAAACACTTTTTAAGGCCTCAGAGTGAGTAAATTGGCCATTTTCATTCACGTTTACCCATTCCACAAATTTTGCGTTCAGGGCCCCTGGAAGCATGAAAATCACTTTAAACATCTCATTTGAACTCTAAAAGTGATTATCCACGTACAAATGTGAATTTTAGTTCAAAGACGCAACATTTGAAAACGGCACATTTTTTTAGTTTCTGGAGCATGTCGTAAGGGGGGGTGGTTATCTCTTTTGTCAAAAATCAGGCATTTTTGATTGAACAATAAAGGCCTCCAAATGTTATTTATTTCACTTCCTGTGGTGGAGAAACACTTTTTAAGGCCTCAGAGTGAGTAAATTGGCCCTTTTCATTCACGTTTACCCATTCCACAAATTTTGCGTTCATATCCCCTGGAAGCATGAAAATCACTTTAAACATCTCATTTTATCTCTAAAAGTGATTATCCACGTACAAATGTGAATTTTAGTTCAAAGACGCAACATTTGAAAACGGACCATTTTTTTAGTTTCTGAAGCATGTCGTAAGGAGGGGTGGTTATCTCTTTTGTCAAAAATTGGGCATTTTTGATTGAACAATAAAGGCCTAAAAATGTAATTTAATTCACTTCCTGTGGTGGAGAAACACTTTTTAAGGCCTCAGAGTGAGTAAATTGGCCATTTTCATTCACGTTTACCCATTCCAGAAAACTTGCGTTCAGGGCCCCTGGAAGCATGCAAATCACTTTAAACATCTCATTTTATCTCTAAAAGTGATTATCCACGTACAAATGTGAATTTTAGTTCAAAGACGCAGCATTTGAAAACGGACCATTTTTTTAGTTTCTGAAGCATGGCGTAAGGGGGGGTGGTTATCTCTTTTGTCACAAATTGGGCATTTTTGATTGAACAATAAAGGCCTAAAAATGTTATTTAATTCACTTCCAGTGGTGGAGAAACACTTTTTAAGGCCTCAGAGTGAGTAAATTGGCCATTTTCATTCACGTTTACCCATTCCACAAAGCTTGCGTTCAGGGCCCCTGGAAGCATGAAAATCACTTTAAACATCTCATTTTATCTCTAAAAGTGATTATCCACGTACAAATGTGAATTTTAGTTCAAAGACGCAACATTTGAAAACGGACCATTTTTTTAGTTTCTGAAGCATGTCGTAAGGGGGGGTGGTTATCTCTTTTGTCAAAAATTGGGCATTTTTGATTGAACAATAAAGGCCTCCAAATGTTATTTATTTCACTTCCCGAGGTGGATAAACACTTTTTAAGGCCTCAGAGTGAGTAAATTGGCCATTTTCATTCACGTTTACCCATTCCACAAATTTTGCGTTCAGGGCCCCTGGAAGCATGAAAATCACTTTAAACATCTCATTTGAACTCTAAAAGTGATTATCCACGTACAAATGTGAATTTTAGTTCAAAGACGCAACATTTGAAAACGGCAAATTTTTTTAGTTTCTGGAGCATGTCGTAAGGGGGGGTGGTTATCTCTTTTGTCAAAAATCAGGCATTTTTGATTGAACAATAAAGGCCTCCAAATGTTATTTATTTCACTTCCTGTGGTGGAGAAACACTTTTTAAGGCCTCAGAGTGAGTAAATTGGCCATTTTCATTCACGTTTACCCATTCCACACATTTTGCGTTCACGGCCTCTGGAAGCATGAAAATCACTTTAAACATCTCATTTTATCTCTAAAAGTGATTATCCACGAACAAATGTGAATTTTAGGTCAAAGACGCAACATTTGAAAACGGACCATTTTTTTACTTTCTGAAGCATGTCGTAAGGGGGGGTGGTTATCTCTTTCGTCAAAAAAATTGGCATTTTTGATTGAACAATAAAGGCCTCCAAATGTTATTTATTTCACTTCCCGTGGTGGAGAAACACTTTTTAAGGCCTCAGAGTGAGTAAATTGGCCATTTTCATTCACGTTTACCCATTCCACAAATTTTGCGTTCAGGGCCCCTGGAAGCATGAAAATCACTTTAAACATCTCATTTTATCTCTAAAAGTGATTATCCACGAACAAATGTGAATTTTAGTTCAAAGACGCAACATTTGAAAACGGACCATTTTTTTAGTTTCTGAAGCATGGCGTAAGGGGGGGTGGTTATCTCTTTTGTCAAAAATTGGGCATTTTTGATTGAACAATAAAGGCCTAAAAATGTTATTTAATTCACTTCCAGTGGTGGAGAAACACTTTTTAAGGCCTCAGAGTGAGTAAATTGGCCATTTTCATTCACATTTACCCATTCCACAAATCTTGCGTTCGGGGCCCCTGGAAGCATGAAAATCACTTTAAACATCTCATTTTATCTCTAAAAGTGATTATCCACGTACAAATGTGAATTTTAGTTCAAAGACGCAACATTTGAAAACGGACCATTTTTTTAGTTTCTGAAGCATGTCGTAAGGGGGGTGGTTATCTCTTTTGTCAAAAATTGGGCATTTTTGATTGAACAATAAAGGCCTAAAAATGTAATTTAATTCACTTCCTGTGGTGGAGAAACACTTTTTAAGGCCTCAGAGTGAGTAAATTGGCCATTTTCATTCACGTTTACCCATTCCAGAAATCTTGCGTTCAGGGCCCCTGGAAGCATGCAAATCACTTTAAACATCTCATTTTATCTCTAAAAGTGATTATCCACGTACAAATGTGAATTTTAGTTCAAAGACGCAACATTTGAAAACGGACCATTTTTTTACTTTCTGAAGCATGTCGTAAGGGGGGGTGGTTATCTCTTTCGTCAAAAAAATGGGCATTTTTGATTGAACAATAAAGGCCTCCAAATGTTATTTATTTCACTTCCCGTGGTGGAGAAACACTTTTTAAGGCCTCAGAGTGAGTAAATTGGCCATTTTCATTCACGTTTACCCATTCCACACATTTTGCGTTCACGGCCTCTGGAAGCATGAAAATCACTTTAAACATCTCATTTTATCTCTAAAAGTGATTATCCACGAACAAATGTGAATTTTAGGTCAAAGACGCAACATTTGAAAACGGACCATTTTTTTAGTTTCTGAAGCATGGAGTAAGGGGGGGTGGTTATCTCTTTTGTCAAAAATTGGGCATTTTTGATTGAACAATAAAGGCCTAAAAATGTTATTTAATTCACTTCCAGTGGTGGAGAAACACATTTTAAGGCCTCAGAGTGAGTAAATTGGCCATTTTCATTCACGTTTACCCATTCCACAAAGCTTGCGTTCAGGGCCCCTGGAAGCATGAAAATCACTTTAAACATCTCATTTGAACTCTAAAAGTGATTATCCACGTACAAATGTGAATTTTAGTTCAAAGACGCAACATTTGAAAACGGCACATTTTTTTAGTTTCTGGAGCATGTCGTAAGGGGGGGTGGTTATCTCTTTTGTCAAAAATTGGGCATTTTTGATTGAACAATAAAGGCCTCCAAATGTTATTTATTTCACTTCCCGAGGTGGATAAACACTTTTTAAGGCCTCAGAGTGAGTAAATTGGCCATTTTCATTCACGTTTACCCATTCCACAAATTTTGCGTTCAGGGCCCCTGGAAGCATGAAAATCACTTTAAACATCTCATTTGAACTCTAAAAGTGATTATCCACGTACAAATGTGAATTTTAGTTCAAAGACGCAACATTTGAAAACGGCACATTTTTTTAGTTTCTGGAGCATGTCGTAAGGGGGGGTGGTTATCTCTTTTGTCAAAAATCAGGCATTTTTGATTGAACAATAAAGGCCTCCAAATGTTATTTATTTCACTTCCTGTGGTGGAGAAACACTTTTTAAGGCCTCAGAGTGAGTAAATTGGCCCTTTTCATTCACGTTTACCCATTCCACAAATTTTGCGTTCATATCCCCTGGAAGCATGAAAATCACTTTAAACATCTCATTTTATCTCTAAAAGTGATTATCCACGTACAAATGTGAATTTTAGTTCAAAGACGCAACATTTGAAAACGGACCATTTTTTTAGTTTCTGAAGCATGTCGTAAGGAGGGGTGGTTATCTCTTTTGTCAAAAATTGGGCATTTTTGATTGAACAATAAAGGCCTAAAAATGTAATTTAATTCACTTCCTGTGGTGGAGAAACACTTTTTAAGGCCTCAGAGTGAGTAAATTGGCCATTTTCATTCACGTTTACCCATTCCAGAAAACTTGCGTTCAGGGCCCCTGGAAGCATGCAAATCACTTTAAACATCTCATTTTATCTCTAAAAGTGATTATCCACGTACAAATGTGAATTTTAGTTCAAAGACGCAACATTTGAAAACGGACCATTTTTTTAGTTTCTGAAGCATGTCGTAAGGGGGGGTGGTTCTCTCTTTCGTCAAAAATTGGGCATTTTTGATTGAACAATAAAGGCCTCCAAATGTTATTTATTTCACTTCCCGTGGTGGAGAAACACTTTTTAAGGCCTCAGAGTGAGTAAATTGGCCATTTTCATTCACGTTTACCCATTCCACAAATTTTGCGTTCAGGGCCCCTGGAAGCATGAAAATCACTTTAAACATCTCATTTTATCTCTAAAAGTGATTATCCACGAACAAATGTGAATTTTAGTTCAAAGACGCAACATTTGAAAACGGACCATTTTTTTAGTTTCTGAAGCATGGCGTAAGGGGGGGTGGTTATCTCTTTTGTCAAAAATTGGGCATTTTTGATTGAACAATAAAGGCCTAAAAATGTTATTTAATTCACTTCCAGTGGTGGAGAAACACTTTTTAAGGCCTCAGAGTGAGTAAATTGGCCATTTTCATTCACATTTACCCATTCCACAAATCTTGCGTTCGGGGCCCCTGGAAGCATGAAAATCACTTTAAACATCTCATTTTATCTCTAAAAGTGATTATCCACGTACAAATGTGAATTTTAGTTCAAAGACGCAACATTTGAAAACGGACCATTTTTTTAGTTTCTGAAGCATGTCGTAAGGGGGGTGGTTATCTCTTTTGTCAAAAATTGGGCATTTTTGATTGAACAATAAAGGCCTAAAAATGTAATTTAATTCACTTCCTGTGGTGGAGAAACACTTTTTAAGGCCTCAGAGTGAGTAAATTGGCCATTTTCATTCACGTTTACCCATTCCAGAAATCTTGCGTTCAGGGCCCCTGGAAGCATGCAAATCACTTTAAACATCTCATTTTATCTCTAAAAGTGATTATCCACGTACAAATGTGAATTTTAGTTCAAAGACGCAACATTTGAAAACGGACCATTTTTTTACTTTCTGAAGCATGTCGTAAGGGGGGGTGGTTATCTCTTTCGTCAAAAAAATGGGCATTTTTGATTGAACAATAAAGGCCTCCAAATGTTATTTATTTCACTTCCCGTGGTGGAGAAACACTTTTTAAGGCCTCAGAGTGAGTAAATTGGCCATTTTCATTCACGTTTACCCATTCCGCACATTTTGCGTTCACGGCCTCTGGAAGCATGAAAATCACTTTAAACATCTCATTTTATCTCTAAAAGTGATTATCCACGAACAAATGTGAATTTTAGGTCAAAGACGCAACATTTGAAAACGGACCATTTTTTTACTTTCTGAAGCATGTCGTAAGGGGGGGTGGTTATCTCTTTCGTCAAAAAAATGGGCATTTTTGATTGAACAATAAAGGCCTCCAAATGTTATTTATTTCACTTCCCGTGGTGGAGAAACACTTTTTAAGGCCTCAGAGTGAGTAAATTGGCCATTTTCATTCACGTTTACCCATTCCACAAATTTTGCGTTCAGGGCCCCTGGAAGCATGAAAATCACTTTAAACATCTCATTTTATCTCTAAAAGTGATTATCCACGAACAAATGTGAATTTTAGTTCAAAGACGCAACATTTGAAAACGGACCATTTTTTTAGTTTCTGAAGCATGGCGTAAGGGGGGGTGGTTATCTCTTTTGTCAAAAATTGGGCATTTTTGATTGAACAATAAAGGCCTAAAAATGTAATTTAATTCACTTCCTGTGGTGGAGAAACACTTTTTAAGGCCTCAGAGTGAGTAAATTGGCCATTTTCATTCACGTTTACCCATTCCAGAAATCTTGCGTTCAGGGCCCCTGGAAGCATGCAAATCACTTTAAACATCTCATTTTATCTCTAAAAGTGATTATCCACGTACAAATGTGAATTTTAGTTCAAAGACGCAACATTTGAAAACGGACCATTTTTTTACTTTCTGAAGCATGTCGTAAGGGGGGGTGGTTATCTCTTTCGTCAAAAAAATGGGCATTTTTGATTGAACAATAAAGGCCTCCAAATGTTATTTATTTCACTTCCCGTGGTGGAGAAACACTTTTTAAGGCCTCAGAGTGAGTAAATTGGCCATTTTCATTCACGTTTACCCATTCCACACATTTTGCGTTCACGGCCTCTGGAAGCATGAAAATCACTTTAAACATCTCATTTTATCTCTAAAAGTGATTATCCACGAACAAATGTGAATTTTAGGTCAAAGACGCAACATTTGAAAACGGACCATTTTTTTAGTTTCTGAAGCATGGAGTAAGGGGGGGTGGTTATCTCTTTTGTCAAAAATTGGGCATTTTTGATTGAACAATAAAGGCCTAAAAATGTTATTTAATTCACTTCCAGTGGTGGAGAAACACTTTTTAAGGCCTCAGAGTGAGTAAATTGGCCATTTTCATTCACGTTTACCCATTCCACAAAGCTTGCGTTCAGGGCCCCTGGAAGCATGAAAATCACTTTAAACATCTCATTTGAACTCTAAAAGTGATTATCCACGTACAAATGTGAATTTTAGTTCAAAGACGCAACATTTGAAAACGGCACATTTTTTTAGTTTCTGGAGCATGTCGTAAGGGGGGGTGGTTATCTCTTTTGTCAAAAATTGGGCATTTTTGATTGAACAATAAAGGCCTCCAAATGTTATTTATTTCACTTCCCGAGGTGGATAAACACTTTTTAAGGCCTCAGAGTGAGTAAATTGGCCATTTTCATTCACGTTTACCCATTCCACAAATTTTGCGTTCAGGGCCCCTGGAAGCATGAAAATCACTTTAAACATCTCATTTGAACTCTAAAAGTGATTATCCACGTACAAATGTGAATTTTAGTTCAAAGACGCAACATTTGAAAACGGCACATTTTTTTAGTTTCTGGAGCATGTCGTAAGGGGGGGTGGTTATCTCTTTTGTCAAAAATCAGGCATTTTTGATTGAACAATAAAGGCCTCCAAATGTTATTTATTTCACTTCCTGTGGTGGAGAAACACTTTTTAAGGCCTCAGAGTGAGTAAATTGGCCCTTTTCATTCACGTTTACCCATTCCACAAATTTTGCGTTCATATCCCCTGGAAGCATGAAAATCACTTTAAACATCTCATTTTATCTCTAAAAGTGATTATCCACGTACAAATGTGAATTTTAGTTCAAAGACGCAACATTTGAAAACGGACCATTTTTTTAGTTTCTGAAGCATGTCGTAAGGAGGGGTGGTTATCTCTTTTGTCAAAAATTGGGCATTTTTGATTGAACAATAAAGGCCTAAAAATGTAATTTAATTCACTTCCTGTGGTGGAGAAACACTTTTTAAGGCCTCAGAGTGAGTAAATTGGCCATTTTCATTCACGTTTACCCATTCCAGAAAACTTGCGTTCAGGGCCCCTGGAAGCATGCAAATCACTTTAAACATCTCATTTTATCTCTAAAAGTGATTATCCACGTACAAATGTGAATTTTAGTTCAAAGACGCAACATTTGAAAACGGACCATTTTTTTAGTTTCTGAAGCATGTCGTAAGGGGGGGTGGTTCTCTCTTTCGTCAAAAATTGGGCATTTTTGATTGAACAATAAAGGCCTCCAAATGTTATTTATTTCACTTCCCGTGGTGGAGAAACACTTTTTAAGGCCTCAGAGTGAGTAAATTGGCCATTTTCATTCACGTTTACCCATTCCACAAATTTTGCGTTCAGGGCCCCTGGAAGCATGAAAATCACTTTAAACATCTCATTTTATCTCTAAAAGTGATTATCCACGAACAAATGTGAATTTTAGTTCAAAGACGCAACATTTGAAAACGGACCATTTTTTTAGTTTCTGAAGCATGGCGTAAGGGGGGGTGGTTATCTCTTTTGTCAAAAATTGGGCATTTTTGATTGAACAATAAAGGCCTAAAAATGTTATTTAATTCACTTCCAGTGGTGGAGAAACACTTTTTAAGGCCTCAGAGTGAGTAAATTGGCCATTTTCATTCACATTTACCCATTCCACAAATCTTGCGTTCGGGGCCCCTGGAAGCATGAAAATCACTTTAAACATCTCATTTTATCTCTAAAAGTGATTATCCACGTACAAATGTGAATTTTAGTTCAAAGACGCAACATTTGAAAACGGACCATTTTTTTAGTTTCTGAAGCATGTCGTAAGGGGGGTGGTTATCTCTTTTGTCAAAAATTGGGCATTTTTGATTGAACAATAAAGGCCTAAAAATGTAATTTAATTCACTTCCTGTGGTGGAGAAACACTTTTTAAGGCCTCAGAGTGAGTAAATTGGCCATTTTCATTCACGTTTACCCATTCCAGAAATCTTGCGTTCAGGGCCCCTGGAAGCATGCAAATCACTTTAAACATCTCATTTTATCTCTAAAAGTGATTATCCACGTACAAATGTGAATTTTAGTTCAAAGACGCAACATTTGAAAACGGACCATTTTTTTACTTTCTGAAGCATGTCGTAAGGGGGGGTGGTTATCTCTTTCGTCAAAAAAATGGGCATTTTTGATTGAACAATAAAGGCCTCCAAATGTTATTTATTTCACTTCCCGTGGTGGAGAAACACTTTTTAAGGCCTCAGAGTGAGTAAATTGGCCATTTTCATTCACGTTTACCCATTCCACACATTTTGCGTTCACGGCCTCTGGAAGCATGAAAATCACTTTAAACATCTCATTTTATCTCTAAAAGTGATTATCCACGAACAAATGTGAATTTTAGGTCAAAGACGCAACATTTGAAAACGGACCATTTTTTTACTTTCTGAAGCATGTCGTAAGGGGGGGTGGTTATCTCTTTCGTCAAAAAAATGGGCATTTTTGATTGAACAATAAAGGCCTCCAAATGTTATTTATTTCACTTCCCGTGGTGGAGAAACACTTTTTAAGGCCTCAGAGTGAGTAAATTGGCCATTTTCATTCACGTTTACCCATTCCACAAATTTTGCGTTCAGGGCCCCTGGAAGCATGAAAATCACTTTAAACATCTCATTTTATCTCTAAAAGTGATTATCCACGAACAAATGTGAATTTTAGTTCAAAGACGCAACATTTGAAAACGGACCATTTTTTTAGTTTCTGAAGCATGGCGTAAGGGGGGGTGGTTATCTCTTTTGTCAAAAATTGGGCATTTTTGATTGAACAATAAAGGCCTAAAAATGTTATTTAATTCACTTCCAGTGGTGGAGAAACACTTTTTAAGGCCTCAGAGTGAGTAAATTGGCCATTTTCATTCACATTTACCCATTCCACAAATCTTGCGTTCGGGGCCCCTGGAAGCATGAAAATCACTTTAAACATCTCATTTTATCTCTAAAAGTGATTATCCACGTACAAATGTGAATTTTAGTTCAAAGACGCAACATTTGAAAACGGACCATTTTTTTAGTTTCTGAAGCATGTCGTAAGGGGGGTGGTTATCTCTTTTGTCAAAAATTGGGCATTTTTGATTGAACAATAAAGGCCTAAAAATGTAATTTAATTCACTTCCTGTGGTGGAGAAACACTTTTTAAGGCCTCAGAGTGAGTAAATTGGCCATTTTCATTCACGTTTACCCATTCCAGAAATCTTGCGTTCAGGGCCCCTGGAAGCATGCAAATCACTTTAAACATCTCATTTTATCTCTAAAAGTGATTATCCACGTACAAATGTGAATTTTAGTTCAAAGACGCAACATTTGAAAACGGACCATTTTTTTACTTTCTGAAGCATGTCGTAAGGGGGGGTGGTTATCTCTTTCGTCAAAAAAATGGGCATTTTTGATTGAACAATAAAGGCCTCCAAATGTTATTTATTTCACTTCCCGTGGTGGAGAAACACTTTTTAAGGCCTCAGAGTGAGTAAATTGGCCATTTTCATTCACGTTTACCCATTCCACACATTTTGCGTTCACGGCCTCTGGAAGCATGAAAATCACTTTAAACATCTCATTTTATCTCTAAAAGTGATTATCCACGAACAAATGTGAATTTTAGGTCAAAGACGCAACATTTGAAAACGGACCATTTTTTTAGTTTCTGAAGCATGGAGTAAGGGGGGGTGGTTATCTCTTTTGTCAAAAATTGGGCATTTTTGATTGAACAATAAAGGCCTAAAAATGTTATTTAATTCACTTCCAGTGGTGGAGAAACACTTTTTAAGGCCTCAGAGTGAGTAAATTGGCCATTTTCATTCACGTTTACCCATTCCACAAAGCTTGCGTTCAGGGCCCCTGGAAGCATGAAAATCACTTTAAACATCTCATTTGAACTCTAAAAGTGATTATCCACGTACAAATGTGAATTTTAGTTCAAAGACGCAACATTTGAAAACGGCACATTTTTTTAGTTTCTGGAGCATGTCGTAAGGGGGGGTGGTTATCTCTTTTGTCAAAAATTGGGCATTTTTGATTGAACAATAAAGGCCTCCAAATGTTATTTATTTCACTTCCCGAGGTGGATAAACACTTTTTAAGGCCTCAGAGTGAGTAAATTGGCCATTTTCATTCACGTTTACCCATTCCACAAATTTTGCGTTCAGGGCCCCTGGAAGCATGAAAATCACTTTAAACATCTCATTTGAACTCTAAAAGTGATTATCCACGTACAAATGTGAATTTTAGTTCAAAGACGCAACATTTGAAAACGGCACATTTTTTTAGTTTCTGGAGCATGTCGTAAGGGGGGGTGGTTATCTCTTTTGTCAAAAATCAGGCATTTTTGATTGAACAATAAAGGCCTCCAAATGTTATTTATTTCACTTCCTGTGGTGGAGAAACACTTTTTAAGGCCTCAGAGTGAGTAAATTGGCCCTTTTCATTCACGTTTACCCATTCCACAAATTTTGCGTTCATATCCCCTGGAAGCATGAAAATCACTTTAAACATCTCATTTTATCTCTAAAAGTGATTATCCACGTACAAATGTGAATTTTAGTTCAAAGACGCAACATTTGAAAACGGACCATTTTTTTAGTTTCTGAAGCATGTCGTAAGGAGGGGTGGTTATCTCTTTTGTCAAAAATTGGGCATTTTTGATTGAACAATAAAGGCCTAAAAATGTAATTTAATTCACTTCCTGTGGTGGAGAAACACTTTTTAAGGCCTCAGAGTGAGTAAATTGGCCATTTTCATTCACGTTTACCCATTCCAGAAAACTTGCGTTCAGGGCCCCTGGAAGCATGCAAATCACTTTAAACATCTCATTTTATCTCTAAAAGTGATTATCCACGTACAAATGTGAATTTTAGTTCAAAGACGCAACATTTGAAAACGGACCATTTTTTTAGTTTCTGAAGCATGTCGTAAGGGGGGGTGGTTCTCTCTTTCGTCAAAAATTGGGCATTTTTGATTGAACAATAAAGGCCTCCAAATGTTATTTATTTCACTTCCCGTGGTGGAGAAACACTTTTTAAGGCCTCAGAGTGAGTAAATTGGCCATTTTCATTCACGTTTACCCATTCCACAAATTTTGCGTTCAGGGCCCCTGGAAGCATGAAAATCACTTTAAACATCTCATTTTATCTCTAAAAGTGATTATCCACGAACAAATGTGAATTTTAGTTCAAAGACGCAACATTTGAAAACGGACCATTTTTTTAGTTTCTGAAGCATGGCGTAAGGGGGGGTGGTTATCTCTTTTGTCAAAAATTGGGCATTTTTGATTGAACAATAAAGGCCTAAAAATGTTATTTAATTCACTTCCAGTGGTGGAGAAACACTTTTTAAGGCCTCAGAGTGAGTAAATTGGCCATTTTCATTCACATTTACCCATTCCACAAATCTTGCGTTCGGGGCCCCTGGAAGCATGAAAATCACTTTAAACATCTAATTTTATCTCTAAAAGTGATTATCCACGTACAAATGTGAATTTTAGTTCAAAGACGCAACATTTGAAAACGGACCATTTTTTTAGTTTCTGAAGCATGTCGTAAGGGGGGTGGTTATCTCTTTTGTCAAAAATTGGGCATTTTTGATTGAACAATAAAGGCCTAAAAATGTAATTTAATTCACTTCCTGTGGTGGAGAAACACTTTTTAAGGCCTCAGAGTGAGTAAATTGGCCATTTTCATTCACGTTTACCCATTCCAGAAATCTTGCGTTCAGGGCCCCTGGAAGCATGCAAATCACTTTAAACATCTCATTTTATCTCTAAAAGTGATTATCCACGTACAAATGTGAATTTTAGTTCAAAGACGCAACATTTGAAAACGGACCATTTTTTTACTTTCTGAAGCATGTCGTAAGGGGGGGTGGTTATCTCTTTCGTCAAAAAAATGGGCATTTTTGATTGAACAATAAAGGCCTCCAAATGTTATTTATTTCACTTCCCGTGGTGGAGAAACACTTTTTAAGGCCTCAGAGTGAGTAAATTGGCCATTTTCATTCATGTTTACCCATTCCACACATTTTGCGTTCACGGCCTCTGGAAGCATGAAAATCACTTTAAACATCTCATTTTATCTCTAAAAGTGATTATCCACGAACAAATGTGAATTTTAGGTCAAAGACGCAACATTTGAAAACGGACCATTTTTTTACTTTCTGAAGCATGTCGTAAGGGGGGGTGGTTATCTCTTTCGTCAAAAAAATGGGCATTTTTGATTGAACAATAAAGGCCTCCAAATGTTATTTATTTCACTTCCCGTGGTGGAGAAACACTTTTTAAGGCCTCAGAGTGAGTAAATTGGCCATTTTCATTCACGTTTACCCATTCCACAAATTTTGCGTTCAGGGCCCCTGGAAGCATGAAAATCACTTTAAACATCTCATTTTATCTCTAAAACTGATTATCCACGAACAAATGTGAATTTTAGTTCAAAGACGCAACATTTGAAAACGGACCATTTTTTTAGTTTCTGAAGCATGGCGTAAGGGGGGGTGGTTATCTCTTTTGTCAAAAATTGGGCATTTTTGATTGAACAATAAAGGCCTAAAAATGTTATTTAATTCACTTCCAGTGGTGGAGAAACACTTTTTAAGGCCTCAGAGTGAGTAAATTGGCCATTTTCATTCACATTTACCCATTCCACAAATCTTGCGTTCGGGGCCCCTGGAAGCATGAAAATCACTTTAAACATCTCATTTTATCTCTAAAAGTGATTATCCACGTACAAATGTGAATTTTAGTTCAAAGACGCAACATTTGAAAACGGACCATTTTTTTAGTTTCTGAAGCATGTCGTAAGGGGGGTGGTTATCTCTTTTGTCAAAAATTGGGCATTTTTGATTGAACAATAAAGGCCTAAAAATGTAATTTAATTCACTTCCTGTGGTGGAGAAACACTTTTTAAGGCCTCAGAGTGAGTAAATTGGCCATTTTCATTCACGTTTACCCATTCCAGAAATCTTGCGTTCAGGGCCCCTGGAAGCATGCAAATCACTTTAAACATCTCATTTTATCTCTAAAAGTGATTATCCACGTACAAATGTGAATTTTAGTTCAAAGACGCAACATTTGAAAACGGACCATTTTTTTACTTTCTGAAGCATGTCGTAAGGGGGGGTGGTTATCTCTTTCGTCAAAAAAATGGGCATTTTTGATTGAACAATAAAGGCCTCCAAATGTTATTTATTTCACTTCCCGTGGTGGAGAAACACTTTTTAAGGCCTCAGAGTGAGTAAATTGGCCATTTTCATTCACGTTTACCCATTCCACACATTTTGCGTTCACGGCCTCTGGAAGCATGAAAATCACTTTAAACATCTCATTTTATCTCTAAAAGTGATTATCCACGAACAAATGTGAATTTTAGGTCAAAGACGCAACATTTGAAAACGGACCATTTTTTTAGTTTCTGAAGCATGGAGTAAGGGGGGGTGGTTATCTCTTTTGTCAAAAATTGGGCATTTTTGATTGAACAATAAAGGCCTAAAAATGTTATTTAATTCACTTCCAGTGGTGGAGAAACACTTTTTAAGGCCTCAGAGTGAGTAAATTGGCCATTTTCATTCACGTTTACCCATTCCACAAAGCTTGCGTTCAGGGCCCCTGGAAGCATGAAAATCACTTTAAACATCTCATTTGAACTCTAAAAGTGATTATCCACGTACAAATGTGAATTTTAGTTCAAAGACGCAACATTTGAAAACGGCACATTTTTTTAGTTTCTGGAGCATGTCGTAAGGGGGGGTGGTTATCTCTTTTGTCAAAAATTGGGCATTTTTGATTGAACAATAAAGGCCTCCAAATGTTATTTATTTCACTTCCCGAGGTGGATAAACACTTTTTAAGGCCTCAGAGTGAGTAAATTGGCCATTTTCATTCACGTTTACCCATTCCACAAATTTTGCGTTCAGGGCCCCTGGAAGCATGAAAATCACTTTAAACATCTCATTTGAACTCTAAAAGTGATTATCCACGTACAAATGTGAATTTTAGTTCAAAGACGCAACATTTGAAAACGGCACATTTTTTTAGTTTCTGGAGCATGTCGTAAGGGGGGGTGGTTATCTCTTTTGTCAAAAATCAGGCATTTTTGATTGAACAATAAAGGCCTCCAAATGTTATTTATTTCACTTCCTGTGGTGGAGAAACACTTTTTAAGGCCTCAGAGTGAGTAAATTGGCCCTTTTCATTCACGTTTACCCATTCCACAAATTTTGCGTTCATATCCCCTGGAAGCATGAAAATCACTTTAAACATCTCATTTTATCTCTAAAAGTGATTATCCACGTACAAATGTGAATTTTAGTTCAAAGACGCAACATTTGAAAACGGACCATTTTTTTAGTTTCTGAAGCATGTCGTAAGGAGGGGTGGTTATCTCTTTTGTCAAAAATTGGGCATTTTTGATTGAACAATAAAGGCCTAAAAATGTAATTTAATTCACTTCCTGTGGTGGAGAAACACTTTTTAAGGCCTCAGAGTGAGTAAATTGGCCATTTTCATTCACGTTTACCCATTCCAGAAAACTTGCGTTCAGGGCCCCTGGAAGCATGCAAATCACTTTAAACATCTCATTTTATCTCTAAAAGTGATTATCCACGTACAAATGTGAATTTTAGTTCAAAGACGCAACATTTGAAAACGGACCATTTTTTTACTTTCTGAAGCATGTCGTAAGGGGGGGTGGTTATCTCTTTCGTCAAAAAAATGGGCATTTTTGATTGAACAATAAAGGCCTCCAAATGTTATTTATTTCACTTCCCGTGGTGGAGAAACACTTTTTAAGGCCTCAGAGTGAGTAAATTGGCCATTTTCATTCACGTTTACCCATTCCACACATTTTGCGTTCACGGCCTCTGGAAGCATGAAAATCACTTTAAACATCTCATTTTATCTCTAAAAGTGATTATCCACGAACAAATGTGAATTTTAGGTCAAAGACGCAACATTTGAAAACGGACCATTTTTTTACTTTCTGAAGCATGTCGTAAGGGGGGGTGGTTAACTCTTTCGTCAAAAAAATGGGCATTTTTGATTGAACAATAAAGGCCTCCAAATGTTATTTATTTCACTTCCCGTGGTGGAGAAACACTTTTTAAGGCCTCAGAGTGAGTAAATTGGCCATTTTCATTCACGTTTACCCATTCCACAAATTTTGCGTTCAGGGCCCCTGGAAGCATGAAAATCACTTTAAACATCTCATTTTATCTCTAAAAGTGATTATCCACGAACAAATGTGAATTTTAGTTCAAAGACGCAACATTTGAAAACGGACCATTTTTTTAGTTTCTGAAGCATGGCGTAAGGGGGGGTGGTTATCTCTTTTGTCAAAAATTGGGCATTTTTGATTGAACAATAAAGGCCTAAAAATGTTATTTAATTCACTTCCAGTGGTGGAGAAACACTTTTTAAGGCCTCAGAGTGAGTAAATTGGCCATTTTCATTCACATTTACCCATTCCACAAATCTTGCGTTCGGGGCCCCTGGAAGCATGAAAATCACTTTAAACATCTCATTTTATCTCTAAAAGTGATTATCCACGTACAAATGTGAATTTTAGTTCAAAGACGCAACATTTGAAAACGGACCATTTTTTTAGTTTCTGAAGCATGTCGTAAGGGGGGTGGTTATCTCTTTTGTCAAAAATTGGGCATTTTTGATTGAACAATAAAGGCCTAAAAATGTAATTTAATTCACTTCCTGTGGTGGAGAAACACTTTTTAAGGCCTCAGAGTGAGTAAATTGGCCATTTTCATTCACGTTTACCCATTCCAGAAATCTTGCGTTCAGGGCCCCTGGAAGCATGCAAATCACTTTAAACATCTCATTTTATCTCTAAAAGTGATTATCCACGTACAAATGTGAATTTTAGTTCAAAGACGCAACATTTGAAAACGGACCATTTTTTTACTTTCTGAAGCATGTCGTAAGGGGGGGTGGTTATCTCTTTCGTCAAAAAAATGGGCATTTTTGATTGAACAATAAAGGCCTCCAAATGTTATTTATTTCACTTCCCGTGGTGGAGAAACACTTTTTAAGGCCTCAGAGTGAGTAAATTGGCCATTTTCATTCACGTTTACCCATTCCACACATTTTGCGTTCACGGCCTCTGGAAGCATGAAAATCACTTTAAACATCTCATTTTATCTCTAAAAGTGATTATCCACGAACAAATGTGAATTTTAGGTCAAAGACGCAACATTTGAAAACGGACCATTTTTTTAGTTTCTGAAGCATGGAGTAAGGGGGGGTGGTTATCTCTTTTGTCAAAAATTGGGCATTTTTGATTGAACAATAAAGGCCTAAAAATGTTATTTAATTCACTTCCAGTGGTGGAGAAACACTTTTTAAGGCCTCAGAGTGAGTAAATTGGCCATTTTCATTCACGTTTACCCATTCCACAAAGCTTGCGTTCAGGGCCCCTGGAAGCATGAAAATCACTTTAAACATCTCATTTGATCTCTTAAAGTGATTATCCACGTACAAATGTGAATTTTAGTTCAAAGACGCAACATTTGAAAACGGCACATTTTTTTAGTTTCTGGAGCATGTCGTAAGGGGGGGTGGTTATCTCTTTTGTCAAAAATCAGGCATTTTTGATTGAACAATAAAGGCCTCCAAATGGTATTTATTTCACTTCCCGTGGTGGACAAACACTTTTTAAGGCCTCAGAGTGAGTAAATTGGCCCTTTTCATTCACGTTTACCCATTCCACAAATTTTGCGTTCATATCCCCTGGAAGCATGAAAATCACTTTAAACATCTCATTTTATCTCTAAAAGTGATTATCCACGTACAAATGTGAATTTTAGTTCAAAGATGCAACATTTGAAAACGGACCATTTTTTTAGTTTCTGAAGCATGTCGTAAGGGGGGGTGGTTATCTCTTTTGTCAAAAATTGGGCATTTTTGATTGAACAATAAAGGCCTAAAAATGTAATTCAATTCACTTCCTGTGGTGGAGAAACACTTTTTAAGGCCTCAGAGTGAGTAAATTGGCCATTTTTATTCACGTTTACCCATTCCAGAAATCTTGCGTTCAGGGCCCCTGGAAGCATGCAAATCACTTTAAACATCTCATTTTATCTCTAAAAGTGATTATCCACGTACAAATGTGAATTTTAGTTCAAAGACGCAACATTTGAAAACGGACCATTTTTTTACTTTCTGAAGCATGTCGTAAGGGGGGGTGGTTATCTCTTTCGTCAAAAATTGGGCATTTTTGATTGAACAATAAAGGCCTCCAAATGTTATTTATTTCACTTCCCGTGGTGGAGAAACACTTTTTAAGGCCTCAGAGTGAGTAAATTGGCCATTTTCATTCACGTTTACCCATTCCACAAATTTTGCGTTCACGGCCTCTGGAAGCATGAAAATCACTTTAAACATCTCATTTTATCTCTAAAAGTGATTATCCACGAACAAATGTGAATTTTAGTTCAAAGACGCAACATTTGAAAACGGACCATTTTTTTAGTTTCTGAAGCATGGCGTAAGGGGGGGTGGTTATCTCTTTTGTCAAAAATTGGGCATTTTTGATTGAACAATAAAGGCCTAAAAATGTTATTTAATTCACTTCCAGTGGTGGAGAAACACTTTTTAAGGCCTCAGAGTGAGTAAATTGGCCATTTTCATTCACGTTTACCCATTCCACAAATCTTGCGTTCAGGGCCCCTGGAAGCATGAAAATCACTTTAAACATCTCATTTTATCTCTAAAAGTGATTATCCACACACAAATGTGAATTTTAGTTCAAAGACGCAACATTTGAAAACGGACCATTTTTTTAGTTTCTGAAGCATGTCGTAAGGGGGGGTGGTTATCTCTTTCGTCAAAAATTGGGCATTTTTGATTGAACAATAAAGGCCTCCAAATGTTATTTATTTCACTTCCCGAGGTGGATAAACACTTTTTAAGGCCTCAGAGTGAGTAAATTGGCCATTTTGATTCACGTTTACCCATTCCACAAATTTTGCGTTCAGGGCACCTGGAAGCATGAAAATCACTTTAAACATCTCATTTTATCTCTAAAATTGATTATCCACGTACAAATGTGAATTTTAGTTCAAAGACGCAACATTTGAAAACGGCACATTTTTTTAGTTTCTTGAGCATGTCGTAAGGGGGGGTGGTTATCTATTTCGTCAAAAATCAGGCATTTTTGATTGAACAATAAAGGCCTCCAAATGTTATTTATTTCACTTCCCGTGGTGGAGAAACACTTTTTAAGGCCTCAGAGTGAGTAAATTGGCCCTTTTCATTCACGTTTACCCATTCCACAAATTTTGCGTTCATATCCCCTGGAAGCATGAAAATCACTTTAAACATCTCATTTTATCTCTAAAGGTGATTATCCACGTACAAATGTGAATTTTAGTTCAAAGACGCAACATTTGAAAACGGACCATTTTTTTAGTTTCTGAAGCATGTCGTAAGGGGGGGTGGTTATCTCTTTCGTCAAAAATTGGGCATTTTTGATTGAACAATGAAGGCCTAAAAATGTTATTTATTTCACTTCCCGTGGTGGAGAAACACTTTTTAAGGCCTCAGAGTGAGTAAATTGGCCCTTTTCATTCACGTTTACCCATTCCACAAATTTTGCGTTCATATCTCCTGGAAGCATGAAAATCACTTTAAACATCTCATTTTATCTCTAAAAGTGATTATCCACGTACAAATGTGAATTTTAGTTCAAAGACGCAACATTTGAAAACGGACCATTTTTTTTATTTCTGAAGCATGTCGTAAGGGGGGGTGGTTATCTCTTTTGTCAAAAATTGGGCATTTTTGATTGAACAATGAAGGCCTCCAAATGTAAATTTATTTCACTTCCCGAGGTGGATAAACACTTTTTAAGGCCTCAGAGTGAGTAAATTGGCCATTTTCATTCACGTTTACCCATTCCACAAATTTTGCGTTCAGGGCCCCTGGAAGCATGAAAATCACTTTAAACATCTCATTTGATCTCTAAAAGTGATTATCCACGTACAAATGTGAATTTTAGTTCAAAGACGCAACATTTGAAAACGGCACATTTTTTTAGTTTCTGGAGCATGTCGTAAGGGGGGGTGGTTATCTCTTTTGTCAAAAATCAGGCATTTTTGATTGAACAATAAAGGCCTCCAAATGTTATTTATTTCACTTCCCGTGGTGGAGAAACACTTTTTAAGGCCTCAGAGTGAGTAAATTGGCCCTTTTCATTCACGTTTACCCATTCCACAAATTTTGCGTTCATATCCCCTGGAAGCATGAAAATCACTTTAAACATCTCATTTTATCTCTAAAAGTGATTATCCACGTACAAATGTGAATTTTAGTTCAAAGACGCAACATTTGAAAACGGACCATTTTTTTAGTTTCTGAAGCATGTCGTAAGGGGGGGTGGTTATCTCTTTTGTCAAAAATTGGGCATTTTTGATTGAACAATAAAGGCCTAAAAATGTAATTTAATTCACTTCCTGTGGTGGAGAAACACTTTTTAAGGCCTCAGAGTGAGTAAATTGGCCATTTTCATTCACGTTTACCCATTCCACAAAGCTTGCGTTCAGGGCCCCTGGAAGCATGAAAATCACTTTAAACATCTCATTTTATCTCTAAAAGTGATTATCCACGTACAAATGTGAATTTTAGTTCAAAGACGCAGCATTTGAAAACGGCACATTTTTTTAGTTTCTGGAGCATGTCGTAAGGGGGGGGTGGTTATCTCTTTCGTCAAAAATTGGGCATTTTTGATTGAACAATTAAGGCCTCCAACTGTTATTTATTTCACTTCCCGTGGTGGAGAAACACTTTTTAAGGCCTCAGAGTGAGTAAATTGGCCATTTTCATTCACTTTTACCCATTCCACAAATTTTGCGTTCAGGGCCCCTGGAAGCATGAAAATCACTTTAAACATCTCATTTTATCTCTAAAAGTGATTATCCACGTACAAATGTGAATTTTAGTTCAAAGACGCAACATTTGAAAATGGACCATTTTTTTAGTTTCTGAAGCATGTCGTAAGGGGGGGTGGTTATCTCTTTTGTCAAAAATTGGGCATTTTTGATTGAACAATAAAGGCCTCCAAATGTTATTTATTTCACTTCCCGTGGTGGAGAAACACTTTTTAAGGCCTCAGAGTGAGTAAATTGGCCATTTTCATTCACGTTTACCCATTCCACAAAGCTTGCGTTCAGGGACCCTGGAAGCATGAAAATCACTTTAAACATCTCATTTTATCTCTAAAAATGATTATCCACGTACAAACGTGAATTTTAGTTCAAAGACGCAACATTTGAAAACGGACCATTTTTTTAGTTTCTGAAGCATGTCGTAAGGGGGGGTGGTTATCTCTTTTGTCAAAAATTGGGCATTTTTGATTGAACAATAAAGGCCTAAAAATGTTATTTAATTCACTTCCCGTGGTGGAGAAACACTTTTTAAGGCCTCAGAGTGAGTAAATTGGCCCTTTTCATTCACGTTTACCCATTCCACAAATTTTGCGTTCATATCCCCTGGAAGCATGAAAATCACTTTAAACATCTCATTTTATCTCTAAAAGTGATTATCCACGTACAAATGTGAATTTTAGTTCAAAGCCGCAACATTTGAAAACGGACCATTTTTTTTAGTTTCTGAAGCATGTCATAAGGGGGGGTGGTTATCTCTTTCGTCAAAAATTTGGCATTTTTGATTGAACAATAAAGGCCTCCAAATGGTTTTTATTTCACTTCCCGAGGTGGATAAACACTTTTTAAGGCCTCAGAGTGAGTAAATTGGCCATTTTCATTCACGTTTACCCATTCCACAAATCTTGCGTTCAGGGCCCCTGGAAGCATGAAAATCACTTTAAACATCTCATTTTATCTCTAAAAGTGATTATCCACGTACAAATGTGAATTTTAGTTCAAAGACGCAACATTTGAAAATGGACCATTTTTTTAGTTTCTGAAGCATGTCGTAAGGGGGGTGGTTATCTCTTTTGTCAAAAATTGGGCATTTTTGATTGAACAATAAAGGCCTAAAAATGTAATTTAATTCACTTCCTGTGGTGGAGAAACACTTTTTAAGGCCTCAGAGTGAGTAAATTGGCCATTTTCATTCACGTTTACCCATTCCACAAATCTTGCGTTCAGGGCCCCTGGAAGCATGAAAATCACTTTAAACATCTCATTTTATCTCTAAAAGTGATTATCCACGTACAAATGTGAATTTTAGTTCAAAGACGCAACATTTGAAAACAGACCATTTTTTTAGTTTCTGAAGCATGTCGTAAGGGGGGGTGGTTATCTCTTTTGTCAAAAATTGGGCATTTTTGATTGAACAATAAAGGCCTAAAAATGTTATTTAATTCACTTCCCGTGGTGGAGAAACACTTTTTAAGGCCTCAGAGTGAGTAAATTGTCCCTTTTCATTCACGTTTACCCATTCCACAAATTTTGCGTTCATATCCCCTGGAAGCATGAAAATCACTTTAAGCATCTCATTTTATCTCTAAAAGTGATTATCCACGTACAAATGTGAATTTTAGTTCAAAGACGCAACATTTGAAAACGGACCATTTTTTTAGTTTCTGAAGCATGTCGTTAGGGGGGGTGGTTATCTCTTTTGTCAAAAATTGGGCATTTTTGATTGAACAATAAAGGCCTCCAAATGTTATTTATTTCACTTCCTGAGGTGGATAAACACTTTTTAAGGCCTCAGAGTGAGTAAATTGGCCATTTTCATTCATGTTTACCCATTCCACAAATTTTGCGTTCAGGGCTCCTGGAAGCATGAAAATCACTTTAAACATCTCATTTGATCTCTAAAAGTGATTATCCACGTACAAGTGTGAATTTTAGTTCAAAGACGCAACATTTGAAAACGGACCATTTTTTTTAGTTTCTGAAGCATGTCATAAGGGGGGGGTGGTTATCTCTTTCGTCAAAAATTTGGCATTTTTGATTGAACAATAAAGGCCTCCAAATGGTTTTTATTTCACTTCCCGAGGTGGATAAACACTTTTTAAGGCCTCAGAGTGAGTAAATTGGCCATTTTCATTCACGTTTACCCATTCCACAAATCTTGCGTTCAGGGCCCCTGGAAGCATGAAAATCACTTTAAACATCTCATTTTATCTCTAAAAGTGATTATCCACGTACAAATGTGAATTTTAGTTCAAAGACGCAACATTTGAAAACGGACCATTTTTTTAGTTTCTGAAGCATGTCGTAAGGGGGGGTGGTTATCTCTTTTGTCAAAAATTGGGCATTTTTGATTGAACAATAAAGGCCTAAAAATGTAATTTAATTCACTTCCTGTGGTGGAGAAACACTTTTTAAGGCCTCAGAGTGAGTAAATTTGCCATTTTCATTCCCGTTTACCCATTCCAGAAATCTTGCGTTCAGGGCCCCTGGAAGCATGCAAATCACTTTAAACATCTCATTTTATCTCTAAAAGTGATTATCCACGAACAAATGTGAATTTTAGTTCAAAGACGCAACATTTGAAAACGGACCATTTTTTTAGTTTCTGAAGCATGGCGTAAGGGGGGGGTGGTTATCTCTTTTGTCAAAAATTGGGCATTTTTGATTGAACAATAAAGGCCTAAAAATGTAATTTAATTCACTTCCAGTGGTGGAGAAACACTTTTTAAGGCCTCAGAGTGAGTAAATTGGCCATTTTCATTCACGTTTACCCATTCCACAAAGCTTGCGTTCAGGGCCCCTGGAAGCATGAAAATCACTTTAAACATCTCATTTTATCTCTAAAAGTGATTATCCACGTACAAACGTGAATTTTAGTTCAAAGACGCAACATTTGAAAACGGACCATTTTTTTAGTTTCTGAAGCATGTCGTAAGGGGGGGTGGTTATCTCTTTCGTCAAAAATTGGGCATTTTTGATTGAACAATAAAGGCCTCCAAATGTTATTTATTTCACTTCCCGAGGAGGATAAACACTTTTTAAGGCCTCAGAGTGAGTAAATTGGCCATTTTCATTCACGTTTACCCATTCCACAAATCTTGCGTTCAGGGCCCCTGGAAGCATGAAAATCACTTTAAACATCTCATTTTATCTCTAAAAGTGATTATCCACGTACAAATGTGAATTTTAGTTCAAAGACGCAACATTTGAAAACGGACCATTTTTTTAGTTTCTGAAGCATGTCGTAAGGGGGGGTGGTAATCTCTTTTGTCAAAAATTGGGCATTTTTGATTGAACAATAAAGGCCTAAAAATGTAATTTAAATCACTTCCTGTGGTGGAAAAACACTTTTTAAGGCCTCAGAGTGAGTAAATTGGCCATTTTTATTCACGTTTACCCATTCCAGAAATCTTGCGTTCAGGGCCCCTGGAAGCATGCAAATCACTTTAAACATCTCATTTGATCTCTTAAAGTGATTATCCACGTACAAATGTGAATTTTAGTTCAAAGACGCAACATTTGAAAACGGCACATTTTTTTAGTTTCTGGAGCATGTCGTAAGGGGGGGTGGTTATCTCTTTTGTCAAAAATCAGGCATTTTTGATTGAACAATAAAGGCCTCCAAATGGTATTTATTTCACTTCCCGTGGTGGAGAAACACTTTTTAAGGCCTCAGAGTGAGTAAATTGGCCCTTTTCATTCACGTTTACCCATTCCACAAATTTTGCGTTCATATCCCCTGGAAGCATGAAAATCACTTTAAACATCTCATTTTATCTCTAAAAGTGATTATCCACGTACAAATGTGAATTTTAGTTCAAAGATGCAACATTTGAAAACGGACCATTTTTTTAGTTTCTGAAGCATGTCGTAAGGGGGGGTGGTTATCTCTTTTGTCAAAAATTGGGCATTTTTGATTGAACAATAAAGGCCTAAAAATGTAATTTAATTCACTTCCTGTGGTGGAGAAACACTTTTTAAGGCCTCAGAGTGAGTAAATTGGCCATTTTCATTCACGTTTACCCATTCCAGAAATCTTGCGTTCAGGGCCCCTGGAAGCATGCAAATCACTTTAAACATCTCATTTTATCTCTAAAAGTGATTATCCACGTACAAATGTGAATTTTAGTTCAAAGACGCAACATTTGAAAACAGACCATTTTTTTAGTTTCTGAAGCATGTCGTAAGGGGGGGTGGTTATCTCTTTTGTCAAAAATTGGGCATTTTTGATTGAACAATAAAGGCCTAAAAATGTTATTTAATTCACTTCCCGTGGTGGAGAAACACTTTTTAAGGCCTCAGAGTGAGTAAATTGTCCCTTTTCATTCACGTTTACCCATTCCACAAATTTTGCGTTCATATCCCCTGGAAGCATGAAAATCACTTTAAACATCTCATTTTATCTCTAAAAGTGATTATCCACGTACAAATGTGAATTTTAGTTCAAAGACGCAACATTTGAAAACGGACCATTTTTTTAGTTTCTGAAGCATGTCGTAAGGGGGGGGTGGTTATCTCTTTCGTCAAAAATTTGGCATTTTTGATTGAACAATAAAGGCCTCCAAATGTTATTTATTTCACTTCCCGAGGTGGATAAACACTTTTTAAGGCCTCAGAGTGAGTAAATTGGCCATTTTCATTCACGTTTACCCATTCCACAAATCTTGCGTTCAGGGCCCCTGGAAGCATGAAAATCACTTTAAACATCTCATTTTATCTTTAAAAGTGATTATCCACGTACAAATGTGAATTTTAGTTCAAAGACGCAACATTTGAAAACTGATCATTTTTTTAGTTTCTGAAGCATGTCGTAAGGGGGGGTGGTTATCTCTTTTGTCAAAAATTGGGCATTTTTGATTGAACAATAAAGGCCTAAAAATGTAATTTAATTCACTTCCCGTGGTGGAGAAACACTTTTTAAGGCCTCAGAGTGAGTAAATTGGCCATTTTCATTCACTTTTACCCATTCCACAAATCTTGCGTTCAGGGCCCCTGGAAGCATGCAAATCACTTTAAGCATCTCATTTTATCTCTAAAAGTGATTATCCACGTACAAATGTGAATTTTAGTTCAAAGACGCAACATTTGAAAACGGACCATTTTTTTAGTTTCTGAAGCATGTCGTTAGGGGGGGTGGTTATCTCTTTTGTCAAAAATTGGGCATTTTTGATTGAACAATAAAGGCCTCCAAATGTTATTTATTTCACTTCCCGAGGTGGATAAACACTTTTTAAGGCCTCAGAGTGAGTAAATTGGCCATTTTCATTCATGTTTACCCATTCCACAAATTTTGCGTTCAGGGCCCCTGGAAGCATGAAAATCACTTTAAACATCTCATTTGATCTCTAAAAGTGATTATCCACGTACAAGTGTGAATTTTAGTTCAAAGACGCAACATTTGAAAACGGCACATTTTTTTAGTTTCTGGAGCATGTCGTAAGGGGGGTTATCTCTTTCGTCAAAAATCAGGCATTTTTGATTGAACAATAAAGGCCTCCAAATGTTATTTATTTCACTTCCCGTGGTGGAGAAACACTTTTTAAGGCCTCAGAGTGAGTAAATTGGCCCTTTTCATTCACGTTTACCCATTCCACAAATTTTGCGTTCATATCCCCTGGAAGCATGAAAATCACTTTAAACATCTCATTTTATCTCTAAAAGTGATTATCCACGTACAAATGTGAATTTTAGTTCAAAGACGCAACATTTGAAAACGGACCATTTTTTTAGTTTCTGAAGCATGTCGTAAGGGGGGGTGGTTATCTCTTTTGTCAAAAATTGGGCATTTTTGATTGAACAATAAAGGCCTAAAAATGTAATTTAATTCACTTCCTGTGGTGGAGAAACACTTTTTAAGGCCTCAGAGTGAGTAAATTGGCCATTTTAATTCACGTTTACCCATTCCAGAAATCTTGCGTTCAGGGCCCCTGGAAGCATGCAAATCACTTTAAACATCTCATTTTATCTCTAAAAGTGATTATCCATGTACAAACGTGAATTTTAGTTCAAAGACGCAACATTTGAAAACGGACCATTTTTTTAGTTTCTGAAGCATGTCGTAAGGGGGGGTGGTTATCTCTTTCGTCAAAAATTGGGCATTTTTGATTGAACAATAAAGGCCTCCCAATGTTATTTATTTCACTTCCCGAGGTGGATAAACACTTTTTAAGGCCTCAGAGTGAGTAAATTGGCCATTTTCATTCACGTTTACCCATTCCACAAATCTTGCGTTCAGGGCCCCTGGAAGCATGAAAATCACTTTAAACATCTCATTTTATCTCTAAAAGTGATTATCCACGAACAAATGTGAATGTTAGTTCAAAGACGCAACATTTGAAAACGGACCATTTTTTTAGTTTCTGAAGCATGTCGTAAGGGGGGGTGGTTATCTCTTTTGTCAAAAATTGGGCATTTTTGATTGAACAATAAAGGCCTAAAAATGTTATTTAATTTACTTCCCGTGGTTGAGAAACACTTTTTAAGGCCTCAGAGTGAGTAAATTGGCCATTTTGATTCACGTTTACCCATTCCACAAATTTTGCGTTCAGGGCACCTGGAAGCATGAAAATCACTTTAAACATCTCATTTTATCTCTAAAAGTGATTATCCACGTACAAATGTGAATTTTAGTTCAAAGACGCAACATTTGAAAACGGCACATTTTTTTAGTTTCTTGAGCATGTCGTAAGGGGGGGTGGTTATCTATTTCGTCAAAAATCAGGCATTTTTGATTGAACAATAAAGGCCTCCAAATGTTATTTATTTCACTTCCCGTGGTGGAGAAACACTTTTTAAGGCCTCAGAGTGAGTAAATTGGCCCTTTTCATTCACGTTTACCCATTCCACAAATTTTGCGTTCATATCCCCTGGAAGCATGAAAATCACTTTAAACATCTCATTTTATCTCTAAAGGTGATTATCCACGTACAAATGTGAATTTTAGTTCAAAGACGCAACATTTGAAAACGGACCATTTTTTTAGTTTCTGAAGCATGTCGTAAGGGGGGGTGGTTATCTCTTTTGTCAAAAATTGGGCATTTTTGATTGAACAATAAAGGCCTAAAAATGTAATTTAATTCACTTCCTGTGGTGGAGAAACACTTTTTAAGGCCTCAGAGTGAGTAAATTGGTCATTTTCATTCACGTTTACCCATTCCACAAAGCTTGCGTTCAGGGCCCCTGGAAGCATGAAAATCACTTCAAACATCTCATTTTATCTCTAAAAGTGATTATCCACGTACAAATGTGAATTTTAGTTCAAAGACGCAGCATTTGAAAACGGCACATTTTTTTAGTTTCTGGAGCATGTCGTAAGGGGGGGGTGGTTATCTCTTTCGTCAAAAATTGGGTATTTTTGATTGAACAATAAAGGCCTCCAACTGTTATTTATTTCACTTCCCGTGGTGGAGAAACACTTTTTAAGGCCTCAGAGTGAGTAAATTGGCCATTTTCATTCACGTTTACCCATTCCACAAATTTTGCGTTCAGGGCCCCTGGAAGCATGAAAATCACTTTAAACATCTCATTTTATCTCTAAAAGTGATTATCCACGTACAAATGGGAATTTTAGTTCAAAGACGCAACATTTGAAAATGGACCATTTTTTTAGTTTCTGAAGCATGTCGTAAGGGGGGTGGTTATCTCTTTTGTCAAAAATTGGGTATTTTTGATTGAACAATAAAGGCCTCCAAATGTTATTTATTTCACTTCCAGAGGTGGATAAACACTTTTTAAGGCCTCAGAGTGAGTAAATTGGCCATTTTCATTCACGTTTACCCATTCCACAAATTTTGCGTTCAGGGCCCCTAGAAGCATGAAAATCACTTTAAACATCTCATTTGATCTCTAAAAGTGATTATCCACGTACAAATGTGAATTTTAGTTCAAAGACGCAGCATTTGAAAACGGCACATTTTTTTAGTTTCTGGAGCATTTCGTAAGGGGGGGTGGTTATCTCTTTTGTCAAAAATCAGGCATTTTTGATTGAACAATAAAGGCCTCCAAATGTTATTTATTTCACTTCCCGTGGTGGAGAAACACTTTTTAAGGCCACAGAGTGAGTAAATTGGCCCTTTTCATTCACGTTTCCCCATTCCACAAATTTTGCGTTCATATCCCCTGGAAGCATGAAAATCACTTTAAACATCTCATTTTATCTCTAAAAGTGATTATCCACGTACAAATGTGAATTTTAGTTCAAAGACGCAACATTTGAAAACGGACCATTTTTTTACTTTCTGAAGCATGTCGTAAGGGGGGTGGTTATCTCTTTCGTCAAAAATTGGGCATTTTTGATTGAACAATAAAGGCCTCCAAATGTTATTTATTTCACTTCCCGTGGTGGAGAAACACTTTTTAAGGCCTCAGAGTGAGTAAATTGGCCATTTTCATTCACGTTTACCCATTCCACAAATTTTGCGTTCACGGCCTCTGGAAGCATGAAAATCACTTTAAACATCTCATTTTATCTCTAAAAGTGATTATCCACGAACAAATGTGAATTTTAGTTCAAAGACGCAACATTTGAAAACGGACCATTTTTTTAGTTTCTGAAGCATGGCGTAAGGGGGGGGTGGTTATCTCTTTTGTCAAAAATTGGGCATTTTTGATTGAACAATAAAGGCCTAAAAATGTAATTTAATTCACTTCCAGTGGTGGAGAAACACTTTTTAAGGCCTCAGAGTGAGTAAATTGGCCATTTTCATTCACGTTTACCCATTCCACAAAGCTTGCGTTCAGGGCCCCTGGAAGCATGAAAATCACTTTAAACATCTCATTTTATCTCTAAAAGTGATTATCCACGTACAAACGTGAATTTTAGTTCAAAGACGCAACATTTGAAAACGGACCATTTTTTTAGTTTCTGAAGCATGTCGTAAGGGGGGGTGGTTATCTCTTTTGTCAAAAATTGGGCATTTTTGATTGAACAATAAAGGCCTAAAAATGTTATTTAATTCACTTCCCGTGGTGGAGAAACACTTTTTAAGGCCTCAGAGTGAGTAAATTGGCCCTTTTCATTCACGTTTACCCATTCCACAAATTTTGCGTTCATATCCCCTGGAAGCATGAAAATCACTTTAAACATCTCATTTTATCTCTAAAAGTGATTATCCACGTACAAATGTGAATTTTAGTTCAAAGACGCAACATTTGAAAACGGACCATTTTTTTTAGTTTCTGAAGCATGTCATAAGGGGGGGGTGGTTATCTCTTTCGTCAAAAATTTGGCATTTTTGATTGAACAATAAAGGCCTAAAAATGTAATTTAATTCACTTCCTGTGGTGGAGAAACACTTTTTAAGGCCTCAGAGTGAGTAAATTGGCCATTTTCATTCACGTTTACCCATTCCACAAATCTTGCGTTCAGGGCCCCTGGAAGCATGAAAATCACTTTAAACATCTCATTTTATCTCTAAAAGTGATTATCCACGTACAAATGTGAATTTTAGTTCAAAGACGCAACATTTGAAAACAGACCATTTTTTTAGTTTCTGAAGCATGTCGTAAGGGGGGGTGGTTATCTCTTTTGTCAAAAATTGGGCATTTTTGATTGAACAATAAAGGCCTAAAAATGTTATTTAATTCACTTCCCGTGGTGAAGAAACACTTTTTGAGGCCTCAGAGTGAGTAAATTGTCCCTTTTCATTCACGTTTACCCATTCCACAAATTTTGAGTTCATATCCCCTGGAAGCATGAAAATCACTTTAAACATCTCATTTTATCTCTAAAAGTGATTATGCACGTACAAATGTGAATTTTAGTTCAAAGACGCAACATTTGAAAACGGACCATTTTTTTACTTTCTGAAGCATGTCGTAAGGGGGGGGTGGTTATCTCTTTCGTCAAAAATTTGGCATTTTTGATTGAACAATAAAGGCCTCCAAATGGTTTTTATTTCACTTCCCGAGGTGGATAAACACTTTTTAAGGCCTCAGAGTGAGTAAATTGGCCATTTTCATTCACGTTTACCCATTCCACAAATCTTGCGTTCAGGGCCCCTGGAAGCATGAAAATCACTTTAAACATCTCATTTTATCTCTAAAAGTGATTATCCACGTACAAATGTGAATTTTAGTTCAAAGACGCAACATTTGAAAACGGACCATTTTTTTAGTTTCTGAAGCATGTCGTAAGGGGGGTGGTTATCTCTTTTGTCAAAAATTGGGCATTTTTAATTGAACAATAAAGGCCTAAAAATGTAATTTAATTCACTTCCTGTGGTGGAGAAACACTTTTTAAGGCCTCAGAGTGAGTAAATTGGCCATTTTCATTCACGTTTACCCATTCCACAAATCTTGCGTTCAGGGCCCCTGGAAGCATGAAAATCACTTTAAACATCTCATTTTATCTCTAAAAGTGATTATCCACGTACAAATGTGAATTTTAGTTCAAAGACGCAACATTTGAAAACAGACCATTTTTTTAGTTTCTGAAGCATGTCGTAAGGGGGGGTGGTTATCTCTTTTGTCAAAAATTGGGCATTTTTGATTGAACAATAAAGGCCTAAAAATGTTATTTAATTCACTTCCCGTGGTGGAGAAACACTTTTTAAGGCCTCAGAGTGAGTAAATTGTCCCTTTTCATTCACGTTTACCCATTCCACAAATTTTGCGTTCATATCCCCTGGAAGCATGAAAATCACTTTAAACATCTCATTTTATCTCTAAAAGTGATTATCCACGTACAAATGTGAATTTTAGTTCAAAGACGCAACATTTGAAAACGGACCATTTTTTTACTTTCTGAAGCATGTCGTAAGGGGGGGGTGGTTATCTCTTTCGTCAAAAATTGGGCATTTTTGATTGAACAATAAAGGCCTCCAAATGTTATTTATTTCACTTCCCGTGGTGGAGAAACACTTTTTAAGGCCTCAGAGTGAGTAAATTGGCCATTTTCATTCAAGTTTACCCATTCCACAAATTTTGCGTTCAGGGCCCCTGGAAGCATGAAAATCACTTTAAACATCTCATTTTATCTCTAAAAGTGATTATCCACGAACAAATGTGAATTTTAGTTCAAAGACGCAACATTTGAAAACTGACCATTTTTTTAGTTTCTGAAGCATGGCGTAAGGGGGGGTGGTTATCTCTTTTGTCAAAAATTGGGCATTTTTGATTGAACAATAAAGGCCTAAAAATGTTATTTAATTCACTTCCAGTGGTGGAGAAACACTTTTTAAGGCCTCAGAGTGAGTAAATTGGCCATTTTGATTCACGTTTACCCATTCCACAAATTTTGCGTTCAGGGCCCCTGGAAGCATGAAAATCACTTTAAACATCTCATTTTATCTCTAAAAGTGATTATCCACGTACAAATGTGAGTTTTAGTTCAAAGACGCAACATTTGAAAACGGCACATTTTTTTAGTTTCTTGAGCATGTCGTAAGGGGGGGTGGTTATCTCTTTTGTCAAAAATTGGGCATTTTTGATTGAACAATAAAGGCCTAAAAATGTAATTTAATTCACTTCCTGTGGTGGAGAAACACTTTTTAAGGCCTCAGAGTGAGTAAATTGGCCATTTTCATTCACGTTTACCCATTCCACAAAGCTTGCGTTCAGGGCCCCTGGAAGCATGAAAATCACTTTAAACATCTCATTTTATCTCTAAAAGTGATTATCCACGTACAAATGTGAATTTTAGTTCAAAGACGCTGCATTTGAAAACGGCACATTTTTTTAGTTTCTGGAGCATGTCGTAAGGGGGGGGTGGTTATCTCTTTCGTCAAAAATTGGGCATTTTTGATTGAACAATAAAGGCCTCCAACTGTTATTTATTTCACTTCCCGTGGTGGAGAAACACTTTTTAAGGCCTCAGAGTGAGTAAATTGGCCATTTTCATTCACGTTTACCCATTCCACAAATTTTGCGTTCAGGGCCCCTGGAAGCATGAAAATCACTTTAAACATCTCATTTGATCTCTAAAAGTGATTATCCACGTACAAATGTGAATTTTAGTTCAAAGACGCAGCATTTGAAAACGGCACATTTTTTTAGTTTCTGGAGCATTTCGTAAGGGGGGGTGGTTATCTCTTTTGTCAAAAATCAGGCATTTTTGATTGAACAATAAAGGCCTCCAAATGTTATTTATTTCACTTCCCGTGGTGGAGAAACACTTTTTAAGGCCTCAGAGTGAGTAAATTGGCCCTTTTCATTCACGTTTCCCCATTCCACAAATTTTGCGTTCATATCCCCTGGAAGCATGAAAATCACTTTAAACATCTCATTTTATCTCTAAAAGTGATTATCCACGTACAAATGTGAATTTTAGTTCAAAGACGCAACATTTGAAAACGGACCATTTTTTTACTTTCTGAAGCATGTCGTAAGGGGGGGTGGTTATCTCTTTCGTCAAAAATTGGGCATTTTTGATTGAATAATAAAGGCCTCCAAATGTTATTTATTAAACTTCCCGTGGTGGAGAAACACTTTTTAAGGCCTCAGAGTGAGTAAATTGGCCATTTTCATTCACGTTTACCCATTCCACAAATTTTGCGTGCACGGCCTCTGGAAGCATGAAAATCACTTTAAACATCTCATTTTATCTCTAAAAGTGATTATCCACGAACAAATGTGAATTTTAGTTCAAAGACGCAACATTTGAAAACGGACCATTTTTTTAGTTTCTGAAGCATGGCGTAAGGGGGGGGTGGTTATCTCTTTTATCAAAAATTGGGCATTTTTGATTGAACAATAAAGGCCTAAAAATGTAATTTAATTCACTTCCAGTGGTGGAGAAACACTTTTTAAGGCCTCAGAGTGAGTAAATTGGCCATTTTCATTCACGTTTACCCATTCCACAAAGCTTGCGTTCAGGGCCCCTGGAAGCATGAAAATCACTTTAAACATCTCATTTTATCTCTAAAAGTGATTATCCACGTACAAACGTGAATTTTAGTGCAAAGACGCAACATTTGAAAACGGACCATTTTTTTTAGTTTCTGAAGCATGTCATAAGGGGGGGTGGTTATCTCTTTCGTCAAAAAGTTGGCATTTTTGATTGAACAATAAAGGCCTCCAAATGGTTTTTATTTCACTTCCCGAGGTGGATAAACACTTTTTAAGGCCTCAGAGTGAGTAAATTGGCCATTTTCATTCACGTTTACCCATTCCACAAATCTTGCGTTCAGGGCCCCTGGAAGCATGAAAATCACTTTAAACATCTCATTTTATCTCTAAAAGTGATTATCCACGTACAAATGTGAATTTTAGTTCAAAGACGCAACATTTGAAAACGGACCATTTTTTTAGTTTCTGAAGCATGTCGTAAGGGGGGGTGGTAATCTCTTTTGTCAAAAATTGGGCATTTTTGATTGAACAATAAAGGCCTAAAAATGTAATTTAAATCACTTCCTGTGGTGGAGAAACACTTTTTAAGGCCTCAGAGTGAGTAAATTGGCCATTTTTATTCACGTTTACCCATTCCAGAAATCTTGCGTTCAGGGCCCCTGGAAGCATGCAAATCACTTTAAACATCTCATTTGATCTCTTAAAGTGATTATCCACGTACAAATGTGAATTTTAGTTCAAAGACGCAACATTTGAAAACGGCACATTTTTTTAGTTTCTGGAGCATGTCGTAAGGGGGGGTGGTTATCTCTTTTGTCAAAAATCAGGCATTTTTGATTGAACAATAAAGGCCTCCAAATGGTATTTATTTCACTTCCCGTGGTGGAGAAACACTTTTTAAGGCCTCAGAGTGAGTAAATTGGCCCTTTTCATTCACGTTTACCCATTCCACAAATTTTGCGTTCATATCCCCTGGAAGCATGAAAATCACTTTAAACATCTCATTTTATCTCTAAAAGTGATTATCCACGTACAAATGTGAATTTTAGTTCAAAGATGCAACATTTGAAAACGGACCATTTTTTTAGTTTCTGAAGCATGTCGTAAGGGGGGGTGGTTATCTCTTTTGTCAAAAATTGGGCATTTTTGATTGAACAATAAAGGCCTAAAAATGTAATTTAATTCACTTCCTGTGGTGGAGAAACACTTTTTAAGGCCTCAGAGTCAGTAAATTGGCCATTTTCATTCACTTTTACCCATTCCACAAATCTTGCGTTCAGGGCCCCTGGAAGCATGCAAATCACTTTAAGCATCTCATTTTATCTCTAAAAGTGATTATCCACGTACAAATGTGAATTTTAGTTCAAAGACGCAACATTTGAAAACGGACCATTTTTTTAGTTTCTGAAGCATGTCGTTAGGGGGGGTGGTTATCTCTTTTGTCAAAAATTGGGCATTTTTGATTGAACAATAAAGGCCTCCAAATGTTATTTATTTCACTTCCTGAGGTGGATAAACACTTTTTAAGGCCTCAGAGTGAGTAAATTGGCCATTTTCATTCATGTTTACCCATTCCACAAATTTTGCGTTCAGGGCTCCTGGAAGCATGAAAATCACTTTAAACATCTCATTTGATCTCTAAATGTGATTATCCACGTACAAGTGTGAATTTTAGTTCAAAGACGCAACATTTGAAAACGGACCATTTTTTTTAGTTTCTGAAGCATGTCATAAGGGGGGGTGGTTATCTCTTTCGTCAAAAATTTGGCATTTTTGATTGAACAATAAAGGCCTCCAAATGGTTTTTATTTCACTTCCCGAGGTGGATAAACACTTTTTAAGGCCTCAGAGTGAGTAAATTGGCCATTTTCATTCACGTTTACCCATTCCACAAATCTTGCGTTCAGGGCCCCTGGAAGCATGAAAATCACTTTAAACATCTCATTTTATCTCTAAAAGTGATTATCCACGTACAAATGTGAATTTTAGTTCAAAGACGCAACATTTGAAAACGGACCATTTTTTTAGTTTCTGAAGCATGTCGTAAGGGGGGGTGGTTATCTCTTTTGTCAAAAATTGGGCATTTTTGATTGAACAATAAAGGCCTAAAAATGTAATTTAATTCACTTCCTGTGGTGGAGAAACACTTTTTAAGGCCTCAGAGTGAGTAAATTTGCCATTTTCATTCCCGTTTACCCATTCCAGAAATCTTGCGTTCAGGGCCCCTGGAAGCATGCAAATCACTTTAAACATCTCATTTTATCTCTAAAAGTGATTATCCACGAACAAATGTGAATTTTAGTTCAAAGACGCAACATTTGAAAACGGACCATTTTTTTAGTTTCTGAAGCATGGCGTAAGGGGGGGGGTGGTTATCTCTTTTGTCAAAAATTGGGCATTTTTGATTGAACAATAAAGGCCTAAAAATGTAATTTAATTCACTTCCAGTGGTGGAGAAACACTTTTTAAGGCCTCAGAGTGAGTAAATTGGCCATTTTCATTCACGTTTACCCATTCCACAAAGCTTGCGTTCAGGGCCCCTGGAAGCATGAAAATCACTTTAAACATCTCATTTTATCTCTAAAAGTGATTATCCACGTACAAACGTGAATTTTAGTTCAAAGACGCAACATTTGAAAACTGACCATTTTTTTAGTTTCTGAAGCATGTCGTAAGGGGGGGTGGTTATCTCTTTCGTCAAAAATTGGGCATTTTTGATTGAACAATAAAGGCCTCCAAATGTTATTTATTTCACTTCCCGAGGAGGATAAACACTTTTTAAGGCCTCAGAGTGAGTAAATTGGCCATTTTCATTCACGTTTACCCATTCCACAAATCTTGCGTTCAGGGCCCCTGGAAGCATGAAAATCACTTTAAACATCTCATTTTATCTCTAAAAGTGATTATCCACGTACAAATGTGAATTTTAGTTCAAAGACGCAACATTTGAAAACGGACCATTTTTTTAGTTTCTGAAGCATGTCGTAAGGGGGGGTGGTAATCTCTTTTGTCAAAAATTGGGCATTTTTGATTGAACAATAAAGGCCTAAAAATGTAATTTAAATCACTTCCTGTGGTGGAGAAACACTTTTTAAGGCCTCAGAGTGAGTAAATTGGCCATTTTTATTCACGTTTACCCATTCCAGAAATCTTGCGTTCAGGGCCCCTGGAAGCATGCAAATCACTTTAAACATCTCATTTGATCTCTTAAAGTGATTATCCACGTACAAATGTGAATTTTAGTTCAAAGACGCAACATTTGAAAACGGCACATTTTTTTAGTTTCTGGAGCATGTCGTAAGGGGGGGTGGTTATCTCTTTTGTCAAAAATCAGGCATTTTTGATTGAACAATAAAGGCCTCCAAATGGTATTTATTTCACTTCCCGTGGTGGAGAAACACTTTTTAAGGCCTCAGAGTGAGTAAATTGGCCCTTTTCATTCACGTTTACCCATTCCACAAATTTTGCGTTCATATCCCCTGGAAGCATGAAAATCACTTTAAACATCTCATTTTATCTCTAAAAGTGATTATCCACGTACAAATGTGAATTTTAGTTCAAAGATGCAACATTTGAAAACGGACCATTTTTTTAGTTTCTGAAGCATGTCGTAAGGGGGGGTGGTTATCTCTTTTGTCAAAAATTGGGCATTTTTGATTGAACAATAAAGGCCTAAAAATGTAATTTAATTCACTTCCTGTGGTGGAGAAACACTTTTTAAGGCCTCAGAGTCAGTAAATTGGCCATTTTCATTCACTTTTACCCATTCCACAAATCTTGCGTTCAGGGCCCCTGGAAGCATGCAAATCACTTTAAGCATCTCATTTTATCTCTAAAAGTGATTATCCACGTACAAATGTGAATTTTAGTTCAAAGACGCAACATTTGAAAACGGACCATTTTTTTAGTTTCTGAAGCATGTCGTTAGGGGGGGTGGTTATCTCTTTTGTCAAAAATTGGGCATTTTTGATTGAACAATAAAGGCCTCCAAATGTTATTTATTTCACTTCCTGAGGTGGATAAACACTTTTTAAGGCCTCAGAGTGAGTAAATTGGCCATTTTCATTCATGTTTACCCATTCCACAAATTTTGCGTTCAGGGCCCCTGGAAGCATGCAAATCACTTTAAACATCTCATTTTATCTCTAAAAGTGATTATCCACGAACAAATGTGAATTTTAGTTCAAAGACGCAACATTTGAAAACGGACCATTTTTTTAAGTTTCTGAAGCATGGCGTAAGGGGGGGTGGTTATCTCTTTCGTCAAAAATTGGGCATTTTTGATTGAACAATAAAGGCCTCCAAATGTTGTTTATTTCACTTCCCGAGGAGGATAAACACTTTTTAAGGCCTCAGAGTGAGTAAATTGGCCATTTTCATTCACGTTTACCCATTCCACAAATCTTGCGTTCAGGGCCCCTGGAAGCATGAAAATCACTTTAAACATCTCATTTTATCTCTAAAAGTGATTATCCACGTACAAATGTGAATTTTTGTTCAAAGACGCAACATTTGAAAACGGACCATTTTTTTAGTTTCTGAAGCATGTCGTAAGGGGGGGTGGTAATCTCTTTTGTCAAAAATTGGGCATTTTTGATTGAACAATAAAGGCCTAAAAATGTAATTTAAATCACTTCCTGTGGTGGAGAAACACTTTTTAAGGCCTCAGAGTGAGTAAATTGGCCATTTTTATTCACGTTTACCCATTCCAGAAATCTTGCGTTCAGGGCCCCTGGAAGCATGCAAATCACTTTAAACATCTCATTTGATCTCTTAAAGTGATTATCCACGTACAAATGTGAATTTTAGTTCAAAGACGCAACATTTGAAAACGGCACATTTTTTTAGTTTCTGGAGCATGTCGTAAGGGGGGGTGGTAATCTCTTTTGTCAAAAATTGGGCATTTTTGATTGAACAATAAAGGCCTCCAAATGGTATTTATTTCACTTCCCGTGGTGGAGAAACACTTTTTAAGGCCTCAGAGTGAGTAAATTGGCCCTTTTCATTCACGTTTACCCATTCCACAAATTTTGCGTTCATATCCCCTGGAAGCATGAAAATCACTTTAAACATCTCATTTTATCTCTAAAAGTGATTATCCACTTACAAATGTGAATTTTAGTTCAAAGATGCAACATTTGAAAACGGACCATTTTTTTAGTTTCTGAAGCATGTCGTAAGGGGGGGTGGTAATCTCTTTTGTCAAAAATTGGGCATTTTTGATTGAACAATAAAGGCCTAAAAATGTAATTTAAATCACTTCCTGTGGTGGAGAAACACTTTTTAAGGCCTCAGAGTGAGTAAATTGGCCATTTTCATTCACGTTTACCCATTCCAGAAATCTTGCGTTCAGGGCCCCTGGAAGCATGCAAATCACTTTAAACATCTCATTTTATCTCTAAAAGTGATTATCCACGTACTGTGGTAAATAAAATAAATATTACCGGACTGAATTTCATGCGGAATCTTAAATTAAAGTAAATAGCTCAAAATAACAAGAGGCAGAATCCGTGGTATAAGAGGTTTCTAATGGGCTTTATTCCATTCAAAATGGCCGACTCGAGTCGCGGCCCTCAGGTTCCGTCACCACGAAGGTTCAGGAAGTGAAGTACAATAATTTATTAACAGACATGTATTTTTATAATAAGTACATTACAATGAAACGAATGTAGAAGGCGTAACATTTGATAAGAAAAATGACGTGACAGTGACATAATCGAAACTAGGCGTAATAAAGAATAAAAGAAACATAATTGGTTAGAATTATCAGACATAGGTGGATCTATAAGATAATACTTGGCATAGATGCGCGCGCAGCAGCATGACGTGTAATTGACGTGTAACTAGGGGGTGAAGGGGACTTGACATTTAGCTCTACATGTGGAGACGAGAAGTCTGGGGTTATGTCAACCTAATCCCAAATCATATCTAACATCCTATGTTTAAAGAACTATGTTATCCACAAGGAAGAGACTCTCGGACAGAATCTATTCTATACTGACTATGTGCGTGAGCGTCTAAGTGTCTATATGAGATGCGAGGGGCAGAAAACTTTCCATAGCAACAGGGCTATGAATCACTTGCAGGAGGACGGAAAGGCTGAGTCCTTTGCTTGTGAGCTAAAGGAAATGTTTACCTAAATCACTAGGCAGGAATGCATCGGCTGGAGAGCAAAATAGATAATTCGAAGGTGAAATACAACTTCTTGGCAGACAAGCGAAAACTGGCCGAGGCAGGCACCGTTAGCTGCACAGGGAGTAGGACAAAGTTCATGGATACAGATGCGAGCTCAAGCTGAAGCTGTCAGAGACAGAGAGCAGGGAAAGGCTTTGAGGACAGAATCGGGCCTACTCGCCTGAACTGTAAAAATGGAGTAACTTAGCCATGTAAAGTCGGTGGCCTTTCATACCTAGGAATCGAATATCCAGCCCATAGATGGCGGATCTGACAGAGAACATGTTGACGGTAGACACACATATGTTTGCGTCTTAGAAACTGGAACTGGAGGGAACATACATGTACTTGTAACATGCATATAGAACCGTTGGGGTCCAAGATAGGGGACATAACTGACCAGGAAAATCCACATTTCCACATTCCCTCCTTGTCCCCTTCTTGCCCTTCAAGAGATATTAATCTTCATCATTCCATCGATTTGCTCATGGAGCATCATTTCTTCTTCTTTCTTCTTCCGGGATCTTGAGCCAAAACCTTGATGTGGAATACACGATGTGGCACACAGACCACAAATCGCTGGTCCACATTGCAGGCATAGACAACAACTGAAGAGCATAAGAAGGCCAATACCTAGGAAGGATAGAACTCTCCATCCCCAGGCTGATATCACACTCCAAAACCACCCGGACCACGTCCAAGTGCCTGAATTCTCGTGTATCTGGCTTACAATCTTATGAAGGCGTGTTATAGCTTTATATACAGATGGCGAATTTTCTGGTATGAATATGCAGCAGCTGGATCCGATGACCCTGCAAGCTCCGCCCCTATCGGCCAGGATGACGTCAAGGACAAGACGATTCTGGAGAACAACAATTCTCATCACTGATTGTTCCTCTGTCAGATTGCCTAGGGCGGCTATAGTCTCGTTTACTACAGCTTCAAGAGTCTTGGTGAGTCTGCGTATCAGCTTACTATTTGATATAGTACCTATATAGGGAAAGATACCTTTATTGAAATCTACATACTTGTCCCATGCCGTCTCAGTATAATCGACAACTGGGAGATCTCTTCGCTCTCTATTGTGTACTAAATGAACATTTCGATAATAATCAGGGGGAGCTAGGAAAACAGGTGGCAAAAGGAATGCTATATAACAGGTACCATCCCAATCTAGAGGCAGACGCATATATGCCGTCTGACCACATATAAAGTAAGAATGGCGAGAAGCTCTAAATGAAGATTTGCCTTGATCACTATATTCTACTGTAGTAACGCATTGGCTATGGCCCATATGTATGGAACCAACTTTTCTCACACATAATTCACCCTTAACTGGAAATACTGACATAGTGGGCAGAATTAGTTCAACTTCGGATTTGACATTCAAAATCATAAGATTAGGCGTAAAATTACTTAATTTATACACTTCATTTTCTAAATCAGTTCCTGTTCTACTGGGGTAACCCTCCTTATTAGGGTGACAGACTTTGAATAAAACTAGATTCAGATTTCCCCATATCCAATGTTGTTGATAAACTGCTGTGTCTGGGTCTATGGAATTTAATAAACTAAACCATGCTCCACAGGAGCCATTGCGTGTAAATGGATGTGGAAAGAAAGGCAGAACTCCTTTGTTATTCTGATAGGGAGGGAGTCGGCCACACACCCAACAATTGGTCGCATTACTAGTCTGATGGGAATGATGTAACATACTAATGAATGTGTTATTGCGCAGCGCAAGTCTATAAGATAATTCATGTGGCGGTAGGTCACTAAAAGAATGTTCATCAGTTATATTGAAAACACGTTTAGAAACAGGATGATATATGTGCAAAATCATACTCGTAATAATTACTAAAATACTCAATAAAAACAAAATTAATAATGTCACAATACAGTGGTTACGCAGTAATTTACAATAAGCATGTCGTTTCATTATGATTCTGGACTCTACATGATTCAGACCTAAAGGGTACATGTCGGGACAGATTCAACCGCTTCACCTTGGAGAGGACTTAAACAATCAAATCGTCCGACAGTTTAGATCTGGACCTGAGTTTCTGTTTATAGCACTGAGAGTCATTCAGTTCAACAAAAGGAAGTTTTGAATCAGTCTGTGAGGGAGTGCAGGGCACAGTGTCTATATCTGAAGGTAGTCCATGAAATTTTTTTACGTGACTGGAATGAATCCACCCTTTTCGTCCCTCGATCTTCACGGCTGTTCTTGTGGTCAACAGGACCAACTTGGGTGCTTTCCACCTGGGCTCCAATTGACTCTTCCTGTCGAAATTTCTCACAAAGACAAGATTACCCGGAACAACGTCATGGGGTTTCGCCTCAGTGTTGTCGGGAAAGGCTGCAGCTACCTGTGAACGAGAAGATTGTAGTGCAGACATCAAGGAAGCCAGGTAATCTGTCAGCATATTACAGTCAACATCAGTTATTTTACGGGGTATAGGCGTCCCCCACATATTCGGTGGTCTACCAAAGATCACCTCATACGGGGATAGCCCTGTTCTAGAGTGTGCTACCATTCTCATGTAAAAGAGTGCAACTGGTAATGCTACTATCCAGTCGACACCTTTCTCTCTACATATTTTGGACAGTCTGATTTTCAGTGTCTGGTTATGTCTTTCTACGAGACCTGCTGCCTCGGGGTGTCGGACACAGTGGAATTTCCACTGATATCCCAACAAGAGTGAGACATGTTTCATTAATTCGGATGAGAAAGGCTGACCGTTATCTGAATATACAACACGTGGTAAACCGTACCGTGGGAAGAATTCTCGAACTAACTGTTTGGCAGTAGTCGGGGCAGTGTAATCTGATACGGGATACGCCTCTGTCCAACGGGAGAGAGCGCAGACAACTACGAGGACATATTTGAATCCTCGACAACGTTCCATCTGAATATAATCCATCTGGAGGACTTCAAAAGGATGGTCAGGAGGCTGAAATCCACCCTGCTCTACGGGAACACTCTTTCCTGGATTAAACTGACAACATATCATACAGGTACGAACTTTTTGTTTAGCTGCTGCTCGTAAATGTTTGTTGAACCAAATGTGCTGAATGCTGTCTAGCATAGCCTTCTCTCCTAAATGTGCTGGACTGTGAACTGTAGCTATAATGGCTTGAACCATGGAATCAGGGAGAAACCATACAGATTTCTCCTTCGTCATCCATCCTTGATCTGTCTGGATCCCTCCTAATTCCGTCCACTTCTTTATTTCTTCTGCTGTGGCATGTGTCTGTATGTCAATTACGTCAAGTGTGGGATCCTTAATTGCCATACACTGTGTTGGGGTCTGAACTATTGGCTTTGTCATGTCTAATGTGCGATTCTGAGCAGTCTGTTTAGCTGTTCTGTCAGCTAAATCATTGCCTTGAGAAATGGTATCAGTAACCTTCGTGTGTGCTTTACATTTCATAATCGATATAGCAGTGGGTAGATGTATTGCGTCTAACAAGGCATGAATGAGGGGTCCGTGCTGAATGTGGGCACCATGGGACGTTAAATAACCTCTCTCTCGCCATAGCACGCCGAAGTCGTGTACAACTCCGAATGCATAACGTGAGTCAGTGTATACATTAACTTTCTTATTTGTGGCTTGAATACAGGCTTGTGTTAGAGCAATAAGTTCTGCTGCTTGGGCTGACAAAGTATCTATACAATTTGTCTCAATAACTTCAGTGTCTGTTGTGACTGCATACGCGGCCACTAAATCTCCTGTATTTGTTCTCATGCACGATCCGTCTACATACAACGTCAGGTCTGGATCTAACAATGGAACGTCTGTCAAGTCTTGTCTAGGTTTCGTCTTTATTTCAATGATTTCAACACAATCATGAGCTAGTGGGTCTGTTCCAATTACAGGTAATAGTGTAGCAGGATTCAATGTATTACACCGTCGGATCTCTATGTGTGGTTGAAACAATGTCAGTTCATAACCGGTAAGTCTTGCTATGGTCAAGTGTTGTGTTTGTGTTCGGTTCACAAGAATCTCTACTGCATGTGGTACTTGTACTGTCAATGGGTGTCCTAATACTATGGCATCGCTTTGTCTGATTGCTAAAGCTGTCGCTGCCACTGATTTCAGGCATGCAGGCAAAGCCTGAGCTACGGGATCTAATGTACTGGAAAAATAAGCACATGGCTTGCGTGATCCTGCTTGATCCTGAGTGAGTACTGACAAGGCAGTACCTTCGCGTTCTGTAACAAAGAGTGTAAAATGTTTGCTATAACATGGTGTTGCTAAAACAGGTGCTTGACATAAGGCTTCTTTTAGGCTTTCAAAAGCTTGTGTATGTTCCTGAGTCCAAGGGAGAACAGTCGATGTGGCTGCCTCCTGTGTGGTTAACTGAATGAGTGGTTTTGCTAGAAATGCGTACTGAGGGATCCACTGTCTACAATATGAAGTGAGGCCTATGAAAGCCCGCACCTCCTTCTGTGTCTGGGGTATTGACATGTTAGCAATTAACTGGATACGGTCTGGTGTAAGCTGCCTTCCCTCCTTGGACAGCGAGTGACCAAGATAAATAACTCGCTGAACACAGAATTGCAGCTTAGAAGGGGACACCTTGTGCCCCTTGTCGGCTAGGAAATGTAAAACTGTCAGAGAAGCTTTTTCACATTCTGGCTCGCTTCTCGCGGTGATCAGCAGATCATCGACATATTGAAGCAGTGCTGTATCGACTGGCATGTGGATACTGTCAAGTTCTCGTTTCAGTGCTTGGCTGTAGATGCTGGGGCTTTCTGTGAATCCTTGGGGAGCGCGTGAGAATTTAAAGCTGCGCCCATTTAAACTGAATCCGAACAAGTATTGGCTTTCCGGATCTATTGGGACGCTGAAAAAAGCATTCTTGAGATCAATTACAGTAAAAAATGTTGCTTCGGAATCAATTGCTGTCAATAATGATGATATATCAGGGACCACAGGGAATTGTGGTACAATACACTTGTTTAGTTCACGCAAATCAATAACCAATCGGTACACTGGTGGAGCAGTAGGATCAGTTCGTTTAAGAATCGGAATTATCGGTGAATTACATACATTGGAGTCTGTTTCTACAACTACTCCCTGGGCAATTAGTTCATCAATGATTTTCAACAAAGCCACTACAGCATCATGCGGTAACTTGTATTGTCGCATTCGTGGTAGTACCACTCCTGCTTTCAATGTAACTCGATAGGGTGTAATGTTCATGCAGCCAACATCCGTAGGGCCTTGTGCCCATAGATGTACTGGTAAAATCTGTAGTCGGGGATCCATGTCTCTAGACACATAGTGACCTTTAAAATCACGCAAAAACAACCTTACTCCTTCCGGAGAACAACATATTATGGCTCCTAGTGCTTTCAGAGTTTTAATTCCTAACAAATTTTCTGGGCATGATTTAGTAAGCAATAAATCTGTAATTCGTGTCAAAGGTCCTATCGTAAGTGGTAGAGGCTGTGATACTTCATTAACAATAGGTTTTCCTGAAAAACCAAGGGAAACATTTTGAGAGCCTGAGAGGGGTGCCCCTGGAACTTCACTACGTTTTATGGTTGTTCGACTTGCCCCTGTATCGAGTAAGAATTTTCTATCTTGACCTAATAATTCACTATGTACATAAGGTCCTTCTTGATCTACCGGAATCTCGATAAGCGGTAAGTCAACTTCCCTCTCTAGGCTGGTTCATGCGTAACGCTGATACTCAGGGTATTCATACTGTGCAGTCTGATACATTTGTTGTGTTGTGGTTTGTGTGGCAGTAGTAGGCAACGGTGGTGCAGCTGGCACAAACTGTATGGGTTGCTGTGAGGCTGGCATAGACTGTTGCTGAACTGGCACGGACTGTCCATGCTGCATAGCTCCTTTTTCATTCTGATCTTGTCTAACTAATCGTGGTCTCTCTTTTGCAATACCTGTAGCTATATTTCGTTTCAGGACTTGACAATCATGTACATAATGGCCTAGTTGTTTACAGTAATTGCAGGTTCCCTTTACAGGAACTGCAGAATCACCAGAATGTGTCACACCCTTTTTGTGACCATCTGCTGGTACTGTCTGAGAAACTAGCATTTTCATTTTTGTATCCTTCATGCGTCTATGCTCGTGTTCTTGTTCATCCCTAATTCTATTGTGATGATACTGTAACATTTGTAGCATTTGCGACGGAGTGTTACTTTGCCAGGTACTCTCGAATTTCAATATTCTATTCTTCACTGGAGGCAATGCATTTTCCACTAATTTTGTCACAAATAAATGTGGATATGAGTCACTACTTGCTTTTATACCACTATTTATACCAAAACATTTTTCAAATCGAGCATAATAATCGCTTGTGTCTTCATCTTGCTTTTGTTTGCAGGCTGTGATTGCACCCCAATCTTCCTTTTTTGTAGTTAATAAACGTGGCAGTACCTGTACTAGTAAACCTGGTAATAGTTTAACTTTATCCCCGAGCCCTGAACCTGCGGCTCGGCCCCTTTCTTCCTCTGCTAATGCTGTCCAGTCTATCTTTTGGTCTCCCACTTCCCACTCTTTTTCTTTCAGTTTTTCATATATGCCAGCAGGCAAAAGCACTTTTAAAATCGTCATAATATCAGGAAAGGTGTACTCTCCCATCAGTAACATGTCTTTAATTTCTCGGTGGAAACCCGCTGGGTCTTTGTCATGACTAGGTACTACTTTTTTCATTTCTAATAATTCCATTTTTGATATGGGTGTGTAAACAAATACACGGTGCAACTCATTGTCTTCGCCTTTTATTGGGTGCACTTCTCGTAGAGGATTTTGTCTATCCATGTAGTACGGTGCTCTTTCTCTGGGGGGCAGGGAGAGAGAATCTGGATTTACAAAAAGGACGTACTGCTTACGTGACACTAATATCTCTTTAATTAGCTTGTTACTAGAACCTCTCCATCTGTACGTAAGTAGTTCCGTTAATATATCAGGTAAAGGACCAGGGTCAGCATGTTGGCTCTTATATAATATGAGGAGTTGCTGAATCATATAGATTCCAGCTAAACGTTGTTCATCTGTACTGAGGTTGAGAAACGTGTGTGCTACGGTCTCATCACCGTATTTTTCAGGACTAACAATCCAGTGAACGGCTGATCTGGCTAATTCTTGCTCATCCATGGAATCGAGGAGGTGATAACCCCTTCGTTCTCGTAGTATTTTATCTGCGGCTTGAAACGAATGTTCAGGAGATTTCAGATTTATTACAGGCGTCGGATACGTTCTGCTATTATTTGGACATACAGAGTGTATTGGATCAGAAAAACATCTAGTATTTTCACAAGATCTTCCTCTGCCTACATAGGCTATGGTCTCTGACTGTCTTGCAGAGTCCCCTGATTCGGACACTTCATCTTGCTCAAACTCGTCTGTTCCCAATCTCTCTTCATGAATACGCTCTATTTCTTTACGTATTTTTCGGCACATGGCTATTATACAATTTTGCTTATCGTGTCTCCCTTCTGATATATTCTGACTCCATCTTGTAAGAATAAGCATTGCATTCCGGTCTACCCCCGGACGATCTTGATTTCTGATCACACAGTTTATGAGGAAACGTAACAGTTCCCCTTGTATCTCTACTTTCTGGAATTCCATAGCTCTGTTAATACATCCTGGATCTCGTCCTGTTTGAACAAAATGATATATGTTATCTAGATGCGTAGCCATCCCTGGTAACCTTGCTAAATACTCTGCGGCTCGTCTGATACGTAATGATGCCAGGACCATTTCGTCCTCTTTACCAACCACGGGGTCATATCTACAATTTACAAGGAGTTCCTTAAGCGTACGTTCATTTACGAACTTAGGTGTACGTGAATGTGCTGACTCTTGAAAAACAAGTTTATTTATTCTAGGTGGTGTAAAAATACTGCTAGCACCTCCCGTGGCCCCATCTGGGGCGTCGGGTGTGAAAGGATTCGTTGAACGTGACACGGCAACTATGGGTGTCGATACCCCTGTAGAGTCGACTGCGGAGACAGATGCGGAAACAGATGTGCTTGCCGAAGCTTGCGTCGGGACTTGCTGTTGCACGGGGACAGATACCTGATCCTGACGTTGAACCCCTCCGCCAGACGGTCTATGTGGTGTGGCGTTAGCATACTCGGGGGCTGCATCATCTAGATATGAGGAAAGGAAAACGTCTTCTGCGGTTCTGGGATGCCCTTTTGGATGTACCTTAATTGGAAATAATGGGGGTGGCAAGTCTTTTGGCATCTCTGGAGCAGCCTTAGGTAGTCCTTCGGCTAGAAGGGGATACATACCATTCATAAGAGCATTACTTTGTCTATTTACTTGTTCTGATTTCACTCGGATCCCTTCCTCAATTAATAGATTTTCTTGAACTTTATTTGAACTTTCTTTACTCCTCTCTTCTTGTCTACGTACTTTTTCTGTTCGTCTATGAGATTCTTTACGCCATAACTCGATAGCGTCTTTCTGTGACTGTCTGACCTTTCTTTTCCATAACTCTTCCTCCACTTTCATGATGCACTCTGCATCCCAGGTTCCCGTTGCGGGCCACCTTTGACTTTCCGGTAATCCCTTGGTATAATCTACCCATAGATCAAGAAACAATATGGCATCTAAGCCATGTTTATGGTACATGAAATGTCCTGGAGTGTCTCTAGGAGGAATAGGAACTGCTTCTTCAAGCACCCCTTTTCTGGTGGTAATCTGTCTTAACTTCGAGAAGAGCGGCATATTAACAACTGATCTGATACTTACTCTTGAACTTACTTAATACGAGAAACACAATAATGAACAGTGAACAATGAACAGTCATTCATACCACAATATGCAAGACATTTTCTGAATACTTTAAACATTAAACATTAAACATTTAATAATGGTCGACAATGATGACAGTCTGCTTAACTAATCACCACGCTGAATTCTTGACAATAACTGAATACTTCGGAATACTTGATATACTGCTAAACAGTACATATACACTGCTAAACAGTGCAGACCGGATTTGTGTACCCAAATCCGTCTTGACCGGCACAACCTATGTGCGCGTCAACACGCCTCCCCGGCGATGGTACTCACCGAGTAGCTCCTTGAAACGGAAGGCCTCAGAGAATGGACAGGACTCGACGACTGTGGACATCGGGCCCTCTGCACATCGGAATTTCGGAAAACCTGGTGGGCCTCTGTATACCTCGGATCTTGCTCTCTCAGCTAGGCTCTGGTCGGGATACTTCGCACTTCTCACCGCCTCGTCTGGGTTGATCGCAGCCTCAGTCGCCCCCGCTTGACCGGAGGGAGCTTACAGGAAATCCTGCTGGTACGCGTTTATGGTCCGTCCAGCTGTGGCAGGAGACCGGGCCTGCAACGCACCGCCGGCGCGTGAGATGAGAAAGTGTCCCTATTCGGGCGCCATTATGTGGTAAATAAAATAAATATTACCGGACTGAATTTCATGCGGAATCTTAAATTAAAGTAAATAGCTCAAAATAACAAGAGGCAGAATCCGTGGTATAAGAGGTTTCTAATGGGCTTTATTCCATTCAAAATGGCCGACTCGAGTCGCGGCCCTCAGGTTCCGTCACCACGAAGGTTCAGGAAGTGAAGTACAATAATTTATTAACAGACATGTATTTTTATAATAAGTACATTACAATGAAACGAATGTAGAAGGCGTAACATTTGATAAGAAAAATGACGTGACAGTGACATAATCGAAACTAGGCGTAATAAAGAATAAAAGAAACATAATTGGTTAGAATTATCAGACATAGGTGGATCTATAAGATAATACTTGGCATAGATGCGCGCGCAGCAGCATGACGTGTAATTGACGTGTAACTAGGGGGTGAAGGGGACTTGACATTTAGCTCTACATGTGGAGACGAGAAGTCTGGGGTTATGTCAACCTAATCCCAAATCATATCTAACATCCTATGTTTAAAGAACTATGTTATCCACAAGGAAGAGACTCTCGGACAGAATCTATTCTATACTGACTATGTGCGTGAGCGTCTAAGTGTCTATATGAGATGCGAGGGGCAGAAAACTTTCCATAGCAACAGGGCTATGAATCACTTGCAGGAGGACGGAAAGGCTGAGTCCTTTGCTTGTGAGCTAAAGGAAATGTTTACCTAAATCACTAGGCAGGAATGCATCGGCTGGAGAGCAAAATAGATAATTCGAAGGTGAAATACAACTTCTTGGCAGACAAGCGAAAACTGGCCGAGGCAGGCACCGTTAGCTGCACAGGGAGTAGGACAAAGTTCATGGATACAGATGCGAGCTCAAGCTGAAGCTGTCAGAGACAGAGAGCAGGGAAAGGCTTTGAGGACAGAATCGGGCCTACTCGCCTGAACTGTAAAAATGGAGTAACTTAGCCATGTAAAGTCGGTGGCCTTTCATACCTAGGAATCGAATATCCAGCCCATAGATGGCGGATCTGACAGAGAACATGTTGACGGTAGACACACATATGTTTGCGTCTTAGAAACTGGAACTGGAGGGAACATACATGTACTTGTAACATGCATATAGAACCGTTGGGGTCCAAGATAGGGGACATAACTGACCAGGAAAATCCACATTTCCACATTACAAATGTGAATTTTAGTTCAAAGACGCAACATTTGAAAACAGACCATTTTTTTAGTTTCTGAAGCATGTCGTAAGGGGGGGTGGTTATCTCTTTTGTCAAAAATTGGGCATTTTTGATTGAACAATAAAGGCCTAAAAATGTTATTTAATTCACTTCCCGTGGTGGAGAAACACTTTTTAAGGCCTCAGAGTGAGTAAATTGTCCCTTTTCATTCACGTTTACCCATTCCACAAATTTTGCGTTCATATCCCCTGGAAGCATGAAAATCACTTTAAACATCTCATTTTATCTCTAAAAGTGATTATCCACGTACAAATGTGAATTTTAGTTCAAAGACGCAACATTTGAAAACGGACCATTTTTTTAGTTTCTGAAGCATGTCGTAAGGGGGGGTGGTTATCTCTTTCGTCAAAAATTTGGCATTTTTGATTGAACAATAAAGGCCTCCAAATGTTATTTATTTCACTTCCCGAGGTGGATAAACACTTTTTAAGGCCTCAGAGTGAGTAAATTGGCCATTTTCATTCACGTTTACCCATTCCACAAATCTTGCTTTCAGGGCCCCTGGAAGCATGAAAATCACTTTAAACATCTCATTTTATCTTTAAAAGTGATTATCCACGTACAAATGTGAATTTTAGTTCAAAGACGCAACATTTGAAAACTGATCATTTTTTTAGTTTCTGAAGCATGTCGTAAGGGGGGGTGGTTATCTCTTTTGTCAAAAATTGGGCATTTTTGATTGAACAATAAAGGCCTAAAAATGTAATTTAATTCACTTCCCGTGGTGGAGAAACACTTTTTAAGGCCTCAGAGTGAGTAAATTGGCCATTTTCATTCACTTTTACCCATTCCACAAATCTTGCGTTCAGGGCCCCTGGAAGCATGCAAATCACTTTAAGCATCTCATTTTATCTCTAAAAGTGATTATCCACGTACAAATGTGAATTTTAGTTCAAAGACGCAACATTTGAAAACGGACCATTTTTTTAGTTTCTGAAGCATGTCGTTAGGGGGGGTGGTTATCTCTTTTGTCAAAAATTGGGCATTTTTGATTGAACAATAAAGGCCTCCAAATGTTATTTATTTCACTTCCCGAGGTGGATAAACACTTTTTAAGGCCTCAGAGTGAGTAAATTGGCCATTTTCATTCATGTTTACCCATTCCACAAATTTTGCGTTCAGGGCCCCTGGAAGCATGAAAATCACTTTAAACATCTCATTTGATCTCTAAAAGTGATTATCCACGTACAAGTGTGAATTTTAGTTCAAAGACGCAACATTTGAAAACGGCACATTTTTTTAGTTTCTGGAGCATGTCGTAAGGGGGGTTATCTCTTTCGTCAAAAATCAGGCATTTTTGATTGAACAATAAAGGCCTCCAAATGTTATTTATTTCACTTCCCGTGGTGGAGAAACACTTTTTAAGGCCTCAGAGTGAGTAAATTGGCCCTTTTCATTCACGTTTACCCATTCCACAAATTTTGCGTTCATATCCCCTGGAAGCATGAAAATCACTTTAAACATCTCATTTTATCTCTAAAAGTGATTATCCACGTACAAATGTGAATTTTAGTTCAAAGACGCAACATTTGAAAACGGACCATTTTTTTAGTTTCTGAAGCATGTCGTAAGGGGGGGTGGTTATCTCTTTTGTCAAAAATTGGGCATTTTTGATTGAACAATAAAGGCCTAAAAATGTAATTTAATTCACTTCCTGTGGTGGAGAAACACTTTTTAAGGCCTCAGAGTGAGTAAATTGGCCATTTTAATTCACGTTTACCCATTCCAGAAATCTTGCGTTCAGGGCCCCTGGAAGCATGCAAATCACTTTAAACATCTCATTTTATCTCTAAAAGTGATTATCCATGTACAAACGTGAATTTTAGTTCAAAGACGCAACATTTGAAAACGGACCATTTTTTTAGTTTCTGAAGCATGTCGTAAGGGGGGGTGGTTATCTCTTTCGTCAAAAATTGGGCATTTTTGATTGAACAATAAAGGCCTCCCAATGTTATTTATTTCACTTCCCGAGGTGGATAAACACTTTTTAAGGCCTCAGAGTGAGTAAATTGGCCATTTTCATTCACGTTTACCCATTCCACAAATCTTGCGTTCAGGGCCCCTGGAAGCATGAAAATCACTTTAAACATCTCATTTTATCTCTAAAAGTGATTATCCACGAACAAATGTGAATGTTAGTTCAAAGACGCAACATTTGAAAACGGACCATTTTTTTAGTTTCTGAAGCATGTCGTAAGGGGGGGTGGTTATCTCTTTTGTCAAAAATTGGGCATTTTTGATTGAACAATAAAGGCCTAAAAATGTTATTTAATTTACTTCCCGTGGTGGAGAAACACTTTTTAAGGCCTCAGAGTGAGTAAATTGGCCATTTTGATTCACGTTTACCCATTCCACAAATTTTGCGTTCAGGGCACCTGGAAGCATGAAAATCACTTTAAACATCTCATTTTATCTCTAAAAGTGATTATCCACGTACAAATGTGAATTTTAGTTCAAAGACGCAACATTTGAAAACGGCACATTTTTTTAGTTTCTTGAGCATGTCGTAAGGGGGGGTGGTTATCTATTTCGTCAAAAATCAGGCATTTTTGATTGAACAATAAAGGCCTCCAAATGGTTTTTATTTCACTTCCCGAGGTGGATAAACACTTTTTAAGGCCTCAGAGTGAGTAAATTGGCCATTTTCATTCACGTTTACCCATTCCACAAATCTTGCGTTCAGGGCCCCTGGAAGCATGAAAATCACTTTAAACATCTCATTTTATCTCTAAAAGTGATTATCCACGTACAAATGTGAATTTTAGTTCAAAGACGCAACATTTGAAAACGGACCATTTTTTTAGTTTCTGAAGCATGTCGTAAGGGGGGGTGGTTATCTCTTTTGTCAAAAATTGGGCATTTTTGATTGAACAATAAAGGCCTAAAAATGTAATTTAATTCACTTCCTGTGGTGGAGAAACACTTTTTAAGGCCTCAGAGTGAGTAAATTTGCCATTTTCATTCCCGTTTACCCATTCCAGAAATCTTGCGTTCAGGGCCCCTGGAAGCATGCAAATCACTTTAAACATCTCATTTTATCTCTAAAAGTGATTATCCACGAACAAATGTGAATTTTAGTTCAAAGACGCAACATTTGAAAACGGACCATTTTTTTAGTTTCTGAAGCGTGGCGTAAGGGGGGGGGTGGTTATCTCTTTTGTCAAAAATTGGGCATTTTTGATTGAACAATAAAGGCCTAAAAATGTAATTTAATTCACTTCCAGTGGTGGAGAAACACTTTTTAAGGCCTCAGAGTGAGTAAATTGGCCATTTTCATTCACGTTTACCCATTCCACAAAGCTTGCGTTCAGGGCCCCTGGAAGCATGAAAATCACTTTAAACATCTCATTTTATCTCTAAAAGTGATTATCCACGTACAAACGTGAATTTTAGTTCAAAGACGCAACATTTGAAAACGGACCATTTTTTTAGTTTCTGAAGCATGTCGTAAGGGGGGGTGGTTATCTCTTTCGTCAAAAATTGGGCATTTTTGATTGAACAATAAAGGCCTCCAAATGTTATTTATTTCACTTCCCGAGGAGGATAAACACTTTTTAAGGCCTCAGAGTGAGTAAATTGGCCATTTTTATTCACGTTTACCCATTCCAGAAATCTTGCGTTCAGGGCCCCTGGAAGCATGCAAATCACTTTAAACATCTCATTTGATCTCTTAAAGTGATTATCCACGTACAAATGTGAATTTTAGTTCAAAGACGCAACATTTGAAAACGGCACATTTTTTTAGTTTCTGGAGCATGTCGTAAGGGGGGGTGGTTATCTCTTTTGTCAAAAATCAGGCATTTTTGATTGAACAATAAAGGCCTCCAAATGGTATTTATTTCACTTCCCGTGGTGGAGAAACACTTTTTAAGGCCTCAGAGTGAGTAAATTGGCCCTTTTCATTCACGTTTACCCATTCCACAAATTTTGCGTTCATATCCCCTGGAAGCATGAAAATCACTTTAAACATCTCATTTTATCTCTAAAAGTGATTATCCACGTACAAATGTGAATTTTAGTTCAAAGATGCAACATTTGAAAACGGACCATTTTTTTAGTTTCTGAAGCATGTCGTAAGGGGGGGTGGTTATCTCTTTTGTCAAAAATTGGGCATTTTTGATTGAACAATAAAGGCCTAAAAATGTAATTTAATTCACTTCCTGTGGTGGAGAAACACTTTTTAAGGCCTCAGAGTGAGTAAATTGGCCATTTTCATTCACGTTTACCCATTCCAGAAATCTTACGTTCAGGGCCCCTGGAAGCATGCAAATCACTTTAAACATCTCATTTTATCTCTAAAAGTGATTATCCACGTACAAATGTGAATTTTAGTTCAAAGACGCAACATTTGAAAACAGACCATTTTTTTAGTTTCTGAAGCATGTCGTAAGGGGGGGTGGTTATCTCTTTTGTCAAAAATTGGGCATTTTTGATTGAACAATAAAGGCCTAAAAATGTTATTTAATTCACTTCCCGTGGTGGAGAAACACTTTTTAAGGCCTCAGAGTGAGTAAATTGTCCCTTTTCATTCACGTTTACCCATTCCACAAATTTTGCGTTCATATCCCCTGGAAGCATGAAAATCACTTTAAACATCTCATTTTATCTCTAAAAGTGATTATCCACGTACAAATGTGAATTTTAGTTCAAAGACGCAACATTTGAAAACGGACCATTTTTTTAGTTTCTGAAGCATGTCGTAAGGGGGGGTGGTTATCTCTTTCGTCAAAAATTTGGCATTTTTGATTGAACAATAAAGGCCTCCAAATGTTATTTATTTCACTTCCCGAGGTGGATAAACACTTTTTAAGGCCTCAGAGTGAGTAAATTGGCCATTTTCATTCACGTTTACCCATTCCACAAATCTTGCGTTCAGGGCCCCTGGAAGCATGAAAATCACTTTAAACATCTCATTTTATCTTTAAAAGTGATTATCCACGTACAAATGTGAATTTTAGTTCAAAGACGCAACATTTGAAAACTGATCATTTTTTTAGTTTCTGAAGCATGTCGTAAGGGGGGGTGGTTATCTCTTTTGTCAAAAATTGGGCATTTTTGATTGAACAATAAAGGCCTAAAAATGTAATTTAATTCACTTCCCGTGGTGGAGAAACACTTTTTAAGGCCTCAGAGTGAGTAAATTGGCCATTTTCATTCACTTTTACCCATTCCACAAATCTTGCGTTCAGGGCCCCTGGAAGCATGCAAATCACTTTAAGCATCTCATTTTATCTCTAAAAGTGATTATCCACGTACAAATGTGAATTTTAGTTCAAAGACGCAACATTTGAAAACGGACCATTTTTTTAGTTTCTGAAGCATGTCGTTAGGGGGGGTGGTTATCTCTTTTGTCAAAAATTGGGCATTTTTGATTGAACAATAAAGGCCTCCAAATGTTATTTATTTCACTTCCCGAGGTGGATAAACACTTTTTAAGGCCTCAGAGTGAGTAAATTGGCCATTTTCATTCATGTTTACCCATTCCACAAATTTTGCGTTCAGGGCCCCTGGAAGCATGAAAATCACTTTAAACATCTCATTTGATCTCTAAAAGTGATTATCCACGTACAAGTGTGAATTTTAGTTCAAAGACGCAACATTTGAAAACGGCACATTTTTTTAGTTTCTGGAGCATGTCGTAAGGGGGGTATCTCTTTCGTCAAAAATCAGGCATTTTTGATTGAACAATAAAGGCCTCCAAATGTTATTTATTTCACTTCCCGTGGTGGAGAAACACTTTTTAAGGCCTCAGAGTGAGTAAATTGGCCCTTTTCATTCACGTTTACCCATTCCACAAATTTTGCGTTCATATCCCCTGGAAGCATGAAAATCACTTTAAACATCTCATTTTATCTCTAAAAGTGATTATCCACGTACAAATGTGAATTTTAGTTCAAAGACGCAACATTTGAAAACGGACCATTTTTTTAGTTTCTGAAGCATGTCGTAAGGGGGGGTGGTTATCTCTTTTGTCAAAAATTGGGCATTTTTGATTGAACAATAAAGGCCTAAAAATGTAATTTAATTCACTTCCTGTGGTGGAGAAACACTTTTTAAGGCCTCAGAGTGAGTAAATTGGCCATTTTAATTCACGTTTACCCATTCCAGAAATCTTGCGTTCAGGGCCCCTGGAAGCATGCAAATCACTTTAAACATCTCATTTTATCTCTAAAAGTGATTATCCATGTACAAACGTGAATTTTAGTTCAAAGACGCAACATTTGAAAACGGACCATTTTTTTAGTTTCTGAAGCATGTCGTAAGGGGGGGTGGTTATCTCTTTCGTCAAAAATTGGGCATTTTTGATTGAACAATAAAGGCCTCCCAATGTTATTTATTTCACTTCCCGAGGTGGATAAACACTTTTTAAGGCCTCAGAGTGAGTAAATTGGCCATTTTCATTCACGTTTACCCATTCCACAAATCTTGCGTTCAGGGCCCCTGGAAGCATGAAAATCACTTTAAACATCTCATTTTATCTCTAAAAGTGATTATCCACGAACAAATGTGAATTTTAGTTCAAAGACGCAACATTTGAAAACGGACCATTTTTTTAGTTTCTGAAGCATGTCGTAAGGGGGGGTGGTTATCTCTTTTGTCAAAAATTGGGCATTTTTGATTGAACAATAAAGGCCTAAAAATGTTATTTAATTTACTTCCCGTGGTGGAGAAACACTTTTTAAGGCCTCAGAGTGAGTAAATTGGCCATTTTGATTCACGTTTACCCATTCCACAAATTTTGCGTTCAGGGCACCTGGAAGCATGAAAATCACTTTAAACATCTCATTTTATCTCTAAAAGTGATTATCCACGTACAAATGTGAATTTTAGTTCAAAGACGCAACATTTGAAAACGGCACATTTTTTTAGTTTCTTGAGCATGTCGTAAGGGGGGGTGGTTATCTATTTCGTCAAAAATCAGGCATTTTTGATTGAACAATAAAGGCCTCCAAATGTTATTTATTTCACTTCCCGTGGTGGAGAAACACTTTTTAAGGCCTCAGAGTGAGTAAATCGGCCCTTTTCATTCACGTTTACCCATTCCACAAATTTTGCGTTCATATCCCCTGGAAGCATGAAAATCACTTTAAACATCTCATTTTATCTCTAAAAGTGATTATCCACGTACAAATGTGAATTTTAGTTCAAAGACGCAGCATTTGAAAACGGCACATTTTTTTAGTTTCTGGAGCATGTCGTAAGGGGGGGGTGGTTATCTCTTTCGTCAAAAATTGGGTATTTTTGATTGAACAATAAAGGCCTCCAACTGTTATTTATTTCACTTCCCGTGGTGGAGAAACACTTTTTAAGGCCTCAGAGTGAGTAAATTGGCCATTTTCATTCACGTTTACCCATTCCACAAATTTTGCGTTCAGGGCCCCTGGAAGCATGAAAATCACTTTAAACATCTCATTTTATCTCTAAAAGTGATTATCCACGTACAAATGGGAATTTTAGTTCAAAGACGCAACATTTGAAAATGGACCATTTTTTTAGTTTCTGAAGCATGTCGTAAGGGGGGGGGTTATCTCTTTTGTCAAAAATTGGGTATTTTTGATTGAACAATAAAGGCCTCCAAATGTTATTTATTTCACTTCCCGAGGTGGATAAACACTTTTTAAGGCCTCAGAGTGAGTAAATTGGCCATTTTCATTCACGTTTACCCATTCCACAAATTTTGCGTTCAGGGCCCCTGGAAGCATGAAAATCACTTTAAACATCTCATTTGATCTCTAAAAGTGATTATCCACGTACAAATGTGAATTTTAGTTCAAAGACGCAGCATTTGAAAACGGCACATTTTTTTAGTTTCTGGAGCATTTCGTAAGGGGGGGTGGTTATCTCTTTTGTCAAAAATCAGGCATTTTTGATTGAACAATAAAGGCCTCCAAATGTTATTTATTTCACTTCCCGTGGTGGAGAAACACTTTTTAAGGCCACAGAGTGAGTAAATTGGCCCTTTTCATTCACGTTTCCCCATTCCACAAATTTTGCGTTCATATCCCCTGGAAGCATGAAAATCACTTTAAACATCTCATTTTATCTCTAAAAGTGATTATCCACGTACAAATGTGAATTTTAGTTCAAAGACGCAACATTTGAAAACGGACCATTTTTTTACTTTCTGAAGCATGTCGTAAGGGGGGGTGGTTATCTCTTTCGTCAAAAATTGGGCATTTTTGATTGAACAATAAAGGCCTCCAAATGTTATTTATTTCACTTCCCGTGGTGGAGAAACACTTTTTAAGGCCTCAGAGTGAGTAAATTGGCCATTTTCATTCACGTTTACCCATTCCACAAATTTTGCGTTCACGGCCTCTGGAAGCATGAAAATCACTTTAAACATCTCATTTTATCTCTAAAAGTGATTATCCACGAACAAATGTGAATTTTAGTTCAAAGACGCAACATTTGAAAACGGACCATTTTTTTAGTTTCTGAAGCATGGCGTAAGGGGGGGTGGTTATCTCTTTTGTCAAAAATTGGGCATTTTTGATTGAACAATAAAGGCCTAAAAATGTAATTTAATTCACTTCCCGTGGTGGAGAAACACTTTTTAAGGCCTCAGAGTGAGTAAATTGTCCCTTTTCATTCACGTTTACCCATTCCACAAATTTTGCGTTCATATCCCCTGGAAGCATGAAAATCACTTTAAACATCTCATTTTATCTCTAAAAGTGATTATCCACGTACAAATGTGAATTTTAGTTCAAAGACGCAACATTTGAAAACGGACCATTTTTTTACTTTCTGAAGCATGTCGTAAGGGGGGGGTGGTTATCTCTTTCGTCAAAAATTGGGCATTTTTGATTGAACAATAAAGGCCTCCAAATGTTATTTATTTCACTTCCCGTGGTGGAGAAACACTTTTTAAGGCCTCAGAGTGAGTAAATTGGCCATTTTCATTCACGTTTACCCATTCCACAAATTTTGCGTTCACGGCCTCTGGAAGCATGAAAATCACTTTAAACATCTCTTTTATCTCTAAAAGTGATTATCCACGAACAAATGTGAATTTTAGTTCAAAGACGCAACATTTGAAAACGGCACATTTTTTTAGTTTCTTGAGCATGTCGTAAGGGGGGTGGTTATCTCTTTTGTCAAAAATTGGGCATTTTTGATTGAACAATAAAGGCCTAAAAATGTAATTTAATTCACTTCCTGTGGTGGAGAAACACTTTTTAAGGCCTCAGAGTGAGTAAATTGGCCATTTTCATTCACGTTTACCCATTCCACAAAGCTTGCGTTCAGGGCCCCTGGAAGCATGAAAATCACTTTAAACATCTCATTTTATCTCTAAAAGTGATTATCCACGTACAAATGTGAATTTTAGTTCAAAGACGCTGCATTTGAAAACGGCACATTTTTTTAGTTTCTGGAGCATGTCGTAAGGGGGGGGTGGTTATCTCTTTCGTCAAAAATTGGGCATTTTTGATTGAACAATAAAGGCCTCCAACTGTTATTTATTTCACTTCCCGTGGTGGAGAAACACTTTTTAAGGCCTCAGAGTGAGTAAATTGGCCATTTTCATTCACGTTTACCCATTCCACAAATTTTGCGTTCAGGGCCCCTGGAAGCATGAAAATCCCTTTAAACATCTCATTTTATCTCTAAAAGTGATTATCCACGTACAAATGTGAATTTTAGTTCAAAGACGCAACATTTGAAAATGGACCATTTTTTTAGTTTCTGAAGCATGTCGTAAGGGGGGGTGGTTATCTCTTTTGTCAAAAATTGGGCATTTTTGATTGAACAATAAAGGCCTCCAAATGTTATTTATTTCACTTCCCGAGGTGGATAAACACTTTTTAAGGCCTCAGAGTGAGTAAATTGGCCATTTTCATTCACGTTTACCCATTCCACAAATTTTGCGTTCAGGGCCCCTGGAAGCATGAAAATCACTTTAAACATCTCATTTTATCTCTAAAAGTGATTATCCACGTACAAATGTGAATTTTAGTTCAAAGACGCAGCATTTGAAAACGGCACATTTTTTTAGTTTCTGGAGCATTTCGTAAGGGGGGGTGGTTATCTCTTTTGTCAAAAATCAGGCATTTTTGATTGAACAATAAAGGCCTCCAAATGTTATTTATTTCACTTCCCGTGGTGGAGAAACACTTTTTAAGGCCTCAGAGTGAGTAAATTGGCCCTTTTCATTCACGTTTCCCCATTCCACAAATTTTGCGTTCATATCCCCTGGAAGCATGAAAATCACTTTAAACATCTCATTTTATCTCTAAAAGTGATTATCCACGTACAAATGTGAATTTTAGTTCGAAGACGCAACATTTGAAAACGGACCATTTTTTTACTTTCTGAAGCATGTCGTAAGGGGGGGTGGTTATCTCTTTCGTCAAAAATTGGGCATTTTTGATTGAATAATAAAGGCCTCCAAATGTTATTTATTAAACTTCCCGTGGTGGAGAAACACTTTTTAAGGCCTCAGAGTGAGTAAATTGGCCATTTTCATTCACGTTTACCCATTCCACAAATTTTGCGTTCACGGCCTCTGGAAGCATGAAAATCACTTTAAACATCTCATTTTATCTCTAAAAGTGATTATCCACGAACAAATGTGAATTTTAGTTCAAAGACGCAACATTTGAAAACGGACCATTTTTTTAGTTTCTGAAGCATGGCGTAAGGGGGGGGTGGTTATCTCTTTTATCAAAAATTGGGCATTTTTGATTGAACAATAAAGGCCTAAAAATGTAATTTAATTCACTTCCAGTGGTGGAGAAACACTTTTTAAGGCCTCAGAGTGAGTAAATTGGCCATTTTCATTCACGTTTACCCATTCCACAAAGCTTGCGTTCAGGGCCCCTGGAAGCATGAAAATCACTTTAAACATCTCATTTTATCTCTAAAAGTGATTATCCACGTACAAACGTGAATTTTAGTGCAAAGACGCAACATTTGAAAACGGACCATTTTTTTTAGTTTCTGAAGCATGTCATAAGGGGGGGTGGTTATCTCTTTCGTCAAAAAGTTGGCATTTTTGATTGAACAATAAAGGCCTCCAAATGGTTTTTATTTCACTTCCCGAGGTGGATAAACACTTTTTAAGGCCTCAGAGTGAGTAAATTGGCCATTTTCATTCACGTTTACCCATTCCACAAATCTTGCGTTCAGGGCCCCTGGAAGCATGAAAATCACTTTAAACATCTCATTTTATCTCTAAAAGTGATTATCCACGTACAAATGTGAATTTTAGTTCAAAGACGCAACATTTGAAAACGGACCATTTTTTTAGTTTCTGAAGCATGTCGTAAGGGGGGGTGGTAATCTCTTTTGTCAAAAATTGGGCATTTTTGATTGAACAATAAAGGCCTAAAAATGTAATTTAAATCACTTCCTGTGGTGGAGAAACACTTTTTAAGGCCTCAGAGTGAGTAAATTGGCCATTTTTATTCACGTTTACCCATTCCAGAAATCTTGCGTTCAGGGCCCCTGGAAGCATGCAAATCACTTTAAACATCTCATTTGATCTCTTAAAGTGATTATCCACGTACAAATGTGAATTTTAGTTCAAAGACGCAACATTTGAAAACGGCACATTTTTTTAGTTTCTGGAGCATGTCGTAAGGGGGGGTGGTTATCTCTTTTGTCAAAAATCAGGCATTTTTGATTGAACAATAAAGGCCTCCAAATGGTATTTATTTCACTTCCCGTGGTGGAGAAACACTTTTTAAGGCCTCAGAGTGAGTAAATTGGCCCTTTTCATTCACGTTTACCCATTCCACAAATTTTGCGTTCATATCCCCTGGAAGCATGAAAATCACTTTAAACATCTCATTTTATCTCTAAAAGTGATTATCCACGTACAAATGTGAATTTTAGTTCAAAGATGCAACATTTGAAAACGGACCATTTTTTTAGTTTCTGAAGCATGTCGTAAGGGGGGGTGGTTATCTCTTTTGTCAAAAATTGGGCATTTTTGATTGAACAATAAAGGCCTAAAAATGTAATTTAATTCACTTCCTGTGGTGGAGAAACACTTTTTAAGGCCTCAGAGTGAGTAAATTGGCCATTTTCATTCACGTTTACCCATTCCAGAAATCTTGCGTTCAGGGCCCCTGGAAGCATGCAAATCACTTTAAACATCTCATTTTATCTCTAAAAGTGATTATCCACGTACAAATGTGAATTTTAGTTCAAAGACGCAACATTTGAAAACAGACCATTTTTTTAGTTTCTGAAGCATGTCGTAAGGGGGGGGTGGTTATCTCTTTTGTCAAAAATTGGGCATTTTTGATTGAACAATAAAGGCCTAAAAATGTTATTTAATTCACTTCCCGTGGTGGAGAAACACTTTTTAAGGCCTCAGAGTGAGTAAATTGTCCCTTTTCATTCACGTTTACCCATTCCACAAATTTTGCGTTCATATCCCCTGGAAGCATGAAAATCACTTTAAACATCTCATTTTATCTCTAAAAGTGATTATCCACGTACAAATGTGAATTTTAGTTCAAAGACGCAACATTTGAAAACGGACCATTTTTTTAGTTTCTGAAGCATGTCGTAAGGGAGGGTGGTTATCTCTTTCGTCAAAAATTTGGCATTTTTGATTGAACAATAAAGGCCTCCAAATGTTATTTATTTCACTTCCCGAGGTGGATAAACACTTTTTAAGGCCTCAGAGTGAGTAAATTGGCCATTTTCATTCACGTTTACCCATTCCACAAATCTTGCGTTCAGGGCCCCTGGAAGCATGAAAATCACTTTAAACATCTCATTTTATCTTTAAAAGTGATTATCCACGTACAAATGTGAATTTTAGTTCAAAGACGCAACATTTGAAAACTGATCATTTTTTTAGTTTCTGAAGCATGTCGTAAGGGGGGGTGGTTATCTCTTTTGTCAAAAATTGGGCATTTTTGATTGAACAATAAAGGCCTAAAAATGTAATTTAATTCACTTCCCGTGGTGGAGAAACACTTTTTAAGGCCTCAGAGTGAGTAAATTGGCCATTTTCATTCACTTTTACCCATTCCACAAATCTTGCGTTCAGGGCCCCTGGAAGCATGCAAATCACTTTAAGCATCTCATTTTATCTCTAAAAGTGATTATCCACGTACAAATGTGAATTTTAGTTCAAAGACGCAACATTTGAAAACGGACCATTTTTTTAGTTTCTGAAGCATGTCGTTAGGGGGGGTGGTTATCTCTTTTGTCAAAAATTGGGCATTTTTGATTGAACAATAAAGGCCTCCAAATGTTATTTATTTCACTTCCCGAGGTGGAGAAACACTTTTTAAGGCCTCAGAGTGAGTAAATTGGCCCTTTTCATTCACGTTTACCCATTCCACAAATTTTGCGTTCATATCCCCTGGAAGCATGAAAATCACTTTAAACATCTCATTTTATCTCTAAAAGTGATTATCCACGTACAAATGTTAATTTTAGTTCAAAGACGCAACATTTGAAAACGGACCATTTTTTTTGTTTCTGAAGCATGTCGTAAGGGGGGGTGGTTATCTCTTTTGTCAAAAATTGGGCATTTTTGATTGACCAATAAAGGCCTAAAAATGTAATTTAATTCACTTCCTGTGGTGGAGAAACACTTTTTAAGGCCTCAGAGTGAGTAAATTGGCCATTTTAATTCACGTTTACCCATTCCAGAAATCTTGCGTTCAGGGCCCCTGGAAGCATGCAAATCACTTTAAACATCTCATTTTATCTCTAAAAGTGATTATCCACGTACAAATGTGAATTTTAGTTCAAAGACGCAACATTTGAAAACGGACCATTTTTTTAGTTTCTGAAGCATGTCGTAAGGGGGGGTGGTTATCTCTTTCGTCAAAAATTGGGCATTTTTGATTGAACAATAAAGGCCTCCCAATGTTATTTATTTCACTTCCCGAGGTGGATAAACACTTTTTAAGGCCTCAGAGTGAGTAAATTGGCCATTTTCATTCACGTTTACCCATTCCACAAATCTTGCGTTCAGGGCCCCTGGAAGCATGAAAATCACTTTAAACATCTCATTTTATCTCTAAAAGTGATTATCCACGAACAAATGTGAATTTTAGTTCAAAGACGCAACATTTGAAAACGGACCATTTTTTTAGTTTCTGAAGCATGGCGTAAGGGGGGGGTGGTTATCTCTTTTGTCAAAAATTGGGCATTTTTGATTGAACAATAAAGGCCTAAAAATGTAATTTAATTCACTTCCAGTGGTGGAGAAACACTTTTTAAGGCCTCAGAGTGAGTAAATTGGCCATTTTCATTCACGTTTACCCATTCCACAAAGCTTGCGTTCAGGGCCCCTGGAAGCATGAAAATCACTTTAAACATCTCATTTTATCTCTAAAAGTGATTATCCACGTACAAACGTGAATTTTAGTTCAAAGACGCAACATTTGAAAACGGACCATTTTTTTACTTTCTGAAGCATGTCGTAAGGGGGGGTGGTTATCTCTTTCGTCAAAAATTGGGCATTTTTGATTGAATAATAAAGGCCTCCAAATGTTATTTATTAAACTTCCCGTGGTGGAGAAACACTTTTTAAGGCCTCAGAGTGAGTAAATTGGCCATTTTCATTCACGTTTACCCATTCCACAAATTTTGCGTTCACGGCCTCTGGAAGCATGAAAATCACTTTAAACATCTCATTTTATCTCTAAAAGTGATTATCCACGAACAAATGTGAATTTTAGTTCAAAGACGCAACATTTGAAAACGGACCATTTTTTTAGTTTCTGAAGCATGTCGTAAGGGGGGGTGGTTATCTCTTTTGTCAAAAATTGGGCATTTTTGATTGACCAATAAAGGCCTAAAAATGTAATTTAATTCACTTCCTGTGGTGGAGAAACACTTTTTAAGGCCTCAGAGTGAGTAAATTGGCCATTTTAATTCACGTTTACCCATTCCAGAAATCTTGCGTTCAGGGCCCCTGGAAGCATGCAAATCACTTTAAACATCTCATTTTATCTCTAAAAGTGATTATCCACGTACAAATGTGAATTTTAGTTCAAAGACGCAACATTTGAAAACGGACCATTTTTTTACTTTCTGAAGCATGTCGTAAGGGGGGGGTGGTTATCTCTTTCGTCAAAAATTGGGCATTTTTGATTGAACAATAAAGGCCTCCAAATGTTATTTATTTCACTTCCCGTGGTGGAGAAACACTTTTTAAGGCCTCAGAGTGAGTAAATTGGCCATTTTCATTCACGTTTACCCATTCCACAAATTTTGCGTTCACGGCCTCTGGAAGCATGAAAATCACTTTAAACATCTCATTTTATCTCTAAAAGTGATTATCCACGAACAAATGTGAATTTTAGTTCAAAGACGCAACATTTGAAAACGGACCATTTTTTTAGTTTCTGAAGCATGGCGTAAGGGGGGGGTGGTTATCTCTTTTGTCAAAAATTGGGCATTTTTGATTGAACAATAAAGGCCTAAAAATGTAATTTAATTCACTTCCAGTGGTGGAGAAACACTTTTTAAGGCCTCAGAGTGAGTAAATTGGCCATTTTCATTCACGTTTACCCATTCCACAAAGCTTGCGTTCAGGGCCCCTGGAAGCATGAAAATCACTTTAAACATCTCATTTTATCTCTAAAAGTGATTATCCACGTACAAACGTGAATTTTAGTTCAAAGACGCAACATTTGAAAACGGACCATTTTTTTACTTTCTGAAGCATGTCGTAAGGGGGGGTGGTTATCTCTTTCGTCAAAAATTGGGCATTTTTGATTGAATAATAAAGGCCTCCAAATGTTATTTATTAAACTTCCCGTGGTGGAGAAACACTTTTTAAGGCCTCAGAGTGAGTAAATTGGCCATTTTCATTCACGTTTACCCATTCCACAAATTTTGCGTTCACGGCCTCTGGAAGCATGAAAATCACTTTAAACATCTCATTTTATCTCTAAAAGTGATTATCCACGAACAAATGTGAATTTTAGTTCAAAGACGCAACATTTGAAAACGGACCATTTTTTTAGTTTCTGAAGCATGGCGTAAGGGGGGGGTGGTTATCTCTTTTATCAAAAATTGGGCATTTTTGATTGAACAATAAAGGCCTAAAAATGTAATTTAATTCACTTCCAGTGGTGGAGAAACACTTTTTAAGGCCTCAGAGTGAGTAAATTGGCCATTTTCATTCACGTTTACCCATTCCACAAAGCTTGCGTTCAGGGCCCCTGGAAGCATGAAAATCACTTTAAACATCTCATTTTATCTCTAAAAGTGATTATCCACGTACAAACGTGAATTTTAGTGCAAAGACGCAACATTTGAAAACGGACCATTTTTTTTAGTTTCTGAAGCATGTCATAAGGGGGGGTGGTTATCTCTTTCGTCAAAAAGTTGGCATTTTTGATTGAACAATAAAGGCCTCCAAATGGTTTTTATTTCACTTCCCGAGGTGGATAAACACTTTTTAAGGCCTCAGAGTGAGTAAATTGGCCATTTTCATTCACGTTTACCCATTCCACAAATCTTGCGTTCAGGGCCCCTGGAAGCATGAAAATCACTTTAAACATCTCATTTTATCTCTAAAAGTGATTATCCACGTACAAATGTGAATTTTAGTTCAAAGACGCAACATTTGAAAACGGACCATTTTTTTAGTTTCTGAAGCATGTCGTAAGGGTGGGTGGTAATCTCTTTTGTCAAAAATTGGGCATTTTTGATTGAACAATAAAGGCCTAAAAATGTAATTTAAATCACTTCCTGTGGTGGAGAAACACTTTTTAAGGCCTCAGAGTGAGTAAATTGGCCATTTTTATTCACGTTTACCCATTCCAGAAATCTTGCGTTTAGGGCCCCTGGAAGCATGCAAATCACTTTAAACATCTCATTTGATCTCTTAAAGTGATTATCCACGTACAAATGTGAATTTTAGTTCAAAGACGCAACATTTGAAAACGGCACATTTTTTTAGTTTCTGGAGCATGTCGTAAGGGGGGGTGGTTATCTCTTTTGTCAAAAATCAGGCATTTTTGATTGAACAATAAAGGCCTCCAAATGGTATTTATTTCACTTCCCGTGGTGGAGAAACACTTTTTAAGGCCTCAGAGTGAGTAAATTGGCCCTTTTCATTCACGTTTACCCATTCCACAAATTTTGCGTTCATATCCCCTGGAAGCATGAAAATCACTTTAAACATCTCATTTTATCTCTAAAAGTGATTATCCACGTACAAATGTGAATTTTAGTTCAAAGATGCAACATTTGAAAACGGACCATTTTTTTAGTTTCTGAAGCATGTCGTAAGGGGGGGTGGTTATCTCTTTTGTCAAAAATTGGGCATTTTTGATTGAACAATAAAGGCCTAAAAATGTAATTTAATTCACTTCCTGTGGTGGAGAAACACTTTTTAAGGCCTCAGAGTGAGTAAATTGGCCATTTTCATTCACGTTTACCCATTCCAGAAATCTTGCGTTCAGGGCCCCTGGAAGCATGCAAATCACTTTAAACATCTCATTTTATCTCTAAAAGTGATTATCCACGTACAAATGTGAATTTTAGTTCAAAGACGCAACATTTGAAAACAGACCATTTTTTTAGTTTCTGAAGCATGTCGTAAGGGGGGGTGGTTATCTCTTTTGTCAAAAATTGGGCATTTTTGATTGAACAATAAAGGCCTAAAAATGTTATTTAATTCACTTCCCGTGGTGGAGAAACACTTTTTAAGGCCTCAGAGTGAGTAAATTGTCCCTTTTCATTCACGTTTACCCATTCCACAAATTTTGCGTTCATATCCCCTGGAAGCATGAAAATCACTTTAAACATCTCATTTTATCTCTAAAAGTGATTATCCACGTACAAATGTGAATTTTAGTTCAAAGACGCAACATTTGAAAACGGACCATTTTTTTAGTTTCTGAAGCATGTCGTAAGGGGGGGTGGTTATCTCTTTCGTCAAAAATTTGGCATTTTTGATTGAACAATAAAGGCCTCCAAATGTTATTTATTTCACTTCCCGAGGTGGATAAACACTTTTTAAGGCCTCAGAGTGAGTAAATTGGCCATTTTCATTCACGTTTACCCATTCCACAAATCTTGCGTTCAGGGCCCCTGGAAGCATGAAAATCACTTTAAACATCTCATTTTATCTTTAAAAGTGATTATCCACGTACAAATGTGAATTTTAGTTCAAAGACGCAACATTTGAAAACTGATCATTTTTTTAGTTTCTGAAGCATGTCGTAAGGGGGGGTGGTTATCTCTTTTGTCAAAAATTGGGCATTTTTGATTGAACAATAAAGGCCTCCAAATGTTATTTATTTCACTTCCCGAGGTGGATAAACACTTTTTAAGGCCTCAGAGTGAGTAAATTGGCCATTTTCATTCATGTTTACCCATTCCACAAATTTTGCGTTCAGGGCCCCTGGAAGCATGAAAATCACTTTAAACATCTCATTTGATCTCTAAAAGTGATTATCCACGTACAAGTGTGAATTTTAGTTCAAAGACGCAACATTTGAAAACGGCACATTTTTTTAGTTTCTGGAGCATGTCGTAAGGGGGGTATCTCTTTCGTCAAAAATCAGGCATTTTTGATTGAACAATAAAGGCCTCCAAATGTTATTTATTTCACTTCCCGTGGTGGAGAAACACTTTTTAAGGCCTCAGAGTGAGTAAATTGGCCCTTTTCATTCACGTTTACCCATTCCACAAATTTTGCGTTCATATCCCCTGGAAGCATGAAAATCACTTTAAACATCTCATTTTATCTCTAAAAGTGATTATCCACGTACAAATGTGAATTTTAGTTCAAAGACGCAACATTTGAAAACGGACCATTTTTTTAGTTTCTGAAGCATGTCGTAAGGGGGGGTGGTTATCTCTTTTGTCAAAAATTGGGCATTTTTGATTGAACAATAAAGGCCTAAAAATGTAATTTAATTCACTTCCTGTGGTGGAGAAACACTTTTTAAGGCCTCAGAGTGAGTAAATTGGCCATTTTAATTCACGTTTACCCATTCCAGAAATCTTGCGTTCAGGGCCCCTGGAAGCATGCAAATCACTTTAAACATCTCATTTTATCTCTAAAAGTGATTATCCATGTACAAACGTGAATTTTAGTTCAAAGACGCAACATTTGAAAACGGACCATTTTTTTAGTTTCTGAAGCATGTCGTAAGGGGGGGTGGTTATCTCTTTTGTCAAAAATTGGGCATTTTTGATTGAACAATAAAGGCCTAAAAATGTTATTTAATTTACTTCCCGTGGTGGAGAAACACTTTTTAAGGCCTCAGAGTGAGTAAATTGGCCATTTTGATTCACGTTTACCCATTCCACAAATTTTGCGTTCAGGGCACCTGGAAGCATGAAAATCACTTTAAACATCTCATTTTATCTCTAAAAGTGATTATCCACGTACAAATGTGAATTTTAGTTCAAAGACGCAACATTTGAAAACGGCACATTTTTTTAGTTTCTTGAGCATGTCGTAAGGGGGGGTGGTTATCTATTTCGTCAAAAATCAGGCATTTTTGATTGAACAATAAAGGCCTCCAAATGTTATTTATTTCACTTCCCGTGGTGGAGAAACACTTTTTAAGGCCTCAGAGTGAGTAAATCGGCCCTTTTCATTCACGTTTACCCATTCCACAAATTTTGCGTTCATATCCCCTGGAAGCATGAAAATCACTTTAAACATCTCATTTTATCTCTAAAAGTGATTATCCACGTACAAATGTGAATTTTAGTTCAAAGACGCAGCATTTGAAAACGGCACATTTTTTTAGTTTCTGGAGCATGTCGTAAGGGGGGGGTGGTTATCTCTTTCGTCAAAAATTGGGTATTTTTGATTGAACAATAAAGGCCTCCAACTGTTATTTATTTCACTTCCCGTGGTGGAGAAACACTTTTTAAGGCCTCAGAGTGAGTAAATTGGCCATTTTCATTCACGTTTACCCATTCCACAAATTTTGCGTTCAGGGCCCCTGGAAGCATGAAAATCACTTTAAACATCTCATTTTATCTCTAAAAGTGATTATCCACGTACAAATGAGAATTTTAGTTCAAAGACGCAACATTTGAAAATGGACCATTTTTTTAGTTTCTGAAGCATGTCGTAAGGGGGGGGGTTATCTCTTTTGTCAAAAATTGGGTATTTTTGATTGAACAATAAAGGCCTCCAAATGTTATTTATTTCACTTCCCGAGGTGGATAAACACTTTTTAAGGCCTCAGAGTGAGTAAATTGGCCATTTTCATTCACGTTTACCCATTCCACAAATTTTGCGTTCAGGGCCCCTGGAAGCATGAAAATCACTTTAAACATCTCATTCGATCTCTAAAAGTGATTATCCACGTACAAATGTGAATTTTAGTTCAAAGACGCAGCATTTGAAAACGGCACATTTTTTTAGTTTCTGGAGCATTTCGTAAGGGGGGTGGTTATCTCTTTTGTCAAAAATCAGGCATTTTTGATTGAACAATAAAGGCCTCCAAATGTTATTTATTTCACTTCCCGTGGTGGAGAAACACTTTTTAAGGCCACAGAGTGAGTAAATTGGCCCTTTTCATTCACGTTTCCCCATTCCACAAATTTTGCGTTCATATCCCCTGGAAGCATGAAAATCACTTTAAACATCTCATTTTATCTCTAAAAGTGATTATCCACGTACAAATGTGAATTTTAGTTCAAAGACGCAACATTTGAAAACGGACCATTTTTTTACTTTCTGAAGCATGTCGTAAGGGGGGGTGGTTATCTCTTTCGTCAAAAATTGGGCATTTTTGATTGAACAATAAAGGCCTCCAAATGTTATTTATTTCACTTCCCGTGGTGGAGAAACACTTTTTAAGGCCTCAGAGTGAGTAAATTGGCCATTTTCATTCACGTTTACCCATTCCACAAATTTTGCGTTCACGGCCTCTGGAAGCATGAAAATCACTTTAAACATCTCATTTTATCTCTAAAAGTGATTATCCACGAACAAATGTGAATTTTAGTTCAAAGACGCAACATTTGAAAACGGACCATTTTTTTAGTTTCTGAAGCATGGCATAAGGGGGGGTGGTTATCTCTTTTGTCAAAAATTGGGCATTTTTGATTGAACAATAAAGGCCTAAAAATGTTATTTAATTTACTTCCCGTGGTGGAGAAACACTTTTTAAGGCCTCAGAGTGAGTAAATTGGCCATTTTGATTCACGTTTACCCATTCCACAAATTTTGCGTTCAGGGCACCTGGAAGCATGAAAATCACTTTAAACATCTCATTTTATCTCTAAAAGTGATTATCCACGTACAAATGTGAATTTTAGTTCAAAGACGCAACATTTGAAAACGGCACATTTTTTTAGTTTCTTGAGCATGTCGTAAGGGGGGGTGGTTATCTATTTCGTCAAAAATCAGGCATTTTTGATTGAACAATAAAGGCCTCCAAATGTTATTTATTTCACTTCCCGTGGTGGAGAAACACTTTTTAAGGCCTCAGAGTGAGTAAATCGGCCCTTTTCATTCACGTTTACCCATTCCACAAATTTTGCGTTCATATCCCCTGGAAGCATGAAAATCACTTTAAACATCTCATTTTATCTCTAAAAGTGATTATCCACGTACAAATGTGAATTTTAGTTCAAAGACGCAGCATTTGAAAACGGCACATTTTTTTAGTTTCTGGAGCATGTTGTAAGGGGGGGGTGGTTATCTCTTTCGTCAAAAATTGGGTATTTTTGATTGAACAATAAAGGCCTCCAACTGTTATTTATTTCACTTCCCGTGGTGGAGAAACACTTTTTAAGGCCTCAGAGTGAGTAAATTGGCCATTTTCATTCACGTTTACCCATTCCACAAATTTTGCGTTCAGGGCCCCTGGAAGCATGAAAATCACTTTAAACATCTCATTTTATCTCTAAAAGTGATTATCCACGTACAAATGGGAATTTTAGTTCAAAGACGCAACATTTGAAAATGGACCATTTTTTTAGTTTCTGAAGCATGTCGTAAGGGGGGGGGTTATCTCTTTTGTCAAAAATTGGGTATTTTTGATTGAACAATAAAGGCCTCCAAATGTTATTTATTTCACTTCCCGAGGTGGATAAACACTTTTTAAGGCCTCAGAGTGAGTAAATTGGCCATTTTCATTCACGTTTACCCATTCCACAAATTTTGCGTTCAGGGCCCCTGGAAGCATGAAAATCACTTTAAACATCTCATTTGATCTCTAAAAGTGATTATCCACGTACAAATGTGAATTTTAGTTCAAAGACGCAGCATTTGAAAACGGCACATTTTTTTAGTTTCTGGAGCATTTCGTAAGGGGGGGTGGTTATCTCTTTTGTCAAAAATCAGGCATTTTTGATTGAACAATAAAGGCCTCCAAATGTTATTTATTTCACTTCCCGTGGTGGAGAAACACTTTTTAAGGCCACAGAGTGAGTAAATTGGCCCTTTTCATTCACGTTTCCCCATTCCACAAATTTTGCGTTCATATCCCCTGGAAGCATGAAAATCACTTTAAACATCTCATTTTATCTCTAAAAGTGATTATCCACGTACAAATGTGAATTTTAGTTCAAAGACGCAACATTTGAAAACGGACCATTTTTTTAGTTTCTGAAGCATGTCGTAAGGGGGGGTGGTTATCTCTTTCGTCAAAAATTGGGCATTTTTGATTGAACAATAAAGGCCTCCAAATGTTATTTATTTCACTTCCCGTGGTGGAGAAACACTTTTTAAGGCCTCAGAGTGAGTAAATTGGCCATTTTCATTCACGTTTACCCATTCCACAAATTTTGCGTTCACGGCCTCTGGAAGCATGAAAATCACTTTAAACATCTTATTTTATCTCTAAAAGTGATTATCCACGAACAAATGTGAATTTTAGTTCAAAGACGCAACATTTGAAAACGGACCATTTTTTTAGTTTCTGAAGCATGGCGTAAGGGGGGGTGGTTATCTCTTTTGTCAAAAATTGGGCATTTTTGATTGAACAATAAAGGCCTAAAAATGTAATTTAATTCACTTCCCGTGGTGGAGAAACACTTTTTAAGGCCTCAGAGTGAGTAAATTGGCCCTTTTCATTCACGTTTACCCATTCCACAAATTTTGCGTTCATATCCCCTGGAAGCATGAAAATCACTTTAAACATCTCATTTTATCTCTAAAAGTGATTATCCACGTACAAATGTGAATTTTAGTTCAAAGACGCAACATTTGAAAACGGACCATTTTTTTTAGTTTCTGAAGCATGTCATAAGGGGGGGGTGGTTATCTCTTTCGTCAAAAATTTGGCATTTTTGATTGAACAATAAAGGCCTCCAAATGGTTTTTATGTCACTTCCCGAGGTGGATAAACACTTTTTAAGGCCTCAGAGTGAGTAAATTGGCCATTTTCATTCACGTTTACCCATTCCACAAATCTTGCGTTCAGGGCCCCTGGAAGCATGAAAATCACTTTAAACATCTCATTTTATCTCTAAAAGTGATTATCCACGTACAAATGTGAATTTTAGTTCAAAGACGCAACATTTGAAAACGGACCATTTTTTTAGTTTCTGAAGCATGTCGTAAGGGGGGTGGTTATCTCTTTTGTCAAAAATTGGGCATTTTTAATTGAACAATAAAGGCCTAAAAATGTAATTTAATTCACTTCCTGTGGTGGAGAAACACTTTTTAAGGCCTCAGAGTGAGTAAATTGGCCATTTTCATTCACGTTTACCCATTCCACAAATCTTGCGTTCAGGGCCCCTGGAAGCATGAAAATCACTTTAAACATCTCATTTTATCTCTAAAAGTGATTATCCACGTACAAATGTGAATTTTAGTTCAAAGACGCAACATTTGAAAACAGACCATTTTTTTAGTTTCTGAAGCATGTCGTAAGGGGGGGTGGTTATCTCTTTTGTCAAAAATTGGGCATTTTTGATTGAACAATAAAGGCCTAAAAATGTTATTTAATTCACTTCCCGTGGTGGAGAAACACTTTTTAAGGCCTCAGAGTGAGTAAATTGTCCCTTTTCATTCACGTTTACCCATTCCACAAATTTTGCGTTCATATCCCCTGGAAGCATGAAAATCACTTTAAACATCTCATTTTATCTCTAAAAGTGATTATCCACGTACAAATGTGAATTTTAGTTCAAAGACGCAACATTTGAAAACGGACCATTTTTTTACTTTCTGAAGCATGTCGTAAGGGGGGGGTGGTTATCTCTTTCGTCAAAAATTGGGCATTTTTGATTGAACAATAAAGGCCTCCAAATGTTATTTATTTCACTTCCCGTGGTGGAGAAACACTTTTTAAGGCCTCAGAGTGAGTAAATTGGCCATTTTAATTCACGTTTACCCATTCCACAAATTTTGCGTTCACGGCCTCTGGAAGCATGAAAATCACTTTAAACATCTCTTTTATCTCTAAAAGTGATTATCCACGAACAAATGTGAATTTTAGTTCAAAGACGCAACATTTGAAAACGGACCATTTTTTTAGTTTCTGAAGCATGTCGTAAGGGGGGGTGGTTATCTCTTTTGTCAAAAATTGGGCATTTTTGATTGAACAATAAAGGCCTAAAAATGTTATTTAATTCACTTCCCGTGGTGGAGAAACACTTTTTAAGGCCTCAGAGTGAGTAAATTGGCCATTTTGATTCACGTTTACCCATTCCACAAATTTTGCGTTCAGGGCCCCTGGAAGCATGAAAATCACTTTAAACATCTCATTTTATCTCTAAAAGTGATTATCCACGTACAAATGTGAGTTTTAGTTCAAAGACGCAACATTTGAAAACGGCACATTTTTTTAGTTTCTTGAGCATGTCGTAAGGGGGGTGGTTATCTCTTTTGTCAAAAATTGGGCATTTTTGATTGAACAATAAAGGCCTAAAAATGTAATTTAATTCACTTCCTGTGGTGGAGAAACACTTTTTAAGGCCTCAGAGTGAGTAAATTGGCCATTTTCATTCACGTTTACCCATTCCACAAAGCTTGCGTTCAGGGCCCCTGGAAGCATGAAAATCACTTTAAACATCTCATTTTATCTCTAAAAGTGATTATCCACGTACAAATGTGAATTTTAGTTCAAAGACGCTGCATTTGAAAACGGCACATTTTTTTAGTTTCTGGAGCATGTCGTAAGGGGGGGGTGGTTATCTCTTTCGTCAAAAATTGGGCATTTTTGATTGAACAATAAAGGCCTCCAACTGTTATTTATTTCACTTCCCGTGGTGGAGAAACACTTTTTAAGGCCTCAGAGTGAGTAAATTGGCCATTTTCATTCACGTTTACCCATTCCACAAATTTTGCGTTCAGGGCCCCTGGAAGCATGAAAATCCCTTTAAACATCTCATTTTATCTCTAAAAGTGATTATCCACGAACAAATGTGAATTTTAGTTCAAAGACGCAACATTTGAAAACGGACCATTTTTTTAGTTTCTGAAGCATGTCGTAAGGGGGGGTGGTTATCTCTTTTGTCAAAAATTGGGCATTTTTGATTGAACAATAAAGGCCTAAAAATGTTATTTAATTCACTTCCCGTGGTGGAGAAACACTTTTTAAGGCCTCAGAGTGAGTAAATTGGCCATTTTGATTCACGTTTACCCATTCCACAAATTTTGCGTTCAGGGCCCCTGGAAGCATGAAAATCACTTTAAACATCTCATTTTATCTCTAAAAGTGATTATCCACGTACAAATGTGAGTTTTAGTTCAAAGACGCAACATTTGAAAACGGCACATTTTTTTAGTTTCTTGAGCATGTCGTAAGGGGGGTGGTTATCTCTTTTGTCAAAAATTGGGCATTTTTGATTGAACAATAAAGGCCTAAAAATGTAATTTAATTCACTTCCTGTGGTGGAGAAACACTTTTTAAGGCCTCAGAGTGAGTAAATTGGCCATTTTCATTCACGTTTACCCATTCCACAAAGCTTGCGTTCAGGGCCCCTGGAAGCATGAAAATCACTTTAAACATCTCATTTTATCTCTAAAAGTGATTATCCACGTACAAATGTGAATTTTAGTTCAAAGACGCTGCATTTGAAAACGGCACATTTTTTTAGTTTCTGGAGCATGTCGTAAGGGGGGGGTGGTTATCTCTTTCGTCAAAAATTGGGCATTTTTGATTGAACAATAAAGGCCTCCAACTGTTATTTATTTCACTTCCCGTGGTGGAGAAACACTTTTTAAGGCCTCAGAGTGAGTAAATTGGCCATTTTCATTCACGTTTACCCATTCCACAAATTTTGCGTTCAGGGCCCCTGGAAGCATGAAAATCCCTTTAAACATCTCATTTTATCTCTAAAAGTGATTATCCACGTACAAATGTGAATTTTAGTTCAAAGACGCAACATTTGAAAATGGACCATTTTTTTAGTTTCTGAAGCATGTCGTAAGGGGGGGTGGTTATCTCTTTTGTCAAAAATTGGGCATTTTTGATTGAACAATAAAGGCCTCCAAATGTTATTTATTTCACTTCCCGAGGTGGATAAACACTTTTTAAGGCCTCAGAGTGAGTAAATTGGCCATTTTCATTCACGTTTACCCATTCCACAAATTTTGCGTTCAGGGCCCCTGGAAGCATGAAAATCACTTTAAACATCTCATTTGATCTCTAAAAGTGATTATCCACGTACAAATGTGAATTTTAGTTCAAAGACGCAGCATTTGAAAACGGCACATTTTTTTAGTTTCTGGAGCATTTCGTAAGGGGGGGTGGTTATCTCTTTTGTCAAAAATCAGGCATTTTTGATTGAACAATAAAGGCCTCCAAATGTTATTTATTTCACTTCCCGTGGTGGAGAAACACTTTTTAAGGCCTCAGAGTGAGTAAATTGGCCCTTTTCATTCACGTTTCCCCATTCCACAAATTTTGCGTTCATATCCCCTGGAAGCATGAAAATCACTTTAAACATCTCATTTTATCTCTAAAAGTGATTATCCACGTACAAATGTGAATTTTAGTTCGAAGACGCAACATTTGAAAACGGACCATTTTTTTACTTTCTGAAGCATGTCGTAAGGGGGGGTGGTTATCTCTTTCGTCAAAAATTGGGCATTTTTGATTGAATAATAAAGGCCTCCAAATGTTATTTATTAAACTTCCCGTGGTGGAGAAACACTTTTTAAGGCCTCAGAGTGAGTAAATTGGCCATTTTCATTCACGTTTACCCATTCCACAAATTTTGCGTTCACGGCCTCTGGAAGCATGAAAATCACTTTAAACATCTCATTTTATCTCTAAAAGTGATTATCCACGAACAAATGTGAATTTTAGTTCAAAGACGCAACATTTGAAAACGGACCATTTTTTTAGTTTCTGAAGCATGGCGTAAGGGGGGGGTGGTTATCTCTTTTATCAAAAATTGGGCATTTTTGATTGAACAATAAAGGCCTAAAAATGTAATTTAATTCACTTCCAGTGGTGGAGAAACACTTTTTAAGGCCTCAGAGTGAGTAAATTGGCCATTTTCATTCACGTTTACCCATTCCACAAAGCTTGCGTTCAGGGCCCCTGGAAGCATGAAAATCACTTTAAACATCTCATTTTATCTCTAAAAGTGATTATCCACGTACAAATGTGAATTTTAGTTCAAAGACGCAACATTTGAAAACGGACCATTTTTTTAGTTTCTGAAGCATGTCGTAAGGGGGGGTGGTAATCTCTTTTGTCAAAAATTGGGCATTTTTGATTGAACAATAAAGGCCTAAAAATGTAATTTAAATCACTTCCTGTGGTGGAGAAACACTTTTTAAGGCCTCAGAGTGAGTAAATTGGCCATTTTTATTCACGTTTACCCATTCCAGAAATCTTGCGTTCAGGGCCCCTGGAAGCATGCAAATCACTTTAAACATCTTATTTGATCTCTTAAAGTGATTATCCACGTACAAATGTGAATTTTAGTTCAAAGACGCAACATTTGAAAACGGCACATTTTTTTAGTTTCTGGAGCATGTCGTAAGGGGGGGTGGTTATCTCTTTTGTCAAAAATCAGGCATTTTTGATTGAACAATAAAGGCCTCCAAATGGTATTTATTTCACTTCCCGTGGTGGAGAAACACTTTTTAAGGCCTCAGAGTGAGTAAATTGGCCCTTTTCATTCACGTTTACCCATTCCACAAATTTTGCGTTCATATCCCCTGGAAGCATGAAAATCACTTTAAACATCTCATTTTATCTCTAAAAGTGATTATCCACGTACAAATGTGAATTTTAGTTCAAAGACGCAGCATTTGAAAACGGCACATTTTTTTAGTTTCTGGAGCATTTCGTAAGGGGGGGTGGTTATCTCTTTTGTCAAAAATCAGGCATTTTTGATTGAACAATAAAGGCCTCCAAATGTTATTTATTTCACTTCCCGTGGTGGAGAAACACTTTTTAAGGCCTCAGAGTGAGTAAATTGGCCCTTTTCATTCACGTTTCCCCATTCCACAAATTTTGCGTTCATATCCCCTGGAAGCATGAAAATCACTTTAAACATCTCATTTTATCTCTAAAAGTGATTATCCACGTACAAATGTGAATTTTAGTTCGAAGACGCAACATTTGAAAACGGACCATTTTTTTACTTTCTGAAGCATGTCGTAAGGGGGGGTGGTTATCTCTTTCGTCAAAAATTGGGCATTTTTGATTGAATAATAAAGGCCTCCAAATGTTATTTATTAAACTTCCCGTGGTGGAGAAACACTTTTTAAGGCCTCAGAGTGAGTAAATTGGCCATTTTCATTCACGTTTACCCATTCCACAAATTTTGCGTTCACGGCCTCTGGAAGCATGAAAATCACTTTAAACATCTCATTTTATCTCTAAAAGTGATTATCCACGAACAAATGTGAATTTTAGTTCAAAGACGCAACATTTGAAAACGGACCATTTTTTTAGTTTCTGAAGCATGGCGTAAGGGGGGGGTGGTTATCTCTTTTATCAAAAATTGGGCATTTTTGATTGAACAATAAAGGCCTAAAAATGTAATTTAATTCACTTCCAGTGGTGGAGAAACACTTTTTAAGGCCTCAGAGTGAGTAAATTGGCCATTTTCATTCACGTTTACCCATTCCACAAAGCTTGCGTTCAGGGCCCCTGGAAGCATGAAAATCACTTTAAACATCTCATTTTATCTCTAAAAGTGATTATCCACGTACAAACGTGAATTTTAGTGCAAAGACGCAACATTTGAAAACGGACCATTTTTTTTAGTTTCTGAAGCATGTCATAAGGGGGGTGGTTATCTCTTTCGTCAAAAAGTTGGCATTTTTGATTGAACAATAAAGGCCTCCAAATGGTTTTTATTTCACTTCCCGAGGTGGATAAACACTTTTTAAGGCCTCAGAGTGAGTAAATTGGCCATTTTCATTCACGTTTACCCATTCCACAAATCTTGCGTTCAGGGCCCCTGGAAGCATGAAAATCACTTTAAACATCTCATTTTATCTCTAAAAGTGATTATCCACGTACAAATGTGAATTTTAGTTCAAAGACGCAACATTTGAAAACGGACCATTTTTTTAGTTTCTGAAGCATGTCGTAAGGGGGGGTGGTAATCTCTTTTGTCAAAAATTGGGCATTTTTGATTGAACAATAAAGGCCTAAAAATGTAATTTAAATCACTTCCTGTGGTGGAGAAACACTTTTTAAGGCCTCAGAGTGAGTAAATTGGCCATTTTTATTCACGTTTACCCATTCCAGAAATCTTGCGTTCAGGGCCCCTGGAAGCATGCAAATCACTTTAAACATCTCATTTGATCTCTTAAAGTGATTATCCACGTACAAATGTGAATTTTAGTTCAAAGACGCAACATTTGAAAACGGCACATTTTTTTAGTTTCTGGAGCATGTCGTAAGGGGGGGTGGTTATCTCTTTTGTCAAAAATCAGGCATTTTTGATTGAACAATAAAGGCCTCCAAATGGTATTTATTTCACTTCCCGTGGTGGAGAAACACTTTTTAAGGCCTCAGAGTGAGTAAATTGGCCCTTTTCATTCACGTTTACCCATTCCACAAATTTTGCGTTCATATCCCCTGGAAGCATGAAAATCACTTTAAACATCTCATTTTATCTCTAAAAGTGATTATCCACGTACAAATGTGAATTTTAGTTCAAAGATGCAACATTTGAAAACGGACCATTTTTTTAGTTTCTGAAGCATGTCGTAAGGGGGGGTGGTTATCTCTTTTGTCAAAAATTGGGCATTTTTGATTGAACAATAAAGGCCTAAAAATGTAATTTAATTCACTTCCTGTGGTGGGGAAACACTTTTTAAGGCCTCAGAGTGAGTAAATTGGCCATTTTCATTCACGTTTACCCATTCCAGAAATCTTGCGTTCAGGGCCCCTGGAAGCATGCAAATCACTTTAAACATCTCATTTTATCTCTAAAAGTGATTATCCACGTACAAATGTGAATTTTAGTTCAAAGACGCAACATTTGAAAACAGACCATTTTTTTAGTTTCTGAAGCATGTCGTAAGGGGGGGTGGTTATCTCTTTTGTCAAAAATTGGGCATTTTTGATTGAACAATAAAGGCCTAAAAATGTTATTTAATTCACTTCCCGTGGTGGAGAAACACTTTTTAAGGCCTCAGAGTGAGTAAATTGTCCCTTTTCATTCACGTTTACCCATTCCACAAATTTTGCGTTCATATCCCCTGGAAGCATGAAAATCACTTTAAACATCTCATTTTATCTCTAAAAGTGATTATCCACGTACAAATGTGAATTTTAGTTCAAAGACGCAACATTTGAAAACGGACCATTTTTTTAGTTTCTGAAGCATGTCGTAAGGGGGGGTGGTTATCTCTTTCGTCAAAAATTTGGCATTTTTGATTGAACAATAAAGGCCTCCAAATGTTATTTATTTCACTTCCCGAGGTGGATAAACACTTTTTAAGGCCTCAGAGTGAGTAAATTGGCCATTTTCATTCACGTTTACCCATTCCACAAATCTTGCGTTCAGGGCCCCTGGAAGCATGAAAATCACTTTAAACATCTCATTTTATCTTTAAAAGTGATTATCCACGTACAAATGTGAATTTTAGTTCAAAGACGCAACATTTGAAAACTGATCATTTTTTTAGTTTCTGAAGCATGTCGTAAGGGGGGGTGGTTATCTCTTTTGTCAAAAATTGGGCATTTTTGATTGAACAATAAAGGCCTAAAAATGTAATTTAATTCACTTCCCGTGGTGGAGAAACACTTTTTAAGGCCTCAGAGTGAGTAAATTGGCCATTTTCATTCACTTTTACCCATTCCACAAATCTTGCGTTCAGGGCCCCTGGAAGCATGCAAATCACTTTAAGCATCTCATTTTATCTCTAAAAGTGATTATCCACGTACAAATGTGAATTTTAGTTCAAAGACGCAACATTTGAAAACGGACCATTTTTTTAGTTTCTGAAGCATGTCGTTAGGGGGGGTGGTTATCTCTTTTGTCAAAAATTGGGCATTTTTGATTGAACAATAAAGGCCTCCAAATGTTATTTATTTCACTTCCCGAGGTGGAGAAACACTTTTTAAGGCCTCAGAGTGAGTAAATTGGCCCTTTTCATTCACGTTTACCCATTCCACAAATTTTGCGTTCATATCCCCTGGAAGCATGAAAATCACTTTAAACATCTCATTTTATCTCTAAAAGTGATTATCCACGTACAAATGTTAATTTTAGTTCAAAGACGCAACATTTGAAAACGGACCATTTTTTTAGTTTCTGAAGCATGTCGTAAGGGGGGGTGGTTATCTCTTTTGTCAAAAATTGGGCATTTTTGATTGACCAATAAAGGCCTAAAAATGTAATTTAATTCACTTCCTGTGGTGGAGAAACACTTTTTAAGGCCTCAGAGTGAGTAAATTGGCCATTTTAATTCACGTTTACCCATTCCAGAAATCTTGCGTTCAGGGCCCCTGGAAGCATGCAAATCACTTTAAACATCTCATTTTATCTCTAAAAGTGATTATCCACGTACAAATGTGAATTTTAGTTCAAAGACGCAACATTTGAAAACGGACCATTTTTTTACTTTCTGAAGCATGTCGTAAGGGGGGGTGGTTATCTCTTTCGTCAAAAATTGGGCATTTTTGATTGAACAATAAAGGCCTCCAAATGTTATTTATTTCACTTCCCGTGGTGGAGAAACACTTTTTAAGGCCTCAGAGTGAGTAAATTGGCCATTTTCATTCACGTTTACCCATTCCACAAATTTTGCGTTCACGGCCTCTGGAAGCATGAAAATCACTTTAAACATCTCATTTTATCTCTAAAAGTGATTATCCACGAACAAATGTGAATTTTAGTTCAAAGACGCAACATTTGAAAACGGACCATTTTTTTAGTTTCTGAAGCATGGCGTAAGGGGGGGTGGTTATCTCTTTTGTCAAAAATTGGGCATTTTTGATTGAACAATAAAGGCCTAAAAATGTAATTTAATTCACTTCCAGTGGTGGAGAAACACTTTTTAAGGCCTCAGAGTGAGTAAATTGGCCATTTTCATTCACGTTTACCCATTCCACAAAGCTTGCGTTCAGGGCCCCTGGAAGCATGAAAATCACTTTAAACATCTCATTTTATCTCTAAAAGTGATTATCCACGTACAAACGTGAATTTTAGTTCAAAGACGCAACATTTCAAAACGGACCATTTTTTTACTTTCTGAAGCATGTCGTAAGGGGGGGTGGTTATCTCTTTCGTCAAAAATTGGGCATTTTTGATTGAATAATAAAGGCCTCCAAATGTTATTTATTAAACTTCCCGTGGTGGAGAAACACTTTTTAAGGCCTCAGAGTGAGTAAATTGGCCATTTTCATTCACGTTTACCCATTCCACAAATTTTGCGTTCACGGCCTCTGGAAGCATGAAAATCACTTTAAACATCTCATTTTATCTCTAAAAGTGATTATCCACGAACAAATGTGAATTTTAGTTCAAAGACGCAACATTTGAAAACGGACCATTTTTTTAGTTTCTGAAGCATGTCGTAAGGGGGGGTGGTTATCTCTTTTGTCAAAAATTGGGCATTTTTGATTGACCAATAAAGGCCTAAAAATGTAATTTAATTCACTTCCTGTGGTGGAGAAACACTTTTTAAGGCCTCAGAGTGAGTAAATTGGCCATTTTAATTCACGTTTACCCATTCCAGAAATCTTGCGTTCAGGGCCCCTGGAAGCATGCAAATCACTTTAAACATCTCATTTTATCTCTAAAAGTGATTATCCACGTACAAATGTGAATTTTAGTTCAAAGACGCAACATTTGAAAACGGACCATTTTTTTACTTTCTGAAGCATGTCGTAAGGGGGGGGTGGTTATCTCTTTCGTCAAAAATTGGGCATTTTTGATTGAACAATAAAGGCCTCCAAATGTTATTTATTTCACTTCCCGTGGTGGAGAAACACTTTTTAAGGCCTCAGAGTGAGTAAATTGGCCATTTTCATTCACGTTTACCCATTCCACAAATTTTGCGTTCACGGCCTCTGGAAGCATGAAAATCACTTTAAACATCTCATTTTATCTCTAAAAGTGATTATCCACGAACAAATGTGAATTTTAGTTCAAAGACGCAACATTTGAAAACGGACCATTTTTTTAGTTTCTGAAGCATGGCGTAAGGGGGGGGTGGTTATCTCTTTTGTCAAAAATTGGGCATTTTTGATTGAACAATAAAGGCCTAAAAATGTAATTTAATTCACTTCCAGTGGTGGAGAAACACTTTTTAAGGCCTCAGAGTGAGTAAATTGGCCATTTTCATTCACGTTTACCCATTCCACAAAGCTTGCGTTCAGGGCCCCTGGAAGCATGAAAATCACTTTAAACATCTCATTTTATCTCTAAAAGTGATTATCCACGTACAAACGTGAATTTTAGTTCAAAGACGCAACATTTGAAAACGGACCATTTTTTTACTTTCTGAAGCATGTCGTAAGGGGGGGTGGTTATCTCTTTCGTCAAAAATTGGGCATTTTTGATTGAATAATAAAGGCCTCCAAATGTTATTTATTAAACTTCCCGTGGTGGAGAAACACTTTTTAAGGCCTCAGAGTGAGTAAATTGGCCATTTTCATTCACGTTTACCCATTCCACAAATTTTGCGTTCACGGCCTCTGGAAGCATGAAAATCACTTTAAACATCTCATTTTATCTCTAAAAGTGATTATCCACGAACAAATGTGAATTTTAGTTCAAAGACGCAACATTTGAAAACGGACCATTTTTTTAGTTTCTGAAGCATGGCGTAAGGGGGGGGTGGTTATCTCTTTTATCAAAAATTGGGCATTTTTGATTGAACAATAAAGGCCTAAAAATGTAATTTAATTCACTTCCAGTGGTGGAGAAACACTTTTTAAGGCCTCAGAGTGAGTAAATTGGCCATTTTCATTCACGTTTACCCATTCCACAAAGCTTGCGTTCAGGGCCCCTGGAAGCATGAAAATCACTTTAAACATCTCATTTTATCTCTAAAAGTGATTATCCACGTACAAACGTGAATTTTAGTGCAAAGACGCAACATTTGAAAACGGACCATTTTTTTTAGTTTCTGAAGCATGTCATAAGGGGGGGTGGTTATCTCTTTCGTCAAAAAGTTGGCATTTTTGATTGAACAATAAAGGCCTCCAAATGGTTTTTATTTCACTTCCCGAGGTGGATAAACACTTTTTAAGGCCTCAGAGTGAGTAAATTGGCCATTTTCATTCACGTTTACCCATTCCACAAATCTTGCGTTCAGGGCCCCTGGAAGCATGAAAATCACTTTAAACATCTCATTTTATCTCTAAAAGTGATTATCCACGTACAAATGTGAATTTTAGTTCAAAGACGCAACATTTGAAAACGGACCATTTTTTTAGTTTCTGAAGCATGTCGTAAGGGGGGGTGGTAATCTCTTTTGTCAAAAATTGGGCATTTTTGATTGAACAATAAAGGCCTAAAAATGTAATTTAAATCACTTCCTGTGGTGGAGAAACACTTTTTAAGGCCTCAGAGTGAGTAAATTGGCCATTTTTATTCACGTTTACCCATTCCAGAAATCTTGCGTTTAGGGCCCCTGGAAGCATGCAAATCACTTTAAACATCTCATTTGATCTCTTAAAGTGATTATCCACGTACAAATGTGAATTTTAGTTCAAAGACGCAACATTTGAAAACGGCACATTTTTTTAGTTTCTGGAGCATGTCGTAAGGGGGGGTGGTTATCTCTTTTGTCAAAAATCAGGCATTTTTGATTGAACAATAAAGGCCTCCAAATGGTATTTATTTCACTTCCCGTGGTGGAGAAACACTTTTTAAGGCCTCAGAGTGAGTAAATTGGCCCTTTTCATTCACGTTTACCCATTCCACAAATTTTGCGTTCATATCCCCTGGAAGCATGAAAATCACTTTAAACATCTCATTTTATCTCTAAAAGTGATTATCCACGTACAAATGTGAATTTTAGTTCAAAGATGCAACATTTGAAAACGGACCATTTTTTTAGTTTCTGAAGCATGTCGTAAGGGGGGGTGGTTATCTCTTTTGTCAAAAATTGGGCATTTTTGATTGAACAATAAAGGCCTAAAAATGTAATTTAATTCACTTCCTGTGGTGGAGAAACACTTTTTAAGGCCTCAGAGTGAGTAAATTGGCCATTTTCATTCACGTTTACCCATTCCAGAAATCTTGCGTTCAGGGCCCCTGGAAGCATGCAAATCACTTTAAACATCTCATTTTATCTCTAAAAGTGATTATCCACGTACAAATGTGAATTTTAGTTCAAAGACGCAACATTTGAAAACAGACCATTTTTTTAGTTTCTGAAGCATGTCGTAAGGGGGGGGTGGTTATCTCTTTTGTCAAAAATTGGGCATTTTTGATTGAACAATAAAGGCCTAAAAATGTTATTTAATTCACTTCCCGTGGTGGAGAAACACTTTTTAAGGCCTCAGAGTGAGTAAATTGTCCCTTTTCATTCACGTTTACCCATTCCACAAATTTTGCGTTCATATCCCCTGGAAGCATGAAAATCACTTTAAACATCTCATTTTATCTCTAAAAGTGATTATCCACGTACAAATGTGAATTTTAGTTCAAAGACGCAACATTTGAAAACGGACCATTTTTTTAGTTTCTGAAGCATGTCGTAAGGGGGGGTGGTTATCTCTTTCGTCAAAAATTTGGCATTTTTGATTGAACAATAAAGGCCTCCAAATGTTATTTATTTCACTTCCCGAGGTGGATAAACACTTTTTAAGGCCTCAGAGTGAGTAAATTGGCCATTTTCATTCACGTTTACCCATTCCACAAATTTTGCGTTCAGGGCCCCTGGAAGCATGAAAATAACTTTAAACATCTCATTTTATCTTTAAAAGTGATTATCCACGTACAAATGTGAATTTTAGTTCAAAGACGCAACATTTGAAAACTGATCATTTTTTTAGTTTCTGAAGCATGTCGTAAGGGGGGGTGGTTATCTCTTTTGTCAAAAATTGGGCATTTTTGATTGAACAATAAAGGCCTAAAAATGTAATTTAATTCACTTCCCGTGGTGGAGAAACACTTTTTAAGGCCTCAGAGTGAGTAAATTGGCCATTTTCATTCACTTTTACCCATTCCACAAATCTTGCGTTCAGGGCCCCTGGAAGCATGCAAATCACTTTAAGCATCTCATTTTATCTCTAAAAGTGATTATCCACGTACAAATGTGAATTTTAGTTCAAAGACGCAACATTGGAAAACGGACCATTTTTTTAGTTTCTGAAGCATGTCGTTAGGGGGGGTGGTTATCTCTTTTGTCAAAAATTGGGCATTTTTGATTGAACAATAAAGGCCTCCAAATGTTATTTATTTCACTTCCCGAGGTGGATAAACACTTTTTAAGGCCTCAGAGTGAGTAAATTGGCCATTTTCATTCACGTTTACCCATTCCACAAATCTTGCGTTCAGGGCCCCTGGAAGCATGAAAATCACTTTAAACATCTCATTTTATCTCTAAAAGTGATTATCCACGTACAAATGTGAATTTTAGTTCAAAGACGCAACATTTGAAAACGGACCATTTTTTTAGTTTCTGAAGCATGTCGTAAGGGGGGGTGGTTATCTCTTTTGTCAAAAATTGGGCATTTTTGATTGAACAATAAAGGCCTAAAAATGTTATTTAATTCACTTCCCGTGGTGGAGAAACACTTTTTAAGGCCTCAGAGTGAGTAAATTGGCCATTTTGATTCACGTTTACCCATTCCACAAATTTTGCGTTCAGGGCCCCTGGAAGCATGAAAATCACTTTAAACATCTCATTTTATCTCTAAAAGTGATTATCCACGTACAAATGTGAATTTTAGTTCAAAGATGCAACATTTGAAAACGGCACATTTTTTTAGTTTCTTGAGCATGTCGTAAGGGGGGGTGGTTATCTATTTCGTCAAAAATCAGGCATTTTTGATTGAACAATAAAGGCCTCCAAATGTTATTTATTTCACTTCCCGTGGTGGAGAAACACTTTTTAAGGCCTCAGAGTGAGTAAATTGGCCCTTTTCATTCACGTTTACCCATTCCACAAATTTTGCGTTCATATCCCCTGGAAGCATGAAAATCACTTTAAACATCTCATTTTATCTCTAAAAGTGATTATCCACGTACAAATGTGAATTTTAGTTCAAAGACGCAACATTTGAAAACGGACCATTTTTTTTAGTTTCTGAAGCATGTCATAAGGGGGGGTGGTTATCTCTTTCGTCAAAAATTTGGCATTTTTGATTGAACAATAAAGGCCTCCAAATGGTTTTTATTTCACTTCCCGAGGTGGATAAACACTTTTTAAGGCCTCAGAGTGAGTAAATTGGCCATTTTCATTCACGTTTACCCATTCCACAAATCTTGCGTTCAGGGCCCCTGGAAGCATGAAAATCACTTTAAACATCTCATTTTATCTCTAAAAGTGATTATCCACGTACAAATGTGAATTTTAGTTCAAAGACGCAACATTTGAAAACAGACCATTTTTTTAGTTTCTGAAGCATGTCGTAAGGGGGGGTGGTTATCTCTTTTGTCAAAAATTGGGCATTTTTGATTGAACAATAAAGGCCTAAAAATGTTATTTAATTCACTTCCCGTGGTGGAGAAACACTTTTTAAGGCCTCAGAGTGAGTAAATTGTCCCTTTTCATTCACGTTTACCCATTCCACAAATTTTGAGTTCATATCCCCTGGAAGCATGAAAATCACTTTAAACATCTCATTTTATCTCTAAAAGTGATTATCCACGTACAAATGTGAATTTTAGTTCAAAGACGCAACATTTGAAAACGGACCATTTTTTTAGTTTCTGAAGCATGTCGTAAGGGGGGGTGGTTATCTCTTTCGTCAAAAATTTGGCATTTTTGATTGAACAATAAAGGCCTCCAAATGTTATTTATTTCACTTCCCGAGGTGGATAAACACTTTTTAAGGCCTCAGAGTGAGTAAATTGGCCATTTTCATTCACGTTTACCCATTCCACAAATCTTGCGTTCAGGGCCCCTAGAAGCATGAAAATCACTTTAAACATCTCATTTTATCTTTAAAAGTGATTATCCACGTACAAATGTGAATTTTAGTTCAAAGACGCAACATTTGAAAACTGATCATTTTTTTAGTTTCTGAAGCATGTCGTAAGGGGGGGTGGTTATCTCTTTTGTCAAAAATTGGGCATTTTTGATTGAACAATAAAAGCCTAAAAATGTTATTTAATTTACTTCTCGTGGTGGAGAAACACTTTTTAAGGCCTCAGAGTGAGTAAATTGGCCATTTTGATTCACGTTTACCCATTCCACAAATTTTGCGTTCAGGGCACCTGGAAGCATGAAAATCACTTTAAACATCTCATTTTATCTCTAAAAGTGATTATCCACGTACAAATGTGAATTTTAGTTCAAAGACGCAACATTTGAAAACGGCACATTTTTTTAGTTTCTTGAGCATGTCGTAAGGGGGGGTGGTTATCTATTTCGTCAAAAATCAGGCATTTTTGATTGAACAATAAAGGCCTCCAAATGTTATTTATTTCACTTCCCGTGGTGGAGAAACACTTTTTAAGGCCTCAGAGTGAGTAAATTGGCCCTTTTCATTCACGTTTACCCATTCCACAAATTTTGCGTTCATATCCCCTGGAAGCATGAAAATCACTTTAAACATCTCATTTTATCTCTAAAGGTGATTATCCACGTACAAATGTGAATTTTAGTTCAAAGACGCAACATTTGAAAACGGGACCATTTTTTTAGTTTCTGAAGCATGTCGTAAGGGGGGGTGGTTATCTCTTTTGTCAAAAATTGGGCATTTTTGATTGAACAATAAAGGCCTAAAAATGTAATTTAATTCACTTCCTGTGGTGGAGAAACACTTTTTAAGGCCTCAGAGTGAGTAAATTGGTCATTTTCATTCACGTTTACCCATTCCACAAAGCTTGCGTTCAGGGCCCCTGGAAGCATGAAAATCACTTTAAACATCTCATTTTATCTCTAAAAGTGATTATCCACGTACAAATGTGAATTTTAGTTCAAAGACGCAGCATTTGAAAACGGCACATTTTTTTAGTTTCTGGAGCATTTCGTAAGGGGGGGGTGGTTATCTCTTTCGTCAAAAATTGGGTATTTTTGATTGAACAATAAAGGCCTCCAACTGTTATTTATTTCACTTCCCGTGGTGGAGAAACACTTTTTAAGGCCTCAGAGTGAGTAAATTGGCCATTTTCATTCACGTTTACCCATTCCACAAATTTTGCGTTCAGGGCCCCTGGAAGCATGAAAATCACTTTAAACATCTCATTTTATCTCTAAAAGTGATTATCCACGTACAAATGTGAATTTTAGTTCAAAGACGCAACATTTGAAAACGGACCATTTTTTTAGTTTCTGAAGCATGTCGTAAGGGGGGTGGTTATCTCTTTTGTCAAAAATTGGGCATTTTTGATTGAACAATAAAGGCCTAAAAATGTAATTTAATTCACTTCCTGTGGTGGAGAAACACTTTTTAAGGCCTCAGAGTGAGTAAATTGGCCATTTTCATTCACGTTTACCCATTCCACAAATCTTGCGTTCAGGGCCCCTGGAAGCATGAAAATCACTTTAAACATCTCATTTTATCTCTAAAAGTGATTATCCACGTACAAATGTGAATTTTAGTTCAAAGACGCAACATTTGAAAACAGACCATTTTTTTAGTTTCTGAAGCATGTCGTAAGGGGGGGTGGTTATCTCTTTTGTCAAAAATTGGGCATTTTTGATTGAACAATAAAGGCCTAAAAATGTTATTTAATTCACTTCCCGTGGTGGAGAAACACTTTTTAAGGCCTCAGAGTGAGTAAATTGTCCCTTTTCATTCACGTTTACCCATTCCACAAATTTTGCGTTCATATCCCCTGGAAGCATGAAAATCACTTTAAACATCTCATTTTATCTCTAAAAGTGATTATCCACGTACAAATGTGAATTTTAGTTCAAAGACGCAACATTTGAAAACGGACCATTTTTTTAGTTTCTGAAGCATGTCGTAAGGGGGGGTGGTTATCTCTTTCGTCAAAAATTTGGCATTTTTGATTGAACAATAAAGGCCTCCAAATGTTATTTATTTCACTTCCCGAGGTGGATAAACACTTTTTAAGGCCTCAGAGCGAGTAAATTGGCCATTTTCATTCACGTTTACCCATTCCACAAATCTTGCGTTCAGGGCCCCTGGAAGCATGAAAATCACTTTAAACATCTCATTTTATCTTTAAAAGTGATTATCCACATACAAATGTGAATTTTAGTTCAAAGACGCAACATTTGAAAACGGACCATTTTTTTAGTTTCTGAAGCATGGCGTAAGGGGGGGTGGTTATCTCTTTTGTCAAAAATTGGGCATTTTTGATTGAACAATAAAGGCCTAAAAATGTAATTTAATTCACTTCCTGTGGTGGAGAAACACTTTTTAAGGCCTCAGAGTGAGTAAATTGGCCATTTTCATTCACGTTTACCCATTCCAGAAATCTTGCGTTCAGGGCCCCTGGAAGCATGCAAATCACTTTAAACATCTCATTTTATCTCTCAAAGTGATTATCCGCGTACAAATGTGAATTTTAGTTCAAAGACGCAACATTTGAAAACGGACCATTTTTTTACTTTCTGAAGCATGTCGTAAGGGGGGGGGTGGTTATCTCTTTCGTCAAAAATTGGGCATTTTTGATTGAACAATAAAGGCCTCCAAATGTTATTTATTTCACTTCCCGTGGTGGAGAAACACTTTTTAAGGCCTCAGAGTGAGTAAATTGGCCATTTTCATTCACGTTTACCCATTCCACAAATTTTGCGTTCACGGCCTCTGGAAGCATGAAAATCACTTTAAACATCTCATTTTATCTCTAAAAGTGATTATCCACGTACAAATGTGAATTTTAGTTCAAAGACGCAACATTTGAAAACAGACCATTTTTTTAGTTTCTGAAGCATGTCGTAAGGGGGGTGGTTATCTCTTTTGTCAAAAATTGGGCATTTTTGATTGAACAATAAAGGCCTAAAAATGTTATTTAATTCACTTCCCGTGGTGGAGAAACACTTTTTAAGGCCTCAGAGTGAGTAAATTGTCCCTTTTCATTCACGTTTACCCATTCCACAAATTTTGCGTTCATATACCCTGGAAGCATGAAAATCACTTTAAACATCTCATTTTATCTCTAAAAGTGATTATCCACGTACAAATGTGAATTTTAGTTCAAAGACGCAACATTTGAAAACGGACCATTTTTTTAGTTTCTGAAGCATGTCGTAAGGGGGGGTGGTTATCTCTTTCGTCAAAAATTTGGCATTTTTGATTGAACAATAAAGGCCTCCAAATGTTATTTATTTCACTTCCCGAGGTGGATAAACACTTTTTAAGGCCTCAGAGCGAGTAAATTGGCCATTTTCATTCACGTTTACCCATTCCACAAATCTTGCGTTCAGGGCCCCTGGAAGCATGAAAATCACTTTAAACATCTCATTTTATCTTTAAAAGTGATTATCCACGTACAAATGTGAATTTTAGTTCAAAGACGCAACATTTGAAAACGGACCATTTTTTTAGTTTCTGGAGCATGGCGTAAGGGGGGGTGGTTATCTCTTTTGTCAAAAATTGGGCATTTTTGATTGAACAATAAAGGCCTAAAAATGTAATTTAATTCACTTCCTGTGGTGGAGAAACACTTTTTAAGGCCTCAGAGTGAGTAAATTGGCCATTTTCATTCACGTTTACCATTCCAGAAATCTTGCGTTCAGGGCCCCTGGAAGCATGCAAATCACTTTAAACATCTCATTTTATCTCTAAAAGTGATTATCCGCGTACAAATGTGAATTTTAGTTCAAAGATGCAACATTTGAAAACGGACCATTTTTGTACTTTCTGAAGCATGTCGTAAGGGGGGGGTGGTTATATCTTTCGTCAAAAATTGGGCATTTTTGATTGAACAATAAAGGCCTCCAAATGTTATTTATTTCACTTCCCGTGGTGGAGAAACACTTTTTAAGGCCTCAGAGTGAGTAAATTGGCCATTTTCATTCACGTTTACCCATTCCACAAATTTTGCGTTCACGGCCTCTGGAAGCATGAAAATCACTTTAAACATCTCATTTTATCTCTAAAAGTGATTATCCACGAACAAATGTGAATTTTAGTTCAAAGACGCAACATTTGAAAACGGACCATTTTTTTAGTTTCTGAAGCATGTCGTAAGGGGGGGTGGTTATCTCTTTTGTCAAAAATTGGGCATTTTTGATTGAACAATAAAGGCCTAAAAATGTTATTTAATTCACTTCCCGTGGTGGAGAAACACTTTTTAAGGCCTCAGAGTGAGTAAATTGGCCATTTTGATTCACGTTTACCCATTCCACAAATTTTGCGTTCAGGGCCCCTGGAAGCATGAAAATCACTTTAAACATCTCATTTTATCTCTAAAAGTGATTATCCACGTACAAATGTGAATTTTAGTTCAAAGACGCAACATTTGAAAACGGCACATTTTTTTAGTTTCTTGAGCATGTCGTAAAGGGGGTGGTTATCTCTTTTGTCAAAAATTGGGCATTTTTGATTGAACAATAAAGGCCTAAAAATGTAATTTAATTCACTTCCTGTGGTGGAGAAACACTTTTTAAGGCCTCAGAGTGAGTAAATTGGCCATTTTCATTCACGTTTACCCATTCCACAAAGCTTGCGTTCAGGGCCCCTGGAAGCATGAAAATCACTTTAAACATCTCATTTTATCTCTAAAAGTGATTATCCACGTACAAATGTGAATTTTAGTTCAAAGACGCTGCATTTGAAAACGGCACATTTTTTTAGTTTCTGGAGCATGTCGTAAGGGGGGGGTGGTTATCTCTTTCGTCAAAAATTGGGCATTTTTGATTGAACAATAAAGGCCTCCAACTGTTATTTATTTCACTTCCCGTGGTGGAGAAACACTTTTTAAGGCCTCAGAGTGAGTAAATTGGCCCTTTTCATTCACGTTTACCCATTCCACAAATTTTGCGTTCAGGGCCCCTGGAAGCATGAAAATCACTTTAAACATCTCATTTTATCTCTAAAAGTGATTATCCACGTACAAATGTGAATTTTAGTTCAAAGACGCAACATTTGAAAATGGACCATTTTTTTAGTTTCTGAAGCATGTCGTGAGGGGGGGTGGTTATCTCTTTTGTCAAAAATTGGGCATTTTTGATTGAACAATAAAGGCCTCCAAATGTTATTTATTTCACTTCCCGAGGTGGATAAACACTTTTTAAGGCCTCAGAGTGAGTAAATTGGCCATTTTCATTCACGTTTACCCATTCCACAAATTTTGCGTTCAGGGCCCCTGGAAGCATGAAAATCACTTTAAACATCTCATTTGATCTCTAAAAGTGATTATCCACGTACAAATGTGAATTTTAGTTCAAAGACGCAGCATTTGAAAACGGCACATTTTTTTAGTTTCTGGAGCATTTCGTAAGGGGGGGTGGTTATCTCTTTTGTCAAAAATCAGGCATTTTTGATTGAACAATAAAGGCCTCCAAATGTTATTTATTTCACTTCCCGTGGTGGAGAAACACTTTTTAAGGCCTCAGAGTGAGTAAATTGGCCCTTTTCATTCACGTTTCCCCATTCCACAAATTTTGCGTTCATATCCCCTGGAAGCATGAAAATCACTTTAAACATCTCATTTTATCTCTAAAAGTGATTATCCACGTACAAATGTGAATTTTAGTTCAAAGACGCAACATTTGAAAACGGACCATTTTTTTACTTTCTGAAGCATGTCGTAAGGGGGGGTGGTTATCTCTTTCGTCAAAAATTGGGCATTTTTGATTGAATAATAAAGGCCTCCAAATGTTATTTATTTCACTTCCCGTGGTGGAGAAACACTTTTTAAGGCCTCAGAGTGAGTAAATTGGCCATTTTCATTCACGTTTACCCATTCCACAAATTTTGCGTTCACGGCCTCTGGAAGCATGAAAATCACTTTAAACATCTCATTTTATCTCTAAAAGTGATTATCCACGAACAAATGTGAATTTTAGTTCAAAGACGCAACATTTGAAAACGGACCATTTTTTTAGTTTCTGAAGCATGGCGTAAGGGGGGGGTGGTTATCTCTTTTGTCAAAAATTGGGCATTTTTGATTGAACAATAAAGGCCTAAAAATGTAATTTAATTCACTTCCAGTGGTGGAGAAACACTTTTTAAGGCCTCAGAGTGAGTAAATTGGCCATTTTCATTCACGTTTACCCATTCCACAAAGCTTGCGTTCAGGGCCCCTGGAAGCATGAAAATCACTTTAAACATCTCATTTTATCTCTAAAAGTGATTATCCACGTACAAACGTGAATTTTAGTGCAAAGACGCAACATTTGAAAACGGACCATTTTTTTTAGTTTCTGAAGCATGTCATAAGGGGGGGTGGTTATCTCTTTCGTCAAAAATTTGGCATTTTTGATTGAACAATAAAGGCCTCCAAATGGTTTTTATTTCAATTCCCGAGGTGGAGAAACACTTTTTAAGGCCTCAGAGTGAGTAAATTGGCCATTTTCATTCACGTTTACCCATTCCACAAATTTTGCGTTCACGGCCTCTGGAAGCATGAAAATCACTTTAAACATCTCATTTTATCTCTAAAAGTGATTATCCACGTACAAATGTGAATTTTAGTTCAAAGACGCAACATTTGAAAACAGACCATTTTTTTAGTTTCTGAAGCATGTCGTAAGGGGGGGTGGTTATCTCTTTTGTCAAAAATTGGGCATTTTTGATTGAACAATAAAGGCCTAAAAATGTTATTTAATTCACTTCCCGTGGTGGAGAAACACTTTTTAAGGCCTCAGAGTGAGTAAATTGTCCCTTTTCATTCACGTTTACCCATTCCACCAATTTTGCGTTCATATCCCCTGGAAGCATGAAAATCACTTTAAACATCTCATTTTATCTCTAAAAGTGATTATCCACGTACAAATGTGAATTTTAGTTCAAAGACGCAACATTTGAAAACGGACCATTTTTTTAGTTTCTGAAGCATGTCGTAAGGGGGGGTGGTTATCTCTTTCGTCAAAAATTTGGCATTTTTGATTGAACAATAAAGGCCTCCAAATGTTATTTATTTCACTTCCCGAGGTGGATAAACACTTTTTAAGGCCTCAGAGCGAGTAAATTGGCCATTTTCATTCACGTTTACCCATTCCACAAATCTTGCGTTCAGGGCCCCTGGAAGCATGAAAATCACTTTAAACATCTCATTTTATCTTTAAAAGTGATTATCCACGTACAAATGTGAATTTTAGTTCAAAGACGCAACATTTGAAAACGGACCATTTTTTTAGTTTCTGAAGCATGGCGTAAGGGGGGGTGGTTATCTCTTTTGTCAAAAATTGGGCATTTTTGATTGAACAATAAAGGCCTAAAAATGTAATTTAATTCACTTCCTGTGGTGGAGAAACACTTTTTAAGGCCTCAGAGTGAGTAAATTGGCCATTTTCATTCACGTTTACCATTCCAGAAATCTTGCGTTCAGGGCCCCTGGAAGCATGCAAATCACTTTAAACATCTCATTTTATCTCTAAAAGTGATTATCCGCGTACAAATGTGAATTTTAGTTCACAGATGCAACATTTGAAAACGGACCATTTTTTTACTTTCTGAAGCATGTCGTAAGGGGGGGGGTGGTTATCTCTTTCGTCAAAAATTGGGCATTTTTGATTGAACAATAAAGGCCTCCAAATGTTATTTATTTCACTTCCCGTGGTGGAGAAACACTTTTTAAGGCCTCAGAGTGAGTAAATTGGCCATTTTCATTCACGTTTACCCATTCCACAAATTTTGCGTTCACGGCCTCTGGAAGCATGAAAATCACTTTAAACATCTCATTTTATCTCTAAAAGTGATTATCCACGAACAAATGTGAATTTTAGTTCAAAGACGCAACATTTGAAAACGGACCATTTTTTTAGTTTCTGAAGCATGTCGTAAGGGGGGGTGGTTATCTCTTTTGTCAAAAATTGGGCATTTTTGATTGAACAATAAAGGCCTAAAAATGTTATTTAATTCACTTCCCGTGGTGGAGAAACACTTTTTAAGGCCTCAGAGTGAGTAAATTGGCCATTTTGATTCACGTTTACCCATTCCACAAATTTTGCGTTCAGGGCCCCTGGAAGCATGAAAATCACTTTAAACATCTCATTTTATCTCTAAAAGTGATTATCCACGTACAAATGTGAATTTTAGTTCAAAGACGCAACATTTGAAAACGGCACATTTTTTTAGTTTCTTGAGCATGTCGTAAAGGGGGTGGTTATCTCTTTTGTCAAAAATTGGGCATTTTTGATTGAACAATAAAGGCCTAAAAATGTAATTTAATTCACTTCCTGTGGTGGAGAAACACTTTTTAAGGCCTCAGAGTGAGTAAATTGGCCATTTTCATTCACGTTTACCCATTCCACAAAGCTTGCGTTCAGGGCCCCTGGAAGCATGAAAATCACTTTAAACATCTCATTTTATCTCTAAAAGTGATTATCCACGTACAAATGTGAATTTTAGTTCAAAGACGCTGCATTTGAAAACGGCACATTTTTTTAGTTTCTGGAGCATGTCGTAAGGGGGGGGTGGTTATCTCTTTCGTCAAAAATTGGGCATTTTTGATTGAACAATAAAGGCCTCCAACTGTTATTTATTTCACTTCCGGTGGTGGAGAAACACTTTTTAAGGCCTCAGAGTGAGTAAATTGGCCCTTTTCATTCACGTTTACCCATTCCACAAATTTTGCGTTCAGGGCCCCTGGAAGCATGAAAATCACTTTAAACATCTCATTTTATCTCTAAAAGTGATTATCCACGTACAAATGTGAATTTTAGTTCAAAGACGCAACATTTGAAAATGGACCATTTTTTTAGTTTCTGAAGCATGTCGTGAGGGGGGTGGTTATCTCTTTTGTCAAAAATCAGGCATTTTTAAATGAACAATAAAGGCCTCCAAATGTTATTTATTTCACTTCCCGTGGTGGAGAAACACTTTTTAAGGCCTCAGAGTGAGTAAATTGGCCCTTTTCATTCACGTTTCCCCATTCCACAAATTTTGCGTTCATATCCCCTGGAAGCATGAAAATCACTTTAAACATCTCATTTTATCTCTAAAAGTGATTATCCACGTACAAATGTGAATTTTAGTTCAAAGACGCAACATTTGAAAACGGACCATTTTTTTACTTTCTGAAGCATGTCGTAAGGGGGGGTGGTTATCTCTTTCGTCAAAAATTGGGCATTTTTGATTGAATAATAAAGGCCTCCAAATGTTATTTATTTCACTTCCCGTGGTGGAGAAACACTTTTTAAGGCCTCAGAGTGAGTAAATTGGCCATTTTCATTCACGTTTACCCATTCCACAAATTTTGCGTTCACGGCCTCTGGAAGCATGAAAATCACTTTAAACATCTCATTTTATCTCTAAAAGTGATTATCCACGAACAAATGTGAATTTTAGTTCAAAGACGCAACATTTGAAAACGGACCATTTTTTTAGTTTCTGAAGCATGGCGTAAGGGGGGGGTGGTTATCTCTTTTGTCAAAAATTGGGCATTTTTGATTGAACAATAAAGGCCTAAAAATGTAATTTAATTCACTTCCAGTGGTGGAGAAACACTTTTTAAGGCCTCAGAGTGAGTAAATTGGCCATTTTCATTCACGTTTACCCATTCCACAAAGCTTGCGTTCAGGGCCCCTGGAAGCATGAAAATCACTTTAAACATCTCATTTTATCTCTAAAAGTGATTATCCACGTACAAACGTGAATTTTAGTGCAAAGACGCAACATTTGAAAACGGACCATTTTTTTTAGTTTCTGAAGCATGTCATAAGGGGGGGTGGTTATCTCTTTCGTCAAAAATTTGGCATTTTTGATTGAACAATAAAGGCCTCCAAATGGTTTTTATTTCACTTCCCGAGGTGGATAAACACTTTTTAAGGCCTCAGAGTGAGTAAATTGGCCATTTTCATTCACGTTTACCCATTCCACAAATCTTGCGTTCAGGGCCCCTGGAAGCATGAAAATCACTTTAAACATCTCATTTTATCTCTAAAAGTGATTATCCACGTACAAATGTGAATTTTAGTTCAAAGACGCAACATTTGAAAACGGACCATTTTTTTAGTTTCTGAAGCATGTCGTAAGGGGGGTGGTTATCTCTTTTGTCAAAAATTGGGCATTTTTGATTGAACAATAAAGGCCTAAAAATGTAATTTAATTCACTTCCTGTGGTGGAGAAACACTTTTTAAGGCCTCAGAGTGAGTAAATTGGCCATTTTCATTCACGTTTACCCATTCCACAAATCTTGCGTTCAGGGCCTCTGGAAGCATGAAAATCACTTTAAACATCTCATTTTATCTCTAAAAGTGATTATCCACGTACAAATGTGAATTTTAGTTCAAAGACGCAACATTTGAAAACAGACCATTTTTTTAGTTTCTGAAGCATGTCGTAAGGGGGGGTGGTTATCTCTTTTGTCAAAAATTGGGCATTTTTGATTGAACAATAAAGGCCTAAAAATGTTATTTAATTCACTTCCCGTGGTGGAGAAACACTTTTTAAGGCCTCAGAGTGAGTAAATTGTCCCTTTTCATTCACGTTTACCCATTCCACAAATTTTGCGTTCATATCCCCTGGAAGCATGAAAATCACTTTAAACATCTCATTTTATCTCTAAAAGTGATTATCCACGTACAAATGTGAATTTTAGTTCAAAGACGCAACATTTGAAAACGGACCATTTTTTTAGTTTCTGAAGCATGTCGTAAGGGGGGGTGGTTATCTCTTTCGTCAAAAATTTGGCATTTTTGATTGAACAATAAAGGCCTCCAAATGTTATTTATTTCACTTCCCGAGGTGGATAAACACTTTTTAAGGCCTCAGAGTGAGTAAATTGGCCATTTTCATTCACGTTTACCCATTCCACAAATCTTGCGTTCAGGGCCCCTGGAAGCATGAAAATCACTTTAAACATCTCATTTTATCTTTAAAAGTGATTATCCACGTACAAATGTGCATTTTAGTTCAAAGACGCAACATTTGAAAACTGATCATTTTTTTAGTTTCTGAAGCATGTCGTAAGGGGGGGTGGTTATCTCTTTTGTCAAAAATTGGGCATTTTTGATTGAACAATAAAGGCCTAAAAATGTAATTTAATTCACTTCCCGTGGTGGACAAACACTTTTTAAGGCCTCAGAGTGAGTAAATTGGCCATTTTCATTCACTTTTACCCATTCCACAAATCTTGCGTTCAGGGCCCCTGGAAGCATGCAAATCACTTTAAGCATCTCATTTTATCTCTAAAAGTGATTATCCACGTACAAATGTGAATTTTAGTTCAAAGACGCAACATTTGAAAATGGACCATTTTTTTAGTTTCTGAAGCATGTCGTTAGGGGGGGTGGTTATCTCTTTTGTCAAAAATTGGGCATTTTTGATTGAACAATAAAGGCCTCCAAATGTTATTTATTTCACTTCCCGAGGTGGATAAACACTTTTTAAGGCCTCAGAGTGAGTAAATTGGCCATTTTCATTCATGTTTACCCATTCCACAAATTTTGCGTTCTGGGCCCCTGGAAGCATGAAAATCACTTTAAACATCTCATTTTATCTCTAAAAGTGATTATCCACGTACAAATGTGAATTTTAGTTCAAAGACGCAACATTTGAAAACAGACCATTTTTTTAGTTTCTGAAGCATGTCGTAAGGGGGGGTGGTTATCTCTTTTGTCAAAAATTTGGCATTTTTGATTGAACAATAAAGGCCTCCAAATGGTTTTTATTTCACTTCCCGAGGTGGATAAACACTTTTTAAGGCCTCAGAGTGAGTAAATTGGCCATTTTCATTCACGTTTACCCATTCCACAAATCTTGCGTTCAGGGCCCCTGGAAGCATGAAAATCACTTTAAACATCTCATTTTATCTCTAAAAGTGATTATCCACGTACAAATGTGAATTTTAGTTCAAAGACGCAACATTTGAAAACGGACCATTTTTTTAGTTTCTGAAGCATGTCGTAAGGGGGGTGGTTATCTCTTTTGTCAAAAATTGGGCATTTTTGATTGAACAATAAAGGCCTAAAAATGTAATTTAATTCACTTCCTGTGGTGGAGAAACACTTTTTAAGGCCTCAGAGTGAGTAAATTGGCCATTTTCATTCACGTTTACCCATTCCACAAATCTTGCGTTCAGGGCCTCTGGAAGCATGAAAATCACTTTAAACATCTCATTTTATCTCTAAAAGTGATTATCCACGTACAAATGTGAATTTTAGTTCAAAGACGCAACATTTGAAAACAGACCATTTTTTTAGTTTCTGAAGCATGTCGTAAGGGGGGGTGGTTATCTCTTTTGTCAAAAATTGGGCATTTTTGATTGAACAATAAAGGCCTAAAAATGTTATTTAATTCACTTCCCGTGGTGGAGAAACACTTTTTAAGGCCTCAGAGTGAGTAAATTGTCCCTTTTCATTCACGTTTACCCATTCCACAAATTTTGCGTTCATATCCCCTGGAAGCATGAAAATCACTTTAAACATCTCATTTTATCTCTAAAAGTGATTATCCACGTACAAATGTGAATTTTAGTTCAAAGACGCAACATTTGAAAACGGACCATTTTTTTAGTTTCTGAAGCATGTCGTAAGGGGGGGTGGTTATCTCTTTCGTCAAAAATTTGGCATTTTTGATTGAACAATAAAGGCCTCCAAATGTTATTTATTTCACTTCCCGAGGTGGATAAACACTTTTTAAGGCCTCAGAGTGAGTAAATTGGCCATTTTCATTCACGTTTACCCATTCCACAAATCTTGCGTTCAGGGCCCCTGGAAGCATGAAAATCACTTTAAACATCTCATTTTATCTTTAAAAGTGATTATCCACGTACAAATGTGCATTTTAGTTCAAAGACGCAACATTTGAAAACTGATCATTTTTTTAGTTTCTGGAGCATGTCGTAAGGGGGGGTGGTTATCTCTTTTGTCAAAAATTGGGCATTTTTCATTGAACAATAAAGGCCTAAAAATGTAATTTAATTCACTTCCCGTGGTGGAGAAACACTTTTTAAGGCCTCAGAGTGAGTAAATTGGCCATTTTCATTCACTTTTACCCATTCCACAAATCTTGCGTTCAGGGCCCCTGGAAGCATGCAAATCACTTTAAGCATCTCATTTTATCTCTAAAAGTGATTATCCACGTACAAATGTGAATTTTAGTTCAAAGACGCAACATTTGAAAATGGACCATTTTTTTAGTTTCTGAAGCATGTCGTTAGGGGGGGTGGTTATCTCTTTTGTCAAAAATTGGGCATTTTTGATTGAACAATAAAGGCCTCCAAATGTTATTTATTTCACTTCCCGAGGTGGATAAACACTTTTTAAGGCCTCAGAGTGAGTAAATTGGCCATTTTCATTCATGTTTACCCATTCCACAAATTTTGCGTTCTGGGCCCCTGGAAGCATGAAAATCACTTTAAACATCTCATTTTATCTCTAAAAGTGATTATCCACGTACAAATGTGAATTTTAGTTCAAAGACGCAACATGTGAAAACAGACCATTTTTTTAGTTTCTGAAGCATGTCGTAAGGGGGGGTGGTTATCTCTTTTGTCAAAAATTGGGCATTTTTGATTGAACAATAAAGGCCTAAAAATGTTATTTAATTCACTTCCCGTGGTGGAGAAACACTTTTTAAGGCCTCAGAGTGAGTAAATTGTCCCTTTTCATTCACGTTTACCCATTCCACAAATTTTGCGTTCATATCCCCTGGAAGCATGAAAATCACTTTAAACATCTCATTTTATCTCTAAAAGTGATTATCCACGTACAAATGTGAATTTTAGTTCAAAGACGCAACATTTGAAAACGGACCATTTTTTTAGTTTCTGAAGCATGTCGTAAGGGGGGGTGGTTATCTCTTTCGTCAAAAATTTGGCATTTTTGATTGAACAATAAAGGCCTCCAAATGTTATTTATTTCACTTCCCGAGGTGGATAAACACTTTTTAAGGCCTCAGAGTGAGTAAATTGGCCATTTTCATTCACGTTTACCCATTCCACAAATCTTGCGTTCAGGGCCCCTGGAAGCATGAAAATCACTTTAAACATCTCATTTTATCTTTAAAAGTGATTATCCATGTACAAATGTGAATTTTAGTTCAAAGACGCAACATTTGAAAACGGACCATTTTTTTAGTTTCTGAAGCATGTCGTTAGGGGGGGTGGTTATCTCTTTTGTCAAAAATTGGGCATTTTTGATTGAACAATAAAGGCCTCCAAATGTTATTTATTTCACTTCCCGAGGTGGATAAACACTTTTTAAGGCCTCAGAGTGAGTAAATTGGCCATTTTCATTCATGTTTACCCATTCCACAAATTTTGCGTTCACGGCCCCTGGAAGCATGAAAATCACTTTAAACATCTCATTTGATCTCTAAAAGTGATTATCCACGTACAAGTGTGAATTTTAGTTCAAAGACGCAACATTTGAAAACGGCACATTTTTTTAGTTTCTGGAGCATGTCGTAAGGGGGGGTGGTTATCTCTTTTGTCAAAAATCAGGCATTTTTGATTGAACAATAAAGGCCTAAAAATGTAATTTAATTCACTTCCTGTGGTGGAGAAACACTTTTTAAGGCCTCAGAGTGAGTAAATTGGCCATTTTCATTCACGTTTACCCATTCCACAAAGCTTGCGTTCAGGGCCCCTGGAAGCATGAAAATCACTTTAAACATCTCATTTTATCTCTAAAAGTGATTATCCACGTACAAATGTGAATTTTAGTTCAAAGACGCTGCATTTGAAAACGGCACATTTTTTTAGTTTCTGGAGCATGTCGTAAGGGGGGGTGGTTATCTCTTTCGTCAAAAATTGGGCATTTTTGATTGAACAATAAAGGCCTCCAACTGTTATTTATTTCACTTCCCGTGGTGGAGAAACACTTTTTAAGGCCTCAGAGTGAGTAAATTGGCCATTTTCATTCACGTTTACCCATTCCACAAATTTTGCGTTCAGGGCCCCTGGAAGCATGAAAATCACTTTAAACATCTCATTTTATCTCTAAAAGTGATTATCCACTTACAAATGTGAATTTTAGTTCAAAGACGCAACATTTGAAAATGGACCATTTTTTTAGTTTCTGAAGCATGTCGTAAGGGGGGGTGGTTATCGCTTTTGTCAAAAATTGGTCATTTTTGATTGAACAATAAAGGCCTCCAAATGTTATTTATTTCACTTCCCGAGGTGGATAAACACTTTTTAAGGCCTCAGAGTGAGTAAATTGGCCATTTTCATTCACGTTTACCCATTCCACAAATTTTGCGTTCAGGGCCCCTGGAAGCATGAAAATCACTTTAAACATCTCATTTGATCTCTAAAAGTGATTATCCACGTACAAATGTGAATTTTAGTTCAAAGACGCAACATTTGAAAACAGACCATTTTTTTAGTTTCTGAAGCATGTCGTAAGGGGGGGTGGTTATCTCTTTTGTCAAAAATTGGGCATTTTTGATTGAACAATAAAGGCCTAAAAATGTTATTTAATTCACTTCCCGTGGTGGAGAAACACTTTTTAAGGCCTCAGAGTGAGTAAATTGTCCCTTTTCATTCACGTTTACCCATTCCACAAATTTTGCGTTCATATCCCCTGGAAGCATGAAAATCACTTTAAACATCTCATTTTATCTTTAAAAGTGATTATCCACGTACAAATGTGAATTTTAGTTCAAAGACGCAACATTTGAAAACGGACCATTTTTTTAGTTTCTGAAGCATGGCGTAAGGGGGGGTGGTTATCTCTTTTGTCAAAAATTGGGCATTTTTGATTGAACAATAAAGGCCTAAAAATGTAATTTAATTCACTTCCTGTGGTGGAGAAACACTTTTTAAGGCCTCAGAGTGAGTAAATTGGCCATTTTCATTCACGTTTACCATTCCAGAAATCTTGCGTTCAGGGCCCCTGGAAGCATGCAAATCACTTTAAACATCTCATTTTATCTCTAAAAGTGATTATCCGCGTACAAATGTGAATTTTAGTTCAAAGATGCAACATTTGAAAACGGACCATTTTTTTACTTTCTGAAGCATGTCGTAAGGGGGGGGGTGGTTATCTCTTTCGTCAAAAATTGGGCATTTTTGATTGAACAATAAAGGCCTCCAAATGTTATTTATTTCACTTCCCGTGGTGGAGAAACACTTTTTAAGGCCTCAGAGTGAGTAAATTGGCCATTTTCATTCACGTTTACCCATTCCACAAATTTTGCGTTCACGGCCTCTGGAAGCATGAAAATCACTTTAAACATCTCATTTTATCTCTAAAAGTGATTATCCACGAACAAATGTGAATTTTAGTTCAAAGACGCAACATTTGAAAACGGACCATTTTTTTAGTTTCTGAAGCATGTCGTAAGGGGGGGTGGTTATCTCTTTTGTCAAAAATTGGGCATTTTTGATTGAACAATAAAGGCCTAAAAATGTTATTTAATTCACTTCCCGTGGTGGAGAAACACTTTTTAAGGCCTCAGAGTGAGTAAATTGGCCATTTTGATTCACGTTTACCCATTCCACAAATTTTGCGTTCAGGGCCCCTGGAAGCATGAAAATCACTTTAAACATCTCATTTTATCTCTAAAAGTGATTATCCACGTACAAATGTGAATTTTAGTTCAAAGACGCAACATTTGAAAACGGCACATTTTTTTAGTTTCTTGAGCATGTCGTAAAGGGGGTGGTTATCTCTTTTGTCAAAAATTGGGCATTTTTGATTGAACAATAAAGGCCTAAAAATGTAATTTAATTCACTTCCTGTGGTGGAGAAACACTTTTTAAGGCCTCAGAGTGAGTAAATTGGCCATTTTCATTCACGTTTACCCATTCCACAAAGCTTGCGTTCAGGGCCCCTGGAAGCATGAAAATCACTTTAAACATCTCATTTTATCTCTAAAAGTGATTATCCACGTACAAATGTGAATTTTAGTTCAAAGACGCTGCATTTGAAAACGGCACATTTTTTTAGTTTCTGGAGCATGTCGTAAGGGGGGGGTGGTTATCTCTTTCGTCAAAAATTGGGCATTTTTGATTGAACAATAAAGGCCTCCAACTGTTATTTATTTCACTTCCCGTGGTGGAGAAACACTTTTTAAGGCCTCAGAGTGAGTAAATTGGCCCTTTTCATTCACGTTTACCCATTCCACAAATTTTGCGTTCAGGGCCCCTGGAAGCATGAAAATCACTTTAAACATCTCATTTTATCTCTAAAAGTGATTATCCACGTACAAATGTGAATTTTAGTTCAAAGACGCAACATTTGAAAATGGACCATTTTTTTAGTTTCTGAAGCATGTCGTGAGGGGGGGTGGTTATCTCTTTTGTCAAAAATTGGGCATTTTTGATTGAACAATAAAGGCCTCCAAATGTTATTTATTTCACTTCCCGAGGTGGATAAACACTTTTTAAGGCCTCAGAGTGAGTAAATTGGCCATTTTCATTCACGTTTACCCATTCCACAAATTTTGCGTTCAGGGCCCCTGGAAGCATGAAAATCACTTTAAACATCTCATTTGATCTCTAAAAGTGATTATCCACGTACAAATGTGAATTTTAGTTCAAAGACGCAGCATTTGAAAACGGCACATTTTTTTAGTTTCTGGAGCATTTCGTAAGGGGGGGTGGTTATCTCTTTTGTCAAAAATCAGGCATTTTTGATTGAACAATAAAGGCCTCCAAATGTTATTTATTTCACTTCCCGTGGTGGAGAAACACTTTTTAAGGCCTCAGAGTGAGTAAATTGGCCCTTTTCATTCACGTTTCCCCATTCCACAAATTTTGCGTTCATATCCCCTGGAAGCATGAAAATCACTTTAAACATCTCATTTTATCTCTAAAAGTGATTATCCACGTACAAATGTGAATTTTAGTTCAAAGACGCAACATTTGAAAACGGACCATTTTTTTACTTTCTGAAGCATGTCGTAAGGGGGGGTGGTTATCTCTTTCGTCAAAAATTGGGCATTTTTGATTGAATAATAAAGGCCTCCAAATGTTATTTATTTCACTTCCCGTGGTGGAGAAACACTTTTTAAGGCCTCAGAGTGAGTAAATTGGCCATTTTCATTCACGTTTACCCATTCCACAAATTTTGCGTTCACGGCCTCTGGAAGCATGAAAATCACTTTAAACATCTCATTTTATCTCTAAAAGTGATTATCCACGAACAAATGTGAATTTTAGTTCAAAGACGCAACATTTGAAAACGGACCATTTTTTTAGTTTCTGAAGCATGGCGTAAGGGGGGGGTGGTTATCTCTTTTGTCAAAAATTGGGCATTTTTGATTGAACAATAAAGGCCTAAAAATGTAATTTAATTCACTTCCAGTGGTGGAGAAACACTTTTTAAGGCCTCAGAGTGAGTAAATTGGCCATTTTCATTCACGTTTACCCATTCCACAAAGCTTGCGTTCAGGGCCCCTGGAAGCATGAAAATCACTTTAAACATCTCATTTTATCTCTAAAAGTGATTATCCACGTACAAACGTGAATTTTAGTGCAAAGACGCAACATTTGAAAACGGACCATTTTTTTTAGTTTCTGAAGCATGTCATAAGGGGGGGTGGTTATCTCTTTCGTCAAAAATTTGGCATTTTTGATTGAACAATAAAGGCCTCCAAATGGTTTTTATTTCACTTCCCGAGGTGGATAAACACTTTTTAAGGCCTCAGAGTGAGTAAATTGGCCATTTTCATTCACGTTTACCCATTCCACAAATCTTGCGTTCAGGGCCCCTGGAAGCATGAAAATCACTTTAAACATCTCATTTTATCTCTAAAAGTGATTATCCACGTACAAATGTGAATTTTAGTTCAAAGACGCAACATTTGAAAACGGACCATTTTTTTAGTTTCTGAAGCATGTCGTAAGGGGGGTGGTTATCTCTTTTGTCAAAAATTGGGCATTTTTGATTGAACAATAAAGGCCTAAAAATGTAATTTAATTCACTTCCTGTGGTGGAGAAACACTTTTTAAGGCCTCAGAGTGAGTAAATTGGCCATTTTCATTCACGTTTACCCATTCCACAAATCTTGCGTTCAGGGCCTCTGGAAGCATGAAAATCACTTTAAACATCTCATTTTATCTCTAAAAGTGATTATCCACGTACAAATGTGAATTTTAGTTCAAAGACGCAACATTTGAAAACAGACCATTTTTTTAGTTTCTGAAGCATGTCGTAAGGGGGGGTGGTTATCTCTTTTGTCAAAAATTGGGCATTTTTGATTGAACAATAAAGGCCTAAAAATGTTATTTAATTCACTTCCCGTGGTGGAGAAACACTTTTTAAGGCCTCAGAGTGAGTAAATTGTCCCTTTTCATTCACGTTTACCCATTCCACAAATTTTGCGTTCATATCCCCTGGAAGCATGAAAATCACTTTAAACATCTCATTTTATCTCTAAAAGTGATTATCCACGTACAAATGTGAATTTTAGTTCAAAGACGCAACATTTGAAAACGGACCATTTTTTTAGTTTCTGAAGCATGTCGTAAGGGGGGGTGGTTATCTCTTTCGTCAAAAATTTGGCATTTTTGATTGAACAATAAAGGCCTCCAAATGTTATTTATTTCACTTCCCGAGGTGGATAAACACTTTTTAAGGCCTCAGAGTGAGTAAATTGGCCATTTTCATTCACGTTTACCCATTCCACAAATCTTGCGTTCAGGGCCCCTGGAAGCATGAAAATCACTTTAAACATCTCATTTTATCTTTAAAAGTGATTATCCACGTACAAATGTGCATTTTAGTTCAAAGACGCAACATTTGAAAACTGATCATTTTTTTAGTTTCTGAAGCATGTCGTAAGGGGGGGTGGTTATCTCTTTTGTCAAAAATTGGGCATTTTTGATTGAACAATAAAGGCCTAAAAATGTAATTTAATTCACTTCCCGTGGTGGAGAAACACTTTTTAAGGCCTCAGAGTGAGTAAATTGGCCATTTTCATTCACTTTTACCCATTCCACAAATCTTGCGTTCAGGGCCCCTGGAAGCATGCAAATCACTTTAAGCATCTCATTTTATCTCTAAAAGTGATTATCCACGTACAAATGTGAATTTTAGTTCAAAGACGCAACATTTGAAAATGGACCATTTTTTTAGTTTCTGAAGCATGTCGTTAGGGGGGGTGGTTATCTCTTTTGTCAAAAATTGGGCATTTTTGATTGAACAATAAAGGCCTCCAAATGTTATTTATTTCACTTCCCGAGGTGGATAAACACTTTTTAAGGCCTCAGAGTGAGTAAATTGGCCATTTTCATTCATGTTTACCCATTCCACAAATTTTGCGTTCTGGGCCCCTGGAAGAATGAAAATCACTTTAAACATCTCATTTTATCTCTAAAAGTGATTATCCACGTACAAATGTGAATTTTAGTTCAAAGACGCAACATTTGAAAACAGACCATTTTTTTAGTTTCTGAAGCATGTCGTAAGGGGGGGTGGTTATCTCTTTTGTCAAAAATTTGGCATTTTTGATTGAACAATAAAGGCCTCCAAATGGTTTTTATTTCACTTCCCGAGGTGGATAAACACTTTTTAAGGCCTCAGAGTGAGTAAATTGGCCATTTTCATTCACGTTTACCCATTCCACAAATCTTGCGTTCAGGGCCCCTGGAAGCATGAAAATCACTTTAAACATCTCATTTTATCTCTAAAAGTGATTATCCACGTACAAATGTGAATTTTAGTTCAAAGACGCAACATTTGAAAACGGACCATTTTTTTAGTTTCTGAAGCATGTCGTAAGGGGGGTGGTTATCTCTTTTGTCAAAAATTGGGCATTTTTGATTGAACAATAAAGGCCTAAAAATGTAATTTAATTCACTTCCTGTGGTGGAGAAACACTTTTTAAGGCCTCAGAGTGAGTAAATTGGCCATTTTCATTCACGTTTACCCATTCCACAAATCTTGCGTTCAGGGCCTCTGGAAGCATGAAAATCACTTTAAACATCTCATTTTATCTCTAAAAGTGATTATCCACGTACAAATGTGAATTTTAGTTCAAAGACGCAACATTTGAAAACAGACCATTTTTTTAGTTTCTGAAGCATGTCGTAAGGGGGGGTGGTTATCTCTTTTGTCAAAAATTGGGCATTTTTGATTGAACAATAAAGGCCTAAAAATGTTATTTAATTCACTTCCCGTGGTGGAGAAACACTTTTTAAGGCCTCAGAGTGAGTAAATTGTCCCTTTTCATTCACGTTTACCCATTCCACAAATTTTGCGTTCATATCCCCTGGAAGCATGAAAATCACTTTAAACATCTCATTTTATCTCTAAAAGTGATTATCCACGTACAAATGTGAATTTTAGTTCAAAGACGCAACATTTGAAAACGGACCATTTTTTTAGTTTCTGAAGCATGTCGTAAGGGGGGGTGGTTATCTCTTTCGTCAAAAATTTGGCATTTTTGATTGAACAATAAAGGCCTCCAAATGTTATTTATTTCACTTCCCGAGGTGGATAAACACTTTTTAAGGCCTCAGAGTGAGTAAATTGGCCATTTTCATTCACGTTTACCCATTCCACAAATCTTGCGTTCAGGGCCCCTGGAAGCATGAAAATCACTTTAAACATCTCATTTTATCTTTAAAAGTGATTATCCACGTACAAATGTGCATTTTAGTTCAAAGACGCAACATTTGAAAACTGATCATTTTTTTAGTTTCTGAAGCATGTCGTAAGGGGGGGTGGTTATCTCTTTTGTCAAAAATTGGGCATTTTTCATTGAACAATAAAGGCCTAAAAATGTAATTTAATTCACTTCCCGTGGTGGAGAAACACTTTTTAAGGCCTCAGAGTGAGTAAATTGGCCATTTTCATTCACTTTTACCCATTCCACAAATCTTGCGTTCAGGGCCCCTGGAAGCATGCAAATCACTTTAAGCATCTCATTTTATCTCTAAAAGTGATTATCCACGTACAAATGTGAATTTTAGTTCAAAGACGCAACATTTGAAAATGGACCATTTTTTTAGTTTCTGAAGCATGTCGTTAGGGGGGGTGGTTATCTCTTTTGTCAAAAATTGGGCATTTTTGATTGAACAATAAAGGCCTCCAAATGTTATTTATTTCACTTCCCGAGGTGGATAAACACTTTTTAAGGCCTCAGAGTGAGTAAATTGGCCATTTTCATTCATGTTTACCCATTCCACAAATTTTGCGTTCTGGGCCCTGGAAGCATGAAAATCACTTTAAACATCTCAGTTTATCTCTAAAAGTGATTATCCACGTACAAATGTGAATTTTAGTTCAAAGACGCAACATTTGAAAACAGACCATTTTTTTAGTTTCTGAAGCATGTCGTAAGGGGGGGTGGTTATCTCTTTTGTCAAAAATTGGGCATTTTTGATTGAACAATAAAGGCCTAAAAATGTTATTTAATTCACTTCCCGTGGTGGAGAAACACTTTTTAAGGCCTCAGAGTGAGTAAATTGTCCCTTTTCATTCACGTTTACCCATTCCACAAATTTTGCGTTCATATCCCCTGGAAGCATGAAAATCACTTTAAACATCTCATTTTATCTCTAAAAGTGATTATCCACGTACAAATGTGAATTTTAGTTCAAAGACGCAACATTTGAAAACGGACCATTTTTTTAGTTTCTGAAGCATGTCGTAAGGGGGGGTGGTTATCTCTTTCGTCAAAAATTTGGCATTTTTGATTGAACAATAAAGGCCTCCAAATGTTATTTATTTCACTTCCCGAGGTGGATAAACACTTTTTAAGGCCTCAGAGTGAGTAAATTGGCCATTTTCATTCACGTTTACCCATTCCACAAATCTTGCGTTCAGGGCCCCTGGAAGCATGAAAATCACTTTAAACATCTCATTTTATCTTTAAAAGTGATTATCCACGTACAAATGTGAATTTTAGTTCAAAGACGCAACATTTGAAAACGGACCATTTTTTTAGTTTCTGAAGCATGTCGTTAGGGGGGGTGGTTATCTCTTTTGTCAAAAATTGGGCATTTTTGATTGAACAATAAAGGCCTCCAAATGTTATTTATTTCACTTCCCGAGGTGGATAAACACTTTTTAAGGCCTCAGAGTGAGTAAATTGGCCCTTTTCATTCACGTTTCCCCATTCCACAAATTTTGCGTTCATATCCCCTGGAAGCATGAAAATCACTTTAAACATCTCATTTTATCTCTAAAAGTGATTATCCACGTACAAATGTGAATTTTAGTTCAAAGACGCAACATTTGAAAACGGACCATTTTTTTACTTTCTGAAGCATGTCGTAAGGGGGGGTGGTTATCTCTTTCGTCAAAAATTGGGCATTTTTGATTGAATAATAAAGGCCTCCAAATGTTATTTATTTCACTTCCCGTGGTGGAGAAACACTTTTTAAGGCCTCAGAGTGAGTAAATTGGCCATTTTCATTCACGTTTACCCATTCCACAAATTTTGCGTTCACGGCCTCTGGAAGCATGAAAATCACTTTAAACATCTCATTTTATCTCTAAAAGTGATTATCCACGAACAAATGTGAATTTTAGTTCAAAGACGCAACATTTGAAAACGGACCATTTTTTTAGTTTCTGAAGCATGGCGTAAGGGGGGGGTGGTTATCTCTTTTGTCAAAAATTGGGCATTTTTGATTGAACAATAAAGGCCTAAAAATGTAATTTAATTCACTTCCAGTGGTGGAGAAACACTTTTTAAGGCCTCAGAGTGAGTAAATTGGCCATTTTCATTCACGTTTACCCATTCCACAAAGCTTGCGTTCAGGGCCCCTGGAAGCATGAAAATCACTTTAAACATCTCATTTTATCTCTAAAAGTGATTATCCACGTACAAACGTGAATTTTAGTGCAAAGACGCAACATTTGAAAACGGACCATTTTTTTTAGTTTCTGAAGCATGTCATAAGGGGGGGTGGTTATCTCTTTCGTCAAAAATTTGGCATTTTTGATTGAACAATAAAGGCCTCCAAATGGTTTTTATTTCACTTCCCGAGGTGGATAAACACTTTTTAAGGCCTCAGAGTGAGTAAATTGGCCATTTTCATTCACGTTTACCCATTCCACAAATCTTGCGTTCAGGGCCCCTGGAAGCATGAAAATCACTTTAAACATCTCATTTTATCTCTAAAAGTGATTATCCACGTACAAATGTGAATTTTAGTTCAAAGACGCAACATTTGAAAACGGACCATTTTTTTAGTTTCTGAAGCATGTCGTAAGGGGGGTGGTTATCTCTTTTGTCAAAAATTGGGCATTTTTGATTGAACAATAAAGGCCTAAAAATGTAATTTAATTCACTTCCTGTGGTGGAGAAACACTTTTTAAGGCCTCAGAGTGAGTAAATTGGCCATTTTCATTCACGTTTACCCATTCCACAAATCTTGCGTTCAGGGCCTCTGGAAGCATGAAAATCACTTTAAACATCTCATTTTATCTCTAAAAGTGATTATCCACGTACAAATGTGAATTTTAGTTCAAAGACGCAACATTTGAAAACAGACCATTTTTTTAGTTTCTGAAGCATGTCGTAAGGGGGGGTGGTTATCTCTTTTGTCAAAAATTGGGCATTTTTGATTGAACAATAAAGGCCTAAAAATGTTATTTAATTCACTTCCCGTGGTGGAGAAACACTTTTTAAGGCCTCAGAGTGAGTAAATTGTCCCTTTTCATTCACGTTTACCCATTCCACAAATTTTGCGTTCATATCCCCTGGAAGCATGAAAATCACTTTAAACATCTCATTTTATCTCTAAAAGTGATTATCCACGTACAAATGTGAATTTTAGTTCAAAGACGCAACATTTGAAAACGGACCATTTTTTTAGTTTCTGAAGCATGTCGTAAGGGGGGGTGGTTATCTCTTTCGTCAAAAATTTGGCATTTTTGATTGAACAATAAAGGCCTCCAAATGTTATTTATTTCACTTCCCGAGGTGGATAAACACTTTTTAAGGCCTCAGAGTGAGTAAATTGGCCATTTTCATTCACGTTTACCCATTCCACAAATCTTGCGTTCAGGGCCCCTGGAAGCATGAAAATCACTTTAAACATCTCATTTTATCTTTAAAAGTGATTATCCACGTACAAATGTGCATTTTAGTTCAAAGACGCAACATTTGAAAACTGATCATTTTTTTAGTTTCTGAAGCATGTCGTAAGGGGGGGTGGTTATCTCTTTTGTCAAAAATTGGGCATTTTTGATTGAACAATAAAGGCCTAAAAATGTAATTTAATTCACTTCCCGTGGTGGAGAAACACTTTTTAAGGCCTCAGAGTGAGTAAATTGGCCATTTTCATTCACTTTTACCCATTCCACAAATCTTGCGTTCAGGGCCCCTGGAAGCATGCAAATCACTTTAAGCATCTCATTTTATCTCTAAAAGTGATTATCCACGTACAAATGTGAATTTTAGTTCAAAGACGCAACATTTGAAAATGGACCATTTTTTTAGTTTCTGAAGCATGTCGTTAGGGGGGGTGGTTATCTCTTTTGTCAAAAATTGGGCATTTTTGATTGAACAATAAAGGCCTCCAAATGTTATTTATTTCACTTCCCGAGGTGGATAAACACTTTTTAAGGCCTCAGAGTGAGTAAATTGGCCATTTTCATTCATGTTTACCCATTCCACAAATTTTGCGTTCTGGGCCCCTGGAAGCATGAAAATCACTTTAAACATCTCATTTTATCTCTAAAAGTGATTATCCACGTACAAATGTGAATTTTAGTTCAAAGACGCAACATTTGAAAACAGACCATTTTTTTAGTTTCTGAAGCATGTCGTAAGGGGGGGTGGTTATCTCTTTTGTCAAAAATTTGGCATTTTTGATTGAACAATAAAGGCCTCCAAATGGTTTTTATTTCACTTCCCGAGGTGGATAAACACTTTTTAAGGCCTCAGAGTGAGTAAATTGGCCATTTTCATTCACGTTTACCCATTCCACAAATCTTGCGTTCAGGGCCCCTGGAAGCATGAAAATCACTTTAAACATCTCATTTTATCTCTAAAAGTGATTATCCACGTACAAATGTGAATTTTAGTTCAAAGACGCAACATTTGAAAACGGACCATTTTTTTAGTTTCTGAAGCATGTCGTAAGGGGGGTGGTTATCTCTTTTGTCAAAAATTGGGCATTTTTGATTGAACAATAAAGGCCTAAAAATGTAATTTAATTCACTTCCTGTGGTGGAGAAACACTTTTTAAGGCCTCAGAGTGAGTAAATTGGCCATTTTCATTCACGTTTACCCATTCCACAAATCTTGCGTTCAGGGCCTCTGGAAGCATGAAAATCACTTTAAACATCTCATTTTATCTCTAAAAGTGATTATCCACGTACAAATGTGAATTTTAGTTCAAAGACGCAACATTTGAAAACAGACCATTTTTTTAGTTTCTGAAGCATGTCGTAAGGGGGGGTGGTTATCTCTTTTGTCAAAAATTGGGCATTTTTGATTGAACAATAAAGGCCTAAAAATGTTATTTAATTCACTTCCCGTGGTGGAGAAACACTTTTTAAGGCCTCAGAGTGAGTAAATTGTCCCTTTTCATTCACGTTTACCCATTCCACAAATTTTGCGTTCATATCCCCTGGAAGCATGAAAATCACTTTAAACATCTCATTTTATCTCTAAAAGTGATTATCCACGTACAAATGTGAATTTTAGTTCAAAGACGCAACATTTGAAAACGGACCATTTTTTTAGTTTCTGAAGCATGTCGTAAGGGGGGGTGGTTATCTCTTTCGTCAAAAATTTGGCATTTTTGATTGAACAATAAAGGCCTCCAAATGTTATTTATTTCACTTCCCGAGGTGGATAAACACTTTTTAAGGCCTCAGAGTGAGTAAATTGGCCATTTTCATTCACGTTTACCCATTCCACAAATCTTGCGTTCAGGGCCCCTGGAAGCATGAAAATCACTTTAAACATCTCATTTTATCTTTAAAAGTGATTATCCACGTACAAATGTGCATTTTAGTTCAAAGACGCAACATTTGAAAACTGATCATTTTTTTAGTTTCTGAAGCATGTCGTAAGGGGGGGTGGTTATCTCTTTTGTCAAAAATTGGGCATTTTTCATTGAACAATAAAGGCCTAAAAATGTAATTTAATTCACTTCCCGTGGTGGAGAAACACTTTTTAAGGCCTCAGAGTGAGTAAATTGGCCATTTTCATTCACTTTTACCCATTCCACAAATCTTGCGTTCAGGGCCCCTGGAAGCATGCAAATCACTTTAAGCATCTCATTTTATCTCTAAAAGTGATTATCCACGTACAAATGTGAATTTTAGTTCAAAGACGCAACATTTGAAAATGGACCATTTTTTTAGTTTCTGAAGCATGTCGTTAGGGGGGGTGGTTATCTCTTTTGTCAAAAATTGGGCATTTTTGATTGAACAATAAAGGCCTCCAAATGTTATTTATTTCACTTCCCGAGGTGGATAAACACTTTTTAAGGCCTCAGAGTGAGTAAATTGGCCATTTTCATTCATGTTTACCCATTCCACAAATTTTGCGTTCTGGGCCCTGGAAGCATGAAAATCACTTTAAACATCTCAGTTTATCTCTAAAAGTGATTATCCACGTACAAATGTGAATTTTAGTTCAAAGACGCAACATTTGAAAACAGACCATTTTTTTAGTTTCTGAAGCATGTCGTAAGGGGGGGTGGTTATCTCTTTTGTCAAAAATTGGGCATTTTTGATTGAACAATAAAGGCCTAAAAATGTTATTTAATTCACTTCCCGTGGTGGAGAAACACTTTTTAAGGCCTCAGAGTGAGTAAATTGTCCCTTTTCATTCACGTTTACCCATTCCACAAATTTTGCGTTCATATCCCCTGGAAGCATGAAAATCACTTTAAACATCTCATTTTATCTCTAAAAGTGATTATCCACGTACAAATGTGAATTTTAGTTCAAAGACGCAACATTTGAAAACGGACCATTTTTTTAGTTTCTGAAGCATGTCGTAAGGGGGGGTGGTTATCTCTTTCGTCAAAAATTTGGCATTTTTGATTGAACAATAAAGGCCTCCAAATGTTATTTATTTCACTTCCCGAGGTGGATAAACACTTTTTAAGGCCTCAGAGTGAGTAAATTGGCCATTTTCATTCACGTTTACCCATTCCACAAATCTTGCGTTCAGGGCCCCTGGAAGCATGAAAATCACTTTAAACATCTCATTTTATCTTTAAAAGTGATTATCCACGTACAAATGTGAATTTTAGTTCAAAGACGCAACATTTGAAAACGGACCATTTTTTTAGTTTCTGAAGCATGTCGTTAGGGGGGGTGGTTATCTCTTTTGTCAAAAATTGGGCATTTTTGATTGAACAATAAAGGCCTCCAAATGTTATTTATTTCACTTCCCGAGGTGGATAAACACTTTTTAAGGCCTCAGAGTGAGTAAATTGGCCATTTTCATTCATGTTTACCCATTCCACAAATTTTGCGTTCAGGGCCCCTGGAAGCATGAAAATCACTTTAAACATCTCATTTGATCTCTAAAAGTGATTATCCACGTACAAGTGTGAATTTTAGTTCAAAGATGCAACATTTGAAAACGGCACATTTTTTTAGTTTCTGGAGCATGTCGTAAGGGGGGGTGGTTATCTCTTTTGTCAAAAATCAGGCATTTTTGATTGAACAATAAAGGCCTAAAAATGTAATTTAATTCACTTCCTGTGGTGGAGAAACACTTTTTAAGGCCTCAGAGTGAGTAAATTGGCCATTTTCATTCACGTTTACCCATTCCACAAAGCTTGCGTTCAGGGCCCCTGGAAGCATGAAAATCACTTTAAACATCTCATTTTATCTCTAAAAGTGATTATCCACGTACAAATGTGAATTTTAGTTCAAAGACGCTGCATTTGAAAACGGCACATTTTTTTAGTTTCTGGAGCATGTCGTAAGGGGGGGTGGTTATCTCTTTCGTCAAAAATTGGGCATTTTTGATTGAACAATAAAGGCCTCCAACTGTTATTTATTTCACTTCCCGTGGTGGAGAAACACTTTTTAAGGCCTCAGAGTGAGTAAATTGGCCATTTTCATTCACGTTTACCCATTCCACAAATTTTGCGTTCAGGGCCCCTGGAAGCATGAAAATCACTTTAAACATCTCATTTTATCTCTAAAAGTGATTATCCACGTACAAATGTGAATTTTAGTTCAAAGACGCAACATTTGAAAATGGACCATTTTTTTAGTTTCTGAAGCATGTCGTAAGGGGGGGTGGTTATCGCTTTTGTCAAAAATTGGTCATTTTTGATTGAACAATAAAGGCCTCCAAATGTTATTTATTTCACTTCCCGAGGTGGATAAACACTTTTTAAGGCCTCAGAGTGAGTAAATTGGCCATTTTCATTCACGTTTACCCATTCCACAAATTTTGCGTTCAGGGCCCCTGGAAGCATGAAAATCACTTTAAACATCTCATTTGATCTCTAAAAGTGATTATCCACGTACAAATGTGAATTTTAGTTCAAAGACGCAGCATTTGAAAACGGCACATTTTTTTAGTTTCTGGAGCATTTCGTAAGGGGGGGTGGTTATCTCTTTTGTCAAAAATCAGGCATTTTTGATTGAACAATAAAGGCCTCCAAATGTTATTTATTTCACTTCCCGTGGTGGAGAAACACTTTTTAAGGCCTCAGAGTGAGTAAATTGGCCCTTTTCATTCACGTTTCCCCATTCCACAAATTTTGCGTTCATATCCCCTGGAAGCATGAAAATCACTTTAAACATCTCATTTTATCTCTAAAAGTGATTATCCACGTACAAATGTGAATTTTAGTTCAAAGACGCAACATTTGAAAACGGACCATTTTTTTACTTTCTGAAGCATGTCGTAAGGGGGGGTGGTTATCTCTTTCGTCAAAAATTGGGCATTTTTGATTGAATAATAAAGGCCTCCAAATGTTATTTATTTCACTTCCCGTGGTGGAGAAACACTTTTTAAGGCCTCAGAGTGAGTAAATGGCCATTTTCATTCACGTTTACCCATTCCACAAATTTTGCGTTCACGGCCTCTGGAAGCATGAAAATCACTTTAAACATCTCATTTTATCTCTAAAAGTGATTATCCACGAACAAATGTGAATTTTAGTTCAAAGACGCAACATTTGAAAACGGACCATTTTTTTAGTTTCTGAAGCATGGCGTAAGGGGGGGTGGTTATCTCTTTTGTCAAAAATTGGGCATTTTTGATTGAACAATAAAGGCCTAAAAATGTAATTTAATTCACTTCCAGTGGTGGAGAAACACTTTTTAAGGTCTCAGAGTGAGTAAATTGGCCATTTTCATTCACGTTTACCCATTCCACAAAGCTTGCGTTCAGGGCCCCTGGAAGCATGAAAATCACTTTAAACATCTCATTTTATCTCTAAAAGTGATTATCCACGTACAAACGTGAATTTTAGTGCAAAGACGCAACATTTGAAAACGGACCATTTTTTTTAGTTTCTGAAGCATGTCATAAGGGGGGGTGGTTATCTCTTTCGTCAAAAATTTGGCATTTTTGATTGAACAATAAAGGCCTCCAAATGGTTTTTGTTTCACTTCCCGAGGTGGATAAACACTTTTTAAGGCCTCAGAGTGAGTAAATTGGCCATTTTCATTCACGTTTACCCATTCCACAAATCTTGCGTTCAGGGCCCCTGGAAGCATGAAAATCACTTTAAACATCTCATTTTATCTCTAAAAGTGATTATCCACGTACAAATGTGAATTTTAGTTCAAAGACGCAACATTTGAAAAAGGACCATTTTTTTAGTTTCTGAAGCATGTCGTAAGGGGGGTGGTTATCTCTTTTGTCAAAAATTGGGCATTTTTGATTGAACAATAAAGGCCTAAAAATGTAATTTAATTCACTTCCTGTGGTGGAGAAACACTTTTTAAGGCCTCAGAGTGAGTAAATTGGCCATTTTCATTCACGTTTACCCATTCCACAAATCTTGCGTTCAGGGCCCCTGGAAGCATGAAAATCACTTTAAACATCTCATTTTATCTTTAAAAGTGATTATCCACGTACAAATGTGAATTTTAGTTCAAAGACGCAACATTTGAAAACTGATCATTTTTTTAGTTTCTGAAGCATGTCGTAAGGGGGGGTGGTTATCTCTTTTGTCAAAAATTGGGCATTTTTGATTGAACAATAAAGGCCTAAAAATGTAATTTAATTCACTTCCCGTGGTGGAGAAACACTTTTTAAGGCCTCAGAGTGAGTAAATTGGCCATTTTCATTCACTTTTACCCATTCCACAAATCTTGCGTTCAGGGCCCCTGGAAGCATGCAAATCACTTTAAGCATCTCATTTTATCTCTAAAAGTGATTATCCACGTACAAATGTGAATTTTAGTTCAAAGACGCAACATTTGAAAACGGACCATTTTTTTAGTTTCTGAAGCATGTCGTTAGGGGGGGTGGTTATCTCTTTTGTCAAAAATTGGGCATTTTTGATTGAACAATAAAGGCCTCCAAATGTTATTTATTTCACTTCCCGAGGTGGATAAACACTTTTTAAGGCCTCAGAGTGAGTAAATTGGCCATTTTCATTCATGTTTACCCATTCCACAAATTTTGCGTTCAGGGCCCCTGGAAGCATGAAAATCACTTTAAACATCTCATTTGATCTCTAAAAGTGATTATCCACGTACAAGTGTGAATTTTAGTTCAAAGACGCAACATTTGAAAACGGCACATTTTTTTAGTTTCTGGAGCATGTCGTAAGGGGGGGTGGTTATCTCTTTTGTCAAAAATCAGGCATTTTTGATTGAACAATAAAGGCCTAAAAATGTAATTTAATTCACTTCCTGTGGTGGAGAAACACTTTTTAAGGCCTCAGAGTGAGTAAATTGGCCATTTTCATTCACGCTTACCCATTCCACAAAGCTTGCGTTCAGGGCCCCTGGAAGCATGAAAATCACTTTAAACATCTCATTTTATCTCTAAAAGTGATTATCCACGTACAAATGTGAATTTTAGTTCAAAGACGCTGCATTTGAAAACGGCACATTTTTTTAGTTTCTGGAGCATGTCGTAAGGGGGGGTGGTTATCTCTTTCGTCAAAAATTGGGCATTTTTGATTGAACAATAAAGGCCTCCAACTGTTATTTATTTCACTTCCCGTGGTGGAGAAACACTTTTTAAGGCCTCAGAGTGAGTAAATTGGCCATTTTCATTCACGTTTACCCATTCCACAAATTTTGCGTTCAGGGCCCCTGGAAGCATGAAAATCACTTTAAACATCTCATTTTATCTCTAAAAGTGATTATCCACATACAAATGTGAATTTTAGTTCAAAGACGCAACATTTGAAAATGGACCATTTTTTTAGTTTCTGAAGCATGTCGTAAGGGGGGGTGGTTATCGCTTTTGTCAAAAATTGGTCATTTTTGATTGAACAATAAAGGCCTCCAAATGTTATTTATTTCACTTCCCGAGGTGGATAAACACTTTTTAAGGCCTCAGAGTGAGTAAATTGGCCATTTTCATTCACGTTTACCCATTCCACAAATTTTGCGTTCAGGGCCCCTGGAAGCATGAAAATCACTTTAAACATCTCATTTGATCTCTAAAAGTGATTATCCACGTACAAATGTGAATTTTAGTTCAAAGACGCAGCATTTGAAAACGGCACATTTTTTTAGTTTCTGGAGCATTTCGTAAGGGGGGGTGGTTATCTCTTTTGTCAAAAATCAGGCATTTTTGATTGAACAATAAAGGCCTCCAAATGTTATTTATTTCACTTCCCGTGGTGGAGAAACACTTTTTAAGGCCTCAGAGTGAGTAAATTGGCCCTTTTCATTCACGTTTCCCCATTCCACAAATTTTGCGTTCATATCCCCTGGAAGCATGAAAATCACTTTAAACATCTCATTTTATCTCTAAAAGTGATTATCCACGTACAAATGTGAATTTTAGTTCAAAGACGCAACATTTGAAAACGGACCATTTTTTTACTTTCTGAAGCATGTCGTAAGGGGGGGTGGTTATCTCTTTCGTCAAAAACTGGGCATTTTTGATTGAATAATAAAGGCCTCCAAATGTTATTTATTTCACTTCCCGTGGTGGAGAAACACTTTTTAAGGCCTCAGAGTGAGTAAATGGCCATTTTCATTCACGTTTACCCATTCCACAAATTTTGCGTTCACGGCCTCTGGAAGCATGAAAATCACTTTAAACATCTCATTTTATCTCTAAAAGTGATTATCCACGAACAAATGTGAATTTTAGTTCAAAGACGCAACATTTGAAAACGGACCATTTTTTTAGTTTCTGAAGCATGTCATAAGGGGGGGTGGTTATCTCTTTCGTCAAAAATTTGGCATTTTTGATTGAACAATAAAGGCCTCCAAATGGTTTTTGTTTCACTTCCCGAGGTGGATAAACACTTTTTAAGGCCTCAGAGTGAGTAAATTGGCCATTTTCATTCACGTTTACCCATTCCACAAATCTTGCGTTCAGGGCCCCTGGAAGCATGAAAATCACTTTAAACATCTCATTTTATCTCTAAAAGTGATTATCCACGTACAAATGTGAATTTTAGTTCAAAGACGCAACATTTGAAAAAGGACCATTTTTTTAAGTTTCTGAAGCATGTCGTAAGGGGGGTGGTTATCTCTTTTGTCAAAAATTGGGCATTTTTGATTGAACAATAAAGGCCTAAAAATGTAATTTAATTCACTTCCTGTGGTGGAGAAACACTTTTTAAGGCCTCAGAGTGAGTAAATTGGCCATTTTCATTCACGTTTACCCATTCCACAAATCTTGCGTTCAGGGCCCCTGGAAGCATGAAAATCACTTTAAACATCTCATTTTATCTTTAAAAGTGATTATCCACGTACAAATGTGAATTTTAGTTCAAAGACGCAACATTTGAAAACTGATCATTTTTTTAGTTTCTGAAGCATGTCGTAAGGGGGGGTGGTTATCTCTTTTGTCAAAAATTGGGCATTTTTGATTGAACAATAAAGGCCTAAAAATGTAATTTAATTCACTTCCCGTGGTGGAGAAACACTTTTTAAGGCCTCAGAGTGAGTAAATTGGCCATTTTCATTCACTTTTACCCATTCCACAAATCTTGCGTTCAGGGCCCCTGGAAGCATGCAAATCACTTTAAGCATCTCATTTTATCTCTAAAAGTGATTATCCACGTACAAATGTGAATTTTAGTTCAAAGACGCAACATTGGAAAACGGACCATTTTTTTAGTTTCTGAAGCATGTCGTTAGGGGGGGTGGTTATCTCTTTTGTCAAAAATTGGGCATTTTTGATTGAACAATAAAGGCCTCCAAATGTTATTTATTTCACTTCCCGAGGTGGATAAACACTTTTTAAGGCCTCAGAGTGAGTAAATTGGCCATTTTCATTCATGTTTACCCATTCCACAAATTTTGCGTTCAGGGCCCCTGGAAGCATGAAAATCACTTTAAACATCTCATTTGATCTCTAAAAGTGATTATCCACGTACAAGTGTGAATTTTAGTTCAAAGACGCAACATTTGAAAACGGCACATTTTTTTAGTTTCTGGAGCATGTCGTAAGGGGGGGTGGTTATCTCTTTCGTCAAAAATCAGGCATTTTTGATTGAACAATAAAGGCCTCCAAATGTTATTTATTTCACTTCCCGTGGTGGAGAAACACTTTTTAAGGCCTCAGAGTGAGTACATTGGCCCTTTTCATTCACGTTTACCCATTCCACAAATTTTGCGTTCATATCCCCTGGAAGCATGAAAATCACTTTAAACATCTCATTTTATCTCTAAAAGTGATTATCCACGAACAAATTTGAATTTTAGTTCAAAGACGCAACATTTGAAAACTGACCATTTTTTTAGTTTCTGAAGCATGGCGTAAGGGGGGGTGGTTATCTCTTTTGTCAAAAATTGGGCATTTTTGATTGAACAATAAAGGCCTAAAAATGTAATTTAATGCACTTCCTGTGGTGGAGAAACACTTTTTAAGGCCTCAGAGTGAGTAAATTGGCCATTTTCATTCACGTTTACCCATTCCAGAAATCTTGCGTTCAGGGCCCCTGGAAGCATGCAAATCACTTTAAACATCTCATTTTATCTCTAAAAGTGATTATCCACGTACAAATGTGAATTTTAGTTCAAAGACGCAACATTTGAAAACGGACCATTTTTTTACTTTCTGAAGCATGTCGTAAGGGGGGGGTGGTTATCTCTTTCGTCAAAAATTGGGCATTTTTGATTGAACAATAAAGGCCTCCAAATGTTATTTATTTCACTTCCCGTGGTGGAGAAACACTTTTTAAGGCCTCAGAGTGAGTAAATTGGCCATTTTCATTCACGTTTACCCATTCCACAAATTTTGTGTTCACGGCCTCTGGAAGCATGAAAATCACTTTAAACATCTCATTTTATCTCTAAAAGTGATTATCCACGAACAAATGTGAATTTTAGTTCAAAGACGCAACATTTGAAAACGGACCATTTTTTTAGTTTCTGAAGCATGGCGTAAGGGGGGGGGTGGTTATCTCTTTTGTCAAAAATTGGGCATTTTTGATTGAACAATAAAGGCCTAAAAATGTAATTTATTTCACTTCCAGTGGTGGAGAAACACTTTTTAAGGCCTCAGAGTGAGTAAATTGGCCATTTTCATTCACGTTTAACCATTCCACAAAGCTTGCGTTCAGGGCCCCTGGAAGCATGAAAATCACTTTAAACATCTCATTTTATCTCTAAAAGTGATTATCCACGTACAAACGTGAATTTTAGTTCAAAGACGCAACATTTGAAAACGGACCATTTTTTTAGTTTCTGAAGCATGTCGTAAGGGGGGGTGGTTATCTCTTTCGTCAAAAATTGGGCATTTTTGATTGAACAATAAATGCCTCCAAATGTTATTTATTTCACTTCCCGAGGTGGATAAACACTTTTTAAGGCCTCAGAGTGAGTAAATTGGCCATTTTCATTCACGTTTACCCATTCCACAAATCTTGCGTTCAGGGCCCCTGGAAGCATGAAAATCACTTTAAACATCTCGTTTTATCTCTAAAAGTGATTATCCACGTACAAATGTGAATTTTAGTTCAAAGACGCAACATTTGAAAACGGACCATTTTTTTAGTTTCTGAAGCATGTCGTAAGGGGGGGTGGTTATCTCTTTTGTCAAAAATTGGGCATTTTTGATTGAACAATAAAGGCCTAAAAATGTTATTTAATTCACTTCCCGTGGTGGAGAAACACTTTTTAAGGCCTCAGAGTGAGTAAATTGGCCATTTTGATTCACGTTTACCCATTCCACAAATTTTGCGTTCAGGGCCCCTGGAAGCATGAAAATCACTTTAAACATCTCATTTTATCTCTAAAAGTGATTATCCACGTACAAATGTGAATTTTAGTTCAAAGATGCAACATTTGAAAACGGCACTTTTTTTAGTTTCTTGAGCATGTCGTAAGGGGGGGTGGTTATCTATTTCGTCAAAAATCAGGCATTTTTGATTGAACAATAAAGGCCTCCAAATGTTATTTATTTCACTTCCCGTGGTGGAGAAACACTTTTTAAGGCCTCAGAGTGAGTAAATTGGCCCTTTTCATTCACGTTTAACCATTCCACAAATTTTGCGTTCATATCCCCTGGAAGCATGAAAATCACTTTAAACATCTCATTTTATCTCTAAAAGTGATTATCCACGTACAAATGTGAATTTTAGTTCAAAGACGCAACATTTGAAAACGGACCATTTTTTTTAGTTTCTGAAGCATGTCATAAGGGGGGGTGGTTATCTCTTTCGTCAAAAATTTGGCATTTTTGATTGAACAATAAAGGCCTCCAAATGGTTTTTATTTCACTTCCCGAGGTGGATAAACACTTTTTAAGGCCTCAGAGTGAGTAAATTGGCCATTTTCATTCACGTTTACCCATTCCACAAATCTTGCGTTCAGGGCCCCTGGAAGCATGAAAATCACTTTAAACATCTCATTTTATCTCTAAAAGTGATTATCCACGTACAAATGTGAATTTTAGTTCAAAGACGCAACATTTGAAAACAGACCATTTTTTTAGTTTCTGAAGCATGTCGTAAGGGGGGGTGGTTATCTCTTTTGTCAAAAATTGGGCATTTTTGATTGAACAATAAAGGCCTAAAAATGTTATTTAATTCACTTCCCGTGGTGGAGAAACACTTTTTAAGGCCTCAGAGTGAGTAAATTGTCCCTTTTCATTCACGTTTACCCATTCCACAAATTTTGAGTTCATATCCCCTGGAAGCATGAAAATCACTTTAAACATCTCATTTTATCTCTAAAAGTGATTATCCACGTACAAATGTGAATTTTAGTTCAAAGACGCAACATTTGAAAACGGACCATTTTTTTAGTTTCTGAAGCATGTCGTAAGGGGGGGTGGTTATCTCTTTCGTCAAAAATTTGGCATTTTTGATTGAACAATAAAGGCCTCCAAATGTTATTTATTTCACTTCCCGAGGTGGATAAACACTTTTTAAGGCCTCAGAGTGAGTAAATTGGCCATTTTCATTCACGTTTACCCATTCCACAAATCTTGCGTTCAGGGCCCCTAGAAGCATGAAAATCACTTTAAACATCTCATTTTATCTTTAAAAGTGATTATCCACGTACAAATGTGAATTTTAGTTCAAAGACGCAACATTTGAAAACTGATCATTTTTTTAGTTTCTGAAGCATGTCGTAAGGGGGGTGGTTATCTCTTTTGTCATAAATTGGGCATTTTTGATTGAACAATAAAGGCCTAAAAATGTTATTTAATTTACTTCTCGTGGTGGAGAAACACTTTTTAAGGCCTCAGAGTGAGTAAATTGGCCATTTTGATTCACGTTTACCCATTCCACAAATTTTGCGTTCAGGGCACCTGGAAGCATGAAAATCACTTTAAACATCTCATTTTATCTCTAAAAGTGATTATCCACGTACAAATGTGAATTTTAGTTCAAAGACGCAACATTTGAAAACGGCACATTTTTTTAGTTTCTTGAGCATGTCGTAAGGGGGGGTGGTTATCTATTTCGTCAAAAATCAGGCATTTTTGATTGAACAATAAAGGCCTCCAAATGTTATTTATTTCACTTCCCGTGGTGGAGAAACACTTTTTAAGGCCTCAGAGTGAGTAAATTGGCCCTTTTCATTCACGTTTACCCATTCCACAAATTTTGCGTTCATATCCCCTGGAAGCATGAAAATCACTTTAAACATCTCATTTTATCTCTAAAGGTGATTATCCACGTACAAATGTGAATTTTAGTTCAAAGACGCAACATTTGAAAACGGGACCATTTTTTTAGTTTCTGAAGCATGTCGTAAGGGGGGGTGGTTATCTCTTTTGTCAAAAATTGGGCATTTTTGATTGAACAATAAAGGCCTAAAAATGTAATTTAATTCACTTCCTGTGGTGGAGAAACACTTTTTAAGGCCTCAGAGTGAGTAAATTGGTCATTTTCATTCACGTTTACCCATTCCACAAAGCTTGCGTTCAGGGCCCCTGGAAGCATGAAAATCACTTTAAACATCTCATTTTATCTCTAAAAGTGATTATCCACGTACAAATGTGAATTTTAGTTCAAAGACGCAGCATTTGAAAACGGCACATTTTTTTAGTTTCTGGAGCATTTCGTAAGGGGGGGGTGGTTATCTCTTTCGTCAAAAATTGGGTATTTTTGATTGAACAATAAAGGCCTCCAACTGTTATTTATTTCACTTCCCGTGGTGGAGAAACACTTTTTAAGGCCTCAGAGTGAGTAAATTGGCCATTTTCATTCACGTTTACCCATTCCACAAATTTTGCGTTCAGGGCCCCTGGAAGCATGAAAATCACTTTAAACATCTCATTTTATCTCTAAAAGTGATTATCCACGTACAAATGTGAATTTTAGTTCAAAGACGCAACATTTGAAAACGGACCATTTTTTTAGTTTCTGAAGCATGTCATAAGGGGGGTGGTTATCTCTTTTGTCAAAAATTGGGCATTTTTGATTGAACAATAAAGGCCTAAAAATGTAATTTAATTCACTTCCTGTGGTGGAGAAACACTTTTTAAGGCCTCAGAGTGAGTAAATTGGCCATTTTCATTCACGTTTACCCATTCCACAAATCTTGCGTTCAGGGCCCCTGGAAGCATGAAAATCACTTTAAACATCTCATTTTATCTCTAAAAGTGATTATCCACGTACAAATGTGAATTTTAGTTCAAAGACGCAACATTTGAAAACAGACCATTTTTTTAGTTTCTGAAGCATGTCGTAAGGGGGGGGTGGTTATCTCTTTTGTCAAAAATTGGGCATTTTTGATTGAACAATAAAGGCCTAAAAATGTTATTTAATTCACTTCCCGTGGTGGAGAAACACTTTTTAAGGCCTCAGAGTGAGTAAATTGTCCCTTTTCATTCACGTTTACCCATTCCACAAATTTTGCGTTCATATCCCCTGGAAGCATGAAAATCACTTTAAACATCTCATTTTATCTCTAAAAGTGATTATCCACGTACAAATGTGAATTTTAGTTCAAAGACGCAACATTTGAAAACGGACCATTTTTTTAGTTTCTGAAGCATGTCGTAAGGGGGGGTGGTTATCTCTTTCGTCAAAAATTTGGCATTTTTGATTGAACAATAAAGGCCTCCAAATGTTATTTATTTCACTTCCCGAGGTGGATAAACACTTTTTAAGGCCTCAGAGCGAGTAAATTGGCCATTTTCATTCACGTTTACCCATTCCACAAATCTTGCGTTCAGGGCCCCTGGAAGCATGAAAATCACTTTAAACATCTCATTTTATCTTTAAAAGTGATTATCCACATACAAATGTGAATTTTAGTTCAAAGACGCAACATTTGAAATCGGACCATTTTTTTAGTTTCTGAAGCATGGCGTAAGGGGGGGTGGTTATCTCTTTTGTCAAAAATTGGGCATTTTTGATTGAACAATAAAGGCCTAAAAATGTAATTTAATTCACTTCCTGTGGTGGAGAAACACTTTTTAAGGCCTCAGAGTGAGTAAATTGGCCATTTTCATTCACGTTTACCCATTCCAGAAATCTTGCGTTCAGGGCCCCTGGAAGCATGCAAATCACTTTAAACATCTCATTTTATCTCTAAAAGTGATTATCCGCGTACAAATGTGAATTTTAGTTCAAAGACGCAACATTTGAAAACGGACCATTTTTTTACTTTCTGAAGCATGTCGTAAGGGGGGGGTGGTTATCGCTTTCGTCAAAAATTGGGCATTTTTGATTGAACAATAAAGGCCTAAAAATGTTATTTAATTCACTTCCCGTGGTGGAGAAACACTTTTTAAGGCCTCAGAGTGAGTAAATTGTCCCTTTTCATTCACGTTTACCCATTCCACAAATTTTGAGTTCATATCCCCTGGAAGCATGAAAATCACTTTAAACATCTCATTTTATCTCTAAAAGTGATTATCCACGTACAAATGTGAATTTTAGTTCAAAGACGCAACATTTGAAAACGGACCATTTTTTTAGTTTCTGAAGCATGTCGTAAGGGGGGGTGGTTATCTCTTTCGTCAAAAATTTGGCATTTTTGATTGAACAATAAAGGCCTCCAAATGTTATTTATTTCACTTCCCGTGGTGGAGAAACACTTTTTAAGGCCTCAGAGTGAGTAAATTGGCCATTTTCATTCACGTTTACCCATTCCACAAATTTTGCGTTCACGGCCTCTGGAAGCATGAAAATCACTTTAAACATCTCATTTTATCTCTAAAAGTGATTATCCACGTACAAATGTGAATTTTAGTTCAAAGACGCAACATTTGAAAACAGACCATTTTTTTAGTTTCTGAAGCATGTCGTAAGGGGGGGTGGTTATCTCTTTTGTCAAAAATTGGGCATTTTTGATTGAACAATAAAGGCCTAAAAATGTTATTTAATTCACTTCCCGTGGTGGAGAAACACTTTTTAAGGCCTCAGAGTGAGTAAATTGTCCCTTTTCATTCACGTTTACCCATTCCACAAATTTTGCGTTCATATCCCCTGGAAGCATGAAAATCACTTTAAACATCTCATTTTATCTCTAAAAGTGATTATCCACGTACAAATGTGAATTTTAGTTCAAAGACGCAACATTTGAAAACGGACCATTTTTTTAGTTTCTGAAGCATGTCGTAAGGGGGGGTGGTTATCTCTTTCGTCAAAAATTTGGCATTTTTGATTGAACAATAAAGGCCTCCAAATGTTATTTATTTCACTTCCCGAGGTGGATAAACACTTTTTAAGGCCTCAGAGCGAGTAAATTGGCCATTTTCATTCACGTTTACCCATTCCACAAATCTTGCGTTCAGGGCCCCTGGAAGCATGAAAATCACTTTAAACATCTCATTTTATCTCTAAAAGTGATTATCCACGTACAAATGTGAATTTTAGTTCAAAGACACAACATTTGAAAACGGACCATTTTTTTAGTTTCTGAAGCATGTCGTAAGGGGGGGTGGTTATCTCTTTTGTCAAAAATTGGGCATTTTTGATTGAACAATAAAGGCCTAAAAATGTTATTTAATTCACTTCCCGTGGTGGAGAAACACTTTTTAAGGCCTCAGAGTGAGTAAATTGGCCATTTTGATTCACGTTTACCCATTCCACAAATTTTGCGTTCAGGGCCCCTGGAAGCATGAAAATCACTTTAAACATCTCATTTTATCTCTAAAAGTGATTATCCACGTACAAATGTGAATTTTAGTTCAAAGATGCAACATTTGAAAACGGCACTTTTTTTAGTTTCTTGAGCATGTCGTAAGGGGGGGTGGTTATCTATTTCGTCAAAAATCAGGCATTTTTGATTGAACAATAAAGGCCTCCAAATGTTATTTATTTCACTTCCCGTGGTGGAGAAACACTTTTTAAGGCCTCAGAGTGAGTAAATTGGCCCTTTTCATTCACGTTTACCCATTCCACAAATTTTGCGTTCATATCCCCTGGAAGCATGAAAATCACTTTAAACATCTCATTTTATCTCTAAAAGTGATTATCCACGTACAAATGTGAATTTTAGTTCAAAGACGCAACATTTGAAAACGGACCATTTTTTTTAGTTTCTGAAGCATGTCATAAGGGGGGGTGGTTATCTCTTTCGTCAAAAATTTGGCATTTTTGATTGAACAATAAAGGCCTCCAAATGGTTTTTATTTCACTTCCCGAGGTGGATAAACACTTTTTAAGGCCTCAGAGTGAGTAAATTGGCCATTTTCATTCACGTTTACCCATTCCACAAATCTTGCGTTCAGGGCCCCTGGAAGCATGAAAATCACTTTAAACATCTCATTTTATCTCTAAAAGTGATTATCCACGTACAAATGTGAATTTTAGTTCAAAGACGCAACATTTGAAAACAGACCATTTTTTTAGTTTCTGAAGCATGTCGTAAGGGGGGGTGGTTATCTCTTTTGTCAAAAATTGGGCATTTTTGATTGAACAATAAAGGCCTAAAAATGTTATTTAATTCACTTCCCGTGGTGGAGAAACACTTTTTAAGGCCTCAGAGTGAGTAAATTGTCCCTTTTCATTCACGTTTACCCATTCCACAAATTTTGAGTTCATATCCCCTGGAAGCATGAAAATCACTTTAAACATCTCATTTTATCTCTAAAAGTGATTATCCACGTACAAATGTGAATTTTAGTTCAAAGATGCAACATTTGAAAACGGCACTTTTTTTAGTTTCTTGAGCATGTCGTAAGGGGGGGTGGTTATCTATTTCGTCAAAAATCAGGCATTTTTGATTGAACAATAAAGGCCTCCAAATGTTATTTATTTCACTTCCCGTGGTGGAGAAACACTTTTTAAGGCCTCAGAGTGAGTAAATTGGCCCTTTTCATTCACGTTTACCCATTCCACAAATTTTGCGTTCATATCCCCTGGAAGCATGAAAATCACTTTAAACATCTCATTTTATCTCTAAAAGTGATTATCCACGTACAAATGTGAATTTTAGTTCAAAGACGCAACATTTGAAAACGGACCATTTTTTTTAGTTTCTGAAGCATGTCATAAGGGGGGGTGGTTATCTCTTTCGTCAAAAATTTGGCATTTTTGATTGAACAATAAAGGCCTCCAAATGGTTTTTATTTCACTTCCCGAGGTGGATAAACACTTTTTAAGGCCTCAGAGTGAGTAAATTGGCCATTTTCATTCACGTTTACCCATTCCACAAATCTTGCGTTCAGGGCCCCTGGAAGCATGAAAATCACTTTAAACATCTCATTTTATCTCTAAAAGTGATTATCCACGTACAAATGTGAATTTTAGTTCAAAGACGCAACATTTGAAAACAGACCATTTTTTTAGTTTCTGAAGCATGTCGTAAGGGGGGGTGGTTATCTCTTTTGTCAAAAATTGGGCATTTTTGATTGAACAATAAAGGCCTAAAAATGTTATTTAATTCACTTCCCGTGGTGGAGAAACACTTTTTAAGGCCTCAGAGTGAGTAAATTGTCCCTTTTCATTCACGTTTACCCATTCCACAAATTTTGAGTTCATATCCCCTGGAAGCATGAAAATCACTTTAAACATCTCATTTTATCTCTAAAAGTGATTATCCACGTACAAATGTGAATTTTAGTTCAAAGACGCAACATTTGAAAACGGACCATTTTTTTAGTTTCTGAAGCATGTCGTAAGGGGGGGTGGTTATCTCTTTCGTCAAAAATTTGGCATTTTTGATTGAACAATAAAGGCCTCCAAATGTTATTTATTTCACTTCCCGAGGTGGATAAACACTTTTTAAGGCCTCAGAGTGAGTAAATTGGCCATTTTCATTCACGTTTACCCATTCCACAAATCTTGCGTTCAGGGCCCCTAGAAGCATGAAAATCACTTTAAACATCTCATTTTATCTTTAAAAGTGATTATCCACGTACAAATGTGAATTTTAGTTCAAAGACGCAACATTTGAAAACTGATCATTTTTTTAGTTTCTGAAGCATGTCGTAAGGGGGGTGGTTATCTCTTTTGTCAAAAATTGGGCATTTTTGATTGAACAATAAAGGCCTAAAAATGTTATTTAATTTACTTCTCGTGGTGGAGAAACACTTTTTAAGGCCTCAGAGTGAGTAAATTGGCCATTTTGATTCACGTTTACCCATTCCACAAATTTTGCGTTCAGGGCACCTGGAAGCATGAAAATCACTTTAAACATCTCATTTTATCTCTAAAAGTGATTATCCACGTACAAATGTGAATTTTAGTTCAAAGACGCAACATTTGAAAACGGCACATTTTTTTAGTTTCTTGAGCATGTCGTAAGGGGGGGTGGTTATCTATTTCGTCAAAAATCAGGCATTTTTGATTGAACAATAAAGGCCTCCAAATGTTATTTATTTCACTTCCCGTGGTGGAGAAACACTTTTTAAGGCCTCAGAGTGAGTAAATTGGCCCTTTTCATTCACGTTTACCCATTCCACAAATTTTGCGTTCATATCCCCTGGAAGCATGAAAATCACTTTAAACATCTCATTTTATCTCTAAAGGTGATTATCCACGTACAAATGTGAATTTTAGTTCAAAGACGCAACATTTGAAAACGGGACCATTTTTTTAGTTTCTGAAGCATGTCGTAAGGGGGGGTGGTTATCTCTTTTGTCAAAAATTGGGCATTTTTGATTGAACAATAAAGGCCTAAAAATGTAATTTAATTCACTTCCTGTGGTGGAGAAACACTTTTTAAGGCCTCAGAGTGAGTAAATTGGTCATTTTCATTCACGTTTACCCATTCCACAAAGCTTGCGTTCAGGGCCCCTGGAAGCATGAAAATCACTTTAAACATCTCATTTTATCTCTAAAAGTGATTATCCACGTACAAATGTGAATTTTAGTTCAAAGACGCAGCATTTGAAAACGGCACATTTTTTTAGTTTCTGGAGCATTTCGTAAGGGGGGGGTGGTTATCTCTTTCGTCAAAAATTGGGTATTTTTGATTGAACAATAAAGGCCTCCAACTGTTATTTATTTCACTTCCCGTGGTGGAGAAACACTTTTTAAGGCCTCAGAGTGAGTAAATTGGCCATTTTCATTCACGTTTACCCATTCCACAAATTTTGCGTTCAGGGCCCCTGGAAGCATGAAAATCACTTTAAACATCTCATTTTATCTCTAAAAGTGATTATCCACGTACAAATGTGAATTTTAGTTCAAAGACGCAACATTTGAAAACGGACCATTTTTTTAGTTTCTGAAGCATGTCGTAAGGGGGGTGGTTATCTCTTTTGTCAAAAATTGGGCATTTTTGATTGAACAATAAAGGCCTAAAAATGTAATTTAATTCACTTCCTGTGGTGGAGAAACACTTTTTAAGGCCTCAGAGTGAGTAAATTGGCCATTTTCATTCACGTTTACCCATTCCACAAATCTTGCGTTCAGGGCCCCTGGAAGCATGAAAATCACTTTAAACATCTCATTTTATCTCTAAAAGTGATTATCCACGTACAAATGTGAATTTTAGTTCAAAGACGCAACATTTGAAAACAGACCATTTTTTTAGTTTCTGAAGCATGTCGTAAGGGGGGGTGGTTATCTCTTTTGTCAAAAATTGGGCATTTTTGATTGAACAATAAAGGCCTAAAAATGTTATTTAATTCACTTCCCGTGGTGGAGAAATACTTTTTAAGGCCTCAGAGTGAGTAAATTGTCCCTTTTCATTCACGTTTACCCATTCCACAAATTTTGCGTTCATATCCCCTGGAAGCATGAAAATCACTTTAAACATCTCATTTTATCTCTAAAAGTGATTATCCACGTACAAATGTGAATTTTAGTTCAAAGACGCAACATTTGAAAACGGACCATTTTTTTAGTTTCTGAAGCATGTCGTAAGGGGGGGTGGTTATCTCTTTCGTCAAAAATTTGGCATTTTTGATTGAACAATAAAGGCCTCCAAATGTTATTTATTTCACTTCCCGAGGTGGATAAACACTTTTTAAGGCCTCAGAGCGAGTAAATTGGCCATTTTCATTCACGTTTACCCATTCCACAAATCTTGCGTTCAGGGCCCCTGGAAGCATGAAAATCACTTTAAACATCTCATTTTATCTTTAAAAGTGATTATCCACATACAAATGTGAATTTTAGTTCAAAGACGCAACATTTGAAATCGGACCATTTTTTTAGTTTCTGAAGCATGGCGTAAGGGGGGGTGGTTATCTCTTTTGTCAAAAATTGGGCATTTTTGATTGAACAATAAAGGCCTAAAAATGTAATTTAATTCACTTCCTGTGGTGGAGAAACACTTTTTAAGGCCTCAGAGTGAGTAAATTGGCCATTTTCATTCACGTTTACCCATTCCAGAAATCTTGCGTTCAGGGCCCCTGGAAGCATGCAAATCACTTTAAACATCTCATTTTATCTCTAAAAGTGATTATCCGCGTACAAATGTGAATTTTAGTTCAAAGACGCAACATTTGAAAACGGACCATTTTTTTACTTTCTGAAGCATGTCGTAAGGGGGGGGGGTGGTTATCTCTTTCGTCAAAAATTGGGCATTTTTGATTGAACAATAAAGGCCTCCAAATGTTATTTATTTCACTTCCCGTGGTGGAGAAACACTTTTTAAGGCCTCAGAGTGAGTAAATTGGCCATTTTCATTCACGTTTACCCATTCCACAAATTTTGCGTTCACGGCCTCTGGAAGCATGAAAATCACTTTAAACATCTCATTTTATCTCTAAAAGTGATTATCCACGTACAAATGTGAATTTTAGTTCAAAGACGCAACATTTGAAAACAGACCATTTTTTTAGTTTCTGAAGCATGTCGTAAGGGGGGGTGGTTATCTCTTTTGTCAAAAATTGGGCATTTTTGATTGAACAATAAAGGCCTAAAAATGTTATTTAATTCACTTCCCGTGGTGGAGAAACACTTTTTAAGGCCTCAGAGTGAGTAAATTGTCCCTTTTCATTCACGTTTACCCATTCCACAAATTTTGCGTTCATATCCCCTGGAAGCATGAAAATCACTTTAAACATCTCATTTTATCTCTAAAAGTGATTATCCACGTACAAATGTGAATTTTAGTTCAAAGACGCAACATTTGAAAACGGACCATTTTTTTAGTTTCTGAAGCATGTCGTAAGGGGGGGTGGTTATCTCTTTCGTCAAAAATTTGGCATTTTTGATTGAACAATAAAGGCCTCCAAATGTTATTTATTTCACTTCCCGAGGTGGATAAACACTTTTTAAGGCCTCAGAGCGAGTAAATTGGCCATTTTCATTCACGTTTACCCATTCCACAAATCTTGCGTTCAGGGCCCCTGGAAGCATGAAAATCACTTTAAACATCTCATTTTATCTTTAAAAGTGATTATCCACGTACAAATGTGAATTTTAGTTCAAAGACGCAACATTTGAAAACGGACCATTTTTTTAGTTTCTGAAGCATGGCGTAAGGGGGGGTGGTTATCTCTTTTGTCAAAAATTGGGCATTTTTGATTGAACAATAAAGGCCTAAAAATGTAATTTAATTCACTTCCTGTGGTGGAGAAACACTTTTTAAGGCCTCAGAGTGAGTAAATTGGCCATTTTCATTCACGTTTACCATTCCAGAAATCTTGCGTTCAGGGCCCCTGGAAGCATGCAAATCACTTTAAACATCTCATTTTATCTCTAAAAGTGATTATCCGCGTACAAATGTGAATTTTAGTTCAAAGACGCAACATTTGAAAACGGACCATTTTTTTACTTTCTGAAGCATGTCGTAAGGGGGGGGGGGGTTATCTCTTTCGTCAAAAATTGGGCATTTTTGATTGAACAATAAAGGCCTCCAAATGTTATTTATTTCACTTCCCGTGGTGGAGAAACACTTTTTAAGGCCTCAGAGTGAGTAAATTGGCCATTTTCATTCACGTTTACCCATTCCACAAATTTTGCGTTCACGGCCTCTGGAAGCATGAAAATCACTTTAAACATCTCATTTTATCTCTAAAAGTGATTATCCACGAACAAATGTGAATTTTAGTTCAAAGACGCAACATTTGAAAACGGACCATTTTTTTAGTTTCTGAAGCATGTCGTAAGGGGGGGTGGTTATCTCTTTTGTCAAAAATTGGGCATTTTTGATTGAACAATAAAGGCCTAAAAATGTTATTTAATTCACTTCCCGTGGTGGAGAAACACTTTTTAAGGCCTCAGAGTGAGTAAATTGGCCATTTTGATTCACGTTTACCCATTCCACAAATTTTGCGTTCAGGGCCCCTGGAAGCATGAAAATCACTTTAAACATCTCATTTTAACTCTAAAAGTGATTATCCACGTACAAATGTGAATTTTAGTTCAAAGACGCAACATTTGAAAACGGCACATTTTTTTAGTTTCTTGAGCATGTCGTAAAGGGGGTGGTTATCTCTTTTGTCAAAAATTGGGCATTTTTGATTGAACAATAAAGGCCTAAAAATGTAATTTAATTCACTTCCTGTGGTGGAGAAACACTTTTTAAGGCCTCAGAGTGAGTAAATTGGCCATTTTCATTCACGTTTACCCATTCCACAAAGCTTGCGTTCAGGGCCCCTGGAAGCATGAAAATCACTTTAAACATCTCATTTTATCTCTAAAAGTGATTATCCACGTACAAATGTGAATTTTAGTTCAAAGACGCTGCATTTGAAAACGGCACATTTTTTTAGTTTCTGGAGCATGTCGTAAGGGGGGGGTGGTTATCTCTTTCGTCAAAAATTGGGCATTTTTGATTGAACAATAAAGGCCTCCAACTGTTATTTATTTCACTTCCCGTGGTGGAGAAACACTTTTTAAGGCCTCAGAGTGAGTAAATTGGCCCTTTTCATTCACGTTTACCCATTCCACAAATTTTGCGTTCAGGGCCCCTGGAAGCATGAAAATCACTTTAAACATCTCATTTTATCTCTAAAAGTGATTATCCACGTACAAATGTGAATTTTAGTTCAAAGACGCAACATTTGAAAATGGACCATTTTTTTAGTTTCTGAAGCATGTCGTAAGGGGGGGTGGTTATCTCTTTTGTCAAAAATTGGGCATTTTTGATTGAACAATAAAGGCCTCCAAATGTTATTTATTTCACTTCCCGAGGTGGATAAACACTTTTTAAGGCCTCAGAGTGAGTAAATTGGCCATTTTCATTCACGTTTACCCATTCCACAAATTTTGCGTTCAGGGCCCCTGGAAGCATGAAAATCACTTTAAACATCTCATTTGATCTCTAAAAGTGATTATCCACGTACAAATGTGAATTTTAGTTCAAAGACGCAGCATTTGAAAACGGCACATTTTTTTAGTTTCTGGAGCATTTCGTAAGGGGGGGTGGTTATCTCTTTTGTCAAAAATCAGGCATTTTTGATTGAACAATAAAGGCCTCCAAATGTTATTTATTTCACTTCCCGTGGTGGAGAAACACTTTTTAAGGCCTCAGAGTGAGTAAATTGGCCCTTTTCATTCACGTTTCCCCATTCCACAAATTTTGCGTTCATATCCCCTGGAAGCATGAAAATCACTTTAAACATCTCATTTTATCTCTAAAAGTGATTATCCACGTACAAATGTGAATTTTAGTTCAAAGACGCAACATTTGAAAACGGACCATTTTTTTACTTTCTGAAGCATGTCGTAAGGGGGGGTGGTTATCTCTTTCGTCAAAAATTGGGCATTTTTGATTGAATAATAAAGGCCTCCAAATGTTATTTATTTCACTTCCCGTGGTGGAGAAACACTTTTTAAGGCCTCAGAGTGAGTAAATTGGCCATTTTCATTCACGTTTACCCATTCCACAAATTTTGCGTTCACGGCCTCTGGAAGCATGAAAATCACTTTAAACATCTCATTTTATCTCTAAAAGTGATTATCCACGAACAAATGTGAATTTTAGTTCAAAGACGCAACATTTGAAAACGGACCATTTTTTTAGTTTCTGAAGCATGGCGTAAGGGGGGGTGGTTATCTCTTTTGTCAAAAATTGGGCATTTTTGATTGAACAATAAAGGCCTAAAAATGTAATTTAATTCACTTCCAGTGGTGGAGAAACACTTTTTAAGGCCTCAGAGTGAGTAAATTGGCCATTTTCATTCACGTTTACCCATTCCACAAAGCTTGCGTTCAGGGCCCCTGGAAGCATGAAAATCACTTTAAACATCTCATTTTATCTCTAAAAGTGATTATCCACGTACAAACGTGAATTTTAGTGCAAAGACGCAACATTTGAAAACGGACCATTTTTTTTAGTTTCTGAAGCATGTCATAAGGGGGGGTGGTTATCTCTTTCGTCAAAAATTTGGCATTTTTGATTGAACAATAAAGGCCTCCAAATGGTTTTTATTTCACTTCCCGAGGTGGATAAACACTTTTTAAGGCCTCAGAGTGAGTAAATTGGCCATTTTCATTCACGTTTACCCATTCCACAAATCTTGCGTTCAGGGCCCCTGGAAGCATGAAAATCACTTTAAACATCTCATTTTATCTTTAAAAGTGATTATCCACGTACAAATGTGAATTTTAGTTCAAAGACGCAACATTTGAAAACGGGACCATTTTTTTAGTTTCTGAAGCATGTCGTAAGGGGGGGTGGTTATCTCTTTTGTCAAAAATTGGGCATTTTTGATTGAACAATAAAGGCCTAAAAATGTAATTTAATTCACTTCCTGTGGTGGAGAAACACTTTTTAAGGCCTCAGAGTGAGTAAATTGGTCATTTTCATTCACGTTTACCCATTCCACAAAGCTTGCGTTCAGGGCCCCTGGAAGCATGAAAATCACTTTAAACATCTCATTTTATCTCTAAAAGTGATTATCCACGTACAAATGTGAATTTTAGTTCAAAGACGCAGCATTTGAAAACGGCACATTTTTTTAGTTTCTGGAGCATTTCGTAAGGGGGGGGTGGTTATCTCTTTCGTCAAAAATTGGGTATTTTTGATTGAACAATAAAGGCCTCCAACTGTTATTTATTTCACTTCCCGTGGTGGAGAAACACTTTTTAAGGCCTCAGAGTGAGTAAATTGGCCATTTTCATTCACGTTTACCCATTCCACAAATTTTGCGTTCAGGGCCCCTGGAAGCATGAAAATCACTTTAAACATCTCATTTTATCTCTAAAAGTGATTATCCACGTACAAATGTGAATTTTAGTTCAAAGACGCAACATTTGAAAACGGACCATTTTTTTAGTTTCTGAAGCATGTCGTAAGGGGGGTGGTTATCTCTTTTGTCAAAAATTGGGCATTTTTGATTGAACAATAAAGGCCTAAAAATGTAATTTAATTCACTTCCTGTGGTGGAGAAACACTTTTTAAGGCCTCAGAGTGAGTAAATTGGCCATTTTCATTCACGTTTACCCATTCCACAAATCTTGCGTTCAGGGCCCCTGGAAGCATGAAAATCACTTTAAACATCTCATTTTATCTCTAAAAGTGATTATCCACGTACAAATGTGAATTTTAGTTCAAAGACGCAACATTTGAAAACAGACCATTTTTTTAGTTTCTGAAGCATGTCGTAAGGGGGGGTGGTTATCTCTTTTGTCAAAAATTGGGCATTTTTGATTGAACAATAAAGGCCTAAAAATGTTATTTAATTCACTTCCCGTGGTGGAGAAATACTTTTTAAGGCCTCAGAGTGAGTAAATTGTCCCTTTTCATTCACGTTTACCCATTCCACAAATTTTATTCCACAAATTTTGCGTTCATATCCCCTGGAAGCATGAAAATCACTTTAAACATCTCATTTTATCTCTAAAAGTGATTATCCACGTACAAATGTGAATTTTAGTTCAAAGACGCAACATTTGAAAACGGACCATTTTTTTAGTTTCTGAAGCATGTCGTAAGGGGGGGTGGTTATCTCTTTCGTCAAAAATTTGGCATTTTTGATTGAACAATAAAGGCCTCCAAATGTTATTTATTTCACTTCCCGAGGTGGATAAACACTTTTTAAGGCCTCAGAGCGAGTAAATTGGCCATTTTCATTCACGTTTACCCATTCCACAAATCTTGCGTTCAGGGCCCCTGGAAGCATGAAAATCACTTTAAACATCTCATTTTATCTTTAAAAGTGATTATCCACATACAAATGTGAATTTTAGTTCAAAGACGCAACATTTGAAATCGGACCATTTTTTTAGTTTCTGAAGCATGGCGTAAGGGGGGGTGGTTATCTCTTTTGTCAAAAATTGGGCATTTTTGATTGAACAATAAAGGCCTAAAAATGTAATTTAATTCACTTCCTGTGGTGGAGAAACACTTTTTAAGGCCTCAGAGTGAGTAAATTGGCCATTTTCATTCACGTTTACCCATTCCAGAAATCTTGCGTTCAGGGCCCCTGGAAGCATGCAAATCACTTTAAACATCTCATTTTATCTCTAAAAGTGATTATCCGCGTACAAATGTGAATTTTAGTTCAAAGACGCAACATTTGAAAACGGACCATTTTTTTACTTTCTGAAGCATGTCGTAAGGGGGGGGGGGTGGTTATCTCTTTCGTCAAAAATTGGGCATTTTTGATTGAACAATAAAGGCCTCCAAATGTTATTTATTTCACTTCCCGTGGTGGAGAAACACTTTTTAAGGCCTCAGAGTGAGTAAATTGGCCATTTTCATTCACGTTTACCCATTCCACAAATTTTGCGTTCACGGCCTCTGGAAGCATGAAAATCACTTTAAACATCTCATTTTATCTCTAAAAGTGATTATCCACGTACAAATGTGAATTTTAGTTCAAAGACGCAACATTTGAAAACAGACCATTTTTTTAGTTTCTGAAGCATGTCGTAAGGGGGGGTGGTTATCTCTTTTGTCAAAAATTGGGCATTTTTGATTGAACAATAAAGGCCTAAAAATGTTATTTAATTCACTTCCCGTGGTGGAGAAACACTTTTTAAGGCCTCAGAGTGAGTAAATTGTCCCTTTTCATTCACGTTTACCCATTCCACAAATTTTGCGTTCATATCCCCTGGAAGCATGAAAATCACTTTAAACATCTCATTTTATCTCTAAAAGTGATTATCCACGTACAAATGTGAATTTTAGTTCAAAGACGCAACATTTGAAAACGGACCATTTTTTTAGTTTCTGAAGCATGTCGTAAGGGGGGGTGGTTATCTCTTTCGTCAAAAATTTGGCATTTTTGATTGAACAATAAAGGCCTCCAAATGTTATTTATTTCACTTCCCGAGGTGGATAAACACTTTTTAAGGCCTCAGAGCGAGTAAATTGGCCATTTTCATTCACGTTTACCATTCCAGAAATCTTGCGTTCAGGGCCCCTGGAAGCATGCAAATCACTTTAAACATCTCATTTTATCTCTAAAAGTGATTATCCGCGTACAAATGTGAATTTTAGTTCAAAGACGCAACATTTGAAAACGGACCATTTTTTTACTTTCTGAAGCATGTCGTAAGGGGGGGGGTGGTTATCTCTTTCGTCAAAAATTGGGCATTTTTGATTGAACAATAAAGGCCTCCAAATGTTATTTATTTCACTTCCCGTGGTGGAGAAACACTTTTTAAGGCCTCAGAGTGAGTAAATTGGCCATTTTCATTCACGTTTACCCATTCCACAAATTTTGCGTTCACGGCCTCTGGAAGCATGAAAATCACTTTAAACATCTCATTTTATCTCTAAAAGTGATTATCCACGAACAAATGTGAATTTTAGTTCAAAGACGCAACATTTGAAAACGGACCATTTTTTTAGTTTCTGAAGCATGTCGTAAGGGGGGGTGGTTATCTCTTTTGTCAAAAATTGGGCATTTTTGATTGAACAATAAAGGCCTAAAAATGTTATTTAATTCACTTCCCGTGGTGGAGAAACACTTTTTAAGGCCTCAGAGTGAGTAAATTGGCCATTTTGATTCACGTTTACCCATTCCACAAATTTTGCGTTCAGGGCCCCTGGAAGCATGAAAATCACTTTAAACATCTCATTTTAACTCTAAAAGTGATTATCCACGTACAAATGTGAATTTTAGTTCAAAGACGCAACATTTGAAAACGGCACATTTTTTTAGTTTCTTGAGCATGTCGTAAAGGGGGTGGTTATCTCTTTTGTCAAAAATTGGGCATTTTTGATTGAACAATAAAGGCCTAAAAATGTAATTTAATTCACTTCCTGTGGTGGAGAAACACTTTTTAAGGCCTCAGAGTGAGTAAATTGGCCATTTTCATTCACGTTTACCCATTCCACAAAGCTTGCGTTCAGGGCCCCTGGAAGCATGAAAATCACTTTAAACATCTCATTTTATCTCTAAAAGTGATTATCCACGTACAAATGTGAATTTTAGTTCAAAGACGCTGCATTTGAAAACGGCACATTTTTTTAGTTTCTGGAGCATGTCGTAAGGGGGGGGTGGTTATCTCTTTCGTCAAAAATTGGGCATTTTTGATTGAACAATAAAGGCCTCCAACTGTTATTTATTTCACTTCCCGTGGTGGAGAAACACTTTTTAAGGCCTCAGAGTGAGTAAATTGGCCCTTTTCATTCACGTTTACCCATTCCACAAATTTTGCGTTCAGGGCCCCTGGAAGCATGAAAATCACTTTAAACATCTCATTTTATCTCTAAAAGTGATTATCCACGTACAAATGTGAATTTTAGTTCAAAGACGCAACATTTGAAAATGGACCATTTTTTTAGTTTCTGAAGCATGTCGTAAGGGGGGGTGGTTATCTCTTTTGTCAAAAATTGGGCATTTTTGATTGAACAATAAAGGCCTCCAAATGTTATTTATTTCACTTCCCGAGGTGGATAAACACTTTTTAAGGCCTCAGAGTGAGTAAATTGGCCATTTTCATTCACGTTTACCCATTCCACAAATTTTGCGTTCAGGGCCCCTGGAAGCATGAAAATCACTTTAAACATCTCATTTGATCTCTAAAAGTGATTATCCACGTACAAATGTGAATTTTAGTTCAAAGACGCAGCATTTGAAAACGGCACATTTTTTTAGTTTCTGGAGCATTTCGTAAGGGGGGGTGGTTATCTCTTTTGTCAAAAATCAGGCATTTTTGATTGAACAATAAAGGCCTCCAAATGTTATTTATTTCACTTCCCGTGGTGGAGAAACACTTTTTAAGGCCTCAGAGTGAGTAAATTGGCCCTTTTCATTCACGTTTCCCCATTCCACAAATTTTGCGTTCATATCCCCTGGAAGCATGAAAATCACTTTAAACATCTCATTTTATCTCTAAAAGTGATTATCCACGTACAAATGTGAATTTTAGTTCAAAGACGCAGCATTTGAAAACGGCACATTTTTTTAGTTTCTGGAGCATTTCGTAAGGGGGGGGTGGTTATCTCTTTCGTCAAAAATTGGGTATTTTTGATTGAACAATAAAGGCCTCCAACTGTTATTTATTTCACTTCCCGTGGTGGAGAAACACTTTTTAAGGCCTCAGAGTGAGTAAATTGGCCATTTTCATTCACGTTTACCCATTCCACAAATTTTGCGTTCAGGGCCCCTGGAAGCATGAAAATCACTTTAAACATCTCATTTTATCTCTAAAAGTGATTATCCACGTACAAATGTGAATTTTAGTTCAAAGACGCAACATTTGAAAACGGACCATTTTTTTAGTTTCTGAAGCATGTCGTAAGGGGGGTGGTTATCTCTTTTGTCAAAAATTGGGCATTTTTGATTGAACAATAAAGGCCTAAAAATGTAATTTAATTCACTTCCTGTGGTGGAGAAACACTTTTTAAGGCCTCAGAGTGAGTAAATTGGCCATTTTCATTCACGTTTACCCATTCCACAAATCTTGCGTTCAGGGCCCCTGGAAGCATGAAAATCACTTTAAACATCTCATTTTATCTCTAAAAGTGATTATCCACGTACAAATGTGAATTTTAGTTCAAAGACGCAACATTTGAAAACAGACCATTTTTTTAGTTTCTGAAGCATGTCGTAAGGGGGGGTGGTTATCTCTTTTGTCAAAAATTGGGCATTTTTGATTGAACAATAAAGGCCTAAAAATGTTATTTAATTCACTTCCCGTGGTGGAGAAATACTTTTTAAGGCCTCAGAGTGAGTAAATTGTCCCTTTTCATTCACGTTTACCCATTCCACAAATTTTGCGTTCATATCCCCTGGAAGCATGAAAATCACTTTAAACATCTCATTTTATCTCTAAAAGTGATTATCCACGTACAAATGTGAATTTTAGTTCAAAGACGCAACATTTGAAAACGGACCATTTTTTTAGTTTCTGAAGCATGTCGTAAGGGGGGTGGTTATCTCTTTCGTCAAAAATTTGGCATTTTTGATTGAACAATAAAGGCCTCCAAATGTTATTTATTTCACTTCCCGAGGTGGATAAACACTTTTTAAGGCCTCAGAGCGAGTAAATTGGCCATTTTCATTCACGTTTACCCATTCCACAAATCTTGCGTTCAGGGCCCCTGGAAGCATGAAAATCACTTTAAACATCTCATTTTATCTTTAAAAGTGATTATCCACATACAAATGTGAATTTTAGTTCAAAGACGCAACATTTGAAATCGGACCATTTTTTTAGTTTCTGAAGCATGGCGTAAGGGGGGGTGGTTATCTCTTTTGTCAAAAATTGGGCATTTTTGATTGAACAATAAAGGCCTAAAAATGTAATTTAATTCACTTCCTGTGGTGGAGAAACACTTTTTAAGGCCTCAGAGTGAGTAAATTGGCCATTTTCATTCACGTTTACCCATTCCAGAAATCTTGCGTTCAGGGCCCCTGGAAGCATGCAAATCACTTTAAACATCTCATTTTATCTCTAAAAGTGATTATCCGCGTACAAATGTGAATTTTAGTTCAAAGACGCAACATTTGAAAACGGACCATTTTTTTACTTTCTGAAGCATGTCGTAAGGGGGGGGGGTGGTTATCTCTTTCGTCAAAAATTGGGCATTTTTGATTGAACAATAAAGGCCTCCAAATGTTATTTATTTCACTTCCCGTGGTGGAGAAACACTTTTTAAGGCCTCAGAGTGAGTAAATTGGCCATTTTCATTCACGTTTACCCATTCCACAAATTTTGCGTTCACGGCCTCTGGAAGCATGAAAATCACTTTAAACATCTCATTTTATCTCTAAAAGTGATTATCCACGTACAAATGTGAATTTTAGTTCAAAGACGCAACATTTGAAAACAGACCATTTTTTTAGTTTCTGAAGCATGTCGTAAGGGGGGGTGGTTATCTCTTTTGTCAAAAATTGGGCATTTTTGATTGAACAATAAAGGCCTAAAAATGTTATTTAATTCACTTCCCGTGGTGGAGAAACACTTTTTAAGGCCTCAGAGTGAGTAAATTGTCCCTTTTCATTCACGTTTACCCATTCCACAAATTTTGCGTTCATATCCCCTGGAAGCATGAAAATCACTTTAAACATCTCATTTTATCTCTAAAAGTGATTATCCACGTACAAATGTGAATTTTAGTTCAAAGACGCAACATTTGAAAACGGACCATTTTTTTAGTTTCTGAAGCATGTCGTAAGGGGGGGTGGTTATCTCTTTCGTCAAAAATTTGGCATTTTTGATTGAACAATAAAGGCCTCCAAATGTTATTTATTTCGCTTCCCGAGGTGGATAAACACTTTTTAAGGCCTCAGAGCGAGTAAATTGGCCATTTTCATTCACGTTTACCCATTCCACAAATCTTGCGTTCAGGGCCCCTGGAAGCATGAAAATCACTTTAAACATCTCATTTTATCTTTAAAAGTGATTATCCACGTACAAATGTGAATTTTAGTTCAAAGACGCAACATTTGAAAACGGACCATTTTTTTAGTTTCTGAAGCATGGCGTAAGGGGGGGTGGTTATCTCTTTTGTCAAAAATTGGGCATTTTTGATTGAACAATAAAGGCCTAAAAATGTAATTTAATTCACTTCCTGTGGTGGAGAAACACTTTTTAAGGCCTCAGAGTGAGTAAATTGGCCATTTTCATTCACGTTTACCATTCCAGAAATCTTGCGTTCAGGGCCCCTGGAAGCATGCAAATCACTTTAAACATCTCATTTTATCTCTAAAAGTGATTATCCGCGTACAAATGTGAATTTTAGTTCAAAGACGCAACATTTGAAAACGGACCATTTTTTTACTTTCTGAAGCATGTCGTAAGGGGGGGGGGGTTATCTCTTTCGTCAAAAATTGGGCATTTTTGATTGAACAATAAAGGCCTCCAAATGTTATTTATTTCACTTCCCGTGGTGGAGAAACACTTTTTAAGGCCTCAGAGTGAGTAAATTGGCCATTTTCATTCACGTTTACCCATTCCACAAATTTTGCGTTCACGGCCTCTGGAAGCATGAAAATCACTTTAAACATCTCATTTTATCTCTAAAAGTGATTATCCACGAACAAATGTGAATTTTAGTTCAAAGACGCAACATTTGAAAACGGACCATTTTTTTAGTTTCTGAAGCATGTCGTAAGGGGGGGTGGTTATCTCTTTTGTCAAAAATTGGGCATTTTTGATTGAACAATAAAGGCCTAAAAATGTTATTTAATTCACTTCCCGTGGTGGAGAAACACTTTTTAAGGCCTCAGAGTGAGTAAATTGGCCATTTTGATTCACGTTTACCCATTCCACAAATTTTGCGTTCAGGGCCCCTGGAAGCATGAAAATCACTTTAAACATCTCATTTTAACTCTAAAAGTGATTATCCACGTACAAATGTGAATTTTAGTTCAAAGACGCAACATTTGAAAACGGCACATTTTTTTAGTTTCTTGAGCATGTCGTAAAGGGGGTGGTTATCTCTTTTGTCAAAAATTGGGCATTTTTGATTGAACAATAAAGGCCTAAAAATGTAATTTAATTCACTTCCTGTGGTGGAGAAACACTTTTTAAGGCCTCAGAGTGAGTAAATTGGCCATTTTCATTCACGTTTACCCATTCCACAAAGCTTGCGTTCAGGGCCCCTGGAAGCATGAAAATCACTTTAAACATCTCATTTTATCTCTAAAAGTGATTATCCACGTACAAATGTGAATTTTAGTTCAAAGACGCTGCATTTGAAAACGGCACATTTTTTTAGTTTCTGGAGCATGTCGTAAGGGGGGGGTGGTTATCTCTTTCGTCAAAAATTGGGCATTTTTGATTGAACAATAAAGGCCTCCAACTGTTATTTATTTCACTTCCCGTGGTGGAGAAACACTTTTTAAGGCCTCAGAGTGAGTAAATTGGCCCTTTTCATTCACGTTTACCCATTCCACAAATTTTGCGTTCAGGGCCCCTGGAAGCATGAAAATCACTTTAAACATCTCATTTTATCTCTAAAAGTGATTATCCACGTACAAATGTGAATTTTAGTTCAAAGACGCAACATTTGAAAATGGACCATTTTTTTAGTTTCTGAAGCATGTCGTAAGGGGGGGTGGTTATCTCTTTTGTCAAAAATTGGGCATTTTTGATTGAACAATAAAGGCCTCCAAATGTTATTTATTTCACTTCCCGAGGTGGATAAACACTTTTTAAGGCCTCAGAGTGAGTAAATTGGCCATTTTCATTCACGTTTACCCATTCCACAAATTTTGCGTTCAGGGCCCCTGGAAGCATGAAAATCACTTTAAACATCTCATTTGATCTCTAAAAGTGATTATCCACGTACAAATGTGAATTTTAGTTCAAAGACGCAGCATTTGAAAACGGCACATTTTTTTAGTTTCTGGAGCATTTCGTAAGGGGGGGTGGTTATCTCTTTTGTCAAAAATCAGGCATTTTTGATTGAACAATAAAGGCCTCCAAATGTTATTTATTTCACTTCCCGTGGTGGAGAAACACTTTTTAAGGCCTCAGAGTGAGTAAATTGGCCCTTTTCATTCACGTTTCCCCATTCCACAAATTTTGCGTTCATATCCCCTGGAAGCATGAAAATCACTTTAAACATCTCATTTTATCTCTAAAAGTGATTATCCACGTACAAATGTGAATTTTAGTTCAAAGACGCAACATTTGAAAACGGACCATTTTTTTACTTTCTGAAGCATGTCGTAAGGGGGGGTGGTTATCTCTTTCGTCAAAAATTGGGCATTTTTGATTGAATAATAAAGGCCTCCAAATGTTATTTATTTCACTTCCCGTGGTGGAGAAACACTTTTTAAGGCCTCAGAGTGAGTAAATTGGCCATTTTCATTCACGTTTACCCATTCCACAAATTTTGCGTTCACGGCCTCTGGAAGCATGAAAATCACTTTAAACATCTCATTTTATCTCTAAAAGTGATTATCCACGAACAAATGTGAATTTTAGTTCAAAGACGCAACATTTGAAAACGGACCATTTTTTTAGTTTCTGAAGCATGGCGTAAGGGGGGGTGGTTATCTCTTTTGTCAAAAATTGGGCATTTTTGATTGAACAATAAAGGCCTAAAAATGTAATTTAATTCACTTCCAGTGGTGGAGAAACACTTTTTAAGGCCTCAGAGTGAGTAAATTGGCCATTTTCATTCACGTTTACCCATTCCACAAAGCTTGCGTTCAGGGCCCCTGGAAGCATGAAAATCACTTTAAACATCTCATTTTATCTCTAAAAGTGATTATCCACGTACAAACGTGAATTTTAGTGCAAAGACGCAACATTTGAAAACGGACCATTTTTTTTAGTTTCTGAAGCATGTCATAAGGGGGGGTGGTTATCTCTTTCGTCAAAAATTTGGCATTTTTGATTGAACAATAAAGGCCTCCAAATGGTTTTTATTTCACTTCCCGAGGTGGATAAACACTTTTTAAGGCCTCAGAGTGAGTAAATTGGCCATTTTCATTCACGTTTACCCATTCCACAAATCTTGCGTTCAGGGCCCCTGGAAGCATGAAAATCACTTTAAACATCTCATTTTATCTTTAAAAGTGATTATCCACGTACAAATGTGAATTTTAGTTCAAAGACGCAACATTTGAAAACGGGACCATTTTTTTAGTTTCTGAAGCATGTCGTAAGGGGGGGTGGTTATCTCTTTTGTCAAAAATTGGGCATTTTTGATTGAACAATAAAGGCCTAAAAATGTAATTTAATTCACTTCCTGTGGTGGAGAAACACTTTTTAAGGCCTCAGAGTGAGTAAATTGGTCATTTTCATTCACGTTTACCCATTCCACAAAGCTTGCGTTCAGGGCCCCTGGAAGCATGAAAATCACTTTAAACATCTCATTTTATCTCTAAAAGTGATTATCCACGTACAAATGTGAATTTTAGTTCAAAGACGCAGCATTTGAAAACGGCACATTTTTTTAGTTTCTGGAGCATTTCGTAAGGGGGGGGTGGTTATCTCTTTCGTCAAAAATTGGGTATTTTTGATTGAACAATAAAGGCCTCCAACTGTTATTTATTTCACTTCCCGTGGTGGAGAAACACTTTTTAAGGCCTCAGAGTGAGTAAATTGGCCATTTTCATTCACGTTTACCCATTCCACAAATTTTGCGTTCAGGGCCCCTGGAAGCATGAAAATCACTTTAAACATCTCATTTTATCTCTAAAAGTGATTATCCACGTACAAATGTGAATTTTAGTTCAAAGACGCAACATTTGAAAACGGACCATTTTTTTAGTTTCTGAAGCATGTCGTAAGGGGGGTGGTTATCTCTTTTGTCAAAAATTGGGCATTTTTGATTGAACAATAAAGGCCTAAAAATGTAATTTAATTCACTTCCTGTGGTGGAGAAACACTTTTTAAGGCCTCAGAGTGAGTAAATTGGCCATTTTCATTCACGTTTACCCATTCCACAAATCTTGCGTTCAGGGCCCCTGGAAGCATGAAAATCACTTTAAACATCTCATTTTATCTCTAAAAGTGATTATCCACGTACAAATGTGAATTTTAGTTCAAAGACGCAACATTTGAAAACAGACCATTTTTTTAGTTTCTGAAGCATGTCGTAAGGGGGGGTGGTTATCTCTTTTGTCAAAAATTGGGCATTTTTGATTGAACAATAAAGGCCTAAAAATGTTATTTAATTCACTTCCCGTGGTGGAGAAATACTTTTTAAGGCCTCAGAGTGAGTAAATTGTCCCTTTTCATTCACGTTTACCCATTCCACAAATTTTGCGTTCATATCCCCTGGAAGCATGAAAATCACTTTAAACATCTCATTTTATCTCTAAAAGTGATTATCCACGTACAAATGTGAATTTTAGTTCAAAGACGCAACATTTGAAAACGGACCATTTTTTTAGTTTCTGAAGCATGTCGTAAGGGGGGGTGGTTATCTCTTTCGTCAAAAATTTGGCATTTTTGATTGAACAATAAAGGCCTCCAAATGTTATTTATTTCACTTCCCGAGGTGGATAAACACTTTTTAAGGCCTCAGAGCGAGTAAATTGGCCACTTTCATTCACGTTTACCCATTCCACAAATCTTGCGTTCAGGGCCCCTGGAAGCATGAAAATCACTTTAAACATCTCATTTTATCTTTAAAAGTGATTATCCACATACAAATGTGAATTTTAGTTCAAAGACGCAACATTTGAATTCGGACCATTTTTTTAGTTTCTGAAGCATGGCGTAAGGGGGGGTGGTTATCTCTTTTGTCAAAAATTGGGCATTTTTGATTGAACAATAAAGGCCTAAAAATGTAATTTAATTCACTTCCTGTGGTGGAGAAACACTTTTTAAGGCCTCAGAGTGAGTAAATTGGCCATTTTCATTCACGTTTACCCATTCCAGAAATCTTGCGTTCAGGGCCCCTGGAAGCATGCAAATCACTTTAAACATCTCATTTTATCTCTAAAAGTGATTATCCGCGTACAAATGTGAATTTTAGTTCAAAGACGCAACATTTGAAAACGGACCATTTTTTTACTTTCTGAAGCATGTCGTAAGGGGGGGGGGTGGTTATCTCTTTCGTCAAAAATTGGGCATTTTTGATTGAACAATAAAGGCCTCCAAATGTTATTTATTTCACTTCCCGTGGTGGAGAAACACTTTTTAAGGCCTCAGAGTGAGTAAATTGGCCATTTTCATTCACGTTTACCCATTCCACAAATTTTGCGTTCACGGCCTCTGGAAGCATGAAAATCACTTTAATCATCTCATTTTATCTCTAAAAGTGATTATCCACGTACAAATGTGAATTTTAGTTCAAAGACGCAACATTTGAAAACAGACCATTTTTTTAGTTTCTGAAGCATGTCGTAAGGGGGGGTGGTTATCTCTTTTGTCAAAAATTGGGCATTTTTGATTGAACAATAAAGGCCTAAAAATGTTATTTAATTCACTTCCCGTGGTGGAGAAACACTTTTTAAGGCCTCAGAGTGAGTAAATTGTCCCTTTTCATTCACGTTTACCCATTCCACAAATTTTGCGTTCATATCCCCTGGAAGCATGAAAATCACTTTAAACATCTCATTTTATCTCTAAAAGTGATTATCCACGTACAAATGTGAATTTTAGTTCAAAGACGCAACATTTGAAAACGGACCATTTTTTTAGTTTCTGAAGCATGTCGTAAGGGGGGGTGGTTATCTCTTTCGTCAAAAATTTGGCATTTTTGATTGAACAATAAAGGCCTCCAAATGTTATTTATTTCACTTCCCGAGGTGGATAAACATTTTTAAGGCCTCAGAGCGAGTAAATTGGCCATTTTCATTCACGTTTACCCATTCCACAAATCTTGCGTTCAGGGCCCCTGGAAGCATGAAAATCACTTTAAACATCTCATTTTATCTTTAAAAGTGATTATCCACGTACAAATGTGAATTTTAGTTCAAAGACGCAACATTTGAAAACGGACCATTTTTTTAGTTTCTGAAGCATGGCGTAAGGGGGGGTGGTTATCTCTTTTGTCAAAAATTGGGCATTTTTGATTGAACAATAAAGGCCTAAAAATGTAATTTAATTCACTTCCTGTGGTGGAGAAACACTTTTTAAGGCCTCAGAGTGAGTAAATTGGCCATTTTCATTCACGTTTACCATTCCAGAAATCTTGCGTTCAGGGCCCCTGGAAGCATGCAAATCACTTTAAACATCTCATTTTATCTCTAAAAGTGATTATCCGCGTACAAATGTGAATTTTAGTTCAAAGACGCAACATTTGAAAACGGACCATTTTTTTACTTTCTGAAGCATGTCGTAAGGGGGGGGGGGGTGGTTATCTCTTTCGTCAAAAATTGGGCATTTTTGATTGAACAATAAAGGCCTCCAAATGTTATTTATTTCACTTCCCGTGGTGGAGAAACACTTTTTAAGGCCTCAGAGTGAGTAAATTGGCCATTTTCATTCACGTTTACCCATTCCACAAATTTTGCGTTCACGGCCTCTGGAAGCATGAAAATCACTTTAAACATCTCATTTTATCTCTAAAAGTGATTATCCACGAACAAATGTGAATTTTAGTTCAAAGACGCAACATTTGAAAACGGACCATTTTTTTAGTTTCTGAAGCATGTCGTAAGGGGGGGTGGTTATCTCTTTTGTCAAAAATTGGGCATTTTTGATTGAACAATAAAGGCCTAAAAATGTTATTTAATTCACTTCCCGTGGTGGAGAAACACTTTTTAAGGCCTCAGAGTGAGTAAATTGGCCATTTTGATTCACGTTTACCCATTCCACAAATTTTGCGTTCAGGGCCCCTGGAAGCATGAAAATCACTTTAAACATCTCATTTTAACTCTAAAAGTGATTATCCACGTACAAATGTGAATTTTAGTTCAAAGACGCAACATTTGAAAACGGCACATTTTTTTAGTTTCTTGAGCATGTCGTAAAGGGGGTGGTTATCTCTTTTGTCAAAAATTGGGCATTTTTGATTGAACAATAAAGGCCTAAAAATGTAATTTAATTCACTTCCTGTGGTGGAGAAACACTTTTTAAGGCCTCAGAGTGAGTAAATTGGCCATTTTCATTCACGTTTACCCATTCCACAAAGCTTGCGTTCAGGGCCCCTGGAAGCATGAAAATCACTTTAAACATCTCATTTTATCTCTAAAAGTGATTATCCACGTACAAATGTGAATTTTAGTTCAAAGACGCTGCATTTGAAAACGGCACATTTTTTTAGTTTCTGGAGCATGTCGTAAGGGGGGGGTGGTTATCTCTTTCGTCAAAAATTGGGCATTTTTGATTGAACAATAAAGGCCTCCAACTGTTATTTATTTCACTTCCCGTGGTGGAGAAACACTTTTTAAGGCCTCAGAGTGAGTAAATTGGCCCTTTTCATTCACGTTTACCCATTCCACAAATTTTGCGTTCAGGGCCCCTGGAAGCATGAAAATCACTTTAAACATCTCATTTTATCTCTAAAAGTGATTATCCACGTACAAATGTGAATTTTAGTTCAAAGACGCAACATTTGAAAATGGACCATTTTTTTAGTTTCTGAAGCATGTCGTAAGGGGGGGTGGTTATCTCTTTTGTCAAAAATTGGGCATTTTTGATTGAACAATAAAGGCCTCCAAATGTTATTTATTTCACTTCCCGAGGTGGATAAACACTTTTTAAGGCCTCAGAGTGAGTAAATTGGCCATTTTCATTCACGTTTACCCATTCCACAAATTTTGCGTTCAGGGCCCCTGGAAGCATGAAAATCACTTTAAACATCTCATTTGATCTCTAAAAGTGATTATCCACGTACAAATGTGAATTTTAGTTCAAAGACGCAGCATTTGAAAACGGCACATTTTTTTAGTTTCTGGAGCATTTCGTAAGGGGGGGTGGTTATCTCTTTTGTCAAAAATCAGGCATTTTTGATTGAACAATAAAGGCCTCCAAATGTTATTTATTTCACTTCCCGTGGTGGAGAAACACTTTTTAAGGCCTCAGAGTGAGTAAATTGGCCCTTTTCATTCACGTTTCCCCATTCCACAAATTTTGCGTTCATATCCCCTGGAAGCATGAAAATCACTTTAAACATCTCATTTTATCTCTAAAAGTGATTATCCACGTACAAATGTGAATTTTAGTTCAAAGACGCAACATTTGAAAACGGACCATTTTTTTACTTTCTGAAGCATGTCGTAAGGGGGGGTGGTTATCTCTTTCGTCAAAAATTGGGCATTTTTGATTGAATAATAAAGGCCTCCAAATGTTATTTATTTCACTTCCCGTGGTGGAGAAACACTTTTTAAGGCCTCAGAGTGAGTAAATTGGCCATTTTCATTCACGTTTACCCATTCCACAAATTTTGCGTTCACGGCCTCTGGAAGCATGAAAATCACTTTAAACATCTCATTTTATCTCTAAAAGTGATTATCCACGAACAAATGTGAATTTTAGTTCAAAGACGCAACATTTGAAAACGGACCATTTTTTTAGTTTCTGAAGCATGGCGTAAGGGGGGGTGGTTATCTCTTTTGTCAAAAATTGGGCATTTTTGATTGAACAATAAAGGCCTAAAAATGTAATTTAATTCACTTCCAGTGGTGGAGAAACACTTTTTAAGGCCTCAGAGTGAGTAAATTGGCCATTTTCATTCACGTTTACCCATTCCACAAAGCTTGCGTTCAGGGCCCCTGGAAGCATGAAAATCACTTTAAACATCTCATTTTATCTCTAAAAGTGATTATCCACGTACAAACGTGAATTTTAGTGCAAAGACGCAACATTTGAAAACGGACCATTTTTTTTAGTTTCTGAAGCATGTCATAAGGGGGGGTGGTTATCTCTTTCGTCAAAAATTTGGCATTTTTGATTGAACAATAAAGGCCTCCAAATGGTTTTTATTTCACTTCCCGAGGTGGATAAACACTTTTTAAGGCCTCAGAGTGAGTAAATTGGCCATTTTCATTCACGTTTACCCATTCCACAAATCTTGCGTTCAGGGCCCCTGGAAGCATGAAAATCACTTTAAACATCTCATTTTATCTCTAAAAGTGATTATCCACGTACAAATGTGAATTTTAGTTCAAAGACGCAACATTTGAAAACGGACCATTTTTTTAGTTTCTGAAGCATGTCGTAAGGGGGGTGGTTATCTCTTTTGTCAAAAATTGGGCATTTTTGATTGAACAATAAAGGCCTAAAAATGTAATTTAATTCACTTCCTGTGGTGGAGAAACACTTTTTAAGGCCTCAGAGTGAGTAAATTGGCCATTTTCATTCACGTTTACCCATTCCACAAATCTTGCGTTCAGGGCCCCTGGAAGCATGAAAATCACTTTAAACATCTCATTTTATCTCTAAAAGTGATTATCCACGTACAAATGTGAATTTTAGTTCAAAGACGCAACATTTGAAAACAGACCATTTTTTTAGTTTCTGAAGCATGTCGTAAGGGGGGGTGGTTATCTCTTTTGTCAAAAATTGGGCATTTTTGATTGAACAATAAAGGCCTAAAAATGTTATTTAATTCACTTCCCGTGGTGGAGAAACACTTTTTAAGGCCTCAGAGTGAGTAAATTGTCCCTTTTCATTCACGTTTACCCATTCCACAAATTTTGCGTTCATATCCCCTGGAAGCATGAAAATCACTTTAAACATCTCATTTTATCTCTAAAAGTGATTATCCACGTACAAATGTGAATTTTAGTTCAAAGACGCAACATTTGAAAACGGACCATTTTTTTAGTTTCTGAAGCATGTCGTAAGGGGGGGTGGTTATCTCTTTCGTCAAAAATTTGGCATTTTTGATTGAACAATAAAGGCCTCCAAATGTTATTTATTTCACTTCCCGAGGTGGATAAACACTTTTTAAGGCCTCAGAGTGAGTAAATTGGCCATTTTCATTCACGTTTACCCATTCCACAAATCTTGCGTTCAGGGCCCCTGGAAGCATGAAAATCACTTTAAACATCTCATTTTATCTTTAAAAGTGATTATCCACGTACAAATGTGCATTTTAGTTCAAAGACGCAACATTTGAAAACTGATCATTTTTTTAGTTTCTGAAGCATGTCGTAAGGGGGGGTGGTTATCTCTTTTGTCAAAAATTGGGCATTTTTGATTGAACAATAAAGGCCTAAAAATGTAATTTAATTCACTTCCCGTGGTGGAGAAACACTTTTTAAGGCCTCAGAGTGAGTAAATTGGCCATTTTCATTCACTTTTACCCATTCCACAAATCTTGCGTTCAGGGCCCCTGGAAGCATGCAAATCACTTTAAGCATCTCATTTTATCTCTAAAAGTGATTATCCACGTACAAATGTGAATTTTAGTTCAAAGACGCAACATTTGAAAATGGATCATTTTTTTAGTTTCTGAAGCATGTCGTTAGGGGGGGTGGTTATCTCTTTTGTCAAAAATTGGGCATTTTTGATTGAACAATAAAGGCCTCCAAATGTTATTTATTTCACTTCCCGAGGTGGATAAACACTTTTTAAGGTCTCAGAGTGAGTAAATTGGCCATTTTCATTCATGTTTACCCATTCCACAAATTTTGCGTTCAGGGCCCCTGGAAGCATGAAAATCACTTTAAACATCTCATTTGATCTCTAAAAGTGATTATCCACGTACAAGTGTGAATTTTAGTTCAAAGACGCAACATTTGAAAACGGCACATTTTTTTAGTTTCTGGAGCATGTCGTAAGGGGGGGTGGTTATCTCTTTTGTCAAAAATCAGGCATTTTTGATTGAACAATAAAGGCCTAAAAATGTAATTTAATTCACTTCCTGTGGTGGAGAAACACTTTTTAAGGCCTCAGAGTGAGTAAATTGGCCATTTTCATTCACGTTTACCCATTCCACAAAGCTTGCGTTCAGGGCCCCTGGAAGCATGAAAATCACTTTAAACATCTCATTTTATCTCTAAAAGTGATTATCCACGTACAAATGTGAATTTTAGTTCAAAGACGCTGCATTTGAAAACGGCACATTTTTTTAGTTTCTGGAGCATGTCGTAAGGGGGGGGTGGTTATCTCTTTCGTCAAAAATTGGGCATTTTTGATTGAACAATAAAGGCCTCCAACTGTTATTTATTTCACTTCCCGTGGTGGAGAAACACTTTTTAAGGCCTCAGAGTGAGTAAATTGGCCATTTTCATTCACGTTTACCCATTCCACAAATTTTGCGTTCAGGGCCCCTGGAAGCATGAAAATCACTTTAAACATCTCATTTTATCTCTAAAAGTGATTATCCACGTACAAATGTGAATTTTAGTTCAAAGACGCAACATTTGAAAATGGACCATTTTTTTAGTTTCTGAAGCATGTCGTAAGGGGGGGTGGTTATCTCTTTTGTCAAAAATTGGGCATTTTTGTTTGAACAATAAAGGCCTCCAAATGTTATTTATTTAACTTCCCGAGGTGGATAAACACTTTTTAAGGCCTCAGAGTGAGTAAATTGGCCATTTTCATTCACGTTTACCCATTCCACAAATTTTGCGTTCAGGGCCCCTGGAAGCATGAAAATCACTTTAAACATCTCATTTGATCTCTAAAAGTGATTATCCACGTACAAATGTGAATTTTAGTTCAAAGACGCAGCATTTGAAAACGGCACATTTTTTTAGTTTCTGGAGCATTTCGTAAGGGGGGGTGGTTATCTCTTTTGTCAAAAATCAGGCATTTTTGATTGAACAATAAAGGCCTCCAAATGTTATTTATTTCACTTCCCGTGGTGGAGAAACACTTTTTAAGGCCTCAGAGTGAGTAAATTGGCCCTTTTCATTCACGTTTTCTCATTCCACAAATTTTGCGTTCATATCCCCTGGAAGCATGAAAATCACTTTAAACATCTCATTTTATCTCTAAAAGTGATTATCCACGTACAAATGTGAATTTAAGTTCAAAGACGCAACATTTGAAAACGGACCATTTTTTTACTTTCTGAAGCATGTCGTAAGGGGGGGTGGTTATCTCTTTCGTCAAAAATTGGGCATTTTTGATTGAATAATAAAGGCCTCCAAATGTTATTTATTTCACTTCCCGTGGTGGAGAAACACTTTTTAAGGCCTCAGAGTGAGTAAATTGGCCATTTTCATTCACGTTTACCCATTCCACAAATTTTGCGTTCACGGACTCTGGAAGCATGAAAATCACTTTAAACATCTCATTTTATCTCTAAAAGTGATTATCCACGAACAAATGTGAATTTTAGTTCAAAGACGCAACATTTGAAAACGGACCATTTTTTTAGTTTCTGAAGCATGGCGTAAGGGGGGGGTGGTTATCTCTTTTGGCACAAATTGGGCATTTTTGATTGAACAATAAAGGCCTAAAAATGTAATTTAATTCACTTCCAGTGGTGGAGAAACACTTTTTAAGGCCTCAGAGTGAGTAAATTGGCCATTTTCATTCACGTTTACCCATTCCACAAAGCTTGCGTTCAGGGCCCCTGGAAGCATGAAAATCACTTTAAACATCTCATTTTATCTCTAAAAGTGATTATCCACGTACAAATGTGAATTTTAGTTCAAAGACGCTGCATTTGAAAACGGCACATTTTTTTAGTTTCTGGAGCATGTCGTAAGGGGGGGGTGGTTATCTCTTTCGTCAAAAATTGGGCATTTTTGATTGAACAATAAAGGCCTCCAACTGTTATTTATTTCACTTCCCGTGGTGGAGAAACACTTTTGAAGGCCTCAGAGTGAGTAAATTGGCCATTTTCATTCACGTTTACCCATTCCACAAATTTTGCGTTCAGGGCCCCTGGAAGCATGAAAATCACTTTAAACATCTCATTTTATCTCTAAAAGTGATTATCCACGTACAAATGTGAATTTTAGTTCAAAGACGCAACATTTGAAAATGGACCATTTTTTTAGTTTCTGAAGCATGTCGTAAGGGGGGGTGGTTATCTCTTTCGTCAAAAATTGGGCATTTTTGATTGAACAATGAAGGCCTAAAAATGTTATTTATTTCACTTCCCGTGGTGGAGAAACACTTTTTAAGGCCTCAGAGTGAGTAAATTGGCCCTTTTCATTCACGTTTACCCATTCCACAAATTTTGCGTTCATATCCCCTGGAAGCATGAAAATCACTTTAAACATCTCATTTTATCTCTAAAAGTGATTATCCACGTACAAATGTGAATTTTAGTTCAAAGACGCAACATTTGAAAACGGACCATTTTTTTAGTTTCTGAAGCATGTCGTAAGGGGGGGTGGTTATCTCTTTCGTCAAAAATTTGGCATTTTTGATTGAACAATAAAGGCCTCCAAATGTTATTTATTTCACTTCCCGTGGTGGAGAAACACTTTTTAAGGCCTCAGAGTGAGTAAATTGGCCATTTTCATTCACGTTTACCCATTCCACAAATTTTGCGTTCACGGCCTCTGGAAGCATGAAAATCACTTTAAACATCTCATTTTATCTCTAAAAGTGATTATCCACGTACAAATGTGAATTTTAGTTCAAAGACGCAACATTTGAAAACAGACCATTTTTTTAGTTTCTGAAGCATGTCGTAAGGGGGGGTGGTTATCTCTTTTGTCAAAAATTGGGCATTTTTGATTGAACAATAAAGGCCTAAAAATGTTATTTAATTCACTTCCCGTGGTGGAGAAACACTTTTTAAGGCCTCAGAGTGAGTAAATTGTCCCTTTTCATTCACGTTTACCCATTCCACAAATTTTGCGTTCATATCCCCTGGAAGCATGAAAATCACTTTAAACATCTCATTTTATCTCTAAAAGTGATTATCCACGTACAAATGTGAATTTTAGTTCAAAGACGCAACATTTGAAAACGGACCATTTTTTTAGTTTCTGAAGCATGTCGTAAGGGGGGGTGGTTATCTCTTTCGTCAAAAATTTGGCATTTTTGATTGAACAATAAAGGCCTCCAAATGTTATTTATTTCACTTCCCGAGGTGGATAAACACTTTTTAAGGCCTCAGAGCGAGTAAATTGGCCATTTTCATTCACGTTTACCCATTCCACAAATCTTGCGTTCAGGGCCCCTGGAAGCATGAAAATCACTTTAAACATCTCATTTTATCTCTAAAAGTGATTATCCACGTACAAATGTGAATTTTAGTTCAAAGACGCAACATTTGAAAACGGACCATTTTTTTAGTTTCTGAAGCATGTCGTAAGGGGGGGTGGTTATCTCTTTTGTCAAAAATTGGGCATTTTTGATTGAACAATAAAGGCCTAAAAATGTTATTTAATTCACTTCCCGTGGTGGAGAAACACTTTTTAAGGCCTCAGAGTGAGTAAATTGTCCCTTTTCATTCACGTTTACCCATTCCACAAATTTTGAGTTCATATCCCCTGGAAGCATGAAAATCACTTTAAACATCTCATTTTATCTCTAAAAGTGATTATCCACGTACAAATGTGAATTTTAGTTCAAAGATGCAACATTTGAAAACGGCACTTTTTTTAGTTTCTTGAGCATGTCGTAAGGGGGGGTGGTTATCTATTTCGTCAAAAATCAGGCATTTTTGATTGAACAATAAAGGCCTCCAAATGTTATTTATTTCACTTCCCGTGGTGGAGAAACACTTTTTAAGGCCTCAGAGTGAGTAAATTGGCCCTTTTCATTCACGTTTACCCATTCCACAAATTTTGCGTTCATATCCCCTGGAAGCATGAAAATCACTTTAAACATCTCATTTTATCTCTAAAAGTGATTATCCACGTACAAATGTGAATTTTAGTTCAAAGACGCAACATTTGAAAACGGACCATTTTTTTTAGTTTCTGAAGCATGTCATAAGGGGGGGTGGTTATCTCTTTCGTCAAAAATTTGGCATTTTTGATTGAACAATAAAGGCCTCCAAATGGTTTTTATTTCACTTCCCGAGGTGGATAAACACTTTTTAAGGCCTCAGAGTGAGTAAATTGGCCATTTTCATTCACGTTTACCCATTCCACAAATCTTGCGTTCAGGGCCCCTGGAAGCATGAAAATCACTTTAAACATCTCATTTTATCTCTAAAAGTGATTATCCACGTACAAATGTGAATTTTAGTTCAAAGACGCAACATTTGAAAACAGACCATTTTTTTAGTTTCTGAAGCATGTCGTAAGGGGGGGTGGTTATCTCTTTTGTCAAAAATTGGGCATTTTTGATTGAACAATAAAGGCCTAAAAATGTTATTTAATTCACTTCCCGTGGTGGAGAAACACTTTTTAAGGCCTCAGAGTGAGTAAATTGTCCCTTTTCATTCACGTTTACCCATTCCACAAATTTTGAGTTCATATCCCCTGGAAGCATGAAAATCACTTTAAACATCTCATTTTATCTCTAAAAGTGATTATCCACGTACAAATGTGAATTTTAGTTCAAAGACGCAACATTTGAAAACGGACAATTTTTTTAGTTTCTGAAGCATGTCGTAAGGGGGGGTGGTTATCTCTTTCGTCAAAAATTTGGCATTTTTGATTGAACAATAAAGGCCTCCAAATGTTATTTATTTCACTTCCCGAGGTGGATAAACACTTTTTAAGGCCTCAGAGTGAGTAAATTGGCCATTTTCATTCACGTTTACCCATTCCACAAATCTTGCGTTCAGGGCCCCTAGAAGCATGAAAATCACTTTAAACATCTCATTTTATCTTTAAAAGTGATTATCCACGTACAAATGTGAATTTTAGTTCAAAGACGCAACATTTGAAAACTGATCATTTTTTTAGTTTCTGAAGCATGTCGTAAGGGGGGTGGTTATCTCTTTTGTCAAAAATTGGGCATTTTTGATTGAACAATAAAGGCCTAAAAATGTTATTTAATTTACTTCTCGTGGTGGAGAAACACTTTTTAAGGCCTCAGAGTGAGTAAATTGGCCATTTTGATTCACGTTTACCCATTCCACAAATTTTGCGTTCAGGGCACCTGGAAGCATGAAAATCACTTTAAACATCTCATTTTATCTCTAAAAGTGATTATCCACGTACAAATGTGAATTTTAATTCAAAGACGCAACATTTGAAAACGGCACATTTTTTTAGTTTCTTGAGCATGTCGTAAGGGGGGGTGGTTATCTATTTCGTCAAAAATCAGGCATTTTTGATTGAACAATAAAGGCCTCCAAATGTATTTATTTCACTTCCCGTGGTGGAGAAACACTTTTTAAGGCCTCAGAGTGAGTAAATTGGCCCTTTTCATTCACGTTTACCCATTCCACAAATTTTGCGTTCATATCCCCTGGAAGCATGAAAATCACTTTAAACATCTCATTTTATCTCTAAAGGTGATTATCCACGTACAAATGTGAATTTTAGTTCAAAGACGCAACATTTGAAAACGGGACCATTTTTTTAGTTTCTGAAGCATGTCGTAAGGGGGGGTGGTTATCTCTTTTGTCAAAAATTGGGCATTTTTGATTGAACAATAAAGGCCTAAAAATGTAATTTAATTCACTTCCTGTGGTGGAGAAACACTTTTTAAGGCCTCAGAGTGAGTAAATTGGCCATTTTCATTCACGTTTACCCATTCCACAAATCTTGCGTTCAGGGCCCCTGGAAGCATGAAAATCACTTTAAACATCTCATTTTATCTCTAAAAGTGATTATCCACGTACAAATGTGAATTTTAGTTCAAAGACGCAACATTTGAAAACAGACCATTTTTTTAGTTTCTGAAGCATGTCGTAAGGGGGGGTGTTTATCTCTTTTGTCAAAAATTGGGCATTTTTGATTGAACAATAAAGGCCTAAAAATGTTATTTAATTCACTTCCCGTGGTGGAGAAACACTTTTTAAGGCCTCAGAGTGAGTAAATTGTCCCTTTTCATTCACGTTTACCCATTCCACAAATTTTGCATTCATATCCCCTGGAAGCATGAAAATCACTTTAAACATCTCATTTTATCTCTAAAAGTGATTATCCACGTACAAATGTGAATTTTAGTTCAAAGACGCAACATTTGAAAACGGACCATTTTTTTAGTTTCTGAAGCATGTCGTAAGGGGGGGTGGTTATCTCTTTCGTCAAAAATTTGGCATTTTTGATTGAACAATAAAGGCCTCCAAATGTTATTTATTTCACTTCCCGAGGTGGATAAACACTTTTTAAGGCCTCAGAGCGAGTAAATTGGCCATTTTCATTCACGTTTACCCATTCCACAAATCTTGCGTTCAGGGCCCCTGGAAGCATGAAAATCACTTTAAACATCTCATTTTATCTTTAAAAGTGATTATCCACATACAAATGTGAATTTTAGTTCAAAGACGCAACATTTGAAATCGGACCATTTTTTTAGTTTCTGAAGCATGGCGTAAGGGGGGGTGGTTATCTCTTTTGTCAAAAATTGGGCATTTTTGATTGAACAATAAAGGCCTAAAAATGTAATTTAATTCACTTCCTGTGGTGGAGAAACACTTTTTAAGGCCTCAGAGTGAGTAAATTGGCCATTTTCATTCACGTTTACCCATTCCAGAAATCTTGCGTTCAGGGCCCCTGGAAGCATGCAAATCACTTTAAACATCTCATTTTATCTCTAAAAGTGATTATCCGCGTACAAATGTGAATTTTAGTTCAAAGACGCAACATTTGAAAACGGACCATTTTTTTACTTTCTGAAGCATGTCGTAAGGGGGGGGGGTGGTTATCTCTTTCGTCAAAAATTGGGCATTTTTGATTGAACAATAAAGGCCTCCAAATGTTATTTATTTCACTTCCCGTGGTGGAGAAACACTTTTTAAGGCCTCAGAGTGAGTAAATTGGCCATTTTCATTCACGTTTACCCATTCCACAAATTTTGCGTTCACGGCCTCTGGAAGCATGAAAATCACTTTAAACATCTCATTTTATCTCTAAAAGTGATTATCCACGTACAAATGTGAATTTTAGTTCAAAGACGCAACATTTGAAAACAGACCATTTTTTTAGTTTCTGAAGCATGTCGTAAGGGGGGGTGGTTATCTCTTTTGTCAAAAATTGGGCATTTTTGATTGAACAATAAAGGCCTAAAAATGTTATTTAATTCACTTCCCGTGGTGGAGAAACACTTTTTAAGGCCTCAGAGTGAGTAAATTGTCCCTTTTCATTCACGTTTACCCATTCCACAAATTTTGCGTTCATATCCCCTGGAAGCATGAAAATCACTTTAAACATCTCATTTTATCTCTAAAAGTGATTATCCACGTACAAATGTGAATTTTAGTTCAAAGACGCAACATTTGAAAACGGACCATTTTTTTAGTTTCTGAAGCATGTCGTAAGGGGGGGTGGTTATCTCTTTCGTCAAAAATTTGGCATTTTTGATTGAACAATAAAGGCCTCCAAATGTTATTTATTTCACTTCCCGAGGTGGATAAACACTTTTTAAGGCCTCAGAGCGAGTAAATTGGCCATTTTCATTCACGTTTACCCATTCCACAAATCTTGCGTTCAGGGCCCCTGGAAGCATGAAAATCACTTTAAACATCTCATTTTATCTTTAAAAGTGATTATCCACGTACAAATGTGAATTTTAGTTCAAAGACGCAACATTTGAAAACGGACCATTTTTTTAGTTTCTGAAGCATGGCGTAAGGGGGGGTGGTTATCTCTTTTGTCAAAAATTGGGCATTTTTGATTGAACAATAAAGGCCTAAAAATGTAATTTAATTCACTTCCTGTGGTGGAGAAACACTTTTTAAGGCCTCAGAGTGAGTAAATTGGCCATTTTCATTCACGTTTACCATTCCAGAAATCTTGCGTTCAGGGCCCCTGGAAGCATGCAAATCACTTTAAACATCTCATTTTATCTCTAAAAGTGATTATCCGCGTACAAATGTGAATTTTAGTTCATAGACGCAACATTTGAAAACGGACCATTTTTTTACTTTCTGAAGCATGTCGTAAGGGGGGGGGGTGGTTATCTCTTTCGTCAAAAATTGGGCATTTTTGATTGAACAATAAAGGCCTCCAAATGTTATTTATTTCACTTCCCGTGGTGGAGAAACACTTTTTAAGGCCTCAGAGTGAGTAAATTGGCCATTTTCATTCACGTTTACCCATTCCACAAATTTTGCGTTCACGGCCTCTGGAAGCATGAAAATCACTTTAAACATCTCATTTTATCTCTAAAAGTGATTATCCACGAACAAATGTGAATTTTAGTTCAAAGACGCAACATTTGAAAACGGACCATTTTTTTAGTTTCTGAAGCATGTCGTAAGGGGGGGTGGTTATCTCTTTTGTCAAAAATTGGGCATTTTTGATTGAACAATAAAGGCCTAAAAATGTTATTTAATTCACTTCCCGTGGTGGAGAAACACTTTTTAAGGCCTCAGAGTGAGTAAATTGGCCATTTTGATTCACGTTTACCCATTCCACAAATTTTGCGTTCAGGGCCCCTGGAAGCATGAAAATCACTTTAAACATCTCATTTTAACTCTAAAAGTGATTATCCACGTACAAATGTGAATTTTAGTTCAAAGACGCAACATTTGAAAACGGCACATTTTTTTAGTTTCTTGAGCATGTCGTAAAGGGGGTGGTTATCTCTTTTGTCAAAAATTGGGCATTTTTGATTGAACAATAAAGGCCTAAAAATGTAATTTAATTCACTTCCTGTGGTGGAGAAACACTTTTTAAGGCCTCAGAGTGAGTAAATTGGCCATTTTCATTCACGTTTACCCATTCCACAAAGCTTGCGTTCAGGGCCCCTGGAAGCATGAAAATCACTTTAAACATCTCATTTTATCTCTAAAAGTGATTATCCACGTACAAATGTGAATTTTAGTTCAAAGACGCTGCATTTGAAAACGGCACATTTTTTTAGTTTCTGGAGCATGTCGTAAGGGGGGGGTGGTTATCTCTTTCGTCAAAAATTGGGCATTTTTGATTGAACAATAAAGGCCTCCAACTGTTATTTATTTCACTTCCCGTGGTGGAGAAACACTTTTTAAGGCCTCAGAGTGAGTAAATTGGCCCTTTTCATTCACGTTTACCCATTCCACAAATTTTGCGTTCAGGGCCCCTGGAAGCATGAAAATCACTTTAAACATCTCATTTTATCTCTAAAAGTGATTATCCACGTACAAATGTGAATTTTAGTTCAAAGACGCAACATTTGAAAATGGACCATTTTTTTAGTTTCTGAAGCATGTCGTAAGGGGGGGTGGTTATCTCTTTTGTCAAAAATTGGGCATTTTTGATTGAACAATAAAGGCCTCCAAATGTTATTTATTTCACTTCCCGAGGTGGATAAACACTTTTTAAGGCCTCAGAGTGAGTAAATTGGCCATTTTCATTCACGTTTACCCATTCCACAAATTTTGCGTTCAGGGCCCCTGGAAGCATGAAAATCACTTTAAACATCTCATTTGATCTCTAAAAGTGATTATCCACGTACAAATGTGAATTTTAGTTCAAAGACGCAGCATTTGAAAACGGCACATTTTTTTAGTTTCTGGAGCATTTCGTAAGGGGTGGTGGTTATCTCTTTTGTCAAAAATCAGGCATTTTTGATTGAACAATAAAGGCCTCCAAATGTTATTTATTTCACTTCCCGTGGTGGAGAAACACTTTTTAAGGCCTCAGAGTGAGTAAATTGGCCCTTTTCATTCACGTTTCCCCATTCCACAAATTTTGCGTTCATATCCCCTGGAAGCATGAAAATCACTTTAAACATCTCATTTTATCTCTAAAAGTGATTATCCACGTACAAATGTGAATTTTAGTTCAAAGACGCAACATTTGAAAATGGACCATTTTTTTAGTTTCTGAAGCATGTCGTAAGGGGGGGTGGTTATCTCTTTTGTCAAAAATTGGGCATTTTTGTTTGAACAATAAAGGCCTCCAAATGTTATTTATTTAACTTCCCGAGGTGGATAAACACTTTTTAAGGCCTCAGAGTGAGTAAATTGGCCATTTTCATTCACGTTTACCCATTCCACAAATTTTGCGTTCAGGGCCCCTGGAAGCATGAAAATCACTTTAAACATCTCATTTGATCTCTAAAAGTGATTATCCACGTACAAATGTGAATTTTAGTTCAAAGACGCAGCATTTGAAAACGGCACATTTTTTTAGTTTCTGGAGCATTTCGTAAGGGGGGGTGGTTATCTCTTTTGTCAAAAATCAGGCATTTTTGATTGAACAATAAAGGCCTCCAAATGTTATTTATTTCACTTCCCGTGGTGGAGAAACACTTTTTAAGGCCTCAGAGTGAGTAAATTGGCCCTTTTCATTCACGTTTCCCCATTCCACAAATTTTGCGTTCATATCCCCTGGAAGCATGAAAATCACTTTAAACATCTCATTTTATCTCTAAAAGTGATTATCCACGTACAAATGTGAATTTTAGTTCAAAGACGCAACATTTGAAAACGGACCATTTTTTTACTTTCTGAAGCATGTCGTAAGGGGGGGTGGTTATCTCTTTCGTCAAAAATTGGGCATTTTTGATTGAATAATAAAGGCCTCCAAATGTTATTTATTTCACTTCCCGTGGTGGAGAAACACTTTTTAAGGCCTCAGAGTGAGTAAATTGGCCATTTTCATTCACGTTTACCCATTCCACAAATTTTGCGTTCACGGCCTCTGGAAGCATGAAAATCACTTTAAACATCTCATTTTATCTCTAAAAGTGATTATCCACGAACAAATGTGAATTTTAGTTCAAAGACGCAACATTTGAAAACGGACCATTTTTTTAGTTTCTGAAGCATGGCGTAAGGGGGGGGTGGTTATCTCTTTTGGCAAAAATTGGGCATTTTTGATTGAACAATAAAGGCCTAAAAATGTAATTTAATTCACTTCCAGTGGTGGAGAAACACTTTTTAAGGCCTCAGAGTGAGTAAATTGGCCATTTTCATTCACGTTTACCCATTCCACAAAGCTTGCGTTCAGGGCCCCTGGAAGCATGAAAATCACTTTAAACATCTCATTTTATCTCTAAAAGTGATTATCCACGTACAAATGTGAATTTTAGTTCAAAGACGCTGCATTTGAAAACGGCACATTTTTTTAGTTTCTGGAGCATGTCGTAAGGGGGGGGTGGTTATCTCTTTCGTCAAAAATTGGGCATTTTTGATTGAACAATAAAGGCCTCCAACTGTTATTTATTTCACTTCCCGTGGTGGAGAAACACTTTTTAAGGCCTCAGAGTGAGTAAATTGGCCATTTTCATTCACGTTTACCCATTCCACAAATTTTGCGTTCAGGGCCCCTGGAAGCATGAAAATCACTTTAAACATCTCATTTTATCTCTAAAAGTGATTATCCACGTACAAATGTGAATTTTAGTTCAAAGACGCTGCATTTGAAAACGGCACATTTTTTTAGTTTCTGGAGCATGTCGTAAGGGGGGGGTGGTTATCTCTTTCGTCAAAAATTGGGCATTTTTGATTGAACAATAAAGGCCTCCAACTGTTATTTATTTCACTTCCCGTGGTGGAGAAACACTTTTTAAGGCCTCAGAGTGAGTAAATTGGCCATTTTCATTCACGTTTACCCATTCCACAAATTTTGCGTTCAGGGCCCCTGGAAGCATGAAAATCACTTTAAACATCTCATTTTATCTCTAAAAGTGATTATCCACGTACAAATGTGAATTTTAGTTCAAAGACGCAACATTTGAAAATGGACCATTTTTTTAGTTTCTGAAGCATGTCGTAAGGGGGGGTGGTTATCTCTTTTGTCAAAAATTGGGCATTTTTGTTTGAACAATAAAGGCCTCCAAATGTTATTTATTTAACTTCCCGAGGTGGATAAACACTTTTTAAGGCCTCAGAGTGAGTAAATTGGCCATTTTCATTCACGTTTACCCATTCCACAAATTTTGCGTTCAGGGCCCCTGGAAGCATGAAAATCACTTTAAACATCTCATTTGATCTCTAAAAGTGATTATCCACGTACAAATGTGAATTTTAGTTCAAAGACGCAGCATTTGAAAACGGCACATTTTTTTAGTTTCTGGAGCATTTCGTAAGGGGGGGTGGTTATCTCTTTTGTCAAAAATCAGGCATTTTTGATTGAACAATAAAGGCCTCCAAATGTTATTTATTTCACTTCCCGTGGTGGAGAAACACTTTTTAAGGCCTCAGAGTGAGTAAATTGGCCCTTTTCATTCACGTTTCCCCATTCCACAAATTTTGCGTTCATATCCCCTGGAAGCATGAAAATCACTTTAAACATCTCATTTTATCTCTAAAAGTGATTATCCACGTACAAATGTGAATTTTAGTTCAAAGACGCAACATTTGAAAACGGACCATTTTTTTACTTTCTGAAGCATGTCGTAAGGGGGGGTGGTTATCTCTTTCGTCAAAAATTGGGCATTTTTGATTGAATAATAAAGGCCTCCAAATGTTATTTATTTCACTTCCCGTGGTGGAGAAACACTTTTTAAGGCCTCAGAGTGAGTAAATTGGCCATTTTCATTCACGTTTACCCATTCCACAAATTTTGCGTTCACGGCCTCTGGAAGCATGAAAATCACTTTAAACATCTCATTTTATCTCTAAAAGTGATTATCCACGAACAAATGTGAATTTTAGTTCAAAGACGCAACATTTGAAAACGGACCATTTTTTTAGTTTCTGAAGCATGGCGTAAGGGGGGGGTGGTTATCTCTTTTGGCAAAAATTGGGCATTTTTGATTGAACAATAAAGGCCTAAAAATGTAATTTAATTCACTTCCAGTGGTGGAGAAACACTTTTTAAGGCCTCAGAGTGAGTAAATTGGCCATTTTCATTCACGTTTACCCATTCCACAAAGCTTGCGTTCAGGGCCCCTGGAAGCATGAAAATCACTTTAAACATCTCATTTTATCTCTAAAAGTGATTATCCACGTACAAATGTGAATTTTAGTTCAAAGACGCTGCATTTGAAAACGGCACATTTTTTTAGTTTCTGGAGCATGTCGTAAGGGGGGGGTGGTTATCTCTTTCGTCAAAAATTGGGCATTTTTGATTGAACAATAAAGGCCTCCAACTGTTATTTATTTCACTTCCCGTGGTGGAGAAACACTTTTTAAGGCCTCAGAGTGAGTAAATTGGCCATTTTCATTCACGTTTACCCATTCCACAAATTTTGCGTTCAGGGCCCCTGGAAGCATGAAAATCACTTTAAACATCTCATTTTATCTCTAAAAGTGATTATCCACGTACAAATGTGAATTTTAGTTCAAAGACGCAACATTTGAAAATGGACCATTTTTTTAGTTTCTGAAGCATGTCGTAAGGGGGGGTGGTTATCTCTTTCGTCAAAAATTGGGCATTTTTGATTGAACAATAAAGGCCTAAAAATGTTATTTATTTCACTTCCCGTGGTGGAGAAACACTTTTTAAGGCCTCAGAGTGAGTAAATTGGCCCTTTTCATTCACGTTTACCCATTCCACAAATTTTGCGTTCATATCCCCTGGAAGCATGAAAATCACTTTAAACATCTCATTTTATCTCTAAAAGTGATTATCCACGTACAAATGTGAATTTTAGTTCAAAGACGCAACATTTGAAAACAGACCATTTTTTTAGTTTCTGAAGCATGTCGTAAGGGGGGGTGGTTATCTCTTTTGTCAAAAATTGGGCATTTTTGATTGAACAATAAAGGCCTAAAAATGTTATTTAATTCACTTCCCGTGGTGGAGAAACACTTTTTAAGGCCTCAGAGTGAGTAAATTGTCCCTTTTCATTCACGTTTACCCATTCCACAAATTTTGCGTTCATATCCCCTGGAAGCATGAAAATCACTTTAAACATCTCATTTTATCTCTAAAAGTGATTATCCACGTACAAATGTGAATTTTAGTTCAAAGACGCAACATTTGAAAACGGACCATTTTTTTAGTTTCTGAAGCATGTCGTAAGGGGGGGTGGTTATCTCTTTCGTCAAAAATTTGGCATTTTTGATTGAACAATAAAGGCCTCCAAATGTTATTTATTTCACTTCCCGAGGTGGATAAACACTTTTTAAGGCCTCAGAGTGAGTAAATTGGCCATTTTCATTCACGTTTACCCATTCCACAAATCTTGCGTTCAGGGCCCCTGGAAGCATGAAAATCACTTTAAACATCTCATTTTATCTTTAAAAGTGATTATCCACGTACAAATGTGAATTTTAGTTCAAAGACGCAACATTTGAAAACTGATCATTTTTTTAGTTTCTGAAGCATGTCGTAAGGGGGGGTGGTTATCTCTTTTGTCAAAAATTGGGCATTTTTGATTGAACAATAAAGGCCTAAAAATGTAATTTAATTCACTTCCCGTGGTGGAGAAACACTTTTTAAGGCCTCAGAGTGAGTAAATTGGCCATTTTCATTCACTTTTACCCATTCCACAAATCTTGCGTTCAGGGCCCCTGGAAGCATGCAAATCACTTTAAGCATCTCATTTTATCTCTAAAAGTGATTATCCACGTACAAATGTGAATTTTAGTTCAAAGACGCAACATTTGAAAACGGACCATTTTTTTAGTTTCTGAAGCATGTCGTTAGGGGGGGTGGTTATCTCTTTTGTCAAAAATTGGGCATTTTTGATTGAACAATAAAGGCCTCCAAATGTTATTTATTTCACTTCCCGTGGTGGATAAACACTTTTTAAGGCCTCAGAGTGAGTAAATTGGCCATTTTCATTCATGTTTACCCATTCCACAAATTTTGCGTTCAGGGCCCCTGGAAGCATGAAAATCACTTTAAACATCTCATTTGATCTCTAAAAGTGATTATCCATGTACAAGTGTGAATTTTAGTTCAAAGACGCAACATTTGAAAACGGCACATTTTTTTAGTTTCTGGAGCATGTCGTAAGGGGGGTGGTTATCTCTTTCGTCAAAAATCAGGCATTTTTGATTGAACAATAAAGGCCTCCAAATGTTATTTATTTCACTTCCCGTGGTGGAGAAACACTTTTTAAGGCCTCAGAGTGAGTAAATTGGCCCTTTTCATTCACGTTTACCCATTCCACAAATTTTGCGTTCATATCCCCTGGAAGCATGAAAATCACTTTAAACATCTCATTTTATCTCTAAAAGTGATTATCCACGAACAAATGTGAATTTTAGTTCAAAGACGCAACATTTGAAAACTGACCATTTTTTTAGTTTCTGAAGCATGGCGTAAGGGGGGGTGGTTATCTCTTTTGTCAAAAATTGGGCATTTTTGATTGAACAATAAAGGCCTAAAAATGTAATTTAATGCACTTCCTGTGGTGGAGAAACACTTTTTAAGGCCTCAGAGTGAGTAAATTGGCCATTTTCATTCACGTTTACCCATTCCAGAAATCTTGCGTTCAGGGCCCCTGGAAGCATGCAAATCACTTTAAACATCTCATTTTGGGCCTCATGTAGGTAGCGTACCAGTTACCACTTCTTAAATACCGAGCCGTACCGACTCGGTATTTAAGAAGTGGTAACTCGTATGTAGGTAATGAGTCGGTAATTTTTACCGATTCGTTACTAGTCGGTAATTACCGAATCGGTATTTACCGATTCGGTAATGAGGCATACCTTCCCATTGATGGGAAGGTATGCCTCATTACCGAATCGGTAAATACCGATTCGGTAATGGGGGAACACATACAAGGGTGGCAGGGTGTCACATTGACACCCTGTTGCACCCCTGATTCGGCCATGTGTGCACATGTGGCACACATACATGCCCTAAGGGCATGTATGTATGCCACATTGCACACTGCTACGCGCGTAAAAATGCATTTACACATACATTCATTATTTACCACCAACTATAAGTTGGTGGTAAATACCGACTCATAAACACACACACACACTCCCCCTACATCTCGATTTTGCTTTCTAAATTTTCCGAATCGGTAAAATTACCGATTCGGAAAAGTTACCGATTCGGTAACATTACCGATTCGGTATTATTACCGAATCGGTAATTTTACCGATTCGGTAAATTCCGAAAGCAAAATATGTCCCCCTACATACCAATGGCCAAAATACCGGTCGGTAACGGTATTATTACCGAAAATCGGCCGTTACCGACCGGTATTTGGCTACCTACATGAGGCCCTTTATCTCTAAAAGTGATTATCCACGTACAAATGTGAATTTTAGTTCAAAGACGCAACATTTGAAAACGGACCATTTTTTTACTTTCTGAAGCATGTCGTAAGGGGGGGGTGGTTATCTCTTTCGTCAAAAATTGGGCATTTTTGATTGAACAATAAAGGCCTAAAAATGTTATTTAATTCACTTCCCGTGGTGGAGAAACACTTTTTAAGGCCTCAGAGTGAGTAAATTGTCCCTTTTCATTCACGTTTACCCATTCCACAAATTTTGCGTTCATATCCCCTGGAAGCATGAAAATCACTTTAAACATCTCATTTTATCTCTAAAAGTGATTATCCACGTACAAATGTGAATTTTAGTTCAAAGACGCAACATTTGAAAACGGACCATTTTTTTAGTTTCTGAAGCATGTCGTAAGGGGGGGTGGTTATCTCTTTCGTCAAAAATTTGGCATTTTTGATTGAACAATAAAGGCCTCCAAATGTTATTTATTTCACTTCCCGAGGTGGATAAACACTTTTTAAGGCCTCAGAGTGAGTAAATTGGCCATTTTCATTCATGTTTACCCATTCCACAAATTTTGCGTTCAGGGCCCCTGGAAGCATGAAAATCACTTTAAACATCTCATTTGATCTCTAAAAGTGATTATCCATGTACAAGTGTGAATTTTAGTTCAAAGACGCAACATTTGAAAACGGCACATTTTTTTAGTTTCTGGAGCATGTCGTAAGGGGGGTGGTTATCTCTTTCGTCAAAAATCAGGCATTTTTGATTGAACAATAAAGGCCTCCAAATGTTATTTATTTCACTTCCCGTGGTGGAGAAACACTTTTTAAGGCCTCAGAGTGAGTAAATTGGCCCTTTTCATTCACGTTTACCCATTCCACAAATTTTGCGTTCATATCCCCTGGAAGCATGAAAATCACTTTAAACATCTCATTTTATCTCTAAAAGTGATTATCCACGAACAAATGTGAATTTTAGTTCAAAGACGCAACATTTGAAAACTGACCATTTTTTTAGTTTCTGAAGCATGGCGTAAGGGGGGGTGGTTATCTCTTTTGTCAAAAATTGGGCATTTTTGATTGAACAATAAAGGCCTAAAAATGTAATTTAATGCACTTCCTGTGGTGGAGAAACACTTTTTAAGGCCTCAGAGTGAGTAAATTGGCCATTTTCATTCACGTTTACCCATTCCAGAAATCTTGCGTTCAGGGCCCCTGGAAGCATGCAAATCACTTTAAACATCTCATTTTGGGCCTCATGTAGGTAGCGTACCAGTTACCACTTCTTAAATACTGAGCCGTACCGACTCGGTATTTAAGAAGTGGTAACTCGTATGTAGGTAATGAGTCGGTAATTTTTACCGATTCGTTACTAGTCGGTAATTACCGAATCGGTATTTACCGATTCGGTAATGAGGCATACCTTCCCATTGATGGGAAGGTATGCCTCATTACCGAATCGGTAAATACCGATTCGGTAATGGGGGAACACATACAAGGGTGGCAGGGTGTCACATTGACACCCTGTTGCACCCCTGATTCGGCCATGTGTGCACATGTGGCACACATACATGCCCTAAGGGCATGTATGTATGCCACATTGCACACTGCTACGCGCGTAAAAATGCATTTACACATACATTCATTATTTACCACCAACTATAAGTTGGTGGTAAATACCGACTCATAAACACACACACACACTCCCCCTACATCTCGATTTTGCTTTCTAAATTTTCCGAATCGGTAAAATTACCGATTCGGAAAAGTTACCGATTCGGTAACATTACCGATTCGGTATTATTACCGAATCGGTAATTTTACCGATTCGGTAAATTCCGAAAGCAAAATATGTCCCCCTACATACCAATGGCCAAAATACCGGTCGGTAACGGTATTATTACCGAAAATCGGCCGTTACCGACCGGTATTTGGCTACCTACATGAGGCCCTTTATCTCTAAAAGTGATTATCCACGTACAAATGTGAATTTTAGTTCAAAGACGCAACATTTGAAAACGGACCATTTTTTTACTTTCTGAAGCATGTCGTAAGGGGGGGGTGGTTATCTCTTTCGTCAAAAATTGGGCATTTTTGATTGAACAATAAAGGCCTAAAAATGTTATTTAATTCACTTCCCGTGGTGGAGAAACACTTTTTAAGGCCTCAGAGTGAGTAAATTGTCCCTTTTCATTCACGTTTACCCATTCCACAAATTTTGCGTTCATATCCCCTGGAAGCATGAAAATCACTTTAAACATCTCATTTTATCTCTAAAAGTGATTATCCACGTACAAATGTGAATTTTAGTTCAAAGACGCAACATTTGAAAACGGACCATTTTTTTAGTTTCTGAAGCATGTCGTAAGGGGGGGTGGTTATCTCTTTCGTCAAAAATTTGGCATTTTTGATTGAACAATAAAGGCCTCCAAATGTTATTTATTTCACTTCCCGAGGTGGATAAACACTTTTTAAGGCCTCAGAGTGAGTAAATTGGCCATTTTCATTCACGTTTACCCATTCCACAAAGCTTGCGTTCAGGGCCTCTGGAAGCATGAAAATCACTTTAAACATCTCATTTTATCTCTAAAAGTGATTATCCACGTACAAACGTGAATTTTAGTTCAAAGACGCAACATTTGAAAACGGACCATTTTTTTAGTTTCTGAAGCATGTCGTAAGGGGGGGTGGTTATCTCTTTCGTCAAAAATTGGGCATTTTTGATTGAACAATAAAGGCCTCCAAATGTTATTTATTTCACTTCCCGAGGTGGATAAACACTTTTTAAGGCCTCAGAGTGAGTAAATTGGCCATTTTCATTCACGTTTACCCATTCCACAAATCTTGCGTTCAGGGCCCCTGGAAGCATGAAAATCACTTTAAACATCTCATTTTCTCTCTAAAAGTGATTATCCACGTACAAATGTGAATTTTAGTTCAAAGACGCAACATTTGAAAACGGACCATTTTTTTAGTTTCTGAAGCATGTCGTAAGGGGGGGTGGTTATCTCTTTTGTCAAAAATTGGGCATTTTTGATTGAACAATAAAGGCCTAAAAATGTTATTTAATTCACTTCCCGTGGTGGAGAAACACTTTTTAAGGCCTCAGAGTGAGTAAATTGGCCATTTTGATTCACGTTTACCCATTCCACAAATTTTGCGTTCAGGGCCCCTGGAAGCATGAAAATCACTTTAAACATCTCATTTTATCTCTAAAAGTGATTATCCACGTACAAATGTGAATTTTAGTTCAAAGATGCAACATTTGAAAACGGCACATTTTTTTAGTTTCTTGAGCATGTCGTAAGGGGGGGTGGTTATCTATTTCGTCAAAAATCAGGCATTTTTGATTGAACAATAAAGGCCTCCAAATGTTATTTATTTCACTTCCCGTGGTGGAGAAACACTTTTTAAGGCCTCAGAGTGAGTAAATTGGCCCTTTTCATTCACGTTTACCCATTCCACAAATTTTGCGTTCATATCCCCTGGAAGCATGAAAATCACTTTAAACATCTCATTTTATCTCTAAAAGTGATTATCCACGTACAAATGTGAATTTTAGTTCAAAGACGCAACATTTGAAAACGGACCATTTTTTTTAGTTTCTGAAGCATGTCATAAGGGGGGGTGGTTATCTCTTTCGTCAAAAATTTGGCATTTTTGATTGAACAATAAAGGCCTCCAAATGGTTTTTATTTCACTTCCCGAGGTGGATAAACACTTTTTAAGGCCTCAGAGTGAGTAAATTGGCCATTTTCATTCACGTTTACCCATTCCACAAATCTTGCGTTCAGGGCCCCTGGAAGCATGAAAATCACTTTAAACATCTCATTTTATCTCTAAAAGTGATTATCCACGTACAAATGTGAATTTTAGTTCAAAGACGCAACATTTGAAAACAGACCATTTTTTTAGTTTCTGAAGCATGTCGTAAGGGGGGGTGGTTATCTCTTTTGTCAAAAATTGGGCATTTTTGATTGAACAATAAAGGCCTAAAAATGTTATTTAATTCACTTCCCGTGGTGGAGAAACACTTTTTAAGGCCTCAGAGTGAGTAAATTGTCCCTTTTCATTCACGTTTACCCATTCCACAAATTTTGAGTTCATATCCCCTGGAAGCATGAAAATCACTTTAAACATCTCATTTTATCTCTAAAAGTGATTATCCAAGTACAAATGTGAATTTTAGTTCAAAGACGCAACATTTGAAAACGGACCATTTTTTTAGTTTCTGAAGCATGTCGTAAGGGGGGGTGGTTAACTCTTTCGTCAAAAATTTGGCATTTTTGATTGAACAATAAAGGCCTCCAAATGTTATTTATTTCACTTCCCGAGGTGGATAAACACTTTTTAAGGCCTCAGAGTGAGTAAATTGGCCATTTTCATTCACGTTTACCCATTCCACAAATCTTGCGTTCAGGGCCCCTAGAAGCATGAAAATCACTTTAAACATCTCATTTTATCTTTAAAAGTGATTATCCACGTACAAATGTGAATTTTAGTTCAAAGACGCAACATTTGAAAACTGATCATTTTTTTAGTTTCTGAAGCATGTCGTAAGGGGGGGTGCTTATTTCTTTTGTCAAAAATTGGGCATTTTTGATTGAACAATAAAGGCCTAAAAATGTTATTTAATTTACTTCCCGTGGTGGAGAAACACTTTTTAAGGCCTCAGAGTGAGTAAATTGGCCATTTTGATTCACGTTTACCCATTCCACAAATTTTGCGTTCAGGGCACCTGGAAGCATGAAAATCACTTTAAACATCTCATTTTATCTCTAAAAGTGATTATCCACGTACAAATGTGAATTTTAGTTCAAAGACGCAACATTTGAAAACGGCACATTTTTTTAGTTTCTTGAGCATGTCGTAAGGGGGGGTGGTTATCTATTTCGTCAAAAATCAGGCATTTTTGATTGAACAATAAAGGCCTCCAAATGTTATTTATTTCACTTCCCGTGGTGGAGAAACACTTTTTAAGGCCTCAGAGTGAGTAAATTGGCCCTTTTCATTCACGTTTACCCATTCCACAAATTTTGCGTTCATATCCCCTGGAAGCATGAAAATCACTTTAAACATCTCATTTTATCTCTAAAGGTGATTATCCACGTACAAATGTGAATTTTAGTTCAAAGACGCAACATTTGAAAACAGACCATTTTTTTAGTTTCTGAAGCATGTCGTAAGGGGGGGGTGGTTATCTCTTTTGTCAAAAATTGGGCATTTTTGATTGAACAATAAAGGCCTAAAAATGTAATTTAATTCACTTCCTGTGGTGGAGAAACACTTTTTAAGGCCTCAGAGTGAGTAAATTGGTCATTTTCATTCACGTTTACCTATTCCACAAAGCTTGCGTTCAGGGCCCCTGGAAGCATGAAAATCACTTTAAACATCTCATTTTATCTCTAAAAGTGATTATCCACGTACAAATGTGAATTTTAGTTCAAAGACGCAGCATTTGAAAACGGCACATTTTTTTAGTTTCTGGAGCATGTCGTAAGGGGGGTGGTTATCTCTTTTGCCAAAAATTGGGCATTTTTGATTGAACAATAAAGGCCTCAAAATGTTATTTAATTCACTTCCCGTGGTGGAGAAACACTTTTTAAGGCCTCAGAGTGAGTAAATTGGCCATTTTCATTAACGTTTACCCATTCCACAAATTTTGCGTTCAGGGCCCCTGGAAGCATGAAAATCACTTTAAACATCTCATTTTATCTCTAAAAGTGATTATCCACGTACAAATGTGAATTTTAGTTCAAAGACGCAACATTTGAAAACGGACCATTTTTTTAGTTTCTGAAGCATGTCGTAAGGGGGGTGGTTATCTCTTTTGTCAAAAATTGGGCATTTTTGATTGAACAATAAAGGCCTAAAATTGTAATTTAATTCACTTCCTGTGGTGGAGAAACACTTTTTAAGGCCTCAGAGTGAGTAAATTGGCCATTTTCATTCACGTTTACCCATTCCACAAATCTTGCGTTCAGGGCCCCTGGAAGCATGAAAATCACTTTAAACATCTCATTTTATCTCTAAAAGTGATTATCCACGTACAAATGTGAATTTTAGTTCAAAGACGCAACATTTGAAAACAGACCATTTTTTTAGTTTCTGAAGCATGTCGTAAGGGGGGGTGGTTATCTCTTTTGTCAAAAATTGGGCATTTTTGATTGAACAATAAAGGCCTAAAAATGTTATTTAATTCACTTCCCGTGGTGGAGAAACACTTTTTAAGGCCTCAGAGTGAGTAAATTGTCCATTTTCATTCACGTTTACCCATTCCACAAATTTTGCGTTCATATCCCCTGGAAGCATGAAAATCACTTTAAACATCTCATTTTATCTCTAAAAGTGATTATCCACGTACAAATGTGAATTTTAGTTCAAAGACGCAACATTTGAAAACGGACCATTTTTTTAGTTTCTGAAGCATGGCGTAAGGGGGGGTGGTTATCTCTTTTGTCAAAAATTGGGCATTTTTGATTGAACAATAAAGGCCTAAAAATGTAATTTAATTCACTTCCTGTGGTGGAGAAACACTTTTTAAGGCCTCAGAGTGAGTAAATTGGCCATTTTCATTCACGTTTACCCATTCCAGAAATCTTGAGTTCAGGGCCCCTGGAAGCATGCAAATCACTTTAAACATCTCATTTTATCTCTAAAAGTGATTATCCGCGTACAAATGTGAATTTTAGTTCAAAGACGCAACATTTGAAAACGGACCATTTTTTTACTTTCTGAAGCATGTCGTAAGGGGGGGGGGTGGTTATCTCTTTTGTCAAAAATTGGGCATTTTTGATTGAACAATAAAGGCCTAAAAATGTTATTTAATTCACTTCCCGTGGTGGAGAAACACTTTTTAAGGCCTCAGAGTGAGTAAATTGGCCATTTTGATTCACGTTTACCCATTCCACAAATTTTGCGTTCAGGGCCCCTGGAAGCATGAAAATCACTTTAAACATCTCATTTTATCTCTAAAAGTGATTATCCACGTACAAATGTGAATTTTAGTTCAAAGACGCAACATTTGAAAATGGACCATTTTTTTAGTTTCTGAAGCATGTCGTAAGGGGGGGTGGTTATCTCTTTTGTCAAAAATTGGGCATTTTTGATTGAACAATAAAGGCCTCCAAATGTTATTTATTTCACTTCCCGAGGTGGATAAACACTTTTTAAGGCCTCAGAGTGAGTAAATTGGCCATTTTCATTCACATTTACCCATTCCACAAATTTTGCGTTCAGGGCCCCTGGAAGCATGAAAATCACTTTAAACATCTCATTTGATCTCTAAAAGTGATTATCCACGTACAAATGTGAATTTTAGTTCAAAGACGCAGCATTTGAAAACGGCACATTTTTTTAGTTTCTGGAGCATTTCGTAAGGGGGGGTGGTTATCTCTTTTGTCAAAAATCAGGCATTTTTGATTGAACAATAAAGGCCTCCAAATGTTATTTATTTCACTTCCCGTGGTGGAGAAACACTTTTTAAGGCCTCAGAGTGAGTAAATTGGCCCTTTTCATTCACGTTTCCCCATTCCACAAATTTTGCGTTCATATCCCCTGGAAGCATGAAAATCACTTTAAACATCTCATTTTATCTCTAAAAGTGATTATCCACGTACAAATGTGAATTTTAGTTCAAAGACGCAACATTTGAAAACGGACCATTTTTTTACTTTCTGAAGCATGTCGTAAGGGGGGGTGGTTATCTCTTTCGTCAAAAATTGGGCATTTTTGATTGAACAATAAAGGCCTCCAAATGTTATTTATTTCACTTCCCGTGGTGGAGAAACACTTTTTAAGGCCTCAGAGTGAGTAAATTGGCCATTTTCATTCACGTTTACCCATTCCACAAATTTTGCGTTCACGGCCTCTGGAAGCATGAAAATCACTTTAAACATCTCATTTTATCTCTAAAAGTGATTATCCACGAACAAATGTGAATTTTAGTTCAAAGACGCAACATTTGAAAACGGACCATTTTTTTAGTTTCTGAAGCATGGCGTAAGGGGGGGGTGGTTATCTCTTTTGTCAAAAATTGGGCATTTTTGATTGAACAATAAAGACCTAAAAATGTAATTTAATTCACTTCCAGTGGTGGAGAAACACTTTTTAAGGCCTCAGAGTGAGTAAATTGGCCATTTTCATTCACGTTTACCCATTCCACAAAGCTTGCGTTCAGGGCCCCTGGAAGCATGAAAATCACTTTAAACATCTCATTTTATCTCTAAAAGTGATTATCCACGTACAAATGTGAATTTTAGTTCAAAGACGCAACATTTGAAAACGGACCATTTTTTTACTTTCTGAAGCATGTCGTAAGGGGGGGTGGTTATCTCTTTCGTCAAAAATTGGGCATTTTTGATTGAACAATAAAGGCCTCCAAATGTTATTTATTTCACTTCCCGTGGTGGAGAAACACTTTTTAAGGCCTCAGAGTGAGTAAATTGGCCATTTTCATTCACGTTTACCCATTCCACAAATTTTGCGTTCACGGCCTCTGGAAGCATGAAAATCACTTTAAACATCTCATTTTATCTCTAAAAGTGATTATCCACGAACAAATGTGAATTTTAGTTCAAAGACGCAACATTTGAAAACGGACCATTTTTTTAGTTTCTGAAGCATGGCGTAAGGGGGGGGTGGTTATCTCTTTTGTCAAAAATTGGGCATTTTTGATTGAACAATAAAGGCCTAAAAATGTAATTTAATTCACTTCCAGTGGTGGAGAAACACTTTTTAAGGCCTCAGAGTGAGTAAATTGGCCATTTTCATTCACGTTTACCCATTCCACAAAGCTTGCGTTCAGGGCCCCTGGAAGCATGAAAATCACTTTAAACATCTCATTTTATCTCTAAAAGTGATTATCCACGTACAAACGTGAATTTTAGTGCAAAGACGCAACATTTGAAAATGGACCATTTTTTTTAGTTTCTGAAGCATGTCGTAAGGGGGGTGGTTATCACTTTTGTCAAAAATTGGGCATTTTTGATTGAACAATAAAGGCCTAAAAATGTAATTTAATTCACTTCCTGTGGTGGAGAAACACTTTTTAAGGCCTCAGAGTGAGTAAATTGGCCATTTTCATTCACGTTTACCCATTCCACAAATCTTGCGTTCAGGGCCCCTGGAAGCATGAAAATCACTTTAAACATCTCATTTTATCTCTAAAAGTGATTATCCACGTACAAATGTGAATTTTAGTTCAAAGACGCAACATTTGAAAACGGACCATTTTTTTAGTTTCTGAAGCATGTCGTAAGGGGGGTGGTTATCTCTTTTGTCAAAAATTGGGCATTTTTGATTGAACAATAAAGGCCTAAAAATGTAATTTAATTCACTTCCTGTGGTGGAGAAACACTTTTTAAGGCCTCAGAGTGAGTAAATTGTCCCTTTTCATTCACGTTTACCCATTCCACAAATTTTGCGTTCATATCCCCTGGAAGCATGAAAATCACTTTAAACATCTCATTTTATCTCTAAAAGTGATTATCCACGTACAAATGTGAATTTTAGTTCAAAGACGCAACATTTGAAAACGGACCATTTTTTTAGTTTCTGAAGCATGTCGTAAGGGGGGGTGGTTATCTCTTTCGTCAAAAATTTGGCATTTTTGATTGAACAATAAAGGCCTCCAAATGTTATTTATTTCACTTCCCGAGGTGGATAAACACTTTTTAAGGCCTCAGAGTGAGTAAATTGGCCATTTTCATTCACGTTTACCCATTCCACAAATCTTGCGTTCAGGGCCCCTGGAAGCATGAAAATCACTTTAAACATCTCATTTTATCTTTAAAAGTGATTATCCACGTACAAATGTGAATTTTAGTTCAAAGACGCAACATTTGAAAACGGACCATTTTTTTAGTTTCTGAAGCATGTCGTAAGGGGGGGTGGTTATCTCTTTCGTCAAAAATTTGGCATTTTTGATTGAACAATAAAGGCCTCCAAATGTTATTTATTTCACTTCCCGAGGTGGATAAACACTTTTTAAGGCCTCAGAGTGAGTAAATTGGCCATTTTCATTCACGTTTACCCATTCCACAAATCTTGCGTTCAGGGCCCCTGGAAGCATGAAAATCACTTTAAACATCTCATTTTATCTTTAAAAGTGATTATCCACGTACAAATGTGAATTTTAGTTCAAAGACGCAACATTTGAAAACTGATCATTTTTTTAATTTCTGAAGCATGTCGTAAGGGGGGGTGGTTATCTCTTTTGTCAAAAATTGGGCATTTTTGATTGAACAATAAAGGCCTAAAAATGTAATTTAATTCACTTCCCGTGGTGGAGAAACACTTTTTAAGGCCTCAGAGTGAGTAAATTGGCCATTTTCATTCACTTTTACCCATTCCACAAATCTTGCGTTCAGGGCCCCTGGAAGCATGCAAATCACTTTAAGCATCTCATTTTATCTCTAAAAGTGATTATCCACGTACAAATGTAAATTTTAGTTCAAAGACGCAACATTTGAAAACGGACCATTTTTTTAGTTTCTGAAGCATGTCGTTAGGGGGGTGGTTATCTCTTTTGTCAAAAATTGGGCATTTTTGATTGAACAATAAAGGCCTCCAAATGTTATTTATTTCACTTCCCGAGGTGGATAAACACTTTTTAAGGCCTCAGAGTGAGTAAATTGGCCATTTTCATTCATGTTTACCCATTCCACAAATTTTGCGTTCAGGGCCCCTGGAAGCATGAAAATCACTTTAAACATCTCATTTGATCTCTAAAAGTGATTATCCACGTACAAGTGTGAATTTTAGTTCAAAGACGCAACATTTGAAAACGGCTTATTTTTTTAGTTTCTGGAGCATGTCGTAAGGGGGGGTGGTTATCTCTTTCGTCAAAAATCAGGCATTTTTGATTGAACAATAAAGGCCTCCAAATGTTATTTATTTCACTTCCCGTGGTGGAGAAAACCCTTTTTAAGGCCTCAGAGTGAGTAAATTGGCCCTTTTCATTCACGTTTACCCATTCCACAAATTTTGCGTTCATATCCCCTGGAAGCATGAAAATCACTTTAAACATCTCATTTTATCTCTAAAAGTGATTATCCACGAACAAATGTGAATTTTAGTTCAAAGACGCAACATTTGAAAACTGATCATTTTTTTAGTTTCTGAAGCATGTCGTAAGGGGGGGTGGTTATCTCTTTTGTCAAAAATTGGGCATTTTTGATTGAACAATAAAGGCCTAAAAATGTAATTTAATTCACTTCCTGTGGTGGAGAAACACTTTTTAAGGCCTCAGAGTGAGTAAATTGGCCATTTTCATTCACGTTTACCCATTCCAGAAATCTTGCGTTCAGGGCCCCTGGAAGCATGCAAATCACTTTAAACATCTCATTTTATCTCTAAAAGTGATTATCCACGTACAAATGTGAATTTTAGTTCAAAGACGCAACATTTGAAAACGGACCATTTTTTTACTTTCTGAAGCATGTCGTAAGGGGGGGGTGGTTATCTCTTTCGTCAAAAATTGGGCATTTTTGATTGAACAATAAAGGCCTCCAAATGTTATTTATTTCACTTCCCGTGGTGGAGAAACACTTTTTAAGGCCTCAGAGTGAGTAAATTGGCCATTTTCATTCACGTTTACCCATTCCACAAATTTTGTGTTCACGGCCTCTGGAAGCATGAAAATCCCTTTAAACATCTCATTTTATCTCTAAAAGTGATTATCCACGAACAAATGTGAATTTTAGTTCAAAGACGCAACATTTGAAAACGGACCATTTTTTTAGTTTCTGAAGCATGGCGTAAGGGGGGGGGGTGGTTATCTCTTTTGTCAAAAATTGGGCATTTTTGATTGAACAATAAAGGCCTAAAAATGTAATTTAATTCACTTCCAGTGGTGGAGAAACACTTTTTAAGGCCTCAGAGTGAGTAAATTGGCCATTTTCATTCACGTTTACCCATTCCACAAAGCTTGCGTTCAGGGCCCCTGGAAGCATGAAAATCACTTTAAACATCTCATTTTATCTCTAAAAGTGATTATCCACGTACAAACGTGAATTTTAGTTCAAAGACGCAACATTTGAAAACGGACCATTTTTTTAGTTTCTGAAGCATGTCGTAAGGGGGGAAGGTTATCTCTTTCGTCAAAAATTGGGCATTTTTGATTGAACAATAAAGGCCTCCAAATGTTATTTATTTCACTTCCCGAGGTGGATAAACACTTTTTAAGGCCTCAGAGGGAGTAAATTGGCCATTTTCATTCACGTTTACCCATTCCACAAATCTTGCGTTCAGGGCCCCTGGAAGCATGAAAATCACTTTAAACATCTCATTTTATCTCTAAAAGTGATTATCCACGTACAAATGTGAATTTTAGTTCAAAGACGCAACATTTGAAAACGGACCATTTTTTTAGTTTCTGAAGCATGTCGTAAGGGGGGGTGGTTATCTCTTTCGTCAAAAATTTGGCATTTTTGATTGAACAATAAAGGCCTCCAAATGTTATTTATTTCACTTCCCGAGGTGGATAAACACTTTTTAAGGCCTCAGAGCGAGTAAATTGGCCATTTTCATTCACGTTTACCCATTCCACAAATCTTGCGTTCAGGGCCCCTGGAAGCATGAAAATCACTTTAAACATCTCATTTTATCTTTAAAAGTGATTATCCACGTACAAATGTGAATTTTAGTTCAAAGACACAACATTTGAAAACGGACCATTTTTTTAGTTTCTGAAGCATGGCGTAAGGGGGGGTGGTTATCTCTTTTGTCAAAAATTGGGCATTTTTGATTGAACAATAAAGGCCTAAAAATGTAATTTAATTCACTTCCTGTGGTGGAGAAACACTTTTTAAGGCCTCAGAGTGAGTAAATTGGCCATTTTCATTCACGTTTACCCATTCCAGAAATCTTGAGTTCAGGGCCCCTGGAAGCATGCAAATCACTTTAAACATCTCATTTTATCTCTAAAAGTGATTATCCGCGTACAAATGTGAATTTTAGTTCAAAGACGCAACATTTGAAAACGGACCATTTTTTTACTTTCTGAAGCATGTCGTAAGGGGGGGGGGGTGGTTATCTCTTTCGTCAAAAATTGGGCATTTTTGATTGAACAATAAAGGCCTCCAAATGTTATTTATTTCACTTCCCGTGGTGGAGAAACACTTTTTAAGGCCTCAGAGTGAGTAAATTGGCCATTTTCATTCACGTTTACCCATTCCACAAATTTTGCGTTCAGGGCCCCTGGAAGCATGAAAATCACTTTAAACATCTCATTTTATCTCTAAAAGTGATTATCCACGTACAAATGTGAATTTTAGTTCAAAGACGCAACATTTGAAAACGGCACATTTTTTTAGTTTCTTGAGCATGTCGTAAGGGGGGGTGGTTATCTCTTTTGTCAAAAATTGGGCATTTTTGATTGAACAATAAAGGCCTAAAAATGTAATTTAATTCACTTCCTGTGGTGGAGAAACACTTTTTAAGGCCTCAGAGTGAGTAAATTGGCCATTTTCATTCACGTTTACCCATTCCACAAAGCTTGCGTTCAGGGCCCCTGGAAGCATGAAAATCACTTTAAACATCTCATTTTATCTCTAAAAGTGATTATCCACGTACAAATGTGAATTTTAGTTCAAAGACGCAGCATTTGAAAACGGCACATTTTTTTAGTTTCTGGAGCATGTCGTAAGGGGGGGTGGTTATCTCTTTCGTCAAAAATTGGGCATTTTTGATTGAACAATAAAGGCCTCCAACTGTTATTTATTTCACTTCCCGTGGTGGAGAAACACTTTTTAAGGCCTCAGAGTGAGTAAATTGGCCATTTTCATTCACGTTTACCCATTCCACAAATTTTGCGTTCAGGGCCCCTGGAAGCATGAAAATCACTTTAAACATCTCATTTTATCTCTAAAAGTGATTATCCACGTACAAATGTGAATTTTAGTTCAAAGACGCAACATTTGAAAATGGACCATTTTTTTAGTTTCTGAAGCATGTCGTAAGGGGGGGTGGTTATCTCTTTTGTCAAAAATTGGGCATTTTTGATTGAACAATAAAGGCCTCCAAATGTTATTTATTTCACTTCCCGAGGTGGATAAACACTTTTTAAGGCCTCAGAGTGAGTAAATTGGCCATTTTCATTCACGTTTACCCATTCCACAAATTTGCGTTCAGGGCCCCTGGAAGCATGAAAATCACTTTAAACATCTCATTTGATCTCTAAAAGTGATTATCCACGTACAAATGTGAATTTTAGTTCAAAGACGCAGCATTTGAAAACGGCACATTTTTTTAGTTTCTGGAGCATTTCGTAAGGGGGGGTGGTTATCTCTTTTGTCAAAAATCAGGCATTTTTGATTGAACAATAAAGGCCTCCAAATGTTATTTATTTCACTTCCCGTGGTGGAGAAACACTTTTTAAGGCCTCAGAGTGAGTAAATTGGCCATTTTCATTCACGTTTACCCATTCCACAAATTTTGCGTTCACGGCCTCTGGAAGCATGAAAATCACTTTAAACATCTCATTTTATCTCTAAAAGTGATTATCCACGAACAAATGTGAATTTTAGTTCAAAGACGCAACATTTGAAAACGGACCATTTTTTTAGTTTCTGAAGCATGGCGTAAGGGGGGGGTGGTTATCTCTTTTGTCAAAAATTGGGCATTTTTGATTGAACAATAAAGGCCTAAAAATGTAATTTAATTCACTTCCAGTGGTGGAGAAAAACTTTTTAAGGCCTCAGAGTGAGTAAATTGGCCATTTTCATTCACGTTTACCCATTCCACAACGCTTGCGTTCAGGGCCCCTGGAAGCATGAAAATCACTTTAAACATCTCATTTTATCTCTAAAAGTGATTATCCACGTACAAATGTGAATTTTAGTTCAAAGACGCAACATTTGAAAACGGACCATTTTTTTACTTTCTGAAGCATGTCGTAAGGGGGGGTGGTTATCTCTTTCGTCAAAAATTGGGCATTTTTGATTGAACAATAAAGGCCTCCAAATGTTATTTATTTCACTTCCCGTGGTGGAGAAACACTTTTTAAGGCCTCAGAGTGAGTAAATTGGCCATTTTCATTCACGTTTACCCATTCCACAAATTTTGCGTTCACGGCCTCTGGAAGCATGAAAATCACTTTAAACATCTCATTTTATCTCTAAAAGTGATTATCCACGAACAAATGTGAATTTTAGTTCAAAGACGCAACATTTGAAAACGGACCATTTTTTTAGTTTCTGAAGCATGGCGTAAGGGGGGGGTGGTTATCTCTTTTGTCAAAAATTGGGCATTTTTGATTGAACAATAAAGGCCTAAAAATGTAATTTAATTCACTTCCAGTGGTGGAGAAACACTTTTTAAGGCCTCAGAGTGAGTAAATTGGCCATTTTCATTCACGTTTACCCATTCCACAAAGCTTGCGTTCAGGGCCCCTGGAAGCATGAAAATCACTTTAAACATCTCATTTTATCTCTAAAAGTGATTATCCACGTACAAACGTGAATTTTAGTGCAAAGACGCAACATTTGAAAACGGACCATTTTTTTTAGTTTCTGAAGCATGTCGTAAGGGGGGTGGTTATCACTTTTGTCAAAAATTGGGCATTTTTGATTGAACAATAAAGGCCTAAAAATGTAATTTAATTCACTTCCTGTGGTGGAGAAACACTTTTTAAGGCCTCAGAGTGAGTAAATTGGCCATTTTCATTCACGTTTACCCATTCCACAAATCTTGCGTTCAGGGCCCCTGGAAGCATGAAAATCACTTTAAACATCTCATTTTATCTCTAAAAGTGATTATCCACGTACAAATGTGAATTTTAGTTCAAAGACGCAACATTTGAAAACGGACCATTTTTTTAGTTTCTGAAGCATGTCGTAAGGGGGGTGGTTATCTCTTTTGTCAAAAATTGGGCATTTTTGATTGAACAATAAAGGCCTAAAAATGTAATTTAATTCACTTCCTGTGGTGGAGAAACACTTTTTAAGGCCTCAGAGTGAGTAAATTGGCCATTTTCATTCACGTTTACCCATTCCACAAATCTTGCGTTCAGGGCCCCTGGAAGCATGAAAATCACTTTAAACATCTCATTTTATCTCTAAAAGTGATTATCCACGTACAAATGTGAATTTTAGTTCAAAGACGCAACATTTGAAAACAGACCATTTTTTTAGTTTCTGAAGCATGTCGTAAGGGGGGGTGGTTATCTCTTTTGTCAAAAATTGGACATTTTTGATTGAACAATAAAGGCCTAAAAATGTTATTTAATTCACTTCCCGTGGTGGAGAAACACTTTTTAAGGCCTCAGAGTGAGTAAATTGTCCCTTTTCATTCACGTTTACCCATTCCACAAATTTTGCGTTCATATCCCCTGGAAGCATGAAAATTACTTTAAACATCTCATTTTATCTCTAAAAGTGATTATCCACGTACAAATGTGAATTTTAGTTCAAAGACGCAACATTTGAAAACGGACCATTTTTTTAGTTTCTGAAGCATGTCGTAAGGGGGGGTGGTTATCTCTTTCGTCAAAAATTTGGCATTTTTGATTGAACAATAAAGGCCTCCAAATGTTATTTATTTCACTTCCCGAGGTGGATAAACACTTTTTAAGGCCTCAGAGTGAGTAAATTGGCCATTTTCATTCACGTTTACCCATTCCACAAATCTTGCGTTCAGGGCCCCTGGAAGCATGAAAATCACTTTAAACATCTCATTTTATCTTTAAAAGTGATTATCCACGTACAAATGTGAATTTTAGTTCAAAGACGCAACATTTGAAAACTGATCATTTTTTTAGTTTCTGAAGCATGTCGTAAGGGGGGGGTGGTTATCTCTTTTGTCAAAAATTGGGCATTTTTGATTGAACAATAAAGGCCTAAAAATGTAATTTAATTCACTTCCCGTGGTGGAGAAACACTTTTTAAGGCCTCAGAGTGAGTAAATTGGCCATTTTCATTCACTTTTACCCATTCCACAAATCTTGCGTTCAGGGCCCCTGGAAGCATGCAAATCACTTTAAGCATCTCATTTTATCTCTAAAAGTGATTATCCACGTACAAATGTAAATTTTAGTTCAAAGACGCAACATTTGAAAACGGACCATTTTTTTAGTTTCTGAAGCATGTCGTTAGGGGGGGTGGTTATCTCTTTTGTCAAAAATTGGGCATTTTTGATTGAACAATAAAGGCCTCCAAATGTTATTTATTTCACTTCCCGAGGTGGATAAACACTTTTTAAGGCCTCAGAGTGAGTAAATTGGCCATTTTCATTCATGTTTACCCATTCCACAAATTTTGCGTTCAGGGCCCCTGGAAGCATGAAAATCACTTTAAACATCTCATTTGATCTCTAAAAGTGATTATCCACGTACAAGTGTGAATTTTAGTTCAAAGACGCAACATTTGAAAACGGCTTATTTTTTTAGTTTCTGGAGCATGTCGTAAGGGGGGGTGGTTATCTCTTTCGTCAAAAATCAGGCATTTTTGATTGAACAATAAAGGCCTCCAAATGTTATTTATTTCACTTCCCGTGGTGGAGAAACACTTTTTAAGGCCTCAGAGTGAGTAAATTGGCCCTTTTCATTCACGTTTACCCATTCCACAAATTTTGCGTTCATATCCCCTGGAAGCATGAAAATCACTTTAAACATCTCATTTTATCTCTAAAAGTGATTATCCACGAACAAATGTGAATTTTAGTTCAAAGACGCAACATTTGAAAACTGACCATTTTTTTAGTTTCTGAAGCATGGCGTAAGGGGGGGTGGTTATCTCTTTTGTCAAAAATTGGGCATTTTTGATTGAACAATAAAGGCCTAAAAATGTAATTTAATTCACTTCCTGTGGTGGAGAAACACTTTTTAAGGCCTCAGAGTGAGTAAATTGGCCATTTTCATTCACGTTTACCCATTCCAGAAATCTTGCGTTCAGGGCCCCTGGAAGCATGCAAATCACTTTAAACATCTCATTTTATCTCTAAAAGTGATTATCCACGTACAAATGTGAATTTTAGTTCAAAGACGCAGCATTTGAAAACGGCACATTTTTTTAGTTTCTGGAGCATTTCGTAAGGGGGGGTGGTTATCTCTTTTGTCAAAAATCAGGCATTTTTGATTGAACAATAAAGGCCTCCAAATGTTATTTATTTCACTTCCCGTGGTGGAGAAACACTTTTTAAGGCCTCAGAGTGAGTAAATTGGCCATTTTCATTCACGTTTACCCATTCCACAAATTTTGCGTTCACGGCCTCTGGAAGCATGAAAATCACTTTAAACATCTCATTTTATCTCTAAAAGTGATTATCCACGAACAAATGTGAATTTTAGTTCAAAGACGCAACATTTGAAAACGGACCATTTTTTTAGTTTCTGAAGCATGGCGTAAGGGGGGGGTGGTTATCTCTTTTGTCAAAAATTGGGCATTTTTGATTGAACAATAAAGGCCTAAAAATGTAATTTAATTCACTTCCAGTGGTGGAGAAACACTTTTTAAGGCCTCAGAGTGAGTAAATTGGCCATTTTCATTCACGTTTACCCATTCCACAAAGCTTGCGTTCAGGGCCCCTGGAAGCATGAAAATCACTTTAAACATCTCATTTTATCTCTAAAAGTGATTATCCACGTACAAATGTGAATTTTAGTTCAAAGACGCAACATTTGAAAACGGACCATTTTTTTACTTTCTGAAGCATGTCGTAAGGGGGGGTGGTTATCTCTTTCGTCAAAAATTGGGCATTTTTGATTGAACAATAAAGGCCTCCAAATGTTATTTATTTCACTTCCCGTGGTGGAGAAACACTTTTTAAGGCCTCAGAGTGAGTAAATTGGCCATTTTCATTCACGTTTACCCATTCCACAAATTTTGCGTTCACGGCCTCTGGAAGCATGAAAATCACTTTAAACATCTCATTTTATCTCTAAAAGTGATTATCCACGAACAAATGTGAATTTTAGTTCAAAGACGCAACATTTGAAAACGGACCATTTTTTTAGTTTCTGAAGCATGGCGTAAGGGGGGGGTGGTTATCTCTTTTGTCAAAAATTGGGCATTTTTGATTGAACAATAAAGGCCTAAAAATGTAATTTAATTCACTTCCAGTGGTGGAGAAACACTTTTTAAGGCCTCAGAGTGAGTAAATTGGCCATTTTCATTCACGTTTACCCATTCCACAAAGCTTGCGTTCAGGGCCCCTGGAAGCATGAAAATCACTTTAAACATCTCATTTTATCTCTAAAAGTGATTATCCACGTACAAACGTGAATTTTAGTGCAAAGACGCAACATTTGAAAACGGACCATTTTTTTTAGTTTCTGAAGCATGTCGTAAGGGGGGTGGTTATCACTTTTGTCAAAAATTGGGCATTTTTGATTGAACAATAAAGGCCTAAAAATGTAATTTAATTCACTTCCTGTGGTGGAGAAACACTTTTTAAGGCCTCAGAGTGAGTAAATTGGCCATTTTCATTCACGTTTACCCATTCCACAAATCTTGCGTTCAGGGCCCCTGGAAGCATGAAAATCACTTTAAACATCTCATTTTATCTCTAAAAGTGATTATCCACGTACAAATGTGAATTTTAGTTCAAAGACGCAACATTTGAAAACGGACCATTTTTTTAGTTTCTGAAGCATGTCGTAAGGGGGGTGGTTATCTCTTTTGTCAAAAATTGGGCATTTTTGATTGAACAATAAAGGCCTAAAAATGTAATTTAATTCACTTCCTGTGGTGGAGAAACACTTTTTAAGGCCTCAGAGTGAGTAAATTGGCCATTTTCATTCACGTTTACCCATTCCACAAATCTTGCGTTCAGGGCCCCTGGAAGCATGAAAATCACTTTAAACATCTCATTTTATCTCTAAAAGTGATTATCCACGTACAAATGTGAATTTTAGTTCAAAGACGCAACATTTGAAAACAGACCATTTTTTTAGTTTCTGAAGCATGTCGTAAGGGGGGGTGGTTATCTCTTTTGTCAAAAATTGGACATTTTTGATTGAACAATAAAGGCCTAAAAATGTTATTTAATTCACTTCCCGTGGTGGAGAAACACTTTTTAAGGCCTCAGAGTGAGTAAATTGTCCCTTTTCATTCACGTTTACCCATTCCACAAATTTTGCGTTCATATCCCCTGGAAGCATGAAAATCACTTTAAACATCTCATTTTATCTCTAAAAGTGATTATCCACGTACAAATGTGAATTTTAGTTCAAAGACGCAACATTTGAAAACGGACCATTTTTTTAGTTTCTGAAGCATGTCGTAAGGGGGGGTGGTTATCTCTTTCGTCAAAAATTTGGCATTTTTGATTGAACAATAAAGGCCTCCAAATGTTATTTATTTCACTTCCCGAGGTGGATAAACACTTTTTAAGGCCTCAGAGTGAGTAAATTGGCCATTTTCATTCACGTTTACCCATTCCACAAATCTTGCGTTCAGGGCCCCTGGAAGCATGAAAATCACTTTAAACATCTCATTTTATCTTTAAAAGTGATTATCCACGTACAAATGTGAATTTTAGTTCAAAGACGCAACATTTGAAAACTGATCATTTTTTTAGTTTCTGAAGCATGTCGTAAGGGGGGGTGGTTATCTCTTTTGTCAAAAATTGGGCATTTTTGATTGAACAATAAAGGCCTAAAAATGTAATTTAATTCACTTCCCGTGGTGGATAAACACTTTTTAAGGCCTCAGAGTGAGTAAATTGGCCATTTTCATTCACTTTTACCCATTCCACAAATCTTGCGTTCAGGGCCCCTGGAAGCATGCAAATCACTTTAAGCATCTCATTTTATCTCTAAAAGTGATTATCCACGTACAAATGTAAATTTTAGTTCAAAGACGCAACATTTGAAAACGGACCATTTTTTTAGTTTCTGAAGCATGTCGTTAGGGGGGTGGTTATCTCTTTTGTCAAAAATTGGGCATTTTTGATTGAACAATAAAGGCCTCCAAATGTTATTTATTTCACTTCCCGAGGTGGATAAACACTTTTTAAGGCCTCAGAGTGAGTAAATTGGCCATTTTCATTCATGTTTACCCATTCCACAAATTTTGCGTTCAGGGCCCCTGGAAGCATGAAAATCACTTTAAACATCTCATTTGATCTCTAAAAGTGATTATCCACGTACAAGTGTGAATTTTAGTTCAAAGACGCAACATTTGAAAACGGCTTATTTTTTTAGTTTCTGGAGCATGTCGTAAGGGGGGGTGGTTATCTCTTTCGTCAAAAATCAGGCATTTTTGATTGAACAATAAAGGCCTCCAAATGTTATTTATTTCACTTCCCGTGGTGGAGAAAACCCTTTTTAAGGCCTCAGAGTGAGTAAATTGGCCCTTTTCATTCACGTTTACCCATTCCACAAATTTTGCGTTCATATCCCCTGGAAGCATGAAAATCACTTTAAACATCTCATTTTATCTCTAACAGTGATTATCCACGAACAAATGTGAATTTTAGTTCAAAGACGCAACATTTGAAAACTGACCATTTTTTTAGTTTCTGAAGCATGGCGTAAGGGGGGGTGGTTATCTCTTTTGTCAAAAATTGGGCATTTTTGATTGAACAATAAAGGCCTAAAAATGTAATTTAATTCACTTCCTGTGGTGGAGAAACACTTTTTAAGGCCTCAGAGTGAGTAAATTGGCCATTTTCATTCACGTTTACCCATTCCAGAAATCTTGCGTTCAGGGCCCCTGGAAGCATGCAAATCACTTTAAACATCTCATTTTATCTCTAAAAGTGATTATCCACGTACAAATGTGAATTTTAGTTCAAAGACGCAACATTTGAAAACGGACCATTTTTTTACTTTCTGAAGCATGTCGTAAGGGGGGGGTGGTTATCTCTTTCGTCAAAAATTGGGCATTTTTGATTGAACAATAAAGGCCTCCAAATGTTATTTATTTCACTTCCCGTGGTGGAGAAACACTTTTTAAGGCCTCAGAGTGAGTAAATTGGCCATTTTCATTCACGTTTACCCATTCCACAAATTTTGTGTTCACGGCCTCTGGAAGCATGAAAATCACTTTAAACATCTCATTTTATCTCTAAAAGTGATTATCCACGAACAAATGTGAATTTTAGTTCAAAGACGCAACATTTGAAAACGGACCATTTTTTTAGTTTCTGAAGCATGGCGTAAGGGGGGGGGGTGGTTATCTCTTTTGTCAAAAATTGGGCATTTTTGATTGAACAATAAAGGCCTAAAAATGTAATTTAATTCACTTCCAGTGGTGGAGAAACACTTTTTAAGGCCTCAGAGTGAGTAAATTGGCCATTTTCATTCACGTTTACCCATTCCACAAAGCTTGCGTTCAGGGCCCCTGGAAGCATGAAAATCACTTTAAACATCTCATTTTATCTCTAAAAGTGATTATCCACGTACAAACGTGAATTTTAGTTCAAAGACGCAACATTTGAAAACGGACCATTTTTTTAGTTTCTGAAGCATGTCGTAAGGGGGGAAGGTTATCTCTTTCGTCAAAAATTGGGCATTTTTGATTGAACAATAAAGGCCTCCAAATGTTATTTATTTCACTTCCCGAGGTGGATAAACACTTTTTAAGGCCTCAGAGTGAGTAAATTGGCCATTTTCATTCACGTTTACCCATTCCACAAATCTTGCGTTCAGGGCCCCTGGAAGCATGAAAATCACTTTAAACATCTCATTTTATCTCTAAAAGTGATTATCCACTTACAAATGTGAATTTTAGTTCAAAGACGCAACATTTGAAAACGGACCATTTTTTTAGTTTCTGAAGCATGTCGTAAGGGGGGGTGGTTATCTCTTTCGTCAAAAATTTGGCATTTTTGATTGAACAATAAAGGCCTCCAAATGTTATTTATTTCACTTCCCGAGGTGGATAAACACTTTTTAAGGCCTCAGAGCGAGTAAATTGGCCATTTTCATTCACGTTTACCCATTCCACAAATCTTGCGTTCAGGGCCCCTGGAAGCATGAAAATCACTTTAAACATCTCATTTTATCTTTAAAAGTGATTATCCACGTACAAATGTGAATTTTAGTTCAAAGACGCAACATTTGAAAACGGACCATTTTTTTAGTTTCTGAAGCATGGCGTAAGGGGGGGTGGTTATCTCTTTTGTCAAAAATTGGGCATTTTTGATTGAACAATAAAGGCCTAAAAATGTAATTTAATTCACTTCCTGTGGTGGAGAAACACTTTTTAAGGCCTCAGAGTGAGTAAATTGGCCATTTTCATTCACGTTTACCCATTCCAGAAATCTTGAGTTCAGGGCCCCTGGAAGCATGCAAATCACTTTAAACATCTCATTTTATCTCTAAAAGTGATTATCCGCGTACAAATGTGAATTTTAGTTCAAAGACGCAACATTTGAAAACGGACCATTTTTTTACTTTCTGAAGCATGTCGTAAGGGGGGGGGGTGGTTATCTCTTTCGTCAAAAATTGGGCATTTTTGATTGAACAATAAAGGCCTCCAAATGTTATTTATTTCACTTCCCGTGGTGGAGAAACACTTTTTAAGGCCTCAGAGTGAGTAAATTGGCCATTTTCATTCACGTTTACCCATTCCACAAATTTTGCGTTCAGGGCCCCTGGAAGCATGAAAATCACTTTAAACATCTCATTTTATCTCTAAAAGTGATTATCCACGTACAAATGTGAATTTTAGTTCAAAGACGCAACATTTGAAAACGGCACATTTTTTTAGTTTCTTGAGCATGTCGTAAGGGGGGGTGGTTATCTCTTTTGTCAAAAATTGGGCATTTTTGATTGAACAATAAAGGCCTAAAAATGTAATTTAATTCACTTCCTGTGGTGGAGAAACACTTTTTAAGGCCTCAGAGTGAGTAAATTGGCCATTTTCATTCACGTTTACCCATTCCACAAAGCTTGCGTTCAGGGCCCCTGGAAGCATGAAAATCACTTTAAACATCTCATTTTATCTCTAAAAGTGATTATCCACGTACAAATGTGAATTTTAGTTCAAAGACGCAGCATTTGAAAACGGCACATTTTTTTAGTTTCTGGAGCATGTCGTAAGGGGGGGTGGTTATCTCTTTCGTCAAAAATTGGGCATTTTTGATTGAACAATAAAGGCCTCCAACTGTTATTTATTTCACTTCCCGTGGTGGAGAAACACTTTTTAAGGCCTCAGAGTGAGTAAATTGGCCATTTTCATTCACGTTTACCCATTCCACAAATTTTGCGTTCAGGGCCCCTGGAAGCATGAAAATCACTTTAAACATCTCATTTTATCTCTAAAAGTGATTATCCACGTACAAATGTGAATTTTAGTTCAAAGACGCAACATTTGAAAATGGACCATTTTTTTAGTTTCTGAAGCATGTCGTAAGGGGGGGTGGTTATCTCTTTTGTCAAAAATTGGGCATTTTTGATTGAACAATAAAGGCCTCCAAATGTTATTTATTTCACTTCCCGAGGTGGATAAACACTTTTTAAGGCCTCAGAGTGAGTAAATTGGCCATTTTCATTCACGTTTACCCATTCCACAAATTTTGCGTTCAGGGCCCCTGGAAGCATGAAAATCACTTTAAACATCTCATTTGATCTCTAAAAGTGATTATCCACGTACAAATGTGAATTTTAGTTCAAAGACGCAGCATTTGAAAACGGCACATTTTTTTAGTTTCTGGAGCATTTCGTAAGGGGGGGTGGTTATCTCTTTTGTCAAAAATCAGGCATTTTTGATTGAACAATAAAGGCCTCCAAATGTTATTTATTTCACTTCCCGTGGTGGAGAAACACTTTTTAAGGCCTCAGAGTGAGTAAATTGGCCATTTTCATTCACGTTTACCCATTCCACAAATTTTGCGTTCACGGCCTCTGGAAGCATGAAAATCACTTTAAACATCTCATTTTATCTCTAAAAGTGATTATCCACGAACAAATGTGAATTTTAGTTCAAAGACGCAACATTTGAAAACGGACCATTTTTTTAGTTTCTGAAGCATGGCGTAAGGGGGGGGTGGTTATCTCTTTTGTCAAAAATTGGGCATTTTTGATTGAACAATAAAGGCCTAAAAATGTAATTTAATTCACTTCCAGTGGTGGAGAAAAACTTTTTAAGGCCTCAGAGTGAGTAAATTGGCCATTTTCATTCACGTTTACCCATTCCACAACGCTTGCGTTCAGGGCCCCTGGAAGCATGAAAATCACTTTAAACATCTCATTTTATCTCTAAAAGTGATTATCCACGTACAAATGTGAATTTTAGTTCAAAGACGCAACATTTGAAAACGGACCATTTTTTTACTTTCTGAAGCATGTCGTAAGGGGGGGTGGTTATCTCTTTCGTCAAAAATTGGGCATTTTTGATTGAACAATAAAGGCCTCCAAATGTTATTTATTTCACTTCCCGTGGTGGAGAAACACTTTTTAAGGCCTCAGAGTGAGTAAATTGGCCATTTTCATTCACGTTTACCCATTCCACAAATTTTGCGTTCACGGCCTCTGGAAGCATGAAAATCACTTTAAACATCTCATTTTATCTCTAAAAGTGATTATCCACGAACAAATGTGAATTTTAGTTCAAAGACGCAACATTTGAAAACGGACCATTTTTTTAGTTTCTGAAGCATGGCGTAAGGGGGGGGTGGTTATCTCTTTTGTCAAAAATTGGGCATTTTTGATTGAACAATAAAGGCCTAAAAATGTAATTTAATTCACTTCCAGTGGTGGAGAAACACTTTTTAAGGCCTCAGAGTGAGTAAATTGGCCATTTTCATTCACGTTTACCCATTCCACAAAGCTTGCGTTCAGGGCCCCTGGAAGCATGAAAATCACTTTAAACATCTCATTTTATCTCTAAAAGTGATTATCCACGTACAAACGTGAATTTTAGTGCAAAGACGCAACATTTGAAAACGGACCATTTTTTTTAGTTTCTGAAGCATGTCGTAAGGGGGGTGGTTATCACTTTTGTCAAAAATTGGGCATTTTTGATTGAACAATAAAGGCCTAAAAATGTAATTTAATTCACTTCCTGTGGTGGAGAAACACTTTTTAAGGCCTCAGAGTGAGTAAATTGGCCATTTTCATTCACGTTTACCCATTCCACAAATCTTGCGTTCAGGGCCCCTGGAAGCATGAAAATCACTTTAAACATCTCATTTTATCTCTAAAAGTGATTATCCACGTACAAATGTGAATTTTAGTTCAAAGACGCAACATTTGAAAACGGACCATTTTTTTAGTTTCTGAAGCATTTCGTAAGGGGGGTGGTTATCTCTTTTGTCAAAAATTGGGCATTTTTGATTGAACAATAAAGGCCTAAAAATGTAATTTAATTCACTTCCTGTGGTGGAGAAACACTTTTTAAGGCCTCAGAGTGAGTAAATTGGCCATTTTCATTCACGTTTACCCATTCCACAAATCTTGCGTTCAGGGCCCCTGGAAGCATGAAAATCACTTTAAACATCTCATTTTATCTCTAAAAGTGATTATCCACGTACAAATGTGAATTTTAGTTCAAAGACGCAACATTTGAAAACAGACCATTTTTTTAGTTTCTGAAGCATGTCGTAAGGGGGGGTGGTTATCTCTTTTGTCAAAAATTGGACATTTTTGATTGAACAATAAAGGCCTAAAAATGTTATTTAATTCACTTCCCGTGGTGGAGAAACACTTTTTAAGGCCTCAGAGTGAGTAAATTGTCCCTTTTCATTCACGTTTACCCATTCCACAAATTTTGCGTTCATATCCCCTGGAAGCATGAAAATTACTTTAAACATCTCATTTTATCTCTAAAAGTGATTATCCACGTACAAATGTGAATTTTAGTTCAAAGACGCAACATTTGAAAACGGACCATTTTTTTAGTTTCTGAAGCATGTCGTAAGGGGGGGTGGTTATCTCTTTCGTCAAAAATTTGGCATTTTTGATTGAACAATAAAGGCCTCCAAATGTTATTTATTTCACTTCCCGAGGTGGATAAACACTTTTTAAGGCCTCAGAGTGAGTAAATTGGCCATTTTCATTCACGTTTACCCATTCCACAAATCTTGCGTTCAGGGCCCCTGGAAGCATGAAAATCACTTTAAACATCTCATTTTATCTTTAAAAGTGATTATCCACGTACAAATGTGAATTTTAGTTCAAAGACGCAACATTTGAAAACTGATCATTTTTTTAGTTTCTGAAGCATGTCGTAAGGGGGGGTGGTTATCTCTTTTGTCAAAAATTGGGCATTTTTGATTGAACAATAAAGGCCTAAAAATGTAATTTAATTCACTTCCCGTGGTGGAGAAACACTTTTTAAGGCCTCAGAGTGAGTAAATTGGCCATTTTCATTCACTTTTACCCATTCCACAAATCTTGCGTTCAGGGCCCCTGGAAGCATGCAAATCACTTTAAGCATCTCATTTTATCTCTAAAAGTGATTATCCACGTACAAATGTAAATTTTAGTTCAAAGACGCAACATTTGAAAACGGACCATTTTTTTAGTTTCTGAAGCATGTCGTTAGGGGGGGTGGTTATCTCTTTTGTCAAAAATTGGGCATTTTTGATTGAACAATAAAGGCCTCCAAATGTTATTTATTTCACTTCCCGAGGTGGATAAACACTTTTTAAGGCCTCAGAGTGAGTAAATTGGCCATTTTCATTCATGTTTACCCATTCCACAAATTTTGCGTTCAGGGCCCCTGGAAGCATGAAAATCACTTTAAACATCTCATTTGATCTCTAAAAGTGATTATCCACGTACAAGTGTGAATTTTAGTTCAAAGACGCAACATTTGAAAACGGCTTATTTTTTTAGTTTCTGGAGCATGTCGTAAGGGGGGGTGGTTATCTCTTTCGTCAAAAATCAGGCATTTTTGATTGAACAATAAAGGCCTCCAAATGTTATTTATTTCACTTCCCGTGGTGGAGAAACACTTTTTAAGGCCTCAGAGTGAGTAAATTGGCCCTTTTCATTCACGTTTACCCATTCCACAAATTTTGCGTTCATATCCCCTGGAAGCATGAAAATCACTTTAAACATCTCATTTTATCTCTAAAAGTGATTATCCACGAACAAATGTGAATTTTAGTTCAAAGACGCAACATTTGAAAACTGACCATTTTTTTAGTTTCTGAAGCATGGCGTAAGGGGGGGTGGTTATCTCTTTTGTCAAAAATTGGGCATTTTTGATTGAACAATAAAGGCCTAAAAATGTAATTTAATTCACTTCCTGTGGTGGAGAAACACTTTTTAAGGCCTCAGAGTGAGTAAATTGGCCATTTTCATTCACGTTTACCCATTCCAGAAATCTTGCGTTCAGGGCCCCTGGAAGCATGCAAATCACTTTAAACATCTCATTTTATCTCTAAAAGTGATTATCCACGTACAAATGTGAATTTTAGTTCAAAGACGCAGCATTTGAAAACGGCACATTTTTTTAGTTTCTGGAGCATTTCGTAAGGGGGGGTGGTTATCTCTTTTGTCAAAAATCAGGCATTTTTGATTGAACAATAAAGGCCTCCAAATGTTATTTATTTCACTTCCCGTGGTGGAGAAACACTTTTTAAGGCCTCAGAGTGAGTAAATTGGCCATTTTCATTCACGTTTACCCATTCCACAAATTTTGCGTTCACGGCCTCTGGAAGCATGAAAATCACTTTAAACATCTCATTTTATCTCTAAAAGTGATTATCCACGAACAAATGTGAATTTTAGTTCAAAGACGCAACATTTGAAAACGGACCATTTTTTTAGTTTCTGAAGCATGGCGTAAGGGGGGGGTGGTTATCTCTTTTGTCAAAAATTGGGCATTTTTGATTGAACAATAAAGGCCTAAAAATGTAATTTAATTCACTTCCAGTGGTGGAGAAACACTTTTTAAGGCCTCAGAGTGAGTAAATTGGCCATTTTCATTCACGTTTACCCATTCCACAAAGCTTGCGTTCAGGGCCCCTGGAAGCATGAAAATCACTTTAAACATCTCATTTTATCTCTAAAAGTGATTATCCACGTACAAATGTGAATTTTAGTTCAAAGACGCAACATTTGAAAACGGACCATTTTTTTACTTTCTGAAGCATGTCGTAAGGGGGGGTGGTTATCTCTTTCGTCAAAAATTGGGCATTTTTGATTGAACAATAAAGGCCTCCAAATGTTATTTATTTCACTTCCCGTGGTGGAGAAACACTTTTTAAGGCCTCAGAGTGAGTAAATTGGCCATTTTCATTCACGTTTACCCATTCCACAAATTTTGCGTTCACGGCCTCTGGAAGCATGAAAATCACTTTAAACATCTCATTTTATCTCTAAAAGTGATTATCCACGAACAAATGTGAATTTTAGTTCAAAGACGCAACATTTGAAAACGGACCATTTTTTTAGTTTCTGAAGCATGGCGTAAGGGGGGGGTGGTTATCTCTTTTGTCAAAAATTGGGCATTTTTGATTGAACAATAAAGGCCTAAAAATGTAATTTAATTCACTTCCAGTGGTGGAGAAACACTTTTTAAGGCCTCAGAGTGAGTAAATTGGCCATTTTCATTCACGTTTACCCATTCCACAAAGCTTGCGTTCAGGGCCCCTGGAAGCATGAAAATCACTTTAAACATCTCATTTTATCTCTAAAAGTGATTATCCACGTACAAATGTGAATTTTAGTGCAAAGACGCAACATTTGAAAACAGACCATTTTTTTAGTTTCTGAAGCATGTCGTAAGGGGGGGTGGTTATCTCTTTTGTCAAAAATTGGACATTTTTGATTGAACAATAAAGGCCTAAAAATGTTATTTAATTCACTTCCCGTGGTGGAGAAACACTTTTTAAGGCCTCAGAGTGAGTAAATTGTCCCTTTTCATTCACGTTTACCCATTCCACAAATTTTGCGTTCATATCCCCTGGAAGCATGAAAATTACTTTAAACATCTCATTTTATCTCTAAAAGTGATTATCCACGTACAAATGTGAATTTTAGTTCAAAGACGCAACATTTGAAAACGGACCATTTTTTTAGTTTCTGAAGCATGTCGTAAGGGGGGGTGGTTATCTCTTTCGTCAAAAATTTGGCATTTTTGATTGAACAATAAAGGCCTCCAAATGTTATTTATTTCACTTCCCGAGGTGGATAAACACTTTTTAAGGCCTCAGAGTGAGTAAATTGGCCATTTTCATTCACGTTTACCCATTCCACAAATCTTGCGTTCAGGGCCCCTGGAAGCATGAAAATCACTTTAAACATCTCATTTTATCTTTAAAAGTGATTATCCACGTACAAATGTGAATTTTAGTTCAAAGACGCAACATTTGAAAACTGATCATTTTTTTAGTTTCTGAAGCATGTCGTAAGGGGGGGTGGTTATCTCTTTTGTCAAAAATTGGGCATTTTTGATTGAACAATAAAGGCCTAAAAATGTAATTTAATTCACTTCCCGTGGTGGAGAAACACTTTTTAAGGCCTCAGAGTGAGTAAATTGGCCATTTTCATTCACTTTTACCCATTCCACAAATCTTGCGTTCAGGGCCCCTGGAAGCATGCAAATCACTTTAAGCATCTCATTTTATCTCTAAAAGTGATTATCCACGTACAAATGTAAATTTTAGTTCAAAGACGCAACATTTGAAAACGGACCATTTTTTTAGTTTCTGAAGCATGTCGTTAGGGGGGGTGGTTATCTCTTTTGTCAAAAATTGGGCATTTTTGATTGAACAATAAAGGCCTCCAAATGTTATTTATTTCACTTCCCGAGGTGGATAAACACTTTTTAAGGCCTCAGAGTGAGTAAATTGGCCATTTTCATTCATGTTTACCCATTCCACAAATTTTGCGTTCAGGGCCCCTGGAAGCATGAAAATCACTTTAAACATCTCATTTGATCTCTAAAAGTGATTATCCACGTACAAGTGTGAATTTTAGTTCAAAGACGCAACATTTGAAAACGGCTTATTTTTTTAGTTTCTGGAGCATGTCGTAAGGGGGGGTGGTTATCTCTTTCGTCAAAAATCAGGCATTTTTGATTGAACAATAAAGGCCTCCAAATGTTATTTATTTCACTTCCCGTGGTGGAGAAACACTTTTTAAGGCCTCAGAGTGAGTAAATTGGCCCTTTTCATTCACGTTTACCCATTCCACAAATTTTGCGTTCATATCCCCTGGAAGCATGAAAATCACTTTAAACATCTCATTTTATCTCTAAAAGTGATTATCCACGAACAAATGTGAATTTTAGTTCAAAGACGCAACATTTGAAAACTGACCATTTTTTTAGTTTCTGAAGCATGGCGTAAGGGGGGGTGGTTATCTCTTTTGTCAAAAATTGGGCATTTTTGATTGAACAATAAAGGCCTAAAAATGTAATTTAATTCACTTCCTGTGGTGGAGAAACACTTTTTAAGGCCTCAGAGTGAGTAAATTGGCCATTTTCATTCACGTTTACCCATTCCAGAAATCTTGCGTTCAGGGCCCCTGGAAGCATGCAAATCACTTTAAACATCTCATTTTATCTCTAAAAGTGATTATCCACGTACAAATGTGAATTTTAGTTCAAAGACGCAGCATTTGAAAACGGCACATTTTTTTAGTTTCTGGAGCATTTCGTAAGGGGGGGTGGTTATCTCTTTTGTCAAAAATCAGGCATTTTTGATTGAACAATAAAGGCCTCCAAATGTTATTTATTTCACTTCCCGTGGTGGAGAAACACTTTTTAAGGCCTCAGAGTGAGTAAATTGGCCATTTTCATTCACGTTTACCCATTCCACAAATTTTGCGTTCACGGCCTCTGGAAGCATGAAAATCACTTTAAACATCTCATTTTATCTCTAAAAGTGATTATCCACGAACAAATGTGAATTTTAGTTCAAAGACGCAACATTTGAAAACGGACCATTTTTTTAGTTTCTGAAGCATGGCGTAAGGGGGGGGTGGTTATCTCTTTTGTCAAAAATTGGGCATTTTTGATTGAACAATAAAGGCCTAAAAATGTAATTTAATTCACTTCCAGTGGTGGAGAAACACTTTTTAAGGCCTCAGAGTGAGTAAATTGGCCATTTTCATTCACGTTTACCCATTCCACAAAGCTTGCGTTCAGGGCCCCTGGAAGCATGAAAATCACTTTAAACATCTCATTTTATCTCTAAAAGTGATTATCCACGTACAAATGTGAATTTTAGTTCAAAGACGCAACATTTGAAAACGGACCATTTTTTTACTTTCTGAAGCATGTCGTAAGGGGGGGTGGTTATCTCTTTCGTCAAAAATTGGGCATTTTTGATTGAACAATAAAGGCCTCCAAATGTTATTTATTTCACTTCCCGTGGTGGAGAAACACTTTTTAAGGCCTCAGAGTGAGTAAATTGGCCATTTTCATTCACGTTTACCCATTCCACAAATTTTGCGTTCACGGCCTCTGGAAGCATGAAAATCACTTTAAACATCTCATTTTATCTCTAAAAGTGATTATCCACGAACAAATGTGAATTTTAGTTCAAAGACGCAACATTTGAAAACGGACCATTTTTTTAGTTTCTGAAGCATGGCGTAAGGGGGGGGTGGTTATCTCTTTTGTCAAAAATTGGGCATTTTTGATTGAACAATAAAGGCCTAAAAATGTAATTTAATTCACTTCCAGTGGTGGAGAAACACTTTTTAAGGCCTCAGAGTGAGTAAATTGGCCATTTTCATTCACGTTTACCCATTCCACAAAGCTTGCGTTCAGGGCCCCTGGAAGCATGAAAATCACTTTAAACATCTCATTTTATCTCTAAAAGTGATTATCCACGTACAAACGTGAATTTTAGTGCAAAGACGCAACATTTGAAAACGGACCATTTTTTTTAGTTTCTGAAGCATGTCGTAAGGGGGGTGGTTATCACTTTTGTCAAAAATTGGGCATTTTTGATTGAACAATAAAGGCCTAAAAATGTAATTTAATTCACTTCCTGTGGTGGAGAAACACTTTTTAAGGCCTCAGAGTGAGTAAATTGGCCATTTTCATTCACGTTTACCCATTCCACAAATCTTGCGTTCAGGGCCCCTGGAAGCATGAAAATCACTTTAAACATCTCATTTTATCTCTAAAAGTGATTATCCACGTACAAATGTGAATTTTAGTTCAAAGACGCAACATTTGAAAACGGACCATTTTTTTAGTTTCTGAAGCATGTCGTAAGGGGGGTGGTTATCTCTTTTGTCAAAAATTGGGCATTTTTGATTGAACAATAAAGGCCTAAAAATGTAATTTAATTCACTTCCTGTGGTGGAGAAACACTTTTTAAGGCCTCAGAGTGAGTAAATTGGCCATTTTCATTCACGTTTACCCATTCCACAAATCTTGCGTTCAGGGCCCCTGGAAGCATGAAAATCACTTTAAACATCTCATTTTATCTCTAAAAGTGATTATCCACGTACAAATGTGAATTTTAGTTCAAAGACGCAACATTTGAAAACAGACCATTTTTTTAGTTTCTGAAGCATGTCGTAAGGGGGGGTGGTTATCTCTTTTGTCAAAAATTGGACATTTTTGATTGAACAATAAAGGCCTAAAAATGTTATTTAATTCACTTCCCGTGGTGGAGAAACACTTTTTAAGGCCTCAGAGTGAGTAAATTGTCCCTTTTCATTCACGTTTACCCATTCCACAAATTTTGCGTTCATATCCCCTGGAAGCATGAAAATCACTTTAAACATCTCATTTTATCTCTAAAAGTGATTATCCACGTACAAATGTGAATTTTAGTTCAAAGACGCAACATTTGAAAACGGACCATTTTTTTAGTTTCTGAAGCATGTCGTAAGGGGGGGTGGTTATCTCTTTCGTCAAAAATTTGGCATTTTTGATTGAACAATAAAGGCCTCCAAATGTTATTTATTTCACTTCCCGAGGTGGATAAACACTTTTTAAGGCCTCAGAGTGAGTAAATTGGCCATTTTCATTCACGTTTACCCATTCCACAAATCTTGCGTTCAGGGCCCCTGGAAGCATGAAAATCACTTTAAACATCTCATTTTATCTTTAAAAGTGATTATCCACGTACAAATGTGAATTTTAGTTCAAAGACGCAACATTTGAAAACTGATCATTTTTTTAGTTTCTGAAGCATGTCGTAAGGGGGGGGTGGTTATCTCTTTTGTCAAAAATTGGGCATTTTTGATTGAACAATAAAGGCCTAAAAATGTAATTTAATTCACTTCCCGTGGTGGAGAAACACTTTTTAAGGCCTCAGAGTGAGTAAATTGGCCATTTTCATTCACTTTTACCCATTCCACAAATCTTGCGTTCAGGGCCCCTGGAAGCATGCAAATCACTTTAAGCATCTCATTTTATCTCTAAAAGTGTTTATCCACGTACAAATGTAAATTTTAGTTCAAAGACGCAACATTTGAAAACGGACCATTTTTTTAGTTTCTGAAGCATGTCGTTAGGGGGGGTGGTTATCTCTTTTGTCAAAAATTGGGCATTTTTGATTGAACAATAAAGGCCTCCAAATGTTATTTATTTCACTTCCCGAGGTGGATAAACACTTTTTAAGGCCTCAGAGTGAGTAAATTGGCCATTTTCATTCATGTTTACCCATTCCACAAATTTTGCGTTCAGGGCCCCTGGAAGCATGAAAATCACTTTAAACATCTCATTTGATCTCTAAAAGTGATTATCCACGTACAAGTGTGAATTTTAGTTCAAAGACGCAACATTTGAAAACGGCTTATTTTTTTAGTTTCTGGAGCATGTCGTAAGGGGGGGTGGTTATCTCTTTCGTCAAAAATCAGGCATTTTTGATTGAACAATAAAGGCCTCCAAATGTTATTTATTTCACTTCCCGTGGTGGAGAAACACTTTTTAAGGCCTCAGAGTGAGTAAATTGGCCCTTTTCATTCACGTTTACCCATTCCACAAATTTTGCGTTCATATCCCCTGGAAGCATGAAAATCACTTTAAACATCTCATTTTATCTCTAAAAGTGATTATCCACGAACAAATGTGAATTTTAGTTCAAAGACGCAACATTTGAAAACTGACCATTTTTTTAGTTTCTGAAGCATGGCGTAAGGGGGGGTGGTTATCTCTTTTGTCAAAAATTGGGCATTTTTGATTGAACAATAAAGGCCTAAAAATGTAATTTAATTCACTTCCTGTGGTGGAGAAACACTTTTTAAGGCCTCAGAGTGAGTAAATTGGCCATTTTCATTCACGTTTACCCATTCCAGAAATCTTGCGTTCAGGGCCCCTGGAAGCATGCAAATCACTTTAAACATCTCATTTTATCTCTAAAAGTGATTATCCACGTACAAATGTGAATTTTAGTTCAAAGACGCAACATTTGAAAACGGACCATTTTTTTACTTTCTGAAGCATGTCGTAAGGGGGGGGTGGTTATCTCTTTCGTCAAAAATTGGGCATTTTTGATTGAACAATAAAGGCCTCCAAATGTTATTTATTTCACTTCCCGTGGTGGAGAAACACTTTTTAAGGCCTCAGAGTGAGTAAATTGGCCATTTTCATTCACGTTTACCCATTCCACAAATTTTGTGTTCACGGCCTCTGGAAGCATGAAAATCACTTTAAACATCTCATTTTATCTCTAAAAGTGATTATCCACGAACAAATGTGAATTTTAGTTCAAAGACGCAACATTTGAAAACGGACCATTTTTTTAGTTTCTGAAGCATGGCGTAAGGGGGGGGGGGTGGTTATCTCTTTTGTCAAAAATTGGGCATTTTTGATTGAACAATAAAGGCCTAAAAATGTAATTTAATTCACTTCCAGTGGTGGAGAAACACTTTTTAAGGCCTCAGAGTGAGTAAATTGGCCATTTTCATTCACGTTTACCCATTCCACAAAGCTTGCGTTCAGGGCCCCTGGAAGCATGAAAATCACTTTAAACATCTCATTTTATCTCTAAAAGTGATTATCCACGTACAAACGTGAATTTTAGTTCAAAGACGCAACATTTGAAAACGGACCATTTTTTTAGTTTCTGAAGCATGTCGTAAGGGGGGGTGGTTATCTCTTTCGTCAAAAATTGGGCATTTTTGATTGAACAATAAAGGCCTCCAAATGTTATTTATTTCACTTCCCGAGGTGGATAAACACTTTTTAAGGCCTCAGAGTGAGTAAATTGGCCATTTTCATTCACGTTTACCCATTCCACAAATCTTGCGTTCAGGGCCCCTGGAAGCATGAAAATCACTTTAAACATCTCATTTTATCTCTAAAAGTGATTATCCACGTACAAATGTGAATTTTAGTTCAAAGACGCAACATTTGAAAACGGACCATTTTTTTAGTTTCTGAAGCATGTCGTAAGGGGGGGTGGTTATCTCTTTTGTCAAAAATTGGGCATTTTTGATTGAACAATAAAGGCCTAAAAATGTTATTTAATTCACTTCCCGTGGTGGAGAAACACTTTTTAAGGCCTCAGAGTGAGTAAATTGGCCATTTTGATTCACGTTTACCCATTCCACAAATTTTGCGTTCAGGGCCCCTGGAAGCATGAAAATCACTTTAAACATCTCATTTTATCTCTAAAAGTGATTATCCACGTACAAATGTGAATTTTAGTTCAAAGATGCAACATTTGAAAACGGCACATTTTTTTAGTTTCTTGAGCATGTCGTAAGGGGGGGTGGTTATCTATTTCGTCAAAAATCAGGCATTTTTGATTGAACAATAAAGGCCTCCAAATGTTATTTATTTCACTTCCCGTGGTGGAGAAACACTTTTTAAGGCCTCAGAGTGAGTAAATTGGCCCTTTTCATTCACGTTTACCCATTCCACAAATTTTGCGTTCATATCCCCTGGAAGCATGAAAATCACTTTAAACATCTCATTTTATCTCTAAAAGTGATTATCCACGTACAAATGTGAATTTTAGTTCAAAGACGCAACATTTGAAAACGGACCATTTTTTTTAGTTTCTGAAGCATGTCATAAGGGGGGGTGGTTATCTCTTTCGTCAAAAATTTGGCATTTTTGATTGAACAATAAAGGCCTCCAAATGGTTTTTATTTCACTTCCCGAGGTGGATAAACACTTTTTAAGGCCTCAGAGTGAGTAAATTGGCCATTTTCATTCACGTTTACCCATTCCACAAATCTTGCGTTCAGGGCCCCTGGAAGCATGAAAATCACTTTAAACATCTCATTTTATCTCTAAAAGTGATTATCCACGTACAAATGTGAATTTTAGTTCAAAGACGCAACATTTGAAAACAGACCATTTTTTTAGTTTCTGAAGCATGTCGTAAGGGGGGTGGTTATCTCTTTTGTCAAAAATTGGGCATTTTTGATTGAACAATAAAGGCCTAAAAATGTTATTTAATTCACTTCCCGTGGTGGAGAAACACTTTTTAAGGCCTCAGAGTGAGTAAATTGTCCCTTTTCATTCACGTTTACCCATTCCACAAATTTTGAGTTCATATCCCCTGGAAGCATGAAAATCACTTTAAACATCTCATTTTATCTCTAAAAGTGATTATCCACGTACAAATGTGAATTTTAGTTCAAAGACGCAACATTTGAAAACGGACCATTTTTTTAGTTTCTGAAGCATGTCGTAAGGGGGGGTGGTTATCTCTTTCGTCAAAAATTTGGCATTTTTGATTGAACAATAAAGGCCTCCAAATGTTATTTATTTCACTTCCCGTGGTGGAGAAACACTTTTTAAGGCCTCAGAGTGAGTAAATTGGCCCTTTTCATTCACGTTTACCCATTCCACAAATTTTGCGTTCATATCCCCTGGAAGCATGAAAATCACTTTAAACATCTCATTTTATCTCTAAAGGTGATTATCCACGTACAAATGTGAATTTTAGTTCAAAGACGCAACATTTGAAAACGGACCATTTTTTTAGTTTCTGAAGCATGTCGTAAGGGGGGGGTGGTTATCTCTTTTGTCAAAAATTGGGCATTTTTGATTGAACAATAAAGGCCTAAAAATGTAATTTAATTCACTTCCTGTGGTGGAGAAACACTTTTTAAGGCCTCAGAGTGAGTAAATTGGTCATTTTCATTCACGTTTACCCATTCCACAAAGCTTGCGTTCAGGGCCCCTGGAAGCATGAAAATCACTTTAAACATCTCATTTTATCTCTAAAAGTGATTATCCATGTACAAATGTGAATTTGAGTTCAAAGACGCAGCATTTGAAAACGGCACATTTTTTTAGTTTCTGGAGCATTTCGTAAGGGGGGGTGGTTATCTCTTTCGTCAAAAATTGGGTATTTTTGATTGAACAATAAAGGCCTCCAACTGTTATTTATTTCACTTCCCGTTGTGGAGAAACACTTTTTAAGGCCTCAGAGTGAGTAAATTGGCCATTTTCATTCACGTTTACCCATTCCACAAATTTTGCGTTCAGGGCCCCTGGAAGCATGAAAATCACTTTAAACATCTCATTTTATCTCTAAAAGTGATTATCCACGTACAAATGTGAATTTTAGTTCAAAGACGCAACATTTGAAAATGGACCATTTTTTTAGTTTCTGAAGCATGTCGTAAGGGGGGTGGTTATCTCTTTTGTCAAAAATTGGGTATTTTTGATTGAACAATAAAGGCCTCCAAATGTTATTTATTTCACTTCCCGAGGTGGATAAACACTTTTTAAGGCCTCAGAGTGAGTAAATTGGCCATTTTCATTCACGTTTACCCATTCCACAAATTTTGCGTTCAGGGCCCCTGGAAGCATGAAAATCACTTTAAACATCTCATTTGATCTCTAAAAGTGATTATCCACGTACAAATGTGAATTTTAGTTCAAAGACGCAGCATTTGAAAACGGCACATTTTTTTAGTTTCTGGAGCATTTCGTAAGGGGGTGGTTATCTCTTTTGTCAAAAATCAGGCATTTTTGATTGAACAATAAAGGCCTCCAAATGTTATTTATTTCCCTTCCCGTGGTGGAGAAACACTTTTTAAGGACTCAGAGTGAGTAAATTGGCCCTTTTCATTCACGTTTACCCATTCCACAAATTTTGCGTTCATATCCCCTGGAAGCATGAAAATCACTTTAAACATCTCATTTTATCTCTAAAAGTGATTATCCACGTACAAACGTGAATTTTAGTTCAAAGACGCAACATTTGAAAACGGACCATTTTTTTAGTTTCTGAAGCATGTCGTAAGGGGGGGTGGTTATCTCTTTCGTCAAAAATTGGGCATTTTTGATTGAACAATAAAGGCCTCCAAATGTTATTTATTTCACTTCCCGAGGTGGATAAACACTTTTTAAGGCCTCAGAGTGAGTAAATTGGCCATTTTCATTCACGTTTACCCATTCCACAAATCTTGCGTTCAGGGCCCCTGGAAGCATGAAAATCACTTTAAACATCTCATTTTATCTCTAAAAGTGATTATCCACGTACAAATGTGAATTTTAGTTCAAAGACGCAACATTTGAAAACGGACCATTTTTTTAGTTTCTGAAGCATGTCGTAAGGGGGGGTGGTTATCTCTTTTGTCAAAAATTGGGCATTTTTGATTGAACAATAAAGGCCTAAAAATGTTATTTAATTCACTTCCCGTGGTGGAGAAACACTTTTTAAGGCCTCAGAGTGAGTAAATTGGCCATTTTGATTCACGTTTACCCATTCCACAAATTTTGCGTTCAGGGCCCCTGGAAGCATGAAAATCACTTTAAACATCTCATTTTATCTCTAAAAGTGATTATCCACGTACAAATGTGAATTTTAGTTCAAAGATGCAACATTTGAGAACGGCACATTTTTTTAGTTTCTTGAGCATGTCGTAAGGGGGGGTGGTTATCTATTTCGTCAAAAATCAGGCATTTTTGATTGAACAATAAAGGCCTCCAAATGTTATTTATTTCACTTCCCGTGGTGGAGAAACACTTTTTAAGGCCTCAGAGTGAGTAAATTGGCCCTTTTCATTCACGTTTACCCATTCCACAAATTTTGCGTTCATATCCCCTGGAAGCATGAAAATCACTTTAAACATCTCATTTTATCTCTAAAAGTGATTATCCACGTACAAATGTGAATTTTAGTTCAAAGACGCAACATTTGAAAACGGACCATTTTTTTTAGTTTCTGAAGCATGTCATAAGGGGGGGTGGTTATCTCTTTCGTCAAAAATTTGGCATTTTTGATTGAACAATAAAGGCCTCCAAATGGTTTTTATTTCACTTCCCGAGGTGGATAAACACTTTTTAAGGCCTCAGAGTGAGTAAATTGGCCATTTTCATTCACGTTTACCCATTCCACAAATCTTGCGTTCAGGGCCCCTGGAAGCATGAAAATCACTTTAAACATCTCATTTTATCTCTAAAAGTGATTATCCACGTACAAATGTGAATTTTAGTTCAAAGACGCAACATTTGAAAACAGACCATTTTTTTAGTTTCTGAAGCATGTCGTAAGGGGGGTGGTTATCTCTTTTGTCAAAAATTGGGCATTTTTGATTGAACAATAAAGGCCTAAAAATGTTATTTAATTCACTTCCCGTGGTGGAGAAACACTTTTTAAGGCCTCAGAGTGAGTAAATTGTCCCTTTTCATTCACGTTTACCCATTCCACAAATTTTGAGTTCATATCCCCTGGAAGCATGAAAATCACTTTAAACATCTCATTTTATCTCTAAAAGTGATTATCCACGTACAAATGTGAATTTTAGTTCAAAGACGCAACATTTGAAAACGGACCATTTTTTTAGTTTCTGAAGCATGTCGTAAGGGGGGGTGGTTATCTCTTTCGTCAAAAATTTGGCATTTTTGATTGAACAATAAAGGCCTCCAAATGTTATTTATTTCACTTCCCGTGGTGGAGAAACACTTTTTAAGGCCTCAGAGTGAGTAAATTGGCCCTTTTCATTCACGTTTACCCATTCCACAAATTTTGCGTTCATATCCCCTGGAAGCATGAAAATCACTTTAAACATCTCATTTTATCTCTAAAGGTGATTATCCACGTACAAATGTGAATTTTAGTTCAAAGACGCAACATTTGAAAACGGACCATTTTTTTAGTTTCTGAAGCATGTCGTAAGGGGGGGGTGGTTATCTCTTTTGTCAAAAATTGGGCATTTTTGATTGAACAATAAAGGCCTAAAAATGTAATTTAATTCACTTCCTGTGGTGGAGAAACACTTTTTAAGGCCTCAGAGTGAGTAAATTGGTCATTTTCATTCACGTTTACCCATTCCACAAAGCTTGCGTTCAGGGCCCCTGGAAGCATGAAAATCACTTTAAACATCTCATTTTATCTCTAAAAGTGATTATCCATGTACAAATGTGAATTTGAGTTCAAAGACGCAGCATTTGAAAACGGCACATTTTTTTAGTTTCTGGAGCATTTCGTAAGGGGGGGTGGTTATCTCTTTCGTCAAAAATTGGGTATTTTTGATTGAACAATAAAGGCCTCCAACTGTTATTTATTTCACTTCCCGTTGTGGAGAAACACTTTTTAAGGCCTCAGAGTGAGTAAATTGGCCATTTTCATTCACGTTTACCCATTCCACAAATTTTGCGTTCAGGGCCCCTGGAAGCATGAAAATCACTTTAAACATCTCATTTTATCTCTAAAAGTGATTATCCACGTACAAATGTGAATTTTAGTTCAAAGACGCAACATTTGAAAATGGACCATTTTTTTAGTTTCTGAAGCATGTCGTAAGGGGGGTGGTTATCTCTTTTGTCAAAAATTGGGTATTTTTGATTGAACAATAAAGGCCTCCAAATGTTATTTATTTCACTTCCCGAGGTGGATAAACACTTTTTAAGGCCTCAGAGTGAGTAAATTGGCCATTTTCATTCACGTTTACCCATTCCACAAATTTTGCGTTCAGGGCCCCTGGAAGCATGAAAATCACTTTAAACATCTCATTTGATCTCTAAAAGTGATTATCCACGTACAAATGTGAATTTTAGTTCAAAGACGCAGCATTTGAAAACGGCACATTTTTTTAGTTTCTGGAGCATTTCGTAAGGGGGTGGTTATCTCTTTTGTCAAAAATCAGGCATTTTTGATTGAACAATAAAGGCCTCCAAATGTTATTTATTTCCCTTCCCGTGGTGGAGAAACACTTTTTAAGGACTCAGAGTGAGTAAATTGGCCCTTTTCATTCACGTTTACCCATTCCACAAATTTTGCGTTCATATCCCCTGGAAGCATGAAAATCACTTTAAACATCTCATTTTATCTCTAAAAGTGATTATCCACGTACAAACGTGAATTTTAGTTCAAAGACGCAACATTTGAAAACGGACCATTTTTTTAGTTTCTGAAGCATGTCGTAAGGGGGGGTGGTTATCTCTTTCGTCAAAAATTGGGCATTTTTGATTGAACAATAAAGGCCTCCAAATGTTATTTATTTCACTTCCCGAGGTGGATAAACACTTTTTAAGGCCTCAGAGTGAGTAAATTGGCCATTTTCATTCACGTTTACCCATTCCACAAATCTTGCGTTCAGGGCCCCTGGAAGCATGAAAATCACTTTAAACATCTCATTTTATCTCTAAAAGTGATTATCCACGTACAAATGTGAATTTTAGTTCAAAGACGCAACATTTGAAAACGGACCATTTTTTTAGTTTCTGAAGCATGTCGTAAGGGGGGGTGGTTATCTCTTTTGTCAAAAATTGGGCATTTTTGATTGAACAATAAAGGCCTAAAAATGTTATTTAATTCACTTCCCGTGGTGGAGAAACACTTTTTAAGGCCTCAGAGTGAGTAAATTGGCCATTTTGATTCACGTTTACCCATTCCACAAATTTTGCGTTCAGGGCCCCTGGAAGCATGAAAATCACTTTAAACATCTCATTTTATCTCTAAAAGTGATTATCCACGTACAAATGTGAATTTTAGTTCAAAGATGCAACATTTGAAAACGGCACATTTTTTTAGTTTCTTGAGCATGTCGTAAGGGGGGGTGGTTATCTATTTCGTCAAAAATCAGGCATTTTTGATTGAACAATAAAGGCCTCCAAATGTTATTTATTTCACTTCCCGTGGTGGAGAAACACTTTTTAAGGCCTCAGAGTGAGTAAATTGGCCCTTTTCATTCACGTTTACCCATTCCACAAATTTTGCGTTCATATCCCCTGGAAGCATGAAAATCACTTTAAACATCTCATTTTATCTCTAAAAGTGATTATCCACGTACAAATGTGAATTTTAGTTCAAAGACGCAACATTTGAAAACGGACCATTTTTTTAGTTTCTGAAGCATGTCGTAAGGGGGGGGTGGTTATCTCTTTTGTCAAAAATTGGGCATTTTTGATTGAACAATAAAGGCCTAAAAATGTAATTTAATTCACTTCCTGTGGTGGAGAAACACTTTTTAAGGCCTCAGAGTGAGTAAATTGGTCATTTTCATTCACGTTTACCCATTCCACAAAGCTTGCGTTCAGGGCCCCTGGAAGCATGAAAATCACTTTAAACATCTCATTTTATCTCTAAAAGTGATTATCCATGTACAAATGTGAATTTGAGTTCAAAGACGCAGCATTTGAAAACGGCACATTTTTTTAGTTTCTGGAGCATTTCGTAAGGGGGGGTGGTTATCTCTTTCGTCAAAAATTGGGTATTTTTGATTGAACAATAAAGGCCTCCAACTGTTATTTATTTCACTTCCCGTTGTGGAGAAACACTTTTTAAGGCCTCAGAGTGAGTAAATTGGCCATTTTCATTCACGTTTACCCATTCCACAAATTTTGCGTTCAGGGCCCCTGGAAGCATGAAAATCACTTTAAACATCTCATTTTATCTCTAAAAGTGATTATCCACGTACAAATGTGAATTTTAGTTCAAAGACGCAACATTTGAAAATGGACCATTTTTTTAGTTTCTGAAGCATGTCGTAAGGGGGGTGGTTATCTCTTTTGTCAAAAATTGGGTATTTTTGATTGAACAATAAAGGCCTCCAAATGTTATTTATTTCACTTCCCGAGGTGGATAAACACTTTTTAAGGCCTCAGAGTGAGTAAATTGGCCATTTTCATTCACGTTTACCCATTCCACAAATTTTGCGTTCAGGGCCCCTGGAAGCATGAAAATCACTTTAAACATCTCATTTGATCTCTAAAAGTGATTATCCACGTACAAATGTGAATTTTAGTTCAAAGACGCAGCATTTGAAAACGGCACATTTTTTTAGTTTCTGGAGCATTTCGTAAGGGGGTGGTTATCTCTTTTGTCAAAAATCAGGCATTTTTGATTGAACAATAAAGGCCTCCAAATGTTATTTATTTCCCTTCCCGTGGTGGAGAAACACTTTTTAAGGACTCAGAGTGAGTAAATTGGCCCTTTTCATTCACGTTTACCCATTCCACAAATTTTGCGTTCATATCCCCTGGAAGCATGAAAATCACTTTAAACATCTCATTTTATCTCTAAAAGTGATTATCCACGTACAAACGTGAATTTTAGTTCAAAGACGCAACATTTGAAAACGGACCATTTTTTTAGTTTCTGAAGCATGTCGTAAGGGGGGGTGGTTATCTCTTTCGTCAAAAATTGGGCATTTTTGATTGAACAATAAAGGCCTCCAAATGTTATTTATTTCACTTCCCGAGGTGGATAAACACTTTTTAAGGCCTCAGAGTGAGTAAATTGGCCATTTTCATTCACGTTTACCCATTCCACAAATCTTGCGTTCAGGGCCCCTGGAAGCATGAAAATCACTTTAAACATCTCATTTTATCTCTAAAAGTGATTATCCACGTACAAATGTGAATTTTAGTTCAAAGACGCAACATTTGAAAACGGACCATTTTTTTAGTTTCTGAAGCATGTCGTAAGGGGGGGTGGTTATCTCTTTTGTCAAAAATTGGGCATTTTTGATTGAACAATAAAGGCCTAAAAATGTTATTTAATTCACTTCCCGTGGTGGAGAAACACTTTTTAAGGCCTCAGAGTGAGTAAATTGGCCATTTTGATTCACGTTTACCCATTCCACAAATTTTGCGTTCAGGGCCCCTGGAAGCATGAAAATCACTTTAAACATCTCATTTTATCTCTAAAAGTGATTATCCACGTACAAATGTGAATTTTAGTTCAAAGATGCAACATTTGAAAACGGCACATTTTTTTAGTTTCTTGAGCATGTCGTAAGGGGGGGTGGTTATCTATTTCGTCAAAAATCAGGCATTTTTGATTGAACAATAAAGGCCTCCAAATGTTATTTATTTCACTTCCCGTGGTGGAGAAACACTTTTTAAGGCCTCAGAGTGAGTAAATTGGCCCTTTTCATTCACGTTTACCCATTCCACAAATTTTGCGTTCATATCCCCTGGAAGCATGAAAATCACTTTAAACATCTCATTTTATCTCTAAAAGTGATTATCCACGTACAAATGTGAATTTTAGTTCAAAGACGCAACATTTGAAAACGGACCATTTTTTTAGTTTCTGAAGCATGTCGTAAGGGGGGGGTGGTTATCTCTTTCGTCAAAAATTGGGCATTTTTGATTGAACAATAAAGGCCTCCAAATGTTATTTATGTCACTTCCCGTGGTGGAGAAACACTTTTTAAGGCCTCAGAGTGAGTAAATTGGCCATTTTCATTCACGTTTACCCATTCCACAAATCTTGCGTTCAGGGCCCCTGGAAGCATGAAAATCACTTTAAACATCTCATTTTATCTCTAAAAGTGATTATCCACGTACAAATGTGAATTTTAGTTCAAAGACGCAACATTTGAAAACGGACCATTTTTTTAGTTTCTGAAGCATGTCGTAAGGGGGGGGGGTTATCTCTTTCGTCAAAAATTGGGCATTTTTGATTGAACAATAAAGGCCTCCAAATGTTATTTATTTCACTTCCCGAGGTGGATAAACACTTTTTAAGGCCTCAGAGTGAGTAAATTGGCCATTTTCATTCACGTTTACCCATTCCACAAATTTTGCGTTCAAGGCCCCTGGAAGCATGAAAATCACTTTAAACATCTCATTTTATCTCTAAAAGTGATTATCCACGTACAAATGTGAATTTTAGTTCAAAGACGCAACATTTGAAAACGGCACATTTTTTTAGTTTCTGGAGCATGTCGTAAGGGGGGGTGGTTATCTCTTTCGTCAAAAATCAGGCATTTTTGATTGAACAATAAAGGCCTCCAAATGGTATTTATTTCACTTCCCGTGGTGGAGAAACACTTTTTAAGGCCTCAGAGTGAGTAAATTGGCCCTTTTCATTCACGTTTACCCATTCCATAAATTTTGCGTTCATATCCCCTGGAAGAATGAAAATCACTTTAAACATCTCATTTTATCTCTAAAAGTGATTATCCACGTACAAATGTGAATTTTAGTTCAAAGACGCAACATTTGAAAACGGACCATTTTTTTAGTTTCTGAAGCATGTCGTAAGGGGGGGTGGTTATCTCTTTCGTCAAAAATTGGGCATTTTTGATTGAACAATAAAGGCCTCCAAATGTTATTTATTTCACTTCCCGAGGTGGATAAACACTTTTTAAGGCCTCAGAGTGAGTAAATTGGCCATTTTCATTCACGTTTACCCATTCCACAAATTTTGCGTTCAAGGCCCCTGGAAGCATGAAAATCACTTTAAACATCTCATTTTATCTCTAAAAGTGATTATCCACGTACAAATGTGAATTTTAGTTCAAAGACGCAACATTTGAAAACGGACCATTTTTTTAGTTTCTGAAGCATGTCGTAAGGGGGGGTGGTTATCTCTTTAGTCAAAAATTGGGCATTTTTGATTGAACAATAAAGGCCTCCAAATGTTATTTATTTCACTTCCCGAGGTGGACAAACACTTTTTAAGGCCTCAGAGTGAGTAAATTGGCCATTTTCATTCACATTTACCCATTCCACAAATCTTGCGTTCAGGGCCCCTGGAAGCATGAAAATCACTTTAAACATCTCATTTTATCTCTAAAAGTGATTATCCACGTACAAATGTGAATTTTAGTTCAAAGACGCAACATTTGAAAACGGACCATTTTTTTAGTTTCTGAAGCATGTCGTAAGGGGGGGTGGTTATCTCTTTTGTCAAAAATTGGGCATTTTTGATTGAACAATAAAGGCCTAAAAATGTTATTTAATTCACTTCCCGTGGTGGAGAAACACTTTTTAAGGCCTCAGAGTGAGTAAATTGGCCCTTTTCATTCACGTTTACCCATTCCACAAATTTTGCGTTCAGGGCCCCTGGAAGCATGAAAATCACTTTAAACATCTCATTTTATCTCTAAAAGTGATTATCCACGTACAAATGTGAATTTTAGTTCAAAGACGCAACATTTGAAAACGGCACATTTTTTTAGTTTCTGAAGCATGTCGTAAGGGGGGGTGGTTATCTCTTTCGTCAAAAATCAGGCATTATTGATTGAACAATAAAGGCCTCCAAATGTTATTTATTTCACTTCCCGTGGTGGAGAAACACTTTTTAAGGCCTCAGAGTGAGTAAATTGGCCCTTTTCATTCACGTTTACCCATTCCACAAATTTTGCGTTCATATCCCCTGGAAGCATGAAAATCACTTTAAACATCTCGTTTTATCTCTAAAAGTGATTATCCACGTACAAATGTGAATTTTAGTTCAAAGACGCAACATTTGAAAACGGACCATTTTTTTAGTTTCTGAAGCATGTCGTAAGGGGGGGTGGTTATCTCTTTCGTCAAAAATTGGGCATTTTTGATTGAACAATAAAGGCCTAAAAATGTTATTTAATTCACTTCCCGTGGTGGAGAAACACTTTTTAAGGCCTCAGAGTGAGTAAATTGGCCATTTTCATTCACGTTTACCCATTCCACAAATCTTGCGTTCAGGGCCCCTGGAAGCATAAAAATCACTTTAAACATCTCATTTTATCTCTAAAAGTGATTATCCACGAACAAATGTGAATTTTAGTTCAAAGACGCAACATTTGAAAACGGACCATATTTTTAGTTTCTGAAGCATGGCGTAAGGGGGGGTGGTTATCTCTTTTGTCAAAAATTGGGCATTTTTGATTGAACAATAAAGGCCTAAAAATGTTATTTAATTCACTTCCCGTGGTGGAGAAACACTTTTTAAGGCCTCAGAGTGAGTAAATTGGCCCTTTTCATTCATGTTTACCCATTCCACAAATTTTGCGTTCAGGGCCCCTGGAAGCATGAAAATCACTTTAAACATCTCATTTTATCACTAAAAGTGATTATCCACGTACAAATGTGAATTTTAGTTCAAAGACGCAACATTTGAAAACGGCACATTTTTTTAGTTTCTTGAGCATGTCGTAAGGGGGGGTGGTTATCTATTTCGTCAAAAATCAGGCATTATTGATTGAACAATAAAGGCCTCCAAATGTTATTCATTTCACTTCCCGTGGTGGAGAAACACTTTTTAAGGCCTCAGAGTGAGTAAATTGGCCATTTTCATTCACGTTTACACATTCCACAAATCTTGCGTTCAGGGCCCCTGGAAGCATGCAAATCACTTTAAACATCTCATTGTATCTCTAAAAGTGATTATCCACGTACAAATGTGAATTTTAGTTCAAAGACGCAACATTTGAAAACGGACCATTTTTTTAGTTTCTGAAGCATGTCGTAAGGGGGGGTGGTTATCTCTTTCGTCAAAAATTGGGCATTTTTGATTGAACAATAAAGGCCTTCAAATGTTATTTATTTCACTTCCCGTGGTGGAGAAACACTTTTTAAGGCCTCAGAGTGAGTAAATTGGCCCTTTTCATTCACGTTTACCCATTCCACAAATTTAGCGTTCATATCCCCTGGAAGCATGAAAATCACTTTAAACATCTCATTTTATCTCTAAAAGTGATCATCCACGTACAAATGTGAATTTTAGTTCAAAGACGCAACATTTAAAAATGGACCATTTTTTTAGTTTCTTTAGCATGTCGTAAGGGGGGGTGGTTATCTCTTTTGTCAAAAATTGGGCATTTTTGATTGAACAATAAAGGCCTAAAAATGTAATTTAATTCACTTGCCGTGGTGGAGAAACACTTTTTAAGGCCTCAGAGTGAGTAAATTGGCCATTTTCATTCACGTTTACCCATTCCACAAATCTTGCATTCAGGGCCCCTGGAAGCATGCAAATCACTTTAAACATCTCATTTTATCTCTAAAAGTGATTATCCACGTACAAATGTGAATTTTAGTTCAAAGACGCAACATTTGAAAACGGACCATTTTTTTAGTTTCTGAAGCATGTCGTAAGGGGGGGGTGGTTATCTCTTTCGTCAAAAATTGGGCATTTTTGATTGAACAATAAAGGCCTCCAAATGTTATTTATGTCACTTCCCGTGGTGGAGAAACACTTTTTAAGGCCTCAGAGTGAGTAAATTGGCCATTTTCATTCACGTTTACCCATTCCACAAATTTTGCGTTCAAGGCCCCTGGAAGCATGAAAATCACTTTAAACATCTCATTTTATCTCTAAAAGTGATTATCCACGTACAAATGTGAATTTTAGTTCAAAGACGCAACATTTGAAAACGGCACATATTTTTAGTTTCTGGAGCATGTCGTAAGGGGGGGTGGTTATCTCTTTCGTCAAAAATTGGGCATTTTTGATTGAACAATAAAGGCCTAAAAATGTAATTTAATTCACTTCCCGTGGTGGAGAAACACTTTTTAAGGCCTCAGAGTGAGTAAATTGGCCATTTTCATTCACGTTTACCCATTCCACAAATCTTGCATTCAGGGCCCCTGGAAGCATGCAAATCACTTTAAACATCTCATTTTATCTCTAAAAGTGATTATCCACGTACAAATGTGAATTTTAGTTCAAAGACGCAACATTTGAAAACGGACCATTTTTTTAGTTTCTGAAGCATGTCGTAAGGGGGGGGTGGTTATCTCTTTCGTCAAAAATTGGGCATTTTTGATTGAACAATAAAGGCCTCCAAATGTTATTTATGTCACTTCCCGTGGTGGAGAAACACTTTTTAAGGCCTCAGAGTGAGTAAATTGGCCATTTTCATTCACGTTTACCCATTCCACAAATCTTGCGTTCAGGGCCCCTGGAAGCATGAAAATCACTTTAAACATCTCATTTTATCTCTAAAAGTGATTATCCACGTACAAATGTGCATTTTAGTTCAAAGACGCAACATTTGAAAACGGACCATTTTTTTAGTTTCTGAAGCATGTCGTAAGGGGGGGTGGTTATCTCTTTCGTCAAAAATTGGGCATTTTTGATTGAACAATAAAGGCCTCCAAATGTTATTTATTTCACTTCCCGAGGTGGATAAACACTTTTTAAGGCCTCAGAGTGAGTAAATTGGCCATTTTCATTCACGTTTACCCATTCCACAAATTTTGCGTTCAAGGCCCCTGGAAGCATGAAAATCACTTTAAACATCTCATTTTATCTCTAAAAGTGATTATCCACGTACAAATGTGAATTTTAGTTCAAAGACGCAACATTTGAAAACGGCACATATTTTTAGTTTCTGGAGCATGTCGTAAGGGGGGGTGGTTATCTCTTTCGTCAAAAATTGGGCATTTTTGATTGAACAATAAAGGCCTTCAAATGTTATTTATTGCACTTCCCGAGGTGGATAAACACTTTTTAAGGCCTCAGAGTGAGTAAATTGGCCATTTTCATTCACGTTTACCCATTCCACAAATCTTGCGTTCAGGGCCCCTGGAAGCATGAAAATCACTTTAAACATCTCATTTTATCTCTAAAAGTGATTATCCACGTACAAATGTGAATTTTAGTTCAAAGACGCAACATTTGAAAACGGACCATTTTTTTAGTTTCTGAAGCATGTCGTAAGGGGGGGTGGTTATCTCTTTTGTCAAAAATTGGTCATTTTTGATTGAACAATAAAGGCCTAAAAATGTTATTTAATTCACTTCCCGTGGTGGAGAAACACTTTTTAAGGCCTCAGAGTGAGTAAATTGGCCCTTTTCATTCACGTTTACCCATTCCACAAATTTTGCGTTCAGGGCCCCTGGAAGCATGAAAATCACTTTAAACATCTCATTTTATCTCTAAAAGTGATTATCCACGTACAAATGTGAATTTTAGTTCAAAGACGCAACATTTGAAAACGGCACATTTTTTTAGTTTCTGAAGCATGTCGTAAGGGGGGGTGGTTATCTCTTTCGTCAAAAATCAGGCATTATTGATTGAACAATAAAGGCCTCCAAATGTTATTTATTTCACTTCCCGTGGTGGAGAAACACTTTTTAAGGCCTCAGAGTGAGTAAATTGGCCCTTTTCATTCACGTTTACCCATTCCACAAATTTTGCGTTCATATCCCCTGGAAGCATGAAAATCACTTTAAACATCTCATTTTATCTCTAAAAGTGATTATCCACGTACAAATGTGAATTTTAGTTCAAAGACGCAACATTTGAAAACGGACCATTTTTTTAGTTTCTGAAGCATGTCGTAAGGGGGGGTGGTTATCTCTTTCGTCAAAAATTGGGCATTTTTGATTGAACAATAAAGGCCTAAAAATGTTATTTAATTCACTTCCCGTGGTGGAGAAACACTTTTTAAGGCCTCAAAGTGAGTAAATTGGCCATTTTCATTCACGTTTACCCATTCCACAAATCTTGCGTTCAGGGCCCCTGGAAGCATGAAAATCACTTTAAACATCTCATTTTATCTCTAAAAGTGATTATCCACGTACAAATGTGAATTTTAGTTCAAAGACGCAACATTTGAAAATGGACCATTTTTTTAGTTTCTGAAGCATGTCGTAAGGGGGGGTGGTTATCTCTTTTGTCAAAAATTGGGCATTTTTGATTGAACAATAAAGTCCTAAAAATGTAATTTAATTCACTTCCCGTGGTGGAGAAACACTTTTTAAGGCCTCAGAGTGAGTAAATTGGCCATTTTCATTCACGTTTACCCATTCCACAAATCTTGCGTTCAGGGCCCCTGGAAGCATGAAAATCACTTTAAACATCTCATTTTATCTCTAAAAGTGATTATCCACGTACAAATGTGAATTTTAGTTCAAAGACGCAACATTTGAAAACGGACCATTTTTTTAGTTTCTGAAGCATGTCGTAAGGGGGGGTGGTTATCTCTTTCGTCAAAAATTGGGCATTTTTGATTGAACAATAAAGGCCTCCAAATGTTATTTATTTCACTTCCCGAGGTGGATAAACACTTTTTAAGGCCTCAGAGTGAGTAAATTGGCCATTTTCATTCACGTTTACCCATTCCACAAATCTTGCGTTCAGGGCCCCTGGAAGCATGAAAATCACTTTAAACATCTCATTTTATCTCTAAAAGTGATTATCCACGAACAAATGTGAATTTTAGTTCAAAGACGCAACATTTGAAAACGGACCATATTTTTAGTTTCTGAAGCATGGCGTAAGGGGGGGTGGTTATCTCTTTTGTCAAAAATTGGGCATTTTTGATTGAACAATAAAGGCCTAAAAATGGTATTTAATTCACTTCCCGTGGTGGAGAAACACTTTTTAAGGCCTCAGAGTGAGTAAATTGGCCCTTTTCATTCATGTTTACCCATTCCACAAATTTTGCGTTCAGGGCCCCTGGAAGCATGAAAATCACTTTAAACATCTCATTTTATCACTAAAAGTGATTATCCACGTACAAATGTGAATTTTAGTTCAAAGACGCAACATTTGAAAACGTCACATTTTTTTAGTTTCTTGAGCATGTCGTAAGGGGGGGTGGTTATCTATTTCGTCAAAAATCAGGCATTATTGATTGAACAATAAAGGCCTCCAAATGTTATTCATTTCACTTCCCGTGGTGGAGAAACACTTTTTAAGGCCTCAGAGTGAGTAAATTGGCCATTTTCATTCACGTTTACACATTCCACAAATCTTGCGTTCAGGGCCCCTGGAAGCATGCAAATCACTTTAAACATCTCATTTTATCTCTAAAAGTGATTATCCACGTACAAATGTGAATTTTAGTTCAAAGACGCAACATTTGAAAACGGACCATTTTTTTAGTTTCTGAAGCATGTCGTAAGGGGGGGTGGTTATCTCTTTCGTCAAAAATTGGGCATTTTTGATTGAACAATAAAGGCCTTCAAATGTTATTTATTTCACTTCCCGTGGTGGAGAAACACTTTTTAAGGCCTCAGAGTGAGTAAATTGGCCCTTTTCATTCACGTTTACCCATTCCACAAATTTAGCGTTCATATCCCCTGGAAGCATGAAAATCACTTTAAACATCTCATTTTATCTCTAAAAGTGATCATCCACGTACAAATGTGAATTTTAGTTCAAAGACGCAACATTTAAAAATGGACCATTTTTTTAGTTTCTGAAGCATGTCGTAAGGGGGGGTGGTTATCTCTTTTGTCAAAAATTGGGCATTTTTGATTGAACAATAAAGGCCTAAAAATGTAATTTAATTCACTTCCCGTGGTGGAGAAACACTTTTTAAGGCCTCAGAGTGAGTAAATTGGCCATTTTCATTCACGTTTACCCATTCCACAAATCTTGCATTCAGGGCCCCTGGAAGCATGCAAATCACTTTAAACATCTCATTTTATCTCTAAAAGTGATCATCCACGTACAAATGTGAATTTTAGTTCAAAGACGCAACATTTAAAAATGGACCATTTTTTTAGTTTCTGAAGCATGTCGTAAGGGGGGGTGGTTATCTCTTTTGTCAAAAATTGGGCATTTTTGATTGAACAATAAAGGCCTAAAAATGTAATTTAATTCACTTCCCGTGGTGGAGAAACACTTTTTAAGGCCTCAGAATGAGTAAATTGGCCATTTTCATTCACGTTTACCCATTCCACAAATCTTGCATTCAGGGCCCCTGGAAGCATGCAAATCACTTTAAACATCTCATTTTATCTCTAAAAGTGATTATCCACGTACAAATGTGAATTTTAGTTCAAAGACGCAACATTTGAAAACGGACCATTTTTTTAGTTTCTGAAGCATGTCGTAAGGGGGGGGTGGTTATCTCTTTCGTCAAAAATTGGGCATTTTTGATTGAACAATAAAGGCCTCCAAATGTTATTTATGTCACTTCCCGTGGTGGAGAAACACTTTTTAAGGCCTCAGAGTGAGTAAATTGGCCATTTTCATTCACGTTTACCCATTCCACAAATCTTGCGTTCAGGGCCCCTGGAAGCATGAAAATCACTTTAAACATCTCATTTTATCTCTAAAAGTGATTATCCACGTACAAATGTGAATTTTAGTTCAAAGACGCAACATTTGAAAACGGACCATTTTTTTAGTTTCTGAAGCATGTCGTAAGGGGGGGGGTTATCTCTTTCGTCAAAAATTGGGCATTTTTGATTGAACAATAAAGGCCTCCAAATGTTATTTATTTCACTTCCCGAGGTGGATAAACACTTTTTAAGGCCTCAGAGTGAGTAAATTGGCCATTTTCATTCACGTTTACCCATTCCACAAATTTTGCGTTCAAGGCCCCTGGAAGCATGAAAATCACTTTAAACATCTCATTTTATCTCTAAAAGTGATTATCCACGTACAAATGTGAATTTTAGTTCAAAGACGCAACATTTGAAAACGGCACATTTTTTTAGTTTCTGGAGCATGTCGTAAGGGGGGGTGGTTATCTCTTTCGTCAAAAATCAGGCATTTTTGATTGAACAATAAAGGCCTCCAAATGGTATTTATTTCACTTCCCGTGGTGGAGAAACACTTTTTAAGGCCTCAGAGTGAGTAAATTGGCCCTTTTCATTCACGTTTACCCATTCCATAAATTTTGCGTTCATATCCCCTGGAAGAATGAAAATCACTTTAAACATCTCATTTTATCTCTAAAAGTGATTATCCACGTACAAATGTGAATTTTAGTTCAAAGACGCAACATTTGAAAACGGACCATTTTTTTAGTTTCTGAAGCATGTCGTAAGGGGGGGTGGTTATCTCTTTCGTCAAAAATTGGGCATTTTTGATTGAACAATAAAGGCCTCCAAATGTTATTTATTTCACTTCCCGAGGTGGATAAACACTTTTTAAGGCCTCAGAGTGAGTAAATTGGCCATTTTCATTCACGTTTACCCATTCCACAAATTTTGCGTTCAAGGCCCCTGGAAGCATGAAAATCACTTTAAACATCTCATTTTATCTCTAAAAGTGATTATCCACGTACAAATGTGAATTTTAGTTCAAAGACGCAACATTTGAAAACGGACCATTTTTTTAGTTTCTGAAGCATGTCGTAAGGGGGGGTGGTTATCTCTTTAGTCAAAAATTGGGCATTTTTGATTGAACAATAAAGGCCTCCAAATGTTATTTATTTCACTTCCCGAGGTGGACAAACACTTTTTAAGGCCTCAGAGTGAGTAAATTGGCCATTTTCATTCACATTTACCCATTCCACAAATCTTGCGTTCAGGGCCCCTGGAAGCATGAAAATCACTTTAAACATCTCATTTTATCTCTAAAAGTGATTATCCACGTACAAATGTGAATTTTAGTTCAAAGACGCAACATTTGAAAACGGACCATTTTTTTAGTTTCTGAAGCATGTCGTAAGGGGGGGTGGTTATCTCTTTTGTCAAAAATTGGGCATTTTTGATTGAACAATAAAGGCCTAAAAATGTTATTTAATTCACTTCCAGTGGTGGAGAAACACTTTTTAAGGCCTCAGAGTGAGTAAATTGGCCATTTTCATTCACGTTTACCCATTCCACAAAGCTTGCGTTCAGGGCCCCTGGAAGCATGAAAATCACTTTAAACATCTCATTTTATCTCTAAAAGTGATTATCCACGTACAAATGTGAATTTTAGTTCAAAGACGCAACATTTGAAAACGGACCATTTTTTTAGTTTCTGAAGCATGTCGTAAGGGGGGGTGGTTATCTCTTTTGTCAAAAATTGGCCATTTTTGATTGAACAATAAAGGCCTAAAAATGTTATTTAATTCACTTCCCGTGGTGGAGAAACACTTTTTAAGGCCTCAGAGTGAGTAAATTGGCCCTTTTCATTCACGTTTACCCATTCCACAAATTTTGCGTTCAGGGCCCCTGGAAGCATGAAAATCACTTTAAACATCTCATTTTATCTCTAAAAGTGATTATCCACGTACAAATGTGAATTTTAGTTCAAAGACGCAACATTTGAAAACGGCACATTTTTTTAGTTTCTTGAGCATGTCGTAAGGGGGGGTGGTTATCTATTTCGTCAAAAATCAGGCATTATTGATTGAACAATAAAGGCCTCCAAATGTTATTTATTTCACTTCCCGTGGTGGAGAAACACTTTTTAAGGCCTCAGAGTGAGTAAATTGGCCCTTTTCATTCACGTTTACCCATTCCACAAATTTTGCGTTCATATCCCCTGGAAGCATGAAAATCACTTTAAACATCTCATTTTATCTCTAAAAGTGATTATCCACGTACAAATGTGAATTTTAGTTCAAAGACGCAACATTTGAAAACGGCACATTTTTTTAGTTTCTGGAGCATGTCGTAAGGGGGGGTGGTTATCTCTTTCGTCAAAAATCAGGCATTTTTGATTGAACAATAAAGGCCTCCAAATGGTATTTATTTCACTTCCCGTGGTGGAGAAACACTTTTTAAGGCCTCAGAGTGAGTAAATTGGCCCTTTTCATTCACGTTTACCCATTCCACAAATTTTGCGTTCATATCCCCTGGAAGAATGAAAATCACTTTAAACATCTCATTTTATCTCTAAAAGTGATTATCCACGTACAAATGTGAATTTTAGTTCAAAGACGCAACATTTGAAAACGGACCATTTTTTTAGTTTCTGAAGCATGTCGTAAGGGGGGTGGTTATCTCTTTCGTTAAAAATTTGGCATTTTTGATTGAACAATAAAGGCCTCCAAATGTTATTTATTTCACTTCCCGAGGTGGATAAACACTTTTTAAGGCCTCAGAGTGAGTAAATTGGCCATTTTCATTCACGTTTACCCATTCCACAAATCTTGCGTTCAGGGCCCCTGGAAGCATGAAAATCACTTTAAACATCTCATTTTATCTCTAAAAGTGATTATCCACGTACAAATGTGAATTTTAGTTCAAAGACGCAACATTTGGAAACGGACCATTTTTTTAGTTTCTGAAGCATGTCGTAAGGGGGGGTGGTTATCTCTTTTGTCAAAAATTGGGCATTTTTGATTGAACAATAAAGTCCTAAAAATGTAATTTAATTCACTTCCCGTGGTGGAGAAACACTTTTTAAGGCCTCAGAGTGAGTAAATTGGCCATTTTCATTCACGTTTACCCATTCCACAAATCTTGCGTTCAGGGCCCCTGGAAGAATGCAAATCACTTTAAACATCTCATTTTATCTCTAAAAGTGATTATCCACGTACAAATGTGAATTTTAGTTCAAAGACGCAACATTTGAAAACGGACCATTTTTTTAGTTTCTGAAGCATGTCGTAAGGGGGGGTGGTTATCTCTTTCGTCAAAAATTGGGCATTTTTGATTGAACAATAAAGGCCTAAAAATGTTATTTAATTCACTTCCAGTGGTGGAGAAACACTTTTTAAGTCCTCAGAGTGAGTAAATTGGCCATTTTCATTCACGATTACCCATTCCACAAATTTTGCGTTCAGGGCCCCTGGATGCATGAAAATCACTTTAAACATCTCATTTTATCTCTAAAAGTGATTATCCACGTACAAATGTGAATTTTAGTTCAAAGACGCAACATTTGAAAACGGCACATTTTTTTAGTTTCTGGAGCATGTCGTAAGGGGGGGTGGTTATCTCTTTCGTCAAAAATCAGGCATTTTTGATTGAACAATAAAGGCCTCCAAATGGTATTTATTTCACTTCCCGTGGTGGAGAAACACTTTTTAAGGCCTCAGAGTGAGTAAATTGGCCCTTTTCATTCACGTTTACCCATTCCACAAATTTTGCGTTCATATCCCCTGGAAGAATGAAAATCACTTTAAACATCTCATTTTATCTCTAAAAGTGATTATCCACGTACAAATGTGAATTTTAGTTCAAAGACGCAACATTTGAAAACGGACCATTTTTTTAGTTTCTGAAGCATGTCGTAAGGGGGGGTGGTTATCTCTTTCGTCAAAAACTTGGCATTTTTGATTGAACAATAAAGGCCTCCAAATGTTATTTATTTCACTTCCCGAGGTGGATAAACACTTTTTAAGGCCTCAGAGTGAGTAAATTGGCCATTTTCATTCACGTTTACCCATTCCACAAATCTTGCGTTCAGGGCCCCTGGAAGAATGCAAATCACTTTAAACATCTCATTTTATCTCTAAAAGTGATTATCCACGTACAAATGTGAATTTTAGTTCAAAGACGCAACATTTGAAAACGGACCATTTTTTTAGTTTCTGAAGCATGTCGTAAGGGGGGTGGTTATCTCTTTCGTCAAAAATTGGGCATTTTTGATTGAACAATAAAGGCCTCCAAATGTTATTTATTTCACTTCCCGAGGTGGATAAACACTTTTTAAGGCCTCAGAGTGAGTAAATTGGCCATTTTCATTCACGTTTACCCATTCCACAAATCTTGCGTTCAGGGCCCCTGGAAGCATGAAAATCACTTTAAACATCTCATTTTATCACTAAAAGTGATTATCCACGAACAAATGTGAATTTTAGTTCAAAGACGCAACATTTGAAAACGGACCATATTTTTAGTTTCTGAAGCATGGCGTAAGGGGGGGTGGTTATCTCTTTTGTCAAAAATTTGGCATTTTTGATTGGACAATAAAGGCCTAAAAATGTTATTTAATTCACTTCCAGTGGTGGAGAAACACTTTTTAAGGCCTCAGAGTGAGTAAATTGGCCATTTTCATTCACGTTTACCCATTCCACAAATTTTGCGTTCAGGGCCCCTGGAAGCATGAAAATCACTTTAAACATCTCATTTTATCTCTAAAAGTGATTATCCACGTACAAATGTGAATTTTAGTTCAAAGACGCAACATTTGAAAACGGCACATTTTTTTAGTTTCTGGAGCATGTCGTAAGGGGGGGTGGTTATCTCTTTCGTCAAAAATCAGGCATTTTTGATTGAACAATAAAGGCCTCCAAATGGTATTTATTTCACTTCCCGTGGTGGAGAAACACTTTTTAAGGCCTCAGAGTGAGTAAATTGGCCCTTTTCATTCACGTTTACCCATTCCACAAATTTTGCGTTCATATCCCCTGGAAGAATGAAAATCACTTTAAACATCTCATTTTATCTCTAAAAGTGATTATCCATGTACAAATGTGAATTTTAGTTCAAAGACGCAACATTTGAAAACGGACCATTTTTTTAGTTTCTGAAGCATGTCCTAAGGGGGGGTGGTTATCTCTTTCGTCAAAAATTGGGCATTTTTGATTGAACAATAAAGGCCTCCAAATGTTATTTAATTCACTTCCCGTGGTGGAGAAACACTTTTTAAGGCCTCAGAGTGAGTAAAATGGCCATTTTCATTCACGTTTACCCATTCCACAAATTTTGCGATCAGGGCCCCTGGAAGCATGAAAATCACTTTAAACATCTCATTTTATCTCTAAAAGTGATTATCCACGAACAAATGCAAATTTTAGTTCAAAGACGCAACATTTGAAAACGGACCATTTTTTTAGTTTCTGAAGCATGGCGTAAGGGGGGGTGGTTATCTCTTTTGTAAAAAATTGGGCATTTTTGATTGAACAATAAAGGCCTAAAAATGTTATTTAATTCACTTCCCGTGGTGGAGAAACACTTTTTAAGGCCTCAGAGTGAGTAAATTGGCCCTTTTCATTCACGTTTACCCATTCCACAAATTTTGCGTTCAGGGCTCCTGGAAGCATGAAAATCACTTTAAACATCTCATTTTATCTCTAAAAGTGATTATCCACGTACAAATGTGAATTTTAGTTCAAAGACGCAACATTTGAAAACGTCACATTTTTTTAGTTTCTTGAGCATGTCGTAAGGGGGGGTGGTTATCTATTTCGTCAAAAATCAGGCATTATTGATTGAACAATAAAGGCCTCCAAATGTTATTTATTTCACTTCCCGTGGTGGAGAAACACTTTTTAAGGCCTCAGAGTGAGTAAATTGGCCCTTTTCATTCACGTTTACCCATTCCACAAATTTTGCGTTCATATCCCCTGGAAGCATGAAAATCACTTTAAACATCTCATTTTATCTCTAAAAGTGATTATCCACGTACAAATGTGAATTTTAGTTCAAAGACGCAACATTTGAAAACGGACCATTTTTTTAGTTTCTGAAGCATGTCGTAAGGGGGGGTGGTTATCTCTTTCGTCAAAAATTGGGCATTTTTGATTGAACAATAAAGGCCTAAAAATGTTATTTAATTCACTTCCCGTGGTGGAGAAACACTTTTTAAGGCCTCAGAGTGAGTAAATTGGCCATTTTCATTCACGTTTACACATTCCACAAATCTTGCGTTCAGGGCCCCTGGAAGCATGCAAATCACTTTAAACATCTCATTTTATCTCTAAAAGTGATTATCCACGTACAAATGTGAATTTTAGTTCAAAGACGCAACATTTGAAAACGGACCATTTTTTTAGTTTCTGAAGCATGTCGTAAGGGGGGGTGGTTATCTCTTTCGTCAAAAATTGGGCATTTTTGATTGAACAATAAAGGCCTAAAAATGTTATTTAATTCACTTCCAGTGGTGGAGAAACACTTTTTAAGGCCTCAGAGTGAGTAAATTGGCCATTTTCATTCACGTTTACCCATTCCACAAATTTTGCGTTCAGGGCCCCTGGAAGCATGAAAATCACTTTAAACATCTCATTTTATCTCTAAAAGTGATTATCCACGTACAAATGTGAATTTTAGTTCAAAGACGCAACATTTGAAAACGGCACATTTTTTTAGTTTCTGGAGCATGTCGTAAGGGGGGGTGGTTATCTCTTTCGTCAAAAATCAGGCATTTTTGATTGAACAATAAAGGCCTCCAAATGGTATTTATTTCACTTCCCGTGGTGGAGAAACACTTTTTAAGGCCTCAGAGTGAGTAAATTGGCCCTTTTCATTCACGTTTACCCATTCCACAAATTTTGCGTTCATATCCCCTGGAAGAATGAAAATCACTTTAAACATCTCATTTTATCTCTAAAAGTGATTATCCACGTACAAATGTGAATTTTAGTTCAAAGACGCAACATTTGAAAACGGCACATTTTTTTAGTTTCTGGAGCATGTCGTAAAGGGGGGTGGTTATCTCTTTCGTCAAAAATCAGGCATTTTTGATTGAACAATAAAGGCCTCCAAATGGTATTTATTTCACTTCCCGTGGTGGAGAAACACTTTTTAAGGCCTCAGAGTGAGTAAATTGGCCCTTTTCATTCACGTTTACCCATTCCACAAATTTTGCGTTCATATCCCCTGGAAGAATGAAAATCACTTTAAACATCTCATTTTATCTCTAAAAGTGATTATCCACGTACAAATGTGAATTTTAGTTCAAAGACGCAACATTTGAAAACGGACCATTTTTTTAGTTTCTGAAGCATGTCGTAAGGGGGGGTGGTTATCTCTTTCGTCAAAAACTTGGCATTTTTGATTGAACAATAAAGGCCTCCAAATGTTATTTATTTCACTTCCCGAGGTGGATAAACACTTTTTAAGGCCTCAGAGTGAGTAAATTGGCCATTTTCATTCACGTTTACCCATTCCACAAATCTTGCGTTCAGGGCCCCTGGAAGAATGCAAATCACTTTAAACATCTCATTTTATCTCTAAAAGTGATTATCCACGTACAAATGTGAATTTTAGTTCAAAGACGCAACATTTGAAAACGGACCATTTTTTTAGTTTCTGAAGCATGTCGTAAGGGGGGTGGTTATCTCTTTCGTCAAAAATTGGGCATTTTTGATTGAACAATAAAGGCCTCCAAATGTTATTTATTTCACTTCCCGAGGTGGATAAACACTTTTTAAGGCCTCAGAGTGAGTAAATTGGCCATTTTCATTCACGTTTACCCATTCCACAAATCTTGCGTTCAGGGCCCCTGGAAGCATGAAAATCACTTTAAACATCTCATTTTATCACTAAAAGTGATTATCCACGAACAAATGTGAATTTTAGTTCAAAGACGCAACATTTGAAAACGGACCATATTTTTAGTTTCTGAAGCATGGCGTAAGGGGGGGTGGTTATCTCTTTTGTCAAAAATTTGGCATTTTTGATTGGACAATAAAGGCCTAAAAATGTTATTTAATTCACTTCCAGTGGTGGAGAAACACTTTTTAAGGCCTCAGAGTGAGTAAATTGGCCATTTTCATTCACGTTTACCCATTCCACAAATTTTGCGTTCAGGGCCCCTGGAAGCATGAAAATCACTTTAAACATCTCATTTTATCTCTAAAAGTGATTATCCACGTACAAATGTGAATTTTAGTTCAAAGACGCAACATTTGAAAACGGCACATTTTTTTAGTTTCTGGAGCATGTCGTAAGGGGGGGTGGTTATCTCTTTCGTCAAAAATCAGGCATTTTTGATTGAACAATAAAGGCCTCCAAATGGTATTTATTTCACTTCCCGTGGTGGAGAAACACTTTTTAAGGCCTCAGAGTGAGTAAATTGGCCCTTTTCATTCACGTTTACCCATTCCACAAATTTTGCGTTCATATCCCCTGGAAGAATGAAAATCACTTTAAACATCTCATTTTATCTCTAAAAGTGATTATCCATGTACAAATGTGAATTTTAGTTCAAAGACGCAACATTTGAAAACGGACCATTTTTTTAGTTTCTGAAGCATGTCCTAAGGGGGGGTGGTTATCTCTTTCGTCAAAAATTGGGCATTTTTGATTGAACAATAAAGGCCTAAAAATGTTATTTAATTCACTTCCCGTGGTGGAGAAACACTTTTTAAGGCCTCAAAGTGAGTAAATTGGCCATTTTCATTCACGTTTACCCATTCCACAAATCTTGCGTTCAGGGCCCCTGGAAGCATGAAAATCACTTTAAACATCTCATTTTATCTCTAAAAGTGATTATCCACGTACAAATGTGAATTTTAGTTCAAAGACGCAACATTTGAAAATGGACCATTTTTTTAGTTTCTGAAGCATGTCGTAAGGGGGGGTGGTTATCTCTTTCGTCAAAAATTGGGCATTTTTGATTGAACAATAAAGGCCTCCAAATGTTATTTATTTCACTTCCCGAGGTGGATAAACACTTTTTAAGGCCTCAGAGTGAGTAAATTGGCCATTTTCATTCACGTTTACCCATTCCACAAATCTTGCGTTCAGGGCCCCTGGAAGCATGAAAATCACTTTAAACATCTCATTTTATCTCTAAAAGTGATTATCCACGAACAAATGTGAATTTTAGTTCAAAGACGCAACATTTGAAAACGGACCATATTTTTAGTTTCTGAAGCATGGCGTAAGGGGGGGTGGTTATCTCTTTTGTCAAAAATTGGGCATTTTTGATTGAACAATAAAGGCCTAAAAATGGTATTTAATTCACTTCCCGTGGTGGAGAAACACTTTTTAAGGCCTCAGAGTGAGTAAATTGGCCCTTTTCATTCATGTTTACCCATTCCACAAATTTTGCGTTCAGGGCCCCTGGAAGCATGAAAATCACTTTAAACATCTCATTTTATCACTAAAAGTGATTATCCACGTACAAATGTGAATTTTAGTTCAAAGACGCAACATTTGAAAACGTCACATTTTTTTAGTTTCTTGAGCATGTCGTAAGGGGGGGTGGTTATCTATTTCGTCAAAAATCAGGCATTATTGATTGAACAATAAAGGCCTCCAAATGTTATTCATTTCACTTCCCGTGGTGGAGAAACACTTTTTAAGGCCTCAGAGTGAGTAAATTGGCCATTTTCATTCACGTTTACACATTCCACAAATCTTGCGTTCAGGGCCCCTGGAAGCATGCAAATCACTTTAAACATCTCATTTTATCTCTAAAAGTGATTATCCACGTACAAATGTGAATTTTAGTTCAAAGACGCAACATTTGAAAACGGACCATTTTTTTAGTTTCTGAAGCATGTCGTAAGGGGGGGTGGTTATCTCTTTCGTCAAAAATTGGGCATTTTTGATTGAACAATAAAGGCCTTCAAATGTTATTTATTTCACTTCCCGTGGTGGAGAAACACTTTTTAAGGCCTCAGAGTGAGTAAATTGGCCCTTTTCATTCACGTTTACCCATTCCACAAATTTAGCGTTCATATCCCCTGGAAGCATGAAAATCACTTTAAACATCTCATTTTATCTCTAAAAGTGATCATCCACGTACAAATGTGAATTTTAGTTCAAAGACGCAACATTTAAAAATGGACCATTTTTTTAGTTTCTGAAGCATGTCGTAAGGGGGGGTGGTTATCTCTTTTGTCAAAAATTGGGCATTTTTGATTGAACAATAAAGGCCTAAAAATGTAATTTAATTCACTTCCCGTGGTGGAGAAACACTTTTTAAGGCCTCAGAGTGAGTAAATTGGCCATTTTCATTCACGTTTACCCATTCCACAAATCTTGCATTCAGGGCCCCTGGAAGCATGCAAATCACTTTAAACATCTCATTTTATCTCTAAAAGTGATCATCCACGTACAAATGTGAATTTTAGTTCAAAGACGCAACATTTAAAAATGGACCATTTTTTTAGTTTCTGAAGCATGTCGTAAGGGGGGGTGGTTATCTCTTTTGTCAAAAATTGGGCATTTTTGATTGAACAATAAAGGCCTAAAAATGTAATTTAATTCACTTCCCGTGGTGGAGAAACACTTTTTAAGGCCTCAGAATGAGTAAATTGGCCATTTTCATTCACGTTTACCCATTCCACAAATCTTGCATTCAGGGCCCCTGGAAGCATGCAAATCACTTTAAACATCTCATTTTATCTCTAAAAGTGATTATCCACGTACAAATGTGAATTTTAGTTCAAAGACGCAACATTTGAAAACGGACCATTTTTTTAGTTTCTGAAGCATGTCGTAAGGGGGGGGTGGTTATCTCTTTCGTCAAAAATTGGGCATTTTTGATTGAACAATAAAGGCCTCCAAATGTTATTTATGTCACTTCCCGTGGTGGAGAAACACTTTTTAAGGCCTCAGAGTGAGTAAATTGGCCATTTTCATTCACGTTTACCCATTCCACAAATCTTGCGTTCAGGGCCCCTGGAAGCATGAAAATCACTTTAAACATCTCATTTTATCTCTAAAAGTGATTATCCACGTACAAATGTGAATTTTAGTTCAAAGACGCAACATTTGAAAACGGACCATTTTTTTAGTTTCTGAAGCATGTCGTAAGGGGGGGGGTTATCTCTTTCGTCAAAAATTGGGCATTTTTGATTGAACAATAAAGGCCTCCAAATGTTATTTATTTCACTTCCCGAGGTGGATAAACACTTTTTAAGGCCTCAGAGTGAGTAAATTGGCCATTTTCATTCACGTTTACCCATTCCACAAATTTTGCGTTCAAGGCCCCTGGAAGCATGAAAATCACTTTAAACATCTCATTTTATCTCTAAAAGTGATTATCCACGTACAAATGTGAATTTTAGTTCAAAGACGCAACATTTGAAAACGGCACATTTTTTTAGTTTCTGGAGCATGTCGTAAGGGGGGGTGGTTATCTCTTTCGTCAAAAATCAGGCATTTTTGATTGAACAATAAAGGCCTCCAAATGGTATTTATTTCACTTCCCGTGGTGGAGAAACACTTTTTAAGGCCTCAGAGTGAGTAAATTGGCCCTTTTCATTCACGTTTACCCATTCCATAAATTTTGCGTTCATATCCCCTGGAAGAATGAAAATCACTTTAAACATCTCATTTTATCTCTAAAAGTGATTATCCACGTACAAATGTGAATTTTAGTTCAAAGACGCAACATTTGAAAACGGACCATTTTTTTAGTTTCTGAAGCATGTCGTAAGGGGGGGTGGTTATCTCTTTCGTCAAAAATTGGGCATTTTTGATTGAACAATAAAGGCCTCCAAATGTTATTTATTTCACTTCCCGAGGTGGATAAACACTTTTTAAGGCCTCAGAGTGAGTAAATTGGCCATTTTCATTCACGTTTACCCATTCCACAAATTTTGCGTTCAAGGCCCCTGGAAGCATGAAAATCACTTTAAACATCTCATTTTATCTCTAAAAGTGATTATCCACGTACAAATGTGAATTTTAGTTCAAAGACGCAACATTTGAAAACGGACCATTTTTTTAGTTTCTGAAGCATGTCGTAAGGGGGGGTGGTTATCTCTTTAGTCAAAAATTGGGCATTTTTGATTGAACAATAAAGGCCTCCAAATGTTATTTATTTCACTTCCCGAGGTGGACAAACACTTTTTAAGGCCTCAGAGTGAGTAAATTGGCCATTTTCATTCACATTTACCCATTCCACAAATCTTGCGTTCAGGGCCCCTGGAAGCATGAAAATCACTTTAAACATCTCATTTTATCTCTAAAAGTGATTATCCACGTACAAATGTGAATTTTAGTTCAAAGACGCAACATTTGAAAACGGACCATTTTTTTAGTTTCTGAAGCATGTCGTAAGGGGGGGTGGTTATCTCTTTTGTCAAAAATTGGGCATTTTTGATTGAACAATAAAGGCCTAAAAATGTTATTTAATTCACTTCCAGTGGTGGAGAAACACTTTTTAAGGCCTCAGAGTGAGTAAATTGGCCATTTTCATTCACGTTTACCCATTCCACAAAGCTTGCGTTCAGGGCCCCTGGAAGCATGAAAATCACTTTAAACATCTCATTTTATCTCTAAAAGTGATTATCCACGTACAAATGTGAATTTTAGTTCAAAGACGCAACATTTGAAAACGGACCATTTTTTTAGTTTCTGAAGCATGTCGTAAGGGGGGGTGGTTATCTCTTTTGTCAAAAATTGGCCATTTTTGATTGAACAATAAAGGCCTAAAAATGTTATTTAATTCACTTCCCGTGGTGGAGAAACACTTTTTAAGGCCTCAGAGTGAGTAAATTGGCCCTTTTCATTCACGTTTACCCATTCCACAAATTTTGCGTTCAGGGCCCCTGGAAGCATGAAAATCACTTTAAACATCTCATTTTATCTCTAAAAGTGATTATCCACGTACAAATGTGAATTTTAGTTCAAAGACGCAACATTTGAAAACGGCACATTTTTTTAGTTTCTTGAGCATGTCGTAAGGGGGGGTGGTTATCTATTTCGTCAAAAATCAGGCATTATTGATTGAACAATAAAGGCCTCCAAATGTTATTTATTTCACTTCCCGTGGTGGAGAAACACTTTTTAAGGCCTCAGAGTGAGTAAATTGGCCCTTTTCATTCACGTTTACCCATTCCACAAATTTTGCGTTCATATCCCCTGGAAGCATGAAAATCACTTTAAACATCTCATTTTATCTCTAAAAGTGATTATCCACGTACAAATGTGAATTTTAGTTCAAAGACGCAACATTTGAAAACGGCACATTTTTTTAGTTTCTGGAGCATGTCGTAAGGGGGGGTGGTTATCTCTTTCGTCAAAAATCAGGCATTTTTGATTGAACAATAAAGGCCTCCAAATGGTATTTATTTCACTTCCCGTGGTGGAGAAACACTTTTTAAGGCCTCAGAGTGAGTAAATTGGCCCTTTTCATTCACGTTTACCCATTCCACAAATTTTGCGTTCATATCCCCTGGAAGAATGAAAATCACTTTAAACATCTCATTTTATCTCTAAAAGTGATTATCCACGTACAAATGTGAATTTTAGTTCAAAGACGCAACATTTGAAAACGGACCATTTTTTTAGTTTCTGAAGCATGTCGTAAGGGGGGTGGTTATCTCTTTCGTTAAAAATTTGGCATTTTTGATTGAACAATAAAGGCCTCCAAATGTTATTTATTTCACTTCCCGAGGTGGATAAACACTTTTTAAGGCCTCAGAGTGAGTAAATTGGCCATTTTCATTCACGTTTACCCATTCCACAAATCTTGCGTTCAGGGCCCCTGGAAGCATGAAAATCACTTTAAACATCTCATTTTATCTCTAAAAGTGATTATCCACGTACAAATGTGAATTTTAGTTCAAAGACGCAACATTTGGAAACGGACCATTTTTTTAGTTTCTGAAGCATGTCGTAAGGGGGGGTGGTTATCTCTTTTGTCAAAAATTGGGCATTTTTGATTGAACAATAAAGTCCTAAAAATGTAATTTAATTCACTTCCCGTGGTGGAGAAACACTTTTTAAGGCCTCAGAGTGAGTAAATTGGCCATTTTCATTCACGTTTACCCATTCCACAAATCTTGCGTTCAGGGCCCCTGGAAGAATGCAAATCACTTTAAACATCTCATTTTATCTCTAAAAGTGATTATCCACGTACAAATGTGAATTTTAGTTCAAAGACGCAACATTTGAAAACGGACCATTTTTTTAGTTTCTGAAGCATGTCGTAAGGGGGGGTGGTTATCTCTTTCGTCAAAAATTGGGCATTTTTGATTGAACAATAAAGGCCTAAAAATGTTATTTAATTCACTTCCAGTGGTGGAGAAACACTTTTTAAGTCCTCAGAGTGAGTAAATTGGCCATTTTCATTCACGATTACCCATTCCACAAATTTTGCGTTCAGGGCCCCTGGATGCATGAAAATCACTTTAAACATCTCATTTTATCTCTAAAAGTGATTATCCACGTACAAATGTGAATTTTAGTTCAAAGACGCAACATTTGAAAACGGCACATTTTTTTAGTTTCTGGAGCATGTCGTAAGGGGGGGTGGTTATCTCTTTCGTCAAAAATCAGGCATTTTTGATTGAACAATAAAGGCCTCCAAATGGTATTTATTTCACTTCCCGTGGTGGAGAAACACTTTTTAAGGCCTCAGAGTGAGTAAATTGGCCCTTTTCATTCACGTTTACCCATTCCACAAATTTTGCGTTCATATCCCCTGGAAGAATGAAAATCACTTTAAACATCTCATTTTATCTCTAAAAGTGATTATCCACGTACAAATGTGAATTTTAGTTCAAAGACGCAACATTTGAAAACGGACCATTTTTTTAGTTTCTGAAGCATGTCGTAAGGGGGGGTGGTTATCTCTTTCGTCAAAAACTTGGCATTTTTGATTGAACAATAAAGGCCTCCAAATGTTATTTATTTCACTTCCCGAGGTGGATAAACACTTTTTAAGGCCTCAGAGTGAGTAAATTGGCCATTTTCATTCACGTTTACCCATTCCACAAATCTTGCGTTCAGGGCCCCTGGAAGAATGCAAATCACTTTAAACATCTCATTTTATCTCTAAAAGTGATTATCCACGTACAAATGTGAATTTTAGTTCAAAGACGCAACATTTGAAAACGGACCATTTTTTTAGTTTCTGAAGCATGTCGTAAGGGGGGTGGTTATCTCTTTCGTCAAAAATTGGGCATTTTTGATTGAACAATAAAGGCCTCCAAATGTTATTTATTTCACTTCCCGAGGTGGATAAACACTTTTTAAGGCCTCAGAGTGAGTAAATTGGCCATTTTCATTCACGTTTACCCATTCCACAAATCTTGCGTTCAGGGCCCCTGGAAGCATGAAAATCACTTTAAACATCTCATTTTATCACTAAAAGTGATTATCCACGAACAAATGTGAATTTTAGTTCAAAGACGCAACATTTGAAAACGGACCATATTTTTAGTTTCTGAAGCATGGCGTAAGGGGGGGTGGTTATCTCTTTTGTCAAAAATTTGGCATTTTTGATTGGACAATAAAGGCCTAAAAATGTTATTTAATTCACTTCCAGTGGTGGAGAAACACTTTTTAAGGCCTCAGAGTGAGTAAATTGGCCATTTTCATTCACGTTTACCCATTCCACAAATTTTGCGTTCAGGGCCCCTGGAAGCATGAAAATCACTTTAAACATCTCATTTTATCTCTAAAAGTGATTATCCACGTACAAATGTGAATTTTAGTTCAAAGACGCAACATTTGAAAACGGCACATTTTTTTAGTTTCTGGAGCATGTCGTAAGGGGGGGTGGTTATCTCTTTCGTCAAAAATCAGGCATTTTTGATTGAACAATAAAGGCCTCCAAATGGTATTTATTTCACTTCCCGTGGTGGAGAAACACTTTTTAAGGCCTCAGAGTGAGTAAATTGGCCCTTTTCATTCACGTTTACCCATTCCACAAATTTTGCGTTCATATCCCCTGGAAGAATGAAAATCACTTTAAACATCTCATTTTATCTCTAAAAGTGATTATCCATGTACAAATGTGAATTTTAGTTCAAAGACGCAACATTTGAAAACGGACCATTTTTTTAGTTTCTGAAGCATGTCCTAAGGGGGGGTGGTTATCTCTTTCGTCAAAAATTGGGCATTTTTGATTGAACAATAAAGGCCTCCAAATGTTATTTAATTCACTTCCCGTGGTGGAGAAACACTTTTTAAGGCCTCAGAGTGAGTAAAATGGCCATTTTCATTCACGTTTACCCATTCCACAAATTTTGCGATCAGGGCCCCTGGAAGCATGAAAATCACTTTAAACATCTCATTTTATCTCTAAAAGTGATTATCCACGAACAAATGCAAATTTTAGTTCAAAGACGCAACATTTGAAAACGGACCATTTTTTTAGTTTCTGAAGCATGGCGTAAGGGGGGGTGGTTATCTCTTTTGTAAAAAATTGGGCATTTTTGATTGAACAATAAAGGCCTAAAAATGTTATTTAATTCACTTCCCGTGGTGGAGAAACACTTTTTAAGGCCTCAGAGTGAGTAAATTGGCCCTTTTCATTCACGTTTACCCATTCCACAAATTTTGCGTTCAGGGCTCCTGGAAGCATGAAAATCACTTTAAACATCTCATTTTATCTCTAAAAGTGATTATCCACGTACAAATGTGAATTTTAGTTCAAAGACGCAACATTTGAAAACGTCACATTTTTTTAGTTTCTTGAGCATGTCGTAAGGGGGGGTGGTTATCTATTTCGTCAAAAATCAGGCATTATTGATTGAACAATAAAGGCCTCCAAATGTTATTTATTTCACTTCCCGTGGTGGAGAAACACTTTTTAAGGCCTCAGAGTGAGTAAATTGGCCCTTTTCATTCACGTTTACCCATTCCACAAATTTTGCGTTCATATCCCCTGGAAGCATGAAAATCACTTTAAACATCTCATTTTATCTCTAAAAGTGATTATCCACGTACAAATGTGAATTTTAGTTCAAAGACGCAACATTTGAAAACGGACCATTTTTTTAGTTTCTGAAGCATGTCGTAAGGGGGGGTGGTTATCTCTTTCGTCAAAAATTGGGCATTTTTGATTGAACAATAAAGGCCTAAAAATGTTATTTAATTCACTTCCCGTGGTGGAGAAACACTTTTTAAGGCCTCAGAGTGAGTAAATTGGCCATTTTCATTCACGTTTACACATTCCACAAATCTTGCGTTCAGGGCCCCTGGAAGCATGCAAATCACTTTAAACATCTCATTTTATCTCTAAAAGTGATTATCCACGTACAAATGTGAATTTTAGTTCAAAGACGCAACATTTGAAAACGGACCATTTTTTTAGTTTCTGAAGCATGTCGTAAGGGGGGGTGGTTATCTCTTTCGTCAAAAATTGGGCATTTTTGATTGAACAATAAAGGCCTAAAAATGTTATTTAATTCACTTCCAGTGGTGGAGAAACACTTTTTAAGGCCTCAGAGTGAGTAAATTGGCCATTTTCATTCACGTTTACCCATTCCACAAATTTTGCGTTCAGGGCCCCTGGAAGCATGAAAATCACTTTAAACATCTCATTTTATCTCTAAAAGTGATTATCCACGTACAAATGTGAATTTTAGTTCAAAGACGCAACATTTGAAAACGGCACATTTTTTTAGTTTCTGGAGCATGTCGTAAGGGGGGGTGGTTATCTCTTTCGTCAAAAATCAGGCATTTTTGATTGAACAATAAAGGCCTCCAAATGGTATTTATTTCACTTCCCGTGGTGGAGAAACACTTTTTAAGGCCTCAGAGTGAGTAAATTGGCCCTTTTCATTCACGTTTACCCATTCCACAAATTTTGCGTTCATATCCCCTGGAAGAATGAAAATCACTTTAAACATCTCATTTTATCTCTAAAAGTGATTATCCACGTACAAATGTGAATTTTAGTTCAAAGACGCAACATTTGAAAACGGCACATTTTTTTAGTTTCTGGAGCATGTCGTAAAGGGGGGTGGTTATCTCTTTCGTCAAAAATCAGGCATTTTTGATTGAACAATAAAGGCCTCCAAATGGTATTTATTTCACTTCCCGTGGTGGAGAAACACTTTTTAAGGCCTCAGAGTGAGTAAATTGGCCCTTTTCATTCACGTTTACCCATTCCACAAATTTTGCGTTCATATCCCCTGGAAGAATGAAAATCACTTTAAACATCTCATTTTATCTCTAAAAGTGATTATCCACGTACAAATGTGAATTTTAGTTCAAAGACGCAACATTTGAAAACGGACCATTTTTTTAGTTTCTGAAGCATGTCGTAAGGGGGGGTGGTTATCTCTTTCGTCAAAAACTTGGCATTTTTGATTGAACAATAAAGGCCTCCAAATGTTATTTATTTCACTTCCCGAGGTGGATAAACACTTTTTAAGGCCTCAGAGTGAGTAAATTGGCCATTTTCATTCACGTTTACCCATTCCACAAATCTTGCGTTCAGGGCCCCTGGAAGAATGCAAATCACTTTAAACATCTCATTTTATCTCTAAAAGTGATTATCCACGTACAAATGTGAATTTTAGTTCAAAGACGCAACATTTGAAAACGGACCATTTTTTTAGTTTCTGAAGCATGTCGTAAGGGGGGTGGTTATCTCTTTCGTCAAAAATTGGGCATTTTTGATTGAACAATAAAGGCCTCCAAATGTTATTTATTTCACTTCCCGAGGTGGATAAACACTTTTTAAGGCCTCAGAGTGAGTAAATTGGCCATTTTCATTCACGTTTACCCATTCCACAAATCTTGCGTTCAGGGCCCCTGGAAGCATGAAAATCACTTTAAACATCTCATTTTATCACTAAAAGTGATTATCCACGAACAAATGTGAATTTTAGTTCAAAGACGCAACATTTGAAAACGGACCATATTTTTAGTTTCTGAAGCATGGCGTAAGGGGGGGTGGTTATCTCTTTTGTCAAAAATTTGGCATTTTTGATTGGACAATAAAGGCCTAAAAATGTTATTTAATTCACTTCCAGTGGTGGAGAAACACTTTTTAAGGCCTCAGAGTGAGTAAATTGGCCATTTTCATTCACGTTTACCCATTCCACAAATTTTGCGTTCAGGGCCCCTGGAAGCATGAAAATCACTTTAAACATCTCATTTTATCTCTAAAAGTGATTATCCACGTACAAATGTGAATTTTAGTTCAAAGACGCAACATTTGAAAACGGCACATTTTTTTAGTTTCTGGAGCATGTCGTAAGGGGGGGTGGTTATCTCTTTCGTCAAAAATCAGGCATTTTTGATTGAACAATAAAGGCCTCCAAATGGTATTTATTTCACTTCCCGTGGTGGAGAAACACTTTTTAAGGCCTCAGAGTGAGTAAATTGGCCCTTTTCATTCACGTTTACCCATTCCACAAATTTTGCGTTCATATCCCCTGGAAGAATGAAAATCACTTTAAACATCTCATTTTATCTCTAAAAGTGATTATCCATGTACAAATGTGAATTTTAGTTCAAAGACGCAACATTTGAAAACGGACCATTTTTTTAGTTTCTGAAGCATGTCCTAAGGGGGGGTGGTTATCTCTTTCGTCAAAAATTGGGCATTTTTGATTGAACAATAAAGGCCTCCAAATGTTATTTAATTCACTTCCCGTGGTGGAGAAACACTTTTTAAGGCCTCAGAGTGAGTAAAATGGCCATTTTCATTCACGTTTACCCATTCCACAAATTTTGCGATCAGGGCCCCTGGAAGCATGAAAATCACTTTAAACATCTCATTTTATCTCTAAAAGTGATTATCCACGAACAAATGCAAATTTTAGTTCAAAGACGCAACATTTGAAAACGGACCATTTTTTTAGTTTCTGAAGCATGGCGTAAGGGGGGGTGGTTATCTCTTTTGTAAAAAATTGGGCATTTTTGATTGAACAATAAAGGCCTAAAAATGTTATTTAATTCACTTCCCGTGGTGGAGAAACACTTTTTAAGGCCTCAGAGTGAGTAAATTGGCCCTTTTCATTCACGTTTACCCATTCCACAAATTTTGCGTTCAGGGCTCCTGGAAGCATGAAAATCACTTTAAACATCTCATTTTATCTCTAAAAGTGATTATCCACGTACAAATGTGAATTTTAGTTCAAAGATGCAACATTTGAAAACGTCACATTTTTTTAGTTTCTTGAGCATGTCGTAAGGGGGGGTGGTTATCTATTTCGTCAAAAATCAGGCATTATTGATTGAACAATAAAGGCCTCCAAATGTTATTTATTTCACTTCCCGTGGTGGAGAAACACTTTTTAAGGCCTCAGAGTGAGTAAATTGGCCCTTTTCATTCACGTTTACCCATTCCACAAATTTTGCGTTCATATCCCCTGGAAGCATGAAAATCACTTTAAACATCTCATTTTATCTCTAAAAGTGATTATCCACGTACAAATGTGAATTTTAGTTCAAAGACGCAACATTTGAAAACGGACCATTTTTTTAGTTTCTGAAGCATGTCGTAAGGGGGGGTGGTTATCTCTTTCGTCAAAAATTGGGCATTTTTGATTGAACAATAAAGGCCTAAAAATGTTATTTAATTCACTTCCCGTGGTGGAGAAACACTTTTTAAGGCCTCAGAGTGAGTAAATTGGCCATTTTCATTCACGTTTACACATTCCACAAATCTTGCGTTCAGGGCCCCTGGAAGCATGCAAATCACTTTAAACATCTCATTTTATCTCTAAAAGTGATTATCCACGTACAAATGTGAATTTTAGTTCAAAGACGCAACATTTGAAAACGGACCATTTTTTTAGTTTCTGAAGCATGTCGTAAGGGGGGGTGGTTATCTCTTTCGTCAAAAATTGGGCATTTTTGATTGAACAATAAAGGCCTAAAAATGTTATTTAATTCACTTCCAGTGGTGGAGAAACACTTTTTAAGGCCTCAGAGTGAGTAAATTGGCCATTTTCATTCACGTTTACCCATTCCACAAATTTTGCGTTCAGGGCCCCTGGAAGCATGAAAATCACTTTAAACATCTCATTTTATCTCTAAAAGTGATTATCCACGTACAAATGTGAATTTTAGTTCAAAGACGCAACATTTGAAAACGGCACATTTTTTTAGTTTCTGGAGCATGTCGTAAGGGGGGGTGGTTATCTCTTTCGTCAAAAATCAGGCATTTTTGATTGAACAATAAAGGCCTCCAAATGGTATTTATTTCACTTCCCGTGGTGGAGAAACACTTTTTAAGGCCTCAGAGTGAGTAAATTGGCCCTTTTCATTCACGTTTACCCATTCCACAAATTTTGCGTTCATATCCCCTGGAAGAATGAAAATCACTTTAAACATCTCATTTTATCTCTAAAAGTGATTATCCATGTACAAATGTGAATTTTAGTTCAAAGACGCAACATTTGAAAACGGACCATTTTTTTAGTTTCTGAAGCATGTCCTAAGGGGGGGTGGTTATCTCTTTCGTCAAAAATTGGGCATTTTTGATTGAACAATAAAGGCCTCCAAATGTTATTTAATTCACTTCCCGTGGTGGAGAAACACTTTTTAAGGCCTCAGAGTGAGTAAAATGGCCATTTTCATTCACGTTTACCCATTCCACAAATTTTGCGATCAGGGCCCCTGGAAGCATGAAAATCACTTTAAACATCTCATTTTATCTCTAAAAGTGATTATCCACGAACAAATGCAAATTTTAGTTCAAAGACGCAACATTTGAAAACGGACCATTTTTTTAGTTTCTGAAGCATGGCGTAAGGGGGGGTGGTTATCTCTTTTGTAAAAAATTGGGCATTTTTGATTGAACAATAAAGGCCTAAAAATGTTATTTAATTCACTTCCCGTGGTGGAGAAACACTTTTTAAGGCCTCAGAGTGAGTAAATTGGCCCTTTTCATTCACGTTTACCCATTCCACAAATTTTGCGTTCAGGGCTCCTGGAAGCATGAAAATCACTTTAAACATCTCATTTTATCTCTAAAAGTGATTATCCACGTACAAATGTGAATTTTAGTTCAAAGACGCAACATTTGAAAACGTCACATTTTTTTAGTTTCTTGAGCATGTCGTAAGGGGGGGTGGTTATCTATTTCGTCAAAAATCAGGCATTATTGATTGAACAATAAAGGCCTCCAAATGTTATTTATTTCACTTCCCGTGGTGGAGAAACACTTTTTAAGGCCTCAGAGTGAGTAAATTGGCCCTTTTCATTCACGTTTACCCATTCCACAAATTTTGCGTTCATATCCCCTGGAAGCATGAAAATCACTTTAAACATCTCATTTTATCTCTAAAAGTGATTATCCACGTACAAATGTGAATTTTAGTTCAAAGACGCAACATTTGAAAACGGACCATTTTTTTAGTTTCTGAAGCATGTCGTAAGGGGGGGTGGTTATCTCTTTCGTCAAAAATTGGGCATTTTTGATTGAACAATAAAGGCCTAAAAATGTTATTTAATTCACTTCCCGTGGTGGAGAAACACTTTTTAAGGCCTCAGAGTGAGTAAATTGGCCATTTTCATTCACGTTTACACATTCCACAAATCTTGCGTTCAGGGCCCCTGGAAGCATGCAAATCACTTTAAACATCTCATTTTATCTCTAAAAGTGATTATCCACGTACAAATGTGAATTTTAGTTCAAAGACGCAACATTTGAAAACGGACCATTTTTTTAGTTTCTGAAGCATGTCGTAAGGGGGGGTGGTTATCTCTTTCGTCAAAAATTGGGCATTTTTGATTGAACAATAAAGGCCTAAAAATGTTATTTAATTCACTTCCAGTGGTGGAGAAACACTTTTTAAGGCCTCAGAGTGAGTAAATTGGCCATTTTCATTCACGTTTACCCATTCCACAAATCTTGCGTTCAGGGCCCCTGGAAGCATGAAAATCACTTTAAACATCTCATTTTATCTCTAAAAGTGATTATCCACGTACAAATGTGAATTTTAGTTCAAAGACGCAACATTTGAAAACGGCACATTTTTTTAGTTTCTTGAGCATGTCGTAAGGGGGGGCGGTTATCTATTTCGTCAAAAATCAGGCATTTTTGATTGAACAATAAAGGCCTCCAAATGTTATGTATTTCACTTCCCGTGGCGGAGAAACACTTTTTAAGGCCTCAGAGTGAGTAAATTGGCCCTTTTCATTCACGTTTACCCATTCCACAAATTTAGCTTTCATATCCCCTGGAAGAATGAAAATCACTTTAAACATCTCATTTTCTCTAAAAGTGATTATCCACGTACAAATGTGAATTTTAGTTCAAAGACGCAACATTTGAAAACGACCATTTTTTTAGTTTCTGAAGCATGTCGTAAGGGGGGGTGGTTATCTCTTTCGTCAAAAATTGGGCATTTTTGATTGAACAATAAAGGCCTCCAAATGGTATTTATGTCACTTCCCGAGGTGGATAAACACTTTTTAAGGCCTCAGAGTGAGTAAATTGGCCATTTTCATTCACGTTTACCCATTCCACAAATCTTGCGTTCAGGGCCCCTGGAAGCATGAAAATCACTTTAAACATCTCATTTTATCTCTAAAAGTGATTATCCACGAACAAATGTGAATTTTAGTTCAAAGACGCAACATTTGAAAACGGACCATATTTTTAGTTTCTGAAGCATGGCGTAAGGGGGGGTGGTTATCTCTTTTGTCAAAAATTGGGCATTTTTGATTGAACAATAAAGGCCTAAAAATGGTATTTAATTCACTTCCAATGGTGGAGAAACACTTTTTAAGGCCTCAGAGTGAGTAAATTGGCCATTTTCATTCACGTTTACCCACTCCACAAATTTTGCGTTCAGGGCCCCTGGAAGCATGAAAATCACTTTAAACATCTCATTTTATCTCTAAAAGTGATTATCCACGTACAAATGTGAATTTTAGTTCAAAGACGCAACATTTGAAAACGGCACATTTTTTTTGTTTCTGGAGCATGTCGTAAGGGGGGGTGGTTATCTCTTTCGTCAAAAATCAGGCATTTTTGATTGAACAATAAAGGCCTCCAAATGGTATTTATTTCACTTCCCGTGGTGGAGAAACACTTTTTAAGGCCTCAGAGTGAGTAAATTGGCCATTTTCATTCACGTTTACCCATTCCACAAATCTTGCGTTCAGGGCCCCTGGAAGCATGAAAATCACTTTAAACATCTCATTTTATCTCTAAAAGTGATTATCCACGAACAAATGTGAATTTTAGTTCAAAGACGCAACATTTGAAAACGGACCATATTTTTAGTTTCTGAAGCATGGCGTAAGGGGGGGTGGTTATCTCTTTTGTCAAAAATAGGGCATTTTTGATTGAACAATAAAGGCCTAAAAATGTTATTTAATTCACTTCCAGTGGTGGAGAAACACTTTTTAAGGCCTCAGAGTAAGTAAATTGGCCATTTTCATTCACATTTACCCATTCCACAAATTTTGCGTTCAGGGCCCCTGGAAGCATGAAAATCACTTTAAACATCTCATTTTATCTCTAAAAGTGATTATCCACGTACAAATGTGAATTTTAGTTCAAAGACGCAACATTTGAAAACGGCACATTTTTTTAGTTTCTGGAGCATGTCGTAAGGGGGGGTGGTTATCTCTTTCGTCAAAAATCAGGCATTTTTGATTGAACAATAAAGGCCTCCAAATGGTATTTATTTCACTTCCCGTGGTGGAGAAACACTTTTTAAGGCCTCAGAGTGAGTAAATTGGCCCTTTTCATTCACGTTTACCCATTCCACAAATTTTGCGTTCATATCCCCTGGAAGAATGAAAATCACTTTAAACATCTCATTTTATCTCTAAAAGTGATTATCCACGTACAAATGTGAATTTTAGTTCAAAGACGCAACATTTGAAAACGGACCATTTTTTTAGTTTCTGAAGCATGTCGTAAGGGGGGGTGGTTATCTCTTTCGTCAAAAATTTGGCATTTTTGATTGAACAATAAAGGCCTCCAAATGTTATTTATTTCACTTCCCGAGGTGGATAAACACTTTTTAAGGCCTCAGAGTGAGTAAATTGGCCATTTTCATTCACGTTTACCCATTCCACAAATCTTGCGTTCAGGGCTCCTGGAAGCATGAAAATCACTTTAAACATCTCATTTTATCTCTAAAAGTGATTATCCACGAACAAATGTGAATTTTAGTTCAAAGACGCAACATTTGAAAACGGACCATATTTTTAGTTTCTGAAGCATGGCGTAAGGGGGGGTGGTTATCTCTTTTGTCAAAAATTGGGCATTTTTGATTGAACAATAAAGGCCTAAAAATGGTATTTAATTCACTTCCAATGGTGGAGAAACACTTTTTAAGGCCTCAGAGTGAGTAAATTGGCCATTTTCATTCACGTTTACCCACTCCACAAATTTTGCGTTCAGGGCCCCTGGAAGCATGAAAATCACTTTAAACATCTCATTTTATCTCTAAAAGTGATTATCCACGTACAAATGTGAATTTTAGTTCAAAGACGCAACATTTGAAAACGGCACATTTTTTTTGTTTCTGGAGCATGTCGTAAGGGGGGGGTGGTTATCTCTTTCGTCAAAAATCAGGCATTTTTGATTGAACAATAAAGGCCTCCAAATGGTATTTATTTCACTTCCCGTGGTGGAGAAACACTTTTTAAGGCCTCAGAGTGAGTAAATTGGCCCTTTTCATTCACGTTTACCCATTCCACAAATTTTGCGTTCATATCCCCTGGAAGAATGAAAATAACTTTAAACATGTCATTTTATCTCTAAAAGTGATTATCCACGTACAAATGTGAATTTTAGTTCAAAGACGCAACATTTGAAAACGGACCATTTTTTTAGTTTCTGGAGCATGTCGTAAGGGGGGGTGGTTATCTCTTTCGTCAAAAATCAGGCATTTTTGATTGAACAATAAAGGCCTCCAAATGGTATTTATTTCACTTCCCGTGGTGGAGAAACACTTTTTAAGGCCTCAGAGTGAGTAAATTGGCCATTTTCATTCACGTTTACCCATTCCACAAATCTTGCGTTCAGGGCCCCTGGAAGCATGAAAATCACTTTAAACATCTCATTTTATCTCTAAAAGTGATTATCCACGAACAAATGTGAATTTTAGTTCAAAGACGCAACATTTGAAAACGGACCATATTTTTAGTTTCTGAAGCATGGCGTAAGGGGGGGTGGTTATCTCTTTTGTCAAAAATTGGGCATTTTTGATTGAACAATAAAGGCCTAAAAATGTTATTTAATTCACTTCCAGTGGTGGAGAAACACTTTTTAAGGCCTCAGAGTAAGTAAATTGGCCATTTTCATTCACGTTTACCCATTCCACAAATTTTGCGTTCAGGGCCCCTGGAAGCATGAAAATCACTTTAAACATCTCATTTTATCTCTAAAAGTGATTATCCACGTACAAATGTGAATTTTAGTTCAAAGACGCAACATTTGAAAACGGCACATTTTTTTTGTTTCTGGAGCATGTCGTAAGGGGGGGTGGTTATCTCTTTCGTCAAAAATCAGGCATTTTTGATTGAACAATAAAGGCCTCCAAATGGTATTTATTTCACTTCCCGTGGTGGAGAAACACTTTTTAAGGCCTCAGAGTGAGTAAATTGGCCCTTTTCATTCACGTTTACCCATTCCACAAATTTTGCGTTCATATCCCCTGGAAGAATGAAAATCACTTTAAACATCTCATTTTATCTCTAAAAGTGATTATCCACGTACAAATGTGAATTTTAGTTCAAAGACGCAACATTTGAAAACGGACCATTTTTTTAGTTTCTGAAGCATGTCGTAAGGGGGGGTGGTTATCTCTTTCGTCAAAAATTTGGCATTTTTGATTGAACAATAAAGGCCTCCAAATGTTATTTATTTCACTTCCCGAGGTGGATAAACACTTTTTAAGGCCTCAGAGTGAGTAAATTGGCCATTTTCATTCACGTTTACCCATTCCACAAATCTTGCGTTCAGGGCCCCTGGAAGCATGAAAATCACTTTAAACATCTCATTTTATCTCTAAAAGTGATTATCCACGTACAAATGTGAATTTTAGTTCAAAGACGCAACATTTGAAAACGGCACATTTTTTTAGTTTCTGGAGCATGTCGTAAGGGGGGGTGGTTATCTCTTTCGTCAAAAATCAGGCATTTTTGATTGAACAATAAAGGCCTCCAAATGGTATTTATTTCACTTCCCGTGGTGGAGAAACACTTTTTAAGGCCTCAGAGTGAGTAAATTGGCCATTTTCATTCACGTTTACCCATTCCACAAATCTTGCGTTCAGGGCCCCTGGAAGCATGAAAATCACTTTAAACATCTCATTTTATCTCTAAAAGTGATTATCCACGAACAAATGTGAATTTTAGTTCAAAGACGCAACATTTGAAAACGGACCATATTTTTAGTTTCTGAAGCATGTCGTAAGGGGGGGTGGTTATCTCTTTTGTAAAAAATTGGGCATTTTTGATTGAACAATAAAGGCCTAAAAATGTTATTTAATTCACTTCCCGTGGTGGAGAAACACTTTTTAAGGCCTCAGAGTGAGTAAATTGGCCCTTTTCATTCACGTTTACCCATTCCACAAATTTTGCGTTCAGGGCTCCTGGAAGCATGAAAATCACTTTAAACATCTCATTTTATCTCTAAAAGTGATTATCCACGTACAAATGTGAATTTTAGTTCAAAGACGCAACATTTGAAAACGTCACATTTTTTTAGTTTCTTGAGCATGTCGTAAGGGGGGGTGGTTATCTATTTCGTCAAAAATCAGGCATTATTGATTGAACAATAAAGGCCTCCAAATGTTATTTATTTCACTTCCCGTGGTGGAGAAACACTTTTTAAGGCCTCAGAGTGAGTAAATTGGCCCTTTTCATTCACGTTTACCCATTCCACAAATTTTGCGTTCATATCCCCTGGAAGCATGAAAATCACTTTAAACATCTCATTTTATCTCTAAAAGTGATTATCCACGTACAAATGTGAATTTTAGTTCAAAGACGCAACATTTGAAAACGGACCATTTTTTTAGTTTCTGAAGCATGTCGTAAGGGGGGGTGGTTATCTCTTTCGTCAAAAATTGGGCATTTTTGATTGAACAATAAAGGCCTAAAAATGTTATTTAATTCACTTCCCGTGGTGGAGAAACACTTTTTAAGGCCTCAGAGTGAGTAAATTGGCCATTTTCATTCACGTTTACACATTCCACAAATCTTGCGTTCAGGGCCCCTGGAAGCATGCAAATCACTTTAAACATCTCATTTTATCTCTAAAAGTGATTATCCACGTACAAATGTGAATTTTAGTTCAAAGACGCAACATTTGAAAACGGACCATTTTTTTAGTTTCTGAAGCATGTCGTAAGGGGGGGTGGTTATCTCTTTCGTCAAAAATTGGGCATTTTTGATTGAACAATAAAGGCCTAAAAATGTTATTTAATTCACTTCCAGTGGTGGAGAAACACTTTTTAAGGCCTCAGAGTGAGTAAATTGGCCATTTTCATTCACGTTTACCCATTCCACAAATTTTGCGTTCAGGGCCCCTGGAAGCATGAAAATCACTTTAAACATCTCATTTTATCTCTAAAAGTGATTATCCACGTACAAATGTGAATTTTAGTTCAAAGACGCAACATTTGAAAACGGCACATTTTTTTAGTTTCTGGAGCATGTCGTAAGGGGGGGTGGTTATCTCTTTCGTCAAAAATCAGGCATTTTTGATTGAACAATAAAGGCCTCCAAATGGTATTTATTTCACTTCCCGTGGTGGAGAAACACTTTTTAAGGCCTCAGAGTGAGTAAATTGGCCCTTTTCATTCACGTTTACCCATTCCACAAATTTTGCGTTCATATCCCCTGGAAGAATGAAAATCACTTTAAACATCTCATTTTATCTCTAAAAGTGATTATCCACGTACAAATGTGAATTTTAGTTCAAAGACGCAACATTTGAAAACGGCACATTTTTTTAGTTTCTGGAGCATGTCGTAAAGGGGGGTGGTTATCTCTTTCGTCAAAAATCAGGCATTTTTGATTGAACAATAAAGGCCTCCAAATGGTATTTATTTCACTTCCCGTGGTGGAGAAACACTTTTTAAGGCCTCAGAGTGAGTAAATTGGCCCTTTTCATTCACGTTTACCCATTCCACAAATTTTGCGTTCATATCCCCTGGAAGAATGAAAATCACTTTAAACATCTCATTTTATCTCTAAAAGTGATTATCCACGTACAAATGTGAATTTTAGTTCAAAGACGCAACATTTGAAAACGGACCATTTTTTTAGTTTCTGAAGCATGTCGTAAGGGGGGGTGGTTATCTCTTTCGTCAAAAACTTGGCATTTTTGATTGAACAATAAAGGCCTCCAAATGTTATTTATTTCACTTCCCGAGGTGGATAAACACTTTTTAAGGCCTCAGAGTGAGTAAATTGGCCATTTTCATTCACGTTTACCCATTCCACAAATCTTGCGTTCAGGGCCCCTGGAAGAATGCAAATCACTTTAAACATCTCATTTTATCTCTAAAAGTGATTATCCACGTACAAATGTGAATTTTAGTTCAAAGACGCAACATTTGAAAACGGACCATTTTTTTAGTTTCTGAAGCATGTCGTAAGGGGGGTGGTTATCTCTTTCGTCAAAAATTGGGCATTTTTGATTGAACAATAAAGGCCTCCAAATGTTATTTATTTCACTTCCCGAGGTGGATAAACACTTTTTAAGGCCTCAGAGTGAGTAAATTGGCCATTTTCATTCACGTTTACCCATTCCACAAATCTTGCGTTCAGGGCCCCTGGAAGCATGAAAATCACTTTAAACATCTCATTTTATCACTAAAAGTGATTATCCACGAACAAATGTGAATTTTAGTTCAAAGACGCAACATTTGAAAACGGACCATATTTTTAGTTTCTGAAGCATGGCGTAAGGGGGGGTGGTTATCTCTTTTGTCAAAAATTTGGCATTTTTGATTGGACAATAAAGGCCTAAAAATGTTATTTAATTCACTTCCAGTGGTGGAGAAACACTTTTTAAGGCCTCAGAGTGAGTAAATTGGCCATTTTCATTCACGTTTACCCATTCCACAAATTTTGCGTTCAGGGCCCCTGGAAGCATGAAAATCACTTTAAACATCTCATTTTATCTCTAAAAGTGATTATCCACGTACAAATGTGAATTTTAGTTCAAAGACGCAACATTTGAAAACGGCACATTTTTTTAGTTTCTGGAGCATGTCGTAAGGGGGGGTGGTTATCTCTTTCGTCAAAAATCAGGCATTTTTGATTGAACAATAAAGGCCTCCAAATGGTATTTATTTCACTTCCCGTGGTGGAGAAACACTTTTTAAGGCCTCAGAGTGAGTAAATTGGCCCTTTTCATTCACGTTTACCCATTCCACAAATTTTGCGTTCATATCCCCTGGAAGAATGAAAATCACTTTAAACATCTCATTTTATCTCTAAAAGTGATTATCCATGTACAAATGTGAATTTTAGTTCAAAGACGCAACATTTGAAAACGGACCATTTTTTTAGTTTCTGAAGCATGTCCTAAGGGGGGGTGGTTATCTCTTTCGTCAAAAATTGGGCATTTTTGATTGAACAATAAAGGCCTCCAAATGTTATTTAATTCACTTCCCGTGGTGGAGAAACACTTTTTAAGGCCTCAGAGTGAGTAAAATGGCCATTTTCATTCACGTTTACCCATTCCACAAATTTTGCGATCAGGGCCCCTGGAAGCATGAAAATCACTTTAAACATCTCATTTTATCTCTAAAAGTGATTATCCACGAACAAATGCAAATTTTAGTTCAAAGACGCAACATTTGAAAACGGACCATTTTTTTAGTTTCTGAAGCATGGCGTAAGGGGGGGTGGTTATCTCTTTTGTAAAAAATTGGGCATTTTTGATTGAACAATAAAGGCCTAAAAATGTTATTTAATTCACTTCCCGTGGTGGAGAAACACTTTTTAAGGCCTCAGAGTGAGTAAATTGGCCCTTTTCATTCACGTTTACCCATTCCACAAATTTTGCGTTCAGGGCTCCTAGAAGCATGAAAATCACTTTAAACATCTCATTTTATCTCTAAAAGTGATTATCCACGTACAAATGTGAATTTTAGTTCAAAGATGCAACATTTGAAAACGTCACATTTTTTTAGTTTCTTGAGCATGTCGTAAGGGGGGGTGGTTATCTATTTCGTCAAAAATCAGGCATTATTGATTGAACAATAAAGGCCTCCAAATGTTATTTATTTCACTTCCCGTGGTGGAGAAACACTTTTTAAGGCCTCAGAGTGAGTAAATTGGCCCTTTTCATTCACGTTTACCCATTCCACAAATTTTGCGTTCATATCCCCTGGAAGCATGAAAATCACTTTAAACATCTCATTTTATCTCTAAAAGTGATTATCCACGTACAAATGTGAATTTTAGTTCAAAGACGCAACATTTGAAAACGGACCATTTTTTTAGTTTCTGAAGCATGTCGTAAGGGGGGGTGGTTATCTCTTTCGTCAAAAATTGGGCATTTTTGATTGAACAATAAAGGCCTAAAAATGTTATTTAATTCACTTCCCGTGGTGGAGAAACACTTTTTAAGGCCTCAGAGTGAGTAAATTGGCCATTTTCATTCACGTTTACACATTCCACAAATCTTGCGTTCAGGGCCCCTGGAAGCATGCAAATCACTTTAAACATCTCATTTTATCTCTAAAAGTGATTATCCACGTACAAATGTGAATTTTAGTTCAAAGACGCAACATTTGAAAACGGACCATTTTTTTAGTTTCTGAAGCATGTCGTAAGGGGGGGTGGTTATCTCTTTCGTCAAAAATTGGGCATTTTTGATTGAACAATAAAGGCCTAAAAATGTTATTTAATTCACTTCCAGTGGTGGAGAAACACTTTTTAAGGCCTCAGAGTGAGTAAATTGGCCATTTTCATTCACGTTTACCCATTCCACAAATTTTGCGTTCAGGGCCCCTGGAAGCATGAAAATCACTTTAAACATCTCATTTTATCTCTAAAAGTGATTATCCACGTACAAATGTGAATTTTAGTTCAAAGACGCAACATTTGAAAACGGCACATTTTTTTAGTTTCTGGAGCATGTCGTAAGGGGGGGTGGTTATCTCTTTCGTCAAAAATCAGGCATTTTTGATTGAACAATAAAGGCCTCCAAATGGTATTTATTTCACTTCCCGTGGTGGAGAAACACTTTTTAAGGCCTCAGAGTGAGTAAATTGGCCCTTTTCATTCACGTTTACCCATTCCACAAATTTTGCGTTCATATCCCCTGGAAGAATGAAAATCACTTTAAACATCTCATTTTATCTCTAAAAGTGATTATCCATGTACAAATGTGAATTTTAGTTCAAAGACGCAACATTTGAAAACGGACCATTTTTTTAGTTTCTGAAGCATGTCCTAAGGGGGGGTGGTTATCTCTTTCGTCAAAAATTGGGCATTTTTGATTGAACAATAAAGGCCTCCAAATGTTATTTAATTCACTTCCCGTGGTGGAGAAACACTTTTTAAGGCCTCAGAGTGAGTAAAATGGCCATTTTCATTCACGTTTACCCATTCCACAAATTTTGCGATCAGGGCCCCTGGAAGCATGAAAATCACTTTAAACATCTCATTTTATCTCTAAAAGTGATTATCCACGAACAAATGCAAATTTTAGTTCAAAGACGCAACATTTGAAAACGGACCATTTTTTTAGTTTCTGAAGCATGGCGTAAGGGGGGGTGGTTATCTCTTTTGTAAAAAATTGGGCATTTTTGATTGAACAATAAAGGCCTAAAAATGTTATTTAATTCACTTCCCGTGGTGGAGAAACACTTTTTAAGGCCTCAGAGTGAGTAAATTGGCCCTTTTCATTCACGTTTACCCATTCCACAAATTTTGCGTTCAGGGCTCCTGGAAGCATGAAAATCACTTTAAACATCTCATTTTATCTCTAAAAGTGATTATCCACGTACAAATGTGAATTTTAGTTCAAAGACGCAACATTTGAAAACGTCACATTTTTTTAGTTTCTTGAGCATGTCGTAAGGGGGGGTGGTTATCTATTTCGTCAAAAATCAGGCATTATTGATTGAACAATAAAGGCCTCCAAATGTTATTTATTTCACTTCCCGTGGTGGAGAAACACTTTTTAAGGCCTCAGAGTGAGTAAATTGGCCCTTTTCATTCACGTTTACCCATTCCACAAATTTTGCGTTCATATCCCCTGGAAGCATGAAAATCACTTTAAACATCTCATTTTATCTCTAAAAGTGATTATCCACGTACAAATGTGAATTTTAGTTCAAAGACGCAACATTTGAAAACGGACCATTTTTTTAGTTTCTGAAGCATGTCGTAAGGGGGGGTGGTTATCTCTTTCGTCAAAAATTGGGCATTTTTGATTGAACAATAAAGGCCTAAAAATGTTATTTAATTCACTTCCCGTGGTGGAGAAACACTTTTTAAGGCCTCAGAGTGAGTAAATTGGCCATTTTCATTCACGTTTACACATTCCACAAATCTTGCGTTCAGGGCCCCTGGAAGCATGCAAATCACTTTAAACATCTCATTTTATCTCTAAAAGTGATTATCCACGTACAAATGTGAATTTTAGTTCAAAGACGCAACATTTGAAAACGGACCATTTTTTTAGTTTCTGAAGCATGTCGTAAGGGGGGGTGGTTATCTCTTTCGTCAAAAATTGGGCATTTTTGATTGAACAATAAAGGCCTAAAAATGTTATTTAATTCACTTCCAGTGGTGGAGAAACACTTTTTAAGGCCTCAGAGTGAGTAAATTGGCCATTTTCATTCACGTTTACCCATTCCACAAATCTTGCGTTCAGGGCCCCTGGAAGCATGAAAATCACTTTAAACATCTCATTTTATCTCTAAAAGTGATTATCCACGTACAAATGTGAATTTTAGTTCAAAGACGCAACATTTGAAAACGGCACATTTTTTTAGTTTCTTGAGCATGTCGTAAGGGGGGGCGGTTATCTATTTCGTCAAAAATCAGGCATTTTTGATTGAACAATAAAGGCCTCCAAATGTTATGTATTTCACTTCCCGTGGCGGAGAAACACTTTTTAAGGCCTCAGAGTGAGTAAATTGGCCCTTTTCATTCACGTTTACCCATTCCACAAATTTAGCTTTCATATCCCCTGGAAGAATGAAAATCACTTTAAACATCTCATTTTCTCTAAAAGTGATTATCCACGTACAAATGTGAATTTTAGTTCAAAGACGCAACATTTGAAAACGACCATTTTTTTAGTTTCTGAAGCATGTCGTAAGGGGGGGTGGTTATCTCTTTCGTCAAAAATTGGGCATTTTTGATTGAACAATAAAGGCCTCCAAATGGTATTTATGTCACTTCCCGAGGTGGATAAACACTTTTTAAGGCCTCAGAGTGAGTAAATTGGCCATTTTCATTCACGTTTACCCATTCCACAAATCTTGCGTTCAGGGCCCCTGGAAGCATGAAAATCACTTTAAACATCTCATTTTATCTCTAAAAGTGATTATCCACGAACAAATGTGAATTTTAGTTCAAAGACGCAACATTTGAAAACGGACCATATTTTTAGTTTCTGAAGCATGGCGTAAGGGGGGGTGGTTATCTCTTTTGTCAAAAATTGGGCATTTTTGATTGAACAATAAAGGCCTAAAAATGGTATTTAATTCACTTCCAATGGTGGAGAAACACTTTTTAAGGCCTCAGAGTGAGTAAATTGGCCATTTTCATTCACGTTTACCCACTCCACAAATTTTGCGTTCAGGGCCCCTGGAAGCATGAAAATCACTTTAAACATCTCATTTTATCTCTAAAAGTGATTATCCACGTACAAATGTGAATTTTAGTTCAAAGACGCAACATTTGAAAACGGCACATTTTTTTTGTTTCTGGAGCATGTCGTAAGGGGGGGTGGTTATCTCTTTCGTCAAAAATCAGGCATTTTTGATTGAACAATAAAGGCCTCCAAATGGTATTTATTTCACTTCCCGTGGTGGAGAAACACTTTTTAAGGCCTCAGAGTGAGTAAATTGGCCATTTTCATTCACGTTTACCCATTCCACAAATCTTGCGTTCAGGGCCCCTGGAAGCATGAAAATCACTTTAAACATCTCATTTTATCTCTAAAAGTGATTATCCACGAACAAATGTGAATTTTAGTTCAAAGACGCAACATTTGAAAACGGACCATATTTTTAGTTTCTGAAGCATGGCGTAAGGGGGGGTGGTTATCTCTTTTGTCAAAAATAGGGCATTTTTGATTGAACAATAAAGGCCTAAAAATGTTATTTAATTCACTTCCAGTGGTGGAGAAACACTTTTTAAGGCCTCAGAGTAAGTAAATTGGCCATTTTCATTCACATTTACCCATTCCACAAATTTTGCGTTCAGGGCCCCTGGAAGCATGAAAATCACTTTAAACATCTCATTTTATCTCTAAAAGTGATTATCCACGTACAAATGTGAATTTTAGTTCAAAGACGCAACATTTGAAAACGGCACATTTTTTTAGTTTCTGGAGCATGTCGTAAGGGGGGGTGGTTATCTCTTTCGTCAAAAATCAGGCATTTTTGATTGAACAATAAAGGCCTCCAAATGGTATTTATTTCACTTCCCGTGGTGGAGAAACACTTTTTAAGGCCTCAGAGTGAGTAAATTGGCCCTTTTCATTCACGTTTACCCATTCCACAAATTTTGCGTTCATATCCCCTGGAAGAATGAAAATCACTTTAAACATCTCATTTTATCTCTAAAAGTGATTATCCACGTACAAATGTGAATTTTAGTTCAAAGACGCAACATTTGAAAACGGACCATTTTTTTAGTTTCTGAAGCATGTCGTAAGGGGGGGTGGTTATCTCTTTCGTCAAAAATTTGGCATTTTTGATTGAACAATAAAGGCCTCCAAATGTTATTTATTTCACTTCCCGAGGTGGATAAACACTTTTTAAGGCCTCAGAGTGAGTAAATTGGCCATTTTCATTCACGTTTACCCATTCCACAAATCTTGCGTTCAGGGCTCCTGGAAGCATGAAAATCACTTTAAACATCTCATTTTATCTCTAAAAGTGATTATCCACGAACAAATGTGAATTTTAGTTCAAAGACGCAACATTTGAAAACGGACCATATTTTTAGTTTCTGAAGCATGGCGTAAGGGGGGGTGGTTATCTCTTTTGTCAAAAATTGGGCATTTTTGATTGAACAATAAAGGCCTAAAAATGGTATTTAATTCACTTCCAATGGTGGAGAAACACTTTTTAAGGCCTCAGAGTGAGTAAATTGGCCATTTTCATTCACGTTTACCCACTCCACAAATTTTGCGTTCAGGGCCCCTGGAAGCATGAAAATCACTTTAAACATCTCATTTTATCTCTAAAAGTGATTATCCACGTACAAATGTGAATTTTAGTTCAAAGACGCAACATTTGAAAACGGCACATTTTTTTTGTTTCTGGAGCATGTCGTAAGGGGGGGGTGGTTATCTCTTTCGTCAAAAATCAGGCATTTTTGATTGAACAATAAAGGCCTCCAAATGGTATTTATTTCACTTCCCGTGGTGGAGAAACACTTTTTAAGGCCTCAGAGTGAGTAAATTGGCCCTTTTCATTCACGTTTACCCATTCCACAAATTTTGCGTTCATATCCCCTGGAAGAATGAAAATAACTTTAAACATGTCATTTTATCTCTAAAAGTGATTATCCACGTACAAATGTGAATTTTAGTTCAAAGACGCAACATTTGAAAACGGACCATTTTTTTAGTTTCTGGAGCATGTCGTAAGGGGGGGTGGTTATCTCTTTCGTCAAAAATCAGGCATTTTTGATTGAACAATAAAGGCCTCCAAATGGTATTTATTTCACTTCCCGTGGTGGAGAAACACTTTTTAAGGCCTCAGAGTGAGTAAATTGGCCATTTTCATTCACGTTTACCCATTCCACAAATCTTGCGTTCAGGGCCCCTGGAAGCATGAAAATCACTTTAAACATCTCATTTTATCTCTAAAAGTGATTATCCACGAACAAATGTGAATTTTAGTTCAAAGACGCAACATTTGAAAACGGACCATATTTTTAGTTTCTGAAGCATGGCGTAAGGGGGGGTGGTTATCTCTTTTGTCAAAAATTGGGCATTTTTGATTGAACAATAAAGGCCTAAAAATGTTATTTAATTCACTTCCAGTGGTGGAGAAACACTTTTTAAGGCCTCAGAGTAAGTAAATTGGCCATTTTCATTCACGTTTACCCATTCCACAAATTTTGCGTTCAGGGCCCCTGGAAGCATGAAAATCACTTTAAACATCTCATTTTATCTCTAAAAGTGATTATCCACGTACAAATGTGAATTTTAGTTCAAAGACGCAACATTTGAAAACGGCACATTTTTTTTGTTTCTGGAGCATGTCGTAAGGGGGGGGTGGTTATCTCTTTCGTCAAAAATCAGGCATTTTTGATTGAACAATAAAGGCCTCCAAATGGTATTTATTTCACTTCCCGTGGTGGAGAAACACTTTTTAAGGCCTCAGAGTGAGTAAATTGGCCCTTTTCATTCACGTTTACCCATTCCACAAATTTTGCGTTCATATCCCCTGGAAGAATGAAAATCACTTTAAACATCTCATTTTATCTCTAAAAGTGATTATCCACGTACAAATGTGAATTTTAGTTCAAAGACGCAACATTTGAAAACGGACCATTTTTTTAGTTTCTGAAGCATGTCGTAAGGGGGGGTGGTTATCTCTTTCGTCAAAAATTTGGCATTTTTGATTGAACAATAAAGGCCTCCAAATGTTATTTATTTCACTTCCCGAGGTGGATAAACACTTTTTAAGGCCTCAGAGTGAGTAAATTGGCCATTTTCATTCACGTTTACCCATTCCACAAATCTTGCGTTCAGGGCCCCTGGAAGCATGAAAATCACTTTAAACATCTCATTTTATCTCTAAAAGTGATTATCCACGTACAAATGTGAATTTTAGTTCAAAGACGCAACATTTGAAAACGGCACATTTTTTTAGTTTCTGGAGCATGTCGTAAGGGGGGGTGGTTATCTCTTTCGTCAAAAATCAGGCATTTTTGATTGAACAATAAAGGCCTCCAAATGGTATTTATTTCACTTCCCGTGGTGGAGAAACACTTTTTAAGGCCTCAGAGTGAGTAAATTGGCCATTTTCATTCACGTTTACCCATTCCACAAATCTTGCGTTCAGGGCCCCTGGAAGCATGAAAATCACTTTAAACATCTCATTTTATCTCTAAAAGTGATTATCCACGAACAAATGTGAATTTTAGTTCAAAGACGCAACATTTGAAAACGGACCATATTTTTAGTTTCTGAAGCATGGCGTAAGGGGGGGTGGTTATCTCTTTTGTCAAAAATTGGGCATTTTTGATTGAACAATAAAGGCCTAAAAATGTTATTTAATTCACTTCCAGTGGTGGAGAAACACTTTTTAAGGCCTCAGAGTAAGTAAATTGGCCATTTTCATTCACGTTTACCCATTCCACAAATTTTGCGTTCAGGGCCCCTGGAAGCATGAAAATCACTTTAAACATCTCATTTTATCTCTAAAAGTGATTATCCACGTACAAATGTGAATTTTAGTTCAAAGACGCAACATTTGAAAACGGCACATTTTTTTTGTTTCTGGAGCATGTCGTAAGGGGGGGGTGGTTATCTCTTTCGTCAAAAATCAGGCATTTTTGATTGAACAATAAAGGCCTCCAAATGGTATTTATTTCACTTCCCGTGGTGGAGAAACACTTTTTAAGGCCTCAGAGTGAGTAAATTGGCCCTTTTCATTCACGTTTACCCATTCCACAAATTTTGCGTTCATATCCCCTGGAAGAATGAAAATCACTTTAAACATCTCATTTTATCTCTAAAAGTGATTATCCACGTACAAATGTGAATTTTAGTTCAAAGACGCAACATTTGAAAACGGACCATTTTTTTAGTTTCTGAAGCATGTCGTAAGGGGGGGTGGTTATCTCTTTCGTCAAAAATTTGGCATTTTTGATTGAACAATAAAGGCCTCCAAATGTTATTTATTTCACTTCCCGAGGTGGATAAACACTTTTTAAGGCCTCAGAGTGAGTAAATTGGCCATTTTCATTCACGTTTACCCATTCCACAAATCTTGCGTTCAGGGCCCCTGGAAGCATGAAAATCACTTTAAACATCTCATTTTATCTCTAAAAGTGATTATCCACGAACAAATGTGAATTTTAGTTCAAAGACGCAACATTTGAAAACGGACCATATTTTTAGTTTCTGAAGCATGGCGTAAGGGGGGGTGGTTATCTCTTTTGTCAAAAATTGGGCATTTTTGATTGAACAATAAAGGCCTAAAAATGTTATTTAATTCACTTCCAGTGGTGGAGAAACACTTTTTAAGGCCTCAGAGTAAGTAAATTGGCCATTTTCATTCACGTTTACCCATTCCACAAATTTTGCGTTCAGGGCCCCTGGAAGCATGAAAATCACTTTAAACATCTCATTTTATCTCTAAAAGTGATTATCCACGTACAAATGTGAATTTTAGTTCAAAGACGCAACATTTGAAAACGGCACATTTTTTTAGTTTCTGGAGCATGTCGTAAGGGGGGGTGGTTATCTCTTTCGTCAAAAATCAGGCATTTTTGATTGAACAATAAAGGCCTCCAAATGGTATTTATTTCACTTCCCGTGGTGGAGAAACACTTTTTAAGGCCTCAGAGTGAGTAAATTGGCCCTTTTCATTCACGTTTACCCATTCCACAAATTTTGCGTTCATATCCCCTGGAAGAATGAAAATCACTTTAAACATCTCATTTTATCTCTAAAAGTGATTATCCACGTACAAATGTGAATTTTAGTTCAAAGACGCAACATTTGAAAACGGACCATTTTTTTAGTTTCTGAAGCATGTCGTAAGGGGGGGTGGTTATCTCTTTCGTCAAAAATTTGGCATTTTTGATTGAACAATAAAGGCCTCCAAATGTTATTTATTTCACTTCCCGAGGTGGATAAACACTTTTTAAGGCCTCAGAGTGAGTAAATTGGCCATTTTCATTCACGTTTACCCATTCCACAAATCTTGCGTTCAGGGCCCCTGGAAGCATGAAAATCACTTTAAACATCTCATTTTATCTCTAAAAGTGATTATCCACGTACAAATGTGAATTTTAGTTCAAAGACGCAACATTTGAAAACGGCACATTTTTTTAGTTTCTGGAGCATGTCGTAAGGGGGGGTGGTTATCTCTTTCGTCAAAAATCAGGCATTTTTGATTGAACAATAAAGGCCTCCAAATGGTATTTATTTCACTTCCCGTGGTGGAGAAACACTTTTTAAGGCCTCAGAGTGAGTAAATTGGCCATTTTCATTCACGTTTACCCATTCCACAAATCTTGCGTTCAGGGCCCCTGGAAGCATGAAAATCACTTTAAACATCTCATTTTATCTCTAAAAGTGATTATCCACGAACAAATGTGAATTTTAGTTCAAAGACGCAACATTTGAAAACGGACCATATTTTTAGTTTCTGAAGCATGGCGTAAGGGGGGGTGGTTATCTCTTTTGTCAAAAATTGGGCATTTTTGATTGAACAATAAAGGCCTAAAAATGTTATTTAATTCACTTCCAGTGGTGGAGAAACACTTTTTAAGGCCTCAGAGTAAGTAAATTGGCCATTTTCATTCACGTTTACCCATTCCACAAATTTTGCGTTCAGGGCCCCTGGAAGCATGAAAATCACTTTAAACATCTCATTTTATCTCTAAAAGTGATTATCCACGTACAAATGTGAATTTTAGTTCAAAGACGCAACATTTGAAAACGGCACATTTTTTTTGTTTCTGGAGCATGTCGTAAGGGGGGGGTGGTTATCTCTTTCGTCAAAAATCAGGCATTTTTGATTGAACAATAAAGGCCTCCAAATGGTATTTATTTCACTTCCCGTGGTGGAGAAACACTTTTTAAGGCCTCAGAGTGAGTAAATTGGCCCTTTTCATTCACGTTTACCCATTCCACAAATTTTGCGTTCATATCCCCTGGAAGAATGAAAATCACTTTAAACATCTCATTTTATCTCTAAAAGTGATTATCCACGTACAAATGTGAATTTTAGTTCAAAGACGCAACATTTGAAAACGGACCATTTTTTTAGTTTCTGAAGCATGTCGTAAGGGGGGGTGGTTATCTCTTTCGTCAAAAATTTGGCATTTTTGATTGAACAATAAAGGCCTCCAAATGTTATTTATTTCACTTCCCGAGGTGGATAAACACTTTTTAAGGCCTCAGAGTGAGTAAATTGGCCATTTTCATTCACGTTTACCCATTCCACAAATCTTGCGTTCAGGGCCCCTGGAAGCATGAAAATCACTTTAAACATCTCATTTTATCTCTAAAAGTGATTATCCACGAACAAATGTGAATTTTAGTTCAAAGACGCAACATTTGAAAACGGACCATATTTTTAGTTTCTGAAGCATGGCGTAAGGGGGGGTGGTTATCTCTTTTGTCAAAAATTGGGCATTTTTGATTGAACAATAAAGGCCTAAAAATGTTATTTAATTCACTTCCAGTGGTGGAGAAACACTTTTTAAGGCCTCAGAGTAAGTAAATTGGCCATTTTCATTCACGTTTACCCATTCCACAAATTTTGCGTTCAGGGCCCCTGGAAGCATGAAAATCACTTTAAACATCTCATTTTATCTCTAAAAGTGATTATCCACGTACAAATGTGAATTTTAGTTCAAAGACGCAACATTTGAAAACGGCACATTTTTTTAGTTTCTGGAGCATGTCGTAAGGGGGGGTGGTTATCTCTTTCGTCAAAAATCAGGCATTTTTGATTGAACAATAAAGGCCTCCAAATGGTATTTATTTCACTTCCCGTGGTGGAGAAACACTTTTTAAGGCCTCAGAGTGAGTAAATTGGCCCTTTTCATTCACGTTTACCCATTCCACAAATTTTGCGTTCATATCCCCTGGAAGAATGAAAATCACTTTAAACATCTCATTTTATCTCTAAAAGTGATTATCCACGTACAAATGTGAATTTTAGTTCAAAGACGCAACATTTGAAAACGGACCATTTTTTTAGTTTCTGAAGCATGTCGTAAGGGGGGGTGGTTATCTCTTTCGTCAAAAATTTGGCATTTTTGATTGAACAATAAAGGCCTCCAAATGTTATTTATTTCACTTCCCGAGGTGGATAAACACTTTTTAAGGCCTCAGAGTGAGTAAATTGGCCATTTTCATTCACGTTTACCCATTCCACAAATCTTGCGTTCAGGGCCCCTGGAAGCATGAAAATCACTTTAAACATCTCATTTTATCTCTAAAAGTGATTATCCACGTACAAATGTGAATTTTAGTTCAAAGACGCAACATTTGAAAACGGACCATTTTTTTAGTTTCTGAAGCATGTCGTAAGGGGGGGTGGTTATCTCTTTCGTCAAAAATTGGGCATTTTTGATTGAACAATAAAGGCCTCCAAATGTTATTTATTTCACTTCCCGAGGTGGATAAACACTTTTTAAGGCCTCAGAGTGAGTAAATTGGCCATTTTCATTCACGTTTACCCATTCCACAAATCTTGCGTTCAGGGCCCCTGGAAGCATGAAAATCACTTTAAACATCTCATTTTATCTCTAAAAGTGATTATCCACGTACAAATGTGAATTTTAGTTCAAAGACGCAACATTTGAAAACGGACCATATTTTTAGTTTCTGAAGCATGGCGTAAGGGGGGGTGGTTATCTCTTTTGTCAAAAATTGGGCATTTTTGATTGAACAATAAAGGCCTAAAAATGTTATTTAATTCACTTCCATGGTGGAGAAACACTTTTTAAGGCCTCAGAGTGAGTAAATTGGCCATTTTCATTCACGTTTACCCATTCCACAAATTTTGCGTTCAGGGCCCCTGGAAGCATGAAAATCACTTTAAACATCTCATTTTATCTCTAAAAGTGATTATCCACGTACAAATGTGAATTTTAGTTCAAAGACGCAACATTTGAAAACGGCACATTTTTTTTGTTTCTGGAGCATGTCGTAAGGGGGGGTGGTTATCTCTTTCGTCAAAAATCAGGCATTTTTGATTGAACAATAAAGGCCTCCAAATGGTATTTATTTCACTTCCCGTGGTGGAGAAACACTTTTTAAGGCCTCAGAGTGAGTAAATTGGCCCTTTTCATTCACGTTTACCCATTCCACAAATTTTGCGTTCATATCCCCTGGAAGAATGAAAATCACTTTAAACATCTCATTTTATCTCTAAAAGTGATTATCCACGTACAAATGTGAATTTTAGTTCAAAGACGCAACATTTGAAAACGGACCATTTTTTTAGTTTCTGAAGCATGTCGTAAGGGGGGGTGGTTATCTCTTTCGTCAAAAATTTGGCATTTTTGATTGAACAATAAAGGCCTCCAAATGTTATTTATTTCACTTCCCGAGGTGGATAAACACTTTTTAAGGCCTCAGAGTGAGTAAATTGGCCATTTTCATTCACGTTTACCCATTCCACAAATCTTGCGTTCAGGGCCCCTGGAAGCATGAAAATCACTTTAAACATCTCATTTTATCTCTAAAAGTGATTATCCACGTACAAATGTGAATTTTAGTTCAAAGACGCAACATTTGAAAACAGACCATTTTTTTTAGTTTCTGGAGCATGTCGTAAGGGGGGGTGGTTATCTCTTTCGTCAAAAATCAGGCATTTTTGATTGAACAATAAAGGCCTCCAAATGTTATTTATTTCACTTCCCGTGGTGGAGAAACACTTTTTAAGGCCTCAGAGTGAGTAAATTGGCCATTTTCATTCACGTTTACCCATTCCCCAAATCTTGCGTTCAGGGCCCCTGGAAGCATGCAAATCACTTTAAACATCTCATTTTATCTCTAAAAGTGATTATCCACGCACAAATGTGAATTTTAGTTCAAAGACGCAACATTTGAAAACGGCACATTTTTTTAGTTTCTGGAGCATGTCGTAAGTGGGGTGGTTATCTCTTTCGGCAAAAATCAGGCATTTTTGATTGAACAATAAAGGCCTCCAAATGTTATTTATTTCACTTCCCGTGGTGGAGAAACACTTTTTAAGGCCTCAGAGTGAGTAAATTGGCCATTTTCAT